>NW_027142400.1:2255212-3455212 GCF_026170545.1 Melanerpes formicivorus | reverse complement strand
AACCTTACTTTCAAGCGATAATTCCCGAAGTAGTTTGACATCAGGATCCTGGGCAAAAGCACCTTTTCTCCTGCTGTTATGGGGAACTTCGTACATCACATTTCACAAATAACACACGAGTGAAAGGACAGTAAAATAAGGATGACGCTAAACGTGACGTTATTCTAGCCACAAAGAACAGATAGGTACCAAGGCGGTCTCCCGTGGACCGAAACAAGCTCTTGGAAAGCGCGCCCACCCCAGTTCCCAAGCTGACCCTACGGGAACACAGCCACCCTCGGGTTCCCGCCCAGCTTCCTCCGCAAGGTCCCGCGCAGCCAGCCTGTAGCCCCCGTTTATCCGTGTCGCAGCGCTCAGCTACGGGGGCCGTTCCCCTGCTCAGCAGTGAGTCGGGAAGGGCCGAGCCGCCCTGCGTTCCCCGCATTCCAGGAGTAGAAAACGCCCAAGGCCGCTACCCCTTCTTCCACCTCTGGGGCCCGCGAGCAACCCGTTCCGGGCAGCCCGCCCAGAAGAGGCAACACCCGCCAGAGGCCCGACCCGGGGACAGGGCAGCATAACACCGGGAGCAGAAGACCCCGCCCGGAGTGGAGCCGCGGGAAGAACCGGCGGGACGTGGCCTACGCGAAACACGACAATGGGTGGGACAGAGGGCTCCCAAGGCAGGTCCGGAGAGAACCCACACCCACCACGGTGGTCAGAGGCAGACACGAGCCCAGGGCCCACACAGCGCCCGAGATCACGTGCGGCAGCCAAGCGCACATCCCGCGTTCCTTCCTCCCCCCACACTTCTCACGCTGACCGTGCGCGCACCGCCCGCCGCCACGCCCCCGGTTCTTCCCGCCTCGGCCAATGGGGCCGTGGCGGCGTTTAACCCCTGGCTGGGCGGCGCGGGCGGAGCGGAGTGGAGCAGGAAGCGCCGAGGGAAGCAGGCAGGGAAGGAGGGCAGGGAGGCCGCCGCCGCGCAGAGGCGGAGAGGAGAGTGGGGGTGGGAGCGGGAGCCCGGCCGCCGCCTTCGCCTCTTCCTTCCGCCCGCCCGCTGTGGGGAGTGAGGCGCGCGGGAGGCACCTGTCACAGCCGCCAGGGTGAGTGCGGCGTCCGCCACGGTGAGAGGCAGAGGCGGCAGAGGCCCGGCACGGCACGGCGACAGCCTCGGTGGAGCTGGCTGAGGAACAGTAACGGAGATGATGCCGGTGAGTAGGAAGGGGTTGAGTGCGCATCGTCACCTTTGTAGCCTGGCGCCGCTCTGCCGGGCAGTGGGACGCCTTGCGTTTTCCCGCGGGGCCGCTGGCAGCGGATGGTGTGCGCGGCGCCGCCGTCATCCTAGCCCGTGTCCCGGCCAGCCGGGGCGGAAGGCGGCAGTGCTGCGTAGGTACCGCCGGTCTGCCTAGCGGGGCTAAGGCTGACCTCGACCTCCGCCACCGCGGCTGTCGTTTGGGGAGGGACAGAACTTACTCCCGCTTCTCTCCTCAAAGAGGGCAGCAGCCCCTCTTTGCCGGCTGAGTCTCTCTCACCATTGCACCGGCCGTGACAGGTCGAGGGCCACGTTCCCCCGGGCTCTCCCCTCGCGTCTGCCTGTCAGGACTCCTTCCCCGCCCCTCGGCGCCCTCTTGTGCCCACGGCAGTTTCGGCAAGGGACAGAGGGGAGCGCCCGTTCCGCTGTGGGGCCGGCGGGAAGACCCCGGCTGCTCGCCGCCGAGGCCCGATGTGAGGCGTGGATGCGTTTTCTGTGTTTGTATGAGTGGGTGTGTATGTTGTTTGTTTTTTTGGTTTTGTTGGTTCCCCCCCCCCCCCCCCTTCCAAACACGGATTCATCACTGCTCGGGTGCGAAGAAGGGTTAAAGCAGTCCTGGGGCAGGCGGCTCCGGCCTTTCGGCTGGTTGTCAGGCGAGTGCAGACAGGAGCTTATTTTCAGCCTCGCCACCTCTGCGGGCAAGGAGATCTCCCTCCTCGGTTCCAGCCACTTCTTTTATGAAACCGTCGTTTATCGAGGATAAAACCTTTCATTTTCGTGTAAACAAGCTTTATTGTCTAATGTGACAGAATCTCTCTTCGTTTCCTTCCCTTCTCTTTCCCTCCCCCTTTTTGCTGTGGGCTGATGCAGTGGTCAGAGGAGAGTTGTTCTTGATGACTTCGCTTTATGACAGGATCCTCTGAGACCAAGTAATAAACAATTACATTATTTTTGTTGATTTCTTTCAAACTCTTTTTGATCTCAAATGTTGGGTTATGAGATAGTCCATATAAGGGAGTATATCCCGTGTTTTCTCTAATTCCAGTAAAATGAGCTTTTTATTTACAATTCCTCTGCAGTGTTTGCCTGTGAAGCACTGCAGCAGAATGCTTCTCAGACTATTAAAGATGTCTTTTACAAAATTTCAGTGCTCTAACTTTGCTTCATGACTGAGAGGAGGAAATAAATACCTCAGATGCAAAATTTCAGATTGAAGAGTACAGATAGCATTTAAAAAACAGATATTATAACAGACTAGTATGACATGCTTCTTAACTTCCAACTGCTAGGTACCAAAATATGCTGTTTATACTGTATAAGAATTTCAGTACACTAGGTGTACTAGAAACAAGCAACAAAGTTCACTGAGTTAGAGGCTTGTGCCATAAACATATGGATGCTAGCTTGCAAAAGCAAAACCAAGGTGACTGTCAGCCTTTTCAGCTTCCATTACAACTTGGGTTATGCTTTACATTCATTAAATTCTTAGGGAAAACCTAGGGTGCTAATGGCAGTCTAAGTCGGAACAAATTGTATTTGCTTCCCGTCACTAAACCATGTGCTGGGTTTCAAGCTAATGCAACAACTTCTGTAGTGCAGTGATTGACTTTTTTTTTTTATAAAGGTAATTTTTTACCCATTTGAGTATTTCTGCAAGTGTCTTGCGTTAACTTCATGGTTGTTTCAATGTAGCAATTGTTTGTGCTTACGAAAAGGTATTAGGCGACTCAAACTTTTTATTATGTTTTTGAAACACACTTCAAAGCGTTTTTGATACTGACAGCTGAATTTTAATAAAAACAAATTACCTTGCTGCAGTGGTACTAATGTTGCAGATTAGAGTTTACTCAGTCTGAATCCTATAATAAATATTTTACTTTTCTGAAGAGCTTTTAGGTGCTGTTATGGACAGAGTATTAGGTAGTCAGGAATATATGTATTTAAATGGGCACTGTGAATGGTGCTTTAGTCTTCCAGTTTCTCATTGCAGCTTGCTTCTTTCTTTCTTTCTTTCTTTCTTTCTTTCTTTCTTTCTTTCTTTCTTTCTTTCTTTCTTTCTTTCTTTCTTTCTTTCTTTCTTTCTTTCTTTCTTTCTTTCTTTCTTTCTTTCTTTCTTTCTTTCTTTCTTTCTTTCTTTCTTTCTTTCTTTCTTTCTTTCTTTCTTTCTTTCTTTCTTTCTTTCTTTCTTGGATGGAAAAAACAACCTTATTTACTGGAATATTCAACATAAAATATCAAAATAATGTGAACATATGGCTGTAGAACTGGACTTGAGATTTTGTATTCTGAAAAAAGTGATCCAACTTGTTATGTGAGGGGATTCCTTGAATTCATAGAAGCTTTTTTCCTCATTGATCCTGTTTTTTTTTTTTTTTTTGTTGTTGTTGCTTTGTTTTGTTTTCATAATTAACAAAAGTATATAATAGCAAAAGAAGAGACTTTAATACTGTTAGACTCAAACTGTTGTAACAAATGGATATCACTACAGTTTTGTGCTAACAAATTAAAAGGAAAAGTTATCAGACTTTTCTAGTTTATTATGACCTGCATTTATCAGATTTGAAGTAATTTACACCATTTTTGATTATTTTTTTTATATTCTATACAATCATTTTAAAGTATGAAGTCATATCTGAAGCACAGAAAATGGACATATATGTTTTCCTTTCCTGTGTTTTGGTGGTAGTGATTTTTTTTTTCCCCGCCGGCCCCACAGTGAAACCTGCCCTCCCCTCTGTCCCTTGCCAAAACTGCCATGGGCAGGGGTTTTTTTTCTGAAAGGTGCTGTGATCAGGATACCTCTCTTCTTTAGCATCCTTTCCATATAAGTTCACAGAATTACAGAATCACAGAATTGGTCAGGGTTGGAAGGGGCCTCAAAGATCATTGAGTTACAGCCTGTCTGCCATGGGCAGGGGCACCTCACACTAGATCAGGTTGCTCAGAGCCACATCCAGCCTGGCCTTAAAAATGTCCAGGGATGGGGCTTCCACCACCTCCTTGGGCAACCTGTTCCAGTGTCTGACCACCCTCATGGTGAAGAACTTTTTCCTAACATCCAATCTGAATCTACCCACTTGTAGTTTTGCTCCATTTCCCCTAGTCCTATCACTACTCGACATCCTAAAAAGTCCTTCACCAGCTTTCTTGTAGGCCCCCTTCAGATACTGGGAGGCCACAATAAGGTCTCTTTGGAGCCTTCTCCTCTCCAGACTGAACAACACCAATTCTCAATCTGTCTTCATAGGACAGGTGCTCCAACTTACTCGTTGCTTACTCTACTTGGCTTTTGAAAAATATGAAAATAATTCTATTCTTGGTCCTGAACATATTAGGCTTCAAGAAGTAATAATGAGGTAGGCTGCACTTTCCTCACCCATTGTTCTTTTTCTTTGCTGACAAGGCACATCCATCATAAACTCTTTCATTGCCTTCAGGATATAGGGACTGACTGTGTGTGATGAGCTTATGATGCTATCCTGAAAATCACCTCTACTAAGGAACTTAATAAAAGAGTTGCTTTAAATATGCCTTGAATATAGTGATTTTTTTTTCAGTGAAAAAAGAGCTAGTATCTGTTGCATCTTAGAATAAAATGTACAAACCCAGAACTGTGGGGTGTCCTTTTCAAACAGGAAATATTTTGGGTTGAAACAGCCACAGCTGTATTTTGTTAGCAAAAATAAATATTGTGGATATAGTTCCTCTTTCAGCTATGTAATCTATAACCTGTTTGGAGAAGCCTAATTGTATTGCACGCACACACTCACACACACACTTTTCTTCTTTCTGTCTTTTATTCTGCCCCAGCAGGGCTTTTTTGATGGAAGAAGGAACTGCTACAGTTGAGAAGGGTGTAATACTTCCTACTTCCTACCTGGATTTCGAGTGTTATTCTCATACAGCATGTATGAGCTGTAGAGGCATAGAACTGTGTAAGGTCTGTACGCCATCAATAAAGCAGTAACAGAACGTGATAGTAGATGCTGTCTGATAGACTGAATCTTTTAGAAGGAATAGTTAGTATTGCATATTCCCCTAGCCCCTACTGCTCCAGAGGTTTTCTGGGTTTGTCTTTAACTTAACTCGGAAAAATTATCATCAGTGAGGTTGCAGTCAGCATTCATGTTTTTGGACACATCTAGAAGGAACCTTGTGGGACTTTGTGCAAGGGTTAGAGCCAAAGACTTGTTGGGTGCATCTTAGGTATGTAGGATTGGGTGGTTATGTTTGGTGCTTCAATAGAAGTGTGAGTGGAAGTTTGCAGAGTTATTTGTTTTGTCTAGTTAGTTGTGTGGCACTGCAGCTCTTCCACAAAGATGACCAAGACTGATGCATGTTTTATCTTCAGACAATATACAAGTGGATCTCAAGTGTTACAGTGTGCATTAATGTCTTAATTGCTACATGCATTCCAGACCTATGAAGACAGATGACAGGGCTGATAAAATACAAACCGAAGATGTGTATCTGCTGCAGTAGTTACTCCTGAATTAAGCTATCTTCCAGGTGATATAAGAAAAAGGGGGTTTTGTTGTTTGGTGGTATCTGTTTTTTCCAAGTGAGTACACATTTGTTATGTATTCAGGCTAAAATCTTTCTCCAAAAGTCCAAAGTGGGTGTTGCTTCATCTCTAATGTAAAATGAGAATATTTTCAAGCCAGTGTACACTGTTCTTTTCCCTTAGCAAAGCCACCACTAATACAATTCTGAATTGTAAAGTCTAAAGGAAGATGTGTCACTTTGATACATATGAGGAATTTTCAGTGATGTTGAGATATAATATATTGCAATTAATTCAGAGCTGTATAGTTAACAAAAATATTGTTATCATCCTTGCTTGCTGAATGAATCTAAACTGACTGTAGAGAATAATTTGCAAGTTTATCAGCCATTATTAGTGAATTACTTATTGCAACAAAGCTTAAAGGCCATTTCATGTATTTTTGGATTGTGTCACTGCTTTTTTAGGATGACAGAATAAGGTGTATTCTGTGAGAAAAATTAGTTCAACAGCTTCATGTCCACAAAAAGTACTATTCATAGGCTTCTCTGAAATAGGATAATTATATCTAATAGATGAGTGGATTATAATGAAACGTATGAGAAATTTTTGAGGTAGAGGATACTCTCAACTTTCTCTTTGTATATTGACATAGATGAGATTGTTGCCTATTGCAGACCTGTGACAGAAAAGGTATTAGACAGAAAAATTCCATTCTCCTAGATTGGGTTATGTTAATCTAACATATCCAAATTTGATATGAAATATATTATAAAAACCTAATGTAGCTTATTCTTTTGATGATATTAAGATTACATACAGCTGTGGAACAGCTTCCATAATATTCAGCATTAACCATACTTAAGTTGTGCTTAGTATTAAAGCTCATGTTTAATATCTTTTTAATTGTTCAGGTGCAGGATATATCTATTTTGTTTTTTTCTTTATAAGATGGAGGCATCTTGAAAAATAATTGAGGAGGTTTGAAGAAACAAACAAATTATTGTCTAATTTGGGGGGGGAAGGTGTCTTACTCCCTTTCCATCCTGACTCACTGTTGGAATTTACAAGTCTTATGTTTTTACCTAAATTAAAAGCTTAGTATGACTGCACTTTAACTACTAGTACAGGATAGCTCACAATACTTCAACTCTAAGTGAATATGTTAGCCTGAATATAGGAGATTTATTCTTGGGCTTGTGTCATACCTCAGCAAAATGAGATTTTAAGTTTGGGTTGTTTTTTTTCCCTAAGTTGGTAAATAATATTATTAGGTGATTTCAAAAAACTTCAAAATCATTCTTCACTTGTGAACAGCTTTTCCATTTGTCTAGAATCCTTTGTCTCACTGATCTTTTTAGTTATAAGGGTGGGTTTTTGTGTGGTGTTTTTTTTCCTTAAAAATACTACAAAATGTTAATTTTAACACTTAAGTTAGGTACGTTTTTTTCTAGTAGTTTGGAAATCTGTCATTAGAATCAAACTTGGAAACATATAATCTCCAATGTGTTAGGCAATATATTCATGGAATGCACTCAATATTTTTAACTTTTGAAATATTTTTTTTATGATAGCCTATAATATAACTGTATTGTGCAATAATAGACACCATCTTTCAGAAGCAGATTTGTGTGTCAAAAGCAACAGTGCTAACAGGAGGGCAAAGATAATTCTATAACTCAAAGGACAAGCAAGAATATGAACTGCTGAGTGGAAGAAAAGAATAGTCTTGAACATCAATTTTCAGCCACTTCACTTTGAATGGAGTGACCTAAAATCTTTTTCTTAAATCTTGCTTAGAAGCAAGTACACATCGCCTTGCTTGCTTTGGAGAGGATGGGTTTATTGTTGTGGTGCAGTAGGATGTTGGAGTAACTGAATTCCTTTCAGGGCTGAGGTTTCACAATAGGGATGAGATGGGTTAACCATTTCCTGTGGCCAAGGGAAGAGGCTGTTTCCTCTTCCTCGCTGCTCATTCCCACCATTTGCTTTGAATGGGCTGCACTTGATCCGTCTCAGTAAACTGATACAGGGCACTAAAAATGTAAAAAGAAGTTGTATGCAAAGAATGCTGAAGAGATATATATGCACATACATATATATAAGTATATAAATATATTGTACCGGACTAGTGCATAAATCAGCTTACATTGTGACTGTTGTATTGTCTGCGTTGGTACAGAAGGAAGCAAACTGCTTGGCTGACGCTGATAACAGAGAAGGGGACAGGGAAGTAGAATTTCTCCTTTTCAGTATTATTTTTTTATTATTCAGTTTAGTTTATTGTGGAACTGGAACCCAGACAACATATTTTGAATTTTTCTTCTCTGGCTATTTAACAGGTGAGTGTAACAGTGAAACGAAACTAAAGATCTCTGCAGTACCGTAACATTGTTACTTCTGAGCTAAGTTATGGTTTCGCCAGTTTTCGCATCTTTATTTGGTATCCAGTAACACTTTACATTTTCCCTGAAAAAGAAGAAAGTAAGGGATATTAAGTTTTCTGGTAAACAATAAATCTTAGGTGGCAGTTGCCACACACACACCACCCCACCCCCACTTGCGGTACTGCATTCCCTCTGATTTCTGCCCATTATTTCTTCATATGAATGAATGAATATTTCTTCCATATGAATCTTCTGAGATTCATAGTGTAATTTAGCCTAGTTATTCACTAGTGGAAGTACAGTTAAGTTTTTTTTTAGTTTTCAGTTTATTGCTTTGCATGGCAGCAGAATTCTATTTATGTGTGAGACTGTAGTATAAAACTGTTTTATTTAAGGAATTCCAACTTCAGCAGGAAGCAATCTAATCTAAACTTGCATATGTTGCAGACACTGTATTTAACCTTTTACAAAAGGATTTCAGCTTTCAGATGACTAAACTGTTGTTTACAAATTGACAATGGAAGAAAGTGAGGCTTCAGTTTTGTGTAGGTGATATGGATGTAACTGCAAAGACTGTTGTAGTACTGCCTCCCTGCTGCCCCCTCTCTTGTATTGACTCTAGTATTTATTTGAATCTGTGCTGAGCTGTTTCAGTATGCAAACTCAGCAGGAAGTTGTTTGCCTTTTTTTCTTTGCCAGGATACTTTTCTGCCAGCTGAGCACACTGAGACCAACTCGGTGTGCTGGAACCAGCACAAGAAAGGACAGAAATGCGTAGATTGCAGGAAGGATGTAATCAGTTTTTTCAGTTTAGATTGTTGGGATTTTTCAGCCTTAAACAACTCCATGGTGGTGAATGAATAGGGTGTGCTATATCTAGGTAATTTTGGTGTGTAATCCGTGTCCCAGATGGCGAAGAAGAGTAGCTTCCTTACTCTCTGAAACCAAAACAAGGAAATCATGCAGTGCCCGAGGTCTCTGCCAGGTTGATCAAGGAGAATTTGTCCAATCCCAAATCTCATGGGTTGCCCCTATGTAAACCAACACAGTGCATTGACTAGCATCTGAATTAATTCTGTGTTCTACAGTCCTGGGATAAAATTTTTGACACTTCAAGACCAGCAAACCTCATTGTCCTAAAAAACCTACAGTGTGTCTGTCCAGACCTACTAAGGTGAACAGCTCAGAATTGGTGAGAGTTACAGTATTAGATAAAAAAAAGGCAGTAGGCAGGGCTGCATTATTAACTCATGGAGATAAGTGTTGCCTGCATTGCATTGCCTGCATCTTAAAAGGGAAAGAAATAGAGCAGAGTTTGCTATTACCCTTAAGTACAGGCTTACCTGCATGTAAATATTTTCTTTCAATTTATCAAAGAAGCTGGGTTAAGTCTTTGTTTAGAATAACAGATACAGTTTAATGTTTTGAGTTGAATACTTTGAATGCACATTTGCATGAGAAAATCCTTTTCTAATCCTATTTCCTAATGCAATTTAAGTTTGTAATTTAAGGCAGTGCTGCATCTGTTAGCGTTCTTACTTCTGAAGGTGATACTTTCAACATAGTTATGGTGTTTGTAACATAGTTCAGACTCTTTTTTGTTTTATACCCTTCCCCCCCCCCCCCCCCCCCCCCCCCATGCTTACTACTTGGGAGAGAAAAAAAATAGCTTCAGAAAGTGTATCTAGCTATCTTGTGAAATTATAACTAGTGCATTGGTCAAAACCTGACTTGAATCTATCCCATCTAGCCAAACTTAAGGGTCTTCAAATTACTTGAATTCAAAACATTGTCATACAGTGTCTTTAATAAATATGCCTGCCTCTTCCTTTGAAAAGATACAGAATAAGGAGAGGATATTTGTACATTGTTACGGTTTAATTGTTGTCCATAATAAAATGGTTGACAGGCTGTTTGCATTTAGAGAGAGAGGAATGGGATGGCTGGAGCATCTATTGTGTGATGATGTGGACAGCATAGGAAGCTAGTATCTCTAATAAGTTTATACAGTTCAACTAGTGATTACTTGCCTAAAACTCTTGTTACCCACTGAGAGCTTAGCTAAATTATTATTTGAGCATCTGAGACAGTACTAGACCAACAGCGATTTCTTACAAATCCTGTAAAACAATTTTTGTGGTACATGGGTATGATAGATACTTAGTTTAGTCAAATGCATGCTTAGAAACAGTCAAACAAGGTTCTTAGTATTAAATTTGCTATTCAGATATATTGACAGAGAAGTGGTTTGATTTTTCCTGCTGGTATTTAAAACCATCAAGTTCTTGGAAATGAAATTTTGGATGACTCTGCAGGCTAATGAATGGGTTAATTACTGTTCAGGCTTCAAACAGTTGGACTGTGTGTGCACTTTGGGAGATGACTGAATTCTTGAAACAGTCTTATAAAAATAAACTATGAAACTCATCTCTGCATGCAGCTCTGAATGCCTCAGCATGCCTGATTCTTAATTTTCTTACATACTGCTTTACTGTCCCAAGTTATCTAAATTTTAGAAGATCTTAGCTGTAAGTCTGAATCATGTACTTCTGATAGCGGGGAAAAAAAGATCTGTAGTGGTTGACCTCCTTTACACTTCTAAATCGTGTCAGGATCAAAGCAATTATTTTAAAATGATGTCACATGGATTGGTGTCTGTTCTGGCACATATCCCTTGGAAACCTTTCCAGTCCGTTTTTCTGAATAGCTTCTTTGGTGCAGTGTACTTTTCATTTTGTTGTCATTTATCACCAGTTCAGCAAGAGCTTTATAGATATTGGAATATGCTATGAAAATGCAAGCTTTACATGGAAACAGTTCAGATTCAACTTTATTACATGCACTGCCCCACCCCCTTCTCTCCCACCCCCAAATTCCTGACTGCAGCACAGGGCTTTACTTTTCCTTTTTTTTTTTTTTTTTTTTCATTAAATCAGGTGGAGAGCAGTAGTATTTGTTTTTGTAGCACTGATAGGAGAACAGTGACCTTACATAAACCCCAGCCCCCTACCCATGTAGGTATCGGTTTGCCTAAGTTGAAATAAATAAATCTGTTTCATTAAGTATTATTAATTTTCAGTGACCTGTGAGAAATTTGGTTAATTTTTTTCTGGCTTTTAATTTTTTTTATTTTGCTTTGCCCAATGTGATCCATGGATTTTTGATTGGTCCTACTGGAGAAACTGAAAGAAAATAGAAAGCAAGCAAAGAAGCTGTTTCTCTTAAATGTTTGTATGTGTGTAAATTGTATATAAATTCTAGTACAATTGTATGTAAATTTTAGTACAAAATTCTAGGTCAGTTTTCATGTGGAAGTAATCTTGTCTGTTTAAATTAATTTTCCACAAATGTGTAAGGGCTTAGCTTTATAGTTAACATTTATAGCTTAAACAGGAGGAGGAAAGAAGTGAAAATAGTGAGAGGGTAAGATAGGATAGCAAAGAGGAAAAAAGTTCTTAAAACAAATATGCCTTAATTTAAGGTTAGTGTTATCCTGCATGCGGGATTGTAATTTATTGGTTCTGAACTCCTGGTTTTCCTTGTCCATTGCTTCACTGTGTATTCTTAGTTGCTCACAATGACCAATTTCAATCCATAGTTTTATGTTAAGTAATTTTGCATTTTGTATTGATATTTGACGTGAATTTGTGTGCATTGTAGGGAATTATACTTTCAGGTTTACTTTATATTCTTTTTCCTACATCATTCCATGTGATTTTCAGGAGTTGTGAGTGTCTTCATGTTTAAATGCTTTAGTAGGACCATAGACTGCATTTACCTATTGAATGATTTACATAAACTTTGCTAAAGTTATATAAATAAGGTTTGCAAAGTATAAGCTTTGTCATACAGAGCAAGTCCTCATGGAACATAATGTTTTTTACCTTTTGTATAGGTTTGTAACTTAAGTTACAGCATGTACATAATCTGCATTTTGAACATTCAAAACATCTTTTAATTTTGGGGAGAAAAATCCCCTTGTTTCTTTAATTTAGAATTTTGAGGCTGGTAATATATCAAACAACCTGAGGCTGTGGTATACTCATCTCTACATATATTCTGTATTTATATTTACCTCCCTAGCAGTAGCAGTTACAAATCAGTCAGCCAAATAACTTCACTGGATCAGATAACATGGAAACAATACATTGACAGTCTACATGAGGGAAAATAAGGGCCTGCACTGGGTTTCCATTGTTTACATTATTTATCTGATTTAACAAATGACACACAGTTGTTTTCAGTTATTTCAGGAGAGTGGAGGACAGGACAAAAGGGAAGTTCAGTGACATGTTTATTTTAGTTCATTTTCTTCTTTTGAAAGAACCTAATTACCCAGTAGGGATGGCAGGCTTTAGAGTTGGACCATCCCATACACATCTACCTACATGTATGTGTCACACCTTTCTATTGCAAATAAGGCTTTGATAAGTTCTGAGGGTTTGTTTAGAGGAATTCAGCCATTGGCCATAGTTGGAAGAGTGTCACTATGTGTATTAATATAGGCTCAGCTTTTCCTCTCAAATATTTATTCATGTGATACAGTTTGTTTTTCTAGCAGATAAAGATACAATCTGGTTTTGGAGAAGAACCAGATTAGATTTTTTTCCATCCTTCTAAAAGAAATACCCTTCAGATCATCATTTATTTCAGATGCTCTCTGTTAGCAGCAAGTCAGATTTTTTAAATGGCAGCAATTTTATAAATCTGAAATTATTTTGCCAATTATGTTCTCAATAAACCTCTCAACATGATAACACGTTTACTGAGGAGGAAGGAATACTGCATGGGATCAGAGTGTTTTTGTTACAGAATGTATTATGGGGGCACAGGACTTTCTGAATCTTGAGGCAGACTAAATACAGTATCTTACTAGCCTTTTCTTCTTTGTTGATGCTTGTAGGGAAGGATAATACAACAATTCTGTGGCTTTCAAATGAAGCTGAGAACACCTTATTTTTCCCTTCCTGCAGTTAGTATGTGAGGTGCTACACAAAAGATCTAGCTCATGACTACATCTCTTAGCTATGGGTTGTTCAGGTTTTGTCTATGGGTTGTTCAGGTTTTGTTGATCTTTAATAGCGTGGTTGGATTTTGTTGTTGTTTTGTGGTGCTTTTTTTTTTTTTTAGGGGGAAGTTGTTTTGGGGTTGGTTGTTTGGGTTTTGTTTGTTTTTACCTCCTTGGGTCACTTGCTCATTCTTTATCTCCATTTTTGCTATTATGGGAATGGATCAGGCTGGAGAATATGCTTTGTTCCAGTAATTGTAGAGTAAGAGCTAAATGCAATGTTGGTGCCACTTCTGTCTGTTCCCCCCTCTGGATCCTCTATAGTGTTGACAGGAATGAAGATAAACATTCACTGTCCCATGACATGAAGAGGCACTCGGAAACATAGTTTACCAGTTTATATTCTCTGGTGCTTGAATTACATCCAGGAAGAAGACAGACTTCACCAAGAATGGAGTAGTATTTGAAATATAGTATTTTTAGGCATAAATACATGGTGGGTTTGTTGTTTGGTTTGTTTTTAAGCTTGTTGGTCCATTCTAAAACATTTTCCTGTTTTAAGAAAATGTGTCCTGGGAATGTCTTTTGATAGTTGTTAGGATTATTTGCTCTTGGAACTTCGGCTCATTTCATTGCTTCCTTCAGCAGGAAAATGACTTCTGTCACTTTTGAGATAGTCAGAGCCTTATATATAAATTCAAGATGAATGCTTACTGTTTGTCATTATTATAACAGCAAAAAAGATTACTATTGCACAAGAGAATAGCAGAACTCACCCACTGCAACCTTGCCTAATTAGGTGAAACTTGATCTAGCCTATCTTGTTCCTGTCACAACTGTGGCCTGTCTTGTTTCTTTAGAACATCTTATCACTGCTCGTCATTACTACTTGAATTCATATGCCAGCAGATCAAAAATACTCCATTTAAGTAGTTTTTCACTGTAGTTACTGCACAGAAACTTCTGTTAGTTTTTAGGTCTAAACAATATTTTTATATTCACTTCTATTCACAACTGTCCACATGAAGAATATTTTAAGGATGGTTCTTCAGAATATTGTCAAAACATCAAAAGAGAAATCTTGGCTACCAAAAAAGACTGGACTTAACCCTAAAATCTGGACAAAGGACAGAATTACAAAAAAGAAGGTGGGGTTACATTGTTTTTTGTGGTTATTTTTGTTTGTTTGTTTGTTTGTTTTTCTCTGAAATTAAGCATTTTGGGATTTCTTTGTAATGCAAATGTAGCCTTGCAGTGGGTTAGAGTGGGCATATATGGGATTTTTACTTGAAGATCAGAGATGAATGCTTTATATGGGTTTCTTCTACACATGAAATGTCTGAAATCTTTAATTTTACTTCGCATAAGTTACTTGACTTTTTAAATTGTTCATGGGTTTCTTTAATTCAGCTAAATTGGAGAACTGAGAGTAAAACAGAACAGCTTTTAGTTTTTTAATCTGCCATTAAAAAAAAAAAAAAAGTCATACACTGGGAAGAGTTATTTTCTATTCCATGTGATTACCACTCTCATGGAAGGAAAACTCTGCAAATTGCCTATTGGATCCCAAAGCATGCATTCACTTTTCACTTATATTTTTGCCAAGCCAGATAACATTACATCTAATACTGAATGGTTGTTATTCCCTGAAAGAAATACACTAAACAATTGTTATTTTGTTAATACTTCCCATTCAGTGGGAGAAAGCTATGGCAGTTCCTTTTCTTTCACTCTGTTCAAGGTTAAGAGTGGAGCTGATTCCAGCTGCAACATTACATATGGGTGTCTGTAGATTGCATAAAAGTTGTTCATTGTTTATAAAATGAAAAAGTGATGCTCAGTGCTGCAAGTCACCTTTATTAATGGACTTTTAAAAAAGCACAGTGTCTTTAGCAGAAATGCTGTAGTGGCTGGTTGGTTTTACTTTCTGTTTTTGCTTTTTGTTGTTGGTGGTGGTTTTTTTGTGTTTTGTTGAAAAGCTGTAAATGGAAATAACAAATGCCTGTCTTTGTATCCTGTACTTTTTTGAGGAGATTATTTTCAGTGCAGTAGTTGGGTCAGGCTTTTCTGGAATTCAGTGGATTTTGGATGACTTTGCTGTAGCAGTGGACAAGGTCGAACTGAAGACTATAGAAACACTAGTACCTCCCTTTCCATAGCCTTGGCCAAAATATTTTTAATAGTTTGAGAACATTCAGATAGAAATAGATTGTGATAGAAATTCTGTGGCATGCTTTTGTTGCATGTGGATTTTGAAGATTAAGTTGTCTTTCAGGAAAATTAACCCAAACCCTCATGCTTAGTCCTGCTCTTCAGTTTTGCCTTCTGCTATCAGTGTGAGCTTTCTTTCAAAGTAACTGGTGGCATTGCTAATCCTTGAACAGGACTTGTCCCCATATCCTGCCCACACAATAAAAGTAAAATACTAATTTTTTTTAAAATTTGTTGTTGTTGTTGTTTTAGTAATCTGTCATCTCATTCCTGAGTCTTTGGGGAAGTATCCTGTTTTGTAGAGTTTGGGGATTTAGGAGGTTTTGTGTGTGCAGTGTATGGGATTTTTGGTTCGGATTTGTGTGTGGTAGTTGTTGTGGTTTTTCTTTTAAACCTTTCCTTTTGATGAATGTGACTTTTTTTTCTGACTGGGAAGCTGAGATTCTTGAGTAATAATAATCTCTGAGGCTCAGTCATCCTGGATTCATCAAGTTTTGTTTTAATTTATTGCCATTTCGCCTAAATTAACTGCAAGTTTTACAGCACTACAGTTACATTGTTCTTCAATAACTTGTTCTCTGTAGTGATTTGGAAAGTAAAACATTTAACAGTATTTTAAAGAATACTATTCATATCAGCTGATGAAATTAAATGCGCAGCTAATATTTTAAACCTGTTGTTCAAAGCTTGTCATGCATTTGATGTATGACATGCTGATTACCTTGGCAGTTATGAATGGCTTAGACCTTTCAACATCAGCACTAGGTTGTGTTTGTGGTCTGATACGACGAGAGGTGGTTGTAGCGTCACAGCGATTCCTCAGTCCTTTTCCCTGGGGACTCTGGGGTCACACCTGACCCTGCACTGTAGATCTCCATTTAATTTTCTCAACCATTTGGTTTGGAGGACCCTGGGTCGGAGGCATGAAGAACAGTAGAAATTGGGCATCCTGTTCATATTTTATTGAAATGGAGCTGTCAGAGTTTATGGACAAATGGACTTCAGGAAAGGTGACTGCATCAGTCTATGTTTTATTTTGATCTGGAGTTTTACTGTCCCCTGGACTTCTGAATTTTCCTGCTGATTACTAGTGTTGCATGCGTTTGTAAATGCAGTACCTGCTGCAGTTTTCTAAGAAGACTTTGGCAAGATTCCATTGTTTAAGAACTTAGCCTATTAAGAGGCCTAAACAACTACTAAAATATAGTGAATGGTATTTGCTAGTTTCTAAAATTAGCAATTTCTTTTATTTAATAATCAACACACATTCAATGTGTCTGCTGATTTTTATTGGTTTTTCAAGGAGCTTTTGATAAATCCCATTGAAGTTAGATGAGCAGTAATAGAAGAGGTTTGTCATCCTAAGATTCACAGGCAAAAAATACTCTGAAAGATAAAGAAATCACCAAGTGTCAGAAAAACTCTGGGACTTCTTCAGAACTCCTTGATTTGAAGTTCTTTTTTTCTTGGTTGATACACAACAAAGGTTCATTTGCAATAGTCCTATAACAAATCAGAGAATACCCATTTGCAAGGTGGGAATATTTACTTCTATATATTAAGTTGTCTGCAGTCTTTTAAAGAGTGAAACAAAGCAGAAGTTCAAAGCCTTGTTCCAGAAAGAAGAAAAATACCTGTTTGTAATATCTATTGCGTGATGGGGAATTGTACTCAGCAAGAATTTGTCAATGTACCTAGAATTATCTCTCCATTCTAAAGTCTCTTACATGGCACCGAGTGTCTTGACAGTCCTTTGGTAGAATTATTTGCATCAAGGAGCCACAACATGATCTCTTGCTGTTTACCCAGATGTAGTAATTTAGGAATCAAGCAAACAGATAATACAATGCAGGGATGTTGAACATATTCTGTAGCAAATGCCAAATTACATTTTCCACCAGAAAACATAACAAGAGGCATGCTTTATAGATTTCTCTAACTTCAGGCTGTGTTGCTTTAATGATGTTAAGTATTGCACTTGGACAGCTTTCCTTTTAAATTAGTAGCTTTATTTGTAATACAACCTCTTTCACTCTTTTAACTTGTCCCTTTTCAGCTATAGCCATTCTCAGCTCCTGCTTGCTTTTAACAAACATCTGAACCTAAACAAAGGCATTCCAATGTTGTGAAAACCAACAAACAGCTTCTATAAAGATAATGTCTGCAGAGCTGGCAGTGGTTTACTACCATGGATTGACTGTGTCTCCTATTGTAACAAAGTTCAGCCTAAAATCTGGTATAGGGTTATGTCTAAATTACTGTGTCACTCTTCTGTTTTAGGGAGGTGTTACAAACTTCATATTTGTTATGTCAGTTAGGTTTTTTTAGCCCTATTCGTATCTTGCACCTCACAACCTGTTGAACACCCATTGGAGTCTGTGGGTTGCTTGTGTTGTTCACACAATTGAACTTCTAGCTGCTATTGTTTCCATTAGGTACTGTTTTCCTAGAGCTTTGGTAGTCTTTCAATTAACTACTGCAATACCTTTAATTTAATAATGTGTGGATTTATCTTGTTTAGTTGAATATATTTAAATGTGTAATGAGAATTGCTGCTTCCTTCCTCTACCAAAAATGTTGGCTTACTTCTCTGCCCTACAAAAAGCCTACCGCTGAAAGAATAAGAGACTTCAAATTCCAAATCTACACTTGTTGCTATAGCTTTTTATCTTTCAGTAACAAGATAATGTGGCAAGTATCCTTTTAGCAAATAAATATCAAGTAGGTGTAGGGTTTTTAAATAATCTGAATCCCGTTGAACACCTGCTGTCACATGTAAAAGCTTGTTTATCAAAGAGGGCAAAAGCTGCAGTCCTGAAAGTTCCAAGATGAAATGTCTGTGTTTTTGATAAGATTTTAAAGCTATTGCATACATGTGGACCATATAAAAATGTAGGAAAATCTTGGTCAAGGATTTCTTGTAATGCTGTGCTTCTACATTTCAAGCAAGAGAATTAATTTCGTATCCCATCACTAATTCTGTTGGTACAACTATTGTCTCCTAGTTATGTTTTCTATAGCCGAGTTGTCTTGTGCAGAACCTGATGAAGGTGCGTCTCAAGATGGATCAAGTTGGATTATTTTTTTCTTTCTGTGATTGCAAAATAGAAAGTTAATACCACTAGATTATTAAAAAAAATAAATACATTTGTGAGATAAGTATACTTGAAACACATTTAAGCAACATTATCTATTCTCAGGTTTGATCAAAATTGCAAATGCTGCCCAAGAATAATACTAGCTTGTTTGTATTTGTAAGCAACCTTTTACCCATTTAAGTTTATCAATAGTGAAATTAATGGTTCTAATGTTTGTTAGTAGCCCATAGCTGACTGCTATACATTTTTAGCGTCTGAGACTTGCTCCCAATTTTGTGAATTCTTTTGCAAGCCATATGGAGGAAGTTGGCTTCAAATTTGAAAGTGTAGTAGGAAATGTGCTGTTGGTTTCACAAGTCTGCATTTTGGCAGAAACCTTTACTTATTTTTGTATTCTTTGCAAATTGAAGTCTGTTGGTTGCACTGCCTTTGTGAATTTTACTAATATAGTCAAAAGGCATCACTAGGCTTTAAACTTTGGCCTGAACTCAAAGTTCATAGAGCTTGGAAATGAGGAGTCTCGTTTAGAAATACAGAAACTGAGTACAGTTATTTCTCACCCCATATATAGTGATGGGACAATGGGGAATGAATAGAAGCTTGAGGAGGGTAGGTTTAGACTAGATATTAGGAAGAAATTCTTTACAGTGATGGTGCTGTGACAATGGAACAGGTTGCCTAAGGAGGTCGTGGATGCCCCCTCCCTGGAGGTGGTTCAAGGCTAGGTTGCATGAGGCCTGAAGTAACCTGGACTAGTGGAAGGTGTTCCTGCCTGTAGGCAGGGGGGTGAGCGGGGTGGGGTTGCAATTAGATTATCTTTAAGGTTCCTTACAACTCAAACCAATCTACATAATCTATGGATATGGGAAAGAGGAAAAGATGTAAAGGGAAGTAAGTGTCCTGATGAAAACCACAGTCACATAATAAATTTGCTGTATGTTGTGATGCTGTTATTTTAAATAAGATTTATAAATGTATAGCAAGAAATTCTTCAACAGATCAATTTTTCAAAATAATAGCTTTATTCTGAAGGTAAATAATTACTGGAACAAGTGTGCTGGTGAATAACTTGTTTATTAGGTGGACTTTAAATGTTTCTTTTTAATACAGGGAAGTGAAATAATTTGATCCTGTTACTTTTTTTCTGGGCTTTATACATAATAATCAGAGATTTATTTGTGATTTGTTCCGAAATCTCAACACTAGAAAGAAATACTTATGACTTGAATCAAGAATGTATCTTTAGATGGCTTTAATTAAAGCAGCTTTGTGATTATAATTTCATAGTCGGGTTTCTTTTAAAATACAGTTGTTTAAAGCATCACCTGATTAAGTTGAAAAGGGACAATGTGCGTACTGCAAATAAAATTCTACCTTAGTGTTTGAAATGTGCACCAAGTATTTCTACAGCTGTAGCTGATGCAAGATTTATGTAATGGCATGAATTCCAGGCAAGCAAACTTGCATGAGATAATTGATGACTCTTTTCTCTCACCATTCTACACACAGAGCTGTGCATATTTGTCTGTTTCATGACCAAAGGGATGATGTTTCACCTCTTCGCATTTTCCTTGCATCTCATTGTTTAATTTTTGTAGTAACTGAAAACCTCAGTTTTACTCCAAGTTCATATTTGATGATGGGGCTTTGACATTTCAGTAAGATAGGAGTTTGGACATTTTGGATTAAATTCTTTTGTAATAGCATCTTAAGTATAGCAAGTCCCAGGGACGATTCAGTCGCCAAAACTAAGGATGAAAATAAATAAAACTTCCTGGGAGATGCTGAGGTCTGTGCTATGTAATAGGGATTTACTTTGCTGATTGTTGTCTTCTTGGAGTTGTAGGCACCACTAAGTGCTCTGAAATAGGAAAGCTCAAGATCATGAATAGATACTTTGGAACACTTTTTTGTAGAGGAAAACACATGGTGAGAAGATAATGTCTTCCAGTTTCCATGAAACAGAAAGAATGAAGTAGGCATTTCTAACAGAAGTAAGTTTTGTACTTTAAGTTCATTGTGTGTAAGCCTTTTAATGATAAATATTTGATACATTTGAAATGTCTGATCACCCTTTTTCTGTAAGAGGCATTTTGTGGGGTTTTGTTTTTTCTTACTTTTACACAATGAAATATAGGTTAGATTATAGAAAAGCAAAGGGAAAATCTACTAAGACTAAATAGCTGCATGTGAATTCAGCCATACTAAGTATCCAGTAAATTCTTAACTCCTAATCACATGCTTTATAATTCTCAAATTGGCAGAAGTTATTAACATTAAAAGATCTATTATCTGCTCTGCCTTCAATATCAGGTAGGCATTACTATATCTAGATTTGGGCAGTGAGAGCAGTGGATAGCACAAAGGGAAACATTAATTAGTTTTATTTTCTTGGATTTTTTTTCTTAATTTTTTTTTCTCTGCTTGAATTATCTTACAGCTAATCTTCCACAGATGTGATTTTTCTAAATTACTTTTTTGTTGTGGACATAGAGTAGGTTATTTGCAGGAAAAGTAATGAATGTCTCATCCATTTTTGCCAGGAACCATGGTTTCATTGGAAATGTGGGGTTTAGTTAAAAATTGGTTATATGTAAGGCAAAAAGCTATCCGAATAATTTACCATCTTCATCCTCAGGACTGACTGTTTCTCTTTTTCTAATTGAATATGTAACTATTACTGTAAGAAAATAATCTGGAACTTGTTTTAAACTCTAATGTTCCAACATGTCTTGATATACAGTACTTGTCTGATTTCTTAAATAATTCAATGTTCTGGGAGTAGGGAGTCCAGGGTACATGGACTGTGTTATGGTATTTACAACATTTATTGTGTCAGCTGTCGGAGTTATTAAATTAATTTGAGCATAAGGCAATGGAGGTGTGGGTGTATAATTTATTCTCAAGCATCAGTGTTTCTGGTCTTGGAAGCATAAGATAATAGTTTGGTAAGATGCATTTTTTGTCTCCCATGTATATTGTTAACGAGGACTTAAGTAATTGCATACTTGTTCTTTTTAATTTGGGATGCTGGCTGAAGATCAAAAAGTGGTGGTGGGGGCAGGGGGGATTTATTGGTTGGTGGGTTTTTTTGGTGTGTGTATGTGTTAATTTTTCTACAATCTTATTGGAAAAAACATTAAGAGAAAGACCTCAGCAGTTGGAGTTTTAGCATTCTAGGCTATTTTATAAGAAACAACAAGCGTACTGTCATCTTCTGGTTTTGTGGTGGCGGTCTAGTTAGGCAGAGAAGATTTGCATGGAGTACTCATTCTGAGATTGTCCTAGAAGAAGGTCATCTGAAAGCTGAGAAATAAGTGAGATGACAAGAGTAGTTTTGAAGGCAGATTGTGATGTTTGATATAGCTTAGCTACAGCTTGTGAGGAGGTTAAAAAGAAGAGTAAGAAGAAATAAGATTTCATGAAGGTTTGGTAGCAGAAGCAGTAAAGAGGAACAGACAGGTAACATCCATGTGTGGGTTGAGAAGAATGAGGGAAATGTAAGATTTGGAGCTTCGTACTCATTGTGGGAAAATTACATGATTTAGAAGCCCTGAGGTGACTTACTCATGAATGTTAGGTTGAACTTGTTGTATGACATTGTGTCCAAGTATTAAAAGTTTGGAATGATCGAACTGAGAGTTTATCAAAAGAAATGCTACAGTGGTTGTGATCTTACTTTGCAAGATCGGTTTTATAAAACTGTTCCTATTTAGGAATCCAATTTAAAAGAGAAACCAAAGGGTTTATCAGTTCTTCTGTGTCCTAATGTTTGCTAAGAATGTTTTTCATAAAGCAAATTTACTTAGTGGGTGTACTATATATTTAATGTACATCTTTCACTTGTATTCTTCAGGAGCAGATTTCCAGGCTTTATGAATGCTTTTTTCTATTTTATCACTATGAAACACCTTTTATTTCCCTACCACAAATAGGGACAGCTATGACACTGACTTGGAAAAGTGAATTTATATTACAATATATTAATAATGCTCAGTATTGTGAATCTTCTTCTGTATGTTTCAGACCATTTCACAGCACATTATTTCAGCTCCTCTGGTATTACTCAGGCAATCTGTTAAAAATAAATCCTTATTTAACCTAGTTTGCATGATGAGTAGTATGACAATAATTGGCTACAGCACCTTGCCCTCCTTATTAGTGAGATACATTTCTTTGGGCTGTTTTGCAGGTGATGTTGAGAGTGACACCCAGCTTTGGAGGAGACAATACTGGTACACTCTCAGTTGAGAGAAGAAAGTGATATAGTTGAGTTACCTCAGGATTTGACTGGGTCTTGCAAAGGGGGCTGAGTTTATATAGTGGTTGAAGTCTGAATTTATGGAGATTTGACTGCTATATATGGGATAACTCACACTTCCAAAGCTTTTCTTTCCTTTTCAGCCTGTTTGCAGATGTGAACAGATAATCTTGAATACAAGAAACAAGTTTCCTAGGCCAGTGTTGTCTTAACAGCAATAAAAAAATAGAAACTTGGGAACCTCGTAGAACTAACTGCATGGTGTTAAGCCTCTCCATTTATCCTTTCATAACAAGATAACAGGTCTTTCAGACAAATGATAGAGTTGGTATATATCCATTTATGACCTCAGTAAAGCCAGGGTCTCTTGATATTCTTACAAACTTGAGTTTTATTTCCAAATTGCTATCAGTTGTTATGGGGAAACTATTCAGAATACTGACATGAATAACTCTGTTGGACTGATGGTGTTTAACTTACTCAGTTTACTTGATGGGCAGAATCTAATGGCATGAGATTTAACACATCTAAGTGCTGGGTTCTACACATTGGCCACAACAACCCCATGCAGTGCTACAGGCTGGGGACAGGGTGACTGGAGAGTGGCCTGGCAGAAAAGGACCTGGGGGTACCATTTGATAGTAGGCTGAAAATGAGCCAGGAGTGTGCCCAGGTGGCCAAGAAGGCCAATGGCATCCTGGCCTGTATCAGGAATAGTGTGGCAGGAGCAGGGAAGTCATTCTGCCCCTGTACTCAGCATTGGTTAGGCCACACCTTGAGTCCTGTGTCCAGTTATGGGCCCCTCAGTTTAGGAAAGATGTTGACTTGCTGGAACGAGTCCAGAGAAGGGCAACAAAGCTGGGGAGGGGTTTGGAGCACAAGCCCTATGAGGAGAGGCTGCAGGAGCTGGGGTTGCTTAGCCTGGAGTGGAAGAGGCTCAGGGGAGACCTTCTTGCTGTCTACAACTCCCTGAAGAGAGGTTGTAGCCAGGTGGGGGTTGGTCTCTTCTCCCACACAATCTGTGACAGAACAAGAGGTCACAGTCTCAAGCTGCACCAGGGGAGGTTTAGGCTGGATGTTAGGAAGAAGTTCTTCATAGAAAGAATGATTGGCCATTGGAATGGGCTGCCCGGGGAGGTGGTGGAGTCACCATCACTGGCGGTGTTTAGAAGGAGACTGGATGAGGCACTTGGTTCCATGATTTAGTTGATTAGATGGTGTTGGGTGATAGGTTGGACTTGATTATCTCAAAGGTCTATTCTATTCTGTTTATTCTGTATTCCTTAAATTTAACTGCAGAGGGGAGAACAAAAGGAAGGAAGAAAAAAAAATATTTTCTAACATCATTGTGGCTAGAACTAGTAGATTTAAATACTGTCAAAGAAAGCTTTGTCTAGACTAAGAAAATTCTTGCAAAAGGAATCCTGGATTTCTGAGTTGGATGGTTCAAGGAAGCGGTGGAATTTCCATCATGAAAGACTTTTCATAACAGGTTAAACAAGCATCTCTGCAGAGTAGTTGATCCTGCCTTAGGCCAAGAGACTTCATTAGATGACCTCTTAAGGTTTCTGTTGTTTTATGTTCATATATGACTCTTCTTTCTTAAGTTTAAGGTCAAATTCCACTACTAGATTCCACATTGGGTATTTATTCTGTAAAGGATTCCACAGCCACTGCATATTAAGACTGAATCATCTACAAGGGAATAATGACATTGTGAGCTGTTTACAGCAGGTGGTTACAGGCACTTTCAGTATTATCTGTGGCTGCATTCTGTGGTTTCCTCCTAGCTTCTACTGTAGCTTTTACTACAGCTCCTTTTAATGCTGCTGTTGGAGAAATGTAGTGAATTCTAGTGTATTTACAGCCCTGGATGACTGCCTGTTGTGTTGAAGTGTAGGTATTTGAAAACTGAAGGACACAGTGTACTAACTTGGCAGACTGAGAGAGAGTAGAAACATTGACTAAAAGAAGTCTGGAGGACTGATGAGGAGACCCAGCACCTGAACCCTTTGCTTTCTTGGAATTTGTCATGTGCCTGCTTCTAAAGGAGATAGGCTGCACTTGCTCAGTGTCTAGCTGTTAGTAATGCACATCTCCAGCTTGGCACACCTGCATGTCCCATATATAAAAGTATGATGAATGGTTGCAAGAATTGCTTATGTAATTGAAGTACAACCTTGTTAAAGAGGAGAGTGCTCATTTAATGAAGAGCTTTTAAATAATTAGCTTGAATCTTTATGGTTAAGTATGTGATGACACATTTTATTTACTGCAAAGATCTGAAAGAACTTTGCAGACAAAATGACTAATTTTGTCCTATTCTTTAGGGACATCTATTATTGTGGTATCTTTGTCCTTTAAAGATCACATTCTCTCTGTTCGGTCCCCATGAGTGTACAGAACACTATTGTGGCTACAGATGGGAAATCAGAATGCAGAGAGAGTTGTTAAAAGTATGTTTAATTTTAAGCAGGATCTTAAGGTCAAGTATCTTTCAGAGGATTTTGTGTAACATAGGGATACGTGTGTTTGAATGCAACCTTTATTGTTTCACCACCAGAGTCACTCATGGAAAAAAAAATAATTATTTCAACATCATCATATTAGGAGTTTGTTCCTTGGTAGAATGTTTTATTGACTTTCCTTCTTAAAAGCCCCTCAGCTGCTGTGTGCTTACAGCTTTTGCAGTAATTTGCATGAGGACCTACAGAACAAAGTCATTGAGGATACTGTGTAAAGTAGAGGCCCGTGATAGGGAGAATGTAGCAAATGAACATGTTATTAATGATCACATAGTATGTATGCACCAAGGGTGTTAGGCTGGGTTAAGCTAATATGCACAGTTTTTTGAGTGTTTAACTTTGCAGCAAGTTACACCTGCTAGTATGAAGAGGGATGGGAATGTCTCTGGGTATCTATATTTGTGCACACATTTATTTAGGGTGGAGAAAGGAATTTGAACAGAAGTTTACAT
Source organism: Melanerpes formicivorus (assembly GCF_026170545.1). NCBI lineage: Eukaryota > Metazoa > Chordata > Aves > Piciformes > Picidae > Melanerpes > Melanerpes formicivorus. Next base: position 3,429,535 of record NW_027142400.1, on the reverse strand, counting down.
TGACCCAGATTAGCAGTAGCTCTTAGTGCTAGGCTTTTTCCTTTACAGATTTCATCCCACTTTTTCATCTTTGTATTTCCCTTAATGTCAAGTAATCTTGAATGTTGTTAAGGGGGGAGGAGGGGAAGGAAAGTTATGTTCAGTTTTGTGGCTGCTTTCCAACTGGAATAGCTGAGAGCAGTTACTAGAGAAAAAGTAATCTTTTGATGTTATAATTCTGAGTGAAGAGAGCACGCTTAGTACTGCTGTGGGAAGGCTGCATGTACAGTGTGATTTTGGTGGGGGTAGTACAGATAGAAACGACTTTTCAGAGGGTTTTAGTTGTAGCAAGTATACTAAGCAAATGCAGTCCCTTGAAAAATACTATTTTTTTGCTTCTCTCTTTCCTTTTTTTTTTTTTTTTTTAAATCTGAGATTTACCAGTTAACCAAAGGCTTACAATTCAACCAAATATAACTAACTGTATCTTCAGGCTATTTGCCAAAATGACAGTCATCCTGCAAAGGGTTGCCTACCTGTAAAGCTTCAGGTTACTTTGCCAAAGTATTTTTCTGTAACATTTAAATGCTATAATTTCAGGCATTAAACATAACATTTGTTCCTTCCATCCTAGTATTATTTTCAGACAGAACTAAACCACTTCAAGTGTTGTTTTTTTAAAGTCAATTCAATGCACTGTCAAGAAAATTCAACACAAAAGACTAAAGCTTTGGCGAAGTTACAAGGAACTGAGAACTACTTTGATGGATTGTGGTAACAAACCATAAACATATGTTTCCATTTTCAGGGGGATTATGAATTTTACCCATAATTTTATTCTTGCCATTTAAAAAAATATTCTGCTTTTTTTCTTTTAGATGATATTAACTGTGTTTCTGAGCAACAATGAACAGATTCTGACAGAAGTTCCAATTACACCAGAAACGACCTGTCGTGATGTAGTAGAGTTCTGCAAAGAGCCTGGAGAAGGAAGCTGCCATCTGGCTGAAGTATGGCGTGGAAATGGTAAGTAAAATCTTCAGTAGAAATTGATTTAAATATATGTACAAATGATAGAAATGGTAAGACTGACTTTTCAATATTAATGATTTCAAATTGTACTTTGTTTTTTTTCCTAGCAAACTCTTATGCAAAGCATGGCAATTCAATATCTGTAGAGATGAATGCAATTCTTGACTCTTTTTTTTTTTTTTTTTTTCCTTCTCTGTTTTCTTCCTCATCCTGGAGTTTTTGGTAAAATGCTCCTTTAATATATGTTACTAGCTTCTAGTTCACTTTTTCAAACTACATAAACCACATATTCAGTATCCTCATTTTAAAGGAAAGGAAAAAATGGGGGGAAGAAAAGTGGGGGGTGAGAAGAGGGTATTTTCACTTCTAGAAGCAGCATATTTAAATTAAAGTATGGAATCTTGGTGATTTTTCTCTTACAGTCAGTGAGTACAAACCACAACCTTCATTCTTTCCAATCCTATTTCATCACTCTTGGGCATGTGAATACAACCTGGAATTTAAGAATGAGAATACACATTTTTTCTTTCCATATCATGAATAGCAGATGTTCTGCAGACAGAATTGTGCCGGAATTGGACACAGTATCTCCAGCTTCTTCATGAACATTTCCTTTCAAAGATACGTCAAGCTCCCTTGGGGCAAGTGGTAGTGCCCATATCCTATTTGTGTTGCAATTTCACACAATAATGGAGTGGGCAGTTCATTCAGGAAATGACAAAACAGCCCTATTACAAATTCTGGTTTTAGATGGATTCTTGAGTTTGCATGTAATACAAGCCCCCCGGTTATCACAGTATCATTAAGGTTGGAAGAGTTATAATGCATCAATGTATAGATGCGAGTAGAATTGGTAGACAGGTGAGAATAACAGGCAAGTTCTTATCCCTCAGTCACTAAAATCACCCCTGTTTAAGCTGCTTGTGTAACCTGTTTTGTTTAGTGACTGATAAGGTCATAACTTGATGTTGGATTCTTACATTTTTCATAGAGGGGTGTCATGGTTTGGCCCCAGCTGGCAGCTAAGCACCACACAGCTGCTTGCTCCCCCTGCTTTTGGTCAGACAAATTTGTCCAGATGCTTTGCAGCTTTTGAGTGTTAGCAATTTAGACTGTTTTCCTCCTGCGGGAACTACTCATTCTCTTTTCTAAACTTTTCTAAGACTGTAAGGGGAAAATGTGCCTCGAGGTAATTCCCTAATTGGGTGGGAGCTCAGAGTTCAGGCAGTAGTGAGAGGGGGAGATGTTAAGCATGTCTGCAGTTCTAGGAACACAAGATCAGTTCATGCTTAGTTAGAAGCTGTCTTTCAGAATAAAACTTGGAGGGTTAAAACTTTATTAAATTGGAAGTTATATTACAGAGAGTGTGTGATGCCAAGTGCATCACAGAAATTTCTAAAATGGGTCTGCAGCTTGCATTTAACAGCATTCAAATATCCTTAATGTCTTGTTTGGGAAGGTGTAACATAGATGGCGTTACTTGTTATTCTGCTTTCATGATACTGTGAGGGTGAACCTCTTAAAAAATGCAGAGAATGTTGTCAATTAACTTCAAAGAGTGACTGGAAACTGGGACAGTGATCCACAGCATCTTTCTGGGACACTTAGACCTTGCAACCCTGGCAAGTGCAAGCACATGTTTTCTGTAATAACTTACAAGATCGAGGAAGTATTTTATCTAAAGCTTAAAGTTTCTATAAAGTGGGAAATAAAACTTACCCAGAAAGCAGGGATGGAGAGACTAAGGGTAAATTTTGGGTATCTACCCTGTGAACCATGTGTCTTTAATCCCATTATTGTCAATGGAGATCTGGATAGTAACATGAGTAAAGCACAGAGAACACTGATTTCAGGTAGTTATCTATTTGATTTTGAGCATTGGCGCTCACTCAGTTTTCTGAAATAGACATCTATGTGCAGATAGCTAAGTTTAGTCGCAGAACTCTACCCAGAGCTTCTGCCTGTTGAATGGACTTGTCAAACTTCAAAAAATGTGCTTGTGGCTCCCAAGTTTGTTTTGTTGTTTGGGTTTTTTTTTAAACTTGAATGAAGCAACTTTCACATATCTAGCTTCCCTGCTAAATACTCAAGGTGATAACCACATAGACCTCTTCCATTCAAAGTGTGGAACCACAGAAAATGAAAAGCAAAAATTACACACTTGTGCATGTTTCTGGATTTTTCAGGATCTTCTACATACTGGTTTTAAAGTGTCTCTGGCTGGAATTTCAGCACAAGCATTTTGTTTGTTATCCTTAAATGTAAGATACTGTTAAATGCAAGATCTGTATGGTGCTGGCCTCAACTGCTTTCCCTAAAGTCTGTTGTACATGAATTTCTCAGTGAAACAACCTGACTTTTTTACTTTTTAACAGGAATAAATATGACATTTTTTCTGTCAGCTACTCTCAACAGCTACACTGAACTCTTCCCCTGAAGTTCTCAAAAATAGTTTTGCCTGGAGCAGAATAGAATAGAATTAACCAGGTTGGAAGAGACCTTTGAGATCGAGTCCAACCTATCATCCAACACCATCTAATCAACTAAACCATGGCACCAAGCACCCCATGCAGTCTCTTCCTAAACACCTCCAGTGATGGTGACTCTACCACCTCCCTGGGCAGCCCATTCCGATGGCAAATCACTCTTTCTGTGAAGAAATTCCTAACATCCAGCCTAAACCGCCCCTGGCACAGCTTGAGACTTTGTCCTCTTGTTCCTGTGCTGGTTGCTTGGGAGAAGAGACCAACCCCCACCTGGCTACAACCTCCCTTCAGGGAGTTGTAGGCAGCAAGAAGGTCTCACCTGAGCCTCCTCTTCTCCAGGCTAAGCAACCCCAGCTCCTGCAGCCTCTCCTCATAGGGCTTGTGCTCCAAACCCCTCCCCAGCTTTGTTGCCCTTCTCTGGACTCGTTCCAGCAAGTCAACATCTTTCCTAAACTGAGGGGCCCATAACTGGACACAGGACTCAAGGTGTGGCCTAACCAGTGCTGAGTACAGGGGCAGAATGACCTCCCTTTACTCCTGCTGGCCACAGAGATCCAGTGTAGTAAGGAAGAGTCCAAACGGTTAAATGCAACAGTTACAACAATAGCCAACTTAAATTATGATTGAGTGGGAAGTGTGAAGCATTCGCAGTGAAACTGTGACATGTTGTGCCAGTGGAAAAGTTCTGTGTTTTGTTTTTTTCTCTTCTATTGCACTGTCTCTGACCCGTAGACCCTTATCCTTACGAGATGTCTACAAATGTTCTTTCAGAGGACATTTAGGAAAGTAAAGTTCAAAACTGACACAGAATATCATGGGTTGAACAAACACCCCAGGTTTTGTCACAGACCATAAGTGGTCTGTTTTCTTTGTAGTCTAGCCATGTTGCACAAATGACAAATCAGAGATCTCTGTCCTCTTGTGAAGGTGCCGACTCCTCTATTCTACAGGTAGCCACAGCCTCTTAGGTAGCCCAAATGAATAATAGTTTTACTCAAATTCTGAGCAATGAGGCTTGTAAATTGTAGTTTTATGATCAGGGACAAAACCCCTGAAAGTTCCTGTACCCAAAATCTTCCCCATTTTCTGGACTATATCAATCTAACAAAATACTGCCTCTTCTAATAGTCTTCCTCTTCTGATCATGTATGTATAAATAAATGAGAAATACGCAATTTTATTTTTAGAAGGTGACAGAGGGCATTTGTCTTCCAGAAAAATGTTACTAAAATCCATGGAAATTTGACTCAAAAAATTATATAGGCTTTCTAGAGTTCAGAGGAGGGTTATAACATCTTAGCAATTGGGGAAATGTGTGTGTTTGGTTTTTATGTTAGCTTTTCTTTGCTTTTGTGTGGCAAAGAAAGGGTTGAGAAGCTTCCCAAGAGTTGTAAAATACTTTTTGGTGTTGTTTGTATTAGAATTAAGAAGCTCATTCTTCTCGGAGCTGCGTGGCATAAGCATTTGGTTTATTTGCATTTGATTTTTATATTCCATTCTCTGTTCCTGCTTCTTTTCTGTTTCTTGAGATGTGCAATAGTTGAAAAAGTCAATAGTGTTTACGCCTGGTATGTGAGTACATTTTGCAGCACCTTGTACTTTGTCAAGTTGAAGCTTCCTCTTTTTGCACAGATTTTTTCATGCTACAAGAGGGAGAAAAAAGAAAAGGAAAAAAAAAAACTAAACCAAAGACTACACAAAATAGTCTTTCATTCCCCAGCTATTGCAAAAGCAGTTCTTAAGGAGGTCAAAAGACAGGTGTGATGCCAGAAACTCCAAAAGAGAATGGATTTCAATCTTTAAATCCACCCAGTATTCAATTAACTTCATTTACATCTGGAATGCCCTTCAGCAGTTGGTATTGGTGTTCCTGAATTTAGTCTTAACATAGAGGCGAGTGACTGTGAAAGAAATAATTGTTTACTACAAGTGAACTATTGCAAACCTGAGGGGGTAAGACTCATTTCTGATCTTGAAGGGAACTCCCTCATTATGGAGATAATCCATTACTTTGTGTTCTGGTTTCATGTATAGCAGACACAAATGTGTTTATTACAAACAGCAGGATAGTTGTAATCAGGATAAAAGCGGATTATAAAGTCTGAAGTTTACATTGCTTTAAATAGTGGATCCACAGTTCCAACAGAGAGGTTTTTGCAATTCTCTTCTAAAACATTGATACGGTATCTGTGGTTTAGTCTTTCAGGGACTTTCAGTCATTTCAGAATACTTTAAAACTAGCTCATCCTCAAAACTTTTCCTTAAAAGTAAAGGTGTCAAGCTTAATTCTCAAAAGTCTTTCAGAATTTTCATCCAATTTAAAATCTAAGGCAGTTCTTGCAATTAATGATGGATATATGCATATATCATGGTTTTACACTTAGTTATGAATGAAAAATAAGAACTCTAGATAATTTTGAATGTGTTGTCAAGGTATAGGGATCTAGTCTGTTGGCTGTTACTCTGCTCCCATTCTCCTATTTCATCTTCTCTTCATTCTCTTCTATTGAAACTTTAAAATTAGTGTTTGGAATACTGTTGTCAAAACAATCATTGACAAATAGGCCTGAAGTTATGACTACTGGGAAAAGTTTAACTGCAGGTTGTGTTTGCTTTGGGTTTGATTCTTAAAGAGTTAGTATTTCCAGAAAATATCCCATTGTGCTATCTTAACTTACAGCAAACGTGAGATTCTGTTTTCTTCCTGCAGTTTTTCTGGATTTGAAGGATATAAACTGAAGGAAGGAGTGGGGACTTCTATTCTCATAATGAATTGTGTCAAGTATTAATTTCCATTTTGTCTTGCTCTTTTCTGAATTTGGTTCATGTGGTTCATGCAGTGAATTGTCATTCTTCTGTTCTCAGTTTTGGTGATGATGTTGCTGTTACTATTTTAACCTGTTTTCTGTCTAATTTAGGGCAGCGTATCCCAAACTGTTTTTTGTGGAAGACTTGCTAAAGCAGTAGGAAATATTTCCTGTTTCTCTCCATGATCATGTCTGAAAAATATTAGCCTTGGTTCTTCAAGGTACATTATGTAAATGAAATCTTTGATTTTTTTCATTTTTTTTTTTTTCTGACTCCTAAGATCAGGGCCTTCCTTTTAATGGGAGACCAGCCTAACCAGGAGCAATGCTGTAGCCACTCCTCACCATTCCAGGTTTAGCCCAATCCTGTTCAGACATCCAGTTTCTTGGTACTTTGTTATGAAGCTTCAGTTCTTGCTGGGCTTACCTAGCAATTTTTTTTTATTTGGGAAAAATCCCTAAAGATTCTTATCTTCTGTGTCCTAAAGTCTCTGAATGAAAACATTTAAATATTTTTACACTCTGTGATCTTCAGAAGACTCATGCTGCAATTTTAGTGGATATGCTTCAAAGCACTTGAAACTTTAGGAGCTGAAAAACCTGAAAATCATGTTTTTAAAATGCCTTTTCAAGAACTGAGTGGTAATAAGCCACTGACCTTACTCTTGTGTGCATAAAAACTATTGACAGTTTTGCTCAGGGTCCACTTGAGTGACAAATAGGAAAAATATATTATTTTTTTGGTTTGGTTTTGTGGTTTGGTTTTTTCTTTTTGTTTTGTTTTGTTTTGTTTTTAAGGAAGACAGGTAGCCAGTTAGCTGATTAATATCTTATGGCTTAAATGACCCTTCTCCATTGAAAGCATGTAGATATAACTCTGGCTGAACTGAGTTAATCTCTGTACCTATTTGATGTGACAGATTTTGACAAGATGCTTTATTGTGTTCAATGCATTGTGAATCCAGTAATGACAAATGTGTTTTTCTTTAAGTACTATAATTAAGTATCCCAAGAGTATCAAGATATGTATACATCTATATAGTTCGTAATGCATATAAATTTAGATTAAATTCTTTATAAAACCTGTATTTGTGATGTGGGTTTCCCATGCTTTCCTCAAGGTACTTGTTATATCTTGGGATCATTCTGTTTTCTCATGTCAAATAGGTTAATTATAAAATGGATAACAAATTGTTAGTGGTGCTTTGCCTGCTAGGAGATACTGTGGTTTGGGTTTTGAGGGCAGAATGCATTTTGCTTTTAAAAGCGAAGATGACAAACTCTTTTTGGGTTTCCATCCATTTTGTAGTAATAGTGGTGTGACATGGTGTTGCACATAGGAAAGCTAATTAAATATCTTCTAGTATAACTTTATTCTGATTAGGAGATTATCTTCTAATGCCATGCTTAGGAAGATTTTCATTAAAGAAAACACTTAAAAATAAATGCAAGTATAATAATGGAAACAGTGAAAACTTTGCTTCTGAAATGTATTTTAATTTTTAAATAATGTATAGGATGCATCCTCTTAGTAATAATATATTTGACCAATTTGGAAGAAATAACTACACTATGAAAATGTTTTACATTTCTTTGGGTGGGGAAAAAAGATGACGTACTAGGGTATAGAACTTACCCTTTATTTGTTGAAAGATTTGACAGTAATTCCACACATACTAGAAGTTAATGTCTGGCACGGTGTGTTGGAGTGAGAACACCTGCTCACATTCTTAGGAGATGAAATGTCAATATAATTATAAGGCTTTTATTGTGAGTGGAAAACTAGAGGTTTAAATTGAATTAATTATTTGAACAATAGAACAAACTGTCCATCTTGGTGGTGATGGGGAGCAAGGGTGCAAAAACAAGTGTTAGGATGAAGAATTCCTAAATTAGGGTTTGTAAACACTGGTATTTTTTGAATAGTTTTGCACACTGGCTATGTACTGCTGTTAGGTAGTGAGCTATGTTACTGTAATGGGCTAGCTTTTAATACAGTGCAACTGTTGTCTCTTGGTGCCTGTTTCTTTGACTTTGCATAAGATAAAATGCATTGGATTTATTTAATTGGTACTAGAAAGGATTATGATTGTTAAAGTTCTATAAAACTTCACTTAAAATAGTTGTGATTTTTTTGTTACTGTTCTTTTAGAGCGTCCCATACCCTTTGATCACATGATGTATGACCACCTACAGAAATGGGGACCACGCAGGGAAGAGGTGAAATTTTTTCTTCGTCATGAGGAATCACCAGCTGAAAGCAATGAACAGAGTAAGTGCACTTATCCTGTAGTATTGTTACCTAAACTTATCCTGTAGTATTGTTACCTAAGTATATTTAAAAGGTTTCTGAAGTGAGCTTGATTATCAGTTTTCAGTGAACTTCAGTAGATTGATGTAATACAACTTCCTTACACCAAAACCTTTTCAAACCTTCTTCATTGGCACATTTATTCAAGTTCTCAAATTCCGTTCTCTAAAATAATTTCTACTAGTCTGAGTAATATTTTTGTAGTTAGTTTCTATTTCCATGATACTAATCCAGAAAAGTTAGTGGGTATTAGAGGCTTACTGCATTATTTTCATACAGATGTATTTAATGATGGTGATAATTTGCACCTTAAAAAGTTGTTGGTCTGCTTGGTTCTACAGGAAAAGTGTTTATATAAAACAGTGCCATATTAAGTGGGGCTTTCTTAAAAGACTAGAATAAGAAAAAAAGAAAGATTTCAATTCTCTGATCTAACTAGTATAGACTGTGCTTATTTGTGAAAAGACTCGAGACTCAGTCCTCTCCTTTGGGCAATACAAATCTAATGAACGTTGAGAAATTTAAGATACACCTGAAGCTACAGAGTTTCATGTTCAAGGAAAATGTTGCTTCTAACCATTTATTCAAGGATTTTGAATGAATCATTGACCTATGGATCAATTTGTAGATTAAAGTTCTTTATAAGGCATTAGAAAAGAGCTCTCTACTACATTCATTTATAATGTATTCAACTGAAGCTACTGCTTCTTGTGGACACAGAAATAGGGAACTTAAGTCATTACGCTCAGTACATTACCTTTAATGCCATTGTTGCCTAAACACAATTCAGAAAACTAGAGCTGCAAGTCTGTACTTTTTAAAAAGAAAGTTTATGAAATAAAGGCTTTATTTCTGCTGACTACATTGTTTGTAAAGAATAACCTAGTAAGAAAAAGTTGGAAGCAGAAGAATAAAAATTCACAGCTAAAAGATTTATATAAAAATTCTTGAAAACAAGAGATTGAAGAGTGAAATTTTGTTGACAACTGAACTTTTCACTAAGAGTGATACTATACTTTTAGGTGGACGTCAAGCCCCAAATCAAAGAAACGGCATAAATATACCTGTGGAGAAACGTACAGAGAATGGGGTATGTAATAATTTATTACCTAAAGATTTTGGATCAATTGCACTCAAGTATTTTGAAATTCTTGTTTCTCAAGACCTACTATGGTGGGAACTGGTGGAAAATGCATAGATCTTGATCTATTTTGATTGACAGTTTGGTTTTGTTATAAGGAGAATATGGGGTTTTCATTAACCACTCTAAGTTTTCTGTCTAGAAATTCACTTATGTGATAGGAGAATCCCCAAGAGTGTTACTAAAGTCTGTGTTTTCTAACCTAACTCTGTATTATTCACCATTTGTGAAGAAAAAAAAACCATTACTTTTTCATTCTGGTATTAGCTGTCCAGATGTATTTCTTGATTGATTTCTCTCACTGGTATTGATTCATGACATAATCTCATGTGTTAAAACATGAGAATGTATCTATAGATTAGGATGTCTTCAGATGTGGGCACAAAAAGTTCTATACCCAGAGCTACCTCTTTATACTATTTTTATGTACCTAGTTAATTTCTACATTTTTTTTTAATTAAAATATTAGTAGCTTTCTAATCTAAAATACATACTGCATTACATAGCCAACTTGTTTGGTGGCTTTCAGTGAATCCCGGCTTGAACATTCCAAACAGAAAGGAACCTGGGGGTGCTGATTGACAGCCGCCTAAACATGAGCCAGCAGTGTGCCCAGGTGGCCAAGAAGGCCAGTGGCATCCTGGCCTGCATCAAGAATAGTGTGGCCAGCAGGAGCAGGGAAGTCATTGTGCCCCTATACTCAGCGCTGGTTAGGCCACACCTTAAGTACTGTGTCCAGTTCTGGGCCTCTCAGTTTAAGAAGGACATTGAGACACTTGAACATGTCTAGAGAAGGGCAACAAGGCTGGTGAGAGGCCTCGAGCACAAGCCCTATGACAAGAGGCTGCGGGAGCTGGGGTTGTTTAGCCTGGAGAAGAGGAGGCTCAGGGGAGACCTTGTTGCTCTCTACAACTACCTGAAGGGTGGTTGCAGCCAGGAGGAGGGAGTTGGTCTCTTCTCTCAAGCAACCAGCACCAGAACAAGAGGACACAGTCTCAAGCTGCACCAAGGGAAGTTAGGCTCGAGGTGACAAGAAAGTTCTTCACTGAGAGAGTCATCCGCCTTTGGAATGGGCTGCCCAGGGAGGTGGTAGAGTCACCATCCCTGGAGGTGTTCAAGAGGGGATTGGACGTGGCACTTGGTGCCATGGTTTAGTCATGGGGTCTGTGGTGACGGCTTGGACTTGATGATCTTTGAGGTCTCTTCAAACCTTGGTGATTCTGTGATTCTTTTTTACAAGAAAATATGGTATTTCTCTTTCAAAACCACAATGGATTAAAAATCTACTCCTGAGCTGAAAGTTACTTTCTTCTTTATTTTCCTATCCTCAGTGCTAATGAGAGACTCTACAGAGCATTTTATTGTTGCTTTTGCTCTGAGCTGTTGTGCTGCCTTTACTGAGACACTACAGCTATGACTATTTTAAAATATTTTTAAATGTCAAAAGATTTGGGCTCACCAGTTCATAGTTGTATTGTCTCTGTGAAGCACTGACAGTTTCCAGATATCTATTGTTCGATAATTGACATCTAAAATTCACATGCAGGCCCAAAAAAATAGGTAGCAATGAAGTTGTTCAGTCAGTTTTCAGCTCTTGGCAGCTTGTTTTGAGTATGGCATGTGGGCCTAGTGGAGGGAATTTTTTTCACTATTCAAAACAGTTAATCATGTATTGCTTTCTACGTTCCTTTTCTGTAGAGAGCACTAGCTGATATCCTCTGCTGCATGGATCCGTTTATCCTGCTTCTATTGTCATATTGACAATGTAGTGAGATCATAGTGCTATAATGTGCTAAGGGAACATAACTCTTTCATGACCTCCACTGATCTATTCCTCCGTGTAAGTCATGGCGCATACGCTTCATGTGAGATACTATCTTTGGAAATTAGGACTGGCGTATGCACTATGGCTTTACAACCTCACTTCTTGGCAGCACTAAAGTTTATGATAGCATGGCTTCCTATTTAGCTCAATTTGCTGTCAGTTTTTATAAGTAAAGCTCAGACATGGAAACTTGATAACTTTGTGACAGTCAATATAATTTTTTTAAAGCATCAAATATTTGGTCACAAAAATAAATTTATTAGGGGACTGATAACTTTTAAATGGATTTTTATCAGGTTTAGGAAATTATTAAAACACAAGAAAGACTAAAACCCAGTAGGTTTACAGTAGTGTAAACTGTGGTGGGTTTCATTACAAAAGTGATGCAAATTAGGTTTTGAAAGGATGTAAAAATAAGAATTTTTTTTATTTATATATTTTTTTTAGTTGTGCCAAGTTTTAAATCAGAGGGGGAGGGGTAAAAAGAGGTGGCTTCAGGATCAAGGATTTAATCAGCTTACACTTACGTAATGCATTAGGCTTATTCATTGTTACTGGCGTGCTGAATGTTAGACTAGCCCTAAAATAATGCAAACCAATGGAACATTGAAGACAGCTCAAAGCTTACCAAATATTCTGCATTCAGGTATATTTTTATTATTTGTACTTCTTTAATTATTAAATAATTGATTTTTAATTAATATCTGGATAGAGCTGAAAGTGGCAGGCATAGAAAACTTTAAGATGAATGTTTGCTTTAATGTTTGCATCAGTAGTCTTGGAAAAGTTGGCTAATCTGGAATTCAATTTGGATAATTTTTTAATTGCTGTTTTGTTATATGCAGTAAGACTTTTTTGTTCTTTGAAACATACGTGCTTGATCAGCAATTATTTAAACAATTATTAGCTTGAAATCACATTATAGAAGTGTTTACATTTCATTAGATTATCTTCCAAATAAAGATTTAATGTTAAAAATAGAATAGACTAGGTCTTCACAACGAGTGAAGCATACATTATTGTATAAAGAATACTTGTCTGTAAGTGCTCATCTGAGAGCTTTACCTTCTGCATAACAAAGTCTAAAGGAAAAGTAGTGCGAGATTTTGTAAGTTGACAAATTCGCTTATTCCTAAGGTGGCTTTGTGGGGTTTTGTTTTTTTAACAACTTTCATTCATAGAAGTGAAATAATGTTGTAATCTCTTTCTGCCACTACCCAAAGGAGTGGAGATATATGGAGATGAGACTTACATAATGAAACATTTCCGTTTGCCAGGGTGATTGGACCGTATCTCAAGAGGGATTCTCTTCTCTGAGAATAGCTGCCTCTTCCTCCTGTTCCTTTCTCTTGCATGTGTATCTGAGACATTTGGCTTTGGACATAAGTTGTAACAAGTGAAATTCTAATTAAATGTTGGTGAAAATCTTTTGTTAATGAGAGTAGCCAACAGTGGAACAGACTGTCTGGAGCGTGTGGAATTTCTGTCTGGCTGAATAAAGTCCTAAGCAGTCTGAACTGCTCTGAGCAGGGCTTATTGAACCGGGTGACTTCCAGAAACCATTTGTGCCTACATTATTTGTTCTTTGATTCTGTGATCAATGGCCATGAAACAATGGTCATACAGTGCCTGGGTCTTACTTTCTTCCAGACGTCCTAGCATAATCTTTACTTCATTCCATAGAAGCAACAATGGTCTGAAAACAGAGACAGAACAAATACAGTTGTAACCACAGGGGGTCAGTGGTAGACAGAAGAGGGACTGGAGAGCTACCCGTTGTGTTGCAGCTACCAGTCATCAATAGGAAAGGTAGATCAGACGTGTACTTACAGGAAGTCCCAGAAAGAGAAATGGCCAGATTGTGACGGTTACATAGACGAAAAGGTAATCAGATAACTGAGACATTTCTTGGGAATGAGAAATCAAGAAAGCAGGTGCAGCTGAAGAGGAAAAAAGAAGTGGGGTACAGGAGCATGGTGGAAGTAAAGTGGATTGGATTGAACAGAAGCAGATGAGTGTAATGAAAACAGTCTGTATATTAAGACAATACTTGTTTGCTATAATTGCTTGATTTAAATTATTTTTCTACTCAGTAGTTTGTTTGAATAAAATGTCAGGTTGTGATCTTCTGTATGATTCTGACATTAACTTATTTTTGCTGTTTCTAATATTAAAATTGCTCCCCAATTTAGAGAGACTAATAAGATTTTTTCCTTGATTTTTTTTTTCCCCTCGGCAAAAGCTTCTTAAGTGGAGCTTTTGCCAAGAAATATGAAGGGGAAACCAATTTTATCACTTACTGTGAAATCTGTGGTAGCTGCAGCGAAAAAGAAACTTGCATAGAGAAAGAAAACATCACCATCATCCCAAAGGGGAGAATCACACTCCTGTAAAATTTCTTAGTATTGAAGCTGCAACTAATAGGTAAAGCTGGGAATCAGAGTTTTGTGCTGATTAGTTGACAAAAAATGAGCTTTATTATTTCTAATTATTAAAGTAGATTAAATGAGGCTTTTTGCAAAAATATTACAATGGGAAGTCCAACTGTTCTAGCATCAGGAGGCTGTTTGGCTTTCATGCTGGGGGAATTGCTCAGGGAAATTTCATTAACAGGTAGTGGTAAGCTTCTACATGTATGTACACACAAAGGAGTTCTTAACTACTGACCTAGGAGAAGGGGATGGTTGCTGACAGAGAGCAGCCAGCTGTCTGATGCAGTCAGTCTGTTTATTCCATTTCATCATGACAGCAGTAAAGCTACAGTGCATTTGAATTCCAGTAGTATGGCTTGTTGAATTGTAGGCTTAGAGTTTAGATAGATTTGCATGTGATGCCAAAATCCTTGAGTAGAATTGCATGTCATTCATTAGTTTTGACTGTGTGATCCGTACAAGTGCAGCCAGATCAAAATGCATTGAAGTTCAAATACACTTTTTTCAATTAAGTGTTTTAAAATATATTCTAAAAAGCAACTGATAAAGAAGTTTAAAAAGTGGCTGGGGGGGGGGGGGAGGGTTGGCTGCAAGTATATTTGCACAGGCAAAATACCTATAGATACTGGCTTTCAGCAAAGATAGAACAAAATCTAACTGTGAGGAAAAAGGCGAACAGGCCTTCAACAGACATTGTAACCTCAAGAGATGAGAAATACATTATATGCACTTGCTTGAAGTTTCCTATTTGAAGTGTTGAAGGATAAGAGCATAGTCTGGAATAGAAGTTGTTCAAACCTGAGCTGCAAATTCAATATAAGCTTGTAATTATTAAGTACATTCTGTTTGCAGCATTTAACAGTGCACTTTGATAAGGCAGTCGTTCAAGTAAGACATGGTTTAATCAAATCTGTTTAAAATGAACACATAACTATGTTAAGTCTTGGAAATCTAGATTCTTCTAGGAGTCTCACAGCAAAGTCTAGGCAAATAATTCCATTAAAAGATTATAAAAAGAAATGTCGGCACAAGAAAGTCTAACAGTTTTCAGAGAAAAGGTGTCAGTTTTTTCTGAAGACCTTTTCTTGTAGGCATCCTGCAACACTTTGACCATGTAAAAAACCTGGTGGCTGCATCAGATCCAAGTTTTCCTAATTTTTTTGGCTGCAACATTCCTGGCTGCTTTTGTTAAGGAGAGAAAATTGTTATAGCTGTCACTTATAGTCAAGGGTGTTCCCTTGTCTAAGACATACATTCCTGAAACTGTTTTTACCTGTCAGAGAGGGGAACCTTGCTGCCCTTATAAGCAGCCTTCCCCACTGTTAGATTTCTAGTTCAAGCCTTGGGTCAGTTTAGTAGAGTTTGGATTCTCTTCAGACTGATACATTTCTTCATTAAGTCTGTCTGAAGCATTTTCCAGACAGCTGGCAGTGTCTTCCTCTTCAAAAAAACCAGAAAAACTAATCCAACTAAAGCACTCAAGGGAAAAAAATTAAATTAGGAAGTTAAAAAAAATTACAGTCTAAAGCTAAATTTAATGCATACAAATAGCTTTTGAATTCTTGCTGGACTAGAAATCCCAGTCTCTTCACACCTCAGTCAAAGGTAGTTATGTACGGTAACATATACACAAGACTAATAACTAACTATGTAATCTCATGGAATAGGGAATTCAGATGGTTTTGACCTAGTACCTCACTCCTAGGCCTCTTTGCAGAATCACATCATTCTTGAATTTTCAATGTTATAAGCAGTATTTTGACATGTGCTGTTGAATCTCAAATATACTTCAATCCAAAATGGACAAAGTTACAAAGATATTGTTTATGACAACAATTTGATAAGTTTCACCATGCTTATTCTGTGATAGTTTAGTCATAAACTAGTGCTTTCATAATTAAACATGACAGGAAAACAATGTCTTAATATCTGACCTCATATTTTTTTGAGGAGTCTAAAGATTGTTCAACTAATTTGAAACAGGAGACACTCTGGAACCCACTTGAAAAAACTGCAAAAGAAGCGTTTTCCTCCATACCATCTCATGTATTTACATAGTTTTCGATCCATATAACTCTGGATATCAAATATCCATCTAGGTGTCTATGGATATGAGAGAAACTTGCAGTATACAGCCACTTAGACACGCTCACTTGTAGTGCACAGGCTTTGTAGTTTTTCTCCTCTCATGAGCAAGCTACAAGGAACAATGTGGTTTTCTGGTCTGTAACAGCCAACAGGTGGCTCCTGTTCTGCAGAAGAGGAAATACCTGCACTCCACCATTTACTTAGTCTACACCTTTAGAGTAATGTGAACATCTCTACAGGTCTGACTTTGCTTTTCCTCAAGCATGGCTTTGGAGTTTTACAGCAATACTTAGTTGGAGATGTCCATGGAAGGGGGAGGATGCAAAGTCCTGTCCGTTTGTTTGTTTAACCTCTAACTATGGTACTAATTTTCCTGTATTTGTATGGTGAATATTGAGCAATACAATTCACCCTTTTCCCTAAATTTATAAATAAATGAAGTATTTGGAGAATTGACACTGCACATAGAGATCCTGAGTTGCTTGGCCCTTATGTAAAGGTGGAATAGTTTAGAATAAAGTACTTCAGTTGACACATGATGTTATACACATTAGCTCATAAAGTAAATGTTTCTTTAAAAGTTAATTTGTTATTTTTCATGAAGTACTGCTGTGCTTTTGCAGTCCTTGCACTGGCACTGTAAACTTCCAACGTCTTTCATCACAGTTGTTTGCTTTGCATTAATATTGTTTTTAGTTAAGCCAAGTATTTTAATACTAAGTTATTGTAAGGAAGATGGGACTTGGCCTTGCCTTTCTTTTTGTCGTTCCTTACAGGAGACAAGAGTCTAAAAATTCAGTGTGTCAGTGCAGAGTTCTAAGAGCTTAATTGTGAAAGCTTGATAGTTGGACTGTCCCTTTAAGACCTTTTCAGTTCTGGGCAGGAGACCCTTCTAGTACTTGCAAGGCCAACTGCTCCTTTTTAGGCTACCTTTAGAATTCTCTCTTTTCTGTAGCTCTGTCATCTGCAGATTAGTGTTTCCTCTCTTCCACACACTCTGTGTTTTTTCTTGGGCAGTGCTGCCGTGGCCTCCTTTCTCTGACACACCTTTCCACCTTCACTGACTTGTTCATTTAGTTTCCAGTCCATGTAGCCTTTGGACACCTAGCATACCTATTTTCCACCTGCATGTTTTTCCCAGGCAAGTGAACCTTTCCATTTCTCTATTGTCAGTGCAGCTGCCTCCAGATCCAATTGTTGTTAGGTTTGTTCCCCCTCCAGCCTTCCTCAGATCAAAGTGGAGAAAATGAAAGTCCCTCTGGCTAATGTAGGAGCAAGGGAGTTGAACTTGTTTTTCTTCTCATATTCCTTCTGGATGATCTTACTCTACAGCTCATACCTTTTCTTGCTTGCTAAAAATAACCCTGTTCCATGTGTCGCTGGAATATTCACTATACTGTATTTGGACAACGTGTTCCTCAGTGTCCTTATGGAGACACATTTGACTGGATCTCTTGTGCAAGTGCACTGAATTGTGCTTGAATTAGTTTCTTGAAGCAACAAAGAGAGGGGTGAACTTGCATGTCATTTGTGAGTTTGACAAGGTAAATTACAGCTTTTTACCTTTCGGGTTTGTGGGTTTTTTTATCTTCCACAATGTCATAATTTATAGCAGCATAAGAAATTGTTACTGGGGTTTACTATTTTCTTTAATCTTTAATATTTAAAAATCCTTAGGTGTGGGGTGGTTTTTTTTTTTGGCGTGTTGCAGCCTTTGACTTGCTGCTTCCTCGATTATTCTATAGTACACATGCTTTAGCTTTATTGCTGGCTCATGTGTTCATCTTGTTGTATGCAGTGTTTTAGAAGAAGCTGAAGGATGTATGAAAAAGCATATAGCAAACACTGGAAAGGTTATTTGCATAAGATTGTGATATCTAGTCTGACTGTACAGTTTGCCTTTTATCTTAGTCTCTGTTAATAAAGAAAATCTCTGTTGAATTTCAGGTGGTACTGTTTTTCTGTCACTTCAAATAGTAAAATTAAATACAAAAAATAATTATTTTCCTGATCTTTTTGATATTCAGTTTTCACACTGAGTTGGTAATATTACAAAAAAACAAATGGTACTAATAATTCATGTGCTTTTTAAGATAAATTGTCTGTGTTCTTACATTTTAAGTTTAACTTGATAACTGTGAAAGAATTATGTATTGCTCAACATTTTCCATTGAATATGAAAAGTGCAATGAATCAAGCTGATTGTAGTTGACAGCTGGCTTGATCTTGCCGTGATTAGGTCTTTTACTTCTGGCAAAATCCACTAGCCTTTTCCGTTAGCTGATTGCTGATGAATGCAGAGACAAAGCTTTTCATATTGATAAAGAATTTGGGGAAACCTTTATTTCATATGGAATAAGATTAAAAAATATCCTACCTTCTATTGAGTACACTGAGTCAAAACGCGGTGCAAGAGCTCCTAAGATAGTACCAGTTAGTGATTTGGCTTGCTTGCAGCAAACAGTTAAACAATTAGCGTAGACAGAAAGTAACATAAACATGGAGTTGAAACATGTTGAAGCAACACCAATGTTTACAGCCAATAGGCAATGCTGCCAAATAAAGATGTGCTCTCTTACAATTATGTGGGGAAGGAACAGTCAGGTAATTAATTACTTCTCAAAATTTGTTAGTTTTACTAAAGTCGATAATGCCATGCTTAAGATTCCTCTAGCTGTTTGTGTCTGAAAGGACAAGAGAGACAGTAGTATCTTAAATGAGTTCCAGATATTACTTTCCTATATTTCAGAAGTGATTTTATAAGCAGCTTATTCCATATGTAGCAGGTACTCAGTGTATTCTTAAATCTATTTCTAATTTTGACAATCTACTTTAACATAGTTTGATTTTTCTGAAGTTCTGCCTTTTCTTTGCTGTTCTGTGCAAAATAAAGGACAGCCTCACTTGTGAATTTCTAAGAAAGCAATGTGGGAAACCAGGAAATCTAGAGTCTGTGGCTTAACACTGAATAAACTTTAAATGGTTTATTATCAAGAGCGATTTATTACCATCAGCAAGTTGGAGGAATTGCTAACAAAGTAGTGTTGTTTATGAGAGACCTTAATATTTTATCAAATAGATATAATGTGTAATTTTTCAGCAAATTGTGGTACAACTGACATGTGTTTATTCTAAGAAATTTTAATGTATTTCCACAAACAAAATAAGAATCTTATTATAAATGTCCAAATAAAGTTACCAGATTGCATTTGTAATGTTAATTTCATGATTATTTGATTACCAGGAGACAGCACATGCTAGGTGTATTTTCCTTTAATTCCTAGTATTCTGGGTGCCTTTTCTGGGTTTAATTATCTTGTTCATTTCCATTAAGCTAAAAAGGGAACATACTATTGTCATTGGATTCTTTAAAATGGATTTCTGCTATCGGCATATTTCTGACCCAATTAAAAAATGCAAGGCAGAGCTGTGGGATAAAGCCATTAAACTGGAAATAATGTCATCCATGTCAAGAACAGCAAAGACTCTATTTTAGTTTAAATAAACCCAGTTATTTTCTTTTGTCTTTTTTTGCAGTGTTGTATGTGTTTTCACATGGTATTTTCAAGTTGTCTTTGTTGTGCTTGGCACTAGGATGAGGTTTTATGGAAAATGTGGTCCAAAATCTATTAAAATTTTTAAATTTGATGATATATTTGATTGTTGATATATTTCAGAAATGTAAGGAGGTCAGAATCAGCAATCTTCACCAGGTGTTATGTCCTGTGTTCTCTCACAGTCCTCAGCACAAGGAGTCTACATACACTTCAAATAAAACCTGTTTAATATGGATCTGGTATAATAATCTCCTGTATCTTTGTTTTCCTCATCACTGCTGTTCTGCTGAGGACAAGTACCTAAAGTGTGGCTGACTGTTCTCATCAGGGGCCTTTAAAGCTGTGTCACCAACTGGGCTAGTTAAAGCATCTCCTAAATTATGTTACTTTGAATGAGGCTTAAGGGAGAAAAGTTAGACATCTGATGGGCTTCTGCTGCTTGTGTTCAAGTAGCATGGGAGAATTTGGAAATCTTGTGCTGGACTAAGTGAGCAAAGCAAGACATTCCTTTCTTTCCGGCCATCACAATTTAATAGTTTCGCAGCTGGACATGTAGCTCTTCCTTGGCTGCAAATGTGGCACAGAGGAAACTGCAGAGGTTGCCCACTAAGGTGAAGCTCTATGTCAGAGCCCTGACTCTGGTCTGGAGTTCAGTGGCTGGGAAGCAGTCTGGTGTACCTTCTTCATTATGGGAAGATACTCTGTATGTAATACCCTTTACTCCTTTGGTCCACATGCTTGTATACCTATTCCCGGACATGTCAGTTCTGATTTTGTCATGTAGTTACATAGATTCATGGAGTATAACAGTTCTACAACAATAAAATCCTTATGTGGAGGCAAGTTTTGTGTTCCCTCATTGGCTCTAGGAAGGAACAGCAACTTAAAATTACTGTTATTGTGGAAAACGAAGGCTTTATATGCAGTAAAACTGGAGTATTTACTTTGCATGTCTGTGTAGGCATCTTAAGCCTTGTGAGGTGCAGCTTGCAGTACCTTTCTGGCCCCTGTTAGGATAGTGAAGACGGTGTTTTATTTTTCCCATGGCAAAATTGTGTGCTTCATTAGTTGACTCACCCATGGAGGAGTGAGTTCTTTAAATTGTGGATTTCTCTCTTGCACTTTTCTGCTTCTAATTCAGTACTCAGTTTGTCCTCAATCTGTGTATTTTTCAGAAGATTGGAGTTTTGTTTTTATGGGGGGTGGGGGGTGGGGGGTGTTCCCCTACCCCCAGTATCTGTAGCTTTTGATATGCTAGTGTTTTCCCAGCTTTGATAAAGAGTAGATTTTTTTTTCACATTTATTGTGGTTGAGGATATCATTACCTTTACCATCACAAATATTTTTTTCAGGAGAGTGGTGTGGAGAACTTCAGACAAGGACTGTTTTTCTTTGTTTTGGTTGGTTTGGTTGGGTTTTTGTTGGTTAGGGGATTTTTTTGTTTGGTTTATTTTTAACTAAAAAGGCCATTTTGCCAAATTGTTCCTTATGTGTGCCACAATTTTAGAGTAGTAGCCTATGTAAAGAATGGTGTGGCTGGGTTGCAGGTTGGGTATGTGCTGCGTTGTGTTCAGTAGTTGCTTTATACTGGATTGTCAGTAAATTAATGGGAGGTTGAAAGTAGTGGGATACAAACAGAAAAACTTTGAGTAGCCTTTTGGATGGCCAATGTCAGAACCGGCCATTCTTTGCTACAAGGCAGAAACTAAGACACAGATTTTCTCACTCCTCTGAAGGTGCTTGGTTATTTTTTATCTAGGTTATATTGGACCTGCGCGATTGGTGGTTTAACCTCAGAATCATCTCTGACTGTAACAAGAGAAGGGTGTACTGAAGTACTGAAAGTAGTAAATGAGGAAGTAAGGATAGAGGTGATTGATGGATGTGAATGATAGGAAAAATACTAGAAAACATGTGGCAAAGAGTTCATTGGCCATGATTCATTGTACAGGAACTCACATAGGAGAAGGTGGAGCTTGGCCAGTTTCAGGAAGCTTGATGCACTTGAACCCTACACTTTCTAGTGCTGGGTGTTGGGAAGGGAACTCAAGAATAGTGTGGGAGATGGGTGTGAACACCTATCTTAACAAGAAGGAAGAAATAGATAGGGTAAGTTGATGATGGTGACTCTTGCAAACCTAGAAAAAGATCCAAAGAGATAGCATGCAGGAAATGAGTGGTAAATTCTTGTACTGTTCTGGTGTTCATTTCTAATTAATTGGTTACCTTATGCTTTGTGCTGACCATTTGAGTAGCTAGGTGTTGCTGTATCACAGAATGATAGGGGTTTGAAGGGATCTCTGGACTGGAGATCATCTAGTCTAACACCCCTGCCAGAGCAGGTTAACCTAGAGCAGGTTGTACAGGACTGCGTCCAGGTGGACTGTGAATGGTTCTGGGGATCCCGCCACCTCTCTGGGCAGCCCAGTGTTCCAACCTCAAAGTAAAGAAGTTCCTCCTCACGTTTAGATGGAACTTCCTGTGTTCAAGTTTGTTGAACACAGGAAGTTACCTCTTGTCACTGGGCACCACTGAAAAAACACTGGCCCCATCCTCCTGACATCCACCCTTTAAGTATTTATAATCACTGGTAAAATCCTCCCTCAGTTTTCTCTTCTCCAGGCTGAAAAGCCCCAAGTCCCTCAGCCTTTTTTTCTTGTAAGATAGATATTCTGAACCTAAAGATGAGATTGCCAGTTGTAAAGCTTCTAGTTGTTGTTTTCCTTGAAAACTCTTATTTCTGAAATCATAACAGTCTCAGGTGTGGGTTTGGTATGTATTTCATGATTATTTTCAAAGTTACTTTCTGTTCTGTACTTTCTATTACAAACTTAGAAAATTATCCTAAATAAGTATTTTTGTGGCTGAGCCATGGAGGAAAAGAAATGCATAAAATCTGACCACATCCTAATTACAATCTTTAAAAATATGTATATATTTTAAAAGATCAGTCCCATGGGTTTTTTATTCCAGTATTGACATAATCAGATTTCTCTTAGAAGATAGTTTTTTGATGGGAGTAAAAGCAAAAACCTCTGGAATATGCCCCTGTTGCTTTCACGTCTTGCCTCGCATACACTTTGCTTGTCAAAGAAATATTTTGAGTTCAGGTGCAATTTTTCATGTACTGTTGTGGGTTGCCAATGAGTAAGCCTTTTCCTAACAGCTCAGAAGCATGTGGACTGAGGAGTTTGTGATGATAAACAGAACACCATTGTGCAAGAGTAGAAAGAGAGGAAGGAGGAACATGTAAAGGAATTTTCAGAGCGACAAGACTAATGTGTAGAATTCAGTATTAAAGGAGGTTCCTTTTCTTAATTAAATGCCTAACTTATGACTTGTTTTGAGGCAGCTTATAAACTGGTTCCCGAACTATTTAATTACTACTCTACCATTCATCTCACCTGTCTCAAAAATACTAATCATCAAATGGTAAAATATTAGCTTGTAGTATGGGAGTAATGTCAGAAGCTGAAACTCCAGTTCATTATGAACTGCGTCTCTCATCACGACCTTTTAAAGTGCATGCTGAACAAAATAACTACATTTTTAAAAAGATTCCTGTCAATATTAAGAAATAGGGAATATAGGTGTAAAGTATTCTTGTCTGTGTGAGACATAGGTAATACTTCCTTAGTTGCCTAATAATGCAGTGCTTGCTCTATAGCATTTCATTTAGCAGTTCATATCTATGTGTAAATGCTCCTGTGAATCAATGAAAAGAAATTTACAGTTCAGCAGAACTGTCTGCTTTGATGTATCACCATGTAGCAAATGAATCTGTGGAATCTGGAGGAGTAGATACTTGTAGTGGCTTTTTAGTACCTCTTTCAGTTTTGTAGGAGGCAGGTTTCTCTTGCTGCAGGAGAGAGGAGGAGGTCTGGACCTTAAATGTGATAGGCTCATGTTTGTTATTAGAGGTGAGTGACTTCATGGGTAAAATTGTTAATAACTAGTATGAACAGCACAAACTTAAGAGTCTGAGAAAACAACAGCCTCATTAAAGAACTGTGTAAATGCAGCACTCTCTTTGCCTGGCATAACCTGAGGTTCTGAAGAAGGACTGAGACTGGCTTTTCTCAGTGGTGCCATTTGCATACAGATTATTATAAGCAGACTCAACTCATATGAAATGCTCTGAACAAATTGATTGAACTAGATCATGACAAGAGAAAGATTCAGCGTTTTTCATGCTGTTTGAAAAATTATGCTGTGCTGTTTTGGAGACCTGAAATTACCAACAGTCCATCTGAAAATATTTGACTTGGTGTTGAAAAGGAGTTCTGCTTGATCTACTCACTGCTTTTGCCATGTGGATGAAAAAGAACAAACAGCGAGTGAAGTTACAGGTTTAAAAGTTTGTTTCCTCAACTGCCTCCTCTTTTCTTTCCTAAATATAACATAGTTATTTTAAGTGAAAAGGACACGTGCTGGTATTCAGAGAGGTAAACATTAAAAGATTTCTCAGAGTCGTTATATTTAAATGGTTAATTATCAGAGTTTCCTGTGTTTTTGTGCTTTGCCGTGTATAAAAGGTTTTTAGACATTGCACTTTCTAAATAGAACATTTTACAGCAGTTAATAGTTTCTTCAAGGAGAAGCTAATATTTGCATCAATCATATTAGTCTCCTGTATTTTACATAATAAAAAAGTAATGCAGTACTTTTTTCAGGCATTGTGATATGTACTTTTAAATATGCTTATTTAAAGCAGTAAAAAATCTGAATTTCCGGATCAAACTGGGTTGTTGTTTCCAGTGTTTTTTACAAACCAGTTACTTCTTGTCATTTTGCCTTCCAGGTTACATTTTTCATTTAGAAAAATCTGTAATTTTCAGTTATTTAAATGGCTGTTTTACCTTGAAATATGCACAACTCCCATACAGATACCACTTTTTGCATCTGGATATTTTTAAGAAGGTTTCTTAGCAGAATGGAGTATTTCTTGGACAGGGTCATACTAGAAATTAGTACTGGATAGAGAATTGAGCTATCGATGTTGTAAACTTAAACTGATGACCGAAGGAGGGAAGCATTGAAAACACTTTGCATAGTCCAATGCAAGCTGTGTGTTTTTGGAAGAGCGTATGACTATTGAAAAAATCATGCAAATTCACACACACTCCTTTTTCACTTTTAAAATCAGTGATCCAGAGGGAAGCTTTCAAGTCCATATTAAGAATTACCTAGAGAGGTTTAGGTTTGTCTGCCAAAAGGTCATGCCAAAGGAAGTCAGCAGAGCCTGCCCATGTTGTGGGGACAGCATCTGTTTTTTCTATTGTTTGCTTGTCCCAAGTGAGCACAATTTGCGTTTTGGATGGCACTTGGAAAAGGTTCATTGCTTTCGTACCCAGTTAGTGCTGTTCAGTCTGTAATTAATAATAAAATGTCTCTCTTTGACTCACTACCTGGTAGCCACAAGTGTGTGTAAATTACTTGGTGTTAAAGAATGTTGTTTAGGACTTTTGTCTGTCATAAGTCATACTACCAAAAAAAAGTTTTGGGTTTTTTTGTTTGGTTGGTTTGGTTTAGTTATTTTGTTTACTAACAAAGTGTTAAAATAGAAAATTAGTGTTTTGGGTGGATTTTGTTCTAGGTCCATTATTCTATATAGCTAACTGAAAATAAATACATAATTTAGGATTGGGTATTTTGTTGTGGGTTGTTGGTTTTTTTTAATTCTCTGCTATAAATAGTTTTCATTATTGTCAACTATTAAAAGGAGTTTCCATTGTACTATCCAGTAAGAATTATAATTTTGCTCCATCATTTATTCAGTAGGAAATGTTCAAACAGGGACAATAACTTTCTCTAGAAATGTTAGTCTGACATGTCTATATTAGGTGTCCAAAACGCAGGAATTTTGTGTTTGAATCTGGCTCACTTCAGTGACTGAACTTGAGGTGCATATCTTACCTGAATGCAGAAACATGAAATACTACTGCAGTTCAGGTAGGAAGAAGTTTAAAAAATAAAAATAAAAAAAGGAGCAATGACTTATTTTAAAGCAAATACTGTTTTCCTTTCCTGACTGAAACTTAGAACAGTTTTGTATTATGCATTGATTGGAGAACTGATGCTTAACTAAGTAGAAATTTGATGTAGGAATATGAAACAAGCTATCCAAAGTGGACATGTCAGACAAAATCACTACAGGACTGCACTGGAAGGTAGTGGAGTGGGCCCAGAAAAGCAGAGCAGCTGAATCAGCTTTCTTCTGGGATCGGGTTTGATCAGATCCATAATCTGATGCTTGATTGATTGAGCTGGGGAGGTGCTTGGGGTGGGGGTCCTTTTATTTTTTTACATCTGTGAAACATTTAGAATTCACTCCATTCTGTAAACATTAATTTGAAACAGAGTTTTTATCTAGCAATATATAAAAAACATTATCTTTTCTTTTTCAGCAGTATTGACTATATTGTTGATAGGAAGTGATGTCATGTTAATTTGGTTTTTCCATAGCGTAGTCATGTAGTTTGGTGAAAATACTGAAGTGAATTTTTATAATGCAGTAGTCTAGCTTTTACACTGAGATGTTGGGGCATTCTGAACTTCCTAGCTTTCCAGCATTAATTTTCCAACGCTGGTATTTTCTCTCTGTGCAAATTCTGACATTGTGGTTACATTGTGCAATTCTAGGGTTTTGGTTTTCTGAGTAGCCAAGCGGGTATTTGGCAAATGTCAACTTCTGAAATTTGTCTTGTTACACTGCACTCTTTCTTGTGATTGTATAGGAAGAAATGTGGTTGAAATGAAGTAAATTAATGTATAGATTTGAATTATATTTGTTGATAGAACAATGAATATACTGAAACAATGCATTAATTTAAAAAACACACATACTATTTGGTCTCACACATTGTCACAGCATTCTACAAATTCCAAATAATTTTCGGCAGTTGCCTCTCTAATTCTGTGAATGATTTGTTAATTTTCAAATCCAAAAAGGAATGATAAAGCCCTGTTTAATATCTTGCCTCTTCACTCAAACTTCACACAGTAATTGCTACTTACTTATGCAAAGGGGACCAATTTTACCTTTCTTCACTTTGTACACACTGTTTTTCACAGATTCTTACCTTAGAAGTTTCAATCAGCCAGGAAACTTATTCACACCATCTTTGGGTGTGAGCTTAGTGACAGTTTAATGTAAGAATTCTTACGTCATCTTGTCTTGTGCTAGGTAAATAATGCTAACCACCAGTTAAAGCTGCTTAGGCAGGAACACTGAAAATCCTACTGTTTAAAATCCCTGTTTGCATGTGAGTTTCTATGTGTGCCAGTTCTATAGAAGATCTTCATAAAGCAGAGCAAAATGTAGTAGAAGGCCTTTTTTCTCTTGTCTATTTTGGCTTTTAGAGTTTTCCTCTTTCATCTGCTTTTCCACTTTTTGCTTTTTCTGTTCCTAATATCTGCATGGTCTGTGTCCTTTCTTTCTGCTCTGAGGCTTCTTCCTCTTTCACATGCGTCCATCATTATTCTTCATCTGAAGACTGTGGGGGAGCCTTCAGCCTTTCTCTGAGGAACAGAGATTTAGCTTCTATTGTCAGAACACTTGATGTATGTAAACACATTAATGTAACATTTTGTGTTCTGCAGGTTGGCAATCCACGTGTTGAGCTCACTCTTTCTGAACTTCAAGATATGGCTGCCCGACAACAGCAGCAGATTGAAAATCAACAGCAAATGTTGGTTGCTAAGGTAATAATGATGTATGGATCATAACATACAAAATCTCTTCAACATACACAAGCATAGATACGGAAAAACACACTAGTTCATTTTACTTAAGTTCAAGGAATAGCTTGAGAAATACGTTGTTTTACCAAGTTAATCTTAACCTAGACAGTGTACAACATTTTAGTGTAAATAACACTAACAACCTATGTCAAACCAAGTCATGTGTCTTTATAAAAGTATTGCTAGGTTTTGTCTCTTTTTTGAGGCCTGCATCATGGCCTATGATAGACCAGGCTTGATTCTAGGCTCATCTTTAGTAGTTCATTCATTCCAGCACAATAATGGTGTGAGATCAGACTATGCTCCCTTTGGATATATTTTAAGGTATTATGTTTCTGAAGTGTCTGAGATGTAAGAATCTTAAATGTAATTTTGGAGGGGGGGTGGGTTTAATGTTTTTGTTATTGTCATGTTCACCTATCAGTTCTGTTGTTCTTTCTTGATGGAAATCACGCAGAAAGAGAAACATTTTTCTTGTGTGCCCAGGAGAAGGACTGTTATTTAGAAATGGAATGCTATTGTACAGTAGGTCATCTTGCTTAAAATGGTCTGTTGGACATATTTTGCCTTCTTTGGGAAGGTGGATAACAGTGTTGGAAATTTATTTTGCAACAGCAGGAAAAGTGTTAATGTCAGAAAACAAATGCCAGAGGATGCTTCACAGATGTTTTGAGTGTTCAGACTGCAGTTGTACTTGCACATATATGAAAATTTACTTGGACTAAAAAATCTTGAATCTTTGCTTGAAGACAGATGTTAACTAGAAACAACTTTTTCTGTTTCCTGGAAATAAAAAACTCCATTGATCATAGTGATCTTTTCTAGGTTAACTTGTTATTTAACTAAATGGTACCTCTTGTCTAAAACCTCATTTTGTCAGGAACAACGTTTGCGTTACCTGAAGCAGCAAGAACGTCGCCAGCAGCAGTCTGTTTCTGAGAGTGAAAAGCTTCAAAAACTTAAAGAACGTGTTGAAACCCAGGAGACAAAGCTGAAAAAAATCCGTGCCATGAGAGGACAAGTGGACTACAGCAAGATCATGAATGGCAATCTGTGTATGTGGAATTTTTAAGTAATTGATTTAATTTACTATTCACTGCATTACTAGCAAGTAATGTTGTGTTGTTAGTTAGCGTAGCACTTAACCAGGATTTGAGATATAATGTGTGTTTTTTTATTTTACAGAGTGTTGTGTTTCTATGAAATTTGTATGTGACATAGCTTTTTGTTTGTTTAATATAGTCAGGCATAAAATCAGAATTATTCTCTGTTAGAAAATTCCCTGCACATCAATATTTTTATTAGCGCATTCATATCCTGGATTTCAAACCAGCATGTTTGAAGTTATCAATACTGGTAGAATTAAAATACTAACAACTTCTGCTTTACTTAGTGGTTTTTTATTCTGATCTTGTTAATTTTAGCAACTGAAATTGAGCATATAAGTGCGATGTTCCAAGAAAAGCAGCAGGAGCTACAGGCTGCAGTGTTGAAAGTGGATCAACTTACTCAGCAACTGGAAGATTTAAGGAAAGGGAAACTGAATGGGTTTCAGTCTTACAATGGACAAATGACAGGACCAGCAGCAGTAGAATTAAAAAAGTTGTATCAAGAGCTACAGGTAAGTAACAGATGCTATTTGGATGATAGCTACAGATATTAAAAGATGTCGTATTGCTTTTACAAGTGCACATTTGGTTCTGTGACTTCTCATAAAATTAATGTATTGGATGCTGTTAATGGGTGAGGTTGTAGTTAGCATATAACCCTCCTTAAAACAGAATTTAATTATCTTCGCAACTATTTTTGTTTCTCATGCACATAATGACACAAAGCTTGCAAGAGTTCTGAAAAGCATTCCTTAGTTCCTAATACTGAAATGCTGAACATCATCATAATCCAGCATTTGTTTTGATTTCTCTTAAAATACAGATTAAAAAAAAATCATGCCAGTACTTTTCTACTTTGCAGCAGTGGATGCAGCACACTCACTTAGATACCGTCTTAACATGGAAACGTGACTGGACAATGAATAAAAGTACATTTAAAATTGTGAAAGCATAGCTATGATGTCTAAGCTGCACTGTGTTCACTGCACTATATCTTGCACTGTAGCTGAAGTACATTCATAACTGTATTCCCTCTATCGTTATCGTATATCTTCCTCCAAGAAGACTGTTACATCTGAAGTGTAGTTCTCACATGAGTAATTAAATATCTGATTTACACTGAAATTTTGTCCAGCTTTTATGCTTCAAAGTTATGGAATACTTAATTACATGCTGATGTGTCAGAATTTAAGTTTTTTATTTAATTTACTGTTGTATTTGTTGTGATCAAGGGAACACCTATAACATATATTCAATATTTCAACACTAATTTAAATTTCGAAATCAGTCTCTTTCATTTCTTTATATAAGCATGTACAATGTACAAAATAATCCATCACATGTTTTCATTAATTTGGAATAAATGCTTTTTTCCCTTTCCCCATTTTTACAAGGCGTATCTGCCTCTCAAGTATTTCGCAGTGTAAAGATACTCAAGAGTAACATTTCTCTCTTGTGCTTCATACTAATCCCTTCCATAGCTATTAAGATACAAGTTTGCTTCAAGCTTTTTTCTGCATGTAACATTACTCTGAAAATTGGAACACTGAGACAGTACTGTCAGGAGTTACTGCAGGTATGAAAATATGCCCACAGGAAAGCAAGAAAAATAATTATAAAATCTGTCATGGTTGATTTAAACTATAAAGGTAATCCATTCCCTAATCTACAGGACCAGTTGTGAAGGTTTCATTTTAATCCCCATGTAGAGAGGAAAATCTGTGCTCAGTCTCTGCACTACCAATTCAGTTAACCTCTCATCCAGACATCAGGAAGTTTCATGTGGCACTGGAAACAGAATAGATAGCATAATTTCTGTTACAAGTTTTATATCACTGGCTTTTCATGACAGTCAAACTGCCTTGGTCAAACATAACTTTTAACAAGCATTTTCTATGACTTAATTTTTCACAGTGGCATTCAGTTCTGAAATTTCTTTACACCTAATTCTTCAACCCATTTACTGTACTTAGGATGCAGTCTGCTTGTATTTAATTGGTATAATAGGTATCCACTAGTTTATTAGGACATTCTTCTGCTGTTTTCTTTTAAGAGTTGTTCATGGTTACAAATGTTAATTTGACAGGCCATGTGGAAGCATAACATTAGAGACATCAGAACAAGTTGCTGATGCAAGTTGCTTAGGGTTTTTTAACACTTGACAACAGACAGAAGGAAATAACTGACTGAACAGTTTGTTGTGGTTTGGTTTGTTTTTCAGATTCGTAACAGGCTTAACCAGGAGCAGAACTCCAAGCTTCAGCAGCAGAAAGAGCTCTTAAACAAACGCAATATGGAGGTGGCTATGATGGACAAGCGAATCAATGAGCTGCGTGAACGACTGTACAAGAAAAAAGTTGAGGCACGTCAAAAAGAAAACATTCCTGTAAGATAAACTGTTAAAAGGGCCACACTTTAGTTTATCAAGAACCTATAAGAACTACATAGAATCTCACTTTCTCCCAGCTGAGTAATACAATTACATCTAAAGTACATCTATTTTAAAAGTAGCGGCCTTCATAAAACTATTTTAAGGTTTTCCATAGATAGCAAAGAGAGTTAGACAGAATGTGTATCCTTTTTTGTGGCACAGACCATACGATACTAAAAACTGTAGTAGTTGCTATTTCTAGGAAGGAAAATGTGACACTGGGCTGTGTTTCAAAGCATGAAAGCATAAAAAGTTTGGCACTTATGAAAGACTGATCTTCCAATATGGAAAATTGATAAAAATAAATATAAATGATCTAGTAAAAATGTAAATGGTCTGATAAAGTTGGTCTTAAGAGTTGTCTGGAACTTTGAAATCTCTTGCACAGTATATCATTTGTTTAAGGACTAGGGAGACTAATTCTGGATTTCCATATATATTCTGAGCTGGAGGTATTGATTAAGAAAAAACCCCATACATAATTGATCATTTAAAAATTTGTTTTAGTCCATTTGCTTAAGAAAGGCACAGTGCTAGAGACCTTACACAGATAAAGGTTTCTACAAGAAATGGATGTTCTGTGGCTGAGAAATTTAATTTATGAGGTATTGATTACAGTTTTGGGTTTTTTTTTTTGGTAGAGGCATGGAATATTAATTATTATGGTACCTTAGCTACAGTGCATGGCTCTAGATAATTAAAACTAGATTGCCTGTTCATGCACAAATGCCTAGATTAAATGGAAGTTCACGTTTCAATTTGACTTTTTTAGCTGAATCGAATTAATGGAACTTCGTCACCCCAGTCATCCTTGAGTGCTTCAGGAAGAGTGGCAGCAGTAGGACCTTACATTCAAGTTCCGAGTGCTGGCACTTATGCTGTGCCAGTAGATCCAGTTAAACCACAGTCTCTCACCATTGCTTCTAGCTCATCACACGGAAGATCAAAATCTGGTAAGCACTTAAGTGTGGTGTTTATTAATACACGTGGTTTGGAAAGCAGTAACTTAGGAAACCCGCTGTTAGCATAATCTCTATAGTGGAAGACACAAGTTTTAGATGCCTTGATAATGTTCTACGAATCGAACATTAGTCATTCAGTACGAGGTGGTTTTGCCTCTTTCCATTATGTTTTTCTTAGGAGACTGTGTGTTTCTTTGGCATTTTGCTGGCTAGTACACCACTAAAAGGAACACGTGCTCCTTCACAGATTCTGTATTCTGTCTCTAGTAGCTTTTCAGTTAAGCTGTGTGTTTGTATATAACAATGACATCAACTTTGACAAACTATATTAAAAAACAGCTATGTACAATGCGTTGTTTTTTGTCAACTAAAACAAAGCTAGTGAATAAGTGAAAAATAATGTTGCCTCTCAGAAGGAGACTAAATAGAAAAATAGAATAAATGTATGGGAAGCTTTTTGCTCCGAGATGTGAGAATTTGTGGTGCTCAAAGCATTTCTGAAATGGAATAACCTTAGCATTGATGATGTTTACTAGTCTCTCCCTTTATTAATGAAGGAGCTGCCCCTCTAGAGTATTCCCCAGAACCTGATGTCTGAATTTGGCTCCCATGTGTCCCATAATTAATAATTACTGTTATTAATAACAATAGTTTACATTGGAAACTGAAGGAAGCAGTTCACGATATTTGTGCCTTAAGTTCTGATCATGGCAAAACTCACCTCTCTGCTCACATCTTAGCAAAATCAGAATTCTAGAGAAATGGTTAGCTAGAAAAACACGCATGAGGCAAATAAAAATGCACAATGCCATAGGTCTAACCAGAGGACTTGGTTTACATGGTCTCCTAGGAGAGATCTGAAACAGAGGTAAGCAATGACCACTAGACCAAAGTTTCTGCAATATTCACATATGTTTCCAGCAAAGCTTGCAGTATGCTTCCAAATAGGAAGAGAGAGGGAAGACATCAACCTGTCTACAGGAAAGAATGACAAATGCCCCGCTTCAGAATACCAGGACAGGATGCAAAACTATACAAACAGAACTTAGAAATCTCAGTGTTTTCTATTGTTATTAGTGATTTAGCAATGCCTTTAGTTTAACTGAAAATTTATACAAACTCCATCACTGTGGTTTTAGGGAAAAATATTAAGGAGGAAATGACTTAATTGTGGGGTGAAGTGACAGATTTACAACAGTTTTGTTTTCAGATGTGGGTTCCTTTTCCACATATGGGAAAGGACAACTCATAACCTTTAAGTTCCCCAACCAAAAATAAGTAAGTGTTTTGGAAATATCAACCTCAGAAGAGATACATAACCACTTCTAGACCTACTGCAGGTTACAAGATCTCTAAATGAGAACTTTCTGATTTCAGAAAAATAGTTGTTCTACCTTAGGGGATTGACACTGTGTTTATTACTCCTAATGTACCTGAATACAGACCTGCGAGATAGATTTGTTTATGTGAGGAGAAGCTTATGTGGTCTCAGGAAGAAAAGAAAATTATAATTTTTTTTTTCAACTGTCATGCTTTTATTTCTCATTATCTGAGTGTTCCTGTTCTGATTTCTTCATTGTCATTGTTATAATTTTTCCACCACTTTTTTTCTTTCTTTTTCTGTGTAACTGGATCTGCCTTGATGTGTCCGGTAGAAACAGACTGTGGGTGTGTGAAAAAATCTCCAGACACCTGGAAGGTTTCTGATTTAGACATAATAGTGGATCCTATTCTGTCACCTCCCACTTCTCTTCAGTCTGCTGTTCACAATGTCATCCGCCTGGCACCTACTCTCTTTGACACCCAGCACTGTGAGTCCATAGAAGATCTCTGGCTAGCTAAGAACTCAGTTTTTAATATGGTCATCTGAGCTCTTGCATACAGATGCATATTAAACAGCATCTTTAGAACTTGTGTTGTGGTCTGGCATGCAGAAGATGCTGTTAAAATTTAAAATTGTTGAGAAGTTGCTTTTCATCTTTGAAGGAAACAGATTTCCAGCAAATTCATCCCTAGAGTACTTGGAGTAGGGTACTAAGGATAAGTTTCCTTCATTGAAAAAACTTGAAATTTTCTAATTGTTATTAGAAAATGTATGGCAATCACCAAAACATATTTTAGTGTATCTCAGATTAAATAGATTTATTACACACAGGTTTAGCCTGAGTTACTTTGTGGGAAATGGCCCCAGAGTTGGGATTAAAACCTCACTCTATCCAAGTCAGTAGCAAGAATGTTGCTAACTTTTATTGAAATGTTATACTTGCTGTGCACTTCAGTTGCTATAGTAAGTATACTGGATCCAGACCTACAAAAATTTTTAGGTTGCTGGGGAAAACACACAAAACCTTTTGTGTCTGCATGTCTCCCTGTCTTGTTTATGTAAATGCAAAATGGACATGACTGGCGGGAATTTAAATACACCAGATGTTAGCTAGTTCACAGGTGGCAGAGAAAAGGGTACATTTGTAAGAGAAAACGAAACCATTTGACTGAAGTGGGGTGACTGAGAGCAGGAGCTAGTGAGGGCTTGTCAGAAGGGTGTTCCCATCAGATGGGCAAGAGTGTCTGGGACCTGTTCAGTCTAACCAAAGATAGCAGAAGGCACTGTTTGGCTGCCTCCTCTTGGCACATATTGCGCAGGCTCTGGCACCATACACTGCAGTTAGAGATTGCAACAGTCCCTTAGTTAAGTGCTTGAGATTCAGCTTGGGTTGTGGGAGTACGTGAGAAGTGCACTCATAAAAAACACATGGTAGTTGGCAAGTCTGCCAGGTTGTAATAGGAAGGCCAGGAAGGTGAGAACAGTTACATTCTGATGTTTATGTAAGTAGAATGAAACCGAGAACTTAGAGGAGAGAGAGTCTGAATTTACTTCCAGTTTGTCGTCTCAGAATCTGGGGATGAATGTGCTAATAATTGGAATTCAAAGGATTACAAAAAACGTTTGCATAACTGTCTTTCCAATAGAAGACAGTGGGCTTGTGTCTGCAGGTAAGATAATTAAATTCTTTGGGATTTGGGCTGTTTTTCCTCTAAGTGCTTTCTTAATAGCTAAGCTTATGGCAAAAATGCTTTCATGTTTCACACAAATCAGTTGTAACACCTTTAACGATCTTCAGAACAAAAGTTTTACTAAACTATATATAACCTTACTGGAGTTATGGAACATCCTCTGTATTCTGTACATTGCACGTTATTTCAATGGGTACTTGGAAAATTTGCCATTATTTAGGGTCAAAGTATTCAGACAGCCATCTCTCTTAGTCTTGCCCTTGATAACCAGAGGATTAAGAACAAAACCAAACAAAAAACCCCTTGTGCAGTTCTTGGCTGTTGCCAGTACTAAAACCAAGCCTCATTACTTCCTGCAGTTTGCAAGTGTGAAAAGTGATTTCTGGACTTTGTACTATATTCTCAGTGCAAAAACATGCAAGTGTTAAAATTGTTTAAATGAGCAACCAGCAAAAAAAAAAAAAATCTCACTCCAAAGTAATTAATTATCTCTCAGAATTCGAACACAGTTTATCTGAATTTGAAAGGTTAATATTAAGGAATGGTCTGCACATAAAATGAAAAAGTAATTACTGTGGTAGCTTAACTGCAGAGGTATAACTTTTTTCTCACTTAAAACTGGTATTATTCTAACAAGCTTATAAATAGGTTTATGAGCTAATAGAGTGAATTTGCACTCATATAATGAAAACACTGGGTGGTAATTCTAGAGAAATCTCCAGGTTGTCATTTCCATAGGTAAGAAAAAGGATACTTAACAAAGATGACAGTGCTTTTATATATAGATCGGTCATGTTCAACTGACTGTAATTAGAATGCTTCCATACTGCTGCTTCTTGGACTATCTATCTGCTCTGCTAGATAGAGGATGGCAAAGAATTCTAGAAGTAGCCTTGCAGATTCTGTTTTCTAAGGGCTTAAAACTGAAAGAAGTAAAGTAAACTTGGCCATTAAATACCTGATTTTCATTTAATGTTGTCTTACTTTGGGGTCCAGGAGTCTTCATACACACACCCCCCATCTCCATTTTAGTTGTTATCTTGTAAAAGAGTTAGTTATGTGCTACATGTCATCCTCACTGATCCTGAGTGCTTCACTAAGATAATTATGGTAGCAGGGAAGGAGAAATGATCTCTGCTCTCCCTAGAGTAAGAGAAACCTGAGGTTTAATGTTTAAAGGCAAATCAAAGCCTTAGGATCTTACCTGGGGATCTATTTAGCTACTATAAAGCAGATCTCATTATCAAGGTATTTAAACTCTCTTTTCACTTGGAGGACAGAAACTAAATAGTCATATGCAGTTAATAAAGTAACGTATCAATACATCTAGTACTTCGTTACAAATTTGCTGCCTCAGTTTATGTGCAGCTGGACATAATTTTTTGCATATGATGAAGATAAAAGCCCATGACTTACATCTAGACATTGAGAGCTGAAGCTGTCAGCTGACTTTATAAATTTCATTAAATCTCTGGGGCAATTCTAATCAGGTGAGTATGTTGAAGAAAAACAAAAGGTAAGTTATCCACCACTTCCAGCAAAGGAATGTATGCTCTTGTTCCACCTCATTGTTGAAATGAGTTTTTACATCCTGTTATAAGTGAATGCTGGTAACCATACCTTAGATTTCGAGTTAGTCTACTCAGAGCTTACACAGACTTAACAGACAGTGTCTCTTCACAGTACCAAAAGAAATATGTTGATGAAGTGTTTCCGTAAGGACTTTTGTTCTGAACGTTTGCCTTCTAATAGTAGAATATGCAATGCTCAAATCAAAATTGTAACCATCTTTTTTTCTGTAAAAATTTTCAATATGATTTGAATGTCAGAGAGTAATGACTGCCATTATTCTATGTGGTGCTTGGGCTTTCAACATTGATTTCTGAATCTACCATTGGTAGTGATTTATCTATTTCTAGAATCAAATTAATCCTGTTGGAATCTAAGCTGTTCTGTTTCATATGTTGTTTTGCTTGTTTAGAGTGGTGATGTGGCTTATCTTAAACATGGTATTTTTGTCTGTTTTAAAGCTAATGATGGAAATTGGCCAATACTTAAACAGAGTTCAGCCCCTGTGGTGAAACCCCCTCACATCTCCAACGCAGACTGGAAAGAATCAAGCATGGATACTGCTTTAAAACAAGGAACTATATCCAGCCAGCCTTTGCCAACTTCAGTGCTAGGAAGCACTGATAAGCTGGTGGGTTTAATCTGTGATGTATTTATAGATGTTTTGCTGAAATTATGACCTTTTGACTTTTGTAGCAGAGCTCCATTCAGTTCTTCACATTCAGTTTCTCTGCTGCTATTTGTGTTCCTCCTGTTACTTCCTGGTTTTGTCACATTACAATTTTTTATTTCAACTTCAGTAGTTTGTATTCCTAACTTCCTGTTCTTCTATGTATCTGCTCCCCTCTTTTCTCTCCCTTTGCATCTCCTAATCATTTCCCCACCTTCTGATTCTTATAATTCAAATCTTCATTACTTTTTCATCCCTTAGTGTGGTTTATCACTTTTCCAGTGCACTGAAAAATCTCATCAAAAACAAGTCATTAAATCCATCCTTGGACCCACTGGTGGTGTTCTCATACTTTATGATTTAAGACTGTAATCT
Source organism: Melanerpes formicivorus (assembly GCF_026170545.1). Lineage (NCBI taxonomy): Eukaryota > Metazoa > Chordata > Aves > Piciformes > Picidae > Melanerpes > Melanerpes formicivorus. The sequence goes on along the minus strand of NW_027142400.1, from coordinate 3,392,003 downwards.
TTAAAGAATAAGAACCTTGTCTGTAAATAGTGTTGGTAAACTCTGTTATCACACTGTACGTTATCAAATACATTATCAACTAGATACTGAGATTCAGAACCTAGAACAAGTTATTCAGGCTTTGAAAGTATGCAGATAGCTTTGGATTCATATTAACGTGTTGTATCTGAAGATGCCTTTAAACAGTGGTCTCTGCCTAATATATGATCATGTCTTGTGAAAAATTCAGGCACAATCATACCTAGTGATTAAGGAGCACTAATAGGCTCCTTTGCTGTCACATGAGATGATTAGTATGTTTTGCTGAATGAGGAATATTCTCACAAGTATTTTACTTAACTAATGGTATACACACTTCATTATTCTTACATAGGGACTTGAGCTGGGGAAGGTGCCACCAACAGTTCCTGGTGTAAGCAAGCAGTTGCCTCAAAACTATGGGACGTATCCCAGCCCCGTACCCTTAGGAACAGGCTCTACAAATTCTCTAGAAAGGAGGAAGGATGGCAGCCTACCCAGACCCAGCACCAGTATAACAAATCGGCAAAGACCTGTCCCACTTCCACCACCAAGCAACGTTCATCAGCCCAGCTCTTCGCAGCAGATTCAGCAGAGAATTTCTGTACCTCCCAGCCCTACCTATCAGCCGTCTGGTCCCCCCTTGTTTCCTGGAGGAGACGGCAGGCCGGAACTCCCTTTAACTGTGGCAATCAGACCTTTTCTAGCTGATAAGGGATCAAGACCTCAGTCTCCCAGAAAAGGGCCACAGACAGTGAACTCCAGTTCCATCTACTCAATGTATCTTCAGCAAGCAACACCACCGAAGAACTATCAACAGGCTGTATATAATACCTTAAATAAATCAGTAAAAGCAGGTAGAATATGTTTTATTCTTTCCTTTTGAAATAGGTTGTTAAGATCTACTTATGGATCTTAGTTTACTTTCTGTATCAGTTTGAAAAACTTGTCTAAATCTGTGAGAAAAGCAAAAATATTTTTATGTATGCAGCAGTGTCAGAAAAATGATACCTTTTTCTGTATCATAATGATAAATGATACATAATGGTATCTTTTGGGGGTGATAAATAAGCATACATTGTTACCTTTTTTTTTAAAATGAGATGCAATTAGAACAATACAGTCTGAATACCAGTACTTTCAGAAACAATTTGAAAAACTAGTATCTAGAGAGTTTTTTCTCCTCTTGCTCTTTCCTCATGAAAGAGGAAAAACATTCTGAATCTTGTAAGCAGCAGCATCACCAACAGGTAAGTATTTCTTTTGTTTTGCCAGGCTCCAATACAATTTTTCTTTTTTTCTTCCTGTGTTACTGTCACACAAGTAGCAACAGAGACATATGTGGGGTTTTTGCAAATATATTGTGTAATTTTAGAACAGTTCTTCACTGTTTTCCATCTTTCTGTTCCTCAGTTTATGGAAAACCTGTACTACAATCTGGTTCAACTTCTCCCTCACCCTTGCCGTTCCTTCATGGTTCTTTGCCTGCCCAGACTTCCTCACAGCCACAATCTGAGCCTCAGACTGAGGTCTCTGAAAAAGATCAAGAGCTGGAAAATGCTCCACCACCCAGTGAAAACAGCAATGTGGAAAACATTCCTCGTCCTCTCAGTCCTACTAAACTCACACCTATTGTGCATTCACCCCTACGATATCAAAGTGATGCTGACCTTGAAGCTCTGAGAAGAAAATTGGCCAATGCCCCTAGGCCATTAAAGAAGCGTAGTTCTATCACTGAACCAGAAGGCCCAAGTGGACCAAATATACAAAAATTATTGTATCAGCGCTTCAATACGCTTGCTGGAGGAATAGAAAGTGCTCCCTTTTATCAGCCAAGCAATCCACAGGACTTCATAGGCATCTTAGCAGATGTTGATAATGGTAACACTAGTACTAATGGCAATATTGAAGAACCTATTTCTGTGCAACCTACGGTTCCTCTTCCTGATGAGCCACCCCCTTCGTCAGATGCTAATGATAATGAATTACCTTCTCCTGCTACTGAGGAACTGATAAGCACTGAAACAACAAATCAAACATCTGAGACAACTGAAGATAACAACAACAATCCTGCTATAGTTCCTTCAACTGAACAGTCACCCAGTCCCACGCCTGAAGTCAATTCTCCCAGTTCTCCAGTAGAAGATGACACTCCTCTGCCACCTGCTGTCCCTCCTCCACTTCCTCCAGTAAGTAACAAAGCAAAAAGACATTTTTGTGAACTACGGAATTAGCCGGAAGGTTGTAAGCTTCTGTTAAATGTTATGTTTGTGCCTCAAGTTTCATGATACTAAATGAAAACCAGAGGGGCTTCAAGAACTAATGGATTAGCCTAAGCTACTGTAGCTGTTCAACAAGGAAAATATCCTTACAGGCAACAGGAAGTTGCATATGTACTTTAGAACTTTTTTAGGGATACATTCTTAAAGAATTATGGAGTCTGAAATTCCATTAAAAATATGTTTTTCATTTCGTCAGGCCTACAAAGGTGTCTGTTTGTATGGAACTAAGGGTGAGCTATGCCTATAGGAAGCTTTTTAATTCGAAAGCAACCTGAAGTAACTGTTCTGGACAAGCATAGCCCTGTTCCCCTCAGCACAGAGATGCAAGACCAGGGCTAACAGCAGCGGCAACACAGCTGACTTGTTTCAGCAGAAATGTTTATTTAGTACGCTTGTCACACAATTTGAATTGCTTTCTAACTCCCTCCTTCAGCTGCACCAAAATCTTCTACGTACTTGTCATTACTGAAACCTACATATGGAAAATTGAAAGGGAGGAAGTTGAACTTTATTCTTTGTTGTCAATATGACTCACTTTAACATTGGTTTAAAAGAGTTATCTCCACTCTGATTCATGTAGGGACCTTGTGTTTCTCTTCCAATTTGACTGCCGTGTACAGAAGGCCTCTTGTGCATTTTCCATGAGCACAAGTGGGCCAGGATACTTCTGCGAGAATGGCGTATGCTAGCTACAGATGCTGCTCATACTGCAAGAGGTTTATTTTCCAAACCGAAATAGCCATACTAAACAGGAGCACAAATTAAAATTGATCTTACACTGGTAGAGACCAAAAGCATTCTTATACAAGCTTTATTTTACTTATTTTTTTCTGGAAAGTGACAGGGACACATGTGAATGTTCCAACTACTCTCAAAATGCATTTAAGTGTTTCACATCTTGAGAATGCTGCTTCTGGTAACACCAGCTAAAATGGGACACAAATAGCGTCATGTTCTGTGCTTTTCTTTCCCACAGCACAATGTGTAACTTGTCAGTACTGACCTAGAGCAAATACTTTTGCTAATTCAAGGCACTCTTAGAGTGACATTCAGGCTTAACTGCATCATGCTTTCTAGTTTAAGCAAAATTTTGGAGTGTCTCAGACAATCCACCAGAAACAATTCAGCTCATATTAGATACAATGAAGATATTGATGCTCAAAGACCGTTCACTTAAGTACTTCATTCGTTGTACTCACTGTCTTTAATTAGAATCTTCTAAATTTTATTGGGATGCTTTTTTCATTTTTAAACTAAGATGTAGGATTCCGAGCATTTTATTTAGAGACTTTGTAATAGGAACATTTGCATAGTTCTATTACCATTTAAGGAAAATGGGATTCCTAATCTAGTTAAAAAGTTGCTGAAACATGTAATTCTTATGCAGCCTGAAATTATGCCTTCCAACCTTCATCTCTCCTCAGACAAAACGTACCAACTTGAAGAAACCAAACTCAGAAAGAACAGGCCATGGTTTGAGAGTAAAGTTCAATCCACTGGCCCTTCTCCTTGATGCTTCTTTGGAGGGAGAATTTGATCTTGTACAACGAATCATATATGAGGTGAGCTTCTAAACAACAGCAAGCTATTTAAAAGTTTAGGGGGGATAAAAAATGCTGAACTAATTTATGTTTTCAATAGGTTGATGATCCCAGTAAACCAAATGATGAAGGAATTACACCTTTGCATAATGCAGTGTGTGCAGGTCATCACCACATTGTGAAGTTCCTGCTTGATTTTGGTGTAAATGTAAATGCAGCAGATAGCGACGGGTGGTAAGTATCAAGATTTTAAACTCAGCATGTGAGACAAACACCATTTTGATGCACATTCAAAATTCAGTCAAGACCTGTTTTGGGAGTAATTTCTCTCCCCTTTATCCCCAGCAAATGAGCACTTTTCAGTCTCTAGGTGCTGACAGACTCAAATGCAAGGTTGCACTGTGCTCAACTCATGTGCAAGAATGCTTAAATTGTAAAGCATACAACATTTCACTTTTACTTAGTGGTATAGTTGCATTTCTTGTTCAGGGGCTGAAATAATTAAACTGTAAATATCAAATAACAGAGATAGGTTAATTTAAGTTTCATCTTCATATAACCTACCAGATTTTTGTGTTCTTGAAGGATCTAGCCTTATGGATAGTTGTAGCACTTCTGAAGCACCTAAAGGGGATGTGAAACCCCACTATGCTTATCTGTTTCACTCTCACCTTTGTTTTACATTTCAAATACAAATAGAAAATAATATCCTTTTATGCCCAGCAGCTTTGTAAGCTACAAAAATTGACATTTTTGCTAACATGTATTTCATAGAGTTTGGCTTTACTGAAGTCAAGTAAATCCTGAAATCTGCTCCAGTTGCTTGACAGGTTTTACATGATGCATACATATACTATAATCATAAAAAGCAATTTCCTTTTAAAACAGACAGGCTGAGCTCTATACTGCCAGACAAAATAGTTGAAATACATAGAAGATTTTTTTTCATGTGTATATTTTTGCTCTATTTCAGGACACCCTTGCATTGTGCTGCTTCTTGCAATAGTGTTCATCTGTGTAAACTACTGGTGGAATCTGGGGCAGCTATTTTTGCTTCAACTATAAGTGATATAGAAACTGCTGCAGACAAGTGTGAAGAGATGGAAGAAGGTTATATCCAGTGTTCCCAGTTCTTGTATGGTAAGCTGTGATGCTGCTTTACAAACTTCTCTAGATTTTGTAAAATTCATCCCTTTTTGTTTTTCTGATCAGCATGAAACGTATGCTTAGGCCCCAGGCTTGACAATACTGTTCATCACATACATGGTCTTTCAAAATGCTAAGAACAGAATAGTCTTTGCATTATTATGCTGCTCATAGTCCTTCTGTCCTCTGAGTTACTTCACAGGCTCCTCCTAATGTTACAGATTTTTAAAGTTTTAATTGGCTTAATCTCAAGGAAATGCTTCCATGGTGAAGTTTTGATAGTAACAGTGATTGTCAAGTATCTTGAGAGAGATACTCCAACCTCCAGATGTCCACATTTCTAGCAGATCCCATGAAGAAACATAATTAACTCGCAGACTGTATTTCATTACTAAAAGACATTTTGCAAGAAAAGTACTTTCATGGACATATTTGTGCTTTACATCAGAGGATATAAGCTTTATTAAGGCTCTGTATACCTGACACTCTGATCTGCAAAAGCCTCAAGTGCTACTGTATAAGGAGCCCTCCTGTAACACATACACAGCAGTTCTATAAAGCTGCTTTGCTCAAACATTTGTAAAACTACTTTTATCCTCATTTGAGTACAAGATTGTAAAGTTTGTAGTGCATATATAATAAAATCCTTATGCTCTATAGTGGTTTAAAATATTCTGTAAAATTGGGTTTTATCATGCAGTTAAATTTCTAAAAGCATTTCATCATGGAAGTACTGAAAAGTGTTAGTGAAATTTCATTAGTAAGAGAACAATATTTGGGACCAGTGTCAATACTATAATGCCTGAGAGGGAAAAATACAGTATTTTACCATCTATTGTGTTCTTTATTTGTTGTTAAACAGGAGTGCAGGAGAAGTTGGGTGTGATGAATAAAGGTGTGGTGTATGCTCTGTGGGATTATGAAGCCCAGAATAATGATGAGTTGTCATTCCATGAGGGTGATGCCATTACTATTCTAAGACGCAAGGATGACAATGAAACAGAATGGTGGTGGGCCCGCCTCAACGACAAAGAAGGCTACGTGCCTAAAAATCTTCTTGGGGTAAGTTCTGATTTACTTTACCTTCTATTTTTCACTCCTTCCCAAAGTAGCAACAAGATGGATCTTTGGTAAGAATACCTCTGTGCATCGTCTGGAAGCAGTGCTATAAAATAGTCCAGAGCAGATTCTCCTTTTTCTCTCTGCATCATGTCAACAAAAAGGAGAGGCTATGCATAGGAGAGCAGCACTGTTTTTTGTTTAACAAGTTAATATATTTAATATAGCTTAATCTTTTAGGATTTTTTCCCCTCTGTTGCCTAAAATACAGGGCACCTATGTAAATGCAGTGACCCTGTTAGGCAGCTCAAAGCTTTGGCCCAGGAAGGTCTTCAACAAGTTTTTCTTAATACCTGTCACAAGATATAGAACATACAGATATGTACAAATATAAAACAGGAAGAGCCTTGAAGATAACAATTGTAGGCAAGTCATTGGTGCTGCTCTCAGTCAAACCAAACACTGCTGTCACGAGAGACCAGGAATGTTGGGCTACCAAGTGGAGAAATGAAGATGACAAACTGCATAACAAAACCTTACAGAGCAGGAAATAATCTCTCTTGGGCTTGACAGGGAATTCTTGTACTCACATAAAAGAATTCTTTGGTCTAATCTAGGATCTTCAGCTGACTGAAGCAGGTCCTTTTCACAGTAGTAGTTTAGCTGTTGTTTGCAGGAATAAGTTAGCCATTGGCCTCCTATTGCTTCTGGGTTAGTTTTTCCAGAAGTTACCCAAGAGCATGCTGTGACTTGCAAAAACCTCAACCCTCAAAACACTTCATCACCCCTTCCTTGTTCATAAGCACCCCTTGGTTATAATTGAATTGATTTATAATTAACTTGGTTTATCAGCCATGCAAAACCTAACATTTTTTTCTGGTTTTACAGTTATATCCACGAATAAAACCTAGACAGCGAACCCTTGCTTGAAGTCAGTTGTACAACAGTGCAATACTGTGCTGGTAACTGGAAACATACACTGGAGCCATCGTTTTTGATCATTTCACACAGAGAAATAAAACTATGCTGTTTAGTTTTAATGGTGCTTTCTCTTGTTAAATGGACAGCATCCACGGTTTTCAAGATCTGCAGTTTGTAAATGAGGATCGTTTTTATGTGACCCACCACTGATGAGAGCGATACCTCCACTACCAACAGTGTTGCACCAACTATCATCTAAAGCAGTGTTTTAAGTTGAAGTTCCATGGTAGGAGCTTTCTTGTGTTAAATGTTCAGAGGTGTCATTTGAAGAGTGGAGATACGCTGTCCAGTTTGTTCTAACCCCACAGTAACTGTCCCACATCAGGATTTTGGACATTTTATTTGATACCAGTGAACATTACATTCTCATTACTGATAACTCCTTGGGTTCTAGGATCTTCACTTATTATATGCATAATTAAGTAGTCACCAAAGCTTGATGAAGGCCAGGATTTTAAGTGATAACATACTATACACTTAAATCCTAGCCTAGGCAACTCCAACAAAAGCTTTACATAGTCTAGCATCTAGTACTATTTGCGTTTAGCATCAAGCTAGAGAAACAACAAAACATTTGTACACTTCTCAAAACCCCTACACAGTATTTCACTTGGTGTTTTATTTTCTCATTATTCAGCCTACAGCACCAGTGTTACCTCTGCTCACATAAAGGTTCCCCTGCTAACCACCTGAGCTTGTCCTTTCTGGACAAAACAGTACTGAACTTGCAGCAGCTTAAGGGATTTGTATGTCTGCATGGATGAAAGTGCAATAGTTGAAAAGGGTAAGAGTTTGGTAAGGGTTATACTGTGTAATCTGAAGTCTGCCCGAGTCACTCTAAAAGAAAATATGAAGGACTGAAGTAGGAGGAGGGTTGTGGAGATGCTAGGTCAAGGAAAAGAAAGAAAAAAGGTTCAGAGAAGGATTGAAGAAAGGCTATAGCTTATTTGAGGACAGTTTCTGTGGTTCTTGGCAGCCTCCATCTGTTGCCAAGGCAAGTTATGCAATAACCAATTCCACTACATTGTAGTTTCAAGGAAAAAAAAAAGGCACTTCACTGGAATTTTAATTGTACATGATTTTATATACCAGAAGTATATTTTGAATTTCCCATTTTAAGTTTTAGCCATATTTCTTGTAACTTTCTCCCACGTAACAGTATGCAATTTGATTAATTCTTCATGTACAAGTTCTGTGTATAATTTATATATCCATTTCTGCAGTGCTGTAACTTGCTTTTACCACAGGTTAGCATTAACTGTATATATTGTGGTGAAAAGTGAAAGGGTATTATTGTTGAAGAATTTGCTACATGAATGTGATGATTTTAAGAGCCTATGATACACTAATTCAGAGAACATGTAAATGTGCACAATAAAGTACTGCTAAGGCATGGCTGCATTCTCCACTATTTTTATACAGGTGGCCACAGTGGGTTTGCCTTTCATCACAGTCTACCTGAACAGACTAATTCTAGCTTGCTGTGTTCTCTGGTAACTGATGCTTCCTTGTTGCTTCACCAACTGCACAGGAAATTACTCACCACACCATTTTAGAACCTTCTTACACCAGTATTCTAACTGTGACAAATTAGTACTTGTCTAGAAAAGCTCTCAAGCTCACTGCTGAGCCTCCTGTGTTCAGCATAAGACAGAGGGCAGGACACTTGGCTCAGCATGTGCAGCCAGAGGATTCATCCCAAGAGTTGAACCAATTATCACACTTAAAACTAAAATTAGGCTGTTTAAAAAAAGTCAGATTTAATTCAGAGAGGAGAGACCACATTAGTCATGATTAAAGAGGTTATATAGTGTGAAATTGAGTGTCACCTCAGGTTTTTTTAAATAAGTGAGTTAATTTATTCATATTTGTACATTAAATTGTGTACAGTTTCAGACAGTACTACAGTTAGGTTAACAAAAGCTAATTACCAAAAAGAAAATACGAAACTAAATTATTTTGGAAGCTTATTTATTACAGAAGTTAAGTTTCAAGGTCATGTAAATCCAGTTTGGTGGTATTTGGTGAAATATTTAGATGTGTAAAATGAAATGTTTTAAAAAACCCTAAGTGATTTCTATAAAATCATATCTAAGGCAGATTTTTATTGTACATTGATCTTAAACATTTGGATAGAAGGAAAAACCTGAGATCTATACCCAAAAGCTATTCTCTGTAGAAGAGACAGACATTTGTTTGCTTTTTGTAGCAAACAGTATATATAGAATTGTTACTATAAAAGTTGTGCTGTACATTAGCTGTAGTGCAGGTCACTTTCATATTAAGTGCCAATACAGGCTTAACAAAATATACAAAGTCTTAAAAGGTGAGGCTGTTTAAAGCATTAATTGTATACATATTGCACACTATAGTGAATACTCATGGTTCAGAAAAACACTCACATTGCATTTGCCAGTTCTTACAGGCTGAACCATGCTGGAATGAGGAAGGGTCAAGAACAGCAAATGTTAACAGCTCTCAAATTCACAAGTGAGAGGCAGGTCCATGGAGGATGGTGTCTTCCCTCAAGTGGCCAACAGTTCTCACTGGTCCCGGGACTCGTAAAGAAGTTTCGTTGCCTATCGGGAAGGCAAAGTGTCACTGTGTTACCTGAAATTCCACTTGTGGCCACCTCATCTCCTTCATATCTCTCTAAAACTCCTTTTCAATGCAAGCCTTTAAAGTCGTCCTCTATTGTTCTTTTGACTACAGCATTTAATAACAGCTAGGCACTTGTTTTGAGACTGTTTTGGGTTACTTTAAATGCAGAACCTGAGGTTACTGAAGATTTCAGATCAACTTGTATTTGTTTCTTCTTCTTCAGAAATGACCATTTGTGATCAAAACTGCCTTGGAAAAAGCTGGAAGTAGTATTTCTGATATTTTGTTCATCTGTCTAAACATATGCCATTATGATATTCCATAATAACCATTTTACTCTGTTCTATACTCCTCCTACCCCTTCTGCCTCCTCCCTGCAGAGTTTTGGTGAGGTGTTCTGCTTGCCTCAAACTGTAATGTCAACCAGCCCCCTGCAAATGAAACAGATGTGCACTTTATAGGTGCAAGTCCTTTTACATGCTGTTAACAAGGACCTCTGGAGTCTCAGTACACTGACCAGTTATTCAAAACTGAGCTAAACACTGGTCAGTGGAGGGATGGTGTTCAGCTTATCCACAAAATGCCAGTTGTAGGAGTTGAATGGCTTATGAAGGATGAATTACAACAGGTGTAAGGAAGTGCTAAAGGCCAGTACCAAGGTGGCACGCACTGTGCTGAACACTGAGCTAAATGCTGGGGTTAGAGATGGCTGGGGAGCTTAGTAACGTGACACAGAAGCAAACAGCCACATGCTTGCATTTGCAGACAGCTTATAAATTACAGTTCAAATTATCAATTGATCAGATTAACTAGTTGGAGTGGGTTTGGGTTTTGTCTCCTGTAATTGACTTACAAAACTTCAGTTTGATTAGTCTTACAGTGTCTAGCAACAAAAGATGGAACAGTGTTCTACATGATCCTACCCCACCTCTGTTCCTGCTTTCAAAAAAATCAACTTTGAACCTTCACAAGGAAGTGAAAATAATAGTTTAGGTGCAAAAGTATATTCACCTTCTCCAGTGAGTAGCAAAAACCTAAGGAACTTGAAAGTCTGTAATTCCTACTTCTTTCCACCTAACTATACAGGTAAGACCTTGGGAAACCCTTTGTAGTTTATCTTCTTCAGATAACTGAGCATAAAGCTAAAGTGACATTGATAACAACCACCCAGAGCTTCTGTTTTCTTCACAACAAGGCCCTAAAATCCTTAATAAGAAAACAAGACTCACAACACTGCATACTCTTCAGTGCTGTTAAGCACCCATGTAAAGATTTTCCTCATTCCTAACTTATGCCTCCTTTGCTTACCTTATGCATAGCTGCCAACCAACTTGCTGACAGCTTCTTGTTAGAGCTGAGATCTTCACCAGCTGTAAATTTCATCTGCATGAGCTCTTCTGATCCTGGTACTTTGTACTGCAGAACCATACCTATGGCACGAGTGTTACCTCCTGAAAAAAGAAACAAAATCTTTAACAACAACAGGGTTTACCAACTAAGTAACACAACTTCTCACTAATAAGCATGTTTGAAGAACACCATCTCATCACTTAATTCAAAGCACTATCAACTGCAGGTGGACTAACAGCTGCTGCACCAGAGGTGGTCACGATTATAGCCAGCAATGGAAATGTGCAGACTCTGGCAATCACTGAGGCAGAGCTTGTAGAAGTTATCAAATGAAGCCACTAGCTAGGTTTCAGTATTACCATTATTTTTTAACTAGGTGCCATAGTTTCCTACTGTAGCCTGAAGTTTGTAAACTGAGTGAGTACTGTCCAAATACAGTGACACAAAGTCTGGCACAGAAGAGAAGAGTTCCTCCAAACCTGGCAAAGGTGGGGAAAGAGTCTTACACAAGACTAGACAGTGATTGGCAACAGCATTTACTTCCTGAAGGAAGTCCACTCCAAAGGACATTGCTCTGACAAGAGCGTGATTTCAAGATGTTTGTATCTCTTTTCCTTTAGCTGCATTGAGACTAAAATAAACCAGCACAATGATACAGAAATTAAACAAATGCTTCTGATACCACGCTTCATTGGCATCATTTCCTGAAGCAGCAGAGCTCAGGCTGAGCCCCAGTCCAGCACCACCACACACAGAGTGCCTAATGGCAAAGTTCTTTTTAAAAGCATCTGTATGATAGGGCTCCTGGAGGCCATTACTGCAATATCCAAGAAACGAAACAAAACAATCTCAGTCTAAGCAATTTCAGGAAAACCCCACAAGCAGTGTTTATTATATAGGATAAACTAAAATGCAGCTTCATCACTTGCTCCCCTGCGTCTATCTGGTCATATTAACAGATAAAAGAACTACTTAAACCAGTGGAAATCAAACATCTACAGCCCTGACCGGTTTGCCCAGGCCTGGCATTCCAGGACATTACTGACTCAGGCAGAACATGCCTTACACAACAAAAAGTCGTATTTCTTTTAAAGATATGTAAACACAAGCCATCAATTAAGTTTTATTTATTCAGTGCAAAGCCTTAATGGAGAGGACAAGAAGCATATTACTCATTTCTGGTGTACACAATTCAGCACACCTCTGTTGAAGTAATCGTGTACTCCATTAAAGATAGCATTTCTCATCTTGTCTCTTCCAGCATGGGTAATAAGCACATGTGGTCTAAAAAAAGGCTTTGAATGTTTTAGTTCTCCTCCAGAAAGTACAAAACATTCATTCTCAGTTTATTAAATAGGTGGGAATAAACAGACACATGTCAATTTGAACATAAGTTGAACAGCTATAGATCAAGCAGAACAACAGCACAGGAAGATGGGAAGGGGCCATGACAACATGCTAAGGTGAGTCATGCTCAAACTGGTGATACCTTCAGTAATATGCTGGCTCTCCAGAAGGCTGGTGTAAGTGTGAATATCTTTTTCTACCATCAGGATGGAAGGCAGGCAGGCAAAAAGATAAGCAGTCAGAAAAGTAGTGAACAAGGAACTACAGGAGCATTAAGTAACTCAGCAACACGTCTGGTTGATTTGAATACCAAGGTAAGTTTATTAGAATTAACATGCTGTACTGCCTGAATATTGCACAGACAGGCTGGCTGATTAGAAAATTCCAGCAGTGAGAGAGGTGGTGACAGAACAATTATTAAAATTCCTGACCTTGTTTGTTCTCATTTCAGTGAAATCATACTCAAGTTCATCCTGAAATACTCTAAAATCTGGTGAGAGATGAGGCAGTAAGCAGCTGCTCTGATTCAGATGTTACCGGTTTCATTTGGACACCCCTTCATCTTGAATTAAATTAAGAAAGCATAGTTCAAGAATTTATTTTCTCCCCATAGTTTCTCTTTCACTGTCCTCCAAGTTGTTGGTACCAGTAGAAGAGAAATCACAGCTGAATCCTGGACTGGAAGCCACCAAAGACCTTCCTATGAGCTTTTCATCAATAGATATTTAGCCAAGAGAAAGGATCAGAACAATGACCACCTTTACTCAGATGTATTGAGATTCTCTCCCATTTTATAGCTGTAAGGCAATTTTTCAGTTCTTACATCTTTCCCAAAATCCCAGCAGGCATATGGACAGGGTTTCTTCACACACTGCACTCTATTCTGAGAGCAGATGTAACTACATAGTTACATCTAAGTTACCAGTAACACAGAAATACACTGTCTAGCTCAAACAATAATTACAACTTCATGTGTTTTTTCTTAATAGTTAATTTCTATTCAAATGAAAAATTTACCTCCAGGAGTAAATCCTTCAGTGAGTATCTGAACAGTTGAAATCTGTATAATTTCAATTTCATAGTGGCTGTCTCCATCCAAAACCAGGTATCTACATAACAGAAGAAAAACTTCAATTATTTTTTTTCCTACAACACCAAGTTCAAAGGGAAAAAAATTAAGCATACTGTCTCAGCAACTCGCTGTTTATATAGTCGTTGGGGTAGAAGCAGAGAGAAAGCAAGCAGGAAAAATTACTTTTCACTGAAGTTCTCCACTTAAAGGGAAAAAACAAAAAACCCCAAATAAACAAAAAAACAGCACAACAAAACCACAAACCAACAAACCCTAACAACCACAAGCCCCTGTAGTTCATTTTTCCAGGAGACCCTTTCAAACTATTAAAAGCATTCTTCAGAAGTTCTGAAGAACACAGAGTCTAAATTGTTCTCTCCAACAACACGGTAGGGATGACCAAAGTAATGCTTTGGCTACAATGTTAAACGATATGCTGCAGGGTTGAGAGTCATACTGAAACATGCTTTTTTCAGGGGTTACAGATTTTAATCTGCTCCTTCTTCCTATGATCCCCCTATCAGCTGGCAAAGCCACAATATTCCGAAGGCACTGAGAGGCATTAGCCATGAGTGGAGTTCCACTGTTCCAGTGCATTCTGACCTACACTGCCAGTGAATTCAAACTTACTTCGATAATGTTGTATCTATCCTTGCAGTGTGATTACACTCCCCAGTATCCTCACAGCATGTTACTCTTGCAGTGGGTATTAGATAATATAGCTGCAAGCATAATATAGTTTACAAGAGCCATTTCTATCCATCTTTCTCACCTCTGATTGTTGGAAAGTCGACAAACCATGAGCTCAGATTTACCAGATGTTCCCAGAGTCACAAAGAATGTAGCACCTGGAAAGAAATGGTTTAGTATTCCAATGCAACACTTAGGAAGGAAAAATGAGGTATCAAAAAGGGTAGCTAAGTTTTACTTAACTATACCTAGGTTAGGTGAATTAAGGAACTAATTGAAATGTAAAACTGATTAACATCAGAACACTTGACTATAAAAAGCTGATCTTTAATTATCATGTTCTGAATCACAGGACCTTTCACAACTGCTATGTAATTTCTCTCCCATGTTGTAGAAATACAGATGATATCTAAGACAAATCTTAAAACTGAGAACAGATCTGAAGATGGCAAAACCAGGCTGTTAAAGACCCAATCTTGTCACCATTATACAAACTACTGTTTCAGTATTCAAAAAATGTTGGTCAGAAGACTCTTAGCAGCACAATGTGACTTTGAGCTCTATGCTTACTGAACAGTAAAGATACCTCTTTTTCATTACTGTAGGCTAGCTGTGTCTTACTCTGAGGTCAATGAACTTCAGTCTTCGTGTTATGTTTCTTCCTGCACAAAACAGTCCCTTTGACATTGGGAAAGTCATCTTAGCTAGTGAAGTGATTCATAACTTAAAGCAGACTACACGCCTAACCACTTCATTTCCTCCCTGCCTCACGCTCCCTGTATTACCTAATCCAAATACTGCTGGTCTGGGAAATGAAAAAAAGAGCAGTGTACAGCCCTGCCAGAGAGTCTGTAATCCATCTACATGATCTGAACCACACAGCCTGCTTCACAACTTCACAGAGTCCCACTGGCCTCTCTGCACAGATCCCCAGACTGCTGCTAGAATGAGACAAAGACAACAGCATCAAAGCAGCACAGGACACAACCACCATCTCTCTGACCAAGATCTGCAGCTCTACAGTAAATCAGGAACAACTTCAGATTTTAACTGCACTGCATAACAAACTTTACAAAAAGCCTTCAGTTAAAAATACATTATTTAAAAACTCATCTACACCCTCAACTGCAGAGTGGAGAATGATTTGTGGGTTACAGGGGTGCATAATCCTTTTTGAACCTAGAATCCCCTAGGAACATTCACACTAATCAGAGATGGTTTGGCTTACCTGTCATACACATGAGCATCATGCTGAGAGCCCATCAAAAGGCACTGAACAATCACAGAATATTTTAAAACTGAAGACTCAGCTTTCTTAATGTAAGTGAAGCCAAACTGCTATCTTGCATGTAGCTTTAATGCTATGCAAAATTGAGAACTCATGACAATCTTCTGTAAACCATAGCTGTAGGCCATAGTCAAGATCAAAGCTCACAGATGAGGTTTGAAACAAGCATTTTCTCTTGGTAGAAAATATTAAAATATTCTCTATTGTAAAGCATTTTGCATCCTTACTTAATGTGACAGGAATATGGGTAAAAGATGCATTATTTTAAGAATAAACAAATTGCACAGGCCTGTTCTCAGAGGTGTTAGAAATTATTTTGTCTTTAATTAACTCACTCTTTGCAAACAAGAAAGCAAAAAGTTCCCTCTAAGTAAACTGATAACGCAGATTACTAACTGGCATTAAGAAATAGAACAATTAACCAGTATTTAAAGGAGACAAGAAGCATTTTTTGACAAGAAGCATTACTCCTGTTGGTGATTACATTTGTTTAAGTCAGCCCTGGAATAAATACAAATGAGCTCAAGCCACTCACACATCCAGTCCTTACCATTCATGAGCACTTTAAGCTGTTTGTCGTAGAACTCTGTTTCTTTCTGAGAGATGAGGGCACACTCAGCACACTGGCGCACAGGGTCCACAAAGCACATGCGAGGCAGAGGCACTTTTTTACTGCAGCACTTGTCACAGAAACACTTCCCACATCTTCGGCAGTGATGCTAAGCACGAGAGAACACTCTGTTTATTTACAAAGGGAACTTTATAAAATTATTCCACAATAGTAACTGTGTTAACTCTCCTCCTTCCCAAGAAACAGAACAGTTTCTCGGGTGTGAAACACACAAGCTGAGGGACAGGCAAAGGAAATTTAACTCTGGAATGGTAGAAATCTCTGAACACTAAGGACTGAGTGTAGTATCAACAGCACTACAAGCCTTCAGTGGCGCTCTGTGAGCATGCTTCTAAAGGAGACCAGACAAGACACTGAAAGGGTTTCTCCAGTAAGTCTTTCACCTTACTGTCAATAAAAACATGGGTAGTTTCTAGGTCCCTTCCTATTTCCACAGAATGATCTTAGGAAACTTCAACTGGAGATCCTATTCCTCTACCTTAAAACTTGAAGATAAGTTTTTTCCATGGAGAAAGACAAGAATCTTCATCTTTTGTCAGCTGGTATAGTACAGATCTAATGAACTTGTGAAATCAGAACTGGTAGTGCAATGTGTTTCACAGCTACTGAATCTGTAACAAGTCGCTTGGCTCCATATCACTATCAGGGTGTGACAGCCCCAGCAGGTCTTCCTGATGCAAGTTCTTGTGTCAGAACAAGTATTCCCAGGTAAGCAAGAACTGATCTGTAGCTCAAAGCAAGTTTGAACAGCTTGATATAAGGAACTGGTACGCTGCAGTTTTGGGCATCATTAGGCTTTCCTTCCAATTATGCAAAATTCTCCAGAGTGCCTATTTCCCAGGGTTACCTCCATTTAATTCCCAAAGCTAACAGAAGCAAAACATAGCATCCTAATGAATTAGTGTTTCTTAAGCAAAACACTCAAGCCAATCAACCAGCATGCTCTTAACCCATTCAACTAAATGGTAAAACAAGAACTAGGAGAAAATACACTCCATGACTGAAGGTATTGTATTACACATTGAGCAACAGGAAGAATTGCAAAGAGAATTAAAATAAAAAGGACCTTTCCTCAAAAAAGAAAGAAAAACTGCTTCAGGTTGCATCAGACTCGCATGCTAATCTACTGAATTCATCAACATTTTTAAATCAATTATTTGTATTAGGATATGGCAACAGTTAATGATTTATATCTCATTGATTTATCTTACCTTTCTTGTTATGAAGTCAAATTTTGTATCACACTGCATACATCTTGGGCACTAGAAAACAGGACAAATTAAGATTAACTTACAAGATATCTAAACCTTTAATCCTACTACTATATACAGAGACTGAGCTTTATGTTGTACTTTACATTAATTTCTAAAAAGAAGCACACCTAACAAATTTCCACCATTCCCCTTTTAACCATGGATAGCTTTCATTTAGTACTGATGTAGTAAAGTAACATCATCCCCATTTGCAGGACAAAAAAAGCTGCTAAACTCATTTCCCTAAGGAAAAGTGCACCCTGCCAGCAGTCAAAACTACATTTCAGGAGTACTTATCACACTTAATTATGTTTGGCTATCCAGACAGTCACATATTCCAGAGTCGTCTACATACCTAAATTGTCATCCTTACCATACTACACTGTAATGCTCTGCTCAGTCTCTGAAGCCTTGTTTACATATTTCAGTGCTCTCAATACTTAGACGTTTTTGAAACATGCTACGTGATAGTGGCTTGGAAGAACATTAACTACGACATCATTTTTATTCCAGCTACAAAATGTCATGTCCTGAAATACCTCTTGCCTAAAACAAGCTCACACCCACGCTTCTCAACACAACAAAACAAAAAAGTGCTATTAAGAAACTGAAGAAGTTTCACTCTTGCAACTACATAGACTTTAAGGGGTAAGAGTTTTGATATTCTGAACTCCCAGCAGCAATCAGTGATTGTTAGATAATTAAAATTTTCCTGTATAGAAAGTCCTATACCAAAGAGCTGGATTTTTCACCAAGATGCTATGTTTTAATCCACCATATCAAAATACACTCTTCAAGGTTCATAATGCAATTATTGCTAGATTTATTTACAAAAGTTAATGCAAAATTATGCCCAACATCCAAATCAGAACAACATGATTAGAACCTGTAGTCAGTTTTACAGCTCTAGAAACCTAAACTCCTCAAGCCAGACTATCTCACCTTAAAAGACTACAGCACCTTAAACCCATGCCCTAAGATTAGCAGGTGCTATTTGCTAAGCACAGAGTAATCTCTGTTCGCCTTTAATTAACACATTTCAATACTTAACCCTATAGATTTCTTCAGGTTTCAACAGCTTTTGTCATCTGTTTCAGGGACTATTCCTTCAGCAGATACTCAGTCACCGTCATAAGTTGAACAACTATAGCCACAAAAATATGGCAGCAGCTAAAGTAAAAATTCTCTAGAAACTTTTCACATTCTTATGAAGCAGAAGATTGGTAATAATTTTCAGTAGTTCATATGAAGCATTCTGATGTCTAAACAGAAGGTTTACAAACAGAACATAGCTACTTGCAGCTTTTGCTACTATCAGCTGTGTGTTTCTAAACCCCACACAAGAGAACTGGAGGTGTTCCTTTATTGTTTCCAGTAACACTGAATTAATGCATCCAGCCACCTTTTCTCACAATGGCTGTAGAAAAGCTCATTCTAACATTCACTGATGAACAACCTTCAGCATAAGACAACTTCAGCATTCCCAGGTTTCCTCTCTATCAAGTAGTACTCTACAGCTAACATCACATCTTAATCTACACTGACCTGGATTTAATGTTTTCATTTTTGAGACATGTAGCCTACTAGTTTGTCTAGGAGCTGAACCTGGCAAGAAATCTGCTATAGTATGAATTTACCAGGAGTCAACTAATTTTCTTAATGCAGAAGTGAGGGGTTTTTTGTCAGAAATTAGAAAGCACAAGCCACAAAAACTAGAGGGGCGGAGGGGCGGGATGGGCTGGGGAGAATCTGCTCTTCTAAATACTGTCCTAAACAGATTTCATACACAATGTTATGTTAAACATACAAGCTGCTTTTCAGGAAAGAACAAAGTTGTCCATCCTCTTATTTAATACAAGCTCTGTAGAAAGTATTTCTTAGTTCCAGACCTATCATGGTAACACTGCCTGCCATATAAAGCAGTCATAAATAAACCACAAGTCAAATGGTACCAGGCATCTGAGAAAGGGATTTTCCTACAAAAGTGTTCTTACACAAGTAGGCTGGATGCTTTAAGTAAGCGGAATTAAGTGAACCCATTTGTGTAACATCAACTTCTACTTTGCCTGGGAAGAGATCTCTGCTGAAGAGCATCTTGAAAGGTGAATTCTTCCTATTGACCCATATGCTGACAGAGAGAGAAGAGTACTGAATTACCCTTTTCTGCTTGAAGGGGTTTTTAATCACATTTATAGAGAAGGCAGCATGATGGTTCCAGAGTTATTTTTCATGGTTTCAAGATGCAGACTTTTTTAACAATAGTGCAAAACTGGTGTTTTGGTCAAGTGGAAACAAAAATATATGGATAAGAGATGAAATAAAAATGCACATCACAAGTACATTCATTTCACACACAATCAACACGCCACTGTGCTATCAGATTGCTTCATATAGCAAGAGGAAAATGGAAGAACATCTAAGCAGATGTTGAACCTTCTTATTAATTCTAAAATACTGAGAGCTTGTTCACTACCAATAGAGTGGAACTTCTCACACCTTTGCTGAAGTGTGGTAACAAATTTACATATTACTGTGGATTCAGCCAGAGATGAAAATACTACGGGTGGACAGGAAGCTATAGTTATACTTCATATGCTTTATTTGCATATACAATTACAAAATGATTCAAGACATGATGCAAGGCATATATACCTGGTTGAGCTTGTTAACACAGTGAACTTCTGCAGATGTGAAAGTTCACAAACTTGTCAAATCGCACCTCATAACCATGGGACCAAAACAGTTGATGCCAGAGTGGAAACCACCACAATGCAAACACACAGCAGGCTGAGTTTACAATGCTTTCTGGCGTGGCAAGATGCACAATTTGCAAGCAGTTTGAGTGTAGCAGCCCTGTCTCAACTAGTGCCAACTCTCAAAGCCTGAGCAGTCAGAGGACCCAGCTACCCGAAGCTGTTCCCTCCCACAGGGATGCAGAAGCCCCAGGGAATCACTGTCACCACATCTGTAAGCTCCTCTTGCACATCCCAGCTCTGAGGCACACAGAGTTCCTCAGCCACATAAAGATCTGGTACACAGCTGGGAGTCACAAGGTTTGGTCACTTCTGCACTCAAACATACAAATTTTACTTACTTTCTAGTCCAAGATTTCCTTAGTAGGAACATCATTAAGCTCTGATGATGATTAACAAAAAAATTCAGGGTTACACAAGGCACGTGAAGTGACCAACATTTTAAGCTCCATTTCAAGATTGCAAATGCATTCAAAACCTTTGCCTGTTACACACTTCCTCTCCATATCAAATACCGCCCGGTCTGATCAAAAGGCAACGTTCAGTTACAAATCAACACCACCAGCCTATGGAATAAAAGGCTACAGGGGAAAGTTGAATTTTAGGGAGAATAAATACCTGATGTACAATTGTAATATAGACCTTCAGAACACAGGTCAGACTGATATTTAAGAATTAAATCTGTATATTTTAGGTACATCTACAAATATAGTATAAATAAACTGCCAAAACAATCTTCAGCTGAATTACAGTACTGGAATGAGTCAGATGTACCTTGGGTTTTGTTTGTTTGGTTTTTTTTAACAAAACCAGTCTCCTATAATTAAGGACTACTGAAATATAAAAACACATTTCAGAAGGTCAGGGGGAAAAGAACTAATTTCCATTTAACTGTTATGTAAATTATATCCAATGACAGTGATGTCATGAATCAGGTTTCCAGGTGGTCCAGGTCCATGAACACAGGGCATAGCAAGTCACCAATGCAGCAAAAGCAGACCCATACAGCACAAAGGGTAAACAACTTGCACAACTGCTCAGACTTTGCTACGAGCTCACACACCCCATCTGCAACACACCCAGTGCACCACACTATCTACAGTGACAGCTGGGTGAGAGTCCCAAGAGCCAAGCAACATTATTTTCAATGACTCTCAGCTCCAGTCACAGAAAATTTTGTCTTATTCACACTTCATAAAAGACAGATAGCCAGCTGCCACTGACGACAAGGAGGGTTATTTTAAAAAAATAACTAAATAAAAATGCCCTAAATATGAAAGAGAGTAACTTGAGAAAACTCTCATAAGATACTTTAACAGATTACTTGTTTAAAGAGTCACTTTCCAATAAAGGGCTGTCATTTTGGACAAAACCAGTAACTGACCATACACCTTGTGACAGTAGCGGTTAGTCTGTGTTGCAGAAGCCTTGCAGGCAGACCGAGTTCCAGAATTACTACTTTTACACAGAACTTTGCCTGAAGAGATACAAGGTAGGGGGGAAATTTTCTTCCTCGTTCCTAACCAAGGAGGACATAGTGTTCCCATACAAAACAGACCAACCACGTAAGTATCTGGCAAAGAACAGCTTTGTTTAATGACTCCCTGCTTAAATTCATACTGGCTCACCTAAAATAAATCTCCATTCCAGACACATTTAAATGCACTGGCATGCAGTCACACCACAGAAAGCTGGCAATAAATAAACAATTGATTCTAAGTTGTATTGGCATCTAGCTGTAGGGACCGTAAATAAATAATGCATATTACATGAAATCTAATACGACATCATTTACTTGAAAAGTATTTGAAAGTAAAGTTGACTGAATCAGCCTAAGCTATTCAATACTTAACTCTGTAAAGATCCACACTGCGAGGGGCTGTTCTAACTCAGCTTTATTGCTGTAATACTTTGTACTGACTTTTTTGTTTTTTTTAAATCAACGTGGTCTTCAGGGTTGCCTTTATAAGTATTTAAAGGGAATGCTTCACTATTAACGCTGCATAGCTCGCTACACTTTTAACTCATTAAGCTCCACGCTAATTTTGGTGACAGGGCCACACGTCCCTGCAGAACACGTGACGTTCCCACCCTTTTCAGTCTATTGATCTAAGCGAAACAAAAAAACTTAGTTTACAACTGAAAAATCGCAACCCGGCGATCCCCACCACTGCCATGAGGCGAGGGGAGCCGAGCCAAGCCAGCCTGGCGGACGCTCCGCAGCACCGGGCGGGCTCGACAAGCGGGTGAGCCCCCGAAGCGGCGACTAACGCCGACCCTGCGGCACCCGGCACCCCCTGAGCTAAAAAGGGTCCCGCAGCCGCCCACCACCACCGCCGTGCCTCGACCGGCGGGGACGGCGATGGGAGACAGGCGCCAGGAAGCCAAGCCCCACAAGAAAGAGGAAGAAGAGAAATCGCAAACGCTCTGTTCCCGGCACCTCGGACCGGTCGCGGCGTGTGCCGGCCAGCGGGGGTACAGTAGCCTCCGAGGCGGCGCGGACCGAGCGGGTACCGGGAAGCCGCTGGGGCGCGCAACCCGGGGAAGAAAAGCTCCCCCGGGGAAAGGAAGCGCGGCGCCGCGCCCCGCCCACTACCGATACCTCCTTGTCAGGCACCCAGGGCGGCTCGTCCAAGCCGAAGGGGCTGCGGGCAGAGCGGTGCTCGGGCACCATGCGCAGCCCGCTGGGGGAGCGCACCAGCTTCTTGGCATCACGGGCCTCGCAACCCGACATCTTCCCCCTCAAACCTGGCCACCGCTACACTATCCCAAGAGACTGGCAGCGTCGCCACCCAATAACCGCCTAGACGGGCACGGGGCAAGGCCAATGGAAAGCAGGGGGCCGCCACGCCCCGCTCACCCGCTCCATGCAACCAATAGGATACCAGCTCCGGACTTCTCAGCCAATCCTGTGTCTCCTGAGGGTTGAGGCTGTCAATGCTGTTCCTTCCCCACCCCTGTGGGCGCTGGAAGGCGCACGCGCGGCGGAAATTGCCCGCCCCGCAACCCGGAAAGGAAGTGCGGGCGCGCCCCAGTCACGGACCGAAGTTCCGTATTCGCGGAAGCGTGATAACCAATCAACGAGCAGTGCCGTGCAATGGGCGGGATAGGTTGGCCGCGGCTTCGAGGAGCGGTTCTGCAAAGGCTGCACTGCTGGTGGGACAGTGTGTGTCCTCCGGGTCCCGCCGAGTAGCTTGTGCTACCTCCGGCACTTGGCGAACGCTCCTCTCCACCGCCGCTTCCCGTCCAGTCCCGCGGAACAGATTGCTACTGGAGAGACAAGTGTCCTCTTTGAGGACTTTTGATTGGCTTGCGACTAGCGATGTCAAGGTAAGCCGCTCGCCGATTGGCTGTGGCCTGTACTGGCGGGTGGTTCGTCACGGGAGTGAGGGCGGCGTGGCGGCTTAGGCGCCAAGAAGCTCCCGAACTGGAGAGTTCCCCTCTGCCTGTGTCCCTCCGCTGTCAGCCACCTTCTGAGCCGCATCGAAGGCCCCCGTGAGGGTGCTGGCTGTGGTGAGGAGTCTTCTTCCTGGGCCGGGGGCTGTTAGGCTGATGTTACGGCAGGGCCCGACCGGCTGTTCTGCTCCCCCTCAGTCGTCCTGCACCGCGCTGCCCTCCGACGAACGGACCGTAGAAGGGTGTTGCCGCTCACCGTGCTCTGTCGGTGTCAGCTTCTGTCGGTGCCTTGTCCATGGATGCTCCGGAATTTCCAGTGATTAGGTCCTGGTGATTTTCCTCCCTTCCCCAGTGCCTCAGACGGTGGCTGCGATGGGACGGCTTCGTTACAGTGGAGTCCGCAAAATGGTTTGGAGTCCGTAGGGTCGAAGGTCATCATAATCGAGATTAGTCTCAGTAAGTTTCGACGTCTATCTCTTGTCAGCACGTTGCTGTAAATAGATGTTGCTTGCCTCGAACCAGCTTCTGCATATCCGCTGTTACCAGGATCCATAGCAACCTATCCTGCCTCATGTTAAAAAAAAATAATTGTCCTTTAAGTCATATATTTTATGTAACCCTTCTGTGTCTGCTACCAATTCTTCATAACGATGATCTAAAAAAAATAGTAGCAAATCCCTTAGTACCCTTGTAGGCAGTGATCCTGGTTTAGATCAAACTTTTAAAAGACTACTTAATGTTGTTATAAGAAATAAATTGAATCTAATGTTTGAATGCTAAATCTGCCTTTAGCTAATCAGAAGATAAGTGACTATCCAATGCATGAGTAGTCCTGGATCATTCCAAATTGCACATGCTTGAGATTTTTTTTCCATTTGCAAGTGACTAGCTTGTGTAAAGAGTGGCAGGATGGCAAGGACTGGTCCAACGTATTTGTGAGCTTCAGTCCAGAACAAAAGTGCTACACAAAATTACAAGCAATTAAAATTACTAGTAATTCTTAACTGCAGTATTATTAGTTGAACCTATTAAATGTATATGTGAGGAGATTTCTGCCAACAAGCTGAATCAGTGTTGTTTTTCTAAGATAACTGATAAATCAATTGATAAGGGATAAAAAAGACTGTTCCTGCAAACTTTTCGCGTTGACTTAAGCTTATTCTTTTTTGCATATATATCTGATAAAGGCCACTTTAATAACAGGTAATTTGCCCCAGTGCTGTATCAGGAAATGGTCTGGGACCAGTTTGACTTGAACCCTAAAGTAATTGCTGCCCTTAAGAAAGGTAACTTAATTTACCAATGTCTCCCTAGTAGATCTGTCACCGTTATGTCTTCCTGTACATAGTTGTGTGTTTGTGGGCGAAGGGGTACATCTGTATGGTAACACTTCAGAACTACAATTGGGTATTTCATAAGCAAGTTTTTTGGGTAATCAGAAGCCGTGGCTTTTCCCCATCTCCAATCATAATTTCCGAACAATTTTGTAGCCTGTGTTGATACGTTTAAAGTAACTGTTGCCCGTCTAGCTTACAGGAAAGCAGTGTAGAAAAAATTCAATTAAATAACTAGTAGAAAGTGGGAAAACCTTTGTGCATAAGACAAAAGTATTTATAAAAATTCTTCTAATTTCAGCTGACATAAAATCAGTAAAAGAGATTTTAAATCTCTCTGGTGCAGACTTGCAAAGGCTGACGAAATTGTCCAGTGCAGATATACAGTGCTTACTGAAAACAGTCTCTTACACACTGAGGAGAAACAGTATGCATACAGGTAATACAGTCAATTTGGGGGGGAAGTTTTACTTAAATCTTAAAATACTGTCACTATGAGAAAAGAAATTTCACCTCCTCATTGACACAGTAATGTGGTTTTGAAAATTAAAAGTGGTTTTGCTATGCTATAGTAAATTATTTAACTTTCCTAAGGATAGCTCCTCTGAGACCTTGAAGGTAGATGGAGGTGGATGGGTGTCAATTGTTCAGGATTAAGCCTGCCTGGAACAGGACAAAATGATTCTCCAGTCTGGAGAACTTGGATGAGAGGGGAAAATGCTCCCCTCTCCCTTTTGGACTAAGACTAGGTTTAAAACTTACTTGATCATATTATAAGATGATTTGATAGAAACACCTCATTCCAAACCAAGCAAGACCTAATACTCCTCCAGTAAAAATGCTTCATTGCAGCTCTGTACTTAGAATTTATTTCTTGGTGATTTGCATATACCTTCAGGCTTTGGCCAGATGCTTGGAAGGCAGTTTCAGAATCTGCTATAGCCTTCCATCTCCATAATTGCTGTGTTTGAACCTTGCTGGCAATACTTTCCCAGAGTGTAGCTTTCCATAGACACTCCTTAGAAGCAGAGAAAGATAACAGTTTGAGGCTCATTGTAAACTGTCGATTTCTGAACAGGCACTCAGTAGGTCCTTTGGGAAACTGGAGGTGGGGAATACCAAGCTGAATTAGAAAAAATTGTTAGCAAGAAAGAAGAGTCCTCTGTAGAGCTAAACCTGCTGTACAGTCTCTATTTTGTGTCATTGTATGACAGAAAGATACTAAATGAATCTCCTTTCCTTTTTTTTCCCCCCTTTATTTTTAACCATTTTAAAACAAAATGTCGATCCCTGCAGCACTTCAGCTCTACCAAGATAAAGATCATCTCACCTCTCAACACCAAAAGCTAAGCCTAGGATGTTCAGTGCTAGATTCTTTGTTAAAAGGTGGCATTCCTTTAGTTGGAATCACAGAACTTGCCGGGGAAAGTTCTGCTGGGAAGACTCAGATTAGTTTACAACTGTGCCTTTGTGTGCAGTATCCATATGAATATGGTGGACTGGAGTCTGGTAAGTACTGAACTGTAAGTATTGATTAATTTGTCATTTTGGGGAATATATACTGCCTTTAAGAACATTGTGAGTGCATTTAGGTAGCTGCCTGTATTCTCTGCATGTCTTGCCCTTCTGCAGTAGCATTAGCAGTAAGCTAGTTACTTAGTAAAGTGTCTTTATAGAGGAAAGCATAATCTGCACAGGCCCTGCTTCACAACATCATTTCATACAAAATTACTATTGGCTGTTGTTTACCTGCCTGCCACTCTGGGTTAAACTAGACACATATATGAAAACTAGGCAGTATATGAAAAATACTGCTGCCATAAGTACTTACTGACTTACTGGGTAATGGCTTGTCAGATATTTTTCCACAAGCATCTCTGGCATATGGTTTATATTCCCCAGTTGGGGGTTTCAAATAATATTTAGTTTGCTAGCAATTATTACTGACTAAAATTGATGGAGATGTAATTGAAGAATGATACTGTTGTTTTCTACCTGCAATTTTGCTGGGCTTGCCAAAGTCTATAGGATTATTCTTTGGTTAGAGTATGGGTTTTTTTAGCTATCACATTCATCTTACTCTTTTTTTAAGTATCATATACTGTTTTAGAAAGAGAGGAAACTTTTGTCACTTCTGAGATTTCAAGGTCCTGGCATTCTGCTTTAGGTGTGTTTTGGCTGTGATCTTGCAGCACTATGTTTAATTTGGCAGCACAGTGGTTTGTTGTGGGGAAACTTAATTATTTCTTATATCCACCCATGTGGAAAAATCATGGAATGTTCAAATGAACATCTTGTTTAAAGGACAGTAATTACTCTGTGGTTTACATAACTTTGCTCTAAGTTACATCATTAATCAGAGAAGAAGCATATGTATTTTGTTGATTTCCTTCATATGTTACTGCTAACTGCTGCAAATAGTTTGCATGCAAATAAACTTTCATTCACACCCCTGCATTTCTCCCTGTGTATGTTGGAAGAAAGGAACAAACCAGAACACAGTACAGAAGGTGGTGCCCGACATCTTAATGGCACTCTTGTCTCTTGTACCAGGCAAAAATCTTCCTTGTAGGGCTACAAAATGGCAAAGCTTTTCATCATTTGAAGATGTGTCTTGTTCCTTAAATGCTTAGCACTTGATTCTATTATGCTTCATCACCTCTGTGTTCCCCATCTGCTCACTGTTTCACAGCAGGTAGGATAGAATGGCCACCATATCAGTGCTCTTGTGAGAAAACCAGGGCATTGCAGAAGGGCTGAGAGAACAGAACTTTTGAGAATTTCAAAGGCATGAAAGGTAGAAATATCCTGCTGCAGGAGCCGGAGAGCTAAGGGAGTGGTGGAATCCTAATTCTTGCACTTTTTAAACTCTGTGTGGTGTCTTGCCATGTGTTAAACTGCATACAGTCACAGCAGCAGATACTGGCATAACTTAGAACACAAAACTTGGTTTCTCTGCAGTCTATAAATAGATTGTGTGAAGCTGGTTGCGAGAAATACAAGAATTAAAAGTTTATGTTAAATATGGGAAGTTTTATTCTTCAGGAAACTGGAGAACAACCTTTAGCAACTGTTACTGAAGTCTGGAACTATCAATGGAAGACTGATCTCAGTGCTAAAACTTTGCTCATGATTTTAAAT
Organism: Melanerpes formicivorus; assembly: GCF_026170545.1. Taxonomy (NCBI): domain Eukaryota; kingdom Metazoa; phylum Chordata; class Aves; order Piciformes; family Picidae; genus Melanerpes; species Melanerpes formicivorus. The sequence goes on along the minus strand of NW_027142400.1, from coordinate 3,364,120 downwards.
TATAGTGGGTTGGTGGAGTTGTTTTAGTGCCAGAAGCTTCTTTTAGGTGGTGATGCTGAAATACATTTCTCTAGATGGTATAGATTTATTGTGTGTTTGTTTCATTTGACTTATCTTGTTTACAATTCTCAGTGCAAGGAGGGTGGCAGCAAACAGAAAGTGGGACATCCCTTGCCTCAAGGTTATGTTTTTGCCATCCTAAGAATGTCAGTTATGGTCCATCATGTGTTGGCTGAATGTATTTTATATGCCCATATTCATAAGGAATACATGAATATAATGTGGCAAATTCATATCTATATTAGAATTCTGAACGAGGAAAAATACTTGCTACTGATTCTGGGTAACAAGCTGGTTTGGTGTGTATAACCCTCTAAGTATTAGCTGATAATTTTGGCTAGTTGCAATGACATTAATTCTTTTGTTCTTTTAAACAGCAATATATGCAATATTTTCTTTATTTCCCCAGTTTCTGTGTGGTTAATTTTCTCTGCAATAGAGAAACCAGAAACCACAGTAAAAATAGAGGCATCACTCACAGTACTGTGATGGAAATATAATGCATTTTGTCTAATCTGCTGGTTTCAGGAAGAGTTAATTAGGCTGAGGTTGCATGAGTGATCCTCTTTAAACTGCTTTACTAACTGTGGCAGTAAGTACCCTCCATATGTAGATTTAAAACAAGAAACTTGAAAGCAGTGAGTGAAATTAATCAAAATACTGTGTACTGGATTTGTCTGAGTTGGTTCATTTTATTCATAGAATAGTGGCTGTATTCTGCATTTCTGACCAAAACAGACTTCTGCAGCATTGCTCTATTTATGATACTCATTATCACCCAGGTTAGATGGTCAGGTCTTGAAGCTGTGCAAAATGAGTGTCACCTAGTGGGGAGTGCAGAAATACAATTGTGTCAGGAGGCAAAGAGAAAAAGGACCTGGAAACTACACGAAGGTCACAGGAGTGTTTTTTCTGTTGTTCATCACTGATTCAGTAACATGAATTTCCAGGTACATACACCCATCTTTTGAGTGTAGAGTGCATGGCTTTGTTTTTGTGCCATTAACAAGCCTGGTTGTAACAGCAGAGGTGGTTTCCTTGACTGTAGGAGCTGTCTACATTTGTACAGAAGATGCATTCCCAAGTAAACGCTTGCAGCAGCTCATAGATCAACAACATAAACTGCGTGCAGATGTTCCAGCTGAAATCATACAGAAGATCAAATTTGGAAACAGTATTTTTGTTGAGCATGCAGCAGACCTGGTAAGTAGTAGCACAAACTAAGAATGTGTAATCATTACACTATAATCCAGTAACCACAGGGTTGTTTGGTGCTTTTTTCTTATACAGGAAACCTTTCAAATTTGCTGCTGGAGAACTGTTGATTACAGTGGTTTATTATGAAATATATTAAAAGATAAGCAGTAGAATAAATAATGTATTAGATTTTTGTGAGTAATTATGCTTATTAAAATGTAGTAGATAGATCTATTTGCTACTAGTTTTGCTGCAGCTTCTAGGGAGAGATCTTCGTGGAGTTTGGAGGAGATATATATATATATATATATATATGCAAAAGGCAATGTGCTCCTGAGTAACTTGCAGTGTAATATCAGAGCTGTTAAACTGCAGATTCAGCAGAGGGGAGGAAAGGGTACAAAAAACGATGCCTCAATTAGGTCCTGGCACTCCTGGCCTCCTCTTACTGCCACATAAGTTACACCTCTGGTGTTCTGAGTGTCCAACCCAGTAGGTGGACACAGGAAAGCGTGCATGTCTACCCATAAATCCTGAGCCCTATAAATTTGTCTGCAAAGTCATTCTCTTCCTCTTTCTTCCTTCTCTGCTCCCATGGGAGATGCTCCCTGTTGGGTAACAGTGCAGGCCTCTTAGGCCTGTCTAGGCCTAATGCCAGGAGGAGAAGGGGGAGGTAGTCTCAGACCTGGCCTGCCTGAGACTAGCCTAGAAGTGGGGGGGGAAGAGCGAGCCCTGGGGGTTTTGGGTACACCCTCAGGTGGGGAGAAGGGAAATGTTGGGGACCTTTGGGTGTGGTGTAAGGGACTCTATGCTTTGGGCTGTCTTTGCCACTATGCTTTGCAATTTCTGTAAAACACCAATTGCTTTTTCCATTTAAACTTTCCATAGCTATCCAATCCATTTGTGTGGGTGTCATTCTTTTGTCCCTCTTGGGACAATAGAGGATCTGTCCTTCCTCACACTGTGACAGTAGAACTGGAGAGGAAAGGTGCAGACTTCAGTACTGTATTCTTACCTTGTGAACCCACGTTTTTCTCTTGTTTTGTTGTGGGTTTTTTTCTAAAGAAGCCATGAATAAGCTCTTTATGGCTCAAACATCAGAAGTTCTGCTTTCTCTAAGGCTTGAAAGTACCACTTGTTAAATCATTCCAGTTGTTGGGGGTTTTTTATTTGTAGTTGGCAAGTGTAAGAAGATCTTGTACATTAGCACACTTGTTGCTTATTGGATGTGTGGTCCAGGCAGCAGCTCAGCTATCTTCTCCATCTCCCTTTCATTGGAAATCTTAATTGAAGTTCTGGAAGTTTCTGAAGTTTCTGGAAGCTACAGAGTATGTTATTGAAAAAGGAGAGAATCACCCTGTAGTAGTAGTGTGTACACCTCTCTAAAATAAAAGTTATCCACTCTCTTGAAGTGGTTACTAGTGAGACTTACAGATCCACAGACTCACTTTATGACTAGAAACTCCGTCAGCTTGCGTTTCAGCAATTACCCCTGTAAGTCGCTGTCTTGATTTTACAAGCAGAGTTATTTGAGCTGTTTTCATGGTGACCATTTGTATTCCGTGCCAGGATGCCTTTCACAACTGCATCACTAAAAGGATCTCGCTGCTGCTCACGAGAGGCATGGTGCGGCTGGTGGTCATAGACTCTATTGCTGCTTTGTTTCGATGCGAGTTCGGCGTTTCGGAGTCTGTTACGAAGGCTCGGTATCTGCAGACGTTTGGAGCACAGCTTCACAGCTTAAGCACTAAGTTCAGGACTCCAATAATGTGCATTAATCAGGTATGACATCTAAACTGCTTCTCACTGTATAGAGACCATTTAATAAATGGCTAGGGCAGGGCAGGGAAAATCTGTGCATGCAGATTTCTTGATGTTGTGTTTAACACAGTCAACCAATTGGATATTAACAGCTGGTGGAAACTTAAGCTTCCTTAAACTGATGAACTTTAGTAAATTCTCAATTCTCAAAGTTTAAGAACATCATTTAAGTTTTTGTAGACTGTTAATGCTCTCAAAGGGTGTCCACTAAAGCTAACCAAAATAGGTATGTATAGTAACTGCACAAAGCATTGAACTAAATTAAGAATTCTTTCTTAATGGTAATTTCAAATGTCATTGCCAGCAGGATTGCTCTGGGTGCTCTGCATGTGCAGTTATATTCCACACAGAAGACAGTGAAACTCCAGGGACTTGGCTGCATTTCTGTGTAGCTCAGCATTTTGAGTAACTGCTGAGATTACTAACTGCTGAGATTACTAAAGCATTAGAATGCACAGAAGCTGACTCAAGCTGAACAAAAAAAAGGTCACAATGATGCTAGTCAAAAAGAGTATTCTAGGCAAGACACTGCTTCTGCCCTGTGGAAGCAACATTCCACTGCTCTTAGCCTAATTGCAAATTAGGAGCACGTGAATGCTGGAGATGAAGCATTCAACCTTGCACTGTGATCTGAGAAAGCACTAACTAAATGTGCAGGCAGGGCACCATTGGGAACCTTCCTTTCTGGAAGGCCCTTCCATCAAGGGAGTAAGTACTCAGCCCTGAGGTTTCATCACAGCAGAAGAAAAGGGGTAGGGAGAAAAGCTGAGCTTGAGAAATCACAGAGAAGAATTTTATATTAGGAAGAAAGGGGTTCTGGAAACATCAACTGTTGTTTAATTTGCTTCTGTTCCACAGAAGTTCTGGAACTACAGAATGGGCAGTGTGTAAAACCTGCTATAACTGGAAGGGAGTGTGTTGGAATTGATACACAGCAGTAATCTGAACAGCTTTCAGGCACGCAGGAGTTTTATTTTCAGTAAGATTCCGATTGAGGAGGATTTAGATTTCAGCCTCAAGTTACTTCTCATTTTTTAATGAACTTTTTCTTGCATAATCATAGAATCATTAAGGTTGGAAAAGACCCCTAAGATCATGAAGTCCAGCTGTCAACCTACCATGACCACTGAACCATGTCCCAAAGTGCCATGTCTGCACTTTTTTTTTAACCACTTCCAGTATGTTTTTTGAACACTTCCAGTGATGGTGACTCCACCACTTCCCTGGGCAGCTTATTCTAATGCCTGACCACTCTTTCAGTAATTAAATGTTTCCTAATATCTTATGTAACCCTTCCCTGGTGCAACTTGAGGCAATTTCCTCTTGTCCTATCACTTGAGAGAAGAGACCAACACCTACCTCACTGCAACCTCAGATAGTTGTAGAGGGCAGTAAGGTCTCCCTTCAGTATCCTCTTCTCCAGACTAAATCCCAGCTGCCTCCCCACGATGGGAGTTTTACATCGATGCTGACTCACAATAATGGAGGTCACTGAATGACTGCAGCCTGGCCATTTGCTACCAAAGAGTCCTTCAGGACTGTGTTCTAAGGAAGGTGATGTCATGTCTGTGGTTACAGAAATAAATTGTGAATATAGCAGCATTAAGGAAGGTGGTGGCTCTGAAGTAAACCATTCTGTACTTTATATTTAGAGAAGTGCTTATAATTTAATTTGCTGCAATTTGTGATGAACTTGTGTGGAAGAATCATTAAAAACAGATGAGGTCAAGATGTGTAGATTTTTTCTTGGCTTCAGTCAAGGGCAAACTGCTCCATTAAGCAGGCCTTCAAAGGTGGTGAAATCATTGGAAACAAGACACAATGGAGGCAGTCCGGCTTCTGTACCATTTATCTGAGTCCATCATCAGTAAATTTGCGGATGACACCAAGCTGGGGGCAGGAGTTGATCTGCTGGAGGGTAGAGAGGCTTTGCAGAAGGACCTCAAGAGGCTGGACAGATGGGCAGAGTCCAACGGCAACGACATCCACGTGCTGGGTTCTGCACATTGGCCACAACAACCCCATGCAGTGCTACAGGCTGGGGTCAGAGTGGCTGAAGAGTGGCCAGGTAGAGAGGGACCTGGGGATACTGGTCGATGGTAGGCTGAACATGAGCCTGCAGTGTGCCCAGGCAGACAAGAGGGCCAATGGCATCCTGGCCTGCATCAGGAACAGTGTGGCCAGCAGGAGCAGGGAGGTCATTCTGCCCCTGCACACTGCACTGGTTAGGCCACACCTCAAGTACTGTGTCCAGTTCTGGGCCCCTCAGTTTAGGAAGGATGTTGACTTGCTGGAACGAGTCCAGAGAAGGGCAACAAAGTTGGTGAGGGGTTTGGAGCACAAGCCCTATGAGGAGAGACTGAGGGAGCTGGGGTTGTTTAGTCTGGAGAAGAGGAGACTCAGGGGTGACCTTAGTGCTCTCTACAACTACCTGAAGGGAGGTTGTAGACAGGTGGAGGTTGGTCTCTTCTCCCAGGCAACCAGCGCTAGAACAAGAGGACACAGTCTCAGGCTGTGCCAGGGGAGGTTTAGGCTGGAGGTTAGGAAGAAGTTCTACACAGAGTGATTGCCCATTGGAATGGGCTGCGCGGGGAGGTGGTGGAGTCGCCGTCACTGGAGGTGTTCGGGAGGAGACTTGATGGGGTGCTTGGTGCCATGGTTTAATTGATTAGGTGGGTTGGGTGATAGGTTGGATGCAATGATCTTGAAGGTCTCTTCCAACCTGGTTTATTCTATTCCATCTGCAGACACAGCCTTGGAACAGTCCAGGTGGGGACTGTTGTTTGTTGTTTTGTCGACTGTTGCTTTGTTGTTTGGTTTTTTTAAGAAATGAAGCATCTGGCAGTAGTCAAATTCATATAAGCTGTAGCCACCTAAATAACTGTAGTGCTTTAAACTGAGCTAATACTTCACAACTCCCTCTTAGTTCACCTTCAAAGAATAAGGGCTGGCTTCATATGCAACCCAACAAACTTGGATTTTCCTGGCTTCATTCCCCTCCCTGCCCTTCTGCTTGCTAAGAACAAATGCATAACTGCAGGTCAACTTCAAATGTCCTTTTTCTTGCTTTAGGTGACGGATGCAGTGAGCGAGTCAGAAGCTGCTCTGTGTGGTTGCAGGTAAGTCATGTGCACAGGAAGGTCACACACACAGCGCTTAACTACTCCACTTTTTATAGCTCCCATATAAACTACCAGAGCGTGTTAAGAGCAGCAGTGCATTTGCCCAACAATGCTGTATTTTTGCTGGAGATCAGCAATAACTCATGTGCTGTAAAGTGGAAGAAACTGTCATACACACTTACGTGGTAATCCCTAATCAGCAAGTTAGGGGGAAAAATTCCCTGGAGTTAATGGCTGATGTACTTGCTTACACAAGAGTATTTTTGCATCTCTTCTTGTCCCTGTTAAAACTATGCATTTTCTGTCTGCTTGAAAAAAAATGTAGCAACAAAACCTCATTGGTTGGTTTTGTTAGTTGCTTAAGAACAAAAAAAGGAGTGTCTTTTAACACCAAGGTATTAACAGGATTCAAACATGCATACTTGTTTGAATGCTAACTGTAATCTGGATTCCCTAGATAAGCTAGGTACACATAGCTGGTTTTGAAAGCAGTTAGTTGTGGCCCCCACATTCAGAAGCTGATTCAGAACAAGGATAAGGTTCAGGTATTTCCCCCCGGTATCTTGGAATTCTATTAGTGGAGAGATTGCACTTTGTAGGAACAAAAACTTGGTTTTAACTTTGGGTTTAAAGTGGCACGTCTGCAGTGCTCTATCCACATTTCTAGGTACACCTTGGAATGCAATCCAGGGATATCAGTTACACAATTCACATATTCCAAAGTTTAACCATTTCTCTTGCATTTTGCTATTGCAAGAGGGAACCTGTCAAGGCAGAGGTGGGTATCAGCATGGCTGTAGTCGGAAGAATGACTGAATTACTCTGTATGGGAGTACTTCTCTTCCAGTTGTTACCTTGCAGTAAGAGAGAACCTAGTGCATGGGTTTGTGAGTAGACCCTGGGATCTCTGTCTGCAAATCTAGAAATGGTAGATCATTTCTTCCAGTACAATTTTGTTACAACAGAAGGTATTTGATACTAAATTCATACACGCAGCAACCTTCTAATACTTTTTTTCATAGTCTAGTGGATAACAGAGTCATTCCAGCACTTGGAATGAGCTGGGCAAATCAACTGCTCATGAGACTGATGGTCAGCCGAGTGTTACAGCCTGAACAATCATCTGGAGCTGCATCTCGCCACGCTGGAAGTGTGAGGACTTTAAGAGTAGTTTTCGCTCCCCATCTTCCTTTGTCCTTTTGCTACTACACAGTAAAATTGGAAGGTGTAAAAGGAATAAAATAATTCCTTTACATATGAAAGCATCTTCATCCAAAAAATTGTACCAAAACTACCTTGCTTCAGGAAGAATGACCAGTAAAGGCAACTCTGAGTGCAGAGAGAGAGACAAAGAAGTGGTGATACGACCACATTAAGCCTTGTCTACATTGTGAAAGATCTTTTTATACTTGTAGGTATGGTCACCAGCTTGTCCTCACAAGGGGAGTCTTCTGAAAGAGTGAGGCTGTGGGCAGGGGGAGGCTGCACAACAAAGTGTGATGTGGCAATCCCCATGTTAAGGGAGGCTTGATTGCTAATTTCGTTTCAGAGCATGCTACTCGAGAAACAGCATTTACTGCAGTTGTGTACTTCTCTGTTTCCAGGCCCCAGGGGAATCAGGGTGAACCAGTTAATAGTGCCTGCTACTGCTTCTGGCCCTCAGGCTGCTGTTACCTATAAGCATTCTATCTGTAGGGCCTCAGAAGCAGCACAAAGAAGCTACCGTCTTTTAAAACCACTTGTTATTAATACTGGGATCAATAACAAATTAGCAGAAAAATATTCAACATCTTGCTGCAAGAATTAAAATTTTACTTGTTTTGTACCAGGTGGACAGCTCTAGCTTTATAGAACTTCTACGGGTGGTTTGGTTTATTGAAGTGGTTCTTTTCACTCTTTCTGCTTTCTATTCCCTTCCATGCACAGCAAAAATCTCTGTAGCCTCTTCCATTAAAAAAAATACCAAACTACATCCCCCCTCTCCCCTCCCCTTGCTCTGTTTGCCCATGGCTGAAGCTCTCTAACCAGGTGGTTTCAGAGCCAGGGCTCTCTTTGTATTCTTCCCAACATGCTGCACACCTCTGTGTTCCGCTGGAATTGAACAGCATTCTTCATCATCTTCTGGAGCACTCACTGTTGCATCTTCTGTCCTTACCATAGTCTGTTTGCTAAGCTGTGCTTCTGAAGATTACCTCTAGCTGTTTTCATCCTTCCATGGAGCTGTTACTCTTCTCAGGGTTGTTAGAGCTGTACACTTTTTGTTTCTTTGCACTGTCACATCTTCAGTTGTGCTCAGATTACTGCTATGCTATCTGCTTTTTTCTTGTCACTGCTGCAGTCAGTGAGACAGCTAATTGAAGTCACCTTGCCAGAGACCTTGCTTGGCCTCTGGTATGTGGGTATGCACCTTACCAGTGTATAATGGCCATTTTGTATTACATACTTGTCACACTCTCAGATTTTCCCCTGTCTTCCTGCTCCCACAAGTTGCCCAAACAAGAAGGCTACCAGGGTGTTAATGTTTTTCTCTCTTTTGGCAGATGAGAACTTCTTGTTCTCCATAGGGTAAACAATAAAACCTTCCATAAATACAGGTTCAGAGGACTGCCTCTTACTCAGTAGAAGTCCAGATATATTCCAGTATGTTCTTCAGGTTCACTATATTAGTGAAAAATGCAGCTCTTCTACCTTACCCCAGTAATACTCTAAGGAGACAGCAGCCACCTTTTCTTGTGGAAAGATGCAGCTGGGTAACAGAAAGGGAAAGTTTTGCCTAGCTTTACATGGGCTGAGCTGGAGCTCTCTGGCAGAAGACCTCTCAAAGTCCCAGAAGAGGAACTGTGTAACAGTCTCAAGGAAGTTCAGGAGGGTAACATACAGTCACACCTTGAAGCTAAAGAGAGCTCCAAGCAAGCAGAAAGAAGAATGAGTTGCTTTCAGTGCCTTCTGAGATATCTTCAGTCATTGGAGGGTGCCTTGTGTAGATAGCGTAACATTGTCTTTCAGTCTCTTTTCTAAATGTCTTTATTCTCTGTATTTGGAAATGAGCATGGCCTCAGGTGTTTTGTAATAAAAATCAAGCCATGAGTCTTTGAAGTCTTTGTGTACTCAGTCTAAGGGAAAAGTTAGTGCAGTACAGCTCAGAGGCATGGCTCCCTCAGTCTTCCAGTCCTTGTGTCCCATGCCGTCCTGTCAATGAAGGTAAACTAGTGCAGCACAGGTAACACTCCAATTATCTTCCATCCCTTGCCTCTGTATCTGGGACAGGAACTTCAGGCAATATATTGCTCATCATGTCCTACTAGTTTGATTTTTAACAAAAACAAAGCCAGAGATGGGTGTAGCTGGTTAGTGGAAGTCAGTCTAACTCCATCTGAACAGTCACCCACAAAAACCAAATCAAAGCCCAGGCTCCAATCGTGGGAGCCTGTCTTCGGAACAGTCTGATACACATATTAACCTTGGTTTTGGAGTATTTGGATAGCTCTTTCTGCAACCTGACTGCTTGCAGCAATGAGATGTGTTAAAGAGTCAGAGGGGGGTCTGTAACCCAAGTCCCAGTTTGCTTGATGAAAAGCACTTTTACTAATAAATTCAAGTAACAGCTTACTGTCTTCCTCTCACTGCCCACATTGGTTCTTAACTCTCCAGCTGGAAGCTTAAATCTGAGGAACTGAATGTCCACCTGCAGTTTCTGCCCCTTTCTGTAGTTACTCACATCCAGCCAGAAATCAAAACTGTTTGTCTGGCATTAGTACAGCTTTGGAGGTGCAAGCACTCATGAAGACTACACAAGCATCTGTCCTCTTTGAAGCCTTGTGTCAAAGTGTTGAGGTATGCTTAAGTTTTAATAAATGCAATTTAAGAAGCTTCCCTTGACACAGCTTTATTCTCTTTGGATTTCACAATTGACACTTGTTTCTACACAGGAAAAAAAGAATGAGTTTTTACAAAGAAGATTTACATTCTACACTGCATTAACTCTATCATCTTTATCCTGTCAGATTACAGTTAAATATTTTTTTTACACATTGAAACATTAACACTTGAAAAAGTTTTGAAGTTTCAAATGAATCTAGGGGTCTGTGATATATTAAAGAGCCTTTTTCAAGCAGGGAGATCATACTGGGCTCTGAAAACATTGCTTTGGAAATCTAGAAGCAAAGTAATTGGTGCTTGGTAAAGAATTGACACAACTGAGCTATTGGACGGAGTCTCATTACAAGTTTCTTGAGGAAGAGACAGTGAACTACTGTTTGTTACAAATAACATTTGTGGAAGTTTACTTTTCAGCAGTTTTCTGGGGTAAGACAAGCAGGAATGATGCAATTTAAGCTTTTACTTACAGACTTGGTAACTTTCCATGTTTGAACTGGGACTTGAGTGTAAGTATAGGGAGCCTCAGGACTGATCTGATTTTAAAAGCTACTTCCCTGTGCTTGTTTCTCCTGTACACTTTTTAGTCTCTCTTTTCTTGCCAGTGCAGCCACTAGAGCAGCCTCGAGCTCTCTGATGTAACTGGAGCATCCCATGAACTTCCAACTACAGTTCTCATGTAAAAGCAGCCATAGTAAAGAGCAGTTTTGTAACTTCACTGTGAGAATAAACAAATTCTCAACAACTCAGGTCTTTCAACCTCTGTCATCAGATGGTGGCACTGTGGATTGCTTCTTGCTTTGCTGCTTTGAGCTTTAACATAAACCCACCAAAAACTCTGACCATGACAGCTCAGTGTCCTGAGACTGCTGTGAGTGGTTTATTTAAGAAAATGTTAAAATTAATCACAGGAATATTCTGGATTTCCCACAGATCTAAGCTACTGGCGGGGGGGACGTTTACATCAAAGTAAGTGAAGTTACTGGAATTAAAGGGTAACCATCACAGCACCACATCTTTCAACATTTTTTCTCTCAGTACAGGCTGACATAACCTGCAATGCAATTCTCATAGCAGCTTCCAGACAAAATACATGACCTGTGTAACAGAAACTAAAGTAACTTGAACGCATCAAGTATTGTAAACACTTTCAAAGCAGCACTGCACCCCCCTTTTGCTACATATTTACAACCGAACCATGCTTTTCCCAGAAGCGTACCATTTGGATTCAAATGGTACAATTAAGCACAAATATTTCTCAAACTTCAAACCGTTTTATTACCATTCAGGAGGGCTTGTGAGGGGACGGTGGAGATGGTGTTCTAAGAAAAGGTACAAACTCTAGAGAATGTGTCCAACTGTGTTTCTGTTAAGTGCTATGTTCTATCCCTGCAGTGCTGCAAGCACAAACATCACAACAATAGTCCAGATATTCCTCTAGGAGAGAAGCAAATCATGAAGCAGTCACACTTTACAGTAATATTTTACAAAGTCTAAACTCAAGACCAAATATTGCCTAAAGGCTGGCACACAACCAGACAAACCCAAGGGCAGCAGGCACCTTTCCATCAGTTAACAGTTCCATGTATGACCCTTGCTGACTATGCACCCCAGAAGAACCAGCCACTGTTTGTAGGGGGTTCTAGAGGAAGTGGGCTAGCCTGGAGTCCTTATTTTGTTTTTAATGATGTTTCACCCTCACCCTTCTGGGCAAGGCCAAATGCATTGAAGACAAAACAGCGCTGCTAAGGTTGCAGTTTTCCTAACAAGATGTCTTGTCAGTTTTCTGTTTCATCAGCACTGTTGATTCAATTTGGTACTGAAGACACCCAAGAACTACAGGACAGGGTGTTCTGGTTTTACACTTTATGCAGACTGTGACAACTGGAACAAAGGAAATTCCAGAAGAAAGTCTTACATAAAAGCCAATTGAGAAGCCCACCTGAAATCTAAATGCATACAAACCATGTCCTGCACACAGTTCCTTCAGATTCAAACACAAGAAATGTTAACTTGACTCTGTTTTTGTACAAGTTCTTCTCAAACTGCAAAGAGCTCACTGGTTCATAACTGTAAGGGCCTGGCTATCATCCATAGCCATTTAGAGAAAAAAAAGTCTTGAAATTTGTTTTCTCTCTGAAAAACAAACAAAAAAAAACCCTTTTACAGGTAAAAACTGTTTAATAAGCAGTAGCTCAACAACTTAATCTTCCAACACACTTTAAAATACTGTAAAAAGGTTTAAAACATTTAAAAGCACAGTGCTGGTAATGCCACCAACAGTAAGGTCCCGAACAAGAGAACTCCTTCACCATCACCATACCATAGTCTCACATTTTCCAAACATCATGTACACTAACCTGGCCTGGTCAAATAGTTTATTGCTATTTACACAAGTTGGTCTTTTTCTTTGGGGGGGGGGGGAGGGAGGGTTGGGGGGTTCCTTGTTGGCTTTAGGGTTTTTGTAGAAAGGCTGCAAAACCAATTTTCCTTCAATGCTGACAGATGGATGCAAAAACCACACCATTTTATTTTAAATGATTCCTTATTACCAAAGTGAGTTCTGTGTTCCAACAGTTCCATGGGTTTTTTTTGGAAGCCAGATTTTAACTGTCTCCAAGTGAAACAGTGACTGCAGATCTGTGTTCCAAGGCCTGCTGAGCCACTCCTATGGCAGTTGCACCGTGCTGGTGTGAAACAGGCTGATTGAAAGGGGCATTTGCAGTGAGTTTCTTGCCACACGGCCAGTGGGACAGGACAGTCACTGGCACAAGCTGTGCAGGGAATCAAGGGCTGCAGCAGGGCTCTCCTGTCAGTTGGACATCTGGCAACCTGATGCAGAGTTCCCTGGGCAAAGCTAGCTCAGTCAGGCTTTGTCCAGAGCACTGATTTCATCAATGGGTGCATACAACATGTTTTGCTTTAGGGGCAAAAGAAGTATATATTATGTATTTTTTTAATATAAAAAGCTCTTAATAAAAAGATTAAAACCCAAGAGTCTACATTACATGAGTATATATTGTTAGATAACTGAGCAACAATCTGTTCTTGCTCAAGTTCATTAATGAATTGCACTACTCTGTGCTAAACATTCTACACATTAGCAGCATCAGTCTCCCTGTTCCTACACTGTCTCTGTAGCAGGCATGCCACACACAGCTTTCCTTAAAGAGATGCTAATAAGGTACCTCCTGGTAAACATGTTAAGTGCATTACAGACACAACTGTTTGCATCAGGTATTATAACACAACTTAAAACCAGATGCAAAGCCAGTCTCATATTCCTACAAGGTACTAATTCTAATTACTCTTCACAGCCTGTTCATACACTGAAACTTGCTGATGTCCCTGTGTTTTACCTCCTTCAGTTGGTGCTGACCTTGAATGAATATTCCAGCTTTTCCCAAAGTTCAGTTCCATTCGGTATTTTCCACCTCACAGCTACAACCACAAATACATTTGTACACACACAGGTGTGGGGGGGTTGACTTTCTTAACCAACCTCACAAAAGTAACAATTTTTACAAAAAAAAAAGAACAAAATTACAAGCTTTACAGAAAAGCAAAAGGTACTAGTGTCTACAAAACACTTTAGACAGAGATAGTTCCAGCAGCAGTCCTGTATACAGACAGCATATATATTTAACATAAGTAGATTTAACATGGACATGTGGCCAAGCGAGTTCCTTGCCACTTACAGCCTTCTAGAGCTTCCACTGAGGCCCTTGGGATTTGAGTGGTCCTTGGCACAGAAGCTGCTCCACAGTGTAACAGCCTAGCATGCAGTTGCCTGCTTCTGCTGCCATCAGCTATTACAGAAAAAGGCAGGATTTGGAATCATCATACAGAAATGCTGGAGCACTTTCAGCAAACAATGGGACTGTGAATTCCAGTGAACAAGCAGGAAAACCAACCTGAGGCTTTGTGTTTCCCCAAGAGCAAGGGCAGCTGCTCTGGGACAGCTGCAGTCCAAAACTTCAATATTCTTCAAGGTAAAGGTCAATTTTCCATTTCTCCTGATCAATGTGAACCATCCTGTCTCCATCAACTGTTGTGCCCTAAAACTTACATCCACAAGTATCCAAGTCAGGGTCAGAGGTATTGCTATTCATGCTATCTATAGGTGATGGAACCCCAACCATCTCTTCTGGAAGATTAAATAGTGGTTAAGTAAGCCATGGCTAAGTGCTGTTTTGCCAGCTCAGGTTTCTAAGGTCCCAAGACTCAGTGGTGCAGAGGAAAGCCCCACCACCACAGTATGCACAACCTGAATTCTTACAGTAATGCACATACATTTATCCTTCTCTCATTCTAGCACTGTATATATTTCCTGCTACACATTTAACTTTGCCTGTATTTTCAAACATCTTTGCATTTTGGTATGCTTTACATATGTTTGTATTTTTACCCCCTTTTTTTTTTTGGCTGCTGTAATATTCAGATCTATTAAAGAAGTCAACCTAAGTAGCATGAATGGGAGCAGTGCAATGAGCAATATACATCTATATAGTTTTCCTTTAGAAGAAAATACCCACTAATGCTGTGTTTAAAACCACCCCTATTTAGAAAAGTAAAAACAGCAGTCCATTGGGAAAAAAAAAACCACAAACCAACAAAATCTACAAAGTAGGTGTTCCTATACATAGTGATGAGGAACCAAAGCTTTGAAGGTCTCAGTGCTTCTTTATTCACAAAGGAATATTAGCTAGCTTCTGTCCAAGAATCTCAATGCGCCAAATCAGTATGACTGACACTCAGAGCTCTCGAGTCTGTCAGACAATTATTTCGTTCCTGTGTGAAGGGGAAAAAAAAATCAAGTAAATAAATTAATCAGATGTCCAGGTAGTTCAAACACACACACACACACACAATTACTGGCTTTAACCAACAGGAACAAACAAATACAGGGAACTATGGAGAACGAGCCTTGTTCGTGTTGGGTAAGGGGACTTCCACACCAACCCCCCCTGTATGTAATAAAAATCCTTTTCCCCAACTTTTAATTAGCAATACTGAACAGGTCTCTTGCTATGTATATGTACACCCTTTACAATCCTGACCCAAATCTTGCCAGAAATGCAAGAGCCCATCTATGGGAATTGCCACAAGTGTCTATAGTGAGTGAACCACAAAAGTTCACAAGAAGTGAGAACTAATTTTAATACAAACAATAAACCACTCTTCTGGAAGTCGCATAAATGATATACAAAGGAGTCAGTTTAGGAGCACCTTGGCATTGCTGCTGCAAAGAATTGTGCTTTACCCTGGATTTTGGGGGTTTGGGCTGAACTTCACTCTAAGCAAAGTTTTGCACACACTTCACAGAGCACTGCCGTACGCTCACTAAAGAAAATACACTTAAGACACCTTCCTGCCGCTCAACGGTGGAATGAGAGCCATACAGTTTGGCCTTTCTCGCTCCATGATGAAGACGCTCTCATACAATCTGGTTAGTACAGAAGCAATTTTATCTTCCTATAATTAGTTGTAGTTACTGTGTTAGTAAATGCAGTGTTTAGAATGCAGAACATTGCTAGCTTATTGGACAATCTAAGGAACAGTGACTTATTAGGCAACACCAGGAAATGGCGAGTAGCAATTGGGCACACCATGAACAGGTAAGAAAAATAAGGAGGTTTTGTATTAGCAGAAGCGTAACATAGATCAGACAGACTTTTAGAGACTGCTCCTGTACAACCTCAGAAACAAGTGAAGTCACATTTAAGGGGAATCTGAAAATGTAGAGCAATTAAGATGGTTTGGCCCTTTGCAATAAATGGGCCAAATACATAGAAACTGGGCTTTAAAAGCTCTTGTATTTTTAAGAGGCATTTACAAGAACATAAGATTCCAACCGACTCATATCCGCTGTAATAGTTAGAAGCTTCAAAGCCAGATACTGCTTAGTATCATAAAAGCCAATGCTCTTTACTGGTTGGACTCCAGCACTTGCTTAAAGTTAGCATAATTCTCCAGTGTTACAGGAACAATGCCTTAAGCATGTGCTGTAAACATCTTACTAAGATAGGATGTCGTCAATCACTAGGAGTTTGTTCTTTTCTTATTCATCATACAGTTTTTTTATCTCAAACCCTACTAATGATAGCTAGTTTTGTAAGAGTATTGTAGGGCTTCTTACTTGAAAATGATCTTCAGTAGCCTTGCCACCCATGTTAAGAACATTCAGAGAACTGGCACGCTTCATGCTGCAACCAGGACAGTGAACATGCAAGGATAAACCGATCAGAATAGCTGAAAACTAACAGCTCTAAAACCACAAGTATCACAACAAGCAATGCACAGCTAAAGGAGTTTTAACAGTGCCCCCACACTGGTCTGAGGGATACCTTTTAAGATAATTACGTAGCTTAGGTTTGTATTTGTTCTAAATTACATATAACAACAAAACAAACTCCTCAGAGCTTAAACATTTCAGGCAACTGATTTCACTTCAATTCAAAATCTCAATTTTAAAAGCATATCAAATTAACACGCTGACTTTGCATCATTTGGTTATTAACTAACTCTCACTTTTGATTTTATGCAGCTTTGTGTAAAAGCATCAAAATATTCAAACAGTTTAGGGAAAAAAAACAGTGAACCATTAATAAGTTTGCCATGTAGGCAGAGTCTAACTTGGGGAAACTATGACAAACACTGGGTCAGTACTTCCTGCCTCTTCTAGCTAAGTCTCCAGGACCTATTTTAAAAAGTATTTATTTAGCATTTATTTAGAACATTTCAAAGTGAAGCAAAACAAGATGGTTGCTGCTATGAACTCTTTTGGCTCTGAGCACTGGTAACAACCACCCTAGCATACTGTATTGAAAGCAACAGGTAAGAGGGAGTGGAAACTAATTACCTACACAGGAGTTAATGACAATCCAACTATCACAGCATTAACAGTAATATCCACTGCTGTTTGAGAGAAGGATTAATACTTTATCTACATTTCTCAAACACAAACAAAATTTAAGAAGAATATTTTAAAGTGTGTAATGGAATTCAAGATCAACCCTAAGACTCCTACCATCATGCTACCTACAACTGGAATGCCTGATGTCCTTTATCTCAAAATGTCTGGACATTGCTTAGAAGGCTCTGTCTGCTTTGATTTTTCACTAGCTCTTTAACTATGTCAGAAATACTAAATGAGGGCTGCGAGTACATATTTGATTAGCTATTTGCAAGACAATGAGGCCCCAATCCTGCAGTGCTACCTAAAGCTTTAGGGTCAACTGGCTGACACAAAAGTTCCCAGTGCCTTCCAAAAACATGGAAAGGTTTATCCATACAGATCACATTAGATATTAACCAGTTTTTCTTTCTACTGAAGCAAGACTGTCAAAGTGAAGCATGAGTTTTAAATGCTTTCATAAAGCAAAGGCTTAGCAGAACAATGAACCAAAACACTAACAAACACAGGCAACAGCTGCCACTTAACATAAGCTTACCTAGCACTACAGCTGAACATTTCAAAAGCTAGAATGCACACAGTTTAAAATACTTGACATGAGTGTTAGCAACAACAAAGCAAGGACTCATGCATGGTATACACCTCTCATTTATTCAAGGAAACATGTACAACAGAGGTTATATGTGGAAGTCAATGTAAGTTAATCTGTAAAACACAAAGAAAATGTTATCTAAAACTCTTCAAAAGAGCGCAGAAGTTCATGGAAAACATTACAGGGAGATGAAAATCCACTGGTAAAAATTCACACAACTACTTTAGGTTCCTGCTGAAATGCAAATAACATTTAAAACCACAAAACTTTTAATCATCCATGAGATACTGGTTTGTTTGTGGGGTTTTTTGTTTGGTTTGGGGGTTTAAGTTTTTGGTTTGGTTTTGGGTTTTTGTGGGTTTTTTTGGTTGGTTGGCTTTGGCTTTTTTTTAAATGAACATACTTAAGAACTTCAGTTTGGCAAATGCACTTCTAAATTCCCTCCATGTTAGAAACATGATCGCACAAGGAGCAGGCAATTGTTTTTTCTTGTGCATAAGTAATAGCAACAATAAAAATGGAGGCTTTTTTCCATAGATTCACAGAATGGTCTGGGTTGGAAGGGACATCCGAAGGTCATCTAGTCCAACATCCTGCTCTTAAGTTATAAATCTTACTTTTTAGAAGTAAATAAAAAATAAAGACCAAACCTAACAGTAATGAAGCCAGCTTCAATTATGACTGAATTCTAAAATACTGTAAGCACCTGATACCGTGCTTCGGGCAAAATATGTCTCAAATAACAGTTCTTATGAGACTTGCTCTTTGTCAAAAAGACTTTTGCTTGGTTTTAAAGAATCAACTTCCCTGATGAGTTTTCACTTTATTCCCTTCAACCTTTATCAAGCAAGAACATGAATACTAAGTATTTCTTTCATTCTGTGATACTGATGTATTTCTGTTTTGAGTGTTCCTCATTCACAACCATACCCACACTGTCAATAACTATTTACAGAAGCACAGAGTAAGTAACAGGTGTGAATCCAGGCAGGGAATACAGAGGCATATTGGTAAAGAGGGAGGAAGGTAAGTCCTCTACCTAGAGTGGACGAGTCTTCCACCTAGACTGGCTGACCTCGTAACAAAAATGACTGACGTATTTGTTATGTCAGTATTGCAATATTCAGCCACTAGATACACTAAACCCAAAAGGTCTGCATAGTAGAAACTGAATATCCCTGTCATTAAACTGAAAAACAAACAAAAATACATTACTGAAGTTTCTTCAGAAAAAGAAATCAGAATTACTTTTTGGGAAATCAATATATACAGCTATGCTTCATGATCCCCACAGCCAGTGTTTAATACTAGGAATCTTTGCAGTTGTTGTTAAAAGCAGGCAATATAAATCCCAGATTTAAAAAACTCTGTATTTTACAAGAACAGAAACTGCAATATTTACTCATCTTTCACAGGCAACATGCACATCTACATAAAAGCCTCTCAAGGTAATATCCTTATTACAAGTTTTAAGAATCAATTATTCTTTGACAACCACAGTGACATCTGAAAAACTGAAATATTTTATCAAAAAAGGGAAAGCAAAAAAAATACTGTTGTATTTTCAAGTCTTTAGATGAGGAAATCTGGTGATACAGACCCCACAGTATAATTAATGTTAAATATGGAAAGGTCATTTCTGCATTGATGGAATAACACTACTGAAGTGCAGACAAAAAGGCAGAAGAGTTCTTACAGCACACTGCAAAGCCAAATGTCTTGTTATACATGAGCATAATTTTCTACAGCTATACTCACAAGAGTTAATTTATCTGCAGAAAAAGTTAGTTTTACTTACTACAGAGAGTAAGTTGTAAGATACTTAAAACCTTTCCATGTCTCACAAAAATGAGGAGAAAATGCAAGATTAGCTATGAATAGATGCATCTACCTGTGCAAGAATATACCTGAACTACAATGTATGAACTCTGGACAGAACTGAACAGAAACAGGAAATCAACATCTAAAAGTGTTGATACTAAAGAAGGAATCCCTTTTAGTTATTCTGGTTTGCATTTGCTTGTTTTCCCTAAATCATTTGACATTTGTGTCTTTCCTTCTTCTATATCACATGCTTTTCAGTTTACTCCCAATCTGTCAACTCAGAGGCAGTTCTTAATGATGCATCAAAAACCAGAAAAGTATTTTTCACCTTGAATTGGATTCAGTGCCTTCAGCTTTAAGTCTCTGGTAGTCAACAGTAAAATGTGATTACCAAATCAGCCTGAATTTGTCTCCAGGTCCTTGTCTCAGGTACTACCATCATCATCTACTATATTACTCATAGAGACAGCTGCTCCATCAGAAGATACTCCAAGTTCTACAGTTTAAAGTGTAAATTCAAATTCACATTGTCATTTCCTGTCAACTGAGTTCCAGTTTTACACAGCAAGGGGGGAAAAATTCTGCCAAACTGATAGCAATTATGTTGGGGAACACCCACAAATGCTATTATGAATAACAGTAGTACCTTTTAATGTCTCAACTTCTCTACAGCAAAGATGATTAATATCTTATTATGTACATCCAAACCCGTAATGATATGGTAAACAGGAAAGAGCGAGAAGTCAGATCAATTTTAGACTTTTGACACTGATTTCAGAGGTCAAAATGTCAGTGAGATGCACAACTAGGTTCAGGTTCTCAACATTTTCCTCCACTCTCTGAAAGGTGGATTTGCAAAACAGAAACTGAAAAGGGCTGTTTATATCCACAGCAATACATAAAGGTATCTCAAGAATATATCAAGAATGTTAGTTGTGAGTTTACAGTATTTAAGCTTTTATTGTAAAAAAACCAGAAACATTTATGATACTTCACTGCTGTGTGAAAAGGAGAAACAAGTGACAAACATTTACTGATAATCCTATGAGATTTTTCTATTCTTCAAATAGCTGAAGCAGTAGAAAGGGAAAAAACAACACTGTTATAATTGAGTTAACTCTTAAAAGCAAATACAATTCTGGTTTTATCTTTCTTTAAGATAGAAATATCTATGATGTGCAGTAAGCTAAGCAAAGAAGAATACACTGCCCTTGGTACTGCCCTAGGCTACAGTGGGGGCACAGAAGGAAGGCACACCAGCACAGCTAAGAATAGATAATTACCCTGGGTTCTTTGGTTCACTGTCTCGTGAACTTCCTCCCTTCAGCTTTCTAACCAGCTTCTCACTGCTCCGTCTAATGGAAGCACGAAGTTTGCTAAAGGAACCACTGCGTTTTAAAGATCCAGTGCCATCCTGAAAAAAATTGAACAAATGTGAAAGTGCAAGAGGTTGCTGCCCTCCCCCAAACCTGGCTCAAAACCATTTAATTTATGAAACTGTTTTGTTTAGATTGCTATTAATATAGACGTGGTACAATTACCTAACACAGGACATCAGGTAGCTATAACTTTACCCAAACAGAAGGTTCCTTCTGAACTGTAACAAAGATTTCCAAAAGGTGAAGCCATGCTGAAGCCATGATTCAAAAATCAGTAAATCCCCAGCGCAGCAGTCAAACCATTCCCCACCACCTTGTTACCAGCTCACGAGCGCAGTGTGGCTAACACAGTACAAGCAAAAGCATTCCACCACCCGAAGAAAAAAAACGTTTCTTTTTTCTACATGCCTGTATTACTTGCAAACATATCTGTTTAATCCTAAAACCCTTAAACAAAAATATTTCTTATAAGAAACATGAATGGCTAAGCTCCTAGCCTTCATTTTAACTTTCACCAAGGAAAACTTACAGCACAATGGAATTACTTTTTCATACATTTCATTCACATTTGCCACTGCTGTGCTGATCCAAAGAAACTTCCAGCTAATCACAATTCTGGATTTTACTCTTAAAAAAAGCAACCCTAAACACTACAGTTTAGTAAGATTAGAAGTGACCACTTCTTATTTCATAGAAATCTTAGGTGATTATTAGAGAAAAATTGTAAAAGCAGAAAGTAAAGTACTACTAAGCAGACAAAGACAGACACCTGAGTTGGAGTGAGTTTATTAGAAGTTAGAAAGACAAATACACAAATCACTGAACACCAAGATTAGTAGAGAAAAGCATAATTGCCCAAATCTCACACAAAGACTAAACAGCAATGCTACTTTAGAATAATCGTAAGAGAAGACATCCAGAGTTCCATATTGATGTTAACCATATAATAGGTCTCTAAATACATTTTAAAGCACTTGGAGAACATGCCTTACTTTTACTGATTTGGTTTTTCTCCCGTAATGATCACCATCATGCCATTTCAATAATACCTTGTGTGATATTTTTAACTACCTTTTTCCATAGTGAACAGCTACTTATAAAGTTCATTGTAACTTGTTTGTTTTTGCCTTTGTTTGTTTGTTTTTTACTAATGTATTACACAGCAAATGGTTGTAATAACATTTTGTATGACTAGATACATATCTGGCAAAGCTACACATGTACAGAGATAGAAAACCAGAAGAGACACCAGCACTGAAGGAATGGCCAGTTTACAGGAAAGTGTAGCTCTAACAAGAATCTTAAGGGGGTTGCTAAAACACAGCAGTCAGTACTGAAGAGAGAAGTTAAAGCTTGAAGATGGTGCACGCCCGTCATGCAGGAGACAGTATAAGAATCACAAAAGGCATCTAGGCCTGTCAGAAATGGAGAGAGAAAAACTGAATGAAACTGTTGGGAAAAATTCAACAGTTTTCAATGCTGAACAGTTATGGTTACAGTATTTCTAGGTCAAATAAATTTTTCTGGTGTATTCAAACTGTCCTTAAGGAAACCGTGCAGGCCCTTGCAATTAGCAGAAGGTTCATCTTTATATGGTTTTGCCTACGGGACTAACGCATGACATGCAACTTACGGATGAGCGTGAATGATGCTGCGCAGTAAGGTAGCATTTGTATGAAGCACAAAACACCTTTAAGATGGGGTAGCTTTAGTATTACATTTTGTAAAGAAAGAAAGGATTTTATTTGTTTTGGCTGACATTAACACAGAAATAAAGGAAGGAAACAAATAAAAAACAAAATCAGAAGAAAGGAACAATTCACGGTGCATTCATTTCAGCTTTAACTTCTGTGAGGAATTTATTTGAAACAAAACTGCAGAAGAGAAGTGTTCTCACCCAACCTCCAGACAAAATTCTGTTTCACTCCTTTAAAGAATGAAATCCAGCTGACCTCATGAATATTTTGTGTGTATGTATATACACACACATATATAATCCAAGTGGAAACTTCTGTATCTTCTCTAACGCAGCAATGAAAGCTGAAAGAATCCAGCCCAAATAGAAGCCATGGTTCGATTTACATGCCTTTCACTCTCAGTGTTAAGTACAGAAACTATTACTGATAATATTAAGGTAACAGTTTTGAGAGCCGTTAGCTGTAGCAACTGGAATGAACAGCAAATGGCAAAATGCCTTGCTGCCAAGTGATTACAAGATGAAAATGTAGCTGTTTATGTTTCAAGCTAAATTGTATCTATTGTTCTCTCTTTTAAAAAGAGACTTCAGCTTTGCAGGATTCAGGAAATTGAAATCTAAACTCCCATGAGAAGTATGAGATGAGTGAAAAGGCTCATTATTCCTACAGTCTTATACTAGTGATGCTGCAGCAGTGATAAGGATTCAATGAATAAAGGCAAGATCAATTTGATAGATACAGAGTGTAACTTTTTTTATGCTAACTAGTACATTAGGCATAAGCAGACAAGCTTTTGGGTACTGTCAATCTGAAATAAAACCACTGAACTTCCCAGTTAAACACTGATTGTGTAATTAACGAGACACCTCTAAAACATGAGCTTAGGATAAAAAAACAAACAGTAAAAATTCCTAAATCCAGTGTGAGCAGACAAAAACAAACAAAAAATAACCAAACAAAAAAAATCAAACATAGCTACGTCTATAGCAAAGATTAAGTGCTGATTTTTATGCCACTCTGACTGAGAATCACCTTATTACTTTTACTTACAACTCCCCACCATTATCATCTCCTGTACTTTGCAGTTGTCTGCTACAACGCTGTCTGACTGCCTGACACTTTACATTAAGGAAGAGTGACTCTTACCAGCTAGTCTGCGGTAGGGAAATTTATTGCTTTCATATCACACCTGAAAGTGGTCTGACAGGCCCAAAAGCTTGTCCTTTTGTAGTATATAGTTTGATTTTTGTAAAGATACTTCCTCATACTAAAAACATTATCTTTAATTATTATACCATGATTCTTATCTGCCTTGCAACTGACTTGAAGATCAACTGAAGTACTCCAATTACAGATATCCACTGTCATTTTTAATGTATGAACAATTTAAGGAATAAAAATCTTGATATTTTTGCCCTGAATTTTTAAGACCAAGTTATTCTTTGCAGCCAAGTATCCTTGGTTAATTTTAAGGGACAAAGTTTATACAGAACCTGTAAACATGCCCATGAACCTCAGCATGTTCATTTTAATAGTTAACAACAGATTTACTTACAGTAGGCATTTTGGTTCTTTTTGGAAGAATGTAAACCACTACATCAAAGAATACAATGCTTACTAGTGATTGCATTCCATAGGGAAGCCAATCAGTAGATCTTCCAAGGTAATTTGGGTTGGTTTTTTATTTGTTGCTTTACAAACAATACCTACTCTCTGACAGCTAAGAAAAACCAGTCAGCTTGACCACTTCAGAAGAATTTAAAGGCAAAAGGCAGGCCTCTCTTCAGGTTCTGCTCATAGAAGTAACTGCCCAATATAAAAAAAAAACAAAACAATACACCAACCACCTCTATTTTATGAATCAGAATATTTTGTCTGGAGGGAACACACATGGGTAAAAAAACCAATTACACAATATGAAGTAGAGGAAAGGATAGCACTGACATAGGAACACCAGGCAGGGTAGAGGGAAAGTGAGTTGCCCACTTTATGTAAGACATGTAATACAAAATACCTTCTCTTAAGAGGAGAAAAAAGAAATCATGAAAATGAGAATAAAGCAATCCCACTTTAGCATGCTAAAAAAGAGAGAAGTCTGTTTGCCCTGAGAGGTCAAAATTTAATTTTTCAGATCGACAAATTTTAGCACCAAGTTTGATTCAAGTTATCGACCTAGAAATACTGCTTATTGCTTTTCCACAGAAGGCCCCTTAAATCCAAACCCTGCATGCTTGCTTAATTAATGTCAATAACAGAAAAACGTTTAATCCATTTAGAACATATAGTCATGCAAAGTCAAGCAAAAATCAAAGGAGTACAGTACACAGTTCTAACACTGAATGGGCAAAATGAGAATTAAAAAGGAGTTATCCAACCTTACTTTGGCTTTGTTAATGATGCAGTGTTATTCACAATAGATGCTGATTGACTGTCTTGGCACTGAAAACACCAATGCCAAGAAAATAAGAGACAAAAGCAAAGATGGAAAGAAGATTCTCCTTTAAGACTAAAGCAGTGTGAATTTTATCAGGGTTTCTTTGGAATGCTAAACTGTCTCATGTGGCTAAAATAAGGAACAAAAAGATTGCTATTGCAAGAGGAAATCAAACTTCAGAACACTCAATATTGCAAAGTAGGCTACTTCCCCTCCCATAAAGCAAAAGCAGGCAACACCACTTTTATAAATATAATAAAACTGCAGCTGGGAGTTAGTTAACAAGGCACTATACATCCCATTGCTAGCAAGGGGATAAAGCATGGGAAAGCTGGTGACAGAAGCAAACAACTACATCAGCCACATCACTAACTGGGAGCTTGCACTGTCTTTCTAGTTAAACAAAACCAAGGGTTAGGAAAATGCATATGTAATCACATTATATATGTAGTTTTATTTTATGACAATTAGTGTATACAGTGTAGTCAATATATGGGAAACAAATACAATCAATTCCTGATTCCCAGCAAATCTTAAGCAAGGGAAGCAGTATTAGTAGTTCACTTAAGAAACATGACATTACTAGCATTGCTATGTGAGGCCGCTGCCCCTTAAAATGGATTGTACAGCAGCCTGAAAAGTGACTGTGCTTAAGGAGGAGACTGTCATTATTTGTGTTAGTCTGATCAGTTTAATTTACTCTAAAACTGCTAACACAAAATACACCTCCACAGCAAACATTCTTTGCAATCCCAGCAGATGCAGTACTTTTAAGGAAACATTTAAAATACACATATGGCATCAAAAGGACCAAGGCAAACGTAAGTTAATTGCCAGAAAACACTGACAAGCAACCGCACACCAGACCATCACCAGGACATTCAATCAGCATTAAACAACTTCAGAGTTAAATACAACTGCTTGATATTCTTGAGGAAATTTCACCGTTGAGGACAACAACAGAAAGGATGTTTTAAAATGTTTAAATATTACCATTTTTAACATCATGTTATGGTAAACAAAATGTTAATAATCCCTTAATTGATTACAAAATGCAAAGGAGATCATCCAAGAAATTACTGAACAGAGGGTGGCTGGTGCACGGACAACCATTTTTGTCACAGTGACACTTCACCTAGGCTATTTTAACTGTGTACTGTACTTACCCCATTCCATTCTACGCTCATACTCACTTCCTCGCCTCCGTCGGGACCACTCTCGTACTTTACCACATCAACATTGAGGCTTTCTCGGCTTCGCCTTTTTTCTATGCTCTCAGGGTCGTTCAGCACTTCAGCAACTCTCTGTTTATGAACATTGTCAAGACCCTGAGAATTAGATAAAACGGGGAAAAGTTTCCTTTTATCACAAGCTGTATTAACCTACAACTTACACACAATAATAGTGCCAAGTCAAAACAAGTCATAACTCCATCCTGCTTTCACAGGGCAGTTGAGTTGTCCTTTATACACTGTGGGAAGCAACATAGCATGACATGGGTCGTTTGGGAATTCAGTGGCTTGCTGTTCTTTTCTTCATTCCCTACACTTGCTAAAGTCACACAGTGTTTGTGTCACCTACCTGAAGCCATCCAGCCACCAGCTTAATATTTAAGCAATTTATAGATCATGAACAGTCAATCTAATCACAGTTTTCCACCTACCAAATGGTGCAGTATTCATCCACATTTGGAAAGAACACTGCAGGTGTCTGAACATCTAACATCTAAGATACAGGTTGTATTATTTAAAAATACTGACACAGTAATGTAATTTATCCTTCAGAAAGGAATCAAATGGAAAATCATAGTATCATAGTATCAGTCAGGGTTGGAAGGGACCACAAGGATCATCTAGTGCCAACACCCCTGCCATGGGCAGGGACACCCCACACTACATAAGGCTGGCCAGAGCCTCATCCAGCCTGCTCTTAAACACCTCCACGGACAGGACCCCAAACACCTCCCTGGACAACCCATTCCAGGGCTTCACCACTCTCATGGGGAAGAACTTCCTCCTCACATCCAGCCTGAATCTCCCCACCTCCAGCTTCATTCCATTCCCCCTAGTCCTATCACTACCTGAGATCCTGAGAAGTCCCTCCCCAGCCTTCTTGTAGGCCCCCTTCAGATACTGGAAGGCCACAATTAGGTCACCTCGGAGCCTTCTCTTCTCCAGACTGAACAGCCGCAACTCTTTCAGTCTGTCCTCATAGGAGCTCCTAACAGAACAGACTCTATATATGGTCAATAACCTATGCTTGCTTTCTGTTAAAGAATGACCATCCATTACCAAATAATCCTTTAAATATCTTAAAAGGGCTGAAATATCTTCTGTGAAAACCCTACACTAAAAAATAAGGTAAAATCTTAAACAGAGGAGCTAGAAAATAGTAATTGTCTTGTATGTCCACTTCCAGCTGGCTGTATGGAACAGAAAATTTGCTACAACCCTCAAACAGTAGAGAAGCACAGGCTCAAAATGACTTTTGCACGAGTCTTTTCCAGGCTCCAGGCTCTGTTCCAAAGCTATTGTCTCTTATTTATCTCACATAGTAAAAATAACTAAAGAAACAAAAAAGGGTCAGGTAACTGCACTTTCCCAGTTAGTTTGATTCTGTCACAAAAGATGAAGGACAAAGAAGCTCACATATAGATCCCAGGAGCTAAAGCAAACAAAAGAAGCATGAAAGAGAAAATAGCTGTGGAGGACTGACATTTTTCCACACCTGTGAACAAAAGTACCTCTTTGCTTTTAGCTCAAAATGGGAAATGCATTCACCCTGTCTTTAATGGTGTAAAATAAAAAGACAGTGTTAAATGCTTCTAGTATGAGTCTTGCTTCCTGCATGTCAAAACCTAGTGCTGTGTGCAGTGTGATACATTATGGTACAAGGGTATAGGGGTATGTGATGCACCAATGAAAATTTGAAGCATGCTTAACAAAATAAAGTAGCAGCAGCAGCAAACCTCCATCAGAGTCTATGGAAAAAAAGAAAGAGACACTTTTTGTAGTGGTACAAGCAGGTCAGAAGTGGACTGATTGAACAGGCACTCTCACAGGGATTCTAAAAGGGATTCTCCAAAAACAAGTTCCTCACATCAATAATTCCCAAATAATGAATTCCAAGCTTCCTAGTAAAAATATGAACTTGAAAAGCTGGTGCTCTGGTTTGGTTTTTTTATAGATATATTTATAAAAAAGGAACAAAAATAACTACATGCTAAGTTTTCTTCCAGTCTTCTTATTACTATTATATTATGTAATTAAAAATGGTTGTCTGTTCACAGTAAAAAATGATCATGTGTAGTGGCAACAATAAAAGTAAGAACTAAAGCAAGTATGTTAAGATGAAATGCAAGTTCCTTTCTTATTTTCAAGTCACATTTCAATGACGACACTGAAAATAAACCTTCAGTGCAAGTATGTGCAAAGTCACCCTCACTAAAATAAAGTATCTCTACCAACTATTTTCCCCAACTCTCAAATTTTCCTTGCTGAAGAATTTTTCTCCCAAATTCATAGCTGTCTCTTACCAGTTTCCTCAACTTTATATGGCAAACATTCACAAGCTTTCCATCAGTTTTGTGGAAGGAAGAACTTATGCCACCTTCTATCAAAGGAAACTGTTGCTGCTATCACTAGAAGAGCATGAGGCTTTTGCCAGGAACATTTTTGCTATCTCCCTTTTCCAGAAATCTACTTTTATATACATCAAACACTGCAGTAGCATTCTCTAAACACAACTTCAAATCAGGGTAACCAGGACATTATTAGTCAAGATGAGGTCTGCCATCTAAGGCAGTTTACTTGTATGTAGAACTTGAGTTTAGAATTTTACATGGATATATAGGAAAAAATAACCACAAAACAAACCACTTCTGAGAAAGACACAAATGTCCCACTTACCACTGCATAAAAATGAAATTAAAATTGAACTTTCCAAATTGTTTTTTTTTTAAATTCACTTGTACTTTCTGGGCTCCTTTTCCATTTTGACCCTGACAACCCCTATTTACTTGTCCAGTCCTACATACCCTTATAAAAGTCATTGTATCAAATAATCCAAAAGGGAAAGAAAAATTAAAAAGTCAATAAATCCCAGCAAACACTCTGTCCTGCATTCTAGGACGGAGAAAGGGTTACTTGAACAGATTTGAGAGCACAGAGACAGCAAAGAACTTCTACACATCAAAGAGTAACAGCCCCGCCTCAAACCGTAATATTCATCCCATGGGTTTTCTAAAGTAACAGAAAAAGCAATTGATACATTTATAATGCTCTAAAGGTCTGTGCCAGTCAGTCAGTTGTAAGCAGAAACAGAACATTTGTTAAGTTTGACAGCTCCTTATTAAAAATAGAACAGCATTAATGGCAAAGGAGATCAGCAGAAAGTCTACAGTTCTCCCCCTAGCTAGTCTCTCTCCCAGGGCACGTAGCCAGTTGAGGACTGCTGGCCAGCACGGTGTTTTCCTCTCTTCAATTTTCCACATAATTTCACCCCCAATTTGAATCACATCTCCAGTACATGGTGCCAGTGCCCTAGTAATCAACCAGTCTGCAAGTGTTAAGATGTTATCGGTTTTATTAGTAGCTCAGACTGAAATTAGAGGACGACAGCAAGCACCAGACACTGCTTAGCTAGAAATGTCTATATTATGTATGTATGTAAGATACTGAAGCAGCAAATCTGCAAGGCCACAATGCAGACATATCATTAACACAAATTTTCATACTTGCCTGTTTACGAGATCTCATTGCTGCCTCTTCTAATGTTTCGGCAGCTTCAAATTTGCCTTGTCGTCTGTAAAGTGCCCCAAGGTTCTTTAAAGTAGTTGTTACTGTTGGACTGTTTAAAAGACACACAAAAGTAGTTTTTATATGTATCATAAACACATACACCAAACTCTTCTCAACTCACAAAATAATAAAAACTTAAATTACTGCAGTATTTATCATAGTTTTGTAATTATGTAATAAAGTTTCTTGAAACATACCATGCTGTACTTCATGTACATTGAAGGGTCTTAACAGCCTTTTCCACATTCATTAACAGCTACCATGATTAGTCAACAGGCCTGAAACTCAAACTCAGTAACTAGCCTCTATATTCACTCAAGAGAAAGCTGGAGTGCTACATCCTTGTGCTTCTCAGATGCATCTGAAAATTTAGCTCAATCCAAATGTTTCCAAGTAACTAATTTCGATGCTTCCAGAAAATAAAATCACATATTCCATTACCAAGCCTCACACTCTGATAGAACATCTTTGTTTTAATGACACAATGAGAATTAGCTCAGTCACTGTATCATTGTGTGATGTTTTGCCCCAGTAACAGCAGAGAAAAGATTTCCCCATGCAGTAGAATGAACTAGTACATGAAAACCAACCAAACAAAATGTATGTTACTCAGAGTTCAGGATGGAGGGAGGAAAAAAAGAGCAGATTTCAACAGTACGAAGGTTCTGTTGCTTGTTAAATATAAAGAATTCAAACATTGAGGAAGCAAATAATCTCTCACTGAGCATTGGTAGGGGCAGTTTTTTTATGCTACCAACTGCACGTTAAAAAAGGCAGTTGAGGAACAAAATTCAAGCAATGAAAAAATATTTTACCACCTACAATCCACATCTCCAAGTCCTCGTTTCTCTTCCATTTTAAAGTAAATGTTTTCACTCACACAAAACTGTATTCCTCATACTTTAGACATTTAAATAACGCTGAAGTATGGTAGTTTAATGTTGTTTTCTTGTGCCAGCTAGAAAACTTGAAGCTCAGTTATTCAGAGTCTCCTTTTTGCTCCCAGCCCTTTCCAGAGGTCTTGCTGGGGCAGGCAGCACATGTATGCCAACCAATGGAATAAAAAGAATGAAAAGTGACCTATGCTTCTATGTGAGAGATTGTCAAGAGCACAACTGGCAAATTTTTATATTACTTACTCATTCTAACCAGTCAAGATTAAAAGCAGCCTTGGGACTTGAAAACTGCTACTGTGCTCCTGAAACCCAATCTTGGAGCCTGAATTTTTAACACTACCATTTTTTTCTAGTCTCGAGCAAGCAGCTTGTTTGGTTTCACTTTTAAAGTTGCTTTAATCTGACAGCCCTGGACACTGGGTATTGCCATGTGGTTTGTCCTGTACAGAAATTACCCACCTGTCAACTTTGCAGGCTTTGTACCAGCCACCATATTCTCCAAAAGATGTGCCATCTTTCTGCTTTCCCTAATTAAAAAAAAAAAAAAAAAGTAGTACAGTAGTGTTGAAGAAAAATAACTGATTGGTAACTTTAATAGGTAAAAGCTCAAAAAAAATTACAATGGCCTTACTTTGCATTCTTCCCTCTCTTCTGCATGCATCCAAATAGGCTTATTTTCATCTGATGAAGGAGAAGGAAGTATTATAGAAACACAGAAACAACAAACTATTCTGAAATAAAGTTGCAAACCAGGAAATTCTACTATTACCATCCAAAAAATGCTGATTGTCCACAGTAGAAGCAGCACATAAACAAACATGCACCACTTCTTTTACAGTTTTACAATTCTGTCTTCAATCTTATCAGAACTGAGAAACAGTTACTTCTGAGAAGCTTTGAAGTCAAGTATGTGCTACTATCGATTTGTCACATGCCTACTTCCGTGCTAGAAAGATGCATTTCTTTCTTTTATCATAATTGTTTTGACATCTACTAAGTGGTGCATATACTACTGGCATGGAATGCAACAAAAATTCCTCGCTGACTTGTAGTTGGTAAAAAGCATTTAACTTCACCATACAGTGAAATTCACAATATCAGGTTGTTTTCCCCATTCTTCGATGAAGGACTCATATTAACAATGCATTTATTTTATCATTAAAAATCCTTCACTGACATTTTCTGTGACTGGAAAGTCATTTTTCTGCTGCCATAAAACTGCCAAAATTTGGTTTAGTTGGGGTTATGATAAATGATGCCTGAAATGCAATCCATAAAACACAAGCCTATCCAGTCTACTTCCTGTAAGAGAAACGCTCCTTCTGAATCAAATGCTACTTCTTACGATGAATGTAGTTCAACACATCCGTAACATCATTTTTTAAGTCTACCTCATGCAAACAACAACTTTAATCAGAATGTCATTAACTTTCTCCAGATTTTGTTTCATAATAACCACAAAAGTGAGACACATTTAAATCTAGGAACTCAAGGTCTTACCATCTACAGAGCCGAATTCCCGTTCATGAGCACGAGTAAGAATCTCTTTGTATAAAGTTTCCGCTTGCTTAAATTTGCCCTGTTTTAGATAGCAGGAAGCCTAGAAACAAAATACCCCCCCAAAAGGAATGAGTACACAGTTTTATTTAGCTTGATAAATAATAAATACAATACATGCTGAATAAAGATGCATTTCCTCAGAAATTTTTAGTTTTTCTTAGATTTTCTTTATAAACGGCTTACCAGGTTATTCTTTGTTTTTGCAACATTTGGATCATCTGGTCCTAGCTTAGTTTGGTAAATTTCCAGTGCCCTCTGATAGTAGTATTCAACCTCCTCATATTTACCCTGGTTCTGGCATAGTAAAGCCAAGTTATTGAGTTGTTTGGCAACATCAGGATGATCCTTCCCCAGGACCTGGAAAAGGAATGTCTCATATTAAACATTCTCCAGTCAAGTCAGGGTTTGGAAATGCATCATTTAGCAATATCCTGCTAGTCTGCACTCCTCATCAACTGCACATGAGAATGACAAAAGCAAAATTTGCATTTGAAATATATGAAAAATGAGTCAACTCTCTTGCAAACTGAAAGTGTTGCAGGACATTTTTTAAAGGAATAATGTAAGTAGTATAACATTATATAGAGCGTATTACATAAAGCCTGAAGATGCAGGTATTCAGTCTCACAGACTAAATATCCACAGAGCCACAGAATAATCAACCTTAAAATATTAATGATGTTTCATTTTTAATTCCAATGCCCTTGTCAAGATTACTTGACTATCAAACGGGAAAGAAAAAGGTAAAGAAGGTTAATTACCAAATACAGAATTTAAAATATACCCTGAGTGCTCCAACAGCTCTGTATGCCCCCTGGAATTCACTACTGTTTTGAATTTCAGACACTGGTAACTACTAGGGCATTGCTAACTCTGTGACTTATCTGGCAGATCTACCCAACCAAAACTTAGAAAAAAAGTAAGTGTTTAACTTTGCAGTCTCCCTCAAAAACCAACCAACCAACCAAACAAACAAACAAACCACCAGCCACCAAACATTCCAAAAGTGCTGTATTCTTTCACTCCTACCTTTTCTCTGATTTCCAGAGCTCGCTTACACAATGGTTCAGCTTCTTTGTACTTCCCTCGTTTTCCATAAAGTACTGCAAGATTGTTTAGAGTTGCTGCCACCTGCCAACAGTACAGAAACAGTAATTACACTGCAATTTGCTAACACAAACATATGACAAAACTTCTGCAAGACGTTGATTTCAAATTTTTCATGCACAGGGTTGACTACCAGAAATTTTCAAGTAAAGAAGTAATGATTATTGAATGCACCCATACACAAACAGGGAAAGGAAAAAAAAATTAAGTACTTTAGCTTCATTTGTGGATTTTTCTTTCAGTGCATACATTCTTTCCATATGTTCTTCTCTCACAAAGTTACCTCTCACATCTACATTCAGAGCTGCTGCTCTACTTCACGCAGGCTACATGAAGTGAGAGATCATGTTAACTTTTAATTTGAACCACAAAACCGTGATTTATGTATCATTTAAAAGCAGCAGTAAACCAAATCAGAAGCATCCCTTCAATCTGAGTTTAATGACGTGATTTGAGTACACAAATTAGAATCTTCACAAATTATTTCCCACAGGAAATCTACGCAATCCAAAAATCACGTATGTGCAACTCATTTGTGGTGCTCAAAAGGTACTACAAATATTTAAGAGGCCTCCTACCTGTACTGTCTAGAGATAAGCCAGGTCTTAAAAAAATTCCTGTTGAGTTTAATATTAGAATGAGTTGAAAAAAACTGAATGAAAAGCACAACCAAAAATACAATATTGCACGTATACAAACCGCTGGATGATCTTTGCCCAAGGTCTTTTCGCGGATAGCCAAGGCGTCATTCAGGAGGTTTGCTGCATCTTTGTACTTATTCTGGTCTCTAAATTTTAAAGAGCCATAATTAGTACTTTGAGCTCAGGAAAGAAAGCAATAAAAATTAATCTGACTGCTAAGTACAAAAAAGTGTAATGCAGAACACATTTAGAAATGGGGAAAACCTGAAGCCTGTAACAGCAGTTTGCTGGTTGAGGACCAGCATGCACACTGCTGTCCAATTTACACCTCTAGATTTCTGTAACTGGGTACTGAAGACATGCACCCTCAGTAGGAAAAAATAAAGTAGCAAAATCAGTTTCACTTCCAAAGCAAAGGCACATGTAGCAATTTGCTTGACTTTTAAGTATAGGGATACATTATCATGATGGCAGGACCTTCTTGAGGGTTTTAAGAAAAAAAAGGAAGGAAAATAAATGGGATGCAAAATAAAACAGGCAAAAAGTGTTACTCTGAACATTAACAGGTTGTAGCCAAATAGTAACTTTTCAACTGGTCTTTAACGTATGTCAGTATACAAACCTGTACACCAAAGCAAGTATGTTCAACATAGTGGCAACATCAGGATGATCATGACCTGAAGTCTTCTCCAGATCTTCAAGAGCTTGCTTACAGAGAGGTACAGCAACCTCATATCTACCTTGGGAAGCGTACTGAATTACAAGATTATGAAGGGTCCTTAATCTTGCTGGAATTTCATAGCCACCTTGCTGGGCAGCAGCTGCTGCACTGCTATGCTGCTGTTGAACTGAAAGAAATCAATAATATTTCAAGTTGTTTAAAGTAAGACTACCTAAAACATCTAACATTATTGCCCAATGACACAAAATGAAATTCAATGAATTTTATTTCTTCAGTGCAACACATACTTCGCAGCAGTCATGCTGTCTTGAGCAGTGAAAATACGGCCAGTTTATTCTTCATACTCTGTCTAGTATTGTATTATTTTACATATCAATCAGCTCAAAGGGTCAAATGTAGTAAGCCAATGAAGAAAGTTGAAAGCTGTTTCAGCTCAGGAAATCTTTAACAATTTTCAGATTGCATCATAATTTTGCACTAACAAATGATTTATGGACAGGAACATCAATGTACACAAGTCAAATACTTGCAGAAAAGCTCAAATTATTTGTCTTTTTTCCTTTATTCTCATTCTACACTACACAGGATAAGGGCTCCAGCTGCAAGCCTGCCTTTCTATTAAGCAAAAATCCCACTTTCACAGCAAGTGGGAGCCTCATTATGTCAGTGGAATCATACAATTTCAAGCCTACACCCACAACCACTGCCTATCAAAGCTCTAAAGCATTTCAGTGTTTTTCCTGGAGGTCAAGGAAATCACTGACATGAACTTTGACACGCGGAAAATTGGAAAATAAGGTAGATGGATTATGCAGGTATACAGACGGCTTTGACATTCAACTTTCCTAGTAGAGGGAAGCAAGAATGAGCTCAGGAGGGACTTCAAGGTGAACACTAACCTAATCTTCCTTCTATTGCTGGCTATCAAGAATGCAGTGTATCTTCTGTATGGGCCCATAAAGGAAAAGCTGAATTCTGTGATTACAAAGGTGTGATCCTTGAGCAAAATTTTCTAAGAAATTTGTCAGCTAAGAACCATTACACTGCCAGCACACTGCAGATGCACTACAGCATCAATACGTTCTACAATATCAGCTTTGCACTCATACAAAACCCAGAAAATTTCACTAAGCAAGACTTATCTATTTAATGGCTTCTTTCAATTATACTACCAAACCTCTGCCTCAGACTTCACTACATATTCATCACTCGTCCTGACCTTCAGTATTTCAGAATCTGCCTTGGTCACTTGGAACAAACCTTTTCCACTCTCAGGCTCACAGGAAACTGTGGGACAAGTTTTCAACTGAGGTCACTTTACTGCTAGTAAACTCTCTTTTAAAATCTAGGCCTCACATCTATCCTATCAGTGTATAGACTCTGTATCAGTGACTGGTTTCCTTAACTCTAGCAGAGACATTCATCACTCCTACTGTGTACCAGAGGACCTCCAAGCATGAATTAATTTCTGTAAAGGGTATCTTTATATTCTGCATTGCAAAAATGCACGAACATTGTAACCTGAATTACACTTACTTCCTTGTCCTTGGTCATCTTCATCATTGGGAAATAAATCATCCAAAGGCTCTTTGGTGGAATCCGTGTCTTTATCCTCCTATAGAACAACCCCAAACCCAAACAAGTTGTTACACTTAAATCTTAAGCATAAAGAGACAGTCCACTTAATTAGCAATGTCAAGGGAAAAACCTCACTCCCAAAATGTGGGAACTGGCCAGAATAACTTTCCTCACAGAGGTTTTTACGAAGGTCTTATGTTCAAGCGTATTTACACACTTTCGCCCAAAACAATACAGGACACCTTCAGAAGAGCCAGGAATAGAAATCAGGTCTCCTGGATTTCAGTTTCAATTTAAGCACAGAAGAACACATTTGCTATTCTTACAGAAATATTATACCTAATGAAAGTACCCAGAGAAGAGTGAGCACTACTGAATACAGAACTGTCTGCTGTACTTTTTCAGTCATAAATGCACTTACAGATGCACAAGAGAGAGGAACAAGCAGACCTCAATTTCTGAGTACTCAGCTTCTGCACAAATAATAGACTTTGCAATTGTGCTCTGGAAGATTCAAAATGAAACAACAACAGCAAAACAACACACAAAACAAAAAAAAAACCCAACACTTTGAAGGAAGTTCATCTCCAACAGTCTCCATCTGGAATCATACACAATCCATCAGTGTATAATGATTTTAAACATCCAATGGTAATTCCAAATTCCACAATCATCCCTCAATCCTGTTTCTTAAATGTGGCATCTACACAATATAAACAGTTCAGGTTCTCAGAAATGTTAATCTCAGCATGTAGAAAACCCAGGAGCTGAACACATTCCTCTTTTACTGGCTCCCCATCCAGTATCTTTTCCCACAGAAAGGCAATTGCTGCTGGCCTTCAAATACAAAGGGGGGAAAAGCGGGTGCTCTGCAAAAAGCAGATTGATGGAACTAGACCCCAGATGGCAAGTTCATAATTTTAGGTGTGCTATTTCCAGCCTCATACTGAGTACAAAAATCACTGACTACTTTCAAAGGCTAATGACAGGGACTGTCCATATGGTGAGCGAAACTACAAAGATGCTTTGCTGGCTTTGACCCTGCCTGCCAATTAAACTTCAAATAATGGTGCTCTTTAGGCCATTTACAGATTACAGTCCAACAGTTAGTACACCAAAATTCTAGTATTCCCTCCTTCTGCCCCTTTTGTAAACAGGCTTCACTAACAGCATTCAACTACAAATGCCAGCACATGAAATAGCACTGAGAAGTTCCACACGCAACTGCCCAAACCAACTCTCGCTACTCATAATATGCTAAAAAGGATGAGTCAAGCAGTCAGTTAAGCATGACTAAAATGCACACATTTTCACCATTAAGTTGCTGAAATAATTCATTATGAAAAAATCCTCTTTCCAAGACAAAGCTGAGAAAGCCTGAATGCACAAAATGAGACCTTTCTCTACTGTGCCATCTAACTTAAGGAAACAAATTAAAATAACAAGAAGAAGGGCAGATAATTCAAAAATCAGTAAGTGATAAGTTACTTCTGTAAATTAAAGTTGTATCTGTTTTCTCTGTGAATCTAAGTGTATGTAATACAATGGACTAGCTAAACACAACTGAAAATGTGCAAATGATCACAGTATCTAGCAGGAGGTCTTGAAAAGGGATTCAGTAAATTCTCAACAGATAAAAAAGCTACACACTGGTTTCACCAAACAAATATTAAATATTGTCTTGCAGTCAAAGCAACACCAAGTTCCCCATGGTCTTAGAATCTCAGAAGGTTTACATTCCCTATTTATTTTAACTGCTCAATTTACACAGGGAAATGTTTGCTTTGGTTCAGTTTTTTGTTTGGTTGGTTTGTTTTAAGCTGATACTAAGTTAATTACGAAAAAAAACCCCAAAAGAAAACACTCACAATAGCACCAAAACTTATCTCCAGACAGTAAAACATTTACTCTCTAATGTTAATTAGAATGAACTGCTATCTCAGAATCTTTCTGCTAACTGTGTGACCCTGGTACAAAGTAAGTGTCTGCAAGACAAGTTTATGTAAGAGACAACTAAAAAGCTTCTCTCAGTCTCTTCTTGGAAACTAGTCAGATTTATGTAAATGTAAAGTGAGTTTTACTGTACAGCTACTTACTGAGGGTGAAATATCATCATCATATTTCTTTAATTGATTCATGAATTCTAGGTGTTTCTTTTCTTCCTCCAGTTGTGCCACAGATTGCTCACTTTTCTGTAGTTTCTGTTGTGTATTGGCTAGTTCATCCCGTAGCCACTGATTTTCCTGGCATAGTCGACGAACCTGAGCACGCAATTTCTGCTTCTCTGATTCCACTGCATTTAAGTGATTTGACAAGGCCATCATCACCTGAAAAGCAGAAAGAGTCACACGATGTATTTCCTCTGGCATGAAGTCCTATATTTAACAAAAAAGCCTTTTAGTATTTAAAACCTGTCAGCTGTGAAACCTGGTAAACAGATAGATTTCTCTTCTTTATACATCTGGGTCTTACTTTTCCTCCAAACTTTTTTTACCGTTTTTTCAGCCAGACTTAAGCCTAGAGGAACTATTTACTAATGACTGTTTTCCACAATGCTGTCACAAGTCAAATTGTTTTACAATTCTCTCAAGATCTTAAAACATCAAAAATTTAAACTAGGATTTAGATTACTGAAATAGAAATTCCAGTTTGTTCCACTACCATGAAATGAAGCAGTAATACTTCTAACTTGAAAGGTCATAAAAATAACCTAAGAACTAACATAGAGTTCTAATTTAGCAGCTTTCAGACAGAAAAGTAATCATACACATCCTTACAAAGATGAACACTTCAGCATAACAATTATCCTTCAAAGGGACAATTATCCTATTGAGATACAAACATGCAGCTGAACGCACAATTTATATAAGCACTTTACATATGCACAAAAGTGAGTGTGCAGACTTTCATTGTGTTTGAAGCATCACATTAAGGACAAAAAATAGAAAAGCCATAATGGCATAATACTTGGATCAGGCATTTTTTGGCAAAGCAAAGTTAAACAAGAAAAGAGCTCACTAAGTGAAAGTCACACACTACATACAGAAGATACTCTCCCTACAGTGGATATGTAATAGCCCACTAATACACATGGTGCAGCCAATAACAATTCAAACAAATACATCTTGTAAGAATGAGCCACTGGTGATAAAAAAATACTTCTTTTAGATTAATTCGACATGCCCAAGTTATTAACATTTATTTTCCTCATTTTCATGTTTCGTGTCACCTTGAAGTGTTTTTAAACCACTTCATGTGAAA
Organism: Melanerpes formicivorus; assembly: GCF_026170545.1. Taxonomy (NCBI): domain Eukaryota; kingdom Metazoa; phylum Chordata; class Aves; order Piciformes; family Picidae; genus Melanerpes; species Melanerpes formicivorus. The sequence continues at coordinate 3,324,678 of NW_027142400.1, read as the reverse complement.
CAGATGGTGTCCTTAACTGAAATTTTAGCTTCAAAAAAGTCGTCAAGCTTTTAGAAATTACTTTTTTTTTTTTTTTTTTCAATAAACATAAGAAAAACTCCAAGTCCAAATCTCCAGAATTCAGCACCTACCTATTCACATTTCAAAACTGTTACTCATTTAAATTACTTGGTCTTACTGAAACAGTGCATTTGTAATACCAGAAAGTACATTTAGGAAATTTGTGGTCACAGGTTCAACATGACCCTATATTGCAACACATTGTACAAGTTACTACAACAAACTACAATCCTTTGTATCCTCACTCTGTAGAATTAGCTGAAAGAAAAGTTTGATTACTTCTTCAGCAAAGTCAGTTTTATTCTCATGGAACTACATTTATGTCATCATACCTGTACCCATGTCACAAAAACATCTATAAATTATTTCCATCTCTTAATTTAAATGCTGTAAATAATAATAATTTTAAAAATTACTACACTGATGCAACTGAAAGCGTGCAGGAAGAGTAGGCTTATCACATCTGAGAGTAGTAGTTTGAAGTGGAATTGGTTTCCCAATGAAGGCAGTAAATGAAGATGTCTTGGCTCCTAGTCACCACAGTTCACAAACCACTGTGTGGGGCACACAGGACAGGAACATCTGCAACTGAGGCTGCTGAGCCTGATAGAGACAAGAATCAGAACTAGCGTTTTTGAGACCCAGTATCACATTGAAGTTCAGGAGAGAAAACTTACTCATTCAACTCTCAGATCTTCTACACACACCCATTACAGGTAACTATAGCAATTTTATTCCGTATAGCTTCAATTTTATTGCAGTACAAAGGATCAAAGCCTGTACAATACACTACAGCCTGATAGTCTGTACCATTATGTCCAAGGGCTCTACATTTCCACGTCTGGTAACCCATATTTGTTCATTCTCTCAAGCCTCAATTCACCATGATCCAATGCACACAGCTTCCAGATCACCAAACAGTAATAGCTTGATCCAGATGAGAAGACTGAGCACAGTTACGAAACAATATAAAGCCTATTAATATAGAGCTGACTCATCAGCATTTTCAACTCAACTGCAAAGACTTTGCCATCTCATACTGATGGCAGTGGTGCATCACATTGTTTTAGGTTTTTTACCTAGTACAAAATACCCTAGAGTTGGACTGTAAATGGTCCTGCCATCCTGACTGAACATGCATCTTTTCACTCATTTTCTGCAGATGATACCTTCATCGACTAAGATAGTTCACAGAAATTAGCTCAGAGTCCTCCTTACTGCATCAGTTCAAGTTGTTCACATTCTGTACACATCTCAACCTTGTGTTTAGATTCAGCTTTGGTTTAGTGGGATTATATAACCATTTTAAGGTTACAGCAGAGCTCAACGGCTGGAACAAATTAATCTGTGTAGGTGTGAGACTTCTCCATGCAAAAATGTATAGAGTTAAAATGCCAGTGCCCAGGTCCTGAATTACTCAAACATTACCTGCCTAATGCCATGGAAAAACCTAAACAGAAAATAGCAACTGCCTCACTGAAGCAAGGAGAAGCTCGGTTATGAACTTTAGTGGTTCAATAATGAATGCTTAAGTAGTTCTGTAACACAGGATAACACACAGTATCTACCTCTATTAATTACAGCAGTCTTTTTCCTTAACACACAGTAACATAAATGTCTCAGCCCATTATATCTATTCAGTCTGCAAAGTCTGAAGTGCCATATTTCTACTGCAGTTTTACCTGTGCTTCACTAAGGCCAAGCTCCAGCATTTCCAGTGACTTTCGAATCATGTTTGATTTTTCTTCAACCAGATTAGTTTCATCATCTTTCTTCAAACATTTCAGTGTTTCAAGTAAGCTCTGTAAAATTGAATTGTGTTCGTTCTTCAGTGCCTCTAGTCCATTAATCACTTGCTTAGTTTTGGCAATAATTTCATCTTGAGTAAGCTTCTCCAACTTTTCTTCTTTTAAATACACCATTGTGGACATGTTTTCATACATTCTGAAATGGAAGAGTACACACTAGTTAGTCCAGAAAAAAAAGAGAAGGCAATTTTCTTTAACTGAATAAAGCTTTCCTTTAAGAAGTCATTAAAAAATACCATTTTGAAATGTATCTTCAGAACAAAAAATACTGTAAGAGTTGTGCAAAAATATACTTATGTCCTATATTTGAACAGTATTTTAAGTTTTCCAGTTTCTGTTTCTCAATTTACTATTAATACTAGTTCACAAGCCAAACAACAACAGAAATAAAATGTATAAACATGTTAGCAGAGTTTCTAACAAGTGTGGTAGAACAGGGTTGCGTATCCAGGACTCTGGTTTGTGCACAACCAAAATAGCTGGCATATAGAAGACATTATAGTATAGCTATTTGCAGATGCCACTGACCTACAGCTACCTTTACAAATATCCACAAATAGAAATATCCACAAATTAGAAATTCAGGTAGCTTTATCATCACAGATGCTATTACTGAAGTGACAAACTAGTATGACAGTGTAAAAATACAAATAGAAGACAAAGAAATAACTTGATCCTTTCAAAATGCTTCCAAGAAAAGAATTACCTGTAATTGAAATAAAGAACTGAGAAATTGCTCCTTTACACTTAAGCCCTTTGAGTGAACCAGAAAGTGTAATTCAGATTAAAGTAGCAAACATTTTTCAAAAGCAGGGAATTACCACATCTTTATGAAGACACTTGAGAAGCCTTCCTAAACCAACATATAAAATGTATTAACTAGACTGTATTAAAACTTTTTACAGAAACAAGTCTAAAAAATAAAGCTTAAAAAAATAAAACCACTTAAATGCTGAATTAGAGTGCCATAAGGAACACACATCTATGCAACACTTCATGACAACTGTCCAAGGATGTGCCCTTCTGCTCTAGTATTCCATTAAAAAGGTTGCTCTTTCTGTTTCTATATTCTCAAATTACCCTCTCTGTAATGATCTCCTGCAATGTGATATCTAAAAGGCATATCCATCTGTCACAAAAGAGCTGTGCACTACATTGGTTTACTTTGCAATCATCTGTTGTCTGAAAGCATAGGGAAGCTGTGAATTTGATTTTCTCACAGCTTAATATAAGTGCCTTGTATTCACAGATGTATGTAACACAGAGCATATACACCTGTACAAAATCTAATCTAATATGGCATAAGAAATCAACCCACCAAAACCAGATGAGCAGCATGGTAAGTTTCACCTATCCCATTTAAACCTGAGAATTACTTCCCAGAATGCTTAAATCACATTTTTTTAAACTACAAGTTCTCTAAAACTGTGTACAAAAAAAAAAAAACCAAAAAAGCCTTTTAATGTGATTTGTAAATGTAGGCTTTGTAAATTACTGTACAACATGGACAGACATGCAAAAACTTGTTATGGATTGTGCTAACTTCAGCGTACAGCTCAACTCTAATTAGCGTCAGCATGCTTTCATGCCTTCCATTAACCATCTCCATCCTGAATGCAAAGAACTGAACTTTTGATCATAAAGAAATGCAAACAGCAGATGACATCCCCAACACAAAATGGAAGCTCCTATTCATTAGAAGTTCTGAGAAATATGATTTTTTTTTAAACGAGTTTTTCTGCCACATTTCACAGTAAGCATGTGATCATCTGCCTGCCTTATGCGAACAGGGGTAGCAATTCCTTCTACATGCCTCAGTATTTTGTATGTTATACTTAGCATATTCTACGCTCAAGACAGAAGGCAAGTATGTGCATGTGTGTATGTAATGCATATAGAGATGCTGGGGGGGTTGGGGTTTTTGTGTGGTTTTTGTTGCTGTTTAAGTGTATTTAAATCACAACACAAATTAAATCTAGGTGGTGAATACAGTCACTGTTACAGAAAGAATACACAAAACCCCTGCATATTACAAACTACAATGGTGATACCTTCAAGCAGAATGCAGCCTGGGAGTACCTATCCAACATACAGAGTTCATCCCAAAGGCACATCTGTGCACACAATTACACCCAAGGCGTGAAATGGAAACTGATTTATTACTATTAGGAAAGAAGGTTGTCAGCTCACGCATAGCATCAGGCATATAGCTCTTCATGAATATAAGGAAGTTCCAAGTGAGGAAGGCTAAACCAGTACAGAAGCTTTTAAACCAAAGAAAAGCAGATTTAAGCCAAATGAGGCAAAAAATATACTGAAAGCCCATCACACAGCAGACCTGCTTTAGAAACACATGCTTCTCATCTCAAGCCACCTCATTCTAAATCAGAGCTACCATCTTTCACTGCCTCAGAGCTACTAATACAAGAAACTGTACTGCAGGGAGTGCCACATCAAAAGCTACATCAAGACACAGACCTATGTGAAGGTTCACATAACCTGGGAGAGAACTCTCAGGTCCTCACTAGTGAAAATTGTTAGAATCCTTATCTTTCCTGACGACAGGAAAGGAGTAAGTGTTTCTGTACAGGTTTTGTAGTTTCTCTGCTTAAATAATATCTGGATAAAACAGTACAGAATATTTGGACAATGTTTTTCAGTTTTATAATTGTGCCTAGGAGAGTACTTTAGAAAATGGAAGGAAAATCAATGTCATTTATCATGTGATCAGATCTGATTATTTGTAGGAGTAAGACTGATAAGTATCTACAATCTTTTAAGAGTAATGTAAAGGTGTGGTGCCATGTCTGAACACATAATCAAACAACTAGTTTTGCATACCTTGAGGCAGCAAAAGTCATGTAGGAAGCAAAAAGGTTAAGTTTGCATGCAGGAAGTATACATGGATGTATACCTACCATACCTTTCAATCTTCCCTTTTCAAAAATAATTGGTTTTCTTTTTTGCCTCTACTTCTTCCCTTCAGAAAATAAAGGGCACAGTCAAAGGCTTCTTAAGATCCTGTCATTTTTATCCTATATACACTGCACTGCAAATTTTACCTAACGCAGGAACTCTAGGTTCAAATATTAATTTTTAATTCTATATAAAATCTAAAGCAAAACAAAGGCACAAGACTTCAGCTGGAAAAGAGAATTTTTGATGAGAGGGAAAAAAAGGAATGCAGTCAGAGTTACAGACTAAGCAACTGGCTTCAGCAGTTTACATATTGTATAAAATATGTGCCTGTGCAGATCTTGAGGATTACCTTCCTGGTTTACTTACCACAACATAGGCTATGCTAAACTAGAAAAGTCATTTAACACTTTCCAACATTTAAAAACAAACAAACCAAAATGACAACAAAACAAACACTTGGGGAAAAAAAAAATTAAGCCATTTTCTTCAAATGCACAAAATAAATGAACTCAGACAGATCAACATTAAAAGCCCTACAATGACTCCTACTAAAGAGGTTTTTGCAGATGTATGAAGCATCAAATAAATGGATATTGAATAGCAAGAATCAGAATCTGAACTGAAGCAACATAAAGATGACAGAGCCAAGTCTACTGTCTTTCAGTCATGTAACTGCTGTGATAACTTCATCATATAAAACAACTTAAACTAATTAAAGATACAGACACGTAAGTACTTTGTTCTTTATAAAACCTTCAAACCACACTAGTAATTCTGACATCACAATTTGTTCCTAAATTCTACAGGCATATGCGTATCAGAGCTAGCTTCTTAAGCTGTTCAATTTGTATTTAAGGATCTCTTAACCATAAATAGCTTTTCCTACTCAGCTACTTTAAAAAAAGTCATTTCCCTGCAGATCACCTCAAAGAATTCTTGAGCCAAAATTCATAACCATATAAATCCTTCTTTGTGTAGGAGAGCATACCAAGGAGGAACACTTTTCTAAGAAAACCACAAGACTGGGTTTTTTGCCCCTGTCTAAAGATTAGCCTGGGTCCCAAAACAAAACAAAAAGTTGCAATTTAATTTTTTTAATTTAATTTTTTATTTCCTTGCCATGCATCCTAAGTATTTCCTTTCTCAATATTGATATCTTCATTATTTAATAGTCAGGTTTCAAGTACTATAAGTTTGGAAGATTTTTTTTTTAATGTATCTAGTGTCTCATCATTATTGTTTTGAAATACAATTAAAAATCCCCACCAAAGTCTGTAAACTGCTGTGACAAGTCAAATTTTCCCTACATCTTCCCCTCTGAATATACAGATTGCAGGCAGGACAGTTGAAAATTACAGAATAAAGTGTCTGTGCAGAAGCATAAAAATCATCTTCCTAACACTAAAAGCTACAACAAGACTGGCTAAGCCATATTTACAGGCCCTGTCATCTACCAGCACTTCTAATTCCACAGAGATACAATATATACTAGTTTGAACTTTTTGTGTCTCCAATATGTACTCATCAGTTCACTGTTTCATAACAATAATCAGCCTATTCAGGGCTTTTAACCCTAATTTCACACTTAGTTCCTTCTTAATTAAATGGCAAACCTCAGTGTCCTACATCTGGCAAGCACTTGTTTCATTTTGTACCAACTGCAAATTACAAGTTATTAACTCCCTGCTCGGACCTGGAACACATCTCATTACATCACTGAACACACCATCTTGAAACACTGTGAGCTGCTTTAACTGCTAATCTTCATAATGTGGAAAACTGCCTTCTCAAGCAATCCCTAAAAGATGACAGGCCTTCCAAGCACAAAAGAAACTCATCGACAAAGGCAAACGATGGAAACCAGTCTACCGAGGGGCACAAATACTATGTAAAAGACTGCATTTACTGCACCCCTTCCGAAGAAGGCAGCTCAGCTACACACACTAGTCAAACAATGGCAAGAATGAATCACTCAAGGATTCTTTTCATGTACTTAGAAAGGTACTTGTAGAAGGACTCAGGTAAGAAAAACTCCAGTTTGAATATATTGATGTCATGGTTTACAGCCAGGAATTTCCAACTCTGAAAGAACAGTGGTTACTAACTTCTTGTATTATTTTTTTTCCCCATCTAAGATGTTAATTTCTCTTTCTCTCTGAGGGTAGTTCTGCTATCACAAGTCATATTCCCACACATAAGACAATCTATAACCTTTCTCCTCTTTGACTTGCCCTCCCTTTAATTACTTAGGAATTTTATTCCAATACATTCTGACCCCACAAATAAACTGGGTAGATTTTTCCTCTTGACCTATTCAGGATTGTAGCTGAACTGTCAATGCTATTTATCACTTTTTCCATCATACTATATATGATTCTATGTATAAGCCTCAATCTTGACCTGCACCTAGAAACTGTGTCCTGTTGGAGGTCAGACTTGCAGTACACTAGCTGACCCAGTTCTATAAACAGAATACTGCTGCACTCCTGTACTGCCTCGGGTTTCCAAATACGTAATCTCAGAAAGCGTCTTCACAATTGAGCACACATACACAAACTACCTTAAAAATAACTCAGTGAGAACAATACTGGAGGATGTAAATCACTGGCTTGAAGCAGGTAAGAAGATGGAATTGTACATGACTAGCAACCAATATTAAGGTACAGAAAAGTCTCTTAGAGTACACTAAATGTTTGAAAAAAAAAGATTTAAACCCTTGGAGTCACTTTTTCTATCAACTTCCAGCTAGTAAGCATCTGAATTTAAACAAAAAAACAACCTTGCTGCGCTGCTTCTGCTAGCCTTCAACTCAGAGCTAACTAGTGTCAATGAAGCAGTCTGCCAACTGCAAACACTTAGTTTAAAATAATGGTGTATAAAGTAAATACTATGAAAAGGACATTTGCAGTGCTTTAATGTCAAGGACACGTATGCCAATGAAAGTTCAGAATCACATTTGTAATTTGACCTACAACCCTATCACAACACATCTGTGTTGGTAAGCAAACTGGACATTGATATTTTGCAAAGGTAAATTCACAAACTTCTGAAGAAATGCACAGTGAGCATAGCTTGACTAAATGTGCTTTTAAAAAAGCCTTGAATACTGGCTGTTTCTTTTCTACTAAGACTGCCCAGTGCAGCCTACTCATTCCACAGGGCATCAGTGGGAAGAGGCTGTATGGCTACAAGATCTATCCCTACATCACAACAGCATCCACCTCCAAAAAAACCCTGTGTCAAACTTTAGGAAATCCCAATGCCTATCATTACTTCCATCCACTGCATTAAACTGTATTTAAGGGAAGAAGATTATCAATTTGCTTAGCCAAAGAACACAGTCATTGTACATTTGCCTTGATAAATCTTGGAATCTTTTAACATCACACTAAAAAACAACAACATAACAAACAAAGAAATAGCTAATCATACCTTACAGAGAAAATCTTTGGATTCTCTGGAAGATTGTATTTGCTAATAAAACTGATTATAGCAAAAATAGCTACCATGAAACCTGCAGCCAAGAGTGATGCTAGCAAATCTCTTTGAGAAACTGCAATCTATGAAGATCTGCACTACTGTGGAGTTCTTTTACATTTCTATATTACACTACAACACTAATGAAGCATACACTGTTTCTTAGCAATCAAATCTGCATTCTTTTAAGTAAGATTCTTAATATTTTGAAATGAGTACTTTTGTACATTTCAAGGATTCCTAACAAAAAACCTTCAGAGTAATCAGCCTTCCTTCTTTTGTACCAGATAAAGTACTTTCATTAAAATTATGAGTGAAACAGTTAATTCAGTAAAACATGAATTCAATAAAATTATTCAGTAGAATGAAGACATGTCCTGTAACTACACAGATTACTCCTACTCTTAAAGAAAAGGTTATCATGGTGTCAATCCCCTGACAGTATTCCACTGAATAAACACTAGCTGGGGTTTCAATTATCATGATAGAGTCAAAGCTGTATCCTTTGAAGACAATCCACATGACCTGAGAATTTAACTATTGCCAAAACCTTTTAGATTCAACCGTATCTGGGATTCCACAACGCCGCAGACTGTGGCCAAATCCCACCTTGCTCTCCCTGCTCACAAACTGCAGCATTACTATGCCTACCTGCATTATTCGTGTAAAAGGAATCAAGAGAAAGTATTCTCTTTTTGGTGTATCTCATTCACTATATCTTACCACCCTGAAGTACTAAAAATAGATAGTGATTAAAACACAGAATTGTGACATACCCTAAAGTCTAAAGTCACAGTGGATTATTCTTCCTCTGAAAAGTGGCATCTGTTTGGACCACACAGTCAGTCCACATGGACCATAAGCACCTAAGAGAAAAATGTATTCTCTGTATACACTCCCAAACTGTACTAACATCTCAGGTTTCAAATGAAGCTAGATGGAAATAGGATCTTTCCATGCATTTGTTAACACGTCAAAGGTTATTCTTTGTCAAAGATGGAGCAAGTGCATGAGAAATCTGCCAGGCCTGTGTCTAAGGCAGTTTAATAGACCCAGCTAGGAGTCCAGAGGAACTACACTAAAAGCTGTAATTTCAAGAAGGTACTTATTAATTCCTTCTTAATAAATGTTACTATTATCTGTTACAGTCTGGTGGTACATACTTTCTTTATTCAAAACTTGAAACAACATACTTATTAAATATCCTCAGACCTGTGACAAAACCAAGCCTCCATTCTTTACCAGAATAACAGAACTGAGTACAAACCTGTTTGGCTCCAATGTCAGTTTGTTAATTGCAGTTATGACCATGCAATTTCTAAGGACAGACTGCAAACCCAGCCTCCTATCCCTTCAAGCAAGGGAGCTGCCTCTTTTTTGTACTGCTGCTGTGTCAACAGTGTCTGTTGATCATCTTCAAAGCTAACACTAAGAATCACATTCAAGCAGCCACCAGCAGACCTTAAAAAAGCAGAACATTTTGCCTGTTGCCTAAAACACTAACACAATATATCAGCCAGGGCCACGCAGGATTTGCATTCTGCTTTTGACCACAAAGTCCATCTCACTGGATCATTTAATACAGTCATGACAATTTTGTTAAGGAGTAGTTACATGAAGCCGGAATAAACCTACTTAAATTCACGACAAGGCAGATGCAGAATCATTTAGAATGTCATTATATTTACCCTTATTTATTAGAAATGCTTGTCCTAAGAACCAACTATATATTAGGAAATATCAAGGTTAATTATTTTTAAAATAGCATTGTAGTTTAGTATTTTGCAGTTATGAAGACATTTCATAAATTACCTACTTTCAACAGATTGAAAGGAAATTTTGTCTGGTTTTAAAGTGAGTTACAAATCCACCATGATTATCGAATCTCAGTTTTCACTCTCAGCATTCCAAGAATCCACATTATCTCCGTGTGGAAATGCCACCTGGCTCTTCATAGACTCGTCCCCTTCTGCGCAACCACGTCTTCAGCAAATCTATAGCCTTGGTAAGACATTTTTAATAGACTAATTCAAGCCAGTCAGAGTGTCTCTTCAGGACTGGCATAGAGCAGACAGTAACATCGAAGTGTTTTCAAAGCCACTTGTTCTGCAATTTTTAGATGTCAATAGTCTGGACAAAATTATTTATTATTTTTTAGCTTAACTCTGCATCTTTCATTTTGCATTGTTATTTTTGGACAAGAACTGTACCCGTTTATGTTATCTATTTATCTTAACTCTAAATAGTACTTAGGTAAAAGCACAGGAATGTTCCCATCAGACTTCCATAATACATTAAAACCCCCATCAGCTTCCACTTACTAACGTCAGACCTATAATCTTAACTAAATCTACTTTTTATGACATACCTATAATCACTGAAAAAACACATGCAAGAAGGGCACAGAAGGGCACAGAAGGGCACATCTTGCCTCATATTACTGGATCTGTGTGGGAAGCTTTGCTGACAATTGACTGTGAGTACAGATTACGTTGCTCTGACACAGTTGAGGGCATTGAACAAAAGGGTTATTTGAACCAAAACAAGATATAAAAGGAATATCCACTAACACTGCCTTCAGGTTTAACAAACTTTTAAAGCCAGTTTTGAAGCTATCTAATAGTTCACATTAAGATGCAAAAACTGTGCAGCCACCCTTCCAGCTTTAAGGAAAACAGCCTTCTCCAGCTTATCCTACCATTAGAAAAACAAAAAAAGCCCACAAACACACACACAAAACCCAAACCAAAACACAAAACCACCTCATAAAATCACCTCGCTGATTATTCCAAAGTAACTATAGAAAAGAGTTCCACAATTAAATAGTTTGGGTGTTATCCATTTTATTGCAAGGGGAGTAATTCTACTCTATTAAGTATTACATCAATATTTATATTTTCAAATGCAATCATCATTTATCAGAGTAATGCTTTTTTATACCTAGCAAATTTCAAAAGCACAGCAAATAATGCAATGGTCTAGAAAAATGACCTTGCATCATTCACTGTTTCTTTCTTACAACAGCAGATTTGCCTGTAACGTTGGGACAAACTTCCTTGTGAAGTACTCCATAATCTGCAGGGTTTACTCATGTGGTCTTTACGGGGACAGGAAGAAGAGAGCAGTACAGCAGGCCCTAACCCAGCATCTGACAGTGTCAGTTTAGTATTCTGTGCACTCACACCTGAGGACCGAACTACAGTTTTCACTCCCTCTCAGTGACCTTTCACATTTGTGATTTATCTCAGTGCTGGGGCATTGGGTGATCCTTTCGAACTTCTGAAATACTAGCTGTGATAACACTAGCATGACAGCTCCCACCATCCTGCTGCACTACACCACTCTTCTGGTGGACTGACAGGGAACAAAATCATACATTAACTGGAAAATAGACACAAAAGACACAAAAACTAATGTTTTCAGTATTAGTTTTTAAACCATCTTGTTTGGACAAACCTGTTTTGAAAGCATCCTGGTACTGAGGACATCAGAACAGTCACTTCCTAAAACTGTGCCACTGCAAAAAATGTATCTTGCACTTCCAAGTATTGCTCCCAGTGCCTCCAGACTTGGGGGAAGCAGGGGGAGCAAACCAAAAATGAAACAAAAGGGGGGGGGGGGGGAGGGCAAGGAAATCAGCTAGGGCATTTCCAAGCCATTTGTTTATGTAACAACTGAGCAAGGCTGAAGATTTGATGGTGATACAAACTACAGAACAGCACTATTATCTAAACCTCACTGGCAGCTACTTTCAAAAATACACTGTGTATCTTTGCTCTCTACCTGCATTCTGCACAAACTCCAAACTTAGAATTTTTAAGTTCAGTAAGTATTTGAACAGCAATATTTTAAGTGTGCTCTCCAATCAACATGCAGCATGTAAATTTATCTTAAAAGTATTGTGAGATAAAATGATACTATCTGAATTCCAAGAAAGGCTTAACACTAGAGTAACTGAATCATTAATCTGCTTTTACCTCTTTTCTGAACGGTGGGAAAGAGATACATTTAAGTAAAAACAAATTACCAGGACACTGAGTCAAAGTCATCCTGTGGTGCCTCTTGTCTTTCAAAAGACACAGGCTGAATAACACATCGTTGAAAAATGAGGACACCTGGCTAAGACATTCATAGATTCATAGAATGGTTTGGATTGGAAGGGACCTTAAACATCATCTAGTTCCAAACCCTCCACCACGGGCAAGAACACTTTCCACTAGACCAGGTTTCTCAAAGCTTTATCCATCCCATCCTTGAACCACCTCTCCAGGGAGGGGGCATCCAGTGTCTCACTACCCTCACTGTAAAGAATTTCTCCCTAACACCTAGTTTAAATCTGCCCTCCTCAAGCTTCAATGCATTCCCTCTTATCCTACAACTACAAGCCCTTTTAAGAAGTCCCTTCCTGGCTTTCTTATAGCCCCCTTTCAGGTACTGAAAGGCCACTATAAGGTCTCCCTGGAGCCTTCACTTCTCCAGACTGAACAATCTCAGCTCTCTGAGCCTGACTCCATAGAAAAGTGCTTCAGCCAGCTCATCATCTTTCATGGCCCACCTCTGGACCCATTCCAGCAAGTCGATGTCCTTGTGGTGGGGGCACTCTCAGAACTGGATGCAGTACTCCAGGTGGGCTCTCACAAGATCAGAGCCTAAGGGGAGAATCACTTCACTCTTTGTCAGTACTGTAACAAAATCTTACCTTTCATCGCAGTAAAATATGATTAAGCCCTCCGGAATGCCCACCAAGTACCAGCATTCTGTGTTCCAGAATGCTCCCAAACCAGAGCCCTATGGAGTAGTTATCCTCTTGTTAAGTGGGCCTTACAGCAGGCATAATGATCAGGTTCACAGACCCAAATGTCACAATATAGACCACTCACCAGAACTAGCATATGAATGAGTAAATCCTTGGGAAGATCTCTCTAGTAAGATCTCTAGACCACCATCATGATGTGCTAGCATGCTGTCAAACATCATTACAACTTCTGTACACTGTGACCTCCATATTTCAGTGTAGCAATATTCACTGTACCGAATGCATCCAAGGAAATGGCAAATATAAATAATAGTGCATTCTCCTATCTTCCACACATTATTGCCCTCTATGTAAAGAGGAATTTAGAGACAGAAATGGTCACTTAATCACCTGGTCTGCCTTCCTGCAAACACAAGACCATAAGCAGTCAGTCACCAAGGCTATGGTTAGGTAACAAGTAAGGCTCCTCCATCCAGCTACACGTTCATTTACAACTTCCATCACTGTACCAGAACAAGCTCTTCTGTCCAAAAAAAAAACTTTGACTATTCAAGAACAAATAACAAATATCTGCATCTTTGACTGGATTGTATTTCAGTCAGAGGTGAGGGGAAAGACAAGGTAAGAGCCAGGACAGAAACAGACAAAATACAACTCTTTCACCGTGCTGCCATGCAGTGAGCTGTGTTAACAGAAAAAGGATATGGAACAAATGAGAAAAGCATGGAACTAAGCAAACTGGCATTGAGACTGAAGAAAAAGTTCAACTATATCCTTAGATATTGATTATACATTACTATTCTGTCAGCAGAATTTTAGGAGGTGGTTTTCATCCTCCTATCTCAAACTTGCGACCTCTCCTGTATGCTCCAACTACCATCACACTAGATGCATTGACTACACATAGTCACCATCTGTAATGGGGGAAGGAGAAGAAGAATCCCACTTTTTCAAACAACTCTTCTCCCTCTAAAACACACTAAATGATTGGAAGGGGCAGGAGAGGGGCAGGGAGGAGCATCCAATTTAAGCACATGAACACATGAAACAGTACATGTGAGTAAAATTAATCCGTGGCAAACATAGAAGAGGTATGGGAGACTAACAGCAGTCTCTGAAAGCTGCTCAGACTGGAAGAGAAAGACATGGCTGTGAATTTCCTGCACTATTCTTCCTGACACTGATAAAGGAACTTCCATAAAGGCACTCAATCTTAAAACACAAGATTCTCTTCAGCAGATAAATGAAAAAGAAAGAAAAAAGGCGGGGGGGGAGGGGTAAGGAGAACCACCCCAACACTTAACTCCCATCATATCCTACTCTGCTAGTGCCTAATCTGCATGACAGGCTTTGCAAACCATTCAACTACTGTCAGCTGGAAGGACCAAACTCAAACCACCCCCTACACTGTGGAATGGCATATGCACACAAATCATAGCACATTAGCACTCTTTTTTTCGTTAGCATTTAACTACTCACGCTGTCTCGAGACACACAGTGCAGTAATATGCTGCCAAAAGATAGCAGCACAGAATTTAAGAAAGCTTTTATAACATCAGTGTTTGGATGCAATGCAAATTAGTAAAAATTAATATATACCATTATCTGCTAATTCAAAAACATGTACTGTCCTTTAAAGACTGATTTTCAGATACAACTTTTTTAGTAGTACCAAGGAGTTCAGCTTTACAGCAGATGTTTCTTGACCTTCTTTACATTCATTAGTGCAACATTAACTTTTTAAATGGTTTGCTGGGGTGCATCACACAGTAAATAGGTGTAATTAGCCACTATCCCAGCCCTACTGGTATGTAAGGAAGCCCAGTATTACTGACTAGACCGGTTACATCCATGGGAGATAAACTGGATTCAAAGAAACAGTGATTAAATTAACACACACAAACTACTAATTGAATCTGTTTTCTTAGCTGGTTGAATCTGCAGAAACTGTCAACTACCAGAAATTAATTTTCTTTATAGGCTAAGAAATTAACATCTCATTTGTTAATTGTGCTTTAGTATTCATCCTCTGAGGACAACTCCCTTGGTCACATTCAGAAAAGTATTATGAGTACTAGAAGCACACATCCTCAGTCCTCATGTTTGCCTATTTACTACGGCCTGCCATTATTAAATATATTAACTCTCTAAGCACAAAAAAAAACCCAAGTATATTGTCATCTGATGCCTGCAAAGAACCTCACACAAAACCCTATGGAAGTAATTCCTCCATCACTGAAAGCATCTGTAATTCCAACCCTGACCCTCTAACAAAGTGCCCAATTTAAATCCCATAAAATGAAGGCAACAAAAACATTTTAGCAAATCTAAGGCAGCAAAAGTGCACCTTTTTATGGTCACCATTTAAGTAATTTTTCAAACAAAATCCACTTATTTCTACAGCTTGCTTTCAGGAAAAAAAAGTTTCACTAAAGAAATAACTGGGAAAGTCATAATGCCTCATAATACCTGAAGCCAATCATGACTCAGGTTTCCATTACTATAATCAGTTCTGCTTTGAAGTCAAAATGGTTCTGGTTTTGTTTTTTTGTTTTTTAGAATCATGTCTTTGACTGGTACTTGGTTACCATGTGGTATCTATTTGATATTATATGCATCATGCTTTAGTTTTAAGGAAAATGAGAGTTAATAGTGAAAAGAAATGCTTTCCTAAACTTTGATCAAGGTAAATATGATGTTAGTATACAACAATTTTAAAATACTTTGGACACACAATGTACTGCACAGGCTGGATTAACAAAAAAGCCTGTGACGAGCCACTTCATTCCAAGCATCAGGGAACTGGTCCGTTTTTATGATAGTTTAAGCAGACCTAGTGTGCTTGTCCCTATCATTACTATGCTCTTCAACATTAAACACCAATTTTGCTTATTAATGAAATTACCCAAATTTCCTTATTTTCCACTCCTTCTATACAAAGGTTATTTTAACAAGAATTTGTACACTAAGTTTTAAAATAATTATGAGCTGTGCATCTGAGGAGATGCTGTTAATCCTAGAATAAACCCAACTGCCCATCTGCCAGAGAGGCCAAGCAGAGAAAGATAAATGAGTAACTGCACAAGCCCACATCTCAAGAAGTTTCATTAAAGGGGCTCAGAACTGAATATGCAGGATACATTTCCCCAACCTCCCAGTTAAGCAAGGGATGTGTAGGTACATGTGCATACATAAACAGATATGCATATATTGATATACAGAGAGATACATACACTGCATAAACGTAGCACACAAGTGAGGGTTTTCTGACATTACCATGGTAAGGCCTTCATAAATAGAGGAAGCAGCATTTGCTCTTCAATGCCTTACGTGTCTGTACAGTATTATTTTGATTCTTGTACTTCAAAACCATTCAGAGGATTTTATTCTAGACTCTTGCAAATTTAATTAACAATTCTGTATGCAATTCCACTTTTGTCAAACACACCTTTTTAAAAACCAGTTTCCACTAATAAGGCACTCTTAGCATACTACAGTAATTTGACAAACAGTAAACAAGTCTATTCCACAGATGTTTGAAGGGCAGCTTTATTCTCTTTTTTAATCCCGCATGATAGAATGTTTAATGATAAAGTGAAGGGAATTTAAGCTTGAATTACTATCAGAATTTCTGATTACCGAAATTGTCTGGTCCGTCATCTTCCTTTAGAAACAGAAAGGTTGGCAAACTTTAACTGCAACATGATGCAGAAGTAATACTGCATTGTTGTGCCAGTTTCAGGAACTGACAATTTTAATACCCTGCATTTGTCCACATGATTCTGCACCATATAAAATGCATCTCTAAAATGAACTGATGGAGTTGTATCTTCTTTTTTCATAAAAAGGCTCTCTTAAACCACATGCTCACCAAAATAATCATGCAAGTGACTTACAAAATGCAAGGTCTTCTGCTCAGGATCACCAGATGGATCAGCTTTCTCTCTACTGCCAGTAAATGCTGAATGTGTTACTTCCAATTGTATCTATAATCCTAGGATCATAACATCCTCTATGGTGTTTTGCTGAAGCTTTGTAATTCATAATCAAATTAAAGCTATTTTCCAAAGAGCTTGAAATCAATTGCATTTGGGTTTGTTTTGTTTCAGGTTGTTTGGGCTTTTTTTAATTAAAATGCTAAGTCTCAAAATCTCGAAGGTTCCTTTTTATCTTCCAATGCTCACACCCTTTTGGTGTAAGTTTCCTGTTGAAGTGAAGTTCAGTACAAAAGTGGAAGTGAAAGAGACAATTACTTCCCAGAGTAATTGTTATTAAGCCTTCTGTCAATTGCAATTACACTAAAATTGCATTCTAATAGTCTTCACTTTATGCATTATTATGTATAACTTTAAGTATTATATATAATGAATTACACTTGCTCATCATCTTGCTGTTCAAAGCAAATTATAAAAACAAACCTTTGCTCTTTTACTAGCTGTTTTTATTTTCTGATTCTGTATTCTTATTCCATGGGCAGTACTCACATACTGCTGCTTCATTTATTTCATATACACTAATGGAAATCATTAACAGGAAAAATAAAACAAGTAAGAGAACCATCATCGATATAGTAGCCTCCAAAAAGCTAGGAGATAGCATGACACTAGCGATGATGTTCTGATTAGTAAACATGCTTAGAACATAGAATTCAATAGAGTAAAGAAGTTCCTTCTTGTGATTTGTGATCTACAAATCCAGCGTCTTGTCAGGGAAAAAATATTAGAAAACACGAGGCCAGAATCAGGAAAATTTAAAGTGTCTTTCTAATTAATCTCTCCCCTTAAGATACAGCTATCTTAAGTCAGTTATGTGTTCGTGTCATTTTGCTAGAATAACCTGTTCCTAACCAAGCCTTGTTTTAGAAGTGTAGCAACCTGGCAAGACCTAAATCTACAAATCGCCTCCGACTACAGCATGGTAGGTGACCTACAATATATAAATCCGGTGACTATTTACAAAACCCAAGAAAGCTGCCCTCGCCTCCTCTTTCACCGTTTCCCAATTAGCCACAGAGCAAACCCCCCAAGCGAAGTACGTGAAGTAAAAACAAAGCGCCGCTAGCCCAAGGGAGAGGATCCGACCACAACGAAGGGGCGAGGCCGGCAGCCTCCCTCACCCCCGGCTCTGCGCGGGGTCCCTCCCAGGGCGGCGCCCGGCCCCAGCCGCAGCACCGACGGGAGCCAGGAGAGGAAACAGGGACAAAGGCGAGCCGATCCCCATCACCGCTGGGGGGGTTTCTCCTTCCTGCAGCCGAGCGACAATTGCAGCTGAGAAAGCTTTACGCAGAACACCAAAAATCAACCTCGCCGCCCCACATCCCCTAAAACCCCACCCCGCCCCTCGGCACAGGGAAGGGGCTGGCTGTCAGCGGCGCTGCGGAGGGACCAGCCGGCCCGCGCAGCCTTTTGTTGTTTGCGTAATTGCAAATAAAAAGGCAAAAAAAACCCCAAAAAACCCAAACAGCACCCCCCTCGTCACCTGCCCCCCCACCCCGCCATCCCCCAGCAGGGCCGCCCCGGGGTGCGGACAGCTCCCCTCGCTCACCGCTCGGTGCTGCAGGCTCGGGCGATGTGCGCAGCGCTCACAGAGGCGGCGGGGGGCCGCGCAGCCCGGGGAGCGGGGGGTGGTGTGGAGGAGGCGACCGGAGGAGGATGTCAGCGATGGGCGGGCGGAAGGAAAAGGGGGTTTGGGGGGCGGAGGGGGGGGGGGGGGAATAGGAGAGGACCGGGAAAAAGGAAGGAAGGGAACAGGTCAGCACCACGGCACCCTCACCCCGAGGCGCTGACAGATGCAGCCCAGCCCGGCGACCGTGGTGGTAGGCGCACGGCCCGGCCCCGGAGAAGTGGGCACTGACAGCTGCCAGCCACCACCGCCCCGGCTGCCGCTGCCAGTGCCGCCACCGCCCCTACGCCCGCCCCGCGCTCCCCCGCCTCCTCCCACCCGCCACCCCGCCCAACATGGCGGCTCCCCCGGCTGCTCCCATAAGTCCCCGCGCGCCCTTCTTGCTAACCGTGCCCCCCCTTCTCCAACCCCATGACGTCATCTCTCCCCCTTGGAGGGGATAGGAGCTGCGCGGGAAGCGGGCAGGGCAGTAGCAGCGGAGGTCCTCGCGCCTGGTTCGCCTGACCTTCCCCTCTCTCCCCAGAGAGCGGCCACTCGTTTGCTGATGCTGCGCAGACCCAGGGAGGAGAGGGATGCTGATGAAGGCCTTCAGTGGTTGAGATGCAAGGCTTTACCCTGACATCCCCAAGGCTGCCGGGAGAGAAGGGCAGGGGCCATGCTAAACGTTGCTAAGGCTTCGCCTGCTTGAAGTGCCATCAGAGAGCAAAACCTGGTATTTCCGCGAGGCACTCTTCGTCTGGTGACACTGGTGTTTTTACTCCAGAGCGGGCTAGCATTTTGAGTGTCCTGGCGAGAAGTTTAGGGATTTGCTTCCCCACATAAAGCAGGCTGACAGTAGGACCTACAACGCTGGTGCTGTTGAACACCTCTGGGACAAATGCACGGTAGCATGCAGCCAGATCACAGTGCAAGTTAAGCGGGGTAAACGCTGCCTGGCGTCCAAATTGTGTACTTCAGCCCACCTAGGGGTAATTAAGTGCTGTCCATATGTTTCAGCACCTTTGTTCTACATTGAACTACGTGAAAGATGCCTACTCTTCTACAGGTTTACACATAAAAAAGACTTCTGTGAGAGCCACAAGAACTATTTCTTTACAGCTCCCAAACTTCATTCTCTCTCTCACAAAGAAAGGAAACAATCACAGTATTTTCTTCCTGTTGCTCTATGTTCCACTAGGTAGAGATTAAACCCAGAAACAGGAGATAGAAGGAACTGAGGTTTGAGATTAAAAAATAGCTCAGTATATCAAAGTGGTAAAATATAAACTGGAAATCATCAGGGAACAGCAACAGCCTAACTTCATTAAAGAATTATTGTCTGGGCAAAATACTATGATGCAGTATCATTTGAGGAATAGAAAAGAATAGAATAGGATGGAGTAGCTCAGTTGAAAGGGATGTACAACAATCATCTAGTCTAACTGCTTGCAGTATATACAGGGTTTGAATCATAAGTTAATGAAAACATAAGGGGCTATAGTGGTAAATCAAAATGTCCAGCCTTGACTAAATGGTAATATTTAAAATACACAAGGAAAACAGAGCTAATATCTGTTTGCCCTCATATACAACACTGAGGAAGTCTCCAAAATGGCAGATAAGAGAAAAGACAGGTAAGAAAGCAAAACTCCTAAGAAGCAGGAGGAAGATGGAAAAGGAAGCAAGGGTAATGCTGTTGTCAAAGGGGCAGAAAATCAGCAAGAGCCAGAGAAGCCCTCAAGAAACAAAACAAAGGGGAATGTGGCTTGTCTACAGACTGGAAATAGCGTCACTGTTGGATTTGAAAAACTGAGGGAACTTAAGTATACTTTCTGACTACCAGTAATTAATTGATATTTTACACAGGTCAAGCTGTCCAACAAGGAAACAACTATGATGCTCATATTTTGGAGCAGCAGCTTCCTTTGTTCTGCATCTCCATTTAAAATGTATTAATGGTTTACCATCATATTGTGACAAGGCAGTACAGGCTCATGATGTATAATAATGTGAACTATGTGTTTGTACAGTAATATGAAAGGGAGTAAAGAAGATTGAAAGGCATTTCTTTATACAAACTACGAGAGTCATGCCAGTTGGTCCACAGGTTCAGAGAATTTTCATGAATACAAAAGAGATTTAATTAAAAATAGAACATGCCCTAATTACATAATTATGCAAGAGAAGTGATTCAAAGGCACCACTCCTGTCTTTTGAATAAACAATATTCATTGCTTTCTTCCTATCATGCATTTGCTTTAAAAGATTTCCTGCAATTAACAGCTTACCCGAGGGATCTGAGCATCTCAGAACAAAGCAAGTACTCCAGCTATGACCCTGATTCATAGTACACTGGCTAATCAAGTGTATGCATGTTGGCAATTTCCCACATAAGCAGCATATACTATAAGCTCCCTCCTGCAGAAAGGTTGATTAGCTCAATGGAACTAGAATGCAGTATTATTCCCCTCTGTTTATGGCACACAGCAGAAGACAGACACAGAAAAGACTTGGTGAGTGTGCTGCTTTGTCAAGCCTGACCTGAAATATTTGTAAGACTTCCTCTCCATCAGGATCTTGTTTTTCCTGTCTCATCTACATAGAAATTATCCAAGTTCATCTAGCAGTAAGAACTATTTACTGGCCACTTTTCCATCTTCTGTTAGGGAACTAGTTATGCTGTATCTCCTGCTTTTGCGAATAAACGATCTAGACATGCTGTCTCTAGAGTACTCTTTGCCTACCACCACCAAAGTCACCATGGTTTTCCAGGGACATAGGAGTGGGTATTAAAACAAAGCCTCAAAATACACTGTTTACAATGCTGAATTCTTTATTGTCATTTGTCTTTTATGTACTCACTTCCCTCCTCTCTCAGAAGAAAGGGGTTTGTAATTCACAGTGGAAGAGAAAAAAAAAAGGCAAATGATTGAACTAATGCAATACTAAGGTCTTAGGTGCAACAGTGTGACAAACACATGCAGCAGACTAAGATTCGGTTTAACTGACATCCAGAAATAGAGAAAGCCTCTGTAAAGACATTGAGGTTCACTTCATTTAAGGAGTGTAGATCATTTGATTTTACCATTGTTATTAAAAAGACCAAATCCTTCAGGTTTAGAGGATCTTTCCTGAAAAAGAAACAAAAGTTCTTTATATCTAATCCTACAGTCTACAAAATCTATTACTTCTTTTTATAAATATGGGCTAGAGTAAAGCACTACATTGGAATAATGTCAACTGCTGCTAAAGTGCTGTTTAAAAGCATCCTGGCAGTAATAAACATTGAAAGGCCAGATTCAGCAACTTGTCTGGCTCTTCATCACAGTTGCTTGACAGTTGCATATAGTCTAAGCTTGTATTTCCTACAAGAATGTCCTTTACAAAAAAGAAGAAACAAAAATCAGTGCTCAAGAGTGAAAGGTGTCAAGTACACAGGCACAATTTGAGCCTAACTCCTTTATGCATATGTGCAATTATTGCACACGGGGTACCTTGTTATTAGGAAATTCAAGCACTTTGGAGTAAAAGGGCTGTATTTTGTGTGCCATGACTCACTGTCATAGTCAAGATGCCCGAATATACCATCAAGAACTCACTGTTGGAGATGACATTAAAGTTCTAAATAAAGTAACGACTTATCATGGTCCTCTTCCCAAGTCAATAAGTTTATTTATATGCAAGTGAACTCTCCTTTTTCGCAGTCACAAAGATTTCTAGAAAACTATAACATATAAAAACTCTGCCATTTTCTATCCACAGAGATAAAAAAAAAGCCATGAGGTGTTAAGCCAGGCCATTCCATTAGCTAACATCTGCCTTTAAAATAGAGCAGGGTGCTTGCACTGGGTATCAAGATTTTGCTAACAAGAATTCTTTTCATCTCCCAGCTATTACAGAGCTGTGCTATTGTTAAAGCCCAAAAGACACAGACTGAAAGGTTAAGATGCCCATTCAATTAGAACAATTAGATTATGAAAAATCAGACATAAAAACCTCAGGTAATACCATTAAAGTAACTTCTTAAAAGCTGTGAACTACTGAAGAATTTGCATGTCAGTATTAATGTGAATGTAGAGAAAAATACTAGACAGTTTCAGCAACACAGCTATATTTATATATCCAAATTTCCACTGCTATCTTTGAAGTACTAAGGATCGAAGAAATACACCCCTTGACAAGCTGTAATGCTCTTCTACTTTCAAGCATCAAAATTCCCAATAGGTTAAGGTTCACAGAGGAGAGCTTATGATAATTGGACTTCTATCTTTATTCCCTACATTCAAGGAGTAGGTTCCCACCTCTACAAGGAAATGCTCACACCAACACACACACACTCTGCTCAACCAGCAAGTTCTGTTCCTTCTTTAATTCTGCCATACTCTCATTTCACTAAAAGATGTAGCAACATTCTTCCTCACCTGCATCTGTTATGTAGTCAGCTACTAGTTGACTCCCAACACCCTTCTAGCTTGGACTCTTCTCCATATTCACTCTGTACAACTTCTAGTGTTTCTACATGAAGAAAAATTTCTGTCTATGCTACGTCTTTCCTTCCTCCATACTTTCATTTTTCAGTGAGTTTATTCTCTCTTGGGCTTTCAGTTTCAAGGATATGAGAATTGTTAATCACTGCGTATGAGTCACAGGAAGTTACATTTATTTCTTTATTAATCCCCTTTGTCACTGAACCATTGAGAAAGTGTGTAAAATCCTTTGGCAGAAATAAAAACTTTGGTGATGGAATATCACAATTTAGGCCACTCCTAGAGTAAAAACATTCAGTGTTTGATACAGTACTACTATTCTCCCTCCCATATGTTTAGTTCCTATGACTGTGCCCATTTTCTTTACCCTTCCTTTGGGATAAGGCCTCGTATTGATAGGAAAAATGTTTATTCCACAGACCGATTCTTCCAAACACAAAGTCTTTGGTAGTCCATACTCAAACCTGGGGAACAACTTGGCTAGGAGCAGAAAACAAAAGTTTCACCTCTACTGATCCCCAACTGCCTGCTTTACTGCCACTTACATTATCCCCTTCCCTTTCTTTGAACACCAGCTCTTTGTTACCTGCCTGGTTTGTTAGCATTCTTTTGCTAAGGAATTCCTTTGCTAGAATTTGCTAACTCACCAGGCTTTGCTGACAGATTACTTGTGATCACATCAGGTGAGACTCTTACCTTGATAATCTTGGTAGTCATTGTAGGGTTTTTTCCATGGTGAAGGAAACTTAGGTATCTTTTTCTCATTACATTTTCCAGAGATTCATTGGGAAAAGTGCTTTTTCCCTAAAAAGCACACCCTCTGAGGGCAGTCAGTCGTGCATCCGTGTCAATCTGGGATAACTTCATTAACTAGTATGGGACTTTGAAAGCATCAGAAAGGCATTAATTTTTCCAACCAACATTAGGCAGAGAGACAGACTGAGACAAACTTGTCCCAGCACCAGGGAAAATGGTGCTTCCTCATGGAGATAATAAAGATAGATTCTCTTTATTCTAAGATTCCTACATACATTTGGAAAAGAAGGAAGTTGTAATTTTTCAGATGCTGCCTCTTATTAAAGCTCATGCATGTGCTAATCAAAGAAATGCTAATGCCAGTGTATGCCTGTATGTGACCTTTTCCAAGTAGAAACTTGCACCTATTGATGAGAGAGAATGCAGCGTCAAGAGTCTAAAAGGCATTACAGACAACTGCCTGATTGGGTCTTTTTCTGCTTGTAATTATCAAACTCTACTGAAAACTGAGAAGGCATCTTGCCCTTCCTGCCCAAGAACCTCAGTCCTCCAGTGTTCACTCTCAAGGGCAATATATACCAGTAGATTTAGTGCCAAATTGTGTCATTTCTTTCCAGCTCTTTTCCGTTGCTAGTGATTAGTCTCATTTCTCTACGTGTTTGCATTTCTAAGGAGGTCTTCCAACGTGACACTTTTGCATGTCTAAGTTATTGTACAGAAAGAAGATTCTTCCCTGGGTAACCCTCTTAGCTGCTCCTTCCTCCACTTACCCCTCTAGAGATTTTGCACTTCTTTCTCACCTTTTGACCATCAATTTACTTGGCTAAATAAACTGAAGTCTCTATAAGAGAGATTCTACATCTCCTCAGTTACTCATCTTCCACTGCTCCCATTTGCTTCAGATTTCTTGAGCCTAACGTGCTGCAGTTGTTTGCCATGGCCACTATTGAAAATGATTGTTCCCAAGTCTGATTTATCAGTAATCTCCCTTTCACTTGATATTACTCTTCTGCACAGCTGAAGCTGCAGCAATTGCCAAACCCTTATCTCCTTTCAGTTCTTCCACTAAGCGCTTTTTTCTCCTTATCAACTAATACTCTATAAGGAATTACACCAAATTCACTTGACATCTAAGCTGCCTTTATTTTTGTTTTTAATAGGAGGCCATTTTGCCTCTGCTTTTCATTGTGGGCACTTGCTTTGGTTAGGAGGGTATTCAAATCAAGGCAGTACTCAGCTGCACTGGACTGGGGAATTAATGGTGATACAGTTTGCCCCAAGGGAAAGGGAGATGGAAATGTTTCTGCTGTGTGACAACCATTTCTGTAGTTTCTGTGCCAATGACCAATTATGCCTCTACAGAAAATGGCTTCTGTGAATATGCCTGTGGCAAGATGGATGGCATACAGTATATGGGGCTGAGAATGGCAGAGTCACTCTAGAAATCAATAGGAAAGAGAACTGCCTGTGCTAGATATTTTGTTCCTCATCCTGTCTCCTGGGAAATAGAGCAGATGCAGAATAAGGAGGGATAATCTTATTCCCAGGGGGGTGGAATTCTCTCTCCTTGTTGCCTCCACAGCAAATATGTACTGTGAAGTTTTTGCTTCAGTTTCAGATGTTTCTGTTCCTATCTCCTATGGTGCAATTATTTTTTTTAAATATGCTTTAATGGGTGACTTACTTTCAAGTTCACAGAGAAATTCATTGACAAGGATTAAATTCAGAGACACCATGGCCACACTCTTCACTACTTCTGTACCTTCACAATGATACAGAAGAAAAGATGTGTGCATAACTGCTATGAAGTCTTAAGACTTAAAACATTAGTGAGAAGCTTGCACAATTAATTCCTACAAGCTGGTTGGGATGTTTTATCCCCACAGGCCTGTCAGTTACCAAGAACTTGATCTGTGCTCAGTCTCCAAAAGGTGTAGAACAGAGTCTGTTAACCCAGATGAGAAAGGATTGAGAGAATGGTTTTTAATCACTTTGTGCCTTCCCAGTCCTATAATACTCCCTGATCCCTGTCTGATTTAGGCAGCCACAAGGACCTGTGACCTTGACCTCACAGAATCACAGACCTCCAAGATCAAGTCCAGCCTATGACCTGACATCACCACATTGACTAGACCACAGGATCCATGATCTAGCTTGTCCACATTTAGTATACCCCCTCTATTACGGAATGTAACTTCTGGGTCTCAGTTTTTGAAGAAAGGAATTCCTTGTACATCCATGTATAGGTGATTCAGAGATCAGTATAGAAAAACAAAGAAACAAACCCACTAGTGAGGGGATGCTATTAATTTGTCCAGTTTGACAAATACTGCTGCATCACATCATATTCTGAATGTTTTTCTTGTTCCAAAAAGGCTAGTCTCAGTGTAAGTAAGTTGTAATTTATGCAGACATTGGCTAAGAAAGGAGTTACATCATCAGCATGTAGATCATCAGAGATATTCTGAGGCTGTAGTCTTGCTTCACAGATAATTAAAGATAGGAATTTAAAGCAAGGCTCCTTGACCTCCAATTTTAGTGGCCAGCACAATGCACAAGAAGCAGAGCTTGTATTAATCTAACAAAAAAATTAGTGCCACCACCATTTTCTACAATGCCAGTGTCACCTGCACACATGGTCTGTTTGAGGTGTTTTGATTACATGGAGCAATTCACTCTAGCACATCAGTTAACAGACTCCTAGGGAAGTTCTGGGGAATTGCTGAACCATGCCATATGCAGTACTTTAGATTTTTAACTTGTGTGTTCTAACAAAATTGTTCCTTACTATTTAAAATACCATTTATGTTTTAATGAAAGCTGATATACACTGAAATTGTTCCAAATATACACATATAGTGCAGTCTTACATAGTTTATCAAGCCCTACATATTGAAAATAATGTAACTGTAAACAGGAACTGAAATATGTCTCAACACTAGGAGAAAGCTGGGAACAACTGATGTATATATAAATTAGCTATGAAAGTGAAATGTACTGCCTACACAGTGTTACACTCATTATTACATGCTGAAGGGCCACAAAGTACACCATCACCATATGTTTGAAAATTGTCATGACTCACACTGAATAGGCTGATGAATAAGAGTATGCTCCTTCATCAGTGTTTAGTGCTGACCAGAAATCAACCCAGTAAATGGGTCTGTTATAGGCAGCAATTTAGCATGCCCTATAACTTTATACTTAAGTACACAACTTTGAAAATGTTACTACCAGGTTTATCATGCACCAGTGCAAAAAGCACTCCAAATAATCTTCAAAGGAAGGTTCACACATTTCTCATCTTCCATCCCACTCATTTTGCAGCCAGAAGAAGCTGGAATGCTGTTACCAGCACACTCAATGTCACTTACCTTCTTTCTCTTTGAGTTATTGGTTATGAACTCTGTTGGGTAGTGCCCAGAAACAAAGTACATATTGTAAATGGGTGAGATTGCTCTTCTGTTTTGCAGGTAAATAGATAATAGAACTAAATGTTGAAATTACATTGTTAAGTACATATGAAATTGAACAGAGTGCTAAGTAGCTGTTAAATAATACCTATAGAGACTCAGACACTAAGTAATAAGCTTCTTTCCTCCTTTTAGAGAAAGTGTGAACCTCATGATTCAAAAACCTGAGAAAAATCTTCCTAAGAAGGAAACATGCCCTGCCCAGTGGCAACTCTTCAGTCACGTTTTCCCAGCATCAGCCTATTTTACTCACTCCTACAGCAATCGGATTTATGGCTGCAATACCATGGCAACTCTAAAGCCTGCCCAGCAAGTCTCCAGGTGTCACACTGTATTGACCCCTCTTTTCCCTACAACAAAAGCAGCACCATGGAAGAAGCAGCAGAGAAGCATAGCAAATGAATTAATTTTGAGCATCTCATGTCAATTAAAATTGCTCTGTAATATCCTATGGCAAAACTGATCTCTCCTTTGAAGTGAGCTTGAATTCTCCTTTGATACAAATTAGCACCAGTGGCTGTTTACTCATACCACCTTAGTATTTTGTTCTGGTTCTCATGGTGCAGTTTTCCATAAGGCCAGAGGTAACTAAGTTTTCCAGCCATGACATTAACAAAGAAATATTATTTTGGTAAATGTGAGAAGATTGGTAAGCCCAGAAGACATTTGCATACATATTCACTGGAATTTAGCTTCCATTTTGTCTTTTGGTCTCACACAATTTTTGACAAATAATTCTTTTCTACCTAAGTACTTATAGTTCCTACAGCTACTAAGGTCAAAATTATCTTGACTTGGTTTGTTACAGAATTATTTGTGCTGTGTCATACCCTCTGTTTTCTATATGACACTCCAAAATAATAAAATCACTTGGAAAGCAATCAAGGCAGATTTCTAATGATTCAAATAATTCCAGAGGTGAAACTAACTTTTCTGGAACTCTTTATAATCAGCCATGTATGCTACGCATTGATCGGAACATGAAAAAAACTGAAGGCAGGGATTTATTACAAAGACAGAGCTAAAATTTGTGAAAGAGGAAGTTCTTTAACAGTGAGATATGAATAGTGACCTGAATTTCTTACGATTCTGAAATCTCCGCTTTGCTTGTCAATGTGTTTTGGCTTAGCTGATGAAAGTTATCACAGCCAATTATGCAGCTGAATCATATCAGTGGGTTCTTTGGAGGCAGTGGTGTGAAAGAGAACTGCTGAATGCCAGCAATTCTTGACTAGCATAGGGGCTGCTAGGAACTCATGTCAGTCATGGTCCATCAGAATAGCTTCAGGGCTACTCCAGCTTAGGCTGAGTGCTAATTGCCTCCTGGCAGTCCCACAAGATGCATACGATCATTTTTGCTGCCTCCTGCCATCTCATGCCCTGGTCACAACACACATGGGACCACCCCTAAGGATGAGAACCTGCATAAACCATCAGAAAGCAAAATCACTTTCCCTGCAAAATACCAGAAACTCAAATAAGTAAGTATCTGGTTTGAACTAGTAAAACACAAGTAGCTTTATGAAACAGAGTCCACATCTTCCAAACATTTACTGATTTTGACTAGGTGTAGTGCTATAAAATACTATTTCTCCCAAGTTAAGACCACACTTAAAAAGGGATCATGTAATCTTTTGCCTTTATTTCTGTCCAGAAGCACTGCTTTTGTGTAGTACACAGCATCTGCTATTTGAAAAGACCAGTCACCTAAATCTCACAATACTTACATAAATGTTAATTCATTAATGAGTGCAAAGTCAAGGCATAAAGTGATTTAGATAATGAATATATTTGTATCAAGATTATAAAAAAACATTAATAAGTGCATGCAGTATTAAGATATACCAACTCCTAAGAAAAAGTAACTTGCATTTCCCTTACAGTTACAAGGTTATTATTCTGTGAATCAGTGTACTCAACCTTTAGTTGGTCCACCTCACAATTCCGTATGACACTTAATAACAACTCCTGTCATATTCTATTAATACTGCAATAGAGAAATTCAATTAATAGCAAAACCCCCACATTACCATAACCCCCCTAAGTCTCTACACACTAAAATTATTTGAATGTTACCAAAATGTTGCATTATTATGCACTTACTGAATGCATAAGATATGATATAGAGAGGCACATGCCAACACCACTACATACGAAACACTGTTGCTTGTTGTGACAGGATTAGCTAAATACCTAAGGGATAAGAACACTCCCCTGTATTTTTCCTATACTCTGATAATGTGCACAGAAAAGCCACTCTTTGATCTATTTCACTAGCTTCAGTTACAGCAACAGGCTTTGGTATACATAAAAAAAATTATTATTTTTAGTAGTCTGTGGCAGCTTCTTATTCTTCCTTTGATGCAGAGGATTTATGATCAATATCTGAAAGCAGTGAGCATTATTACAACTGCTCAGAGTAAAAATAAAATAACCAAAGTAATGCAATGCTGGCAGAAACTATAGGGATTTTCAGCCTTCAGAAAATGTAATCATCTCACTAAATCTATGTGGCTTTGGTAATGACTCAATTTCATATGGGAGTTTTTAAAATAACATCTTTTCAGTGGCTTTATTAGATATTCTAAATCAGAGTTCAACACTTACCAAATAGATAAATATTTTCCTCCTTCAATAGGCTTTAGATTAAGGGACACATTGCTCCACAGAGAGTCTTAATGAAGGCAATGCCATAAAATCATGAGTTTTACCAGCAAGTAGCTCACAGCAGAATCCCAGTACGATCCATCATATGCCAGCTGTTTTTTGGTGACCAACACTAAAATGACAGGTTCAGGAAACAATTTTAACTGTGAATTGACTGAAGCACCATTCAAGCACCATGTGAATTCCCACATTCCCCCAATGTCAACACATATTTGCATAATGAGGCATATTAAATTCCACTGACATCTAGCACTTTTTTCCTTGGATTAGTTCTAGAAGGGAATCAATTTCCTGATCTGGTTCAGGAGGCAGACACAAAAATGTCTGTGTTAATAATAAAAGTGAGCAGCGCAGAAGAAAATGCTTCTTTTTATTGACTTCCACCCACTTCAACTGTATGTGAAACTACCTGAGGGATCTTACGCATAGGCTGTCAGATCATATGGCTATCAAGCACCAGTCCAGTGGGGTTCTGGTGTCTGCCTCTCAGGGGTATTTTCTTATATTGTCCAGTCATTCTTTCACATTGGAACTACTGAACTGTGTGCATTTTCATTGTGGATGAAAGCTTATGTACTCCAAGAGATGAGTATAAAGCCCTCAAGAATTACATTACATACCCACAGCACTCCATTTTAAATTGTTCCTGAATAAGCAGGGCATTTGTAACTTTTTAATAAATAGATACCTTTTACAGTACCCATGTAGTAAATAACAGTATTTTCCTGTAAGTGTTGGTGATCACCTATTAATGACTCTTTTCATTTACTAGTACACAACACGGAAGTGCAATTCAGTGACTCTTTTAGGCCCAATGATATCATATGAAAGTGTGGTCCAGTACTGTACCATTAGTAGTTCATCTTGCAAAGGAATTATTACAGTTGATACTGACAAAGCTTTTTGCTCCAGCTGCAAAAGCCTGTGAATAAATGATACCACGTTTAGATATGAAAAACAGGTCAATAGCTACTGAGCTGACATTTCCAAAAGCAGAATCCTCCCCACAGCATAGCTTTAGGAAAGCACGCTTCAGCTGACAAGACATATTCTTTCTGACTGAAACCTCTTACTACATACTGTATCAGAAAACCCCAACCATTATTTAAAAAAAAAAAAAAAGCAACAACAAAAACATTAACTGTATAAACGGACAGGGAGAGCATTCTGAGGAATGAAAATTCTTTTAAAATGTCACATATCTGTAATTTAAAACTTCACTGAAACCAGCCTCCTTCCAACTGATGATGCATACCTGCACAGCAAAAAAAAAAGTATAAAAAAAATGTCTCTAGGCAAGTTGTTTTGAGTGCCTCAGAGATACTGTTGAGAATGGCACGTTTGGTGAAAGAAATGAACCCATAGAAAGCAGTGTGTATTAATATTAGTGTTCCTCTTCTCCGTACAGCCACGTGTTTCGTTTTCTGATGAAACTGGCAATGCTTCTGCTTTACTGCTCAGCATTTACTAATCATAGGTTAGATGAACTCTTCTCCAAGGGCAGCAGATTTCTTTTAATTAAAAGTATTTACAAAGACCCTGTTGCACTAGCAATGCATAGGAAAACATACCTTAAATCTTTATTGAAAATAAGAAACAAATCACAGTGAAAAGAGGGATTTCTGAATTGATTTTATGTATACTCACAAATCAGACTTGTTTCTTCAGCCATGTTGTAGTACTTACAGATAACTACTGCCACAGACAGAAAACTGCTGCAAAATGAGACATTTTTGTCTGTGTATATTAATAGGACTGGTGGGAACATCTTTCTCTGACCCAAGTTCAGGTACAGCACACTGAGTCACATGCTATTTAGGAACTATGGCTTTGTGGTTAAAAATATGGCCCTTCTGATACATTCCATTTAACATAAACAAGGAACAGCTTTTAAAGCTTTCTTGGTTGTGTTTCAATTGGGAAGTACTTTAGATATTCTTGGAATAAAAGGTAAAGGAAATCTACACAGAGGGTATAAATTAAAACCAATGGCACCTTTTATTTACATAATTTAACAAACGTATCCAAGTAATTACTACATTAGTTATACAAGCTCTGAATGCCATTATAAACAACAATTTCATAGCAGACCTAGTTAATGTTGCATTCTTCATGGAACTGTGATTAACCTCCAACACTTCTCTTTTTCCAACGAAGCCACCTCAGAGCTCTCACCAGTGCTACTTGTCCCATGAGGAATGTGATAGTAAAGTTTCGTTTATACCAATCTCTAGGGTTCCAAAGCCAGGAAAATCAGCGCACATGACAAGATAAAAAAGGGAAAGAGGGATACAATTATATTAAGATATCCTTTGGCATTGACAAATGACAATTCAATGATGACCTGCCTTTTCTGTTCTTTGTGGCAACACTTTCTGCCTAATGAGAGTTAGGTGACATATTTAAAGATTTATGCAAATATATGCATCCATAAACACATTCCAGGCAGACTATGAGGCTACAAACATTGAAAGCTTAACTGTAAAAAAGTTAAGGGATGGGTAGTTTTATGACCAATTGTATTTTAAATCAGGCAAGATAAAATAATTGTAAACATCTTTCATGTTTCAGAAGTAAGTCTGATCATCAAGCTATCCAGACCAATTTCCTGCCAGTGCTGTGCTAGGGGTAAGATTTGTTTGTGCACATATGAAGATGTGCTGGAAAGACCACAGCTGGTCACATATAAGGGTGGGGAAAAAAATAAAAGTAGTAACTATCACACTTCAAGGAGGAATTGTATAACCCAATATAAAAAACATTATGTTTCTAATGCAGTACCTTTACAGGAAATACATCTTTAAAAGGTACTGAATTAGAGAGTGTCTTTAATATTGCCAAAGTATGTCTTTATATCTTTAGATAGCTTTTATGAAGTATGCATGGCTTCTGGAACCAATTCAAGATATAGATAAGATAGTCAGTATCAGCTCTTTTTAACCCCTGATAATTTGCTTCAAATTCTTGCCCTTGTTACAAAATAAATAAATATACTTTTTTCTAGTTTCTAACAAGGATCCCACTCCAGTTTTTTAAACTGCTGCACAAGAAGCAAGAGAATGTACTTACTGTAGAATTATCAGGGAACATTAAACACTGGGATTTAGGTCTTCTCTTGAGATCTGAGAAACCTTGTATGGACAGATTTAACAAACCTGAAATACTAACCTCTCGATAAGGACAGTAACCGAAACCACACTGACAAGCAGCACTGAGCCACTCCCTCAAGTGTCACGTTAAATCAAAATGTCATGCTAACATGGCAACTGTTTCTCTTCCCCTTTCATGTTTCATTTCCTATATCTTTCTGATTTCCACCCCCCCCCCCCAACCAGACTGTATTTCCAGTTTAAATATCCTGAAGTAAATATTCATAGCATCTATGAGCAGTCATTGCTTTTCTTTTAACTCAGTTTTAGAAGCTGCAACACTTCAATGGCCAAAGTTTTCAGGCCAGCTGGCCACACTGCAAAAGAACTTACAGCTGAATGAAAACAGTTCTCTAGATCTGACCCCTAAAAATCAGAGTGTACGTAAAAAGCTCCACTGCTTTCATGGTTATGCATTTTGAAACTACAATGAAACGGCTGATGCAGCCTGATTTTACAGGAGGACAAGAAGAAAGGTCATGTCTAGGCCCAAAGCCTGAACTCTTACTGTGAATAGGTAACACTATCCTGAGGTCACTATAACAATGGCATCTGATGACCAGTTCTAAGACAAACTAATTGCTGCCTCATCAGTTAAAAGCTGCTTGAAAACAATCCTCTTAAAAAGATTTTTTCTTAGTTTTCCATCTTGTTATGCTATTGCTTAGGTTTATGGTGAGGTTTCCTCCCACACCACCTCCTGCCATGGGCAAGGCAAGATGTGACTATCTCTTAAAAATCTGTTACAGTAAAATTGTTCTTACAGTATAGTACATTATGGTACATGCACATACTAAACCTAAACCACCATTTGTAATAGATCAGGTCTAGTAATGGTAGAATTCTCACTAGCATTACACCATTAGGATCCCAGTAAAACCTGACACCTCTGAGCTCAATAATCTTTCAATCCAATACAGAGAAGAAACTGAAGTTGTGGTGTCATATCCAAGGGACATTTTAAAATACCATTTTCTAAACAGTTTTAGGTGTTGCTTTACCAACTATGGGGGGGCAAATTTTAAATATGATTTTATGCCTTTGATTTACACTGTAATACATAATACTTGACATAAATACCTTCTACATACCTGTTATACTGCATATGCTTTCTGAAGTTTTTACTTAGGAAGTCCTTGTAGAAGTCAGCCATTTCTTCTGCATTCAGTGTTGCTTTTTGACCTGAAAATAAGTTTTGGCATAACAATGTCAAGGTAATACTTTGGATTAAAACACTGGGTTCAGATGCAGGAGAGTTAGATCTGACTCCTGCAGAAGTTTTTATCTTTTATCTGCTTTTATCTTCCAGCTTTAAAAGAGTTATGCATGGAGCAGACCAAAAGAAAAATACTGGTCATCTTGAAGTTGGCATAACTTTTAAGCCCTTATTACCTGTTTATCAATTCTTAGACTATTTAGGGAACTACTAGACCCTGTGAAAAAGTGCAAAAAGCTAGGAGTATCTATGTTTTGAGTAAAATTAATCTCTCAGGGGCTGAGGTCTAAAATAACACAAGTAAGGTCATTTAGTAACATATTTGCCCTCTAAAGCAAGTCAATAAATATAGGAAGAGCACTATCCATGAGTGACATTTTCAAAAGGACATTTTTTTTCCTGTCACTGTTGATAAATTTTAAGGAACATATAAAGGAAAAACAAAAAGACTATACGTTCCAAGATTTTCAGATTTGTTAACAATACAGTAGACAATTATTTTCTGAAGAAGCAAGTACAAGAGATGACACTGAATGAGCAAGAGGAGACAGGTTCTCTCCACAGAACACAACAGGAAAACCTACAGCAACAGCACAGATGTAGAAACGCAAGACCAGCAAATATTCTCAACCCTAACAGGTAATTCCTATACAAAATTTCTGGCACTTACAAAGTTTCTAAAATAAGGGTCAAATTGGCATCTCAGGCAACATGGATATGAGGAGGAAGATTGAATTGTGATATTTGACTTGTTACTGTTCCAAAATGCATTTTAAAGCTTCTGATACTGATCACAGAAATGCAAATTATAGATCAATTCTATTTGTCATTATTTACAAATCTAATATATTACAATGGATTAACATGCAACCAGAGGAATTTACTCTAAGGTTATTTGAAGGCTACTGACTTCACACCTAAAGTTAGTTTCTTCATGCTGGTATCAGCAGAACTGATTCACTTAAAAGAGCAGGTTTTGTTCCAACTGTTCATGTTTGTTATTATTGTTCTTATATTTATATACACATGCAGCTGTATTATAGAATAGCCTTCATAAACACAAGCAGCCAACCTAATTTTATTTCTACAGGATGTAGATGTTTATTATTTTTGCTTTTATTTCTAGGGTATGAAAAACCACCCCCAAAAAACCCACACCAAAATGACATTTCTAAGCAACACAGTACTTAATTAAAATAATTCCTCAATTGCACACTGATCACCAAGATACAAACAGGGGAAAAAAATAATGGTCTGTGATATACAGAACATCAGAGCAGATGCTTTACTAAACTGAACAGCTCATTATTCTATGAGCAAACTGTTCAACCTCATAGTACAATGACCAATTCACTGATGTTACGAAAGCATCTTGTCTTCGGTTTCACATAATGAATTAGAGAGGCAGCTATTTTACAGCAACTGTGCTCAGGCAAAGATATGCAGATAGCAGTTGCTGTCTCCCCAGGTGGTGTCTTATTTTCCCTCAAGGTAAAATATTTTTATGTATTGTATACACTATGGACCTGAAGCCAGAGTGTGAATTTGTCCACCCAATCATAACACACACTTGAGGCAACTCACTGAATTAGGAGGTGTGAAAGGAAACAGCCCCTTCCTCCTTAGGCTACAGGATCATTACATTACTTGGTTAGTATTTCAGTACTTTCCCACCAGCTGCAGGGAAGGTATTAAGGGAAGGAGAGTGCAACAGATGAACTAACCCTCACAAGCACATCTCTGAAGAGCTCCTCCTCTATCATGATCCCACAAACACTGATAACCAAGATTTACTGTGACAGAAGAGAGTGTAAACTAACAAAATTCAAAGTCAAACAGAGCTCAGAAAGCATCTTAAGCTATAAACAAGTATCTCACTAACCTGTTTCATCTCTCATTTCCAGACCCTTGGCTTTCAGTCTTGAGAAAATAAATTCTTCTTTTTCCTAAAATGTTTTTCCACAATAGAATTTGATGTACTCAGTTATTGAAGTTAGCCATTGTTTTTAATAACAGTGTGAAAAAACCAACAATGCTCACTGTACTTGTAAATGTCAATACAACACTTTCCTGAATCTAGCGAGTTAAAACAGGTAGCTTTGTCACTTAGATTCTGCTATCTGTACATATCACTTAATTCATGCAAGTGTTTTCCCCCAGGGATCAGTGCTGGGCCCCATGCTCTTCAATATCTTTATCAATGACCTGGACAAGGGGCTCGAGTCATTTCAGTATTTCAGTATTCCTAAGGTTGGAAGAGACCTCAAAGATCATCGAGTCCAACCTGTCACCACAGACCTCATGACTAGAGAGGACACTACTGCCCACTGCAGGCTTGAACACACGACCTTCCCATTACGGGTCTGATGCGCTACCAACTGAGCCACCTGAGGGGGTCCATCATCAGCAAGTTTGCAGATGACACCAAGCTGGGGGGGGGCAGGTGTTGATCTGTTAGAGGATAGGAGAGCTCTGCAGAGGGACCTTGAGAGGCTGGACAGATAGGCAGAGTCCGATGGCATGAGATTTAATGCATTTAAGTGCCAGGTTCTACACATTGGCCACAACCCCATGCAGTGCTACAGGCTGGGGTCAGAGTGGCTGGAGAGCGGCCAGGCAGAGAGGGACCTGGGGGTACTGGTGGATCATAAGCTGAAGATAAGCCATCAGTGTGCCCAGGTGGCCAAGAAGGCCAATGGCACCCTGGCCTGTATCAGGAATAGTGTGGTTAGCAGGAGCAGGGAAGTCATTTTGCCCCTGTCCTCAGCACTGGTTAGGCCACACCTTGAGTACTGTGTCCAGTTCTGGGCCCCTCAGTTTAGGAAGGATGTTGACTTGCTGGAGCGTGTCCAGAGAAGGGCAACAAAGATGGTGAGGGGTTTGGAGCACAAGCCCTACGAAGAGAGGCTGAGGGAGCTGGGGTTGCTTAGCCTGGAGAAGAGGAGGCTCAGGGGAGACCTTATTGCTGTCTACAACTACCTGAAGGGAGGCTGTAGCCAGGGGGGGTTGGTCTCTTCTCCCATGCAACCACCACTAGAACATGAGGAGTCACTATCACTGGAGGTCTTTAGGAAGAGACTTGATGGGGTGCTTGGTGCCATGGATTAGTTGATTAGATAAGTGTTGTAGGGTAAGTTGGACTGGATCTCAAAGGTCTTTTCCAACCTGGTTAATTCTATTCTATTGAAGCATATAAAACTTACTTGTGGAGTAAAGTTAGAACTGAGTATTGTGTGATAGGTTCCAAATCTTCAGTCTGTAAGGGAAACTATGAAGACATGCGGCACTGGGTAACTGAAAAACCCCTGATATTACTTAGATGGAAACAGAATAATTATTTATACTTAAGTCTTTGAAACTTAAAAATCTTTTCTATGGAACTAAAAAACAAAATTCATCATTTCACTGAGATCTTTGCAAGTCTGGGGAGGATACAGTAATCAAAGATCATCACAAATTATGGTGAACTGCCAAGTAGTTACCGGTTTTCCAACAAAATTCAGTGTCTGCTAAACAATGCTGCTATCAGAAAAGATACCACAACTGAAAATTCCTCACTTTTAGTCATTTTGGGGTACACTGCCAATGAAACAAGGCATGTCCCTCATTTCCACTTGGTGACTGTACCTTATTTCTCTTATGACAGATCAAGAGGAAATGCAGAATCATTTTCAACTGTGACTAGAACAGCTGACTAAGGTGGCTACAGCAACTTACATTGAAAGTAAGAGTGGAAAAAGACAAGTATCATTATATGCCAATAATAAATACACAGGCTCTTTAGATTTGTACATAATCCTAAAGAAAGGAATGATTTAAAAAAAAAAAAAAAAGCAGCAGTTTGCAGGAAGACACCGTGCGTATCAACAGAAACAGTACTGACTGCCAGACAGTAACGGTGGGCAGCACTGACCCTACCTCAGGCACCAAACCCCTGCAGGTTACTGGCGGGCAGGCAGGAGCCGAGTAGCCCCGGGTGTGCCAGAGGACTCACCTGGCTGAAGGCACGGTTGTGCCGTGCCCAGAAGTGCTGGTCGCAGGCCTGGGCCTCCTGCCGCGCCTCCCGCAGCCGGCGCTCCAGGGCCGACTCCTCGGGGGGCACGTAGAAGATAACCGGCCGCAGGTTGGAGTGCTTGTCGGGGGGGCCGATCCAGTCATTGCGGGAGTGTGCAGGCGGACTGAACCCCAGGCCCTTGAAAACACAGGCAGAACTCAATTACGAACACTAGCACTTTATGAATTATATCCCTATTTGAATTAAATTCCAAAATTCCACATGGCCTTAAGCCACCCGAGCACAGCAAGTTCAGAAATGATGCACGTTCAAATACCCCGACAGAAAACCATGGGAGACCTTTAAAATTTACTTGTAATGAGAAATGTTATTAGAGAGAAAACACCGTAGGAGTCTTTTCCAAGGAAGATGAACTTTTTTTTTTTTTTAAAGCAACTTTCCGCCACCATTCCTGTACCGCAGTTATTCCACTCTATTAAAATACAAGGCAGCAAGACCTCGCAGGCGCGTAACCCCTCCGACGCCCTCCCTTCTTCGCGCAGCCTCATGGACACACAAGCGTGCAGCGTTTTCGTGTCAGGTTTTAGGAAGTAGCAAAAATCACTCCATTTGCAAAGGCGTTTTGCTTTCCCTATCACTCGGCGCCCACCCGAACACCGAGGACACCAGAAAACGCACAAACAAGGAGAGGCCGTAGGAAAGGCAAGCTTTTATCGGGACACAGCCACGCGGCAACGCTGAGAGTGACCGCGGGGGCAGCCGGGGCAGCCTCCCCCCGCCCACCCTTCCACAGGACCTTGAAGGCCCCAAGGTCTCCCCGCGGCAGGCCAGCTCCGGCATGCAGGAACTACCTGCCCCCCTTTCCCGTCTGGATTACCGGGCTCTCCTGCCGCTCCCCGCGTTCAACCGTGGGGCGGCCACTGCTAGCTGAGGAGAGGAGGCGGCGATGGCAGTAGCAGCCCCCCCGCAGCACCCGCGTCGCCGCCATGGCCGGCCCCTGGCAACGCCTAGCGCTTTATGAGCGCGTCACGAAGGCGGGGCCGCTCGGAGCGCAGCGCAGAGCCGCGGCGCGGTCGTGGGCGGTGCTGAGAAAGGGGCCGCGTCCCTGGGCCGCGCCTCCCTCCGCCACTGACCGGCCGCGGGGCGGGGCTTCCCGGGTTCGCAGCTGCTCGGCCCGTGGCGCAGCGCTGCGCCGGGCCGGCCAGCGGGTACCTCAGCCGCGGTGGCCGGCAGGTA
Organism: Melanerpes formicivorus; assembly: GCF_026170545.1. Lineage (NCBI taxonomy): Eukaryota > Metazoa > Chordata > Aves > Piciformes > Picidae > Melanerpes > Melanerpes formicivorus. Next base: position 3,285,058 of record NW_027142400.1, on the reverse strand, counting down.
AGGCAGCCGGAGCAGGGCGGGCTGGATAGAAGCATTACGGGTGAGGGCTGAAGGAAGCTGCTGGGGGTGGGTCTTTCATTGGGTACTAACGGGTTGCCCCAGGGTGTGCCCTCCGAGCTTCGTTGGGGCCCCGTGTCCGTGGCAGGGAGGACAGGGCGTTGCTGCCTTGAAGTCGCGGGGGGGAGCCGCCGCGGGAGGCGAGTGATGAAGGGGGAGCGTCGGCTCCGGGGCCTGTGTCGGGGAAGCAGCCCAGCCCTGGGGCTGAGGCACTCCAAGGGCGGCCGAGTTCTGCCGCTGTTTTTCCCCTGGGCCGTCGGTGTGCGGTTTGTTCTGCGATGCCTTCAGCTACAGAGCAGGTGGGGAAGGGAGGGCTAAAGGTTGTAAGCAAACGCTGAGCTGGTCGTGGGATAACTAAAGCAACACCTCTGCAGACTGAGCGGTAGAAAGGTGTGAAATAGAGGAATCGCTATGAAATACCAGACAGTGGATTTATTCCTATTGCTAATGATATTTAAAATAGCTGCAGTCTGAAGTGTTTCAGGATACCTTGACAATTGTGATGTGCTTGCATAGCACTTCGTTAATTGCAAGTCTTGTTAACACTTTCCTTGCAGTTCCTCTGAAACTGGGAGAAAGAAGAGAATGGATATGGGTAACCAACACCCATCCATAAAACGGTTGCATGAAATACAGAAAGAAGTCAAAGAGATTGAACAGCAAGTGGCTGTCTTCAGTGGTCTGTCTACTGATCAAGATTACAAGAAATTAGAAAGGAGTCTCACAAAACAACTTTTTGAAATAGATTCTGTCGACACTGAAGGAAAGGGGGACATTCAGCAAGCCAGAAAGCGGGCTGCTCAGGAAACCGAGAGGCTGCTTAAGGAGCTGGAACAAAATGCAAACCATCCACGCAGACTAGAAATAGAGGCTATATTCAAGGAGGCACAGTCACTTGTGGAACGTGAGATTACACCTTTTTACAAAGGAGGTAACAGTATAAGTGATGAATTTGAAGAAGGTATCCAAGACATTATATTGAGGCTTACTCAGGTGAAAACTGGAGGGAAAGTTTCTTTGCGTAAAGCAAGATACCGCACTCTGACCAAAGTATGTGCTGTTCAGGAGATTATAGAAAGCTGTGTGAAGCAGCAGCTGTCCCTGCCACTCTCTAATGATGTGCATCCTTCTGTCTCCAAAATTAACTCTGTAATGTGTGATGTGAACAAAGCAAGAGGGACTCTTATTGCGCTTCTGATGGGAGTAAGTAGTAATGATACCTGCAGGCACCTATCCTGTGTGCTTACCGGCCTCATTGCTGATTTGGATGCTTTAGATGTCTGTGGCCGCACAGAAATAAGAAATTACAGAAAGGAAGTGGTGGAAGAGATCAATAAATTGCAGAAGTACCTAGACTTGGAAGAAGAAGGAAATTCTACTCATGCTTATGATTTGGCACAGAATCAGTCCATTCTGAAAATAGAGGAGATCCGCAAGAAAATGAAGGAAGTCAACTCTTTACTTTTAAAAACAGAGAATGCTTCTGATTTGTATTTGGGATCCAAAGCAGAGCTGCAAGGATTAATTTCCCGCTTAGATGAGGTGAGTCCTGGAAAAAACCCCTGTATTAGAGAAGCCAGAAGAAGAGCAGTGATAGAAATTCAAACTCTTATAACGTATATTGATTTGAAGGAAGCACTTGAAAAAAGGCAAATGTATGCTGAGCAAACTGCTGCTGAACATCAGTCTCATAAAGCAGTTTGGAATGTTCTTGGAAACTTGTCTCAAATTCAGCAGGAGGTCATTTCATTTGATGGAAACAGAATGGATAAAAACTACATGAGACTGGAAGAACTTCTTACAAAACAGCTTCTAGCACTTGATGCTGTTGATCCACAAGGTGATGAGAGGTGTAAGGCTGCCAGGAAGCAAGCAGTAAAACTCGCACAGAATATTCTTTACTACCTGGACATGAAAACAGATGAATGGGAATACTGAAACAGCCATGGCCTAACACAGAATAACATTTCTTCCTTTGGCACTTTATCCAGATCATTAGCACACAGTAAAAGTGGTGTGTTCTGTGCTTGCTTAAATCGTGGAGATTGCATAAGCAGTTGACTTGGGTATATGTCTGCTATCCCACGCAGTCATCCACTTGCCATGGCAACTGTCAGTACACCATCAGCAATTCTGGTCATTGCTATAAGCAAAGAAATGTGATTCTCTGAAAGAGTAGTTAAATACTTGATCAAATGGCTTCTTTTTCTTTTTTTTTTTTCCTTTCTGTTTTAATACACTTGTTCAGTGAATGCAGGTTTTTCAAAGATGCAGAAGCTTCCTCATGGTACAGTACTGGCAAGTCTATTTGAAGAAGACTGGACATGAAAATTAGTATTCAGGCATGAGGCTCCATCCAGCAACTTCACAGCAGTCTGGATACACTCTTTAATGTGCTGTTATGACAAAGCGTTAAGGGCAAAAAACCTGTTGGCTTTTGGGTTGTACTTGTTTCATTCCATCCCTCACACTTTCTGAGGAGTGTTCAGATTTGTGAGCAAATGGAGCCATAGTGACAGCTGCAAATCAGCATTTATGTAGGCAGAGCCAGTTATGTCTGTTTTTCATAATAACTGAGCCCTTTTTGCAAAAACAGGTCTTTTGTTGGTGGAAACTCTGAAATTATTGCTTTAAGGTACTGAGAGTTGGGGAGGAAAACCTGTGTGTAGGTAGCAACCAGATAATTAGGATTTTGAGGATTTCACACTGCCATCCATAAACCTGTAAAAACTGCACTGAACTTTATTTAGTGGCTGCTTGTGTGTCTTTTTAAACTCTTGTTAGGCCTGAATTGACTTGTCTTCACATTTGGTGAACAGAATTCACTTTGAAGTGGATGAGCATTTTGGAATTATTTTTGTAAAATTAGGTAGCTGGCTGTAAAGATGTCTCTAGCGATGCAAGTGAGCGTTAGATATTTCTGGTGGCTTCAAGCATGTCTTGGAAAAGACAAATGTCTCGCAACTCACCACCCTGTTGTTATAGTGACTTCGTAAATAATCTTGCTGGTACTGTTGTGTGCACCTACCTTTTCATTTGTGGCTGCTAGTGCCAATCACATTTCTGCTATGGCATGTTTGTTGGGTTGGCTTTTTCTTTTTTTTTTTTTGGTTTGGAAAGGATGACATTAAAGTCAATTCATTATAAAAATACAATTATGGATACTTTGCACTTAGCTCTTTCATGTTGAATTAATGATTCCTGTTCTTTAGATGATGATTTGCACCACTTCAAAGAGTAAAAACTATTTGGGATGTTAAGTATTTTTAGATCTATTTTTGACTGCCTTGGGAAGACAATACTGTCTGTGAGAGACAAGTGCCTTTATGACACCACCAACTTACATCGTAGTATGGAGACATAGGAACTGTTCATTGGCAGCTCGATTTGTAATCTCTGCAAACTGGATTTCTCACATGTATATATAATCCTACTGTAATAAATGTCAAATTACCTTAAAATGATGGGTGACAAGTGTTCTATGGACTCCTGAGTATTGAACTTGGGAAACAGGGATTCATCTTAAAAAAGGAATGCATTGATGTGGACATGGGGGATTTGGGGTAAGTCCTCTGTGCCTATTGCTACTAGAAAGAGAGAATGTTTGCTTCATAACATGCTCTGAGATGTCAGTGGAAGGCTGTGTAACTTCCGAGTGTGAATAAATTTTGTTTGTGATTGTACAGGTGATTGCTTTGCAAAAACTGATCCATTCCGTCAATCAAGTACAGTGCCTAAAGCACCATTTGGCACTGACACAAATGTTAGTTGGAGGATTCTCTGCTCTTTCAGAGATAATAACCTCACTGGATTTATCTCTCCTTATCTCTAAAAATCATTACCCCTGTTTAAGATTCTACTCTATATTTAGATATTAATATTTAGATGCTAATATTCTAACACAGAATATTAATAATGTTATGCACCGGAGTGATTTTACTCATTTCAAGCTTTCTACACATTTAAACTGCAACTTCTGATTTGCACTTACATTTTTAGGAAATAGAGAATTTGATAATGTCATGATATTAATAATTTTTCTTTAGTATTACTGTCAGGTTTGCAGTGGTAACTTGTATTTTGTTATAGCAGTTTAGTGTCCATGTTCTTTGAAGGTTACCTGAAGCGTAATAAATGTTCGAACCTCTCACACAAAGATGAGTAAGCATAGTTTCAGATCTGTTCTATTTTAAATTTGTATGTGTTTTAGATTTTTTTTTTTAATGAACTGTTAGGCCTGTGTCTCTAAGAAGGCAAATGTGTAAGTCAGTGTAATATTGAGTAGAGTTCAGTGGCAAGCTATTATGTAGATTAAGCTTTTCCCCCCCACATTGTTCTTTAGTCTGATAAATTTGGATTTTATGTTACATTCCTAATCTGGAATGGGATTAAGTCAGAGGTTTTGCATGATTTAAAGTAATGAAATATATTTAACCAAAATATAATGCACAGATTTCTCAAAATCTTACTTTTCTGTTGAAGAATGTAATTTTCTGGTTTTAATATCCAAAGACTTGGGGACACTCAACTTCTCTTTCCAATAATGGCAAGCTAAAATAATCAGAAAAATCTAAATGGACCAAATTGCAAAAGTCTGCAATTTAGTACTATATTGAAGTATAGTAACTTTTCTGTGTGCTGTGTAATCTACCTTAGAGCAAAAGAAGTGACTGGATATTTGGGGGAGAGGTAATCCTACATCTTCATTCCTGTTTGTTAATTGCAGGAGGGTGTAGGGGGTGTGTTAAACTAGTTTTCTTTATTTGATTTGATTTTGTTGCTCTCCACTTAAAGTGGTTTCTCCCTCTTACCAGTTTGGAGGAAATGTTTGTTACAGCCAATTCCTACTTTTTCATTTTAACAGAAATTAGTGTACATATTCTTTATGGTGTATATGTCTTGATTTATTGCTGTGTAGGATAAGGTATTAATGTAAAAATTCAAGATTAAATATTGCAGTGGTTTAGTCTTGATTATTAATAAAAACACATCAGCACCTTTTACTAGGTATTCATTTGAATGTTATGCCCTGCTGCCTTTCTCTCTTTAGTTTTGAATGTGAGTTATCAGAATGTAAATGATTTTTGTCTTGGAGAAAGTGTTTTTATTAAGCATATAGACATAAAGCTCTCTCTCCTTTCTTTTTCTTTTCCCCTCCTTTAAAACTTTGCGTTTTTTCACTGCTGTATTTATGAAAATAAAGTTGTGTGGAAACCACGCCTACCTCTACTTGCCAAATCTGGTGCCTGTTGGTTTTCTGTACATTCTGCATTGCATTACAACCGTCACATCAGTTGTTGCTTTCATTCTTCAGCTGGGGCAGTTCAAAGGGGCTTGCCACTTTTCAGCGAACTGTGCTGCCTTAATACATGAGCTTACAAAATGGATGGTAGGAAGTCTTCCTGTGCAAAGTCACTGTGCATTAAAGAACCTTTAGTGGGAGTTAAGGTAATCTCGTTTGAAACTGTGGAGGAGGCATGTTGACATAAGTGTTCTGATGGCTCTGTGTTTTCTCGAGATGAAGTGAGCCAAGTGCTCACTGCTGATGGAAATCAGAAACTTTCTTTCTGCCCAGAAAGCTGCTGCCTTTGTGCAATTTCTGCTGCTGGGCCAGCTCCCGTGGTCTGATTTAATCCGATACAATGGCAGAGAAAGCAAATATAACAGGCACAGAGGAGGGCGTTTCTGTGGGTTTGGTGACTCAAACGGCCTTGTAGAAAGACACGTGCACCAAAGCTACAGCAAAATGAATGGGTGGGTCTTGCAGCCCTGGGTTAGGGAACAAATGTTAAAAGATTATCAGTAGTAGTAATTCACAAGCTCAACCCTTCCACATAGTTAAATATCTGAAGGAAAAACAACTCCTACAGACAAGTAGGAATTTGCTGCTTTAGTAATGGAATGTAGTGAAGGCACTGCAAATAAATCGTGTATGGAAAGTAAACCAATTGTTTTCACTTGCTCTGTTATGTTACATAGTAAGTGTGCATTCAAGAAATTAAAAGAAAGTAGTCATGTTGAGAATCTGGAAAAGTCTCACCCAGAAACATCAGATAAGAAGTAAGGCCTATAAAGGCTGACTGTTCTAGGGGTAACAAATTCACTCTATGTTCCTTCTCTCTCTTTTAACAATATAGCTTATTTGAAGGAAATGCCTTCTTCAAAGACCAGTAAATCATTTGGGCAGTGGCCCTAGATGTTGCTCAGCCAGTTGCTGACCTGTTTGTCTTGATCATCTGTCAAGGGAGAGATTCTGCCTTGGTGAGAATTTTTGTGTGTGTATTTGGGACAGGCAGATTTTGGCGTGTGAACTGGAAAACTGTATTTTATTTCCATATAGGTGTATCCTCTCCTTGGGAGAATTCTCAGCTGAGAATTTGAAAGAATAGGAGTGAACTTGTGGATTGAAGGCCTGGGGAGGGGTGGCAGTTAAGCTGTGTGCCAGCAGGACACATTTAAATGGTAGGATCTGGGAAAAGCATTCCTGCTAGAGTCACAACCAAATGTTTCAGAGCTGACATTTTCAGTGAGGTCTGCACCTATGTCCCTGTTGCTAATGAGCTTTCATTGAGAAAGTGGATTCTTGGGGGGAATTCCCTGAAATACAGTCAGGCTCTGTTTTAGATGAAGCTGAGAAATTATGTTTAAAGCTTTTGCTGAGCCACAGTGGGGCATGTACTAGTTGTTGGCTGGTCTGCATATCATTCTATTTTGCTACGTAAAACAATTATGTACATTATGCTTTCAGTTATATTAGTAGGCATGTACATATCATCTGAAAGCTGTTTCTTAACTGAAGAAGCCAAGGATGAGGTGTGCTTTTGTGAGGACTTTGCACAGCACTTACCCTTTCTTTCTGCAGCATTTGGTTCTGGTGACTGCCAGATGAATGCATGAGTTGTGCTGCCTGACAGCTCAAAAATAATGAGAAACCCTTTCTCTGTCTGCAAACTCTTCCTACAGGACATAAATTGTAGCAGCTTGCCATTAGAAATGGAAAAGTACAATGAGTTTCCTAATTGGGCCATTTCTCTGCAATTAGTTTTGCCAGACAAACTTCTGCCCCACAGGAGTTCCTTGTGGAACCTGTATTTCAGGCAGCTAATCAAAAGCATCTCATGAGGGAAGAAACACAATGATGCAGGACCTTGTCCTTAAGGTCCTATCTTACTTAGCTCCCCAACTGTATCAACTCTGGAACTGATAACACAAAACCAAATTTGTGAACATGACTATTGAGAGGTTGATAAGCCAAATCAAAACCTCAGAGAAGTAGACAAGAAAGGCTGGAGGAAAATAAACCAAAACAAAATAGTGAAGTTGTCAAGTGTTGTTTGACTGACTTTTATGGCATAAGAAAAACTAACAAAGCAAAGCTCCCTTTTGCATTGGAATAAGTTTACACCCTGTAGTTCAACATTGTTCTCCACCCTAAGTATCCCTCCTGGGCACAGTGTAACCTCCTACTGATGGGGGGGGTTAGCTTTGGTGTGCCTTTGGGCAAGAGCCACCCATCTCTAGGGTGAGACATGACAAAATGCCAACTTTTTATCTTCCAGGTGCTCCCTGTTAATACTATATGAAAAGGAGGTTTGAAGTGTTCTGCCATCTATGGTTATTAATGATTGGCCCCTGCTCACTTTCAGACATCTAGTAAAAGCCAGATTTTCCAGAATATTCAGCATCCCAAAGTTCCAGCTGTGACAAGTAAGGCCATGCCACAGAAAGGAGCCCGTCCTCAGACCCACACATCCTGACATTTCTTGTCACAGACAACCATGGGATCAGCCTTGCAGCTAATTAAACTATAATTAAGATGGCTTTGCCTCATTCCTACAGTAAAAGGTTGTTCCAAAGCATCAGTGCTGTGAGGATTGTGTAACCTTCTAATTTCCAGCATAAACATTCATGAGAAGCTTTTCTTCTCTGCTAGCCTGTAGTCTAGAATATGTTTATGCTTTCAAGCCATAGCTGAACTGCCTCTCAGCTCCTGTTTTGCTTGGCTAATGAGCAAATACACGCAAATAAGCTGAGCTCCTTTGAAGATCTCTACTCTCTGAACCCAAAGCAAATCCTTAATAGTACTTTTTTTTCCAGGAGTTTTTCCAGTACCAAATCCATTTAAGGCTAAACTTTCTAGCCTGAAGTAGAGATTCAGGTACATTGTCTGATGCTTTGTTTCAAAGGAAGTCTAAAAAAATAATATCACATCTGTAGAAATGCAATTGTAGACAGCTGAACTATGTATTTTTAATACTTTATGGCATCATCTTGATGCCCAGCCTGCTTTGCTGTTTGGATATTTTAACAATATTTATGAGTCACCTGTCAAAAGGGCGTGGAAAAGTTTTCAACCTCTGTTAGTTTTTTGGGTTTTTTTGCATCAACAATGTGTGTAGTTTGAAGGAATGACCTTTGAATGTTTTTTAGATCAGAAGCTATTAATTGATCATTTTGCTTGGCTGGAAGGATGAGTTAATTTAGGCAAATGCAATAGTATCCAAATTAGATTAAAAGCTTCTCCAGGGAAAGTCCACCCCAGTTCATGGCAAAGGTGTTTGAAATCATCAGTTGAAACAGCAGACTGCTTGTGGCCTTAGTGCAAAGGGGCATTTTACATTGATACAACATATACATGTGCTTTGAATTTTTACTTATTAGAGTACTAAACTCAATAAAAAGTATCTAATAACCTACAAAATGTCTCTCTAAGCATCTATACACAAACAAACATTCACATGGTGCATGTGCTGTGGTTTCCAACCACCTTCAAATTATAAACTCAGAAAAATACATATGGCAGATTAAAGTAACTGAAAGTAGTTGCCTTTTGAGAGCCAGGGAATTGCCAGGAGCTGCCAGGGATCCTTGCCAGTCTGCAGAATGCAAGTTTTAAGGTGGATTCCTGAAAGGGTTAAATAAGTTTAATAAGTTTAGAGCAACAAGAGCAAATAATATTAAAAAAAAAAACAAACCTGAAATGCAGTAAACCCAGAGGCTGCTTTACAAAGCCTCATTCCAACACAGTGTTTTAGAATATTTCTCAGCATACCAGTTTCCAGAGCAGAAGCCAATTTACTGTCTCTTTTATTTCTACAGAGCTATTGGGTTTCTGATGGATTTAGTCTCTGCCTTTTGTTATAAACCTTTAGGTAAGTTTTGTGGTAAATTTCTTAATTTCTGTTTCTGTTCTGTCTTGTTCTTCCCAAGCACAAGCTGCGTCCCAAGTTATTAATTCTATTGTGGACACCATTTCCACCACTGGTGGCTGAATTCTTTCTCTGCTCTGGTGGTAACCTTAAAGCTCATGTTCAGGATGCATTTTGTTACTTGCTTTGGCAGAAATTAATTTCATTCACTTGCTCAGACCTGGGGACCTGCAAAACCTACGTGGATGCCACATGAGCTCCTGTGTCATGCATTTGTGGACCCAAGGCTCTGGTAGTTGTGAAGAAGCTATTTAGATTTAGATACAAGACACCTGGAAGGGATTTTATTAGCTTCATTCCTGGTACAGTAAAAGAGGATGTTAGGAGGTTATGACAACAGAAAAAAAAAACCAGGAGAGGATAGAATAGCCAACACAGTGACCCAAAAATACTGCTGCTGATATACTCAACTGGTAGAAGAAGTTGGAGGACAAGATGAGGAATGGGATATGGCACTGGAAGTCAGAATGACAGCAGGGCAGGACAATATTCAGGCTCTGCCAGGAGTCCAGATCACCCTACAAGTCTGGTGATGAGGCAGGTCTGAGTCAGGAACTCAGCCAGCAGACTGGGGTCAAGGACCCAATCAGACAGTTCAAATAATCAAGGGATCAAATAATCAAGGGATTAGTCAAACATGATGATGGTTTAGATGAGTTTTGCTATCAATTATTAAGCAGCTAAGAATCACTGAAGAGTTTGTAATGCAAAAATTCAGGGATCAAGTCAGCAAAAGGAAAAATCATGGGAACTTTGCTTTTGATTTCCGCTCCTAAGGCTGCATTCCTATAAATTCAGTGAGCTGTTCAGCAAGCTCAGTTGCTGAACATCTCAGAGACCTGAGTATGGTAAAGGTCTGGACTTCCTGTAACTGCATTTTCTAATCATATGATTCAAAAATAGACACATACCAGCACATCCACCCGTTTATGACACAATTGCATTCCCACTTGCTTACTATGTGATGATGCTATATAGGATGATGCTATATGACTGAATACTAGCAGATGCAATACTTAGTACAAGGTTAATTGATCTTGACTCACAGAAGCTGCACAGAACTTCATGTGGAAATCTGAGTGGTCACTGCGGTATGATTTTCAGTTTCGGCATCACCTCACAGAGAGCTTTCTGGAGTATTTCTGTACATCCAGCCCTGTGATATGGCTACAGAGAAAATGAAGATGTTCCTACAATTCATTACAGACATTATCTCCAGTGCAGAAAGGGAAACATTACTGTCATTGCACAGGGCAGTGGGGAAATCCCCTTTGAAATATCATAGGCACTTCTGGTCCACCGAGGGAGGCTAAGTGACTACCAGAGGTACAAGACAGACTAGGAAAATGAAGAGCCTGCTTTAGTGGAAGATATTAGAAAAGCTGGGTTTTGTAGCTTAGCAAAATGAAAGCTGAGAGGAAAAAAAACACGATTTCTGTCTCTAAATAGCAGGGTATTATCAAAGATGAAAAAGCAATTACTTCAGCTAATAGATAGTGTGGGCAGAAATACAAATGGATATAAATTAGCCAGCCTAGGAATGAAAAGACAGTTTCTGAAGGAAACTGTGTGATCTGTTGCCTTGACTTTATTACCCCAAAGATACCTTTGAGGCCTTGCATAACATTTCTAATTCTTCTGTGGATATGCTAGTATGCCACATATTTCTGTTTAGCTTACTCTTCCTTGGAAGTTAGTGCAACATCCACTTTAGAGTAGCTGTAACGTTCTCTTAATTTCTTACAGACAAGCAGCTATGCTATGATGGTCATGTGGTTAAGTAGAGCCATGAAAGTGCCCTCAAAACTTAGGAAGTGCAGTTTAACTTGGAACACGCCTGGCATGTCTGGCAGACACTGAGTCCCAGAATCAGCCTGGAAAGAATTGAAGGGGATCATCTCATAAAACCTTTGCATTTAAAGAGGATTAATATCAATAGATTATTAATGACCAATACATGTGTAACCTTCTCAGAGAATCCACATGCTCTGCAGGTAGCCTATTCTAGGTCTTCATCGCTTCTATAATTAGCAAGTTTTCCCTAACAACTTGATGTTTCATCTAAAGATTTAAATAACACTGATTATTTTATTGTTTTCTTGCTCTATTGTCATGAATCTGGAGAGTAATTAAGTAATAAATATTATTCATATAAAATTGCTGTTTCCTCTGCTAGCCCTTTAGCATTTGCTTTTATAGATTAATCGTCTGAACAGCTTCAGTATTCCATCACAGAGCAACATCACATGTTATTTAGCTTTCTGTTGCTCCCAAAGATGTTCACCATGGGCCTATTTCTTGAAGTACTATTCCCAAGAATGGACACAACGCTACAGCTGGAGAGTCATTAGCTATTAGTAGCATGGCATAATTGCCTTTCATATTTTAGCTATTACAGTCCTATAAGTACAGGCAAGAACACCTTCCTTGCGAGAGCATCACACGATTGACTCATGTTCAGTGTATCATCCTGCATAAGCCTGGACCTGTCACTGACTTCTGCCTCCAGCCTGCCTGCAGCTAGGGTGAGAGCTCCTGTTTACTGTGCTGAGCAGAACCTCCTGCCTGCACCATGGCTCCACGTGTCAGCCATGGCTGATCACTTCTGTCTGTGATTCACTGACCATGGCTGTGCCAACTGCCAAGCAGCCCCCTGAGAAGATGACTGCATCTATTGCATCCTGGAGCTGTGCATGCCGCCACATCATGTGAATGAAGGTGCCAAATGGCTCCTGCACAGCCAGGCATTAACTTCATGGATGCTTGAAAAGCACCCAGATCCTTTTTTGTTCCTCTCCTGATCCTGTGATCTTCTGAAAGTTCAGCAGGCAGAAAGGATGCAGACTGAAACTTCTCTTCCCTGAATTATCAAGACTGGCAACTGAGGGGAAAGTCTTTAACCAGAGCAGGAGGCATATTTGAGCTACTCAGTCTGAAACCTCCAGAAGAGGCATCATTCAGAGAAAGTTCCCCGATATTTGTGTAGACAAAGTACTGCTCAGAAGGTTCTAATAGAGCACTTTAAAAGATCTCCATGCTCAATAAAACACATTGAAATCTTGGTTCTTTTCATGTTGCTGAGCATTCTCATGATTCACACACCTTTCCTTACATGTTCAGCTGCTGAAAATAGGAGTGCTGCCTGCTTTATAGAGTTAGTCTCCTTGTGTGCTCTTTTATAGGCTTGTGTAGCTCACTGACAATGAACATATTCTATTCCACATAACCTGGATTAAGGTAGACAATGCATTGCATCACTGACATTAATGACTGAGAGGCTGTGTTTTAAGGTGAAGCTTTCTCTGTGTGGTCTGTATTTCTGATCTGTGTACTGGCATGGAAGGGAATAATATTTCAAAGTAAGAAGATACATGTGGGTGGCAACTAATACCACAAGCCTGGGAAAATCTTGGTTTGATATCTGACCCTTGAGTTGCCGATTCCTGGGTTAGTGATTAGATCTTTCTATGTATTGATTCAATTCCCAGCACAGTGAGGAGTTAGACTGATGACAGTGGGGAGTAGGGTAGATGGCTGTGCGTGACTTGAGTACCTATCTCAGTCTGAACACATGATTTGACTTCAGTGGTTCACCTTGGCTTCAACCCTAGGTGCATCTGGATGGAAGCACTGCAAAGGTAAGTCACCACAACCAACAGCAGAGTAACCTTCCCAAAGAGTAAGGCAGTTTGCAGGTTACTGACTCTATTTAATATGATTTTTTAATATAAATATTGAGATGTTATTTTGCTTTCTCCAAGGCCTTTCCATGAGATGATCACCCTTCTGTACAAACAGCTGCACCACAATCTCTGCTTGTGATTGTCAACCTTAGCTTAAACTCAGCCTCCCTCTCTCAGATGAAGTCACCCTTTAAGGCAAAGCTCCTTCCCTGGTGGGTTCCCACCTCCCACGGGAGTGTAAGACCACTGACCCAACTGGGGGAACCAGCTAACACACGGGTATAAGGCAATTGTAGCTTTTTGGGCAACTCTTATGGATAAAGCTACCCCTTTCTCATGTCAAAGGGTTAAACACTTCATTTCTTTGCAACAGGCACTTAGATATTTCCTGCCATTGTATAAGACGCTGGGTGTGTTGAAAATGTTTGTAGTCTTTGTGGACCATTGTTGTTTCATTAAAGATAGCAGATCACTCTCTGCTGAATGTTATCTCAGTGCTCCTCCTCCCTGTGGGTGGAAAAAGCACCTCTGGAAACACCTAGCAGTCTCTCATTCCACTCCTTGATTTTCTTTCTGATTTGATACTTGCTGTGACTTTTTAATCTCACCAAGAGGCTTTGAAGCCTAAAACAACTTGCTCCCTTAATTTTAGGGTTATTGCAGTGTGATAGAAATAAGTTTCATCTAGGAAGGAAGGGTGTGGGACAGTACCAGCTTTCTATTTCTGAAGACTGCTCCAGATCCTTACTCCCCACCATGCACAGCTGCCGCCTTGTAGAGTGTGAGAAATTAATTTTTTTCCATTCTCTACATACTCATTTTGTTTGATGTGCTCATGTGCCAGACTTGTACCTAGTCCCCTAAATCTCATGAGGATCTTGAAAGAAACAGGACACCACCTAATCTGCTGTTTTCTATATATAACTGGAGTGCACAACACACTTCCTAAAATAAGCTGCAGTACTTAGTGGCTACTGTATTGTCATGGGGTGTGGAGTAGGAAAGCAGAGTTCCTCAGCTTTTGAGAGGCCTTTTTTGGCTAACCTGACTTGTCACTTTTCTAACTGAATGCAGCAGAACTTTGCCTTTCCGTGTTGGCTTCAGCTTTTTACAAAACATCCAGAAGAACAAAAGAAGTGTAGTTTAAAGGCATTGTGGCGGTGGAGGAAGGCAGAGTGATTATTGCTGGTAGCTTTGTAGGGCACAGGATTCAGCTCCGTCCTTTAGATAGACAACTCAGCTCTGACTTCCATCTTGCAACACATGGTTCTCCAAAGCTATCAGGAACGTAATCTTGCAAAATCTTCAACCCCTGCTCACTTCAAGTGGCCTGACCTGTGCAGAGGGGGAGGACTTCTCAAGATCTCAGGTAGTGACAGGACTAGGGGGAATGGAATGAAGCTGGAGGTGAGGAGATTCAGGCTAGATGTGAGGAGGAGGTTCTTCACCATCAGAGTGGTGAAACCCTGGAATGGGTTGTCCAGGGAGGTGGTCGAGGCCCTGTCCCTGGGGGTGTTTAAGAGCAGGCTGGATGAGGCTCTGTCCAGCCTGATCTAGTGTGGGGTGTCCCTGCCCATGGCAGGGGGGTTGGAACTAGATGATCCGTGTGGTCCCTTCCAACCCTGAATGAAACTATGAAACTATGAAACTATGACAGCCTGCCTGCTTATAGTGCCAAAAAAGCATTGGCAGATGTTTATAGGATGCTGTCATGTCTTCAGTCACTGGTGTTAAATTTCTGAAGATGTGAGGCTGTGAGATGTCTAATTAACTGCTCAGATAGGACACCATGTCTTCTCTCATTGAGTGCCCAGTGAAGAAAAGATTGATTTTTGCAAGAATGAAACTGTAAAATGAAGGTAGAGGAATGTATCTGCATTTTTCAGACTGAGATTTCTTAAATACAACTCATCAACATAAATGCTGTCATGTAGGACATTTTTTAAAAGCTCTTCACAAAAGTTCATAGTAGGAGAAGCACTATAAAACTCAGTGAGCAAGAGGAGGCTTAGGTTAATAGAGTTCCTTTCAAAAAATATCATGAGACTAATGCTTAGTCATCTCTTTTTTTTGTCTCAGTTGTTTCTGGCTGCAGAATTGCAAATGCTGTAACTTTAGCCAGCAAAGTAATTTGTATGTGCAAATCTATGCACAGGTGACAGCAGGAATGACAAGATGCTAACTGCATTACAGCTTGCTTAGAAGAGAAAATGCTGCCTGGGACTGTGAGTTTCCCCTCAGGGTCAATATAACCTGAAGACCCAACCAAATTCCCTTTACCAATGATAAAACAATAGAAGATTTACCTTTCAAGAACAACAGAAAATGAATATAAGCACGGGTAAACCAGCAATAGGCCATAGGAACTCTTAATGAAAGATTTGATCCAAGTGCTCGATGTGCACTTGTAAAAGACGTTGTGCTGACCTGTTCCATTCCTGCTGGTTTAGCATATGGAGAAGGGCAGCACTCCCAAGAATTTATTTCCATCTTGTTTTTATAGTAGCCTAAGCAAATTAAGGCAATTTCATGCCCTTGGTCCCTGCGATAGGCAGTGGGCCACACCCAGGGCAGCTTTCCAGATCCTTGGTTGCTCTAATCATTGGTAAACAGCTCCACAGCTGCCAGACATGAGTGCAGACCCTTCACCCGAAAACATCTGGAGTGGAGTGTCAGCTCATTCCCAGACACAGAGGTTAGCCGCAGGGTAGGTACCTCCTCGTGCCCTCACAGGGACCAGAGTGAACACACAACAGTGCTGCACTGCTTGGCACTTTGTGGGTCACTACCTGGTGGCCCTAGCTATTGAGAACACCACTTTGTAGAAACCCTCTCCATAAACTCATCCAGTCACCTCTCAAAATGGGTTATTTTTGCTCCCAGCATCACATTCTTGAACCTCCCAGCTAGCCACAGTCTTACAGTGTCTCACCTAAGATTGCTCACAACCAGCTGTAATAAAATATGTATTTTATATATTTTACATTTAATAGTTCTGGCAGTGGTATCTTCAGACACCACCAGAAGCTATTTGCAAAGTATTTACAGGTTCTGTTATTCAGTTGTGAGCAATACATTCCACATGTGAAGACAGTTAAATGATTTAAGCACAAATCTGGGAATTTCCAATACAGCAATTTAAATTGGAAATAAAGGGGCTGCCATCTGAGGTTTCCCACAAAGGGGATTCTGTAGCAGATTAACCAGGTACTCACAGCTTGCTCCTCTGTCCGGTACCTTCCCACATGCTGTGACTATAATTCAAGCAGCTCTTGGCTTGGAGAGGGCTAAGGGCTCTCTCTCTTCTCTTGTGCTCTGTCGCCGGGCTGTAGGAGTGTTAGTTGCCTTGATTCAGGTGCAAGGCCCACGTGTGGTTTGTTTGCTAGGGCAGGCTCTTCAGCTGGAACTCTGGCATCCTTAGGCTCTTGCTGCTTCCTTAGTGAGAACAAAGCAAACTGCTTACCATCTTGGCTGGCTTAAATACTGTCCAAAGACAGTTAATGCCCTTTGGTAATAGAGAAACCTGATAACTGAACCTATAGCATGTGGCATATTCAAACATGGGCAGGGGCACACACAGTTCACAGCTGTGTTACAACGATAATTACACATGCTACATGTTTTCCTGGACCATGTGGACCCCAGGAAGTGTCCAGGTTTGCACATTCACAGGTACTTAGCCCATTGTCTGGGTTAGGGCATGTTCTGGGGTTTGTCTCTTCAGGACACCAGTTTAGAGACATTTGTCCTCGTGCTGGATTTGTCCTTTACCTTCAGAAGCTAAACCTACCCCCAGGTAGGTTTGTGTTTACATGGCAGTCTTCCCTGGCATGGTTTTTGCAGGGTTTCTTAGGGTACTCTCTCTTCAGACATATGGGCACATTTCACCAGCCTGGATGTGCCAAGGCTGTTACTCAATAAATAACTTTCTGTTTCTCCAAAAGTCTCTCATGTTTCTTCAGCAAGTGTTTTATCTGTGCATTAATTCATTCCTGGCTGCTTTGTCTGCTACTATTTCTGGTGTGTCTCTGTGAATTCAGGCCATGTCATGCCAGCCAGCCAAGTTGCCGTAGCTAATACATGCTGTGTCCCTATTCCCCACAGCATCCCCACTGCCCCACAAGACCCTGAACCTTGTTTCCCATTCATCCCTCTGTGACACTGATCAGGCACTGAGAGAATTAAATCCTGCCTCTTTCACAGGAGGCTGGAAAACTGCCCACTTTCTCTGGAGATGCTGAATACAAGCTGATAGGTGTGAGGGGTGCAGATGCTTTAACAGGGACATTGTTTCAAGAACCAGCCCTGCTGTGTGGAGACAGCTCCTGGGTGTTGTTTGCTGTATTTGGGTCAGTGATAAAAATAGGGCTGTACAGTACTTACTGCAGAGCATGTACTGCTGCACACATGTACCCCCACACAGCACCGCTCAATGTTAATTTCCCTTTGTTGATACTGCATTTTTCTTTCTCCACCAGTGCCCACCCTCCCTAGATCAGTATTTAATGCATGAGGATCAGATTTTTCTTCTGACCTTTGCAGCAAGCAGTGATGCATCTCTTGGTGAGGTGAATCCAAATTTAGGAGCATTTCCTTGTGAAGCAAATGACTTTTCATTTGGTACAAAGCATCTGGCCAAACAGCTGAGTGTTGCTTTCTTTATAGACATTTCTCAGAAGCGAAGAGCAGCTGGTATCCTTGTGGCGGGTAGCCTCAAACAATATAAAACTCTAGCAACTATTGATCTCTTGTAGTTAACTCCACAAATTTTGCCAGCAAGCATTGTTTTTTTAACATCCCTGAATATAAAGCGGAGAGGAGAAACAATGATTGTTCAGCTCTTGCCAGTGCTGATCTGCCTCAGGAGCAAGGCAGGACAAACGACAGCCAGGCCTGACAGCCTCTGTCTGCAAAACAATGTAAGGTCCTTTAGAATGTTCCCTCCACCTGCAAGGCAAGAGGGGGACATTCATGCTCCTGTTGTGGCATTGGTGTGGTTATGGCTCAGGGCTTAGGAGGGAAATAAAAATTCTCTCCATAGCCATAGAACTTTTTAGAGCTCTGGTTAGACGCAGCCTGGAAGCAGGCAGTCATAGGCAGATAACCACTTGTCTGTTTGTTTCCCTGAACACTCTCTGCAATTGTCATGGGTTTTTGTTCTGGGTTTTTCTGCTCTGACCAATAGGACCATTCATTTTGCAAGCTGTGGCTCCAGCTTGTAACCATGCTGTGTATTTGCAACTCTGAGTGGCAGGTAAGGGAGACTCTATGGATGGAGAGAGCAGAGCATCATTTGTGTAGCTGGGGTGGAGATGAAGCAGATGAGACCTGGCGAGCGACAGGAGAGAACAGCTCATCTTCACCCTCTGTGGTGTGCAACCAGATGAGGTCAGGAAGGAAAACCAGACTCCACTTGGATTTATCCTCATGTCTGAAATCTGAAAGCATTTACATTTTTTATGTGCTTATTTTGAGGAACAAACTAAAGGGAATTGATGCCTGTCTAAGGGGAATTGATGCCTGTCATTTCTAGATATTTGATGATTTTTTGCAAATTCACCTGCTAACAGATCATCAGGCCAAGTCTCACAGCATGGCCTTCCTTCTCAAGGACAGCAGTGGTGGCTATGGTCACAGCAGTAATCAGCTGCTAGTTTTCACTTGTGCTTCTGCATTCATTTTTGTCAGGGTACTGCCATCACCTCTCTTTTCTGAGGAGGAAACTGTGATGCTAACAGGGGAAGCAATGGGTGCAAATCAGCATGGTGTGACCTGCTGACCTTTCAGCCTGCAGAAGGTGGAGGATGCTCTGGAGGGCTGAGGCTTCCAGTGAGCTGGAGCACCAAGGCCCTGGCTCTCCTGAGGCTGTGTTATCCACAGAGGCTGCCCTGGCAGATGGCCTTTTCTGTTATTCTTCACAATGAAAAAGGAACTCAGAAGCATCAGCTCTGTGCAAAACACAAGTTTCATCCCATGCCCTGGGCTGCACCAATACATTCATGTTTGCCCTGAATCCTGCTACTAACGTTTTCTGCACTGTGTTTCACATGAGGCAGCCCAGACTGGGGTCTTTCAGGTTAAGCCCACTTTTTGTCCATTGTATTTTCCACCTTAAGAGCTGTCTATCTCCTAAGCCCCTAAGATAGAGCTTTGAAGCAATTCCTTAGGCACTGCATGCAAGCCATGTAATGTCCCCTCTGGTTCTGAGACAATTCCCTGGAATTACTAAAAAGTCTTGAATTAAACAGCAAAATCAGTGATAGACATGCCAGATGCTCTTCAGTAGCATTTTGTCAAGGTATTTAGGTTCATGAGAGTTACACCCAAGCAAGTCACCACCCTACTGTAACCCTGGTCTCTTCAACCACCTGCATTTGTCCCCTGCAATATTTCCACCTCCTTCCACAACCCTTTCAGACAGTCTGGGACTGGGTAAGAAGAGCTGCTCCAGGAGTTACCCAGGCCCTGGCAGCCTGGAATGGAAAGGACGCGTCACAAACTCTGGGTGAGCTCAACCTTGCTCTGATTGTGTGTTGGCCTGGGGGCTCCTTAGGGCCCTTGGGATACTTGAAGAAGTAGCACAAGGTGTCCATGCCTCCTGGCTTTGAACACTTTGTACATGTTATCATATCAACCACAGATCTTTCAGAACTGAAGATTAGCAGGGGGATTGTTGAAACAACTTATGAACTTCTTCTGTCAGTACATTAATACCCCTGCAGGCTGTGATTGCTTTTGCAGGCTACCTCTGACACTACCAGGTCCTGCATGGATCTCCTCCCATTTCTTTTTCAACTCCACCGAAGCCAGGGCTGTAACTTCCAGAGATGCCCTGCAGCTGTTTGCATGAGCTAATGGAAAGAAGCAAAGTCACTTATAGTCAGTCCTTGTACAGCTGGTACTTGCTTTGGCTTACGTGAAGGACACCATGTTTCAGCTGGCAGGTTTGTCTCTGGTATTGCTTTGATGAGGAGCAAACAAGGTCTCAGCAAGTCTGTGTTTGAGTGAACATGCCACCAGAAATCCCAGGGCATAGCACGATGGGCTCATTTCCTTCCATCCTTTGCCTCCAGGGCCCTATTAGAACCTCAAGATTTTTGAACAAGGTGTCAGCTGGAGGTTCTGCTGGTCACACTCTTCTCTGAGGGGATATAAAAGTGCCAGTGTATTGCCAAATGTTTCAGTGACCTTGATGAGAAAGGATGGTGACCAAGGATACTATGAAAAATTACCAGAGGTCAATGTGCCCCAGTACCTCCCAAAGATTTTTGCTAGCTAAGGAAGCTGGGCTACTCAATAGCTATTTAATTAATCTCTGAGCATGACACACAGCCCATTCATTTTCCTTGCTGGTAGCTCTACATGATGCAGCATGTCACAAGCTTGAGTCCTAGAAGATACACATTCATAGAACATGGGGAAAATAATTCTCCTCTGCTGCAGGCAAAGGGCCAGTCTTTGGTAGGCAGAGACTCTAGCTTGTGCTATGCAGGAGTCACACCAGAACACTGCAATAGACCCCCTGGTTCATGTCTATGAATAATGTCTGGCAGCACGAGAAAAAGATTAAGCAGGGTCAGTAGGATAGTCAGTGGATGCTATTAGCCTTATCTGCTCTGATCCTCTGGGACCTTGCTGAGGAGGACCCCTAGTAGCAACAGATTTGAGCAGCAGTCCAGCCTGCCATCTTCAGCAGGTGCCTGGCCACAGAGTACCTGTTGCCAAAGGATTGCTCACTCCCTCTTACACCATCATGTTGAAATCTGTGAAGTTAAGCCTTGGCTGTAAGAGGACATTGAGTGTCCATTCAGACATGTCTCAGTGTTCCTTCACAAGCTGTCTCCAAGGTTTTCAGACCATGAAGGGCATAGCAGTTAACACTGACTAGTTGTAAAATCAGGCAAATATAAAGTGAAAATTGAGCTGAAAGAGACGTTAGGTCAAGAATTTTCCAAGCTTGTCAAAACATGCAGCAGAGATCCATTGTGCAGATATAACTGTGTTCACAGGATCATGCATCCATAGGATGCAATTACAAAGCTGAAATAGGTTTGAAAATAAATGTAACATTGACCTGTAAAAAACTTTAGGAGTGTTTTCTGTGAAAGAATGTAGGGAAGAGGTCTCCTGGGAATGTATATTTTGTCCATCTCAAGTGGGCTTTAGAAAAGCAACAGAAACAACATGCAGTTTGGGCAAAGAAAAGGTCCACACAGGCTCAAGAAATACTACAGCTTGGCACAGCTGGGTGAACTGGCAATTGCTGTTAATGAAGCAGCTTTGCTTTTGGATGATTAGAAGGGGGCCAGCTCTGATGTACAGATTGAAGGAAGGTTTTGTGGAAAAGATAGCATGATGCGTAAGAAATACGCCTTGGCTGAATGGGGATTTTCAAAAGGAAAGGGTGTGCTATACAGTCCCCAAACTGTTTTGTCAGCTGGATTTGAGGTATTGCATTTGCTTAAAGGTAATGGGAGTCTTTGGGAGTTTGCTGAAATGTGGGTCAACCTCAGATGCTAGAGGAGCTTCCTAAGAGGTGGTGATGCAGGACTTGACATGATCACTGCATGACTCAGTGACTTTTTAGCTGTTGATGCAGCCTTCCCATGGAAAGAGAGACAATGTTAAAATAGTTTTATGATGGTCAGAATGCAAGGGTGGGATGGGTTTCCTGTCCATGAAAAGACACAAAACCTTGTCTGCATCATGGAGTCAGGAAAGCCAAAGAATAACTTGAGTTGGAAGGGACTCCTGGAGGTCATCTAGTCCAATTTCCTGCTCCAAACAGGCCTGACATTGAAGTTTTTTAAGGTGCTCAGAGTATTTTCCAGTTGAGGTTTCATTATCTCCAGAGATGGAAAGTCCACCTGTTTCTGGGCCTCTGCTCTAGTGTCTCACTACTGTCATAGTGAAATATTGTTTTATTATATATAAGGTTCGGTATCTGTATTCCTCTGATACACCCAGCCTGTAAGAACACTATTGCTTCTGTTTTTATTAGGGAGTATGAGATTCTAGAGCAATTAGTGTTTTAACCTCAAGGAGCCTTACATAAAATTAAATTGTCTTTGATGTTGGCTTCCTATAAATGGTACCCTAATGAATACTTATTTTGCATACTTGTCAGCTTCATGCCCTAGTAAAGGAATAGGAGAGACTGTTTCAAAGATTAGATATAGTTATTTAAAAAACAATTATGAAACTCTTCCTTGGTTCCTTTTGGGAAAGATAAAAGCATGACTTGCTGTATCTAAGTATTGCCTGCAGTTTCTCTTGAGAACCAGAGACACCTAGAAACACAAAACACTATTTCATCATTCTTATTTTATATTCTGGCAGCTTGAACAGCCTCTGCAGCTGTTCTGCAGTCATCTGTTCAAGCTAGAAAGCCAAACTCAGGCTGCATTATGTCTAAACAGGTACTGGTACATGGTAAAGTTGACCCCCTCTACACGAATATCAGACAGAATAAGGTCTTTTTCTTATAAAAGTCATCCAGAATTGTGTCTCTGGAAGGGGCCTCTGGACAGCCCCTCTCCAGAAAGCAAGGTCATGCTTGCTGTCCTCCATGTGGAAGATAAAACACTCTTCTTCCTTGCTGTCAAATCCTGCAGTTGAATGCAAGGGAAGGTGAGAGCAAGGCCCTGTGCTCACCAGAGTGGATGAGGCATCCAAGGACATGATCGTGTCTGACTCCTACACAGATTGCTGAAGAGGCTGGTTTCCTGTGTTGGCAGAGATCAGGCAAAAATCTCGTGTTTCCTCTGCAGCATCATAAAGAAGAATCCAGGCTGCAGCTCAGTGGAGGTTACCTGGCTCCAACAAATACTCCCAGAAGGAGTCATCCTAATTTCCAAATATGGGGACATTTTAGAAGGCAGAATGGAGTATTAACTGAGGGTGGCTCTATTAATCTGCAAAATGTGGATTTTGAAAGTGTCTTTTGCAGTCCATAGACCTCTGTTTGTCTGAAACTTGGAGATAACTCCTTCCTGTTGGAGAATGATCTGAAGCAGTGGATGATCTCCCAGGCCTATCCTCCCCAGACAGGTGTCCCCCCATCTCACGTCAATCTCTGACCCACTAAGCCCCACTGAGTGCCACAGCATGCCCCCAAATAGACACACTGAGATGAAGATCCATAGCAGACCAGCCTGCTTTATCAAACTGACGATAGCAGGTAGGAATGTAACAGCGAAGGTATCTCTTCCTGAGCAAGTGAGCATTTGTAATTTAAGCAGGACTTTTTCTCTTAGCTTAGGATGGATAGCCCTGTTAAATTTTGGAGGTAGCTGGGTGAGAGGAAAGCAAAGCTTAGCCATCAGGTGGCAGTCTGAGCATGCGGTTCAGCAGAGACATCACTCAAATGTTCCTGGGTTGGAGGAAATTCCTTCAATTCAGTAATATGACATAAGCTTCATGAGTTGTGATTCATTTCAGGTTAACACCCTTTTTTTATTTCTGCAAAATTAATCATCCAGCCGTATTTATAGCATTGTTTTAAAATACAGGACTCCTAGAAGAGAAGTACAGCAGCTCCATGTTTTCTTGATGTTTCTTGATCTAAATATGTACTGTGTGGCTTAATATTTTTGATAAAGCAGAATAATCCCACTCTTTGTTCTCTCTGGTAAACTCGCATCTGGCAAACTGGCATCTCTTCTGAATTTGTTTCTGTCTTTGTTTTAGTCACCTACCACCAAGCTGATCTCAAAATAGGAACCTGAATTAATGGACTCCAGGTTTCTAACATAAATCCCTTCTTAACCTTTTCAGCCATTTAACAGTTTTTTGCAGTCCCTGCTATTGTTCTGCATGAGGTTTCACGTGGCAAGAAATGCACTTGACTGCTTTTGCCTTTTTTTTCCTCTTTTTTTTGGGGGGTGTGTGTGTGTGACAAATCTAAATAAAACCATATTTAAAGTGACTTTTTGGTTCATTCCTTGATTTAATTTTTTGTAGCCGGGTGTCTTCTAGTTTGATATACAAGCAGTAGTTTATTACTAGCGTGCTGATTCTACATTGTTGCCTTGGTAGGAAAAAAAATGTAGTTATGGTAATTGAAGGGTGAAATTAAAGGGCTCGTCGTTAGCACCGCAGAACAGCACTGCAGACCATAAAATCACTGTTCTGCTGCTTGAAGCCAGAATTTTGTAACTGGGAGAGAGATCAGGCTCTGCAGCGCATGGGCAAACACTACTGACCCCCAGAAGAGAGTGAAGCTGAGTGGGTTTTGCACAAAACTCTCTCTTCTTGCCAAGCATATTTGTAAAACCTAATTTTTTAACCTTTGTAACCAATCCATCTCTGAAAACAATTTAAGTTCTTACTCCTGCATCATCTGACCCTGACCGTCAGTGTATTCCCTACCATTCACATCTCCCATCCCCAGAGGCCTGAACAAAGACGAGCTTGTTACTAGGAAAAGCATGAGCTCATCCATTGTAATCACCAGGCGGCTTTAGCTGCTGCTCCAAAGGAGGTTTTGTGGCAATTTCTGAATGCCTTCAGACAAGCCAGTGCTGCATAAACTTTGGTTGAATTTTCAGGGAGCAAAACTGAGTGGATTAAGTCCTTGTATCTGCTGTAAGAATAGATTTTCTGAATCCAGGAAAACCCTGGTTATTCAGATAATACAGTTGTATTTCAGCTCCAAACACAGGACAGAGTAGAGGCTCTGGGAAGCAAGGGCCCAGCAGAGTGTTCAGAGTAACAAATAACATAATCCTTTGATCCTTTGACATTTGGGGCTTCAGGGAAACAAAGGTGAGAAAATAAGAAATGCAAATGAGTAGTTTTTGAAAGTGCAAAGAAAAGTACTTGTTGAAGCTTAAGCTTGCCAAAAATAGCAGTGAAACAACTGCCTTTTATGCAGATTAGTTACAATCACATGTAATTGCATTTTAAAAAATTGGATTCACTGTAGCTTTCAATTTAGAGACCTGCTTGAGGTCCTTATAGGTCTATAGTCTCTCCTCTTGCTGTGTCTCAGAAGTACAAAACTTAACTAAAATGATAGCCCCATGCTGTCTTTCTGTTGTCTTGTACGTTAAAGAACAGACTAACTTCTGAATTTTTAGTATTACATAATCTGACTAAGTTATATAATCAAGTTAAGAAGGAAGTTTGATTCTGAAGCTCAAGAAGAGGTTCAAGAAATCCTCACGTTTGATTGCAATTTGCAGTGGGATTTGGGGGACTTGCTTTTCTCGTCTATGTATAATTTTTCCCAGCTAATAAAGTTTATATTCTTGGCACCACAGTCCACTGGTGACAGAGAAGGGACTGCTATAGCTTGTCTGGGATTTCCTACATGTGACTTGTCTCCATTAGTGGAGAGAAGTAGGAGGAGTCCATGCAATTTCCCCCTTTTTTTTTGTAATTAGTTATTAAAACTTCCCTATGACTGAGATGACAAATATGTCACAGATGCTAAGGGTCTTCACACATTTCTTATTTCAGTTTCATAATTTGAACCTGACTTTGAATGTAAAAATTAGGAGTGCAGACTCTCCTGTTAATGTTGTGAGGGCAGTAATCTCTTTACATAACATGGGGAAATGGCATAATTCTGGCAGACCAACAGAAGCTCAGTGGGGAGTGAAGCATTCAGACCCTTACCTATTGTTGCTCTGACTCATCCCACCCAAGTAATTTTTGCTACTCGTTTTAAAATATAATATAATTCTGGTTTGTGGTTAGTTTGGGTTTTTTTGCCCCAGCCACACAGCTATGGCAATGAGTGCAGGTTTTATTCAACTAATGCATTAATTATCCCTACATTAACAAGAAAGAACAATACTAGAATGGCAGATGAAATGGAAAATAGAGGTATAGCAGGTTAACCCTAACTCGTGACCTTTTAAGACCTGTGGGTTAGCTCTGTGCTAAACAATATAATAACGTGGAATTCCCTGGCTTCAGCAGAGACATACTCAGGTTTGTTTCCTCTAAAGCACAAAGCATTTTCTGGTGAAGAAAAAGGAAAATCTTTCATATGCCAGGCTGGTGAGCAGTTTGTATTCTCCCAGTAAGACAGATACGTATAACTGACTGTCCTTTCTTTCCCTGACATTATATGCTATATTTCCAACACAGAGAAGAACACCAAAATTATTAAATCTTGTAGTACTCGGGAATGTAAACAACAGCTTGTAATATTACCGGCTTACAGGTGGCACAGAGGAAGAGAAGCACAGGGGGATTATGTGACTCGCCAGGCATCATAAAATGAAGGTCTGTCAGGGCCCAGAGATATCCTTTCTCACAGGCTCATGTTTTAATCCTTCGTCTTTCTCTCTTTCCATTAAGTTAAAATATGTTTCCCTAATCCACAGTATTTAAGGTATTTTTCAGGTCAATCTTGAATTACTGATATTCTCTGAAGCTTTCACGGAAAAAAAGTAGAATGTGATCACCTGGTGTTCCAGAATATTTTAGCTAATGCCATTATTTTTTGAATACTGTAAACATTACAGGGAAGAGCAGAGAGATGGCATCATTTTGTGTTATGCTGCGTTGAGGAACAACGTTTTGCAGAGTCACAGATTGCAGGGATGCAGCTTGCTGGTCCTGTCTCTTTTACTAAAGCATCCCTCCGTGTGTGAATACTGATCATCACAGTACGTTAAGTGGCTCAGAATGCCTGCCTTATGCAGTGAAATTCGCCATTCCCTTTGCGTCGCTGCCGCCGCCCGTGAGTCCCTCTGCAGCGCTGCCTGTGCCCTCGTTCTGTCACCAGCCGCCACTAGGTGATCTTCAAACACCTTCCTCGTCACCCTGCTTCCGAAGGGAGGATGTCTATGGCCAACAAAATTTTGCACAGAGATGCTATTCATGAAAATATTTTTGCAGGCGCCGCTTTGCAGCCCGCGAGCTGCAGTTTTGAGTTTCCTGGGAAGAAAGCCTATTAAGCTGCCTTTCTGCGGGGATTGCCATAGCAACCCGCGCACAATGCCAATGGCCCAGATTTCCTTCAGCCCCTTCTTTCTGAACTGACAGCAGTGATTTTAATGCTCCTTGAACCAAATCTTTGCATGCAGAGACCGCTTTAGAGAAGAAAAAAAAAAAAAAAAAGCAGCAGCTTTTAATCAGGGCTGGTAGCTCTCTCTCCTTTCTGCCCGAGAACTGAGCGGGGAAGGCTTCCAGCATGGCGTCTCTCTCAGCCCCTTGAAGTCACAGCTGGATAATGACCACAAAGCAGTCCTGGGCTTGGCAATTTCAGTATCATTTAGGGTTATAAGACATTGTGGAACAGATGCTTGCACAAGGGTTGTTTTTTTACAGATATTTGCGTGTTCAGGCTGGGAGGTTGGGGTGGCATGGTATGGAAATAGAAATTAAGCTGCCACAGAAGCAAGGCAAACTTACAGTTAAATGTAAGAGTGGGACTGTGACTCAGGGCAGCAGTACTCTGTAAAATGGGGCAGGCTGCTCTGTTCACTTTAAGCATTCCAAAGAGGCCAATATCTGAATCCTGACAGGCCTGTAAGCTGTAGTAGGCTCCCATGGTGACACTTGGTAGGGCATAATGCCATAGCCAGGACTGGACTGTAGTGAAAGCTGGTTACACGGGCAATAGGAAAGCAGAGCCAGCACATGAGGGTGCAGCTCAGAGCCAGTTCCCCACGTGAGTGAAGCCATCTGACCAGAGGCACACTGCACCCTGGGTGCCCAGAGCTGCCAGCGAGCCAACATATGGGCTGGCAGTTAGACACAGCTCAGTCAGGAAAAGAAATAAAACCACCCATGTCTGACAAATGGACCCAATCTTTATGGCAAGCAATCCCTGTCTGGGGTTAGTGTAGGAGTGCAGGGCTGCTGCAGTCCCCAGGCACTCCTTTCTCTTGCCAATGTCCCTGTCATGTCCCCTTTCCTCCTGCTTGCCCTTGGAGAAGCTCCATGTTTATGTCTCATTGCTGCAGGAAACAGAGAGAGTGGCAGGGTGAGAGTAGCTGCAGGAAGGTCCCTGGAAAAGGAACATCAGGTCTAATGTCTGGTGCATTCAGCTTCAGGATCCAGAGAAGCTGCACCTGCAGCTGCAGAGGGCCCCTGGGGTGCAACCCCCTCCATGTACACCTTCTGCAGAGGGAACCAAATAAAGCCTATATGTGCACTGTTAACACCTGCTAACATCCAGGCTCCAAGCCCTTCCCTCACTACTCATTGTGCCCATTCAGAGTCTTCCCCAGCTGCATCCCTGTTTGTTGTATGCATCTGGCTCTCAGCAAACACATTATGAGTAGTGCTTAGCATTTCTGTCTTAAAAGTCTGTGCAAAAATTAGAAACAGAGGGAGCTCCTGAATCACTGAATCGAGCCCTGGGCTATCTCAGGTAACCATCTCATGTATGCTAATTGATCCTCCCAATAGTCATCAGATGGAGACATGAGCTGCCTGGGTCTCTCTGGGGAAGGGAGGGCTGAACCCAAGTGTGTCATGGGCAACAGAGATCTGCAGGGTCTGGGCAGAGAGGGTTGGACTAGATGACCTTAGAGGTCCCTTTCAGCCCAGACCATTCTATGATTCTATGACTCTCTCCCCAACTGAGCTTGCTCTGGTCAGTACATACAAGCAGTTACTGCTCAGACAGGGATCATGCTGTTGGCACAAACAATGGGAGCATGGATACAGAAGCCACAATGAGTGGAAAAATGCTTTAGGGAAGAAAAAGAGGCAAATTCCTCATTGCCTGCACGAAACCTAAGAAGCTGTGGGAGGTGCCCCAGGCTGAGGGAACTGAGCCCTCCTCGTGTCTGGGGTCTCCCTGCAGATGCTACATTCACCTGCGTCGCCCTTGCTGTGTTTCTGCTCTTTAGGGCTGGTGTCCCACTGCCCTGTCTCCCCTGCTGCCTTTTTGGGGTGAGGATGTAAGGTCTCTGTAAAGCTGACCTCTCTCCACAGCCATATTCTCACATAATCTCTATCCTCGCAAGGGCAGCTGCCCTCCCTGGGGCCCAAGAACATGCAGTTAGTCTTGCAGCAGCAGAGGTGATGCAGCAGATTCTCTCAAGCTGTAAACATATTTATATCCCTACCCTATACACTTGTGCTCAAAACCCTGTACTAATAGGCATGGACAGGAAGGAAATCATATTTGCATTTATCTGCACTTTTTTTTAGCTGGTGGTTTGATGGTTTGTGCAATCTGTTTCCTCCAGCAATCCTCTGTAAGCTGCTTTGGTGCTGGGAGGGTTGGAGGAGGAAAGAAATACTCCCTTGCTGATGTTCTCTCCCCATGTTGTAAGCTGGCAAGCTGTGGGGCAGAGGAACTGATCATTGTGCCCATGACCCTGTTACTTGGGGTAACCCTTTCAGCAGGATTGAAGGCAGCAGTAGAGGTGGGAGAAGGTTGAGATGGGACTGTTTTGGGGGCTTCTCATAGTCTCAGAGCAGATGCTTACAAGCTTTTCATTGAATTTCCCTCATGAATCTGTTACTACTTCTGTCCATCACAGGAAAGGGATGGACCATAAATTATGTATTACTTTTAAGGGAAAAATAAAAAAGAAAGAAAAAAAGCCTGCTAGGTTTTATCTAGTATAAAAATAATCTTCTATTCACCCAGAAAGATAACAGTCTGTATAAAACAAGTTTTTACAGAATGATTTGTCACTGCAGGAGCCAAGCTGGGTCCCAGTTTGACCACTCAGTTTATCTCTGTGCTCGCACAAAGCTGGAGACACCAGACACAGCCAGAGCTCTTGGGTGGAGATGGTTGGAGAGGCTGCTTCACTGCTCTCACTCAGCTGCTCTCAAAGAACAGAACAAATATTTGTGTGTGAAATACAAAATAAATTGTGCATTTTGCTGGAGGACTGGTGGCATTTGTTTTACCATGCTATGCTTGCAAATGTTTGCAAACACTGCATCAATTTGCCATACTACAGGAAAAACTAGCATTCATTGCTTTGAAGACTGTGTTGAGGCTTGAAGCAACTATTTTTTCCTGGGGTTTTTGAGGATGGTTCATACTCCAAAAAGTATGGTTTGAGCTGTGTTTTCATGCTAGACATGCCACAGCCATGGGCAGTGCAGGAGACGCTTGGCCTCGTGTACATCTCTTTCCATCTGGTGGCACACAAATGCCATTCTAATAGAAAATATGAATTTCTGCAATTGCTTTTCATGTGGCTCATGCCACGGACCAGACTGAATTCATGGCCCCACACTAAAATAAATGCTTTTAAGCAAGAAGCAGGTTAAAAATTCAAACTGAAGAAAGACCACATGAAACCAGCAGGAGACAGGCAAAGTGCCACAGCTTTCCCACTGCAAGATTATAAACCTCAAGATTTATAAATGCAGTCTGCAGAAAACAACCCTTGAAATCCTGTATTTCCAGGCTACCTGTCACACTGGTGCCATGGAGACTCCTCTGAGTGCCTCACTCCCTCCCATGTTGCTTCCTACTCTCCAAGCTTCCAGTATGTGCTCTGCAGGACAGCATCGCAGGGAGTCAGCTCCATGGATATATGAAAAAAATTAACCACTGCACATTGGTAACTATTTGCACATTGGAGAGGAGGCAACAAACCCCATTCCTTTGCAACCCTCTCTCAATTCCTGATGCTTCAGAACCTGGAGCAAGTGTGCCTTGGAGCAGAAGGAAACCTTCCCCAAACCTCTCACAGGCTGACGCTCACCTGACATTCTGCCAGTGAAGGCACTGAGCTCATCGTCTGCTGGGAATACTTCTGGCAACTTGCAGGCACATGCCATGTTTCCTTTGCCAGGCCTTTATCTTTTCAAAATGCCAGTAGTGGGACCAGAGCAAAGTCTCTCAGAAACACTGAGCATCTCCTTTTTGAAAGGCTAGCTACCTCAGCTGGAAGACTGAGGACTAGTGCAAGACATCAATCAGCTGCTGGACTGACACTATACAGGACGATTGAGCCTCAGAAATACTGCTGGCCATAGCTCAGACGGCCTCTCTGTGGTAGACATTCACATCTGTGTTTCTTTTTATTGTGGAATAAAGCTGAAGATAGTAGGAGCCTGAGTCATATGGGTGTGTAATGCTCGGACAATTATGTGGCTGAGTCTTTTGGTAAGAAACTAATTTCAACTGCTTGCTTTGACCCAGCTCAGCTGTACCTGGCATGGGGTTTGTCAGATAATCCTGGTGCCATGCTAATCTTCAATGTTAAATTCAAAGACTGGTGTACAGCTCCTACCCACCTCTCATCTCCCGGATTTATGACCCTTATAAACCATGAAATTATTTATTTAATCTTATTCGCTCATATTTAAAAGTTGCCACACATTTGAAATCTGATGGTCATGTGGAACCTGGCTTTACTTATAGATTGAGGGTCTCAGCCCTCTGTCTCACGTGAGGATTTTCTTTCACCGGCAAGTCTGTCCTTACATATTTTCTCTTTTTCTTTCAAGCTGGCAAAGCCTCATTCCGCTATGGTTTGGATTTGATTTGTTGTTGTTGTCCAGTTTGTTTGTTTGTGGGGGTTTTGTTTGTTTTTCTTTTTTTCTGTAAAACAAGAAGGAGGTCTGTCTATGACTTCTTGTTGGCCTTTAGTACTTCACATTTTATGCCCCAGGTTTTTCTAACACTAACTGATGTAGCTTGCCTGAGTACTCCCACTTGTACTGGATGGTGAATCTGCAAATGCTTATAGAAAAGTGATGGAAGATGAGAGATAAATATATATTCTCTTACTGAAACCCACAGTATTTTGCCTGATTTCTCTGGCAGAGGCATCCTGTTTGTATGTATCCCTCACGTTCCACAGGCATCCAGGACAGTACCTGATTCAACTATACACTAGGATTTTTGTCCTGTTGGATCATGTTCCCAGCAAAACCCTACATGAATCACATCATCCTCCCAAGTCGCCTGCCTGCTGCCAAGATGTCCAGCTGCATGAGACGGAAGCAGAAACTGTCACATGAGAATCTTTCTGATGGTGGAGGCTTGGTTCCCACATCTTTGTTGGAACCTCTTTAGGCAGCATTCACCATGCTGTGCTGCCTGATTTGCAGCAAGACTTGCTTTGTCGTAGGAGATGTGTGGTTACAAATTCCCTTTGGGTCAACTTCATCTGCAGCAGAAAACCAGACAGATGGGAGCTGAAGGAAGCATTTGTGTAATCAAGTAGAGACAGAATACTTGTAAGGATGGCAGAAGTTCCCTTGTATTAATAATATTCTTAAATAACAAGCTCTTTTAATAACCTTTTCTCACTGGCCACTCTTCCCAGAAGTCCCTTCATTCAGGTTTACAGTTTTCACTTTGATGCACTTGAGCTTTCTTACAGCCTTGTTCAGATATTTATTGTGCTCGGACTTGTTAATTGATTTGCTGCAGTTTCAATAGGGCTGTTAATGAGTAGATGTGTAGTTACCACATATATCAGAGGTACCTGTTCTAAATGTTGAGTTTAGCCTCCTCTATTACACATTAAATGCTCTTTTCTCCCCATCAGAGATGAAGAGAAACAAATGAGACACACATGAGGTGCAGGGCAGGGAGCTGGAAGAAGGCAGAAATGGGAGGAACATGCAAGTGGTTTTCATGGAAATAACTTTCAAATGGCTCATTTTCTGTTGTTTGAAGTCCAAAAACTAATGCACAACAGGGAATTTTTACTTCAATGACATTCCTGGGCATTTTGGTGTCAGATGTCTTCAGCATGTCATGTTCTTCTGCACGGGTGCACGGTTTACATAAACCAGTAATGTCCTACTTTCCTGTTCTCCAGGGACAAACCGCACCATCAGAGCAGGACACTTGGCCTCTCATGCTTTTAAGAAAGAGGGGGATAATGCCCACCTGTGCAAATCACATTGCTACCTATGGCTAGAGTTGGCCTGTGTTAATCTCCACCCCAAAGTTATCTAGACCACTGGAGGATTCCGATGCCAGCCTAGCAAGTAGTCTTATTTTGTGTTCTTAATGCATTTTTCTGCTACAGCTTCTTTGGAGAGTCATGAAACTTCTATAGATTACATGAGTGGCAGTGCAGGCCCTGGCTTGTTCATTGTGCTGCCAGCTGCTGAGGGTCAGCAGTAATGAAACTGACTTGAAAATCATATATAATAAATTAAAATCTATTTTTTCTTTTGTTTGCCTCCTCCATTTTGAGCTTTCAACTACAGCCTGGGACACATTTTCTGTTTTGTTTTGTTTTGCTTTGCTTTGTTTTGTTTTTATAGCAAAAAGAGTGCAGTTAAACAGGAAAAAGTATGGAGCAGAATGATTCTTAGGAGGTGAGACCTGCAGAAAACCAGCAACTACTGTGAGCCCTGATGAAACCAAAGGTGCTGGCAACACTGCATTAAAAACAACTTTGGAATTTAATTTAATCTTAAACCCCATTTCATTCTTGTTTGCTGCCTTTAGCTAATTTCAAGTCCAAGCTAACTCTGCTGTTGCTAAGCCTTCCAGGACAAGAAGGGCCATTACAGTTGACACAGCATGACTTCAGATGAAAACTAATCTGATGTGAAGGTTTGGTCTGGAGAGCACCCTGGTGCTTATTGCCATGCCTCTGTCTGCTAGGTCAGAGTGAATTTCGTGGAGCTCACTGACAACTACAGGGGTTCCAGTTGTGCTAGTGTGGTGGGTGGTAAGAGACAGCCTGTTCCTATGGGCATGGGGGAGGGATGGGAGGTGGAGGGGGCTGTGAGAGGAGAGCTTCATTTGCCATTGCTCCCAGGACTCTTAATTGCAGCAGCATACATGGTGATAAGCTGCTGAATTGCCTTTCATCGTCTGAGAAACCCAGCATGTGAAAAAATTCAGTATGCCATTGTCCGTGTGCATAGCTCACTGCCTGACCCACCGCTCTGCACACAGCACTGGGACAATAAAGGCAAACATTATTGCTACTCCAAGAGCCACTGACCAAGGCATCATCCTACCTGACAGAGAGGTGGAAAGATCAGGTCGTTCACATTGGACACATTCTTGCTTCATTTCTGCTCCTTTATGGCCACAGCCTCTGTGATGAAGCATTTTCCCAGCCACAGATGTATGGCTAGGCCATACAGAGCTCACACTGGAGAGCAAGAAGCGGCACAGGTGTTAGTGATGGGGAGTGGGGACAACCTCCCGTGGATTTTGCAGTTCCCAGAGTCAACTCTTGAGCACTATTTGAAGGGAACCTGTGGTTTGCTTATTTATTTATCTAGTTCTTCCTGTGACTTCCAAGGAATGATTTCCTTGTCCTTATGCTAATTCAAGCTCTGCTGAATAAAGAGGCTTTTTTTCCCCCATCCCATCCTGCAAGAGGTCATCTTTATTCAAGAACCATGAATGATGTGCACAGGGTACTAATCGTGCACAAAGAGCCCCGTCCGGAGCCAGCCAAGCGTACAGCTGTCCTTTTGTTTACAGAGATGGAGAGGGAACCTAAAAACTGCTCCTGCCCCATAGACAATGGCAGTGGCTTGTGAGATGCCTGAGATTTGGCAGGGCCCCTCTTTCCTGGCGCTAAAGGGCCTTTATTAAGCATAAATCACGTCAGCTGCTACTGCGGCCCTTTATCAGCGTATAAAAGATTCCCCTTTGCCGCTTAAGTGACACGATGGAAAGGAATCAGTCTGAAATACCCCAAAGACTTGAGCAATGTACCAGACTGGGGACAAATGACACTTCTGAGTGTTTAATAGTGCTGCTCCTCCGTTGCTGTTACAACAACACATGCAGCTGGGTTGATTTTTTAAGCCAGCTGATGATTCATTGTATTCTAGTGATTTTGTGTTGGTCTGAAATGTCAGGAGGTTACGAGGACAAATTTCATACCTGTGAGTTATGAAGAATAACAAAGAGCCCTAAAAGCCCTAGGTTAAATTCATTGGCAGCACTGATATCTCTAGAAAAGTGTGAGGCCTCAGG
Organism: Melanerpes formicivorus; assembly: GCF_026170545.1. Taxonomy (NCBI): domain Eukaryota; kingdom Metazoa; phylum Chordata; class Aves; order Piciformes; family Picidae; genus Melanerpes; species Melanerpes formicivorus. The sequence continues at coordinate 3,250,253 of NW_027142400.1, read as the reverse complement.
CATTGAGAAAATGACTGTGTAGAGTATCTCTGCTAGACCAGAGTAGCTCTGTTAGGGGAATAATCAGTAGACTGTCCTATTCAGCAATTTAAGAGCTGACTACAGTGTTCCCCTGAGGTGGGGAGAAATGCAAGTTCTTCTTTCCCTTGTAAATAAACAGGCAATTTGGGGAACAAAAGTGCTCAAGGAAATTCTGTTAGTTCAAGTACCAGTATTGCCAAGTCCTCTACCTCATTAGGCAGCAGCTGTCTCTGTGCAAGGGGGCCTGAGGTATCACTGAAACCACAAGACATGGCAGCCAGGGAGGCTTCAGGCAAGATAAAGATCTATCAGGAGGAGTTTGATGTGACTCTGGCATTCAGGAAACTGGATGCTGGCTGTGTTTGGAGCTAGCTAGGGAAGGACTTAAAGACCTTACCTGTAGGACTCCCTTCAGGATATAACTGCCTGAGCTCATCTTCTGCTTCCTGTACAGAAAGTACCATTTATATCTGAGCAGTTACAAGCTTTGCACTTTGTTTATTAATATTGCATCCACTTGTTTAAAATCACACTTTAATAGCATCTATAGCTGATTCATACCATGCCTTGTCTACCCTTCCTTAAACCTTGCTTATGTTCACTTTTGTTTCCCTTGAGTTGATATTCCTGCTTGTCCAGCTGTCTTGGTTGCTGGAGACAGTTGTCACAAAGAACATATTTCTTTTCCACTAGCATCCCTGTCTGCCTCTGTGCTCTCTCTGGCTCAGTGTCTCATGAACTCCTGCAGGCCAGGTGCTCCAGGGCTGTGCAGCGATGACCTCAGTCCATGAACTTGCGTTGTGCACCAGAATAGGTCATTCAGTAGGTGACATTAATCCCCTAATTTAGCACTGGTGCAACGCTCCATGACATTTCTGATCATCACCTCATAGAGTTTGGGGAAGCATATCAATGGCTTAGATAGGTGAGGTCCTGCTATGACTGGATAATAAGCAGACCTCATTTTTGTGTAACAAGCAGAGCTCCTTTTTTGCATTTCCAACATGCTCTGCAGTTTCTGACAAGGATCCCCACCAATCTCGCAAGGATTCATAAATAACTAAGCCTACAGCTCTATGCGTCATGGCACAGCTCCTCTCTGCAAAACAAGTAGTTGCTCCAAACCGCCCCTGATCACCAAGTCTGAGGTCCCATTGCAGTTTCAGTTACACATGTGGGCTGCTCTGCACTACACAAGACTCCTAAGTTCAGCTCCCAGTAAAGCAGGTTTCACTGCTTTACTGTCTGTTTGCAGAAAGCCATTGACTGTTTGGATTTTCCAAATGATTTATGTTGTGTTATTACATTTTATTAAAATTGGGGTTAAAGTTTGGGGGTTTGTTTGTTTTTCATTATGTAGTTTTGTGGGGTTTTGTTGTTTGTTTGGGTTTTTAAAATCTTGATTTTTCCCTCTAAAGCTTTTTCTAATTTGGAATTTGACTTAAAGCCATCAAACCAGCTTTAGGTCTAATTTCATCCTGACATACTCTGACACAAGTTCTTCAAGTCAGTGAACAGTTGCTAATTTGCACGATCAATAACTTTGCCCCTGAATCTGTAACAATTTGTTTCCATTTGGTCCACAGAAAGGATATAAACTGAAGTGGCTTGGCTTACCTTACCAGTGGCTGGAGCCCTTTGCTGCTTTTCTTGCGAAGATTTTGGAGACACTGTACCCTTGAGAAGATTATTCAGAAAGACACATTTTTCCTAGTGTTAGTAATGGTCTGGGAAAAGGCCAATAGAGTCTTACCAACACAGAAACCAGGCATCGCATTGCTATCTTCACAAAACCCATCTATAAGAAATGCTCATCTTTAAACTTCAGTTTTCCCCTAAATTACATATCTTGGGGTTGAGATATATATCTCAAGATATAATGCACATCTCATATACAAAATATGTAAAGCTGAATTATCAAAACTTAGTTCACCCAAGTGAAACTCTGTGTATCAGTATTTAGGGGAGCTGCTGACAGTGAAAGGCAGAAAGAAAATGAGGTATAATTGCTTTGCATCTTCAGAGGTATTATTTCTGATGTTCTAAAGAACAGAATAAAATGCACAATGGCACAGGTGAATCATTCTATGTACTTTCTTTACACTGATGAGTTTTAAGTAGTTTTAATTTTTTCCCCCTTTAAAATAGTTTTTCAAGTGCTAGAATGCACTGCCGTAAGTTTCGAATACATTTCAGTTGCTCATTTAACAGAAGAAGGACAACAAATGCCAAAGTGAAAATGTGCAGAAGATGGAGAGATGATTCAGCCTTACTGGTAACTATTTACCCTGGCAATTTGCTTTATAAATTACAGATGTAACTTCTAACAAAGCAGGGTCATTTTGGGCTGCTTCTTCTCTCTTAGTGTCTCCATCAGTTGAAAAACTTTGCTAGGGCTGAATATATAACTTGTGGTTAGTCATACAAACAGGAAGGCTCTTACAGTTTCTGTGCACTAAGTTCAGTCTAAGTGTGGGCATTTTCTTCCCCCACCCTATGGTCTTCTAAGTTCAGCACTCACCTTGGAAATGCTTGAGCTGTTGGAACGATGGAGGGACTTGGCAGATCTTCACCATTTGGGTCCCTTCTGAGAGTGCAGATGTCTGCATGTGTCAAATACTGTTTCTTTGCACCCACGCAGGACCACGGAACTCTTTTCACATGAGTCACAGCCTCAGGAGCTGGCCTATAGAGCTGAAACTTTGCCAGGTTGGTTTGGATCAACCCTTCCTGAGTAAATTCTGTGGAATTTAGTACTATCTCTGATTTCCAATAGTATCCACAGCTTTTTCTATGAAAGTGTAAGATGTGATCACAGAAACTTCTTGAGCTAGCAGATCACAGGTGCTCCAAGAAAGCATGTGGGTGGACTAGGTTCACTGTCTGCTTTTTAAAGAATTCCCATTGGATATATGTACCATGCTGAAATAGCAAAGTATCAGCATTTCTGATATACAGCTATCCAGTTATTGATTAATAAATGCTTAATATTGGAAGAAAGTGACCACAGATAAATAAATGGTTCCTGGTGTATCCCTGCTGAATGGGGGGTGGGGGTGGGGGTGTGGTGCCTGTGGGAGTGTGTGATTTCTGAGAGTGCCCTACAAAGTGCTAAGGAACAGTAAAGGACTCACTACCTATTTTTGTCAGCTCTTACTGTACTATAGGATGTAGGTTCAGATCCCTGAAACTTGTGGCACTGGTCCTTCATACCAGTGAAAAGATCTGATTCTCATCTGCTTCTGGAGCACATCTGCATCTTTAGATAAAGGATACAAACTCACTACTCAAAGCTGCATGTTGATCTGTACTTAGGTGAAATTCCTGCACTGTATTCTTCTGCTGTCTTCTGAAATGCTCATGATAACTGGATCCTTTCTATACTCATGCAGTGCTTTAGCCCCAGGAAAGCTGAATTCTGGTCTCAAAATTACCTGGACTTGCAGGGAAATATGCCCTTGTTTTTTCTCCACTGAACTGATATGAAGCTCTATTAATCATGGCAAACTTCTTAAACTGTCTTCCCAACCTGAGTAGCACACATTTGATTGACACTTCTGTAAAAAAATGGAATCTGAATGTGAAATCCTCATTTCTTTAGTGGCATCATTTGCAGTCAGGAGCTGCCAGATGGCTGTGCTTTCCAGGCCAGACCATTGCAAGGAGCAGGGAAAGCGGCACGTGACATGCTGGTGACCACAGGTTCATCAGTGCCTGGGCCAAAAGAGGCAAATCCTACCTCCTCCCTGCTTCAGAACATACTGTTGGCAAGTGAATCCTACCTCTACATGTTAACCTTTCTTATGGGCTACAAGTAACAGTAATGAGTTTGTCAGTTCTCAGCCAAGTCTGAAGAGAGAGCTGCCACAATGCATGGATGATGCTGATGGCCTTGGCAGAGTGAGGATGTCAGAGCCCAGATTAGGAGCAGACCAGCTGGAAGAGGCATGGTCAGGAAACGGGGGGTTGGCAGAGTGGGGTAGACAAGCACCCCACTTATTTAACAGCTGAAAAAATTGCAAGGAGCTGTCAGAGTCTGGGGAGCTCATTGTGCCTCCTGAAATGCTGGGGCATGGAACTCAGCTCAGTGCTAGAGCTGAAAAGGAAGGCAGTGTTGTATTCCAGGGGCAGCTGAAGAAGCAGGCAGAGGTTTTAGTCTGGCAGATAGGAGTTTTCAGGCTACAGCAGGCAAATTTGCAGTATCCAGTGTCTTGTTTCCTGAAAGCCTAACAAATGAAGGTCATCAGCATGAATTCAGACACTGCTGTTTACCTTTCAATCAATTACAGAAACTAGATTTTTTTCATCAGTCCCTGCTGTCTGCAGGTCAAGATATCAACTTCAGTCACAGTAAAAGTGCTTCTGCCTTTGTTAGCTGTGCCTCAGCCCTCCCTGTTGCCCTTGCCTGTGAGGTTTACTATTTTTATCCTCTCTAAAGACAATGCAATCAACTCTCTCTGGTATCAAAGGAGCTCTGATGGATAATTTAGCACCAAACACTTAGATGGTTAGTGGTGTTGGGAGGCTTTTTTAAAGTCAGAGAGAAGTTGAATAGGCTGCATTTTTGAAATCTCCCAAAAACAGCAATGTGGAAAACCCATGGGGAAAAGACTCCAGAAGTGTCAAATGCTGAAAGGGCCTGGTGGCTTGGGGGAAACAGGCTGGCTCCTTAGAATGGGGACTATTCATTCATTATACCCTGGCCTTATGTCATCTTGCAAAATGGGCTGGCTTCTGGTGCAGCCAAACAAAGCACGAGGCATATAATTCAAGTTCTCAGTGAAGCAAACAGATCAGGCCATGCTTTTGCTGCCTTTAATTACACCCACTACTTCTGGACAACAAAAAGGAGTAAACAACTCTACTTTCTCCACAGGAGGAAAGACACAATTTCTTTGAAGAATCTCTCCCAATATTAGAGGTCACCTATCTTTAGTTTTTTTCAACACTCCTTACCAGTCACCCCACTGTGTTGCTGGAGGAAGGATGATCATCATGTCTTGCAGGAGAGCACATGTTACAGTAGACCACATTTTCATTGGTAGCTTCTGCTGACTGGAAGTTGTCCTTATGCTGGGCTGTGTAGAGAATTAATGTGGCAAAACTCCTTTTTAGTGGGCACAGATGTGCTCATATAAATACATCTGTATCAGGATAGCCACTCTTGCACAGAAATTGAATGTCTCCCTGTCTAAAACATATATACCAGTTATGCCAGTACACTTTATGCACTAAAGGACGTAATCATATAACTATATAGAATGGTTGAAATGGGATTTACCAGCAACCGGAATGAATATATATTCTTATCCATACAGAACTATGTACAGGTCTGTTATTAATCTGTCCTATGAAGCAGTGACAGTATAGGCCCACATGGCTAGTAGTAGAAAGCATCCTATCACGGTTTATTTCCTGGATATATCAATAAACCCCTCATACATTGTCAAAAACAATTATGTAGGACAAAGACTGCCCATGTCCTATCTGAATAGCCATGTTGAAATAAGTATGGCTGGGGTCCTGCCTCAGTCCAAAACCCTTCTGACTTTGAGATTTCAATCACACCAACATGATAAAGGAAAAACCTTTCTCTTGTTGTGGGATATTTCAATATGCTCCTCAGCTCACATGAAGTCCACCTACATCAGCTAACACTGTGGCTCATCAGTGAGAAACGCTATTTAAACCTGAGGTATCATCATGGGAGTGTGAGGGGAAGACCCATACTGGATCCTTCTGGCCATCTTCCTGATGCACTGGGCATAGTTTCTTGTCCCTGGTACTTTGCAGGTGTTAGTACAAGGGACACACCAGAGACTGTCCTCAGCTTTGAAGGGTGCCAGTCTTAGAGCCACAGCAAACTTTCTCCCCTTCTTTTGGGTGCACTGAGGAGCAGAGATCGGTTGGACATGAGCATTAATGCTGAGCTGGAGCATTTACATTCCACCTCCACTTACTACTTTTATCTTATGTTGATATATCCCAGCCTTGAGGCATACAGAATCTGGCCTTTGCTAATCTTTTGCTAAAGCCCAGCAACAGGACTTCTATTTTCTCTGGCAAGGCTCATTTCAAAGATGCCTGGTCCCCAGAGAGGCAGCTGACATTCTCTCTTTCTTCAATTCATTCTGCCAGCTGTCTTCTCATTTCTGTCTTTTAGACCTGTTTTTGTTCCTGGGCAGAAATACTTGTGCAGATCAGCACTGAGCTTTCATTCAGCAGCAAGCCAAGTAATTTTTCAATGGTGTAATGTTAGATTGTTTTAATCTCTGCATAAATTCACTCTCCTTTAACCTGGATACATTTAATTTAATGGCACCAGTGAGTTATAACATAAAAATAAAAGGCAGAAGTGTTTAAAAAAAAAAATCCCAAACTTTTTCTTTCTGCTTTCTCAGGGAGACTTTGCAAAGTAGATGGTGGATGCAGAAATATACTTTACACTGCATTGCCTTTGTGACTTTTCTGGGCCAGGAGAGGTGTTTCTCAGTACTTGCTATTTAAGTTCCTAGCTTAGCCATGGTTGTTACTATAAAGATAAATCTTCTGCTTTTTGCTGTGAGGTGCTGATGTGAGAAACAAGAAGCCAGGTAGCAGAACAAAATCTTGTGTCTTTCAAACCAACAGGGAATGCCTGTGGTTCTCACACTCTTTGGCAGTTCATCAACACCAACAGATTTTCCCAGTATTAATGTCAACCAAAAAACCCTATTTTCCTGGCTAAAAAAACCCTCCCAAAGGCATCTCCATCTCTGCTTCCACAGGGTCCCAATTACAATTGTATTAGAAACTCTCCTCTCCCTTCCCTTGCAGCTGTGCCTTTGTGATGTGGGTGGAATTGGTTTTTGTAGATATCAGTGCTCCAAGGCTTCATTTTGTGAATCACACTACAGCAGCCACCTCTTCTTATCTGCCAATCAAGGTATTCTCTGATTAGTCATTTTTTAATCTGCTACATAATATTTTACAATCTACTGCAGGATAGATTCATGAAGATATTTTATGGTTTATTCAGAGTAAATGCACACTAAGCTCATTTAATCTAGAACACATGCGGTTTCCAAACTTTCCTGTCCTCTCTGTGTCCTCTGTTTACAAAATCTGCAGCTTTTCCTCCTCCAGCTTGGATGCTAACTGGAGTTTATTTCATTCTTCTACCTTTTTTCCTTCTTTAACTGAAAATTGCTACTGCCTTCTGAAGATGAGGACAGAAGTGTGATGGACTTCAGCAGGTGAAAGGCTAAGTCTTTAGTTACTCTGTTCATCTACCAGAAATGAGAAGAACAGTATCACCTCTATGGTACATGAGGACACCTTTGAAATACATTATCCACCGTAAAAATGAGGCCATCCAGCAGCACAGCTGCAGGCAGATCACTCACTCAACAACAGATCAAGTTACCAAGAAACTACACTTTTGGTTTATCAGACTTAGCCTGAGCATGACTAAATTGTTGAGAAGACTTTAAATACTAACCCTACAATTGCTCAGAAAAATATATATTATATTGTGAAAATCACATCATTGTGTCAAATCAACTTCCTCTGCACCAACAAGTGAGATGGCAACATGGGAGGGTTCGGTTGCTGTAAACATAACATCACCAGGGTACAGTTTTATGTCTTGACTGCCTGGGAAAACTTTGTGAGTGTTGATAGAAGCATTTTGTTGAACAATTCTTCTACAGAGGTGCTCCCAGTGAACAGCCTGTGCTTTCCTGGACTGTCTCTCCCACTGCTGTGCAGGACTGTAACTCTCTGAGCATCATGGCTGAGTGTTCAACCCAATGCATCATACAAACACAAAGAAATGATGCTTTCGAGATGTGTATCTCCTGCATGCCTGTTGAGTGGTGAAATTGCTCAAGCCCTTCATGTACATGTGGACTTGCCCAAGTGGCATCAGCAACTGTGCTCAACTGGTCCCATCTGTCCCCACCTGCTGTATTAGTCACACAATGTGCCTCCACGGCAGGGTAAGCCCTGGTGTCAAAGGCCTGGGCTGCAGCTGCTGCAGGCCCAGATGCCCCCAGATCTCAGGTATCAGCCAGAGATTTCATTGAGGTAAAGAGATACATTGACTGAATGCCCTACTCCTTATTCCTCCCTTTTGTTCTTTTGGTATTTCTTCTTCCTCACATTTTGAGGAAGTCTCTGCTCTGTGGGATAGCCGCAGGACATGGAGCAGACAGGCAGTGAATGGGCCAGAATTCCCTAAGACCACCATTATTTTGCAGACTATTTCTAGCGGGAGGGTTGGTGGAGGGTGAAGTGTGAGGGAACGGTGAGCCCACAGCAGGGGGCAGTGCTCCATGGAAAATCCATGTGCAGGCTGTCAGCCATTTTGAGCCAGGGAAAGGTGACACTGCAGGGCCTGGCACAGCAACCCGGAGTGCCTTCCCTGGCTGAGAAGCAGCACTTGCAATGAAGAGGGCTTACTCACAACTGGCACTGCACCACTGAAACACACGCTTGCTGTCTGAAACACATGCTTGATTTTGAAGTTAATGAAAATTATCGGGAGATATTTCAGTGCTTAAGTTCATGTATGTGCTTTCCCAGATGTACCTGGCATCTCCTCGGGCCAGTTCCAGTAGGAAACTGAAAAGACCACGGCACCTCCAGAGCACCCTGAAGAGGGAGCCCTCAGCAGTCTGCCTGCCTTTATCCACCATCATTTTGGGAGTCACATGCTACCTCATGAGGGGACATTTTAATTAAAACTGGAAACTTTTGCCAAACCTTCCACTCGGCTCCAGCCCTTCCACTCAGTTCAGCGTCAGCCTTTTTCCTGTGTTTACTGCAGACACATCCTGCCTGGAGCTCTATCCAAATACAACAGCATCTTGCAAATAAACACAGGGCGATGGCAAGGCCCAAGCCTTCCCTCCTTCCTGTTTGAAGAATGCCACCCCACCACCCCCTTCCAGGGTGCAATGGCCACACTATGGGGAGGACAGCTGGTGAGGACTGCCATACCATTCAGCAGAGAGCAAGGACAGGTGGCTTCCGTGAGCCGAGCTGTGGCTTGCTCTTGCAGTATAAGCAAACTCAAGGCTTTGCTGAAGGTCTGCTATTGCCTTTTAGGGTAGAAAGTGGTTATTTTTCTCAGTTTAGACCGTGTCGCCACTGGGGAGCTTGTTTGGAGGTGGTAAGGAGCTCTCCATCCTTGCTCTCTGCCTCAAATTGCCTGCCTCCAGCACACAAAGGTCTCAAAGGGACACCATGTGTGAGTATCCATTATGTTTCCTGCAAGTTTCAGGGTAGTGAGACAAATTCCCCAGGTAATTTGTATCTATTTACTTGCTTAGCCTTGTAATAAGTGCAAGAGAGTGAGACTGGTCTTGACAGTCTCTTTCACCCAGGACATACAGACCTCCACTCTCTCCCATTCATGACATCTCCATAGAAACCACAGAAGTGGCATTCAGGTTAGAAAGGGTTTGAAAAGGATTGCAGGTCCTTGAAGAAGCTTTTCACATAACCAGCTTTGTTGCCCACAACCCCAGTACCCCTGTAGGTGCCTGAAGCCACCAGGAGAGAAGCAGTATAGTTGCCCAAGCCAGGACAACTTTGTGCTTCAGGAGCCCAATAACGTTGGACCTGTGTTTTGCTTTGTGCTTTCATGATCTCTGCTCTCCAGCTTATCCTATGATCCCTTTCTCCTCCCCCCTCTGATGTGCCTCTGACTTTCCCAAGCACATTGCCAAGTCACTAATTACATTCCTCATGCTCCTGTGTTTCCACTAATGGCTGAAGTCTTGGACCTTTTCCTCTCTCCTTCTCTCCTCCTAGTATACCTGTCCCTGGCTGAGGATGTGGTCCTGCCCTGGGCAAGGATCCAGCACTGAGAGTGCCACATGGGATGGGGCAGAAGTCCCCAGTGAGCTGAGGCAGCCTGTGCCACATGTGAAGGGTGAGACAGACACATTGCCCCAAGGTTACATAGGTTCAAAAAGCAATTAGACAAACTCACCAAAGGCAAATATGCCCAGGGCTATTAAACACGGAGGCATTATCCCTAAACAAGATGTCCCTCAGCTGTAAGGCAGAGGAAGATGAGTGAGTATTCTGGGGAAGGAGCATATTTCTTTGCAACTCCCTGTGTTGCACCAGCAAGTGCTCTTGCAAAGTCATGAAAGTTGTGCAAGAGCATTCATTCTTTTCCACAGGAATGTCTCTGAATACAAGACTGCCCATATCCGGATTTCCAAACCCAGCGAGCTAATAATCTTCTGCTGCAGGGAACAAGGAAATGGCTTCACCTTGTACATGGTGTACTAAGGTGGCAGTGGCTTAACTGGCAAGAGAGCGCAGGCAGGCGGCTGCCTGTTCTTCTGCCTGCAGGCACAGGATGCATCGTCTGGGCACCAGCAATCCTCCTGGTTCGCTGGCTGTATCCAAAAAGGTGTTTCTGAGCCTCTACAGCCACCGGCTGGAAGATACACAGGACTTGATGGGAAGCTCCTCCAGGCAATCATAGTCCTCAGCATTGCTGCTCAGCCTGTTGCTGCTCATCCAAGAGCTGCTGCTGCCGATCTTTTCTGTGCACAGCCTCTCTGCAGACTGAGATCTTGCCCCATATTTACACACACTATCTTCTTCAGCTACCAGGCCCCAGCCATGGGGTGCCATGGAGTTCCTGTGCCTCCTCCTGACTGTGCACCCTCAGAGGAGCCAGACTGGGTCCCAAACTGTGTCTATATAGGGGAGGGGGCAGCCCTGGGAGAAGTCTCACTGCATCATACCAGTCCCCCAAGACAAGCTGCACCAGATCTGTTTAAAGTGATAGTCACCGGAAGGCTGTGCTCCCAGCAAAGGCTCTGGAAACTCTTGTGCAAAGCTGACCTAATTTACAGCTTTCAGTGCTATTCTAGTAGTTTTGGATTTAGTGAAAAGGAACCTGGCATCTATCCTCATTTAATACTATCTCAGCCTGACTTTGAAATGTCCTACTGAAAGTACAGCCAAGAGAAACTTTTTTTTAACAAACAGCCAAATGGGAGTACAAAGCAGGGAAGAAGGAGTAAGAAAGAAGCAAACAGCAACCAAGGATTTGGGGGCTGCAAATAGCTTAATGAATAATGTTATGGCCTGGAAGTAAGTGGCTGGAAACACTTGCCTGACCCAATATGCAAATCTGTCCTGGGAAGGGAGGTTCTTCTACCCAGCACAGGGCTGTTGCAGCTAGGGGAGGCAAGAATCACTGGCTGGACCCAGTCAGAGGCTCTTTGGCACAGCCATGGGTCTCTGTGTGTGCCACCTTTGGGATAAGGTCAGGTCATCTGAGTGAAAATTAGATTTTTTGAAGAGGAAGGGGAAGCACACAGATGATAGGTGCCAGCATGGGAGCTCAGAGCACAAATAGCATGAGAGCAGCCCTGAAGAAAAGGACTTGGGGATGCTAGTGGATGAGAAGTTCAGCATGAGCACCAGTGTGCACTTGCAACCCAGAAAGCAAACCATATCTTGGGCTGCATCAAGAGAAGTGTGGCCAGCAGGTTGAGGGAGGTGATTCTCCCCCTCTACTCCACTCTGGTGAGACCCCACTTGGAGTACTGCATCCAGTTCTGGAGCCCCTATTACAGGAAATATATGTATGTGCTGGAATGTGTCCAGAGAAGGGCCATGAGGATGATCAGAGGGCTGGAGCACCTCTCCAGGGCTGTTGGGGCTGTTCATTCTGGAGGAGGCTCCAAGGAGACCTTATTGTGGCCTTCCAATATCTTAAGGGGGCCTACAAGAAAGCTGGTGAGAGACTTGATAGAGTGTGGGGTAGTGATAGGACTAGGGGGAAAACTAGAAGGGTGCAGATTCAGATTGGATGTTAGGAAGAAGTTCTTCACCATGAGGGTGGTGAGACACTGGAATAGGTTGCCCAGGGAGGTGGTAGAAGCCTCATCCCTGGAAGTTTTTAAGGCCAGGCTGGATGGGGCTCTGAGCAACCTGATCTAGTGTGATTGTGGCAGGGGGGTTGGAACTGGATGATCTTTGAGGTCCCTTCCAACACCGACAATTCTGTAATGCTGTGATGTGCACGGAGGCTGCAAGGGTAGACAGGGATCCCTTGCAGCCCTGCCTCGAGAACTTGGACCTTTACCCAGGAATAACAAAGAGCTTCTAACCCTGTGGCAGGGCTGCTGCTGGTGTCATGCCACCAGACACATCCTGCTGTGCAAGAAAGTCAAGTGCTCCACTCCCTCTTGCCCTGCCAGGGCAGCTCCAACCAGCCCAGCTGGGAACACACTGCAGCAAACACTTCTGTTTACAAAGTGTATGTGAATAATGGCCCTGACATTGCACTGAGGAGAGCAACAGATCCTGGTGAATGCAAAGGGCATTTTCTCACCCTTGCCATTTTCAGCCCATAGGGCAGAGGGACTCTGCTGCAGAGAAAGAGTCATCCTTCGTCCTGGCTCCCATGGTGCTTACTGGGGAATGAGGCTGGTGGATCTCAGCATCCCTGTTCCCGGGAGCCCAATGCAACTACAGCAAGGATTGTGTTGGTTTTTTTTTTTACCATGTGGTTTCTCAAGACTTTTCTCTGTGTGCTATGCTTGGCTTCCCAAGGAAGAGAGGTCCAAACATGGACTGACTTTCTTAAGTAAAAGTTACTAGATCCAAGTAACACACAAAGTATCACTAGATATTTCCTCATCACCAAAGCACAAGTGAGGGCTTGCCTGTTTACAGCATTTCCAGGGCACAGCATTTTACAGCAGCCACCTAATTGATGTCAGTCAGGGATGCATGGGGACTGGCATGCCGGCCTGGCATGCAGGTAAAAACCACAAGAAATGTGTCTTGGTAGAGGTGTTGACAAAAAGATGGCATTTTTTCCCCTCAAAGTCCAGATGCACATGGTCATGTTGCAGTCTATTCAATGGTCTTGCTGTGCTGTTGAAGCTCCCTTACAGGAGTTGATCTGCTTGTGATGGCTCATTTCACTCCAAAGACGACTTCTTAATTTCTTACAGGAATTTCTTCTCATGGTTCTGTTTTTACTTCCTCCCCTTTGCCCTTCATGGATAACTTTGTAACCCTTTTTATATGGAGTTATTGTCCCTCTTTACAGCAGACTGCTCAGAGATCTGAGCCGTGTCTGCTTTTTGTTTTCATGTGACACGTCATCACACGTTCTGTACTTTTCATTATTATTTTGGGTGTTGCTCACATGCATGTTACAGTGGGTCCACCAAGTTGCTTCTGGTGCAAATAGGGCAACTCCTTAGCATTGACAGCCATTAAAATATTTGGCAGTAGATTGTGAATATTTGGCAGTAGATTGTGACTAAGAAAGGTCCCAGAGTGGTGACATATCTTGTCAGTCTCACATGAGATGCAGGTACATTAAACTCAAGCACAAGGTGATGGTGCTTGAATTAGAACTAATTGCTGTATCACACTGGTGCCTGGAATGAGCCTAATAAAGCTGAAACCAGCAGAGACCATTGTCAGATTGGCAATTTGCCGGGGTGCAATTTACTGACCTCTCTCTGGACAGAGCTGTGGTTGGTTCATTCTTCCAGCACAAGGACAATTGCAAACCTTTTGAAGACTGAAGACTGCTGCATATCAGTTCACTCCAAAGAGTGTGATTAGCATAGATTTTGAAAGTTGAATCCTGCAATGGCTCTCTTGGATGCATATTGCTGAGGTACCTGTGGGACTAAGTCCATAACAGTTGTATTGCCTGACGTATAGCTGCAGTGGGTAGGTTTCAGCATAGCCTCTGTCTTTGGTTTGCAAATTTCCATATGGCAAAATCCATCCTGTAAGCTACAGAGTTTTTCTCACTCCCCTTTCTCCACCAATTCAATACTACTGTTCTTCATTTGTCCAGGATGGACTATTTAATTTTAACCACTAGTCATGCAGCCAAGCCTGAAGGCTTTGTTGTGCCAGGTCAAATGGAAAAGGTTCTCAATAGTTGCAGTGAAATTGATAATATCAGAATCGGTTTTAACACAAGCTTCAGTTTTGGCCACATTTACTTTGAAACCTGACAGACACAAAAGGGAACGAAGCCCATTTGAGTTCAGGGTTAATTCTGCTCTGTGGTGGGAAAACCAAATGGCAGAGCTCAAAATTCCCAGGTTTGGTTCTCTTGATACCACAGGGAAGAAGCTGAAAAGCTGACCCTAGACTTTGTAGTGCAGGTGTTGCTGACTCTGGGATTGATTGCCTGGAGGTAGATGTGTGGACTGGGTCTGTGCAAGGCTTGCAGCATGGCCGGAGGTTTGTTTGCAGCACAGGATGAGGTTTTCAGCACAAGCTACAAGACCAGAAACAACTAACCTCCTGTACAACTGTTCTACCTGGACTTCCGAAGGGCAGACTTCGGCTCATTTAAGGAACTACCTCAGAAAGTTCCTTGGGAAACAGCCCTTAAAAACAAAGGGGGTCAGGAAGGCTGGACCTACTTCAAGAAAGAACTCTCGAAGGCACAGGAACAGGGTGTCCCAATGTGCCAGAAGACAAGCCAATGAGGGAGACAGCCAGACTGGATGGGCGAGGAGCTTCTAAAGGAATTAAGGGAAAAAAAAGAGGGCATATCACCTTTGGGGAAAAAGGGAGATATCCCAGGAAGAGTTTAAGGATGTTGCTAGGTCATGCAGGAAAAAAAGTAGAGAGGCAAAAGCCCATTTAGAACTTAGACTGGCCACTGCTGTAAAGGAGAATAAAAAATGTTTCTATGAATATATTAATGGCAAAAGAAGAGGCAAGGACAACCTCCACTCTTTATTGGATGCAGAGGGGAATATAGTAACAAAAGATGAGGAGAAGACAGAGGTACTTAATACCTTCTTTGTCTCAAACTCCAATAGTGGGACAGGTTGTCTTCAGGACAAGTGGTCTCCTGAACTGGCAGATGGAGCCAGGGACCAGTATAGTACCCTTGTAATCCAGGAGGAAGCAGTAAGCGACCTGCTGAGACACTTGGATCTTCACAAGTCTGTGGGACCAGATGGGATCCATCCTAGGGTGCTGAGAGAGCTGGCAGATGAGCTGGCCAAGCCAGTCTCCATCATTTACCAACAGTCCTGGCTCACTGGAGAGGTCCCAGATGACTGGAAGCTGGCCAACATGATGCCCATCCACAAGAAGGGCCAGAAGAAGGAACCAGGGAAATGCAGACCTGTCAGCCTGACCTCAGTGCCAGGCAAGGTTATGGAACAGGTCATCTTGAGTGCAATCACACAGCACTTACAGGATGCCCTGGACTTCAGCAAAGTCTTTGACACCGTCTGCCACAACAAACTCCTGGCAAAGCTGGCAGCTTGTGGCTTGGACAGATTCACTCTGAAATGGGTCAAGAACTGGCTGGAGGGCTGGACCTAGAGAGTGGTGGTGAATGGTGCCACATCCAGCTGGCAACCAGTCACTAGTGGTGTCCCCCAGGGATCAGTGCTGGGCCCTATCCTGTTCAATATCTTTATTGATGATCTGGACAAGGGCATTGAGTCCATCATCAGTAAGTTTGCAGATGACACCAAGTTAGGAACAGGTCTCGATCTGTTGGAGGGTAGAAGAGCCCTGCAGAGCAACCTTGACAGGCTGTATGGGTGGGCAGAGGCCAATGGGATGAGACTTAACCAGGCTAATTGCAGGGTTCTACACTTTGGCCACAACAACCCCAAGTAGTTCTATAGACTGGGGACAGAGTGGCTGAAGAGCAGCCAGGCAGAAAGGGACCTGAGGGTGCTGGTAGGTAGTAGGCTGAACATGAGCCAGCAGTGTGCCCAGGGGACCACGAGAGCCAGTGGCATCCTGGCCTGTATCAGGAATAGCATGGCCAGCAGGACAAGTTAGGTTATTCTTCCCCTGTACTCAGCACTGGTTAGGCCACACCTTGAGTCCTGTGTCCAGTTCTGGGCCTCTCAATTCAGAGAGATGTTGAGATGCTGGAAGGTGTCCAGAGAAAGGTGATGAAACTGGTGAGGGGTTTGGAGCACAAGCCCTAGGAGGACAGGCTGAGAGAGCTGGGGTTGCTTAGCCTGGAGAAGAGGAGGCTCAGGGGAGACCTCTTTGCTCTCTACAACTACCTGAAGGGAGGTTGTAGCCAGGTGGTGATCGGTCTGTTCTCCCAGGCAACCAGCAACAGAATGAGGGGACACAGTCTCAAGCTGTGCCAGGGGAGGTTCAGGCTGGATCCTTAGGAAGAAGTTCTTCACAGAGAGAGTGATTTGCCATTGGAATGGGCTGCCCAGGGAGGTGGTGGAGTTGCTGTCCCTAGAGATCTTCAAGAAAAGACTGGATAAGGCACTGCCATGGTCTAGTTGATTGGATAGGGCTGGGTGATAGGTTGGACTGAATGATCTTGGAGGTCTCTTCCAACCTGGTTGATTCTATGATTCTACCTGTCTCCTCTGAATCTGGGGCAGACTTAAAACTATATCAGGTTAACTACCCCAAGACAGAGATCTGCAAACCCAAGCATACTTCTAGTGATTTATAGGATAGCTGTTGCTGGAAGAAGTGTTTCTTCCACCATCTCCTCCCCTGGATTCCACTTTTCCTCTTATGCCACTGGAGTGAGTGGGTTCAAGGACATGGGCAATCAGAAAACTAATCCCACAAGGAAAAAGAGGATAGCTGGCAGGTTTCTCCACAAAGCTGGAGTGCTTCATTGTAGGGGAGAGGAAGTGGGATCACCATGTTCAAGTCTGTAGTCAGCTGTATTGTTCTGGTGCTTTCTTTTAATTTTCATTGCTTTGCCCCCCTGACAGGGACATTCCTGTCATTTTGTGCATGCCATCAAAATACAGAGAGGCAGTTTCCACAAGGCAAAAGACAGGTAGCATCAAATGACTTTAAAAAGCAGATTAAGACATTTAGAGCATATGCTGTGATAAGAATCTTCTTCACCTGCTGTTGGGAAGACGATACTTCAGCAGCTGTGGATATAAATAGCACTTATCAGGCAGCAGAAAGGAAACAAAGGTTTGGGTAATCAGAAGAAGAAATGTCTAGGGGAAGGTGATTTTTTTTTAAAGGGCAAGTAAATCAGCTCCCATGCAGCTGCTGAAGGAAGGTGAAGCCTGGCAGCATGATACTGAATAGCTGGGTCTAAAAAGGGTTATTCAGTAAGGTCAGGAAAAAGCAGGGACTGGAAACTTGTGCATGTATCAGACCCAAAAAATCAGAAGTGAAGGAAGATAATTATGACTTTAATAACCAGGATGGGATTTCTCCAATTCAGGAACACCTTGCAGAGATGAGCAGTGAATAATCTAAAACTGTAACTTCTCTGATGAATGTATTTCCTTTTGATTTCTGAACTTAAAAAAGAGATCTTGGGTGGCTTCGTGGCCAGCAGGCCTCTGCAGTGTGCAGAGTCCCTTGGCATCAGCAGGCTTGTGCTCAAGTTGAGGTTGTGAAAAGGGCAGGGTGCAGGTGCAGTGGTGATGGAGAGGTGATATACTGCATCCTTTCAACAAAATGGCCTTGGGTGCACAGCCAAAAATAAAGTTCACACGTACAGGCAGAGGGCATGGAAACCAGTGGAGCTACACTCATGTATCAGCTGATGCCCAGGTTATTGATACAGCATGAACCCCATGACCAGTGACTTGCTTGGCTGTATTCAGATGGGCTGTACTTACCTCAGTTCTATCTGATGCACTCATTTTGCCCTGATGGAAAAATGGTCCATAAAATATTTTACTATAAAAAGTGCAACATGGAGATACCTCACTCTCACTCAAGTAGCATGGGACTCAGACCACCGCATGCTTACATTTGGCTTAAATGTTGCTCAGGTGTGCCTTACCTGAAGTGTTAGCAAAGTTGCCCAAGGGTGCTGAACATACCTGGAAGGAGGGAGCTAACACTGCAAAGTCAGGCTGTTACCTCTGCTGTTGCTGCAGCCTGGAGGTGTGGATTCTGCACTCTGGCTGCGCTAGTGATCTGTTCCAGTGCTCAGGCTGCTCTTCAGCAAGGAGAATGGTAATCTAAGTGCAGAGATTGCTTATCTGCAGACATACCTCTCCATGAAAACTGGGGGGAGTGATGCAGTGCTGATCACATGAGAGTGAGGGAGCAAATGCAAATATCTCAGCCTGAATCTGTCTCTGGAAAAAAAATAAACATTGAGGGTTGACATAGCAGTGGAATTATTGGTCACTTAACTCTGTCCTGATTTAACTAAAACAGTTATATTCCAGCTTCTTTGGCTTTAGTGAAAACGAAAGACAAATTGTAGCTGCATCATGTGACAAAGAATTACTTAACCCTGGTTCAGTTTTGTGTTTCATTAACTGTTGGGAGCTGGTGCTAAGTCTCCAAGACTGGTGCATTTTGAAATCCCACAGTATAAGTAACATAAGTGCAGGTTCCCCAAGATAAGGTGTGAAAGCACACTCAACTTCTTAAAACATCTTTCCCCTCCTCTCTGCCCCTGCCATGCTTAGTATAACAAGACCAAGAAAAAGCTATCAAATAGCAGTGAAGTGTTTCTCAAATCTCAATGAAGGTGGATTTTTAAGAAGTGACGCTGGTGGAATGTGGCTCCAGTCCATGCCTGTCCCTTTGGAAAGCCCATCCCATATCCCTGTGACAAATGGCCCTGCCTGTTTTCTGTTGCCCATAGAGCTGAGATTTTTCTTTTCCTAAGCTGGGAATACTGCTGTCCACACTGGGAGACAGCAAGTATGTTGTTCCCACTGAGCCAGCAGTCATCATGCAGAGCATTCAGCTTTGGCTCTCTGAGACTGGTCTGATGTGCACTGTGGAAAACACCAGGGATTTCAGAGTTAAAACCAGTTAGGATCACTTCTTTTAGTAAGGCAAACAATCACAGGGCCTTGGTGCCCAGGAAAAGTCCTGCCTCTTTCCATGATGAGTGCTCAGGCATGCCAAGCATTTTTTCCCTTTCTGCACTAGAAACTACTCTATAGAACCAAACTTAAACAGCAGAAGGAAACTGTGTTTCTTGGTATAAAGTTCCACATTGAAAATGCTTACCAGTCTTACTGCATCTTGGTGTCTGCTATGAACTGGGCTTCCAATGCTACAATTCTTCTCACAGGAGGTTGCACCCTCAGTGATGTAAAGTTTTCAAGGTGGAGAGCTGACTCCCTCACTCTTTCCTGTGCCATCAGTCAGAGCCAGCCGATGCTAGAGGCATCCATCCTACTCTTCTTTGACTCTCAGGCTTCTGGGTAATGTCCAAATGCCACTATGTTTAGTGACTGTCATATGAGTGTTTGGGTTTGATCACTATTGGTTCTATTAGAGAAACTGTCTAGCTAGCAGTTTCCATAAGCCCAAACAGCAGCTACAGTGAGTGTTGGTATCAGCTGGTCCCAATAGTCCCAGATCAGTCCCAAAGTTCATGATCCACCCCACCCTGATCCAATACTTTCTGCAAAATGAATTAGAAATCTTTCTGCAGGAAAGGTTTTTCTTTTATTTTATCTTCTTTTTTTTTTTTTTCCTTTTATTTTCTCTTTTTTCTTTTTTTCTCTTTTCTTTTCTCTTTTCTTTTCTTTTTTTTTCTTTTCTTTTCTTTTCTTTTCTTTTCTTTTCTTTTCTTTTCTTTTCTTTTCTTTTCTTTTCTTTTCTTTTCTTTTCTTTTCTTTTCTTTTCTTTTCTTTTCTTTTCTTTTCTTTTCTTTTCTTTTCTTTTCTTTTCTTTTCCTTTCCTTTCCTTTCCTTTCCTTTCCTTTCCTTTCTTTTCTTTTCTTTTCTTTTCTTTTCTTTTCTTTTCTTTTCTTTTCTTTTCTTTTCTTTTCTTTTCTTTTCTTTTCTTTTCTTTTCTTTTCTTTTCTTTTCTTTTCTTTTCTTTTCTCTTTTCTTTTCTTTTCTTTTCTTTTCTTTTCTTTTCTTTTCTTTTCTTTTCTTTTCTTTTCTTTTCTTTTCTTTTCTTTTCTTTTCTTTTCTTTTCTTTTCTTTTCTTTTCTTTTTTCTTTTCTTTTCTTTTCTCTCTTTTCTTTTCTCTTTTCTTTTCTTTTCTTTTCTTTTTTCTTTTCTTTTCTTCTCTTCTCTTTTCTTTTCTTTTCTTCTCTTCTCTTTTCTTCTCTTCTATTTTCTTTTTTCTTTTCTCTTTTCTTTTCGTTTTTATTTTTTTCTTTTTTTTCTCTTCTCTTTTTTTTCTTCTTGTCCTTGCCCCTGCCTTTGCCCTTTCCTTTCTTCTTTCGTCTTTTAAATCCTAAAATGAAATTAGTTTTATCTTTGCCCAGATATTTGGGCAACTAAATGTGGTTTGCAGATTTGAGATCACAAGAGAAGGGTGGTCCAACTCTATCTCAGCATGTACAGATGAGCAACATGTTGCTCCTCCCCAGATGGAGGATTGGGGCCCAGTCAACACCCCCTAGTGCTGAGAATAAGGGCCCTTGGACAGCCCTGTGGTCCACCATAACCTTCATGCTGAACATAAATGGAAATCTGAAAGGACAAAAACATAAAACATACCAAGGGAAATCAGAAATGCCAAGGAAGCCAAAGAGGTTAAACCAAGGAGTTCAGTTCCAATTTAGTGTAAAATTCACAGGCCTTGAATGCAGTAACACTATAGTGGAGGACCACAACCTTTCCCAGGCCTGTATGTCTGCCACCTTGTCTAGGCATACCCGGGTAAGAAAAGCTAATGAGGTCTAGGCTGATCCAAGTTGGAAGGAACACAGAGTCTGCTTCTCAGAAGGATTAAGAATTAAAGAGCCACTGTCAGGTCCCATAAGTGTAAGCACAAGGTACAAAACCCAGCAGCCCTGAGCTGCTGATGCTGAAAAAGCTCATTGAATTCTTCAAGGGAGGATGCAAAGGGCATCAATCCAGCAGTGTCTGCAGAACAAGACCTGGCAACAGCTCAGAAAGAGGGGCCATGCCAGGCAGGTTCTTGCAACAGGTTGAAAGTGCAGTGATCACCAGAGGTGGATTAGCATCCATCTATCCACGGGACAACTTCAGCCCAGTTCAGTCTGAACATACAGCTTCTTTGATTTGCTCTGGTTTAAGGTGCATCTCAGAACAGCTCATCTCAAGTACCCAGGCAGTAGCCATGTCCCCCAGTAGGTAGCAGAGAAGCAGAGATGGAGAAATCACCCCAGCTGTAGTCCACAGGAGTCCTGAATCATCCTCCTGTGAACAACATCTGAGTTGTGGTCCCACTTCCCTGCTGGACCAGGAGAATTTGAATCAGAGCACAACAGTGTGATTCAGGAGTGGAACAAGCCACAGTCCTGTGCATCAGGGGGTTCTGAATCAGGCTGTGAAATACCTCTTCCTTCCCAGACATGGAGGCCCTGAATCAGGGTTTGAGATGATGCTTTTGCTCCACAGCAGAAGGCATTAACAGAACATGGTCATAAGTATGCCTGGCTGACAGAATGAGAGGGAAAAGACCCTTAACTGCATGGTTTGACTTAAAACTGCCTGGATGCTCTCATTCTCTACCAGTTTGCTGTAATGTCACAGGCCCTTCAAAGTGGACACAAGAAGGAAGAATAGAAAAAGTGGTATTCTTGAACAGGAGTGACAATTGTATTGGAGAAAGGGCACTAAACAGGACACTTTCAATCTCCTAACAGGTATCTCCTGATCCTAGAGAGTACCTCTAGTTATCTTCAGCCTGCTATAGAGCCTCTTGCCTTCTTGCTGCTGCATTTAATAAAGGGCAGCATAGTCCATGCAGAATGTAATTTAGGTTTTGGGGATTTCTGCCTAAGGTGGGAGCTCTGCTGCACTGAGCAGAGCACAGTCATCTACCAGCAGAACTTTGAACACCACCAAATCCAGATGGGCAAAAGTACATGAAAGGAGGCACCATGCCCATGTCGCAGAAGAGAGGTTTGCTTTATCCAAAGTCACTCAAGGATGCAGTGTGGCCAGCACAGCTTCAGACTCAACTTTCTATACTTCTTTCAAAGCTTTGTTTTGCTGACACAGCCTTCCTCTTGCTGTGTCAGGGAATGAAGTGTGCCTTCTTCAGCTTCACACTTTTTTCATTGACTTGTTAGAGATGGGAATAATTAGAGTGGGCTGCACGTGCTCTTCTGAACTCCTTATCTTCTTTATTCTCCTTCACACTGAGTGCTCTCTGGCTGGGATGACAATGATTCATATGACACATTGTCATCTGAGAATGGAGTTGACAAGACATATTTTCTTCCAGCTAGCACCATGGTAGCATCTCTCAAACTATGGTTGCATCTAGATGCTGTTGCAGTGGAGTACTTCTGCAGCATGAGCCATCCAGGGGGCTGATTTGTTGCAAGAAAGGATGGAAGCAGAAGGAAAATATGTTAAAAGTGTTGACCAGATTCATCTGTGTGTGCAGGTCTCTGCTTTCAGGGTGTGTAGGACAGGGCAATGTAGACAATCAGTGTCTCTCTGCTAACAGATGATGATGGTGAGACAGGAATGGATCAGCTTGGATTGTTTGATTATTATTTTTTCTCTCCACCTAGGCAGCTGCAAATCTGGCAGCATTGGTTCCTCTTCCCAGCTTCCAGTGTCAAGTTAGAAGATGTTAGATCACATTTGGAGAAGGAAGACAGAGAACCATGTTTCTTAGGGCTGCTTTAGTAGAAGACATGTAATCATTGGAGACAAGACTAATACCTGACCAGAATGAAAGGATGTTTTGAGCAGTCTGTGTAACCATCCATTTCATTTACTCTTTTCCTACAATATTCTCTTCTTCCATTTCTTGCAGCTGTTGGATCACATTTCTACAGTCGAATGTCTTTGGAAGTGACTTCTTGCCTAACTGTCTCTGTGGTTTGTAGGAGAATTGTCATGCCAAGTTTGGGCCAGCAACAATGGTCAGAGTACAAGCGATAAACTAAAAATAAAATCATAATAATTAAGTGGCATCTACATCTAGAAAGTGCAACACAGAACAAACTAGGCTACTGAAACAAGCAGAGCCCACCAAGCAACCAAGACATTTCAGGCTATTGTGATGAAGTGCAGTCATAGAATCATTTAGGTTGGAAAATACCTTTAAGATCATGAAGTCCAACTGTAAACCTAACATTCCCAAGTCTACCACTAAACCATCTCCATGAATAATCAGGAGTGAAAACCTGCTGTATTTTCCAGTTCCCAATTTCTGTCACTCTCCCAGCTCCTAGTATGGAGTGCCTGTTGTACTCAAAGGAAGTATAC
This sequence comes from Melanerpes formicivorus, assembly GCF_026170545.1. Lineage (NCBI taxonomy): Eukaryota > Metazoa > Chordata > Aves > Piciformes > Picidae > Melanerpes > Melanerpes formicivorus. Next base: position 3,227,115 of record NW_027142400.1, on the reverse strand, counting down.
TGCTTGTTTGATAATAGATTATTTCTAATTTGAATTTTCCCTAAAAGGTGTGTCTATAAGGAAAACATCATTCCATGATGTTAATTTGCCTAACTTTTCTCTGTAGGGGAACTTGGGAACATCTAAGAAGTTTTGAACATGGATTTTTGAGGGCTTACAGAGACAGATGAGGATAAAACTGGAGAAGATGCATCCTACAGACTGGCATTAAATACAACAGATATGTCCACTATCCTACTGTATCTAGAAAATGTTGTGATAAGAGGAAGACATGGAAACACTTGTAGACACACACAGGATCCCAAGCAGAGAAGGCTGGAAAGAAAAACACTTCTCATGGCTTTGTATGCTTAAGTGGCCTTAAAATGCAAGTGCATAAGACAGATACTGCTTTTAGTTTTGCTGTGCTAAAATGTTCAAACTGGGACACAATTAATGCAGTGATTATCGAAATGCCTCTGGGATAAAACAGCTGTTATGCAAGCCCATTCCACATGGCTGGATGCCTTTTTACTGTATTTAACAAGACATCAGCATTTGTAGCCACTAGAGAGGTGGGCACAAGCCAACCTTATGAAGTTCAATAAGAGCAAGTGCAGGGTCCTGCAGGGTCGAGGCAATCCCAAGCACAAATCCAGGCTGGGCAGTGACTGGCTGGAAAGTAGCCCTGAGGAGAGAGACTTGGGGGTGCTGGTGGACAAAAAGCTCAACATGAGCTCTCAATGTGCACTTGCAGCCCGCAAAGCCAATCAGATCCTGGGCTGCATCAGGAGAAGTGTGGTCAGCAGGTCGAGGGAGGTCATCCTCCCCCTCTACTCAGCCCTGGTGGGACCCCACCTGGAGTACTGTGTCCAGTTCTGGAGCCCCTATTACAAGAGGGATGTGGAGGTGCTGGAAGGTGTCCAGAGAAGGGCCACAAGGATGATCAGAGGGCTGGAGCTCCTCTCCTATGAGGACAGACTGAAGGAGTTGGGGCTGTTCAGTCTGCAGAAGAGAAGGCTCCGAGGTGACCTAATTGTGGCCTTCCAGTATCTGAAGGGGGCCTACAGGAAGGCTGGGGAGGGACTTCTCAGGATCTCAGGTAGTGATAGGACTAGGGGGAATGGAATGAAGCTGGAGGTGGGGATATTCAGGCTAGATGTGAGGAGGAGGTTCTTCACCATCAGAGTGGTGAAACCCTGGAATGTGTTGTCCAGGGAGGTGGTCGAGGCCCTGTCCCTGGGGGTGTTTAAGAGCAGGCTGGATGAGGCTCTGTCCAGCCTGATCTAGTGTGGGGTGTCCCTGCCCATGGCAGGGGGGTTGGAACTAGATGATCCTTGTGGTCCCTTCCAACCCTGAATGAAACTATGAAACTATGAAACTATGAAATATGGGGCTGGTGGGGAAGTGCACCAGCAAAAACCAGAGGTGAACTCAGCGCTGAGCAGGACAATCACAAGGCTCAGCCCTTAGCAGGGACACTGGCATGACACCACAGTACTGTGGGCAATCCTTGGTGTGACAGCCTGCCTGTGGGATGCTGCAGCACCATGACATGCCAGGCAGTGCTGGACCCTCCTCAGTGCTGGGGAAGGGGACAGACTGCAGGCACTCAAACCCTCCCTAAGCTTAGCATGTCCTGAGACCTGCCTGGAGGGGAGGTTCAGCTTGCCCAGGTTCATGATTTTCCTCTCTCTTCCTTTACAAGCTTTGGGCCAGAGAACACATCTGCTAATGGCAAGCTGACAAGTGAATCAGTGCATACGTGCAGTCAGCAGTGCCAGGGGAAGGAAACAAGGATTTGTCCTCCTCCTGTTGTTTTAGACAACACTTCCGCTTGCAGCCTGAGCTCCAGTTAAGGACGATTATTGATTGCCTCTCTGGTTTACTACTAGCTGCCCAGGGAGTGAATTTAAATGAGCAGGCAGAAATATGGCAAGGCAGGAGTTGACAAGCGGTGATTAAGCAGCTCTCTGAGCTGGAGGAGGGTAAGAAACTAATGACAATATATATAGATGTATGACGGCTGATACAGCAGGGGAGAAAATTAACTCATTGCAGGAAGGTGGAAGATCTTTCAGCTACTCTTGTTCCTGCGTGATGATTAATCTGCTAAACTAAAGGTTGCCAGAGGGAAGGGTGCTCCAAATACTTTTCAGAAAACACTGCTGCAGAGCACTACATATCCTTGTTCCTTTGGCATCCACAGAAATGAGGGGCTAATTCAGTGGCAGCTGTAGTCAATGGGAAGATTTCCAGTGACGCCCAAATCCTGGACATGGTTTCATTGAGAAAAAACACTTGCTACATGGCAGCCTTGGAAACTGGTCCCCAAATGACTGTACTGAGGAGAAAGGAAGCATTGTTTGTGAACTCCTGGGTGACATAATAGCACCTTGGAGCATAGACATGAAGTTTTATATTATATACATTCCTATTATTTTGTTCGCCTCAGAAGTTTAAGGGATTAAGCTACATTTCCCCCCTGCCCCAGTCCTGATCTGGCACACTGAAGGGTCCACTCAATGGTGCTCTATAAAGCTGCTAAGTGGGTAATTTGTGTTTAGTAGTTCATTCCTTATAGTTTGTACAAATAACTTTTTAGATGGAATGAGTCCATGTGCCAGTATCATGTGCCACCCCTGTGTCACCTCAGCCCAGGCTCCTTAATCACATATACCTGGTGGTGCAGGTGCATTTATCTGCTGATAAGAAGTATTTGCATAAGGCGGATCAATTAAAAACAAGAATAAAAAAAGTATGTCCTGGTATAAGAGGAAATAGACTCCTGGAAAATATTGGCAGAGAGATACTGTAGTTCCTATGACATCCCCCATTGGCCTTTAATCGCTCTCTATCACCAGTATTACCATTTGCAACAGAGTTGAAAGGCATTTAAAAGAGCTCAGGTGGTAAAAGTGCTGACTGCAAGCTTGGACTCCACAGTTGAAGGTTACATGCTGAGGTGGGGCCAGCAATGGCAGGTCTGACAAACAGGTTGAAAATCAGGTGCTTACCTTGCAAATACTTTGCTAGACAGGAATTCAAAAGCCTTTGAAGGTCAGTGGTAGAGTTTTCTAGTAGGCTGAAGGGAAAGGATAGTCTGCAAATAAAGTAGTCACCAAATGCAATTTTACTATAAAATCAAAGTCCTCTTTGTTTAGCAAGGGCAAAGGGTTTATAAAGATCTTACTGCTGCTTGGATACTACTGCTGCTCTGCAAAAGCACACAGCAGGGTGCTTGAAAGCACAGGAGTGACATTAAATCACATCAAAACCTATAATTAAAATAATAGTTCTTGCTTGCAAAAAAATTAACAGAGAATGTCAGTTCTTTGGTGTTTTGCAGGAAGGCAGAATGTGGAGCAGCATCATGCAGGTGTAGCAAGCTGTTCATGTTACATGATGCTGGGCTGGACCTTAAAAGAAGCTAGAGAGAAAGCCCAGTAAAGATGGTTGTATGAATTGATTCCTTTGGGTAAGATTTTCAGGGAGCCTATGGGACTAAGTGATTTCCATTGGAAGCACAGGCTGGCTTTGACTTTTGTCTCTGGGTATTTTCCTTTCTTCTCATTAATTTACTATCCCCTGATATTTCCTCCTAGTTGCCATTCAGTGAGTTGTTGGACTTCCCTTGGAGAGATGGAGCTGCAAGACCATTTCATGTATGCTCCGTAACATGGACTTGGGAGAGTGGGAGGAAAACAAAGTTGCAAATTTGAAAAGATGCAGAAGACACATTTAAAGGTGTTATTTAAATATGAGACAGCAAGCTTTTAAAAACAAAGCACTCTTATGAATAAGAGAGACTCATTAAGAGTTTTTAACCAGTGCCAGCTCTAAGGAAGAGAGGTTTTCATTTAGCTCTGTGTGCTGTAAGAGTTTTTTTAGAGTCTTGATATTTACATCGAGAGCAGGCTATGTCTTGTGAAGATCTGGAAAAAAACAAGAGAACACTTTCTTTACTAAACTGAAAAATTGCCCCTGTGCAACCCAGGCCAGAGAGGTGTGGGTGAGAGGAGCAGGGGATGCACTTGGCTGCTTCACACTGCTGCCTCTTTAATCTGCAATACCAGAAGCTCATCTGGCTTCCAGCCAGCATGCATTACAGCTGAGCTTGGCTATTGCAACTCTGCTCCAGAGACCTCCAAACACTTTGCTTTCACAGTGGATGAAGGGCACAGAGTGCTTATTTTGTGCAGAGACAAGGCTGAAATGCATTGCATCCTTCCCTGGCTTTTAAAAATACAAACTGTAGGCCTGAACTACGTAATTTATGACAGATCTTTGTTTCAAGGTACATAAGCATTCTAAAAGATATTAATTTCCTGAACAAACCACTAATATGTGGACTTCATAAAGCACCCTTCAGTTTGCTTTTGGCATATAATCAATCATCATGTCCATGCTTCCTTTGTAGAGCAGTAACTAATAAACAAGCATGTTAGAAAGCTTAATGTGAATAACAAATGAACAGCAGAATGCTCAGGCAGCAGGACCAGCACCAGTACCTGGCCCTGTGCTGACTGACTGCATAGTCCTTGCCCATGATAGTGCCACGCTGGACCTGAATGTTCTGTCCAAGGTCAAACATGGAGACTGGTTTGGCTGCAGCAAGCAGGGACTCTGGCCTTGCTTCATCAGCTGAAGCTTTCCTGTACAGTTAATCACATTTTCCTTGATTTTTTTTTTGTTTTGTTTTGAATTTGCAAGAAATTTTCCCTGCAGCCAGAGGGATTTATTCCCCAAGGGGGAGCAGCCTCTCTGCTCTCTACCCAAATCAGCGCTGATGTTCCTGAGGTTTAGAATTTCCTCAGTGAAAAGAAAAGCCTGCTCAGCTCTGAGGCTTGGGTTTCTGAAATTGTCTCCTCCCTCCTTGCTTGCTCATGGTGAGGCACATGGTGAGAAAACATGATTCCTCCAGTGGGATAGCATCAGTTCCTTGCAGTGTCCCAAGAGGTGATAGGGACATAGGAGCACAGTGAATGTGTGCTCCTCCTGTTCTTGCAGCTCACAGCAGCACTGCCTCTGGGGGACATCCATCTCATGGGGGGCATTTTATGTTGCTGTTCAGCCTTTGCTTCACAGGTACATATTAATGATGGAGTTTGATTATTTGTGGTGAAGGTACAATCTCTTAGCTTCCCCCAGATAAAACCTTTAATGAAAAAAAGCCCTGTCCGTAACTAAGGTCTGAAGTCACAGCACATGATGCAGGCAGGTGAAGCTATAAAGGTGATTAAGGAGATAAAGCCAAGGCTGCTGGCTGGCATTGCCTTCACATATGCCTAAGTGCCAACGTGTCTTTTAGGACAAACAGACCTTCCCCATGCCTATCAAGATTTGCAAAGCTGTGACATGGGAAAGTCATTCCCATGTTGCCACTGCTACAAGAGCACCTTGCACTGTTCCTGCTCTTGGGCATGTGCCACTGCACTGCCCAAGCCCTGCCTCAGAAAGGGGAAGAAATTTGAAGTGGCACATTAAAAAGAGACCAAAATGAAAAGTTGTGGGTGCAATTTAAATAAATGCTTCAGAGCTGCTAAAGCTTGGGCTCAAAAATAGCATGAGGGAGGGGGTTTTAAGCCCTGGGCTGTATTTCCAAGTAGCTCTTTGGATACATTGACACAAATTCCACAGGGATTTTAACTGCAAGGACTAGGATCCAGAGCCTCTGCTCAGCCTGTGCACAGGCTTTACCCATGCCATGGAAAAAGCCTGATTTCAGTTCCATGGGGCAGGGACAGGAATTTGGGAAATGAGAATGCTTATAATGTGCATGTTTGCACAAGCTTCATTAGGATTATTTTTAGGAGTATTTATTGTACCTGGCCAAGAGGGTATGAGGCAACACAGGTTCCCCCCACATAAAAGATTATACAGTTTTGTGAGAAAAGACAGAATAAACATGTACCCAGTGAAAGGCTCAGGAACAGAGTTAATTTTATCTTCAGCTTGATTTTCTTGTTAAGTAAGTCTGCTATTAAAGCTTCATTCACAGAGAAGTGTGATCTTTTACTGAAACTGACTTTAAGCAGCACTCTGTGGAAAGAGTCTCTGGGACTTCCCAAATGCTTCTTTTTTTGGCAGGTGGTGGTGGGGGGAAGAGATATGAAAGCGAAGCAGACGTTATTAGGATTCAGTGAGTTCCTGCTTACTTTCTGCAGCTACTGTGCCCCACTGAAACCTGTTCTGAACTGTGGGGAAGGCACAAAGCTGTGCTGAGCAGGTTTGCTCCCAGTCTTCAAGAGGTGAAAGGGGAATTTGTCCTTCTGCTAGCAAATCCCACTGCTTACGCTGCCCCCTCCATGGCACCACAGTTCCCTACGAGTAGCTGAACTGAACCAAAATTCCTTGCAAGGCTGCGCCAACACCACAACCTCTGCTGCTCAGAGCTTGGCCTGTTGCTGCCTCAGTGCCAGAAGCCAGCTCTGGCTGTGGTTCTGTGGCAATGAATCCCCAACAGCCAGGATGGCATCAATGCTGCACTGAGAAAATCAGTCTCCAGCACTAGGACATTCTTCACGTTTTTGAAGCTGTCTTGCCTCTTTTATGTGTATTTCAAAGATAATGAGCCAAAAGCATTTCTGATGCCACTGGTTTCAATTTCCTCATTATCTCTAATTGCACTGGGTATGAAAAGGGGGGCTCCAGGCAGTCATGGCAGCCTCCTGCTCTTGCATGGTAAGGAAAGCCTTAGGTGGTGATGACAAAGGGAAATCATTAGAGCATTCTCATGTATGGATATCCCCTGGGTAACTGCTGAAGGTGAAACAGTCTGGGATGTTAATCAGATCAGATCAAAGACCAAAGCCTGTCCAGCCCAATCAGCCCTGACTACAGCTTGATAAGCTCAGTGCCAGTGAATGCAACAGAGTGCTCCTGTAAAACCAGTACTGGAGGGATCAGGAAGGCACCTTGACTGTGTGTGACTAGCCCAAACAGAAACATAAAGCCACTTCTTTAATGCACCTGTGATTTAACAATGCCATCTTATGCATGATGGATCTAATTCCAAGTTTGTCCATGTTATCCCATCAAATGCAGAGCCTGGAAAGGCAGCATCTTTCTTCAGGACCAGCACTGAACCCACTTTTACAGTGCATTCTTTTAGGCTCTCGCCTGTCAGTGGCAGCAGCTGGAAGGGACTTAAAATTAATGGACCATTCTAGTTCCTTACTTGTGTGAACACCACTCTTGCAGGCCAACAGCTGATTTTACCTCTTCTCTGACATTTTGTGAATTTTGGACCTCATTCAAGAGTGAGCAAATCAACTGGGAACTTTCCTTTGTTTGCTGTGAGCTTTGGAGCAGCTGTTATTGTTCTTCATCATCTGCTGGAACATTTATGATCAAGTTATTGTTTTCTTCTGAGGAAAGTTTTAAAAGACTTTCAGAGTGAAGAAGGCTTCACATATTGGCAAAGTGATTTTTTGGTTTCATTCCCAGGGTGATAGAGTTTTTTCTTTTTGCTGACGTCATGGCTTTTGGATGTGCTTGGACTAACTCGTGGGTGAATTTAGTATTTGTCCTCCGCTTCTGCTATATTTTCCTTTTTACTCTGTGGTGGTTTATGACCATTAGGTCTTACAGAACCATGTCTAATTTCCAGAAACAAGCAAACTGAAGTCACACAAACAAAATCATTCTACAAGAAGAAAAATACTAATTGCCGTCTCTGGTTTTGTTCATTTGTTTTGTTTGTCTGTTGGGGGGTTTGTTTGTTTGAAAAGACTTCTCACATATATCTGCATCTGTGGACATTTTTCTGGTGCATCTGGGTTCTGTCTTTCTCTTCCTGTGGGAAGACTGATGGGCATTGTCAGGTTTTTCTAAAGCTGTGGACATAAGGATCCAGAAGTCTACTAAATTAGTTCATGTTTAATCTGCGTGATCTAGAGTCCTGTAGATTTGTTCCAGCAGAGCCAAATTATGCTGATTAGATTGGTAAAAAGCCAAAAAAAAAAAAGAAAAAAGGCATAAATAGCAATTATTTTAAATAAATTCCAAGCACATAAGGCCTGATTTTAGCCTGGGCTGTTGAAAAAATGCATGCTAATTGTAGTGTGTGTTTATTGCATTTTTTTTTCCAAACGAAGTGGAAGAGTTGGATTTAATAGTCATCAGGAGAAAAAGTTGAAATGCTGTGGGCAGCTGTGATCAGGAGCAGTGAAACAGATACTCCCTGCAGCTGCGGAGTGCCCTGCAGGGCACAGCACCATCACCAGCCTTTGCTGAGTCACCTGTTCCTGAGGCAGAGAGCTGCCACTTAAACTCGTGATAAAATCCTAATGCCTGTAAAACAAACTGCTCCTGTTGAACCCTGCCATCACCTGAGGTTGCTTGAACTTCCTAGTGGGGGAACTAGGCTGCTCCCTGATGCAGCCACCTGCTTGGAGCCCAAGCCCTGGGTCAGGTAAATGGACTGGGAGGTGCAGTCACAGGACAAAGGGGGTTGCACAGCATCCATGCCACCAAGATGCTACTTGGCAGTGCCTCTCCTGGCATCATGGTGGTTGTTGTCCTTGGTTTTGGGGTGGAATGAAATTTAAGCACTGAATTAAAAAGTTGCTCTCCTTGGTTCATCACAAATGTGGACAAAGGAGCCAGAAGGTTTAGCTCCCTAGTCTGCACTGCACATAGGAGGCTTCTTCCATTATTAGTCTCACAGGACTGCTGCTGCACTTGCTAAACAGCAGCACACATACTCAGAGAATTAATGCAGGGTAGAAAACCAGTCAGTTATAATTTGAGTGTTTATGGACACAGCTGAGCAATCTCTCTGCATTTCAAAGGCTTTCAAATGTTTAGGAAACAAAGTTGTAATGAAAACCTCCCATCTTACAAGTGGGCAAATGTGCTGTTAAGAAGCACTGGAGTTTGAAGTATAAATCTTGTTACTATGGTTGAAAACACAACTGGAACTTGACTGACTTGCAGCAAGCAGCCATTATACATTTCTGAAGTGTCACAGTGCTTCCGCTGCCAGGAAGGTACAGAGGGACTTTGGGCATGAGCTCCTACATTAGCTCCATTTAGCCACGCTCCACTAGGAAGTTTAAAACAGCTCCTGTGAAAAGGAACAAGCTTGTCCTTCCCTTGGAGAGGATGATAATGCTCCTCTCAGCAGTGTTTCTCAGCCTAGAGCAGCTGCTGCTGCGAGCTGTTGCTGAGCACAGCTTTCCTCCCCAACACCAGATACCTGACAGCCATTGGCTCACACTGCCTGACAGAGTTGTCCCCCTTACCCTCACCCTGGCAGCCCTTTGTCCCTATCTACACTGTGTTTCACCTGCATTTCATTGCCCAGTTGGTCATTCATAAGAGGGACTCACCCATGAAGTCTTTCTGTAGTTCTTTACAATCTGTCTCCATCCTCACTGCCACAAACAACTTTGTGCCATCAGCAGACTTCCTCAGCTAAGTGCTCAGACCTTTTTCCAGGTCATTTATAACTATGCCAAACTGCAAAAGTACCAGCATGGCTGCTGGGGACACTGCTTGTGACCTCCATGCTCCTGTGAGACCCAGCTAGGACCTCTATTCTCTGTCCCTTACCCCCAAACTCAGTACTTCATTTATCCTACAAGAAATGACTTCAGAAAGTGCCTTAATTCTACTGGGTTCCCTAGCTTTTTGACTGTGTCACTCTGCAGCCTTATTCATGGTCTATTAATATTATTTTGGGGTGTGTAATTGAATTCAACCATTCTTAGGTGCTCTATAATGAAGTGGGGCAGGGAGAGAGGAAACCACTGGCTATGTGATGTTTTGAGCAATTAGTGGCCTATGTGGTATTTCTGCTTTGTTGATTTTTACTCAAGGAAATCAAATGCTGGCTGGTATTCTGTGAAAGTGCAAGACAATGTGACTGCATGGAATCCAATCTACCCAAAGCCAGTGCCATGTTTCAGCTGGTGGGGAAAAAGCAGAGGATCTATCTATAGTCAGTGACCCTTCTAATTTGAGGGAATTTGAGGTATTTTTTTCAGCTCTAATAAAAACAATGCAGAACATAAGCCTCTTTGAGTCATCCTCTCTGCTACAAGAACAACCATAACAGCTGATTTCTATGAGGCAGATGTATTTATAGGCTTGAGATAGAATATAGTTTTTTAAAATGCCACTTTTCTGCTTCAAAGAGATTGACTTATGTTTTTAATCTGTATAAAATTAATCAAGCTAAATAATGAAAATGGCTACAGCATAAAATGAATTAAAGTTTCAGAAAATCATTAAGCAGTGCTATAGCTGCATGCTCTGATTTGGTAATGAGTTGTGACACAGTGAACATTATCTAATATTTGCATCCAGGTACTGCAAGAACTTGTGGGCAATGGGATGCTGCCATGTGAGAGCTTTGCTCTGGAGGAAATTCTTGCTTAGCATGAGGAAAGCACTGTTACTTAGGAAGGAGCTGTGACACTTTTAGCAGAGGGAAGATGTGGGGCATATGGTTCTGTTTTCCACCCTACCACTGGCTTGCACAATCCCCTTACACATCAGCCTTTAAAATGAGCACAGTCCTTCCCAAAGAAGCCAGGCCAAGGACTTGTGCTGAAATGCTGCTGAAATAAATTAGTAAGGATTTATTTGAGAAATCTCTTTATCCAGGCAGCCAGAAGCTCCCTAACATGGAGGTACCACCACACTCTTACAACTGTAGCAGATGCTTCCATCTCCTACTGCAGCCATTTCATAAATCTCTTCCTATCCCTCAGTAAATCTTTGCAGAATCCAAATTAAACTGCATGAGAAATGAGGAGCCGTTTCCTTACAAAGCAGAAATCATGTCTCACACAGAGATTTATCATGCAGAAGAATCGCATTTTCTTCTCCTGGGGAAGCATGTTGCACCTTGACTCATACAATACACCTCTGTCAGAAGTGGTACAGAAGTAGCTGGCAGGTGCAAAGGCACTTGTTCAGTCTGAAGGAAACATTGAGCCTTGCATATTTATTCCCTTGGAGGCAGAAAATGCTCTGAAGAATAATGCACAAGACCCAGCACAGTTCCTAAGGTCAGGAGAAAGCCTCGGGCTAGATGACATGCTGCAGGGCTGAGTGCCACTCATGCCACCTCCGTTTTGTCCATGGCTTGCTTCATTGGTGAGTGCTTTGGGACAGGCCCTATGTGAGGTGCTCAGCCCACCTGGGCCTCTTGGTGTTGCTATAATGCTAGCAATGCACAGGGGCTGGATGTAATGCCAGCAACCCGTTGAGGGAGGGTACAGCCTACATAAGAAACCTTAAGTAGTTTAGCACTGCTGTCCCTGCTCTGACATGTCCACAGGTTGGTAATCAGCCATAACCATGTGAATATCTGCTCTCTCCACTGAAAATGGGCAATTTTCTCTCTCTTTAAAGTTCTACTAAGATCAATGAGGAAATTTTGTCAAGGAAGGATCCTCCTGGGAGCACTGGGTGGTAAAAAATGGAAGTCTCTTTCCTATCTGTGAGGCTTTGTGTACATGTAAGTTACATATTCTACTCAAGTATTATCTATTTTCTTAAATGGTTCCACCTTATCTGATGAGGACATAAAAAGACAGCATGAGAACATACTGACACTGCAACTGGTACCTTAGTTAAACTTGATTTCTCCACACAAGTAATCAAAACTCTTTCTCATCTCATGGTTTTGCATAGTAATGTATTGAAGTGGGTGATTCTTGTCTGTGTCCCATGTAAGTATATTGCCTATTTTGCTAAGATAATTTAAACCACACTGTGACACTTGCAACAAGAGCATGACATGACATAGATGTCACAGGTTGAACTGAATGCAAGTACTTAAAAAACCCTTTCCTTTCCCTCCTTCCTTTCCACTCCATCAGTTGTAGATCCCAGCCTACATGCTTTGTTGAAACAGCCTGATTGAACTGACATCCTCACTAATGAGCATTTCCGACCTGCAACTTTCAAGGGAAGCAGTTGGAACCTTCTGGGAAATTGCCTTTTCATGGCAAAAGGTCAGGAAGGGAGGAGCCTTCTCCAAGAAATCATTCTCTACCTTGCAAGCTACTGCTTCTTCCACTTCTTTCTCCAAGCAGATTTGGTTCCCAAATCCAGCTGCCTCCTATGAAAAGGTAGCTCTTGATTTTACTTTTATTATTCTGCAATAGTGCTTTGTGGGCATTTTTGAAGGGCATGGGGGACCAATGTGAAAAGTACCAGAGAGGCTACTATCTCATCATCTTCCTCACCCCCCATGTGGAATAAAGTAACTTCTGTATCACAATATTTTGTCATTACAAACGTTCATTCCACATGCCTAGGGACCAGCAACACTATGTTACAGACAATTCTGTTAAGGGTAACCACTGCTAACATACTTTTGACTCAAGGAAGGAGGGGCCTACAGCCCCACCGAAGCAAAACAAGAGAGAGAGGAAAACCCCACTGCAGACTTCCCCTTCCTGCATGGTGCCTAATTCAAAGGGAGGTTGAACAGTTTCTCCTAGTTGGCTAGACCTAGGTATGCACACGGGTTTTGTGCCGAATCAATATCCGTGCTTTCAGAAAAAAAGATGGAAAAAGCTCCTTCCACTACTTACGTAGCTTTGGCCACTCAGCCAGCACCTCTGGGAGCAGAAGCTCTGAACTTGCTGGGTCCTGGTCTCACACATTTCCTGCAGCTATCCAGACACCTGGGGAGACATTCTCCACAGCTCCACTGGAAGTATTCATGCAAATCAGCCTCTTAAGAACTACAAAACAATACAGTATTTAGCATGGGCCCACTCAGCCCCCATCAATATAACTTCAGGCTGAGGTCTTCAGGGGCTTGAATGATGCAGTGCTGTTGCCATGGCTGCATATCACTCTTGCAGAGTGCCCAGGGTCAGGAGCAGTCAGGCAGCTTCTCATCACTGCATCTCACAGCCACCATACCTGCAAGGCCTTTCTGACTGCATGTCCACATGGGGTGGCAAAAAACAGCCCTTCTTCCTGCCTTGCAGTCCACATGCCTGGCTCTGCCAAAAACCTGGCTGTACAAGCAGAGTCGCCTGACCGTGCCAGGAAGAGCTGATGCATGCCAGCAGGCGTCTGTTAGCTTTGAGTTTGAGGGCGAAGGGGGAAGATAATGGGAAGGGACTGCTCCTTGTCAAGGGAAGCACAGTTGTGCGCAATCTACATGCAGGTATGGTGAGATGCCTGACAGGCCAGTGCTCCCAGCTGGCTTCCATGTTTATTTCTATCAGCATATCACCCAGCTAACCTTGGAGTTCAAAGCTGTTGCCCTGCAGCAGAGGAGAACAGTGCATCCTGAACAGCCTTCTAAAGGACACAGAACTCCTGGGTGAGACAGGCAGGTAAAGGGTTGGATTCCAGTAAGGAGAATTATTTTCATTCGACTATTTAATTCAAGGTTTATTTGTTCCTTGTGTTGATATTGATGCAGATTCATTCCAGTTCTGAAGCTGTCACGTAGGGAGAAAGGAAATAACACAATCTGGCTCCCCTCTTTTGGCATCTGAACAACATAGTTCCTCAGGAGCACTCCACAGGCCAGCAGCATATAAATGCTTTCCCTCATGGTGACAGAGACAGAACTTTCTGGTAGTAGAGTAACCCTCTTCTCCAACTAGTTACACCTGCATGTACCTTTGATGTAACATCATGGTTATGCAATACTGACTCCCCCAGTTTGCTGTTACTGGGCCTCTCTTGTATTTGCACAAGCAGAAGCTGAGAAGGAACCCAGTAATGAGCTCCCAGAGGCCAGCCATTTCCCAGCCCTCCTTTTCCAAGCCTGCACTGGCATCAGAGGTGAGCTGGGAGCACTGAACACCACTAAACTGCAGCCCAGGAGAACACAGATTTCTCCAGTCTCTGTCCAACAGGAAGCTGGTGAGGCATGAACACTTAGGCTGCCCAGTGCACTTGTTCACCTAAATGATGCAGAGTCTGCTGGGATGAGCAGTAGTATTTACAAGCAGATCTAGGCCTGCTGCATCACTGGGCCCCCCTCCTTTCTGGGTCACCATGACTTCCGCAATCATCCCATTCACCAGGACTAATGGAGCACAGATGTATTCTCAAGGGAACAAGTGTGAACCAGAACCCTCATCTTGGGAACGCTTCCCAGGAAAACCATCTCCTCACCATCACGTATCCCAAAGTACCTAAGGAGAAGAGAGAGCAGGAAATCAAGCAGAAGAGTTCCAGCATTTTTGCTACTTTATCCCTTTAAGGTTCTTACGCAGGATTTATGAACACATCTCACAGGAAAACAGTGCTGTGCTAACAGGTAAGAAGGAACAACCATGGTGAGATACAGATCTGTAATGCTTTAATTAAAACACAGGTAAATGGTGAACAGTAGCAGACCTCTCAGGTATTTCACAAGCTTCATCTTAGTCATTACTGTTTGTCTTGTAGGTTTCAAGATGTCTAAAACTGCTCACCATGCTAGCTTGTAAGGCATGACCACAACAAGACATGCTGAACCTGGCTCTTGGGCAGAGCTGTGTACTGGGTGCTTCTCCACAACTGAGGGAGCAGCAGTGGAAACATCCTGCTTGTCAGCATGTGACTGGAAGAAGATAAGTTTCATTCCAGACTGAAAACTAAAATATGTTAAAAAGCATGGCCCAGTCAGATTCTCCCAGTGCAGCAGGAAAATCCCAAGCTTCTGATTTACCACTTTTGACAGGGATTTAGCCACAATGTAAAACAAGGGTGATCACAAGCAGAATTAAACAGTGGGGGCTTCTGGCAGCAAGCACCGTCCATGCTGGACAGTGTGGGATCATCCCTGTGACCCTGACAACAAAGCAACAGCAGGAAGTGGTGTGTTGCTGTCAGCCACGGTTGTGATTGGCAACAAAAACACAGAAGCCTTTTTAATATTGCAAAGACAGAAATTAAATCCTTCTCCTCTTACGCAATGCTTGCCCTCCCTCAGCAGGCATCAAATCAATATGGGACGATGCAAAGTCAATGGTTTATTTCAAGGGGGTTTGCATTGGGCTCTGTAGGCAAAAAGGCATCAGCCTTGTTTCAAGCTCCATGAAGACACATTGGTATTTCCATTTCACATCTATTTGTAGGACAAAAATGTGACTTTGTCCCCTTTTCAATCCTGCTTAAATGTTACATTATTTTAAAATAAAGTCTGTCAGTAAAAGAGAATCAAGTCTAGAGGTGGAATTATGCCTGGACAAGATCGAGGATCCTACTTGTTAGTGAATGAGAATCACCTGGAAGAAAGTTAAGAACAAACTGGTAGTAGCATTAACATATTTCCTCATCCTTTCCTCTGGCTGGTGTCAGCACCTTGGCCATGCTCCTGTGGTGGTGGTTTAAGCATGCAAACAAGCACGTGAAACGCCTGTGCAAGCATGGCACTGCAAGACAGCTACCAAGCCACACATACAGCTTACTGCACACCTCTCTGGAGGACACGAACAGCAGTAGAAAGAGAACTTTCACATAACTTCCGAAGAAATGCCAGAGCTGTAGGCCAAATTACATAACTGGTTTAGTCCACAGAATTGCTTTCTGCCTTTAATCTGCTCAACAGTTTATCTCTGCTGTCGTGATCGGTTGAGCTTTCTTTAAACCATTATGGATTAGCGTTCTGCTATAACACGCTGAAAGCTCAGCTTTGTTTATTTTTGTCAAAAATGGGGGAGGGATATCAGGCTCAAATTAGCAGGCAGCAGTTTATGAATGGCTGTTTTTCTGACACAGCAATCGATACATTCAGGTACTGAGTGCAAGGCAGAGCTAAACGCTGTGGGAGACAGGACTAGTGGCTGGAAAAAAAATATTTGTGAATTCATTAAATAGCAAAGAAGAAGAAAGAACTTTATATATTTGCATCATTGATCTTTAAGTACAAAATTTAATCCAACATTCAAACGGTTCATCACATCCACCAGCTTTGTAAGGAAGACCACAGAGAAAATGGTCTGAAAACTTACTTAATAAAGCTAGTTGAGAATTCTACTAAGTTTGCATTGCTGTTGCAACTGGGAGACCGACATTCTGCCAAAAGTAATCGGCTGTTCAGCTGAAGGAAGACAGTACACCATGATGCACAGAAGAAAACCCAAAGAAATGGAACCTTGGCCACGCTGCTTACAAACAGCTGTTCAGATAGTATTAACCAGATGTTCAGTGAATTTTCACAGTGCATTCATCAACTATGAGAATGGTTACAGTATGAATCTAGGTTCAAATTTCTGCTACAAATTGATGGCCGCAACATACTATTTCAAACCAAATCCAACAATTAGCACACTATTCTGACCTTCACGTAATCTCAGCGATTTATAGGTGCCATCCTGGAATGGAGTGAAGTTGTGTTCCTGAGTACTGTCAATAATCCTCTGTGCAGCCAAACACTATCCAAGGAAACATTAATCTGTGATCATTTGTGATGGCAATCCTATGACCTTGCAACTTGTGGAACCTAAACCGAACGAAACAGGCACTTTCACATACCCTAAGAGTAACACAGACACTACAGAATTTAGGAAAAACTGTCTAGTGGTGCTAGAAAAAAAGCAACAACATAAACCTGGGAAAGTAATTCAGAAAAGAGGAGGAAAAATATCCAATTTGTTTGCAACTAGTGTGCTGTTTGATTTTCCTTCTCATTGGGAGGGATCTTTATTCTGCACATTCCAGTGAATGGCTGTTTGCTGTTAATTTATCTTCTTTCTGACAGCAAGTGGAGCACCATTCCAGAGTTTCAACATTCCCTTGATGCTGCTCTGCTTAATGCTTGTGTGCTATTTAAACAAAGCATATTCCAACCAAATCTGACTATATATGGAATTCCCTGATGAGCAAAAATTCAGATGCCCTACAAAAAAGAACCATGAAAACAGAATGCACACACAAACACATAAAGCACTCCAAACTGCACAAACTCAACATGTACTAAAAGAGGCTCTTGGTGGCAAAGGTCAAGTATCCAGTGTGACCAACCATCTCCCTCAGTGGCACCCCGCTTTTGAACTGTGCAGTTCCTTGCTGCAGATTAGCACACAGGCTACCTTGGTTTGATGGGTTGCTGCTGTCAAAGCTCGTGCTAGAATTATCCTCAGTTGCTTTTCCAAGGTCAGGGATTTGCAAGCTAATTGTCCTTACATTATACACTCGGAGCAGAATTTCCAAGGTGTTAATCTCTGTAAAACCACATTCTTCCATCGCTAGGCAGGTTCTTTGGACTTGCTCAATGCAAGGGGAGAAGGAGCAGATGCGGCCACCTGCAAAATGAGACAGGTAGTTGAAAAGAGGGCAAAAACCAAAACAAGGCACTTTTTTTTTCAAATTCCCCCAGAAGCCCTCAGAATTACTATTACACATACAAAGTGAAAACATTCTTCAAGAAAATCTCCATGCAGGTTTAAAGTGTCAGCACAAAATCAAACATGGACCACTCCACGAGATGTTCCGAACCTTTAAAAATCACTACAGCAAATTTATTCACATTTGTTCATGATAAACCCATTAAAGATCCCTTCAGAACTGCAATTCTTTTGGAATCACTATTCACCATTCTGGGCTGAGGAACCAAACTGAAGTTGGCACCTACGCAAAGCCAGAAGTCATTCTCCACGCACTGTACAGAGTTGCCTTCATTAGAATCTAAGTGTGCGTGCACACCCCCTGACAAAAGCGGCTGTGTTTACTTGAGAACGATGGTATGTGTGTACAGAATAAAGTCATCTCTCCAGGCCATAGATGGAGTGCTGTTAGGGCTTTACCCTTTTAGTGAAGCTGACTAGCATGTCTCCTGAGCATTCAAGTTTACTGGGTATCACACTGGGCACGTTTATAGCAAATGCTTCAAAACTCTAGGATAGGACTTAAGTGATAAACTGACACTTGTGTCTTTGTCTATGCACAGTTCAGATTTTTGATTCTAAATACAGACTATTAATAGGCCCCCTACAACTTTCTGTGCATTACAATGCCAGCTTAACAGCTGAGAATAGAACGATTCAGATTTACTTTGAAAAGCCACAGCCAAATCTGATCAAAGAATTATAAGGACACTGTCTGCCATAAAGCCAGGGCATGTGCTTTTACCCAGGACATAGTGTCCCACAAGGCAACTGCCCTTCCTGAAAAGCTTTTGTGCTGGGGGAAGGAACACTGAGCAATGTAGCTTCAGCTATTGTTTTACTTATTACAAATAGATGAAAACGCTTGCTGACCTGATTTGCATTCCTTCCCAGCCCTCTCCCAGGCTCATCCAGTCAAGCCTTCCAACACCAGTTGTCTAAGTAGTTAAAGAACCCATGCAAGTGAGAGCAAAGCATCCTGCTAAAAATAGAGGCTAGTCTGGAACTACATGAAGCCTGCTTTATCTCAAACTACCCTTTTTTCCTTCTTCGTTTCTAAAGTCCCATCTCTAAAAAAAGCATCAGGTCTGAAAGCGTCACTGTAGCACTCCAGTTACTGTGCAGCAAGGATGTGCTGGGTACTGACTGGGGAAGAACACTTTCCATGACTATTAATCCACCATACGCTAAGCAGGATTTAATTTTCATCCTGAAATCAAGTCTCCACAGCCAGCGCTTCTTATCGTGCATCTTCAGAACAAAGTGCCCCGGACAAATAATTCCCTGGAGTGACAATTAAAAAACAAATCTAATAATCACCTGCAAAATTAATGCTGGTGTGTGTCATTATTAACCAACTCTGTTGATGCTGATTTAATTGCACACCCAGTCCGTTAGCTCCCATGAAATTACATTTCTATGTTTATCAGGGTGGCCAGGGCTACCAAAGTGATTTTGTATCAGACAGATGATTCTTTCTGTCCAAACAACACACGCTTCTGAAGTGCATGTAGATGTAAAAGAGAGAAGCTGGGGAAGAAATTTCTGTTACAGAATTAGAAAGCTACTATGATGCTCATATGTTATAAAGAAAAATGTTATATTCTGATTATGCAGGGAACTGAACAAATGTCTAACCTAACTAAATGTCAGTTCACAATAACTCTTTGTCTGCAGAGCAAGAGTTTGCAGAGAGACTAGAGACTTACTACTATTTCATTCAGGCTTTTTGGTTTTGGTGTTTTATATTGCATTTAAAAAGGGAAATATATATACAGTAAGTTTGCTCTTATTTATTCTGACTACAAGGGTTTCAAGATATGTTTACGCTTCTGAATTCACATGCTCTAGATTTACAGTCAAAAACTAAGAAGCTTGCACACAGCTGTTGCCATACAAGCTGCAGAGCCGCCTACGGTTATTGTCAAGCCTTCAATTAAAGGCAGAGCACCCCTCATTTTGCCTCGGGATGGTCAGCTGAGCACAGCACATCAACACCAAACTTCCAAACTTGGTGATGATTTATCAGACTGTCTCCTTGCAAAGCAGACTGCTTGAGGAAGGCGAGTTACAGAAAACATACTTTCAAGCTGCTTGGTAGGGAAGAAAGCTCTTGCCTGCAAGAGCTAATATCCAGAGGGGAAGCACAAAAAACCTACTGTTACTTTACTTAATGCACTGCTGGAAGCTTCTCAGGTATAAGAGCGAGAAAACAGAGTAACAGCTGGTATTCCATATGACTGACAGCATCCAGTGGGTTTTAGTATTTCTGCCAATTAAATTTTCCCCCTTTCATACCTAATGTTCTGGTTGTTATTATTATACATCCCTCCTAAATAAAAATACCTAAAAAAGAGGTTGGAAACAGAACCACTGAGTATTTATCTTTATGGAGCCTAACAAGCAGAGGAAGGGTCTCTTCTGCCTTTTCCTGGACACACCATTGGGCAGGCCAGATCTTGCTTGCAGGCTGGAATTGTTTGATTAAGCAGATATTAAGAAAAGACTGGAAAGCTACAATTAGCAAAAGCATGGAAAGCAAAAATAAAATTGCTGTGAGAGGCTGTCTAAAACAGAAAGATTTGTGAAGCTTCAATTGCCATGGTATGTTTAGATCAGTAAAAAAAGTGGACTTCAAGCAGCAGAAAACCAGCACTCAGAAGGACTTGCTCATGTGTTCTAAAAGCAGAGACACCACCATCTTCCACAGACCTGGTGCTCCTGAATTCTCTACACTGTGGGCTGCTCTCTGTACCCCACTTGATTACCAGCTAGCAAACACCCTTTCTGTTGCAATCACCAAGCAGATATAAATCTAGATTTCAGCATTCAGAATTTTCAGATTCTCTAAGAGCCCTCTTGTCCTTTAGACATGAAGAGGCATTTAGCGCTTAAAGAACTTGAATATGCATTGCTTCAACTTGCCATGCCACAGATTCCTTAGTGAATGAAGAAAAGACATGTACTCCCTCCCTCTCCCTTGCTGGGACACACTGCTCTGTCTGTGGATCACAAGGGTGGACTAGAGTAGGGAGCAGTGAAAACAACTGAACGGAAACTTTTTAGTACAAACAGAGTTTGTGTTCTTTCAGAGCTCTCCTTTTAGGAAAGCTACCATTCCTAAATTTGGTTAATGAGATTTGTGTGCCATCATAAATTGATATAGTAATTATCTGAGATTAATCCTGTTCATATTGGGAAGCTGTGTGAGCTTTTTGATCTGAAGAGCTGTCTAAAAATGTGTTTATTCATGTATAATGCATCTGACAAGTGCTACCGTTGAGGAGAAGAGAATAATGAGACTGTATGAAAGCCGTAATTTTTTTTCTACCTTCAGTTTTACAGGGAGTGAGTTAGTTTGAAACATTTAATGGAAAGGTTAAATCTCCCAAACCCGTAGGCTGGAACAAGCCCACACAGTCCTGGCACTCATTATAACCAGCAACGGGGTTGAAATGATATGAAAATGGAAGTACAATTCAGACTGGAACGATTAGAGAAGATGGCTTAAGAGAACAGGGTAACAGAAGATTTGCATCCACAGAGCACAGTACATTTTAACAGACAATATCTAATTAGTAAGCAACACACCCTTGCATCTTTACAAGAGAGCAGTGCCTTGAAGGTTGTGCCTCCTTCAGGGGCAGTTCCTAGTATGTTTCTATATGCAGCTCCAAGCAACAAAATTCTTTCTGCCTTTTTTTTTTTTTTCCAAGCAAGGATTCTACCAGCTCTATTCAGCTGATAACTACATTAGGTTTCAAGTATGGGAAATCTGGCAGTGCTACCCAATCAACAAGAACTCCAATGCATGCTTGCGGTACAGAAAACATGTCCCAAGTTAGGTGCTCTCACTTCTATGCATTACAGTATGTGTCACAAGTGCTCTGACAGGCTTTTTCATCATCTCAATATTATTCAGAAGATGCAAAAAACCCATATGTAGTGCAGCATTATTAAGTTCCAGGGAAAAAGGCCTGTAATTTTAGAAATTATTCTGTGATGTGTAAAGAATATAACACAGCATTTTTATCTCTGGTAAAAGAACACAGCTCCTGGGTTTTGACACTTCGGTGCATTGTCATAATTGGGAGATTACGTTACAAAGAGCTCAAGGAAGTAAAAAAATCACACAGGCATTATCATTGTGTAGGGGTGAGGCAGGAGAGTCACTGAGTAGCATCACCGTGGCATTTACTCTGTGCTAGTAGGACACTAAAAATATTGCCTCTGTAAAAGGGGACAGAACGTCCTTTAAGTGAGTGTGCTTGTGGGCGATTTGATGTAGCTTCCCTGACAAGTGAAATTAGAGGATTTGGCTGTTGGAAGACATTAAAGGATGTTTCTTGATTCAGAAAATAAAATCTTCTCCAAATCACATGCCAGCTCATTAACAGGAGCTTGATGTGATTTTCTGCAAATGTGGCCTTAACCTCTACATTTGTAGATACATCCTTCAAAAGGAATTTATTCCTGCTCACTATTATGTGCTGGCAAAATCATCAACAAGAAGTTAAAATCTAAGCTGGCTCCAAACTGGGGAAGAAAATGTAACAACTTCCTTTAAGGATCCTCTAATCCCAAACTACCTAGAAACTGTGTAACGGCCATTGACCAGTGTTCCACAGCATGGATTACGAGGCAGGAATTATTCTACTTGACTCTTGACACATCAGAGAACCACTTTTACTCAGGCCAGGCTCATGCTGTGCACCTAACCTAACAATCCCTGAAAGATCCAAGTTAGGTTAATGCCTCCCAAAAAGATAAAACAACTGGGGCTGGCTTAGCAAACAGCCAGTGCTTGGGAACCAGATGAAGCTGCTTTGTGGGTCAGTGCCCAGTCCTAGATCCTAGTGGGGTAGCTTTGCACCACACTAGATAGCCCCTCAATGTTGCAAGGATATGCTTCAATGTTAAGTTAGTTTGTGGATATTTAACCTCACCTTGAGTTACCTCTCCTTCAAATCAAAGCAGGTACCACACTAGCAAAGCTATTGCTGACATTTTAGCAAGCATGTATTGCTTCATCCATTTATTCCAAAACAATCTCCTGTGGACATGAAAAACATCAATACCAACTCGAGTACCTCCTGCATGGGTGGAGGACAACAGTATGCTAGACTGTCAGGCTCCACTTCCTGCCCTAACACATTCCCTCTGAAGTCTTCAGGTAGACTGAGCCCAAACTACATCAGCCTCGATTTCACTGCCCTCTTCCCAGTGTGTCTGAACCTGGAGTACTCCCTACCCAGATACCACATGGGTGAGATTTGTGGTCAGGGATTTCAGCCACTCCTCAAAGTCACACCTGGCTGGTTTCAAAACAGGACCATGAATAATCTCCGGGGCTCAAGAAAAGCAGCCAGTGAGACTTTCTACATGGCTGTGGTATTACCCAAAAGCTCCGGGGAGGAGGTAAGCAAACCCAAATGAAAATTGAAACCAGCTTAACAGGGCAATGCCTTACCTGCACCACAGGCTACTGGAGGATGAGATAATATTATTTCTCATAATAACCAAACCTGGCAGGTTAGGACAACAATCAATGGCTATGCTAAGGAGGGGAAAATGCAAACAAGACCTGTTTTAAGTCCATACAAACAAAATAAATGTAAGACTTTGGAAATTAAAACCAACTCCTTCTACAAAGAGCAGAGTACTCTGAAGGGGTCCTCTGATGGCAGGAAACACAGAGGCACAAATAGGAAAACATTCAGAGAGAACTTTCCCAAAGGAGTTTTGGGGGAGGCCTGACAGTGCCATGTTACCTGATACAGGTGGTATCTCAAGGACTCCAGTTTGGCAAACTCATAACTTAGTAGCTTTATAACCCTCAAGAGGGACTAGAAACTCTGAATTTAAGAGTACAATCTTTGAAAGAAAGAAAGGAAATAAAAGATGAGTGTTTTTAATAATTTTATGACTCAGACTGTTAATTTAAACACCACCAAAGGCCAATTTATAATGCAAGAAGCTAATCCAACCTAGTATGTGGCTGTATTTTTCCATATCCTTATCTGAAAATTTAAAATATTTATGAAAATTATTGTACAAATGAGTTTCTGCCTCATCTTCCACAGCCTTGGAAGAAATAAGACAGTACTTATGAGAGCAGAGTAGGTGGGTGCAGAATTATATTCAAAGCACTACAGTATTTAGCTGTGAGATGACTGTGAGTCAAAAGTTTCAGGGCATTTAAGAACCATAGAATAATGAGGATATTTTTGTTACCTCACAATTTTTTTCCTATTCTTCATCTTCAAAAATTTAGCCTGAAGGGGTTAATGGCAACTTTGCAAAAACCACCAAGGTCAGATATTGGGAACAGCAGCTATGACTACAGAAAAGCATTAATCAGCAGATACTGCAAAAGACAAACAGTGCAGGTCTGGAAATGAAAGCAAGTTCTGCAGTGCAGCAGTGCCTGACAGATATTACAGCAGCATTTCTGCTGGAAGTGTGACTGGTGAAATCCGCACAGGAGGATGCAGCTGAAATGCAAGGCTAAACGCTGGCAGAGCACATCACCACAGAAAAGAACCTCCTAGTCACAAACCAACCGTGCCATTATATTCTTTTAGCTCTCCATGGGTCATCAGTGCTTTAAACAGGAGGCTGAGCTACTGGAAGTAGTGCATTTACAGCCTATTGCAAGGCATAACATGAGCGATAAGTGTACTCTTTAAGGAGGATCATTAACGCTCACGTTACTAGCAGCTGCAACTATTCAGGATCTTGAGCTGAAGTAGGAGAGAAAACACTGATTTGATAAGGTTTTGTTAAGGTTGAGGACTCTCTCTTAGATACTGTCTCTGCTGAACACTCCTTTTAAAGAGGAGGCTAGCTGATGCATTATATTGAATTCACCTAGCTCTGCTTTTGTTCAAAGTACTTTAAGGCTTTAGGGAATAAATTACCACTTCCTGTCAGTACAGCTGTGATGCTTGTGCAGCACATCACAACAGAACCCACAGTGTGAATGGCTCAAATGTGACCCTGTCCAGATGTGAGAGAAGGCGTGGTGGGAAAGGGGTGGAACGATGCATTTTCTCCACTTTTATTTTATGACTACACCAACCCATGGCGTGGCAGTGAACAACAGCAGTATGTGCACAGACTGTTCTTACTGCAGAAGAGCTTTATGGGTTTGAAAACACAACAAAGGAGCACTATAAAATTATCTGCCTGCAGTAAGGAAAAGGCAGCAGTTACAGATACCCTTCTATCATATCTTAGATTTGACAGCAGTAAAATAAAACCACAACAGAACTACTCACATGATTTGGAAGAAAACAGAAATGTGCCTGTTTGTATCTATTACTACTGCAGGCAACAGTATTTTACATGAAAACCAGCTATTGTTTATATGCAAAATAAAAAAGTATGCTGCTGGCTCAGTCAGCTACTATGAAACCCAGAAGATGAGCCTTAGACGAATACCAAATCTCAGACACTGGTTGCTCTTTGCAGCAAAGACAGAACCAAGAATCAGCTACCTTGCCTTTTTGACTTGTACATAAAGTACATGATTCCACTTCACAAACACAAAAATACAGGATTTAAAAGCACTTGTAACCTTGTAGCATAGCACAGAAAAGTACATCAGATGGTATTGCCAGTTTGGGACTGTAACACCTTTTGGAAGGTTTCAAATGCTGGAGTGAGACAAGGATTCAAAACTTGGAACTGTTTACACAGCACTGCTTAGTATTCTAAACATGCACCACTTAATTCAAATTGGACTGCGCAATGCAATGCCTTCTAAGATGGGAAGTCAGATGAGTGTTGTGCTCATGAGATTAGATAATTTGAGCATGGAAAGGGCATCATACAGTGCAGTGCAAATTTTTCTCCCAAGACACACTGGAGAGCAGCTACAAATTGGGCTGTAACCTTTGCAGGTACAGAGTGCTAAAAAGTCTCATTATTTTTTCACTTTTTAGAGAAAGACGTGTTATGCTGGTATCAGAAAGCTTTCTAGAACTTCAGTAGTAGTTGAGGTAGCCTAAAAGCTGGGCTGGTCCTGACTGAGCAAGGTAATACATTCAGTGACTTTTAAGAACAAACTTAAATCCTTTGATTTCAAGAAGGCGTAGCAATTCATTTCAAGCCAGGCCTGTGCTTACCTACTTCAACACAGAACTGGGCCTTGGCACATAATTGAGTTTTACTAAACTCACATCCTACCATGGGCACTGTTCAGCACTTCATGCTGTCTTGTTTAGAAAAGTCACTTTTGTGGATGGAAGTGATCTGGCACAAGTTAGTTCGGGTCCACACTAACACAGTTACACTAGTGTAACATCAGTTAGAGGAAAACTTATTCCAGGATGAAAGTATGATGACTGACACAATCCATCCAAGACCTCAACAGCAGTTCTCACTTGCTGTCGCAATCCCAGAATAACTGGCATAAACTAGAACAACCTTTTATGTTCCACTCCCACTGCAACCAATGTCAAACTTCTCATTTCCAACATCAGAGATTTAAAGCAGAAATTGGCAAGCCTATTTAAGCATAACCACATATTCTTTAACATTATTGATGGGGTGCTCTATTAAATAGGTCCAAATCTGCAATGACTGAAGTGTGTCTGCACACCTTTTACATAAACACCTTTCCACTGAATTGCCAAAGAAATTTGCTTTCAGCATTTATTGTTACTGCTGCTTCCCACACAACTCAGATCTAGCAAAATGCACTTAACAAAGGTTCAAAGGGTTTTTCATGAACTGCCCATGCTAATTGTAGCAGCTAGCACAGGCCTGCAGGAAAAAGTGGTTCTCCTTTCAAATCTTCCACTGTAAATTGAAAACCTCTCTTGAAGGTTTTTCAGCCTTAGAAATGTCTATAGACTGACATTTGAGAACAGTGATCACACAGTGGAAGTGAGCAGATCTACCATATGGCTCAAAGGCAAAGATGTGTGCATGCACAGTACTTCCTGAACAGAAAAAGTGTGGTTACCTTCATCTTTTAAGGCTGACTTTGCATGTCCTATGGCTTCCCATGGAGATGGAATATCTAGGAACACAGCATCTGCAATGTTTGAGACACCAAACCCATTTTTGCAGACATCCTGGTTGGTCACTGTGACCAGATGCTCCACCCCATGCTCCCGAAACTCCTCCTTGGCCTTCTCTGCTCTCTGTTGGTGGAACTCCACGGTGTACAGGTGCCCTGTGGGAGCCACTGTCCTGATGAGAGCATGGGAGAGAGATCCACTGCCTGTACCTAGAAAAGACAAATAACTCATTAGGTGCTTTTTTTGACAGGGTTAAACATTAGACCAAAGGTCTCCATTAGTCTTGAATACTTGAACACTTACTCAAAACTCAAACAAACAGAAACCTTTGGTTAAACTACTGAAAGAGAACTGAAAGAGAACAGTCCTTCCTTCACAAAGAGAGGGGAACTAAATGATCTAGGAAATGGTCTTCAAGGTTGTCAAAGCATTAATTAAAAATCTGGCAAACTCAGGACCTGTCCTCTCTCCCTGGAGTAGAAAAAACAATCCCACGGGTCAGCTATAGCTCTGACAAGTGCCACAAGAGAACAGGAGGAAATAAACATGACAGGAAAAATCCAGGGAAATTAACCAGAGAGGGTTTTTCAAAGTGCCAGACTTCTAGGGTGAAAAGAGATGACAAGATTTTAGCATATTTTCAAAGCCTTATACTTGATTAAAACAAAGAAGAGATCACAGAATCACCAAGGTTGGAAGAGACCTCAAAGATCATCAAGTCCAACCTGTCAGATGTTGGTAAGTGCCTGTGCTTGAAAGTTCCATTGATGTCCATGCAAACAAACAGCCTTCAGGACATGGAGACTGTTTTGCTCAGGCCTCTTAAGAGACACTGGCAATCCTCAGCTCCCACTGGCCTCTGGGCTCCTTCCACTCATGGTGGCTGAACAACCTGACTTCACAGGTGAATTACAGACATACATGCCTACACAACCTTTACAAAGCCTAGTGAGATCCATCACATACCTGAAGTCAGATGTAAGTACAATTCCCATGTACAACCAGGGACTATCCAGACAGAGTTTTTCCTCTTGTTTTAGTCTGGTATTTTAGGAAACTTATTTTAACTGATCCATTGGTGTATTAAATAGATGAATGACTAATAACTAACGTTTTCACTGAAGAAAACACCCATGTACCGATTCACATTTCATATTACTCACTCAAGTGGCATTCAACAGAATAACCCCCCCAAACTCAAAATCCCACAGCAACACCAAGATATCTCTTTACTGATTTATAAATCTGTACTTGGAACACATTTCTTCTGTAGAAAAAAAAATATCTATTTCTAGCTATCATCGATGACTGTTCAGGCTACATTTCAAGTTCTTTCAACTAACAAAAATATAAAAAACAAAACAAAACAAAAAATAAAAAGGACAGAACCTGAAGTACAGCAGTGGTGGAGAATGCTCAGAAACTAGTAGAAAGGAAATTAATTAGGGGACATAGGGACTGGTACAAGTGCTTAATTGGAGCAATACTTTCCATAACTGCGCAGGAAGTCAAGAGTTTACTGACTGATCCAAGGTTCTTGCCCCCTAGTCACACAAGGGGAGGAACACTGTCGTGACACTATATTTAATCAGACAGCTCTGAAAGGGAGCCATTCAGACTGTAAACAGAGCTCAGGGCCCATGTTTACCACCAGATCAATCAACGGCACTGCGGAATCAGCACTACTTCTCTGCTTCCCTCTGAGAGGGCTCTGACCCCAACAGGCAGACTGGCACCCTCCCCTCAGCTTTAATGAGGCAGATTAGGCAGGGATGTAGGACCTACAGGTTTTAGCATTGGCCTCAGAGAGTTCCAAAAGAGAGAAACTGTGACACACAGGTTTATTTAAAGTGAAAATCCATACATTCATGACAGTATTAAAAGAAAGCAAACAAACCCCGAAAGACACACCTGCATACATGAAGAACTATCTGGTCATGGCACTTGAAATGTCCCCATAAGCTTTTCCCTGGTTGAAAGGAGTAATGGTAGCACAGCAGCCACATGGTTGTAAGAACTGAATGGTACATGGGATAGCACAGAAAGAGCATTTAATTGATTTTTTTTTTTTTAAGGACAAGAGTGAAGGACTATTGTCAACAGGATACCAAAAATTACGGGATTTCTGCCTTTACATTTCACACCAGAAGGCAGAACTGCAGATCTGAGACCTTTTGCAAACTGATGGTATTTGTTTTACCTCTCAAATGGGCAATGCTGCACACTTTCTGC
This sequence comes from Melanerpes formicivorus, assembly GCF_026170545.1. NCBI lineage: Eukaryota > Metazoa > Chordata > Aves > Piciformes > Picidae > Melanerpes > Melanerpes formicivorus. The sequence goes on along the minus strand of NW_027142400.1, from coordinate 3,198,569 downwards.
ACTTTTCTCTGCTCACCTAAAGGAATGAACAGGCCGATCAGCACAGCTGGGCTCTAGGCAGAAGAGAGAGGCAGCCTGTGCACAGATCCAGTTTCCTTGTTCATACACTTTTACATTTTTAATCACTTTCCTTTTAAGCCACAGAAGATACTGTTTGTCTTCATCCCAGGAAAACCCAGGAATATTTTTTGGCTTCTTTTCTGTATTCTTTTTTCATCCACAAACACTCCAAGCCAAACCCTGAACTAAACTGTTGGAAGTCACCACTTGCAGGTGTATTACTGACTGAGCTTTTTAAAACAAAGTTGGCAGGAATTATTTATTGCTGGCTGGCTACCACAAACATGAGAATAATACACATGTATCACATTTTAGCATATCAAATTCCATCACACTAGCATCAGTAATGAGTATACTGCTGAAGATGCTGCCTGCCTTCTCTGTGACAACACTCTCGAAACTGGAGGAAACAAACAAGATGACTATGAATCACCCATCACTATAAAATCTCTCCTTGAAAAGTCGACATCCCCCAGCCCTGTAAAACGATGATGACCCTCAACTAGTTCAGCAAGCTTGATGTAATTCATTAAGAATGTGAGAGGGTCTGGCAGTTCAGCATGAGTCCGTGCTCAATACAACCTCAAAAGCCCCATCAGCACTGCCTAAAGAAAGGAGAGCTCAACTCCATGGTTCTGTGATGTTGTAGATGATTAAATGAACGTTTATATTCACCTTCTCCCCTGCAAACCTACATCATTCAACACTTAAATCCTCCTGTCACCTTCTGAATTTTCAGTTTCTCTTTGTCCTTATTTCAAAATCATTACTGAAAAAAGTAATATGAAAGGTATTCTTGGCATGAGACAGAATCAGTCAGGAAAGAAACAAAGTGCAAAGAGTACTACTGAAGACTGGAACTAGAATGCTACCAAACGTGAAATATCATAGCTGAATTACCTGTATACGAAATAAACAAAAGTCCTGAATGCTCAAAAATTAGTATTTTGTATCAGAAGAGGCAAGGTAAGAACTGGATGGACTTCAATAGATTTCCAGTCTCATATAGGTGCAGTGAAATAGCTATGGTCCTGATTTGACCTAGAAAGTGGAAGGTAAGATAGCTTCTAGAACAAGCACAGTTTACAATTTTTACACCTGGATGCCTGCCTCTCTGACAGCTTGTACTATAAATAGCCTTAGAAATGGTTTGCTCTCTGCCACAGGACAATGACCATTTAACTACAGCATATTAATCATGAATGAACTCTACAGAAGAGAGGTAAAAAGACGGCCATTCAGATGGTACTGAAGACATTCTTAATACCAGACCTGCTGTTAGAGCTCACTTTAGGTGACCACTTTGGTCATTGCTAATGCCTTTGGAAAATACAATGCTCTTTTACACTGACTGTTCTGTGATCCTAACTTCTCTAGTCAAAAAGCAGACATCTGCATTGCAGGCATTCAATGAAACACCACATGGTGGTCCCAAACAAAACATACTCAAAGCTCACAATCTGAGAAGGCAGCACTGTGTAGGGGATTGGCATGAGGATGGGAAAGTGATCCACCTTAGTCTAAAGAATTAACAGCCTGTATTAAAACCACATGAGTTAGAAGGCAAATGACCTTGCAGACCACTGTAGTAGCCTTCCCTTCTTCTTGGGCTCAAACATACTTTATTCTTCTTCTGATACACCAAGGCTCACAGGAGTATTTCTGCCCTCTCCCAAGACAACACTGTAGTTTTAGAAGGATTTCAATCTTAACAAGTGGTCACCTAGACTCTAGCTCAACACCTACTGATATTCCTTCTGATCTCTATACAGGAAATACTTCACAAATTAACTCCTCAATCATTCCCCTTGATCTCAAACAGATCCATTCTTCTCACTCTTAGCTTATTCAAGTGACAGCTTTTCCATAGAAGCCTACACACACCACAGCCATCTGGAGACAATGCCCATGTTCAGACTGTTTCTCACCTTTTCAAAGCTGCAGTGGACAACATCTGATCTGTCTGAAAACAACATGTGCTATTTTAACACAGTATAGATCCACAGAATGCTATCAAGAGAAATGCTGAGTGTTACCACAGCATTTAGCATTGCACTTGACTGATAGCTGAAAAAGAGAGTACATTTTTACACTGTTTTCTGTTTAGTCTGGTTTATTATTGCAGGCTATTACTTGTCTCACCTTCCCTAAAAAAAATCTCACCATGGGTCCTGTTTAAAAAAGGAACTAGGAATTGTGATTTAGGACCTATTGATATTTATGGCAGTGCATAAGCAAACACATTTTGGAATAAAGCTCTAAAAGCTTTTAAGTGCATGCAAAGAATGGCTTGAGTTGGAAGGGACTTTAAAAATCATACAGTTCCAACCCCCCTGCAGGGATTCCTCTCACTAGACGAGGTTGGTCACCTAACAATTTACCAATATGTCATCTATACAACAGTGGTCACACAAAGTAATGCTCAGCAGTTATTTTTCATGAAAAGAACTTCCTCTTACCCTTAGTTTTACCTAGGTTCATATTGATTGAAAACAAGAAAAGTATGCAGAGTATTACTTGAATAGTCAATACAGTATCTAGTAACATTTTTACAGAACTGAAGTTTCTACTGCAAAATTTGGCTAAGATATTCTAAAATGAGTAAATACAACAAAACAATGACAGTCTTGCTGCATTTGTCTCCTAGCTACACCACTTAGACCTAGCAAATAATAAGTCATGAGTCAGCCATGAAAACGGAAGGAAAAGAAAAATTAATCTTAAGACAGTTAACTCTACAGCTAGTGTCTGTCAAGAAACACTGAACAGATAAACACTGCTCACTCTACATGACAAGTTTATGTAACAGAAGAACCATTAATGATCTTTAGCAAATACATCAGGAGATATTAAGCACCTGATGAAAATTAACCCAAAGATCGTACCGTAAAGATAAGTCAAGGGCAAAAATGGTGGCAGAAGTGAGACACAGCAAGAAAAGAGACAAAGTGAATGAGGAGGAGAGGGAAGGAGATGAGCTGGTGGCTGAATGAGGAAACCACAATCAGGAAGTTCCCTTTACAAAAGATTAGGGTTTTCTTCTGTTTATCTATTGTCGACACCGTGCTGAATTAGGCACTTTAGGGAGCTCACATCAGAGAGGGCTACTGTTCACTGACTAGATTGAGGAGTTGAGAGAAAGATAGTAAGGAAGTTTTTAAGGCTGACACTGCCTACAAAAAGAAGGAGAACATGACAACTGAAAAGATTTTTTCCTTATAGACTGAAAAGTTGGCATTCTTAGGGAAGGATCTTCTGTGAATGGACATAATATTGTTAAGTTCAGAACTGCAGGTGAAATACATGTGGTAGACAAGTGAAATGTTAGGATGAAAGTGAGTCCAGAAAGTCTGGAAACAAATGCTTCAGGGTATGAACAACATTACTCATCCGTTGCAGGTCAGCCCCAAGTCTGAATATATTAGAGTGATGTCTTATGTGGCCAGTTTTGGTTAAGTCCTTTGGTATGTCAAGAGAATAATATGCTGCCCCATGTTTGTACCAAAGAGGCCCTTCTTATACTTCAAAAGGTGCTATCCAAGGATTAAGTTTTCTAATTCCTCTCTCACTCTAACCTGAACAGCTGCTAAGAGGTAGATAAGGGAGACATCATAAAACACACATTTAATTAGCATGAGCATTTTTCAAAGCCAAATTAATACTTAGAAACTTTGATCAGTAGTTTATGCTAAAGGTAGAGTTGCAAACAGTTTACATACACTTATGCCACAAAAATTGTAAACACAACCAGTATTTATCCAAAAATCAGAGTAGTCATAAGCATACAGTTACCTTGCTGGGGACTCTGCAATAAACTATTAATCATTCATTGAGTATCCATTAACGATTAAGTCTTCACTAATTTTTTATGAGGGTACTCTTAACAAAATATATATCAAGGCTGTGACTGTGAAAATTTCATAACTGTTTTTGAAAAGCTCCAGTATAAGGCTGGCCAGCAGCTCTCATGACTCCTCAGAGAAACTAGGAGGACCCAGAATACTGTTCTCAGCCTTGAGAAATCCAGTCTGTGGGCTCATAAACACATTGGTGTGTGGCAATAAACAGAATTTAACAATTCTGAATTTGGGATTTAGCTGAAGTGACACAAAAAATCCAATTAACATTTTTGCACGTGAGCCTGATTTTGTTGAATGCTGAAGGATCACTGGGATAATGATTAGAATGGTTCTGTCTAGGTTACATTTTGTCTAAATACAATGCTCCCTCATAACAAAAATATTTTGGAGATTTTTCTGTTTAAATGAGGTTTCACAGTGCTGTACTGCATTGCCTGGCCAATTTAGATGGTTAGGACAGACACATGGAGAGAAGTCAGTAGAAAGGCCTCAATTTATGGGCATTGTAAAGGGATAAACACCCCACAACCAAAACCCCCACAAACAAACAAAAAAAGGTTCCACACAATTTTGTTTGGAAAAAATATCTGAAAAGTTTCCGATTAGTCCAATGTAGTCTAAAATGTAAAAACCTCAACATCTGTTGCCAAACTAAGTTAATATACTACATGCAGCTGTAATCACTGGACTGCAAACAGCCTTGCCTGGAAAGATGACATCAAGATCGGTTTTGGAGAGTATGGTGACATACAAAAGAGAAGATTCAGCTTATTCCTTTGTCTAGACAGTGGCTGCACATACAATAAACAAAAACGCTATCAGAGTCACCTGATGAGAATGATAGTTTCACACTACTAGGCCACCCACTGCAAGTATTTTAGCAGCCATCTCAAGTATCCTTCAATTCTGGAAAGCTCCAGCTGTTAAAGACAACATCAAAGTGGGGGACTCCTCAGACCAGAGACCAATGCTTTCAAGAGATCTTAGCTCCAGCAACAGTGCTAACAGTTTTAAATCTCAATGTACCTTTATAAATTAGAAATTAGAAGATCGTATTCCTACACCTCCAGCACGAAACATCAAGCAGATGCCGAGCTCTCTTACAGCATCAACAGAGTGTGCTTGGACCATTTTAATTATGCATGCATTGCTAACGAGCTTGCTCTTTATGTATTTATTGAAGACCATTAAAAATAGTAAAACCTGTATTAATAAATCAGCTATGTCAAATTATGATTAATCAATTTCAACAGCATAATATAAGTGAAAAAAAAAATTAAGCCTTCTGGTTATTCTACTGCATTTTTCTAGTCATAAACAAAAGATCATTTACAATCATATTCACAGCATTACAGCATAACACAGAGGGTATCTCATCTTACTACATCTTTTCTTCATACAGCTGTGGAAACCAATCCACAATTCTACTTGCTTACACTGGGTAAATGCAGGGCACTCTTTCACAATTTAATTAGTAAGACAAGAGGAAAAGAGCTTGGCCTGTTTGCAGTGCCTGCTTTGGTAGTCTGTACAGCTACTATGCCTACCAGTTCAATTTCAACCAATAAAAAAGACAGACCTCCATGCTCATTAATGCACGAAATACATCTAAACCCAGCACCAACAGGAAGCAGACTAGACCAGATTTCCTCTCGTTTCTATTAATCACCATTGGGCTGGTTCCATCTAGGCCACACAAGGTTAATCTAGAACTAATGATTTTGGATCACTGAATACTGCCTAATTTAGAATGGCACCAAAGCAGGTTACATCATCACACCAGAGGCTCCAGTTATCAATACCTGTAAAAATTTAAATTCAAATCACAACTTCTGGGCAGTTGTAAGCATAATTGGCAGCAAGGTCTGCTTGTGAATGGTGAATCTCTCAAGCAATACAAACAAAATTACACTAGTAAAATTGTTCACCTCTCCTGGTAAGCTAAAGTTGCAACACTTAGACAACATAGACATTAAAATAAATCTGGCAAGTTTCCCACTAGCAAAAAGGATTGTTTGTGGCTAAGACTTTTGACTCTTAACATTTCTGGGAATCTGAATAGGTCACCTCATCATGTGTTTCTTTTTCTTGGCTGTTTAGATAGATGAGCTTTTTAAACACTTTCATCCTCTCTAGGTACCTTTGACATTACTGAAAACATTTTACATGCAGTTCTGTATTTTAACACTCACATATTCCAAGTGTGGCAGGACACAGAGCAATTCAATTCTCCCCCACCCTAACTTGCTGTATTTGTTTTTCCCATCCTCTCTAAACACAGGGAGGGGAAGAGGTGAAGAGCTGTCCAATGAACAATGCTACTTTCCATGACAACCCTAAAAATGCCTGATCAACCTACAAAGCATTCAACTGTTTTAGCAGTAGCAAGGTTCCTGCATATGGCTTTGTCTGTTTGAAGTGCTGCTATACAGCAAGCTTCGTATACCATCTGTTTCTTAATGGGTTCAACTGGATGCAGAGACAAGTGGTGTTTTAGTTGTGGTGGAAAATGGTCATTATGCCTGAAAAGCTTCCCAAAATCATGCTTGGGTGGGAACATGAAATGCTGAATGCAGTGCAGCACGATCCTGTCATGCTGATCCTTTGCCTATATCTATGCTTGGGAGGGAAGTGTATGAAACTGCTTCATAAAAACTCTCATAGGAAACAGACAGGAAAACTAAGGACAAACTACCTGTTTGTGTTTTTCCAAACTGGAGAGATGCACTCATATCAAGCAAGCCTACTACTGTCTGCAGTAATAAAGTCATGAAGGTGTTATTATAAATCATACTTAACCATGAAGAAGATCTATTAATATACAATTTCAGTCCTTACTTGCAAATTAAACAAAATAAAGGAACCCATAATAAATTAAACCAAATTTAGAAACAAAACACAGCCCTGTGATGAACACATTGTATTACACAGCTACAGTAATTTTGTGCACAGTGGCAGTGGTACAAATGGATTGTATTCTGGAAAAGACAAAATAGATGTACTTATATGGTATCATATTATATAAATACTGCCAATTTATTTCCCTTATTGGTTCATCAGAGTCTCTTTCACTAGTTAATCTCTGCAATGTTCTCTGAAACTGCAATTTCAAAGCCTGAATGTTGATTCAAATCATGTATTTAACAATATATTGAAGTATAACAGTTTCAGAATAGGCAAAGAAAAATGTTTATATATTTATTCTAACAAGATTAATTAATCAAACATACCCAAAAGTATACCCATAAATGAGGCCAGCATACTGAGGTAACATCACTTGTTGAAAAAACAGCAGCTGGTAACACAGGCACGAGACAGACTTACTCAGTGTGTAGGCTGGGAAAACTGTACCTCAATGGAAAAAAAGAGAATTTTCGCAGAATGCAAGGGCAAATCTGTTTTGTCATGAAAATGTTAGTGCTAGAGCTGCAGAAAGGATTTCAATACATCAATTATTACCTGATTCACATACTATGGAGCCTGGCTTCAGTTCTAACATCATGGTGATTATAGAAATGTCAGTGGAATATAGAATCTGTGTCCTGTGTGGAAGATTCATGGTCCACAGTTCTGGAGTCGGATGAAGGATAAACACCCATCCTCCTTTACTGCAGGTCACTTTGGAGCCATACTTCTTGCCTATGAGGTCCGTGGAATGTCTGATGACCCCATACTTAGTCTGAGTTACAGAGCCATGCTGGACTTTCACAGGGAACATGGATTCATGGCCCAAGAACACAATAGCTGTGTCACCATCCTTTATTCTATCTCCATATTCAACAAAACTCATTGTGATAGTCTTGTAGTTGGCTGATGGATGTCACATATATGAGAGTAAAGACCAAGACAGCTTTGCAGGCTCACGATGAAGCTGAAACAACACACATAAACTCAAGTAATTATATTTTCCCCAATAAAGAACAAAACCACACCGCAAATAAGATTTTAGCAGGAGAACTCTGTTAAGTTCAAGGATCTCTCCCCACCAGCGTACTCCTGATCCACTTAAAATCATGGAAAGATCCCAGAGATTTGAATGCAGTTAGCATTTCCCCCATTTTACATTACATTTGTGGGAAAAATGATCATGTACTCAGCCTGGTCCACAATACTACAGAGAAACTTGCAAGGCTGAGTGAGTTGAGGCTGTTCCATCTGGAAAATGAAAGACCTTAATAACGGTTTTCTAGTATTTAAAGGGGGCTTACAGGAAAGATGGGGAGAGACCCTTTATCAGGGAGTGCAGAGACAAAATGTGTAAAGGTTTCAAGATGAAAGCGGGTAGATCTGAACTAGATACAAGAAAGAAATTGTTTACTGTGAGGATGGTGAGGCACTGGAATAGGTTGCAGAGAAAGGCTGTAGATGTCCCCTCCCTGGAAGTGTTCAAGGCAAGGCTGAGTAGGCTGTTGAGCAACCTGATATCATAGTGGAAGGTGTCACTGCCCATTGCAAGGGCATTTGAACTAAATGATCTTTAAGATTCCTTCTAACCCAAACCATTCAAAGATTGTGTTAGTATCAACTTCAGCACTCTGTTCAATTCCAGTTCACAAGCTCTCAGAGTATGCTGTAAGCAGTAACTTTTATTTCCTTCTGCTAGCTTATCCCTTGGTGATTTACAACATAACCATTACTTGCCCAGATACCAATCACTAGTTATTAGGACCATGAAAAGGTTTAATTAATAGTTTTCCAAATCAAGGTTTACAGACAAGATAAAGGTAGTATCTGCATTAATTTATGCATAAATTTTATTAACTATGAGGAAAACTATGCCATTGGGGGGCACGAAGCAATTGTCTGTGCTGGAGCTAAATGTAAACAACCATTTGCAAGCTAAAGCAAACAGTTCTATCACTTTAGCCTCATGGTCTCAGAACTGCTTAGAGAATTACAATTAAATTTTGTCATCTTTGAGAAAATAATCCAGAAACTAGAAGGCAGCCCAGACTGAAACCTGGTATTGCCGTTCAGACAAGGTAGCTAACTGTGTAAGCTGCAGGTTGATCAGTCCACAGAAAGAATTGTTTAATGAAGAAATGGTGATCCCAAAGTTAGAAATTAAAGTCTATAACAGAAAGCTATGAAAGTTAAATTTCTGGTATTTCTTCCATGAAGTAATTAAAAGTGGCAGTACTTTTGGTTTCAGAGCAAGTGTTTGAAACCATGACATATACTGACCGTGTAACAGCCTTGTCCTACTTCGTAATTTTTATTAAAAGCTTTCAATGCTTGAATTCTAGCCTGGTTTTGTTGACCAAAATTAATTCGCTGTTAAGTAGCTAGATTTAAATTTTTTTAGTTACTGATACTGATAAACAAATGTGTTTGTGGCCAAAACTTCCAAAGCTTATGATGTGTTTATTGCACAAGTTATTCAGATACCAAAGCAGAATTGGACTGTCCGGACATATGATGAAATAGTAAGAAAAGCATCCCATGAATTCAGAATTGTATACATACTGAACCTTGTGAGATAGTACAAATGCTTAACCAAGGTGTATAGCTTCTGATTCATGTAGAGTTTCTTATTCATGTCCCAATCTTTCATAAATGATCCTTGTAGGTTGTTTTTTTCTAGATACTATTAATGCAATGTAGTTTTCAGCTCTTAGAACAGTACTATTTGAAAAAGAACTTGACTGTAAACCAATCCTCTCACAGTACTGAGACTGTAGTTGTCCCTGCAACTTATCTGCATGGACATGGAGAGCATTATTCTCCCTTTGACTACACAAACTGGCCTCTAGTTTCTTTGCCTTCCTTTGAGCCACTACACTTACCACAGTGAATTGGCATAACGATGTATGCTGATATCACAAGACAGATCTCTTGGGTTCAGATCTCATCTGGCAGGTTATATTAATATACTTTGGGTAAATGTGAGGTCCATGAGTTTTGGTAGTTTCTTTGTCTCCCCCTGTGGCATGGGGCACAATGATCTAAAAGTGCTCATTTTAAACAATTTTGAGTCATCTTCCGTTCCCTTTGCAGGGCCTCATGTACTGCTCTTACCTGTGCCACCATTACTGTCTGGGTAGCACACAGATCTCTTGGTACAGTATCACTTTTGCCACATGGGGCTGTGGAGTGGAAGGGGAGATGAGGCAGTGGTTTGCGGCAAAGGGTTAGGACTTTTCTAAGACAAATAGGCTTGCCTCAACTTTACATTTCCCAGGACTGCAGTGACCTAAACTCAGTAACCAGACGATCCCTCGTAGCCTCACAAATTAAACCACTGAAATGACTGTGTTCCTTCAACCAAAAGCCAGATGTACCTCTCCCTCTCCTGACCAGTTTCCGCGCAGACCCGGCAGGCTGCCTCTCCTCTCTCTCAGAAGCCTGGCTGCTTGACACGGCATTTGAGAGAGCCTCCCGTGGAGGAGGAGGCAGGCATAACCGCCTCATCCCCCGGGACGCGCAGGACCCTTGGTAACGCGAAGGCTGGTGGACCCTGCCCAGCCACTGCAGGAAGCCTGTCGCGGGTCGTAGGGCCTCCCGCCGACCCCAAGGGCCGTTTCTCTCCGCGCTCCCTGAGCAGCAGCCCGGCTCCCCTGCCGGGAGGGCGGCAATGCGTTTCCCGCGCGACGGGAATTCATCATCCCGCCGCAGAGGGCCCGAGACCCCATTGCTACTCAGGGCTGCGTCCAGGGTTCAGTGATCTAACTCGGTATTTGCTGGGGGGGAGTGGGGGGTGGGGGTGTCGGGAGAGGGGTGTGTAAGTGTGAGGGTTAAAAGCACGGACTAAGGAGGAAAGGGGAGAGTGCCCGCCGGCGAGGTCAGAGGAGGGATTAGACTGCAAGAGAGCAGCATTAACCCGTGACGGGCCCGTGCGGCAGCTCTGCGGCAATGGGGAGCGCCTTCGTCCCAAGCCTCCCGCCGCTCCACTGGGCCTCGCGTCCCCCCAGCACTCCCCGTCCCCACAGCCGTTACCTTCCGGAGCTGAGCCCCGCCAGCAGGCCCGGCTCCGCTCTCCTCACACGCGGTGCCCGCCCGGCGCCTCCCTCCGCCCCGGTCGCAGGCTGCTGACGCTCCAGCCTCCTCGCCGCCTCCGCCCTGACAATCTTGCCGGGAGCCGGTGAGTCGCCGCCGCCAGTGCCCGGCGCGGTGAGACCCAGCTCCCGCCGCCCGCAGCCCCATCGAGGCACCCATCCCCTCGGCCTTCAGCCCTGCAGCCCGCTGCTGCCCCGACCTAGCCTCCTGCCCTCGCAGGGCTCCTTGCCGAGTTGCTGAGGAGAAGGCACAGTCACTGACCATGCTCATCAGCCCTCCGGGAACTCCTCGCCGAGCCGGCCGGAGTGGCCCTTCCTCGGCGAGGGGCGGCCGTCCCAGCTAGCTGTGAGGGTGCAAAGGGGCAGCCTCCCTTCTTAACACCTCTTAGTTGTGAGAAATTGTAATATTTGGCTTTCGCAAGGGGAATTGTGAAACCTGAAGGGTCCCAGTGGCCAGCAGGTTGCTGTGAAGAGAGTAACCAATGAACCCAATAGGAACTCATGATCGTCATCCATAAAACATGTTTTTGGGGAGTTTTGAGGGCCGCTGGCAGGAATGGCTCTGCCTCTGGTGCCAGGTCTCACCTCTATCACCTGGCCAGGTGGCTTCCGGAAAGCTCTATCTGCCCTCCCCCAGGGCAGCCTGCTCCAGGGAAAGGCAGCTCAAGGCTGACCAAGTTTATCACACGGGTTTCATGAGGCTGTAGGAGAAACCACAATGTGGGCTAAGGAATAGCAGAATTGTTATCTAAACTCCAAATAGCATGGTACTAACTCCTACTTCTGTCTCATGTTCAGGACAGGTTGGACTTGATCATCTTTGAGGTCTTTTCTAACCTTGTTGATTCGATTCTATTCTATGACTGGAGAGCCCTGAATGCACCAGTGCTGGGGGGATGTAGCCAGGAGGCAGAGGAGCAAAGGAGGAGTATATCACCTCATCTGCTTGCAACAAGCCCAGGCCATCTGGCATGGGATGGGTATGGGCATAGAGAGAACATGTGAATCATCCTGGATGTGCAGGTAATGTTCCTGGCTAAATCAGATAATGCTCTGCACAGTGCTGTATTCACTTGCAACCTGTAATGGACAATAGTGGAGAAAAAGTCATCCTTCCACAATCAAGAACACAGTAATTTAGAGCCATTTAGATGACATTTTGTGATTTTGAAAAAATACTGTGATTCCATCATGTGTAAGGGAATTTTTGTCTATTACCTTCAGTGAGGACATATTTTTTTGTGATGCTGTTGACCTGCCCATAATTGCAGCAGTCTTTGTTAGGTCGTTATGAAACTCTTCCATCTAATCTAAATGTAATGTATGCAGTTTCAGAGGTTTCTTAAACTGAACTCCTACTCAGCTGTTTTTCAGACTAGCAATCATTCTACTGTGTCTTTATATTTGCACCTACTCTGATTTTTTTTTTCCTGTCTTTTTTTTGTGTCATTGGTTGTATTTGTCATTGTTTATGTTCTTAAGTCTTTTTTTTCCTATGATGAACTGCTGTTCAGATCACTGTGGGCCTGACTAGTATGCAAGGTCAAGACACTCAGCAACTCCTAGTTTCCACAGGCACTCAGCTCACTGGAAATGATCAGCAATTCTCAACAGACCGCCTAAGCAGTGTGAAAAAGTACACCAAGAATAATAACTAGGCAAATATATTTTAAGTAATAAATGTAAATGGGAAGAGAAGTTTCATTTGAGAAGTGCAGATGATGCACTGTAACTAATGCACAGATGCAGCTATAACCAGTTTCTTTAATCTACTGATACATGAATGTTATGTTTAATTTTCAAGTGCCGTTCACCTGTCAATTAGGAGTTGGAAACAATTCAGTTGTTGGTAGCAAACCACTTTCCCATGCTGTTTCCTGGAATATTATTCTAGATTTTCAAGATCTTTATCCTCTAAGTCTTCAGGATCATCTTACGTTCATGCAGGTAATTTCAGAATACACATTCACTAGCCAGCGTACATCTCCTCTGGCAGTTGTATGCTGCACAACATTTATAATTAAGCCTCTTAGGAAGTTAGCTGCATGGCCCATGATTAACTTCTCTTAATTCTTCATGGATAAAGCTCATTGCAGAGATCTCTGGAGTAATTATCCCACCTTTCCATCCTGAACTGGAGAACGGCAACATAGTCTGTAAGTCAGTATGAACTAAGATATCTGAGCATGGAAAGTAAGTTTTGCTGCCTTTATCACAGTCTAACAGGCCATACAGGCTTATCCAAAGAAAGTGTTCTCTCAGCAGATGAGCTAGATAAAATGGTTGATCAGAGACTGTTGACACACAGCACAGCATCTATAATTAAGTCACTAGGGAAGCTGGCATGGGATGCTGTAACAAAGGTAGGATCCAATTTACACACAGCTTTCAGGAAATCTGAAAATGCTGTCTGAATAAAACACAGTGAGGTAATGGACACCTCTGACTTCCTGCAAGCTAGAAATTTGTCAAGTAGTGGTAAGAAAAAGGGAACAGAGGGCACACAGTTCATTAAACATGTAAATTGGATATATTTGGGTTGGTTTACACCTGTGACTTTCTTTCCATGTCTTCTTTCCATGAAAAAGTTTTGTGAAGAAGAGGTGTCTGTGTCAGAGGTGCTTTAATGAATGGCACATTGAGACTACTACCATCTTGTAATAATGGCTGGCATGCCCTGCTCTTCAAGGCTGGGAGGGAAAGACTGTACCAAATTAATACAATGGATCCTTCAGTTTTGGTTTAGAGGTGACCTTGAGTCCACAAATCTACACAACAATTATAATACAGAACAGCTGATTGCTTCTGTGTTTGTGTGGCAATAAATGATGAACAAATTGAGTCTTCATACCTGCTCTGATACACTTTTTTTTTTTGTGTGTGTGTGAAGAAAAGCACCACAAAAATGTGGTATGATGCAAGAAAATGCTTAGTTTTATTCCTACTGTTCTAAATTAAAAATAAACCCTGACTGTCTTACATGAAGAAACACATCAGATCTATGCAACTGAGGTCATTCAGCAGTGTTAGATTTATTTTGAGGGTTCTGAGTAAGATTTTACACTTACGTTCGTTTAATACTTGCTTAACAATGGCATTATTTGCAATTTACACTATTCTGAAGCATGAGCTTTGTCTGAGACTAGTAAAACATAAGGGAATATTTTGTGAGGTTAAAAAGGCAGAGGAGACCTAAAGAGAGGACTTGTTCTTTGATATGAGAGGTAAGAGACCAGACTTGTACAGATGCTGAGTCCTTGGCTTCTACTGGAGATCTGTATACCCAGCATCTCAGTCTACCAGACCTGGAATAACTTGAAAATCTGGATGGCAGCCAACACAACACATTTTTATTTGAAACAGTCTGTGCTTTTAATTTTGTAATGATTTTCTCTATATGTATATTAAAAAAAAATCCTAAGCAGTTCTGTGAAATGCACACGCTGCTCATTGTTGGGTGAGGGTACTGATTGTGGTGCTGAAAGAATTGTGGCAAAGAGTTTCAGCTCATGTCTCCTGACATTCACAACCTTTGTCAAACAAAGGAGCTCTGCAGCTTAGATGCACATTCACATGGGTAAGTACACTCCATTTGGACAGGAGGATAAACATGGGCTCTGTTGTGAGAAATACATGTCAGAGAAAGATAAACTGTTATGTATAGATGTTATGAAAGATCAAGATAGTAAGTAATGTTGCAGTACATTTATTTCTACAAACAATGGGATTCTCAGCTGCATCTTAGTTTTGGGATGAATTCTGCACATTCTTACAAGGATACCAGTGGAAGTTGCCATTTCAGTTTCAGGTGAGCTTCTGTCTTCGGTGGAAATGAGCCACTCTCCAATAAAGCTTGACTTTTTTTGGCGTGTGACACAATCAGGAGACTCACTGCACTTTACATAACCACCCTACTGCCTTTCAGATTAAACACTAAGTGAACCCATGAATTTGCAGGTGCTGGATGTGAGGCACAGGCCAAGCCCCAGACCCTTCTGCTGCAGGCCAAGGCCACCACTCTGGAGTGCTGGGAGCTGAATGTCAGACCCACAGCCATGTCAGTCGCTGTTGTTCAGTTAACTGGGGGGCCAGTTAATCATTTGTGTGACTCAGGGCATAGTGGTCCTGGTACTACAAAGCCTTTTTTTTTTTAGATGGTGGATTATTCTACCTGTTAGTGAATCCCCAATGAAGGTGTGATTCCCTGGAGAGCAACTGGCTGTGTGCCTGTGTTGGTGAGCAATGGCACTACCACCTATGCACAACCCTTGGTTGATAGGATGTGTGAGTGGTTTTCCACACTGTTACACATGCTTAAAGAAGCCACAATGGCCGCTGTTGCCAGTCTGCAGCGTCAGTACAGCCTCAGTAAAGCCCCAGAGACCCGGTCGCCCCCCTTACTCTCCCACACCCCCCAGGCTCCCCAAAGTCAAGCAAAATGGCGGCAAGCCTGGGCCTGACCAGCGACAGGGTGCTCGCACCACCCTCCTGCGCCTGGCCCAATGGAATGAATGGGCTATAAATAGCGGCCAATGGGGCGGTGGGTCGCGCTCTATATAAAAGAGGCGCGGCGGCAGCGCAAGGGCTCCACTCAGGCTAGGGCGGCAGTGGGTGTGGAGATCCTTGCTTTTCCTGCGAAGCCCTTGGTAAGTCCCAGGGCTGCCGTAGTGTCCTGCGGCTTTTAGGATTTTGACATTTTGGGGGGGTTATGTACCTTTTATTTTTTTTTCTCTATTGTGTGGGATGGAACCGGTTCGGCTGAGGAGCGGGAACGGGTCCGTGGGTGCGGCGGGGGGCAGTGCGGGGCAGGGGTGCCCGCGCGCAGCCGGGCGGGGGACGTGGCGCGGAGCTCCACTGGGGCGCGGCGCAGGTGCTTACCGGGCTTGCCCCCAGCTGGAGCGGGCCCCGCTCTAAAACCAGATTAACCCGGTATTTAGCAGGGTAGTTACATATGCTCGCCCCAGCCAGGTCCCCCGAGGGAGCCGTCTGTTGTATAATGGCTTGTTGGATGCTTCCCTCCGCTCTCAAGTCAGGGAACAGCCGCCGGGCGGTGTTTCCCCTTAGGCTAGGGAGCGACTGGTCCCCCTCGCCCGGCAGCGGCGGGGGAAGGCGCGACCGCTCGCCGACGGCATCGCGGTACCGCCCCGCTCACCTGCCGCTAGGGCCGGGGTCCCGATGGGGCCGAGCCCCTTCCACTCTATTCCCCCGGCAGCCCCGTGCCTGCTCGGCCGCTCCCCCCCGCCCCAGAACCGCTGGCGGCGTCTGCCCGGGTTTGCCACAGCCGCTCTGCACGGTCTCGGGCGCATCCCTTCACCCGGGCGGCGCCCCGGAGGAGCGAGGAGATCCCCCCTGCCTTTGCGGCTGGGATGTTGAAAGACGGGACGAGGCCGGTGAAGGTGAAGAACTTTGTTCCTTCTTCCTTCCCGGCTCTTGTGGAAGGTGGTGTAGCAACAAGGGTGCAATTGCACGGGTGGAACAACAGCCAAGGTGACCTTGCCTGGGTGCCTGGCTTTCCCCCGGGCACTTCGGAGGCCTGCCAAGCCCCCAGTGATAGGCTTCCCCTCTTTCTCCCTTAGTGACTGCGGTAGGGTCAGACATGCCCTTCTCAAACAGCCACAACCTCCTGAAGATGAAGCACTCTGCTGCTGATGAGTACCCTGACCTGAGCGCTCACAACAATCACATGGCCAAGGTGCTGACCCTGGACCTGTACAAGAAGTTGAGGGATAAACAGACTTCCAGTGGATTTACGCTGGATGATGTCATCCAGACTGGGGTTGACAACCCAGGTAACAGCCGGGGACTGTTAGATCTGCATAATGATCTGTTCTCCCTCCTCACTGGAAGTGCTTCTTGACAATGGCACCCAAAGCTCTTGAGCTGCTGAGGGGCAAATCTTGTAAAGCATTGAGAAATGGCTCTAAGCACATGACTGTGTTAAAAGAGGCCTTATTCTATCAAGCTGTGTTCCTTGTTGTGATCTGACATATCAATTCCCAGACACTTCAATTATGTAACTGCTCTGCTAAATACTTTCATTTGGAGAAAAAAAAAAAAAAAGAAAAAAAGGCAACCCACAAATGCATTCTAATTATAACACAACCAGGGGAAAAAAAAAGTCGGTTTATCTGGCTGTTCTGGTCTATTCCTATTCCAAACTGGTTATGTGATGTTTCCTAGCACTTCTATGAAAAAAGGGGGAGCAGATGTGTTTACATGTTAACATTACAGTATTTATTTTTACTCTAGCAATATCAAAATGGCCCAACTAAATAATCAGAGACTGCCTCCTGATGAGGAGTACCCGGACCTGAGCACCCACAACAACCACATGGCCAAAGTTCTAACCCTGGATTTATACAAGAAACTGAGAGACAGAGTCACGCCCAGTGGCTTCACCCTGGATGATGTCATTCAGACTGGGGTTGATAATCCTGGTAAAATGCATTGAGACTATTTTGTGTGAGCCAGCTGAAGTAACTGGTGCTTTTGAATATGGTGACTTGAAACTAATCTTGTGGAGGTGGTATTTGAGCAGACTACAGAAATACAGCTCGCTCTGTAGCAGAAGGAACCAAAAAGCAAAGCATGCTTGCTTACAGCAAAGCATGACTGTTTAGATGTAAAGTTTTATCTGGTTGTCTAAACTAGCTAGCGAAACTGGATATGCTATGCAAACTTGTCCTAAACCAAGCTTGACAAATGAGCATGGTTTAATGGCAACAGCTATGGATTTCCATAGCACTGCATTTTACTAACTGAAGTGTAAAATGTAGGGTCTCTCCAAATATTTTAATGTAAGAGTGCACTTCTAAGTGACTAGACTTACCACTAAAGAACTTGCCTGGTTAGTGCTGTGCTGGAGTACAGCCAAGTATCACCCAAACTTAGCTCTTCTGACTTTATTACCACTCCAGGCCATCCCTTCATAATGACAGTAGGATGCGTAGCTGGTGATGAAGAATCCTATGATGTGTTTAAGGAACTCTTTGATCCAGTTATTGAAGACAGGCATGGTGGCTACAAACCAACTGATGAGCACAAGACTGACCTGAATGCTGATAACCTGCAGGTATAAATTTTGATCAGTTATTGGTGCCTACTGGTCTGAGAACTGGGTAAAGTTGTTGGGAACTGCCTAAACTGATTGCTCAGTCTGTCCCCTCACTTTTTACCAGCACAGGTCCACAAGCTGTGATCAGTGCAGTCAGACTTAACAGCTTGCTGCTGCAGGATATTTGTCTGTGTAAAGCCAAGCAGCTGGCACTCAGCAGGATCTTGCTTCATATGCTCTTGCAGCACAGGTCATGCCAAAGACATTCAGCATGCATTTCCTTGAACTGGGCTGCAGTAGTCAAGCAAAACAGCACTGTTCTAGGAGTCAAGGACTGTCATAAAACTTACCATATCCTGCTACCTCATTTTGGATCTTAAATGTCACCTGTCATACTAGAGAGTAAATATTACTGCTAGGAGTAAGGATTTCTGCCCATTTCATGGATTTCAAATATTACTGTAGCCTCTAGAAATTCCTAGTGCCATGTTGATTTGCTAGCCATAGGTTGTCTTGAAAGTATGGCTTACAGTAGTGAATAATTCTCATTCACAAGAGTAAAGCCCTAGTGAAACAAATTTGCCTTGTGCTGACACCTCTAGATTGCAGATCTAAAGGGGTAATAGAAGCCTGGACTATGGTCTGAAGTGGACATGAAGCTGATGGTATCCCTGTCTTTGTAGCCTTAGCCTTGAAACAAGGCTTTGTGTTACATGGATATTTGAGCTAATGCTGAAGAAAATAGTCCTGAAGTAAGACACTGGCTTGCAGGCCAGGTAGTAATTATCTCAGGTCTAAGGTGCATGCTTCAATGCATGGGAGCTGCACGTATTTAGGGTAGGTATCTTGGTAACAGGGTTGTATTCACTGGTTTCCTAATTGTGCAGGGAGGTGATGACCTGGATCCCAATTACGTGCTGAGTTCCCGTGTCAGAACTGGCAGAAGCATCCGTGGGTACTGCCTTCCCCCACACTGCAGTCGTGGAGAGAGGCGGGCTATTGAAAAGCTCTCTGTTGAAGGTAAAGTGACAACTGGGTGGGTACATTGGGGAAACTGCTTAATTCCTTTGCACAAAGTGTTCTTTGCAGTTTGAAAATGGAGGCAGTTGGCAAAAGCTGCCTTCATCAAGACTCAATCTGAACATGGAGCCTTCCCTGAAAAAGGCTCATTACGTTACAGCTGTCTCAGCATTGCAGTCTGTAGCTGAGAGCAAGAGCACATGTCAGAGGGAAGTTGGACTGCATTAAGTTGACCTTTGCTGATCTTAAAAGCTGCTTTCTGTGTGTGAGGGGAAAGAGGCTGGTTCATTAAGGCTCAAACCTGACATGTAGTAGGTATGTAGCAACTTCAGGGCTTGAGTCATGGCTGCAGTATTTTGTGGCTGCCCTTAATTGACTTTCATTAATATTCAGGTTGCTTAGAGGTGTAGTCTTTATTCTGGATATGCAATTGACTAGAGTAAAGCCCAGTTCTCAATGGAATTTTTCAGATGCAGGTTTTTTCTATTGCCTCTCACCTCCATTAAGTGAGAGGAGAGGAAACACTCATGGTGCATTTCTGAAGACAGTGTAGTTGCACCAAAAACTCTCAAGGTCAGGGTAACAGTCCTTGATTAGAATAATACTGCTTATTATATTCATGACCTTGATTTTCCATGGAAGAAAGCATTTCAATTCTACAGTTGAGCAGCAGCAAGGATTCTATATTATAAAGGAACAAAGGCTACTTGTGTAAGCCTGGAAGGTGCAGATAAATCATCTGATACTGCCCTGTGTCCTGTAATGCTGCAAAGGCATTGCCATTGCAGATGAAAGTAAGGGAGGAGCCAATCCCTGGTAGATCAGATGATGCCATACTTCATGTGTGGTCTTTAAAATGCTGAGAATGTTTAGTATCTTGGGTCCCAACCTAAAAGTGATTCTCTTTCAGCTCTGGGTAGTCTGGAAGGTGATCTCAAGGGGAAGTACTATGCTCTGAGGAACATGACTGATGCAGAGCAGCAGCAGCTGATTGATGATCACTTCTTGTTTGACAAGCCAGTTTCTCCTCTTCTGTTGGCATCTGGGATGGCACGAGATTGGCCTGATGCCAGGGGTATCTGGTGAGTATGCCTGGAAGGGGAGGAGTTGTACAAAGTCCCTGAAAAATATTGCAGTTGTCGGTCATACTTTGGGCAAAAGGGCAGCTTCTGAATTCATATTGCTGAATCTCCTGAGAAATTTGAGTGGTATCCTCTGGGGAGGTCATATCTAAACCAGCAGAATTTGGACAAGTGTTAACTATGCACCACACAGAGCTGGTAGGAACAAGGCAGCTTGGCTAGCCTGCAGTGAGAGCTTCCCCATTCAGCACAGACAATTGAATTGAATCAGCTTATTAAAAGTAAATCACTTCTAAAGTAGTAGATGTGCCACTACGTTCAGCCCATGTCTGAACAGCTTAGAGTAACTTGTAAGAAAGTGTTGGCTTTCCTCAGGCTGGATGCCTTGTCTCATCACTTCTGTTTGCAGAAACTCACTGATGTTGGGCTAGTATGGCTTTACCTGTTCTAGAGATAGGATTTCCTCTCCTGCCCTTAGAGGCTTGGTGACATGAGTTGACTGATGGGAGAGATGTGGAAAGGAGGGACTCTTCTTGTCAGATGTAGGTCACCTACATAAAACTCTACATCTCAGGAGCTTCTGCAGCATAATTAACTTGCTCCCTTGTAAGCCAGTGACTAGGTTTTTATCAGCTGGAATACTCCAATCTTATTACTGCAGGTGCCTTATTACAGCCCAGAGGAAGCATGCTTTTTCTGTAGGTCACCTTTAAGATTGCATCATCTACCTGCAGATTGCCAGCACAAGATAGCACTGTCATCTGAGCGTGACTAATCTACAGACCTGAAGTGTAAATTCTCAGTGTTGTCTGCATAAATAACTTTCCTCATTCTAGTTAATTTTTGATCCTAATCAAGTGGAGAAATTAAGTGTAATAAATATTGATGATAGTACTTGCTGCCAGCTGTGAGCTAGGGCAGGAGGGGACCACTGGTGTTCAGAGGTTTTTATAGCATCTCTGAAGAGCCCAGATCTAAAATTAATTGTAAAAACTCAACTTAGTTCCCCATTGTTGGGGAAAAAACATAGTTTGACAGAATTGGACAAAATTCTCAAAAGGCTTTGTTAGACACTGTCAGCATAGTGACATTATGAATATCACTGTACAAGGCTGCTGCACAGTCTATGCTGATCATCCCTCTGCAGCATGGCTAGATTTTAGAGTTTGATACTGTAAGACTGGCTAATGTCACGTTATTGCTCATTCTGACCTCTTTACGTAAAGGCAAATTCAAAGTACCTCTTGAATATAGCAGGGTAAAAACCACAAGCTTAACTCTGTCAGATCCTGCATGGATAGGAGGAGTAAGATTAATGTCTTTGAAGAGGCAACTAAGTGAGCCTTCTGAATAAAACCTGCAGTGGTGATAATTTGATGCTGTTGCAATTATCTTGAAAATACCAGGTGGGATGAATATGTTGTTTGCCTTGCTTCCTAGGCACAATGATAACAAGACCTTTCTTGTCTGGATCAATGAGGAAGATCACCTTAGAGTTATTTCCATGCAGAAAGGTGGCAACATGAAGGAAGTATTTACCCGCTTCTGTACTGGACTAACACAGGTAAATCAATATTGCCTGAGCTGTAGGCGCAAATGGTTTGTGTTTCTCTGGTTAGAGCTGAGGATGCCAATTCTTTGAGCCTCCTCCAAAATCCTCCCTGGTGGTGCTTCATTGCCAGGGTCTCAGAGAACATCCTGGTGGAAGTCCAGAGCTGAGGGCTCTGAAGCACCTACTACACTGGCAAAGCATTGTGACTATGAAATCTAAAATGTGTTCTCTGATATGGCACCCATATCCAGGTGTCTGAACTGTACTTAAAGGCTTTTTGTGTGACTTTGTAAATCAAGCATTGAAATGCCCTGGGTGGGAAGAGAAATTGGTTGAATGTAGCAAAGCTGGACTGAAGTTTATAGACTGAAAGTTTTTTTCAGCTTCAAGTTTTGATGTGAACGTGAGCCCTGCCAGGTTCTTCCCTAATACTAGCATACCACACTTGGGCACATCTGTTAAATTAAGCTTCCCAACAGATAGTGCCTTATTCATAGTGTAGCTTAAACTTGGCCTGTCTCACTGCTAGGAGCAAGGTTAAGGCTTTAAAAGTCCCATGTTGGTGGCCCTTTCTTCCAAATGGAAAGGGCTTAGTGGCTGATGTGAGCTTCAAACTGTTGTGGCTGTTGCTATGTAACTGAAGCTGTAAATGAGCACTAATGGATGACCTGGATCCTTCAGGGCAGGGAGCAGCCTCTAAACATCCATTTTGTCTTTATTTATAGATAGAAAATCTCTTCAAGGCCAAAAACCATGAGTTCATGTGGAATTCACACTTGGGCTACATCCTGACCTGTCCATCTAACCTTGGAACGGGGCTCCGTGCTGGTGTGCATATCAAGCTACCAAACCTTGGGAAGCATGAGAAGTTTGGAGAAGTCCTCAAGAGGCTTAGGCTGCAGAAACGAGGCACAGGTGAGAAGTGATAGTGATGTCCTAGTCCAGGCTGCCCAAAGACATCTGCAGAAGCTTGACTACAGCCAGAGCCATGTGTTGGGCTGGCAGTGTCTGTCAGACCATCTGGAAAGGTACCCTTGTAAAGAGCAGGAAGAGAGCCCAGCCTTTACACTGTGTCTTGGAGTTGGGGATGCCAGTGCTATGCTTAGACCTTACTGTATCTGGATATCTAGATCCATCCTTTTGTGTGGTATTCTGAGCACCAGATAAGGTGGGCCTGCTTGCAGATGTTCCTGTTACAAGCAGACATGAGAATCCTGATTAACTTGTGGCTAGGAAATAGCCACAGTGTGTACTTCTGACCAGAGGTTAGATGGCTTATGGGTTAAAAGAATAAGGAGCTGGCCTAGTGGCATGCTCAGTGGCTCATGTTGACAGTCACCTGCAGCTTTAGTTCCCTACATGTAGGAGTGAGGCAGCAATGGCAGCTTGTAGAGAGCATTCTTGCTGTGTTCCTACCTCAAGCTAGTGAGGCAAGAAAGGTAGATTCACCTGCTCTGTCTGTGGTCAGTGTACTAACTGCATTTTGTGCTCTAGGTGGTGTGGACACAGCTGCTGTGGGAGGAGTATTTGATGTCTCCAATGCTGATCGTCTTGGCTTCTCTGAGGTGGAGCTGGTGCAGATGGTGGTGGATGGTGTGAAGCTGCTCATTGAAATGGAAAAACGCCTTGAAAAAGGCCAGTCCATTGATGACCTCATGCCAGCTCAGAAATAAAGCACTTTGTTCTCATGGTTCCTAACTTATTGGATGAATAATAAAAATGTCACTCCAGTTCAAACCCTTGGGGTCAGAGCCCACTTAGTTACACTGTAGAGAAGTCTTCCATCCATCTGTGTTAGAGTTTATTTTTTTGATGGTTGAGATGTTGCTGAAAACAAAATAAAGTATTGTTTTGGCCTGAGATGTCTTCAATATGTTAACTGAATGTCTTTGAGGTTTAAGTGACTTGGTTTTCTTAGTTATACTGGGTGTACTGCTTTGTTTGCTGGCACATCTTTGTCACTGCTGCTGCAGTTTACTTGAGGTGTGGTTAAAGCAGTGTCAAAAGTGAAGCTGTAGCTTGGTTTTAGTTGCTGTAAACTTGAGAACTAGTGCTAAAACATGAGTCACTGCAAACATGCCCTACCTCCAAGGCTTTGACTTGTACATGGCAGCTGTAAACTGTCATTATCCTAACTAAAGCAAGCCAGGCAGACTCCTGCAAGGAAGGGCAGACAGATCTTGGTACAAAAGACTTACTGTTTTCAGATGGGTCCTTCTGGGACTGCAGGGCAATGCTCTGAGATCATGATTCAGCCCATAATAATACCAACACTAAGGCAGTTTGTGGGGAGGAGATCACATCTTTAGAGATAGGGAGAGAGTCTGTATACACACCTAGTCTGCCTTTGGGGATTAAGGAGTGAGGTGAACTTAAACTCATGTTTCTCTCTAGGTGACTTCAGCTGTGCTAGGGAAGAAAGGGAGGTTGTAAGCTGCCAGTTAACAGGAAATTGTAGCTTGCTTTCACTTGACTCTTGGCCCATGAACCAGTTGTTCCATGAACCTGAAACCAAGCAGTATACTCAATTAAAACATACTAAGTAGTTTGGTTTCTTCCCCAACTGGGTCTGGCTTGTGTGAGCTTACAGTGTTGCATCAAGTAGGCCTGCCCTCCAGAATGGCTGTAGTCAGTGTACACAGTGCTTGGTGTGTGGAAGCATCACGTTGTTAACCTACAAGTGGACATTTTCCAGAAGCATTGATCATTAGGGCCAGTGGAGCCTTGGTAACAACAGCTTTTGCAGCTCATGCAAGGTGGGAAGCCAATAGCACCTGCTCAGTAGCTCTACCTACTGCTAAAACCTGTCTTAAAGAGGGAGTGAGCGGAAAGGTTGATGCATAGCTTCACAGCATGCAGCTTTATATAGGTTTGTGTAGAAAACTGAAGCTTTCTTTTGTAAAGGCTGTGATATTTCTAAGGCTGTGATTGCAGGCTGTCACTTAGCCAAAGTGATGACTCCAATTTGGGTAAGATAATTACATTTTGGTGAGGGAAAGGCTGAGTGAACATCTCAGATGAGATTATTTTTTTTAAATATATCTTTCTATGTGATTCAAATTTTAGTGAGTTGGGGAGGGGAGATCA
The DNA here is from genome assembly GCF_026170545.1 of Melanerpes formicivorus. Classification (NCBI taxonomy): domain Eukaryota; kingdom Metazoa; phylum Chordata; class Aves; order Piciformes; family Picidae; genus Melanerpes; species Melanerpes formicivorus. The sequence continues at coordinate 3,173,859 of NW_027142400.1, read as the reverse complement.
CATGTAGGAGTTTTGTTCTGTGCTGGCTGATGCTCCTGTATTTGAGTTAATCAGCACAGGGATTTTTCTGTGTGAGGATTGTGGGAGCGGGGAAGAGAACATGGTGCAAGAGACAACCGGTTGGTTCTGTATATTCTTTAGATTACCCCCTGCTGTGCTTCGTGTCAGTGTTCACAGACGCTTGGCAAATAGCTGATGCTGCATCTTGTAATCAGAGGGTGTTCATTTAGTGGTGCCTCTCCTCAACACAATGTCATTATTGCACTCACAGCAATTGTCTAATGGAAGGACATGCCTGAAAACTTGTCTATTTTTTTTAGCTCTACCAGCTGGACTAATAAAAACATCTTTCTCTCTATGCATCTTGTTTCTCCTGTGTCCATCGGAGCTGCCTCATCTCCTTGTCTCATTTTAGCCTCTGGGTCCCTACACTCTGAGACAGAACACATAACTGGCTAAAACATTATAGTCATAGCAGCAAGCTAGTCTTTAATGCTTGCATCCAAGTAGAAAATATTTCTTTTTAATTTGTCTTCTTTCCCACCCACCACCTTTGCTGTGTTCCCTCCTGTTGCTGCCATGAGGAATAACACAACTGTGCTTTTGTTTCGGCTTCTACAAAGCAATTGAAAATAGTCCAGAAAATGAATATGTCGTGGCAAAAGGCTGGACACACAGACCTACCCCAGCTGGAACTTGGTAAAAACCTGTGATCAAGAGAGAAATGCAACCTCCCACCTTCTCACCCTAAAAGCTTTGGTTTGATTCTCAGCATTACTCACCATTGCAGCATGGGTTCCTGTTGTGGGCCACTCAAGTACCATGGCCAGAGGAAGTAGGTTGTAGGTAGCAAACCCCTGCATGTGCCTTGGACACCTGAAATTGTGCTGGGCAGTGGCACGCTGCTGTGGGTCAGGAGTGCCTTGGCCTTAAACTGAGGGGAGGAGAGGGAGGGTGTCACTCACTGCTGTGTTTTATACGGGGGAACTGTAATTAGCCTTGCTGACAGAGCCACATGTAGCTTTGCAAAGGTCGTGGGAGGTGGCGTGGCCAGCAGAGCCTGCTGGAGGGGTGAGCCCATGCCCTGCATCACACCCAGTGGTGATGGCATCATTCCTCACCAAACCTGGAGCAGTGCACCAGCTCCTCTGTTGGCGTAAAAGGTGCTGACCATGGGTTGGCGCAGGCTGGGGGAGGAGAGGGGCCGGAAGGCCCTTTGGGTCATGCAGGCTAAGCAGCCTAGACATGTGCTTTACCATATTTCAGCTGAGAATTGGGAGCAGAGATGGTGGCTGCTCTCCCCCTGCCAGGGAGAAGAGCCAAGTTCTGTCAGCTGTAATGCAGGCCTTGTGTTGTCCTCTTTCACTGCCTCTGCATGCCCTGCTCCCATAGGCTGTCGTGCTGTCTGTCAGCTGCTGGCTTGCCACTCAATGCATGCACCTTTCTTGGAACATTTTCTAGGTGAATTTCTTCTTGTCTTTGTCTTTTTCTTCTGCACATTTCTGCTTTCCTCGGGAGAGCAGCTGCCCAGCCCCAGCCTGTGTGCAATGCCCATGCCAGCAGCAACCAGCCCAGTCCCCTTCCCTTTCTGCACACTCCGGCACAGGCAGCTTGTTGCCTACTGGGACCCCAAGGTTCTTATTCAGGAAATCAAGCTGCCTGGGAAACCATTTGCCTCTCACATTATGCATTCTGGCAGTAGACTGCCCATAAATGGTCCTTATTCCACTTTCATGCCTTCTACTGGAAAACTATTTGTGGTCTTTTACCCACTTGTGGACTCAGCCACATGGAGGATAGTGGTAGAATCAGCATTATGACATCAACTCTGGGCACCCTCCCATGCTGTGGGATGCTCCCAGGCCTGAGTGAAGTGGTCAAGCTTCCTGCATTCCTCCTTGTGCCCACAGCCAAGTAAAGGGACAGGGCAGCAGCTTCATGAGGAGGTCCAGGTTCTCCAAGGAGGCTCCACTGTTCTGGGACACAGTGACCAAAAAGTGTGATTCCTCATGAAAGCAAACTGTGGAGCAAGGTGTTTTTATCTGCTGGATGCCTGGTGAGAGCCCTGCTTAGGGTGGGGAAGGCTGCTACTGAGTCCTGTGCTCTGCTGGGGATCCTCACTCAGTTCAAGCCTGGCTCAGCTCAGCCCCAGTCACATCTGAGGCCAGGGCAATGCTTTCCTCCAGCATTTCTTTTTTGCCCAACATAATTAATCCATCACTAGGCCAAGAAGAAAAAGGAAGGTGCTGTTGCCTAATGTATCCAGCATCCACCTTGGAGGGAGGAGGTTTAGTCTCCAGCCTGTCCTCAGATGATCCTTGCCATACTTTTGCGCAACGTGGAATAAGTTGAACAGCACTGTTACAGGGACTTCTTTTTTTTTTTTGCTCCACCCACCCACTCACACACAAAAAATGCGGTAGTGTGGTGGGCAGGGCACTCTGCTGGGAACAGAGACAGCATCAAGGCCTTTTCATCTCCTGTTTGCTTTGCTCTTTCCCCTGGGGAACCAGCAGGCCAACAGGCTCATTTAGCTGCTCTGTGTTCCCCCGGCTAGCCTGCCTTCTCACCTCCCCAGAAACTGCAGTTACAAAGCTAGGGTGGGCATTTGCTCCGGCCCACCACCAGTGGGCAAAGCACTTCACCGTCCTGGGGCTTTGCTGGGCTTATTTGTCCCCAGTGAAGGGGCAGACAAGATCGGTGATGGAGAAGGGCACCCTACAGCCTAGGATGTTGAGATGAGATGAGAACCAGGTGTCTTGCATTGCTTGATTCTCTTCCCCTGCCTCTGACGTGTTTCTTGTACATAAATTATGCAAGCTCCTACCTAGCTCTGTTTTGAGGCCCAGCCCATCTCCTCTGGGTTCCCAGCCTCACAGCACCTCTGCTCCACTGTCTGTGAGCTGCCAGCTGCTGCACAGGAAAAGTCTGTGAAGGGTGAAGGCTGCCTTTGGGCTGCAGAGCTGTTTGGATGTGCAGATACTGGCTACCCCCTGCCTTTTGAAAGACCATCTTTTTTTTTTGTCCTAATGCTGCACAGAGCTAGATTGAGTGCACCAGGTGAGAAGCCATGTCCACTACATCTAGTAATTAAATTGTCAGTGGTGGCTCAGACTGGGATTGACAATTAATGGGGAAAATCTGCATTACCAGACAGAGTAAAAATAAACAGAGATACATCCAAATTTACCAAAGGTTTCTGTTTTCCTACTCCAGCCAGTGAGTAAGACTATGAGAAACCATACATATATATGTGTGTGTATGTATATTTTTGCATATGCATATATATGTATATTTTAATATATATGTGTGTCTATATATATGGATATAAAGTGTCAAAATGTCTCATACATAACATCTGGGAAAATGGAGAGAAAAGGTAACAGAAAAATGGGAATGTTTTGGGTTTTACTGAATGGCAAAAGCTTCATCTAAAAATACAGAATGAGTAACCTTGAGCTTTGCATGATGCATATTCAGAATAAAATCAGAACTGAAGATTGATTTGACAGATACATGTCCAAGGCCCAGCTCTTTGTAAAGACCTCAGCTTCTCACTGTTTAGAGCCAGGTGGGTGTGAGGTTTGGCCAATGGCTGATCAAGACTGGAAAATATGTAAACTAACTCACCTGAAAGGCCATGTTCTTTAGCCTTTCCTGCTTTACTGGCCCAGCTGTCCTGGGACAAAGTTGGACCCAACCACAGCAGCAAGAGGCAAACATTATGGTTTTAGGGCACTTGGTGGTGAAGTCATGTCAGGCAGGAAAACTGGTGTTTCAGTAAGCATGGGCCAGGTTGTGTCCACCCACAGAAACTGGCTGGTCTGCTTCCCTGGCTGTGGTGAAATCCCTTGAATCATCATTAATCACCACTCAGACTGACAATGTTCCCAGGCTGCTGGGCACAGTGTGCCTGCAATTACAGGGAAGCTGGAGAGCTGTCCCATGCTGGCAGTGCCAATCCAAAGGGACATGCTGGGAGTGACTGAACATCTCCAGAATAGACATCAGATGAGAGATCTCCAGTGGGATGGACACCAGGAGAGTCATGGGACCACACTCCCCCACAAGTGGGCTGACCTCAGCAAAGGGCATTAGGATACCATTGTATTGGATTGCTGCTGTAAGAGTCTTCGAGCTGGGACTTGTCCACAGAGAGATGGCTGCAGAGATACTTGTGGAAATGTGAGTAAAGGACCGTGATGGACAGGAATGCTCATGGCACCAGCTCCTTACTACAGCACAGTCATGGCTTTTTTTTTTTAAAGCCATGTTTTTAAGGCAAAATGTCATTGTGCATTTTGAGGATGCTCTTTCCCCTGGAGATAGACTAAGTGCCTTCTGCCTCTGGGACATCCCCTCTGGCCTCCTGCTGGGCCAAGGAGACATGCTGCTGCCAGCACTACTTCCTTTCTTCTTTCTGGTGGGTGGTATAGAGAGCTCTCTGCTGCCATGGAAGGGTGTCTGGTGGGGCTCCAGAAGTACCTTGCACCTACCTAAAGGATGTAAAAGGCCATAAAGAATCCAGCTTAGCTATTTCCCACTGCTGAAAGCCTCAGGAGAGGCTTGAAGATTTTTTTACAGCTGTCCTGAAGGCCAGAGCAGAGCAGAGGAGGGAACACAAAGCCAGGCATGCATGGACACATGTGCAACCACCACAGTGCACCCTGCTGCCTCTAGTGCTCAGCCTCCATGCTCCCCAGGTGCTGTGGGCACATCCTCTTTTTGCCCGTGGTTCTTCAGAGGCTGATCCCTGGCCCAAATTGACTCTCATGGCATCCTAGAAGGACGGTAAAAGGTCTCTCCACAATATTCTTGTGAAGTCCCATCCCAGCAGCAGATGGTAAGTGCTGGGGAAAGCTGCACCTTCCCACTGCAGTGATGTCCCAAACAATTGTGTCCTGGCCAACACTCCTGGCCACTGGTGACCATACAGACTGGTTCTCAATGAAAGGCACTCCCTGAGCCCATTAACATGGAATAGAGTCAGACTGAGAGGTAGCAGGGGTGGCAGCAGCCAGCTCTCCGCAGGGCTATGTGACAAGTTCACTAATGCAGCAGTTGCTGTGTAACACACCTTGCATCTGAGTATCTCTTATCCTTGTGCAATAGCTAAATTGCCCACCAGTTATCTCACTGAAGTGCTCTTGACTTATTCATGCTCTGAGATGCTGTGAAGAGGGCATGACTGAGGACTCATCAAGGAGAAAGGCTGAGCTAACCCCATAGCCAGCAAATGGGGGACATGACCAAGTCAAAGCCATAAGCTTTTGTTTCTTGGTGTTTTTGGTGGTTTTGTTAGCCTAAGTTTTTGTTACTTGGTGGTTTGGCCTTTGGGGGGGGGTATTTTGTTTTGAATGTGGGGGTTTTTTTGTTGGTTGGTTGGTTTTTTTGCAATGAATGTTGTGGTTTGCAAAGAGACTTGCCAGCAGGACAGAGACCATGCAGCTTAGCATGGAAGGAGCTGCCTGCCTCAGGTTGTGGGTAGCAGCCTGTGTCATTGATGAGGTGAAACAAAGTGATGAGGACAACCTCAATAGTGGACAGAAAATGTCTGTCTCTGCTGTGTGCTGAAGGGCAGCTGGTCTCTGAGCATGTCAGAGGGGAGAGTCTCTGTGGCAGCACAGTGCTCTGCCTTGATTCATATGCCTTGCTTCCTGGCTGTAACATAAATTTTGGACAAAGTCAGGCCCCAGCCCCAGTGGGGAATTGTCAGTCTGGCCCCAGCTGCTGACCTTAGAGCATCCAGCCTTTTTTCCCACTGCTGGCTGCAGATGCTCAGCAGCGTTTTCTGCTGGTGGTCACCTGTGCCCTCTCACAGGCCTGTTTTGTGGTGCAGCCCTGGGCTCGCCTGAGTAAGAGCATCACTGCCTGATGCCACAGCCCACTGTCAGTAAGATGCCATGTGCCTCTCCTCTCTTTGTGGGGGGGACCAGGATGTCTCCAGAGGCTGAGCACCCCATCCCACAATCCCCTTCTGCTCCCTTCAAAGTACTGTGGAATTGATTTGTGTGTCCCTGGTGCTTGGGCATGACACCTATGAAGACTTTTGCATCTAACACAAACCAGCTTCAAAAGCAGGAAAAATTGTATTTTGTTTTTCTTCATAAGGAATAAAGGATCAAGCAGTATTCATGATAAATGACATCAAGCACTGGGTAGTCTCAAAGGTATTTTCCAACCTGGTCTGGTCTGGTCTGGTCTGGTCTATTCTATTCTATTCTATTCTATTCTATTCTATTCCTATTCTATTCATCTGGAGCCCATGAAGAGGCAAACAACAGCAGATGGCCAGTGCATCTTTTCCAAACACTTTATATAGTCAGTGTCAAAGCCAGCAATGACATATCTTGGTTTTTAGCCTACATGGCATTACAGCCATTACTTTCCTGGGGTACCTGTACACTGTCCTCTCATGATCATTTCCATTTCATTTATCATTGATGTGGCCACGTGTTGAGGTTTTTCATACAACTTAGCTCAAGAACCACAAAAAACAACTTCTCTTGTGAGCCAGTATCTTGCATAGAGCTTGTTTAAATTCTAAACTGACATGCCTTTCAGCTCAGTTTATTCACCTCCAGTTAAAGCCAGCCCTGAGCAGGGACCACCAAAAATCACATATTAGATTACTTAAAAGGGATTTGGAATAAACATAACAAGAAGATTTAGAGAAACAGTGAAATACATTTCTAAACCCAAGAGCTACTTGATACTGAGTGGGCATGTGAGCAGTTATTAAGACTCATAAAACTAAGAAGTACAGGAAAACAATTTTAAGGTACTAAGAAGCATATTCTGGTGGATGTAACTACATCTCAATATCTGAAAGGGACCTACAGAAAGGCTGGGGAAGAATTGTTTAGAAGGGCTCGTAGCAATAGGACAAGGGGCAATGGTTTGAAACTGGAGCAGGGTAGATTAAGGTTGGACATAAGGAGGAAGTTCTTTACAATGAGAGTGGTAAAATACTGGAACAGGCTGCTCAGGGATGTGGTTGAGGCCCCATTCCTGGAGACATTCAAGATCAGACTTCATGTGTCTCTGGGCAGCCTGATCTAGTTGGAGGTGTCCCTGCTGACTGCTGGGGGGTTGGACAAGATGACCTTTGAGGGTCCCTTCCAACCTGGTGCACTCTGTAAACCTGGGTACCAGTGAAAGGGCAAACAGTTCTTTGTTTGCTGGCACCCTCAGCCCCATGACACTCTCAAACACAAACATCCACCATTAAGCCTTTATTAATCCTCTCTTCTGGTTTTTGTGCAGGTCATTTAGCATTACTTCATACTGAGCTCAAGGGAAAACGTAATAAGCCAACCACTAATCTTTCAACTTGGCACATAATTCTCCATTTGCTGTTTCTCAACATGTTCTTTCTTGTCCTTCCACCCCACTGAGAAGAACCCTGGAGTGCCAGCAGAGGTGATTGTGGACAGCAGCAGCAAGCTGGCCGCAACAGCAAGCCCATACTTATGCCAACACCCAGGACACTGTGGCTGTGGATGAGAGGCTGCAGCTACCAAACGAGCTGTTGTAGGAGGTATTTGGGGGTCTGGTAGTGAGCCTCTCAGAAAAGTAATCTGTAGTGAGGGACTATTCTCAAGGCACACTGAGACAGTGGGAAAATCAGACAAGAAAATTAAATACTTACATATTTATTTTATATATATATATTTTAAGCAACAGCACTTACACTCAGCATGAAGCATGCAGCTAAAGCATATTTTAGAAGGGGCTGGAAGGTTGGCAGTATTTTATTCCCTTTCCAAGGAAGAAAAATACCCTGCCACACCCTGGGACACACACATACCATGCTAACCCAGGAGGAAGGACACATCCCAAGCTGGGCTTTGAGGGTATCAACAACAAAGAATCACCAGACTGTAGCCTGGGATAGAAAACAAGATCTTCAGTTTATACCAGACTTAATGCTGAGTACTTTGCATTTGTATGATGTTGCATTTAGCAAAGCATCATGCAAGCTTTTACCCAGCCCTTGGAGAGCATCATTATCCCCATTTCACGGAGAGGAAGAAGCAGTTTTCCTAAGGCTGGGATCAAGGTCACCCAAGCAGCTCATAGACGTGGTATTCTGCTTTCCTGCTCATCCTCTATGGAGTTTAGGGTTAACCTGGTCACTCTTCTTCTTCTCCAGATGGAATATAGAACAAAATTAATTGAAAAAATAATCCTGGCTTGAGATGCAGGATCCTCCCTTAGCTGTGTGTCTCTCTCACATACAAACTCAGTCCTGTGTGAGGATTCCAACCAAGTATTTTTGTCCCAACTAGCTGGATTTTATTTATGCCCTTTTTAGTGTGTTCCTTCCTCAAGATTAAAAAAAACCACTTCAACAACAAAAGTAAAAATAAAGTACAAAGGTCTCAAGAGAGATCAACCTTTCCTTTCCCTGCTGCCTTTCCTGCCTGCAGATTTTTTTGGGGGGAGTGGAAAAGACTGTATAAAGCATGTTATCAGAGGTGAAGAGCCTTGTGGTCCACTCACAACTGGATACCCTGGTCCCCACCACAGGTAACCTCCCACCATTGTGGTGAATGCACAAAAAGGGACATCACCTTCTAAATCAGCTCAGGGCAGCCCCTTGCGCCAACTCAAGTGCTGGCATCAACAAAGCCCTGTAATAGATGTGGCTGATTCCTGGTCTGCAACCCTCCCAGCTCCTTGCTTTGGGTGCTGGGCTTTGTCCAGAAAATTTTGCCATTTTAGAGTGTTGAACTCCTTGTGTCCCACACCCTAGGATGCTGGTGGTGACAGGATGTGGCTTTGCTGCCCCAGAAAGGCTTGCAGGGCTTGGGGGCAGCAGGAGTAGTTGCAGAGAGTAAGGACCACAGGGAGGGCCCACCCAAAGGAGCCCCAAAAAGAAAAGAGGGTAAAAGCAGGGAAGAGGCAGGGAGAAATCTCCTTAAAGGGTGAAAAAAGGGATGGAAAGCCAAGACCAGAGTGGGGCTGCTCTGGCAGGCTTGTTCTCATGGAAACAGGAGTGATGCCCTCCAGCTTGGCTGTTTGTTCAGCTCGTTTTTAAAGGCAGCTCCTGTTTACACTAGTGAGTGCTTGAGCAGACCCCTTCCTGGGGACTGCCCCGGACAGGACCCCACAGTGGCCTTCAAGGAGCAAGGCAATGCTGTGAGGCCCAGGAGGGAGAGGTACCCCTGCACTGGGCGAGTGCTATCGAATCAGGGTGATAGTGGGAGCCCCATAAATGGCAGCACCTGCAAACTGCAGCCCCCCTGTACCAAGAGGGCTCTGACAAGTGGCTGGTAACACCCATATCTGCTGTAGGTCAAAGACACATTTGGCAGAGGCCCGGAGCCCAGGCTGGTGCCTTTCAACTTCTCTCTATGCTGAGCAGGCAAGGAATCTTCTAAATAAAAAATCTCCCTTGGCCCAAGTGCAGAAAACAGCCACCTTTTGAGTAGCTGAGTCGAGCAAGACACTTCCAAATCAGGGCATTCTTGTCTCCCTGTGGCCCTCACGCTGCCTGTGTGTGAACTCTGAGTGGGGAATGCTCTTCTCTTCCAGTGCTAGAAATGGGTGCCCATCTGTTCCTATTAAAGGATATTGTTTGATCTCCAGCTGGGCTGATGTTCGTGCAGGCTGGAAGCTGCAGCCCAGCAGAAATCTTTGGCAAGTAGCATTAGGACCTTGGGACTGCTCGGGGGATGCCCATTTTTTGTGAACAATGTGGCTCCAAAACACAGCAGGGTGGTGCTGTTACAGCCAAGGGTGCATGCCTCAGAGCTGACAGGTCCCAGGAGCTGAGCTGCCATCCCACTGCTCAGGTGGTACTTCTATGGGGCAGCCCCCCACCAGTAGGGGCTTGGTGCAGGTCTAAGTGATTCTTTGTGACCTGAACATCACTGTGCAAGTGACAAGAATGCAACCCAGGAGAAGAGGACTTCCACCAGCCTCTTGATATCCTGCAGGACAATCTCACCCATGGGGAGTGGACAGGTCAGTTGAACATCCACCAGATGTGAAAAGCTGGTGGCAGAGGACTGCACTGCTTGTAGAGAGGAAGGTTGTGTCACACGAGAGCACCTGCCACTGGGACCTCAGTACCCAGCTGGTTTTGGACCAGGTTCAGGGACACCACAGGCCATGAATGAATGGTGCCAGCAGGCAAGGTACAGCCATTCACTGTCCAGGATTTGGTTATTCAAGCTCTCCAAGTCCGAGCTGACTTCACAGCAGCAGGCTGCAGACAGGCTTCCTCTCATCTTTGGAGCTCTATTTCCAGACCATCGATCTGCAGGCCACAAACCTAGGGCCATCACAAGCTGCTGCATTTTGAGGCTGACCTGTTTAAAACCACAGATGGTCCCTACTGCCAAACCTGACATATTTCCTGCAAAGCATTTAGGGTTTCTGCCGATATGTTCTCCCCACCGAGGCTCAGCCTGTCCCAGAGGTTCACAAATGTTATTGCTGAAGTTGTCTGGGAGCAGTGAGAATGACAAAGAGCTCCTTTCGTTTTCACTGCAGGCACACCAAGGCTTCAATCTTTGCCTTTAGGTAAGACAGAGGTTTGGTCACCAGCACACTGAGCCACCTCTGCTCCCCTCCTGCCGCCTTCTCCTCAGAGCTCCCCAAAGGCAAGGAGGGCACAGGCTCATCACAGCAGCAGATGACTTTTTCCACGGAAACAGATGCCTGTTCCAGCTGACGTGCTGTCTTTGTGTTGAGCTCAATCCCACCTATTCTGATTGTCACTGTTGTTATTATTTCCATAACTGTTTTTCCTCCTGACTTCCGTCACGTTCCTGCTCCAGGAACACATTACTTCAACCTAGCCCACTCCTGGGGCTCAGAGGCTTTTCAAAAGTCATTGGAGAAACCTGTCTTTCCTGGTAACAAGTGCTCCTTCCCTTGGATTCCCTGGGGATATAGTTTGCAGCACAGCACATGTGAGGTGGAGCTGCCCAGGAGAGCAAGGACTATGGCTGTGGCCATGGCAGGAGGCACAGCCTGTCAGCAGCCAACCTGGGAACTGCTTGGGAACTGCAGGAGGGAAAATGGAGATGCATTTTGGAGCTGAGGTGTGGCTTTGCTCCTTCTCTGCCAAGGGAGAAAACTTTGCTTGAATTCAAGCATTTGACAGTCTACACAAGAGCCATCAGTTGAGGTTTTTCTGGGTTCTGCAGGCTATGGGTTTCACCAAAGAGCTTGCTGTTTCCTTCAGCAGTGGTGAGGGGGTCACAGTTAGCCTTCCAGGGAGATTTCAGCATACATCCAGATTCCACCCAGGGATGACATCTCTGGTCCAGCTGACACAGGTGCCTGTGCTTTGGCCATAGCACAGGTTGTCAGTGAGAAGGACAGCCCTTTCCAGCACTGTTTCAAACAGACACCAGCTCCTTACAGTGAAGATTCAAGAGACTTTCTGACTCCCCAGAGACATCACTGGCTACCATCTGTCCAGAACTCACTGTGAATGTTTATGAACTCCAGAAAGCACAGCAGCTGCTTGTACACAGTACAAACAACCACGGGGTTAATGCATTGTGTCTCCTAGTTCTTTGCTGAGCTGCACGACTATAGTAGAAACTTGAAGGCCCTCCTGACAGTGGACATTCTTTTCTCTTTGAAATGTCAGCAAAGTTCTCACAATGCTGTGAAATAGTATTGCTTTACTTTCCTGAGAAGAAAATTTGGGACCTTCTCAAACTACTCTTCTTACATCTACCAAAGAGAGCTTTTGCTGTCCTACATGTTGGCCTACGCACCCATGGTGGCCAGAAAGAGATCCAACCTGAGACTTGGGAGAGTCTGACTCCTACTCCTCCTGCCTTGTGACAGACGCTTGCACAAGCTGCACCACTCCCCATGTGTGAGGCTAGGGCCTTTGCTTCCTCTTTTGCACAGTCTGGCCTGCCCTACACAGAAGCTCCTTCTGAGGGGGGGCCAGCAGATGAACATCCAGGCAACCAAAGGAGAAGTCAGTGTAACAACTAGACAAGAAACCAGGGTTAGGAAGTGGCCTAGCCCCATCCCAGCCTGGATTCAGGCCAGAATAGAGAAATGAAACCAGCCAAAATAGGAAGAGACTTTTTGCTATGATTAGGCAGCAGTTGTTCCTTACCCTCCAGCTCACCACTGTGCTGGGGTGGGACCCATCTCTGCCAGCTACAGTCCCTGTGCTGTGGGGTAAGATGACAGCAGACCATGGTGCTCTTTTGTGGAATACCATAACTGGAGAAATATATATTGGTGGGTGATCTTATTTCTTGCAGGTACTTCCCTGGATTTTACCCTTGCTGTGGGCGGGCGGTGGTGGCAAGTGCTAGTGACTGTGCATGGGTTGTATGCAGATGGCCCCCCATTGTAAGACAGGGAGGAAGAACAATAGGTGACTGTTCTGAAAACTGATACAACCCTCCTAGAAGGAGGGTGCTGAGAAAGGGAGCCACTGCTGCTACTCCATTTTTGAATCCACTGAACTATTCTACCCACTTCAAAATAGAATAGAAGCAAAGAGAGATCATTCCAGCATTTCCTCTTCTGAGCTTGGCTTCACTTCTACTCAGCCTCCTGCTTCAGGAGATGACCTAGTTAAGGCCTCTGTCACCCACCAAGACAGATTTTAGTACCTTTTTCTGAATCTCAGCCCACTCTGGGATTTTCCACACAGCAGCTGGTGAGTGGGATTGCTGGCAGGCCTTTTTGTCTCCCATGGCATCAAGGCTGAGCAAGGCTGTGTTCTAGCTCCTACTGGGTTTTACACCTCATTTCCTTTGCTGTCTGCCCCAGAAACATGGGGAAAGGAGGCTGTGTGCCCTTTAGGCTCAACAGCAAATTGTACAACATCATGCAAGCACAGTTTGCTGCCCCGCGAACTGAAAACTCTTTTGGGAGCTCAGACCTTCTGCTGGCCACATCCTTTTTGAACATACACTGATTTCTGAATGGGCACAAGCTGTTCACCAGAGTGCCAGTGGTGGAGGTCCTCCTAAGCTGCATAAAGAGAGTCACTGTTGCAGAGACTGCCCATATCTCGTGCCTTCACCCTTGCATTTGAAGCCAGGCTGGAGGGTGCTTTGCAACCAGGGGGGGTGTGAGACACTGCTCAGAGAAGAGGCAGAGAGAGGCGTCCAGAAAAATCCATCTCCAGTACCATCAGTTTGACAAGGCCAGTATTGCACAAGAGGTCCTTGCCAACATGACCTACATTTGGAGATGTCTCCAGTGATATACTTGTCCACAGGGTAATTAAAGAAAGGGCAAGTTACAGCAGTGAGTATTGACTTTGTATGCTCCGTTGTAATCTTCAGAGCTAGCTCCTGTGCTGAGTTAATACTGTCAGTCCATCTTCACAAATTGTTTTCAAGATACTGCTGTGGACATGGAGAGATGGAAGCTTCTGGTTTTGCCATGCTGGCAGGCTGCAGGGTGCTCAACCTGGGCAGAGGACATGGCTTCAGCTGTCCTGGCCCCAGCAAAGGGTTCAAGAAAGATTTGGATATCATACCATAAGTACAGAAATTTGACCAGATGTTAGAAAGTTTTGAACTGGTGGGAAAACAACACTGAACTTGTAACAGACATGGACCAGCATACCCTCCTCCACCACTGCCTTCACCCTTTGCTTACTTCCTGTATTCTCGGGGAAGCCACATTCAAAGTGAATCAGGATCTCCCACCTCTCAGGGCTTCTGCAGGTTAAAACTGTAGCAGTGGATCTCTTCAGAGCTCTGGCTGGAGCAGGCCACTATACCTTAGACTTGCTCGACAAGGGCAAGAAATTACCATTTTCTGTCTCCAGCATACACTTCTTGCTCTAAGAAGCTGCAAAGGTTGACCACTGATGACAGGAGAAAGCCCTGGCACAGAGTCCCACACAGCCCTTGGGGAGGAGTCAGAGAGGAATCACATCCTTTCAGAGGCCGGAATTTTGCCTCCAACCTCTGCAATGCCCTACACATGGGATTACTCTAGCATCAGTAATTTCAGCAACATATAATTTTCTTTGCAACTAGCTGATATGACAGAAGAGGTGACTGCCACCATGCTCCACCTGTCCCCACCCAGGACACTTGCACATGCTGTAAGTAAAGATAAATGGGCACACTACAGCAGCAAGCATAACAGGTGCCATCAGCATAGCCACAAATGTCAATGCAATACCATCCTGATCCAGAGCTTTACTTCCAGGTTTTTTTGTTTCCATTTAGCAACATGTCTATCTTTGGTTCAGTCCAAATTTAGGACTTGTTTTCATCCACTGCCTTGCCTGAACTCAGAGCTCAACTGCTAAATCAGTGAAACTCAGCTTTGCAGTGAAGTGCTGAATGCTACTGCTTTCAAGACAGAAAACTGGGAAAAGGCATCATCTGAGTGACAAAAGGCAAGGATAAAACATCTTTATTCTTACATGGTGCTGAAGGACAGAAGCAGAGAGTAAGGTAGAGGTAACAGTAAGTTAATGAGAGATGCTGGATACTAGTTAAATAAACAGTGTCTCCCCAGAAACCTTGGCTCTCATCCCCTCTGCTTTATTTTTGTCCTTGACAAATGTTTTTGCCACTGCCTTTACTTGTGATACTTTGCAAAGGTGGTTCCACATTTCTCTACTTCTTCAGCATAATTTTCCATCTGTAATAAAGTCAGGAAAAAAAAAATAACCTATCTTACACCATGTAATATTCACCCTGGCAGACCAAACTAATAATGTCAGCAATAGCAGGAAAATTACAGAACAGCCTTTGGTGTTTTCAGTTACCCAGGTTATTAGGTGCACAAACCAATGCTTGGCTCCCTTTTGTGCCACAGCAGAATTCACCTTTTTATCCAGATTTATCCTGAGTACAGTTCTGACCTGAAAAGTGACCTTTTAAGGAAAGCTGCATCTTGATCAGCAAACCTGGTCCCTTCTGTGAACTGTCATGGCTTTTAGGCTGGTTTCCCAGAGAAACAAACCTTAAGTAGCCTTGCACTGTGTGTGAGCACTTCTGCTGATGCCCACTCAATCTGTCCTCTCTGTAGCTGTTGAACCTGCAAGCCAGCTTCAATCTGAGTCAGCAGGTGCACTGGAGATAAACATGCCCAGAAGTCCCTTGAAAACAGAGCTCAGAGGAGGAACAGAGCTGTTTGCACCAACAAATACATCGTGAGATGATATAGGAAATAATATATTGAGACCTGGGCACAAACCCACATGAACCAGGGACCACTCCAGGTGATGTTCACTGAGCTCCTCTTCTGCCACTGATAAGCTCCCCACAATCTCTCCCTTTATACCTTGCAATATTCTTTTTAAGGCCTCTCCTAAGTCAAACCAAAAGGCCATTTGAAGGAAAAATGGATGTGGCTCCCTACAGCAACATGACCAGGACAAGATTTTCCTCTCACTCATGGAGGAGCCTGCTCTCACAGTAAGAGCAGACTGCTCCCTGAAGAGTCAGAACAGGACAGTCCTGCCCCTGTTCCATAGTACATGGAGCCCCCATGGGTCCTTGCTAGGGCATTTTGCTGTCATGCATGTTGCCCAACACTGTGCAGGCCCTGCAAACATTACAGAATACACCTCATTAATTATGCATTCTGGTGAGGTGTTTGATGCCATAATGAGAAGTTTGGAAAGCACCCAGGAAATTAAGACATCCAGAAGAGATGGTTCTCCGTCCTTCTTATTTTAGGAACTGCTCCAACTCTGACCATTCATTTACAGCCTTGCCGTTACTTGTCCCCCAGGTTTCAAGAGTCACTTCAGCAACCAAACACTGAGGAAATCCCTTTGTATGTAACGTGCTTTGTCCCACAGACCAGCTTTGAGATGCTTCAGGGGCCCTGAAGCACTTGCCCTCTTTCTCCAGCTGGAAGAGCACTTACAGACCTGGTCTGCAGAGGTTCATGGAGCTCTGACACCACAAGAGAACTCAAAAGGGACTGTCCCTTAAATTGAGATTTTTACCTCAAAGAAGCGTTCAGCCAAGGGTCATCTCTGGAGACAAGGAGAAAGCAACAAGTTTTAGATGCCAGGGATAAAGAAATGCAAAATTTTTCTGCGGTGGCTGCTCCTAGGTTGGCGATGAGGAACGGAACTTCCCAAGAACAAATTTCTGCTTTTGCTGTTCCCACTGCACAGCCATGCAGAAAGAAATGAGGTCTGTGCATACTGCTCCCTGTGACTCTCATCACAACCAGGGTGCTAGGGCATCTTGGGAAGAGCAGGAAAGGGCTCAGCAGCAGCTGATGGGGTCTGGGACTGGTGGAAGGAAGGGAAGCTGCAAGCCTCCTTCATAGGAGGGACACAAAGAAGGTAGAGATTGACTGAAATAAACAGCTTCTCCATTCCCACTTGCCAAAACCAAACATCCCAGCAATAAATATTAATACCAGTCACTATTAATCCCTGAAGGCAAAACTTTGATTACAATAAAATGAAATCTGCAGCAAAATATGTGACTTGAAAAAAAACTCCTAAGCAAATAAGGAAATTTCACTTCTTGCCTACTCAAAGCACAAGTGACAAGATTAAAACAAACTGCAGGCATGGAAAATGCTAGGCATAAAGCTTTAGTTACTTAATACAGTGAAATATAAATGGCAAGTGATCCCAGGTTATTTTAGAAAAGGCTGGCTGCAATTTAGTGTGGCTGATTGGTGTGATTAGTGGAGGATGAATAGCAAAAAAGCGCCAATAATTAAATTTCCAACAGGAAAACAAAGATTCCTACTCTTTAAAAAGCTGGAAATGGATTTAAATAAGCATACTGTTTCTACCCCTCTCACCAAAGAAGCCTGCTGCCTGACATGGCCTGTTTCTAGGAAAGGAAGTGGAACAAGGTTTAAGCAAGAAGTGGACAAGAGTTTTACAGCCTTGCAGGTTCTCCAGGGTAAAGCTAAAGATCATTTAACTACATCTCAGCCGTGAAAGCAACAAAACATCATGGAAAGTTCAATGTAGCATTAAGGGGATTTTTCAATCTGAAAAATATGTAACTTCTGTCGGTATCCTGTGGTGCATTTCCTCCCCTAATACTTCCAGCTGTAAATCAGAATCGACCGACTGGATGATAACACTGGTGTGAAAATCGCTGATGTAAAATCGCCGCTCGGCGTGGAGCAACCGATCCCCGGAGCTCTTCGCAAAATCTCCCAGACGAAGACCAACGAGATCCATGCTTCTGCGCTTGAGAGACATCCTGTGGCCGCTGTACACACTGCAATGGCCCTCTGCACTTCGACTTTCCTTGCAGAAGCGACCAACCGTCCACTAACCCACTTTCCCGCCCCACCAGCCCGGCCCGGCCCAGACCCTGCAGGGCATGACAGTCCCTAGCTTTTCATCAGGTGCCCCACGCCACCCTCTCCTGCTCCTCCGAGCACCGCCAACATAGGGCAGCTAACACAGGCACTGTCTCCACACTCCTATCAGACTGGTGGCTTTACCATTGACATGGAAACATGAGAACGCACTTCAGACATTTTGTCCGGGTAAACTGGGAGGTGAAAAATAATTGTGTGTTTAGAAAGACTGACTGCTGTGTGGAGTTGGTTATAACACTCACGCTGAGGTCTTGTAGGAGGCATCTGCAGGCAGAAAGGACTTTACCTGCAAGACAGGCTGCTGAGATCATGGGATTGTAATTTACTGTCTGATTTTATATCCCTTGTGTTTTAACAGAATTATTTTCATAATGAGATAATTCAATGTCTGATTTTATTCACCTAATACATTCAGAGTGATCAGCAAGCACAAGGAAAGATGGACTGCATGAGTATTTTGGTTTTATGCTTTGAATTTCATAAGGATATTAAATGATAGCATAAGGGTATTAATGGGATGAGAACTGCAACATTTCTATGCCTTGAAACTCCTTGCTGTGGTTCCCACAGCAACCATAACCATGGACACTCTGCATGTATTTTACATCTGAGTCTCAGTTCCAAGTGCTCAACAGACATAAACAAAAATCAGGCAAAAGCCTTTCTCTTTCCACCCCCCACCCAGAGCATCTTACCTGCCAAGTCACAATCCCTACAAGGCATTAATGACACTAGTAGGTGAACTCCCAACAACGGGCAGTCAATGCCTTGGACATAGCTTCTGTGCACAGATACAGACAGGACCCATAGCTGTTAATGGAACACAGCTTCTGCTTTCAGATATTGCTGGAACAAGAGACCACCATTTGTACCAAAGGTTAAAACATTTGCAGAAGGCTTAAAATAAGATCAGTTATGGGTCTTTCAAGATCTTTTGGTTAGAATACCATAATGTTTCAGCTTCAGAAGCACTGGGTAAAGAGACTGCTCCTCCATGCTTTTGATTTTTATCCAGTCCCTTTGCTTAGAGGCAGTATGTGGTAGGACATTAAAGGAAGACCAGCAGAAACATGAACATGAACACCACTGAGCTATGCAGGTTATGTTTAAAGGACAGTTCTTTCCTGCTCTCAAGTTTGTCAGAAGTGAGGAGCACACACAAAGAGAACAGTTACTATTTCTACTAACTGTCTTGTGTTTCTTGGATATCTCTAAGCATTTGCTGCAGCTGTAATGCAGGACACTGACAGGCCTTTGGTATGAAGAACCCTAAGTTTCATTCTTACCCATTGCACTAGGTCGAGCTTTTATCCAAAGCTTACACAACAGTTTCTTCTCTGAAGTGATAGCAGTAATGGTGAGTGCTGAAATCAACAAAACAATTCACTGCTATCAGAGAGAAAAATTCCAGTCAAAGGTGGAATTTTTAGAATTACACTTCATCAGAATGTCAGACCTGGGGTTAAATGGCAGCACCAGTAACTCCTTGCAAAGTGACCCTATCTTTACAGGAAAGCTCCAGGGCTTTTTCTAGGGAAACTCCTAGAAATGTAGTTGTATTGACAGTTAAAGTATGAGAAACTGCTAAAACACAGGCTTAAAATTAAACCTTATCCTGTAGTGGGATCAGCTTTCCAAAACTGTATTATTTCCTGAACATCTGCAATGTGAGTTAGAAAACAAAAAAAATCTGCATTACTATGACCCCTGTAAATAGCAGAAATACCATCTACTGCTGAGATTCTGTCAATATTTAACTCTTTAGATTACTAAGAAAAGGTATGGTCTTAGATAGCTAGCTGCTGTTTGTACAGCAAAAAATATCCAACCTCTGCACTCCTGAGGGAATGACACTGCTTTGTAGGTGGCCTTTGCACCTACCCAGAGAGGTACTTGAGACCTGCTGGAACCAAAGCCAGTCCAACCAAGCAGCCATGTAGGTACTGCTGCTCCAGACCAGGGGTTAACAGAGGAAATGGTTCTGTGTCTTTGCTGCAGTCCTAATTAAACTGTAATCCACAATGCTGTGTATGACACACCAGCTGTTGGAAAGGCTGATTAAAACCCTCTATCCCAATAGCTGATGTGTATCTGAGCTTTTAACTGGAGTGGTCTCTATTTAAATTCCAGATCTGATGCAGTATTCCCATATGAGTCAAAGGACTCCTGAACCTCTGATTTAATTTCTTCAACACAAAAATGTTGACACTAATTTCAGATTTTTTTTTTTTAGAATAATCTATCTTGACCAAAAAATGCTGCAATGAAAAGAACCTGGGATACAGTAGTTCACTGTTTGTGATCCTGAAGTTTCACTGGACTACAACAGGAAAAAAGTGAACCTTGCCCAAATTTGTACTGAAAATCTTTGAAGCTCCCCAGATTGGGTCAGTTAAACAGAAGTAGCATGCAAAACACTCAGGCCAGCAGGACGAGCTGTTCCTTTAACCTACCTCTCTACTTCTCCTCAACAGTGGTTGAGGACCTTAAACCTTGTGAAGAGGTCAAACAGACCGAAGTGTTTTTGAAAGCATAAGCACAGGGAAGGTTTGCATGAGTGAAAGTTTATCTGAACTTGTTTGTTCCTGCTCAATGTTAAGATTATTTTTAATGTACATATCTTTAAGCACTTGTATTTAAAGCAGTCAGCCCCCTGCAACCCAAACACTGAGACGTTTTTCGCTGCCTGACCCAGCAACCACACTGTTTTCAGAGCTGGATGACATGGATTTTAGCCATGCGAGCCTTTAGTCACAAGCCCATTACAAATACCCTCCAACACACCACTCAGGACCATACATTCCAGGGCACCAGTCATGCCATTATATAAAACCCACTTCTCGGTTGCTAGACACATCTCAAAACACGTAGGCCTGCTGATACCTCCTCACCACATGCTGACCTCCCAGATTTTTAAAACTTGTCTGTTAAGGAGAGAAGAAACAGCTGCAGCTCTACAGAGTCAAATCAGCAGTGGTGCTGATAACCCTACAGAGACCCCAAGGAACGTGAACAAGTAAGAAGGGCTGTGCTTGGGAAGAAGTTCATCTTTTGTTTGGAGATCTGTTAAAATCAGCTTCTTTTTTCCAGGCCACTCCTAGAGGTCTGGAAACAGCAAGAATGCAATATGCTACAAAACAGGGGTTTCTTCTTGCACCTAGTAAGTTGTACAAGGCCTATGGGAAGGAAGCTGTTAAAAAGCTGTTTGTGATTATTGTGTTATTGTTAAAAAATACCTCAAGTACAGATTTACTCTGAAAGAACCTGTTGAGAACACTTTAAGAAAAATACTGAAGTACAAACTTCAAATGTCAAAGGAACTACGATACTGGTGCACTTTTTAGAAACAATTACATATTTAACAGGTGAAGTAGGAAGAGAGTATTTCAGAAAACATTTAATATGAAACCTTTTGGAACTTCCAGTGAATACAGATTTACATCATTTATCAGAACACTTTTTCAGTTCAGACAACAAAGTGCACTGCTGGGTGAAAAAACACATTTGGAGGAGTGCTTAAAATGTAGGAAGTGAGAGGACAGGTGATCATTCACCTGAGAAAGTAGAATGACTGCCCTGAAATGTCTTATTGCTATTACAGAATGGAGTTTTAATGGGAAAAAACCTCAAAAACATACTGAGCAGCACAGGCACTGAAAGCCAAGTGAACTTTGGTAGCACCCAGAATTCTCAAGCCATGGCATGACACAGAATATACAAAGAATAAAATGCAAATTGAGGATATTTACTACATTTAACAACTACCATTACCCTTTAAACTAGCATAATCAATATCAATGCTTAAGTGGAAAGAGAGGGCAAGTCTGCTGCCTTCACAGACTACAGATGACAAGAATTAACTTGCAAAATACTCAGGATTTTGCCTTTTCACCTCGGGTCAAATCTGAATTGTGTACTATCAATAACTGTTAGCTTACTGCATCTTTAAAATGCAAACTTAAGCTCCAGTTTAAAGCACATGTTATGTCCATGCTTAAGTGCTTCACTGAAATATAACTATAAAACATTAATACAAAAAGTCAAGTAGATAATGCAGGATATTATCAACAGAAGTCCTTGATGAAATAAACTTGAGTATCAGTAGGAAAAAACGTACAAAGAAATCTCTTCATTGTAGTTTGCAAACTCAATTTAAGTCTCACCACAGTGATGGCAGTGGGGACAATCCTAGAGTAGCTTTGTATCCTACAGAAAGATATGTGGCTACTAGAGAGTTCATCAAGGATGGGTTTCCACACTGCATGTTAAAAGAGCAATAGCGGACTCCCTCAGCAGCAGAAGCCAGAGACACAACTGGCACAAAGCCACCAAAAGCAATACAACCAGAGCCAAGCAAAGCACAAGCACACTGTAAGAGTGCTGCAAGAAAAGTTCTAACTGCTACTGCCTATGGCTGCAAGTTAGCAAGTTGGACGTTACAACAGAGGAGATCAACAGCCAATCTGATTTCCACTTTTGGGTTCCAATACTGTGTGTGCCCACAACACAAAGGACAGTGCTGCCGCCACACATGCAGCAACACCTCAGAACAGCACCGACTTGGAGACTGCATCAAAATACAATCAACTGAGAGTTCTTTTGTGCTTTGTATCAGTCTGACCTAGTCTAAGGTGGAGAACTTGGTCCAAAACATAAAGTCACTAGTCAGCATTAAGCACATCCTTTTAGACTGCCTCATTCTGCAGAGGAATGGTGGGCCAACAGAAAAGTGTTCTTAGCTGCAATCAATACCCATGAGCCAAAAGGACAAAGATACAGTTTTAGTAGTTCAGCAGAAGAATGGATGCATTTACCCAACTTTTAATGCACAAATCAACTACATTTGTAAAGTTTGATTCAGACTTAAATAATAAATAGGTGGGTAAAATATAATGCAAGACTTACTCAGTAGGAGTGAATTTTTAATAATCTCATGAGATCTACTTAGAAAACAGGACTAATAATGTTCACAACCGTAAATCCAAACCCTTCACACACTTCCCTCCCCCCACCCCCCCCCTTAACACAGCAGTGAACTGTAAACCTGCAACTCCTGGTTATCACTTCGGTTATTTTAAATATTAACTTAAGTGTTTCCTCCTTGGCCATTTCAATTTTTAGCACCAAAATTAGCCCAAAGAGAGGTACTGGTACAGCTTGATGTTGTAAATGAATTGTTTACATATAATACTTTATATATTATACACACATACTGTACATTCACACGTCCACACAAACAGGAGGCATATTTAAATGAATATATTCTGTGTTTCAGTTTGTTGTCAAAGACTTAGGAGCAATGGAAATAAAGCAGAAGGGGTAGTATTTTACATAGTAGGCAACTTTAATGCTGTAGTGCACTTATAAAAAAGTCCAACTCTCCCTCCCAGCTCAGCAGCTTTTTTTTTTTCTCTTTAATATCACTATTCAGAAGGATGCAGAAGTTATTGCCTAAATGTTATTCTATACATTTCCATCGGAATTCTCAAAAACACTTGAAATTGCTAACTAATTTACAACTTAACTATTTCTCTTGTTACAGCTTTAACTCATTGGCAATTTTGGAAGCAATGTTTTTAAAAGCTATGGATGTTCCCGATATCCGCTTAAAGCGAACTCCGTTCAGGGACAGTCTTGGCAGTTTGCACACCTCCATCTCCCACTGTACAAGGTTTTCCGCGTGCCCATCTCCATGGACACAGAAAAGCAAGAAACGCTCTCTTTGTTCATAGTCACAATTATTGGCATCCAAGACCTTCCGTATTTCCCTCATCATGTCATTGGGGTCCATGGAGCTGGTGGTTTTCATGCTCCAGGTAAAACGCAGCGACCGAGGCTTGGCTTCCTTGTTCTCGTCCTTCTGATCCACAGCTACATTGCGGCTGAAAGACAGGAATTGACTCGTTAGCAGAGCCAGCTCCCTTCTCCAGGTCTCATGTTAATGAAGCAAACTAACACTCAGTACACACTACTGGTATTAGAGCAGCATCTAGAGGCTCCGGCTGACGCACAATGCCCCGCTTTCCCAGCTGCTGTACAAACACACACTCAGGTAAAGCATTAGCTGCTGGGGCTGAAATGAAGGTACAGTGCGATGGGCGACAACTGAAAGTCACTGGAGTCAGGAGCATGAGGGAAATGACCTTGCGGAGATGGAACTACATGCATCACCTACAATTTGATTTCAAAGCAGCTTCTGCTCAAACTCCTATTTCTCAGACCACATGGACAGCTGAAACACCAGCTAGGTGCTAGAAGTTTCTGGAACATTCGAATAGCAATGACTTGTGACAAAAAGGTGCTTAGTCCAGGCTGTGGGTGTGCCAGCCCATGGGAGGTGTCCACTCATACACCACGGAGGTGAGGCCCATACAACAAGATCTTGGCAGCTTCTCTGCACCTCATACTGTAAAGCAGGGTAGAGATCAAGCACTGGGAGTGCTCATGGAGTCCCACAGTAGTTACCTGCAAGCAGGGGGAAGGACAGCAGGATCAAGGGGACCTTGCCAAGGGTCACCCACTTATTGACACAGCACCAGCACGTGCCTCCTACTTCTGGGATGGTTCAGTTTCACTCTGGCCTCCCTGCACTGGTAAGCATTTGAGATAATCACTAGAGATCCCCGACACTGTACACTATAGAGGCACCTTCAACTGGAGGAAATACTTTGTCTCTTAAATTAGCCAGCATTTAAAAACAATGAAAGGCAGAGGTAAAGTGATGAAATCTTTTTGCTGCTACAAGCTATGTGGCTAAGCACTTTCGAGACTGAAACACAGGAAGGGGAGTTGGAAGTCACTATTAGACACTGCATCAACACTGTTAGTAAAGATGGTAAGAAAGCTACTGCTATGGTCATACTTTTATGAGATAAAGCACAAGACACTGGGGCTGCATTTCCTAAGCCTGCAATTTTTAAATTATATTTAACTAGAAAAAGCTTCTCCTTTGGTAAGAATATAAAGTTATGAATGGCAAAGAAAATAAATGTTCCAGAAATTTCTAGTTTGCAATGATTCATCTACTTCAATTAAAATAAGTGGTCACACAGCTGAAGAACAAGGACCTACATTTGGACCTCCAGGGCAAAAATATGATAGATTTGCTTTATGAATATCTGCAAGCACTGTCAGTCACCTCTTCATATTTACCTGTCCTTAGAACAAGAGGCTTAAATGTACTGACTGTCATGCTTAAGTATTTAATGAAAACACCTAACTGACCCTAAACTGTTCAGTTTAGGTCTCATGTTGAACGTCAAAGTACAATTTACAGTATTAAGTCGAGATGCTCTTTAAAATTTTTGGCAATGAATTTCTGGTTACACAATGCTTTTCTTCTACCACCATTAAGCAGGCAATTATGAAAAAGTGACAGCAAGGACAAAACTAAATAAATATATTTCTCAGAGATAACTGAGTTCATATTTTAACCTGTTAGAAAGGCTTCCATTAACTGTGAGAGTCGTAAGATTATGCTGTCAAATCCAGCTACATGATTTGCTGGATGCTGTAAAATTCAGCAAGAACATTAAAGAGTACTTTTGTTTTAACTTTAAGGTTTTAATTTAATAAGGCTGTCATGGAGCAGAAGTTTCATTCAATGCTCATTTTATTTTTGAAAGCTTTTTCTACTTGAAAACAATTGGCAGAACCAGCACAAGTTTGATCATTTTAGTATTTTTTTGATATGCAGATCTTGGAAGAAAAGTATAACATGAAAATAGTTTAACTATCTGTGATTTTAGAGATAAGAAGTATCTTATCATCCTTCAGTGGCTCCCACATGTTCCTAAGGACTACTTGCCTACACATCTACAAGACGACAACAAATTATAATGACTAAAGAGCAAAAAACCCAAACAAAACCACAAAACACACAAGGGTAAAGGCAACAGGAAAGATGAAAGTTTAGAACCAAGTCAGTCAGTGCTTTAATAGCTGTTTTGCAGACACAAATGCTTCTTTGTTTAGTTTCACAGCCTTACACAAAACAAAAGCTTCTGCCTGAAGCCACTATGCCACACAGTCAAGGGAATAAAAGTTCAAACTCAAACTCACCTAAGAAATATTTTAAACAAAAATTTTACCCTCACCTTGAGCCCTCAAATCTCCCGTTCCTCTCATATTCAGTCGGGAGCCTCATTGAAAAGAATGCAGAAGCAAAAGGAAGTGGGAAAGAGAAGACAAATCTTATACTACAATATACAATATCTGAGCAGATGCTAAAGATACTGTAGTATTCATACCAAAGGTGTGTTAAAATACAAAGCAACAAAGATGTAAAGAACTTTGTACATTAGACCCAATTTGGAATATAACATACTGTCCAGCCAAATGGATGTCTGTACAGCAACAGCATTTAAATAAGAACATTACAGATGTTTACAGTATTTATATACACTAATAGCGTAGAACCCACCAAAGGTGAACTTCTAAAAGCAGAAAATGTTACTATTTATAAATAAGTTATTTTTTTAGGCTAGTGATATTTAGAAGTTTTACCTGGGAGTATAATATATACTTGAAAAAATACCCTAAAATTTAGAGACTAGTCTGATCATGCTATGTGCTGACACGCATGTTAGAACTGAGGTTATTAGGTACCAAATGCCTTCATACAAAAGAACAAGATGAATATCCATTGTAACAAAAGTCTAGAGGTAAATCCAAGATTTTTGAAGCTGAGGTAACTCCATCTTATTAATTCCCACACAGATACATGTTCCATATCCAAAATGAAGCTTAAGCTGTCTGTCTTCTTGCATTGCTTAAAGCTATGTTGCTGAACACTACCTCTTTACACCTGCTCGGTACTGAGTAGAATTAAAGGAAAAATCATCTTCCTCTACCTTCTCACTAGTGCAGTACCATGGTTTGACATCTCAGCATTAATTCTGCTTGCCCTTGTAAGGCTCCTATCAAGGCCACTCTAAGTTATTATATAGCTTCAATGAATAACAAATCAATAGTTTGGTTGACAGGTGTCTGAGGATAGGAAAGTTAGGACAGTAAGCCTTTGTCTGTTGCACAGCAGTGTTGTGATGAGGGAACAGACTTGTAAGCTGACTCTCTGCAGTCCCTTTCATGAGGAAACAGACACTCTGTTAGCACCACAAGGAGCACAACAGCAGCACTTGCAGTTTAGGCTACAGAGCCTGCTCCTTGTTCAAAATTCACACTTCTATTCCAAGAGACATACAGTTAAGAAAGTGGGAGGTCACTCTGCTATGAGCTGCTTGTCACAACAGCACCCCATTGGATCCCTGGACTCTGAGGTACTGCACAGCACACAGTACAATGGGGTCTCTGCTAGGAAGTGTTTGCCTCTGACTAATGAACAGCTGTCACAAGCAAACAATAAGGCACCCCATCCAGTCTCTTCCTAAACACCTCCAGTGACTGTGACTCCACCACCTCCCTGGGCAGCCCATTCCAATGGCCAATCACTCTTTCTATGAAGAACTTCTTCCTAACATCCAGCCTAAACCTCCCCTGGTGCAGCTTGAGACTGCATCCTCTTTCCTTTCATGAGATGTTGTGTGATTTTTCTATGGTGGATAAGACAAGGTGGAAAGAGTTTTAAGTCTGCATGTACAATGCACGAACTCACCTTTCATAACAGCTCTGTAGGACTAAGAAGGGGGTAGATGGGAAGGAAGAAACCATCATGCATACTAACAAATCCACACCTTTTACATGATCTGGAAAATGCTCGTTTTACTGGGCAAAGCAAGCAACAAATCTGAAAATGCTACTCAACTGAAAAATTGAGAGTACCTGGACTTTAAAGAGCATACTGTGTTCCTACAAAGTGGAAAACAACAACTCTGTGAGCATTTAAGGATTTTTGGTTGTTGTGGAGGTTGTTTTTGGTTTTTTAAACTTGCCAAAGGTTGTAGAAAATGAAAGCATATCCAGTCTCCCCAACAATGAATAGTCTTACTGTTACTGGAATCTGTCCAGAAAAGTCTAAGAGGGAAAAGCCCTAAGGATACTCTTAAGACTCTTTTTTAGGTTGAAATTAAGCCAAACTGTTTAGTTTCCAAACTACTGTACTCTAAGAAAGGTCATTATTTACAAAGTATCTGTCAATTTGAAACAATAAATATTCTTTCATGGAAGCTTCTCAGAACATCCTTATTTTATTCAGTTTCTCCTTGAGTCAGTGTTTCATTCATTTAGCAGGAGGAACTACATTTGGTGACATGCTCCCCCAAATATAAGCCATCATGCCAGGCTTTGGAGACTTGTATCAATCTCTTTAGATGCTCCTGCCTTCATGAAGGACATGGTTATGGTCCAGTTGTAGAGCATTGGTTATTTGGGACAGTTACTTACTGTACTGCCAGCATTGTTCTGGTGAGTCTGCAAGTCTGCAGCCCTGAGGCTTCCCCCTCACTGTTCATACAACAATCTTCACTTCTGTGGAAACTGCAAATTGCTAGTTTATGCTCTAAATTTTCTGGTTTTGCTTGTAATTTCACATAAATTAGTTTTATGCACAAAGATGCTCCTTGGTCTTGAGAATGGAACAAACGGAATGGGAAACGTATGGTCTCATTCGTCATGCAATGCCTATACACCATCTCCCTCACAGTTTGTGAAAAGGTTTCAAAAATAAGAATGCTTCCATACATCTGTCCTGAGTTATGCAGTCTTTTCTGTTCTTTACATCTTCGTACACTCTGCATTAAAAACCCAAATGAAGACATAGAAAAACGGCGAAAGAAGTTCAAGACATTAAAATAAGATCAATTTATGGAAACGGAGTAAAGGTGCTGAAATAATATCCAGAACACAGAAAATGATTTTTGCTGTCAGAAAAAAAAAAGTTAAGACTTCTACAATATGCAGATTGGCAAGGACAGTGAATGGCACAAGAGAGATACAGAGAATTTATGGCTATGGGTTCTACTTCTGTTCAACTCCCTAGAATGACGTTGCAGGACTTTATACACATGCTATTGGCTTATTGTAGTTCCTTCAGTATCAAAGACAGAGAGCTTAGGTAAGATTCACAGCACATAAGCAAGAAGGAACAACCAAAACTCCCAACATTTTCAATTTAATCTTGTACCTACATGCTGATCAGGTATGGAGGAACACCACAGACTTGAAACAGAATTTAAAAAGCACAGTCTGGTACTGTGTAGGTGGTGTAAGACTTTGCGAATCTTTTATTCAAAAGACATATCCATGAAAGTTGTAGCAGCTCTTTCCACAACAGTCTAAGATTCCTGGCCTTAAGTCAAAAGAAATGTTTGTTTTAAATTATCAAAAAATTACCTTGAAGTCCCAAATATGAACAGTAACCTTCTAGCTTAAAACTGCTCATATCAGCATTTCCCATCTTCCTTCAGAGAACCAGTGTAACAAACTTCTACACATCCAGTTGGGGAGGTTGCACAGATAACAATCCTTTGTTTTAAAAGCCAAGTGACTACAGAGAGACAAAAGCTCTCTCTTACAAAGTGGCATGCACCATACACCTCGTGATGCACAACAGCTTAAAACTCCTGCTGCTGGTCAGTTTCACCTGCATGCTGTGTTGGATGGTTTCTTTTCTTAGATCAGCAGTTGGTGTATGTTTCTTTTCTCCAGTCAGCTATGACAATGCCCGCCAACCCAACCAACAGCAGTTCTAAACAGTCATGTTTGGAAGAGCTCTGATCATTATTACTATGGCATGGAATTTACTCATTTAATTGGATAGCGTAGCTTTAAACAAGGACTGTATCTAATGTGTAAAATTTACACATCTTGGGTCTCCCTGACCTAAGCATTTCCTTGAAATGGTCTGAAAAACTACAAATTACATTAATGCATTTTGAAAGCTACAACAGGCAGCTAGTTTTTGGCCCCATTTCCCTGTTTTTTATCAGTAGCTGAGAACTGAAAGTACAACCCTTTAAGACGCTCCAAGACAGGATATACCTATAGACAGAATAACACAACATTCTACTGGAAAATCTAAGGATCAAAGTTCTATAACCAACTTTGAGTCATAATGGATTAACAAGATATACAGCAGCTTGATTTATTCCCTAGTTGTAGACCTAAAATCAATCCTTTTGGCTTGAAGCGTGAATCAGACTCCTGAGCTTTTCCCTTTTGTTAATAAATGTGCATAAGTGAAACGCTCCATTTGCAACTCACTTCAAGTATCTCCCATTGAAAAATAAAGACACCACCAGTGCACCTTCAGTCTTGCATACAAAAATGCCAGATTCATAACCATGTTCAGTTTGATTTATATTGTACCAATTGCAGACAACACCTTCAATTGATTTTTAATTAAGATATCATAAAACAAAGGGGGAGAGAGAGAATTAATTTAGCACCACTTACCTTTACTTGCTTGTAACCTATGTTTTGTTTATATTTCATCATTGTTATCAAACACCTCATTCTTCAAACATAAGCATGCTAAGTGTATTAGTACAGAGAACAGAATTACTTTGGTACTACCAACTCTATCAAAGAAAGAAGAATTCACAAGGCATGCTTAGCATCTTGTTATATGGGTGCCACAGCTTCTCAGGTATCATCATGAGTTAATGGATTTATACTATGCTTTCCTTCTCAAGAAAGGTTTTAGTTCTCAGCAGAAAGTTTAGTTTTCAGAAAACCAAGGCTAGAAAGCCAAATCTCTTGTTAATTGCAGGAGCCACTTTTTTTTTAAATATAAATAAATCCTACCTTTTGATAAACCTGAATGACATGTTTCTAAAAGAAATTAAGCCAAAATAATAATTAACAAAAAATTTGTACAAAATAAATGGAAAAAGCTATTTAGAGTGAAACATGCAAAAACTTAAAATGCACAATGAAATTACAATTCAATACATTCTGAGATTAGGCAGATGATTTAGGATTTGAAGAGTCAAACTCTTAGCATTGCTACTTCCAAACTTAATTTTTCTGGGAAATATGCCACCAGTAGTTACTAGGAATTAAAACACATACTGGGGTCAAAACACTTCAAAACTCAATCTGCAAGGTCACATAAAAATGTGTTTCAATTTTCTTCATGTATTTCTACTAGAAAGCAAAAAAACAGTAACTGCTATAATCTTATCTTCAGGGTTAGGTTTCTGCCTTCCTTCATAACATTAAGTCAGCCATATTGTGCCAAGAACTGCCTTAAATACTTATTTTAGTGGTAGAAGTTGAAACAATTGCCTATATGAGAACATAATTAGTTCATAACCAAACGGATTCCAATTCCCCATAGAGAACACTAGAAAATATTAACAGGTTTTTAAGGGTTTTAAAGATTTAAAGAAGCATGACCATGTCCTTTCATGACACTATCCACCTCCTTAGCATTTTGTACAGAACCTCACAGAACAGAGCCCCAACTGTAAGAGGTCCTCCAAGTGCAAACTTAACCATCTGTAAGAGCGCTATTGTGTTACAACTGCATGTTATTTAATCAAGTCCAGATGGAATGTACATTATTGTGAAGAGTGTGTGTGGGGGGGAGATTCAAGAAAACCACACTGCACTGCAGAAGTTGAAACTCTGAGGTAAGGACAGAAGTTTGAATGCTGCCTAAACAACCAAGTGAAAGGCTTGCAAATTCAGTTTGGAATGTCAGATGGAAAATTAACAAAGAATATTGCAAACAAAAGTACAGAAAGAAGAATGAGCTGAAAGGATGTGTCCAAGTAATATTTCACTTGACAAAAAGCAGATGACTTATTTCTACAACAACCTATGCTAGCACTACAGCCTAAAGAAGCTTTTGACTCTTGCCCCTACCCTTACACCTGTTTTATCTCTGTCTGTTACCAGCAAGATATTCTGGAAACTCTGATAGCCTAAATGATTGGGAAACACAACCTGAGCTTCTAACATTACATTAAATATCAGGACTGGGATGATAGTTTATGCTGTCTACTGATGAGATCATGCAAACAGAGTGAGAAGATACTGAACTGAGCTGAAATGTTTCAGCTCTGCAGATCCTGTGTTTCAGACAGGAGAATGAAGAGCATGGAGTAAACAGCGCAGACCATACAGCCTCACTTTTTACCCCATTTGATTCAACTGCTATAAACAAATGTATTTTTAACCAAAAAGAACTATGAAAAAAAAAAGCCAGTGCATTTTAAGCTGCAGAATGTTTTAAGCCATTAATCAGAGAATGTGGACAAAACCATATAAGCAATGAACTACCAGGTCTCTTTCTACCATCTGATAAAAAGGAAATGTCATGTTACCACTCTAAGAGGCTTACCTTCTTGTTAGTTTTGAAGTCAGTTTACTAAATAGATTAGTGGAACCCCTGGTTCGAGTCTGAGAGAGTGGTGTTGCTTCATGGGACAGACTGGGGGAGGCTGGTGGCCCATTGTAGGTAGCAGTACGTCGCTCTCTGAGCTGGCCGTGGAAAGTGCTCCGACTGGCCGTTCCTCTGGGGAAACGAATACGATCAGGTGTGGTTGCGCTGCTAATGCTGTGAGTTGAAGCAACAGGAGTTCTCTGATCTGGAATAGTGCTAGAGAGGAAAACAAACAAAAACATACGCTACAACACCTTTACTGAAGCACTAGAGTTCTGCAGGAAACACAAAACACTACATTCTACAGTAAAGCATAAGCAGACACTTTTATGTGTAGGCCACGGCTGGAAATACCAACGTTATTACAATACCGTATGGAATCAAAACTTCTAAGAAGTTAGAATAAAAAGGCTGCCGAAACAGAAACCTACATAGGCAGAAAAATGTAACAGGAATATCCTGGAGAAGACCAGATAAACTAGGCATACAATGTTTCTCTGAGAAGACTGGTAAGAGGATAGATAAGTATAAAGTTTCCTCCCAGGAAAGAGAAGCAATAGGTAACTTTAGTGTGTCTCCCTCCAAGTTCCATATATTCACGTCTTTGAAAATCTTGCTAATTTGAGAGTATCCAACACAAAATTCGTTACAAGCAAACTGTTCCAAGTTGTGAAGTCCTTCAGGATACATAAAGTCTCCCACAAACTTTGACAATAGGGAATGTCCAATACTCCTAACACTAGGAAAAAAATTAAGATTCATTACTGCAGGATTATGTCACAGACAGCCTGACACACCACAAGACAAATGTAAACGATACTAAAAAATAAAATAAAATATGAAGAAACACACATCTTGTGGGCAATATGTACTGGAACAATCTAGGACTAAAATTCCACAGCACAAAGTTAAGAAGCAGTGGGTATAAGTTAGTTTCACAACGATTTCAGGTTCTTACATAGGCCTGAAGTTATCTGCGCCATTGTCTATTGGAGGCAACATCATCTTCGTGTGCACAGAGGCTGACATGGACATCGACTTCTGATGTCGCAGCCGAACACTGGAGAAGGATGTAGTACAAACTGAAGCAGGGCTAGCTGCGTAAGCGAACATTTCTGTCAGGCTGTGAGGGGGTGTGGGTTCAGGCAGAGGCAGAGAGAAGAGCATGATGGACCAACAACAAACTACTGCATAGAGAAAAAGAAAACTTTTCCTTCCATTAACTGATTTATCACAGAACACGAACTCCAACAGCCCTCTGCTATGTAAACACCATACCCTATTCTCCCCTTAAAAAGCTGTATCATTCTCTTACCATTAGCATTAGTTTGTGGTGATACTCTCCTTGATGTACAGAACCTGACTAACTCACAAGCTCTGGGCCAAAGCACTGGTATAAGCACTAATGTAACATGTATTTGGTCTTAACATTAAAAAAATGCATTAAAACCAGCTCCATTACTGCAGTGAGATACTTCGTTTTCAGAATGTATGTGTGGTAAACGAAATCAGTGTAAGTTGGAAAAGCTGCCAAATCTCAGTCTGCATCTGATAACTGAGGGACTTCACAGGCACAACTGAAAACAATATAATGATCTTTAACAAGCCCAGAGAGGCTGCCTCCCCCCAATCCCCCCCCACAAAAAGAAAGGCCTGTACATGTAGGAAGATAATAACACTTGGTGGTCTCTGAAGAAAGAGGTAGACTGTTGAAAAGCATCTCATATTTCTTGGCCGTGATCCTTAGATCCTCCAAATTACCCAAATTACTAAGAATTTGAAGAAAGGTACACAGTGCTGTCTTTGCAGAATGGTCAGTAAGCTACCAGCTGTATAACATCTTCAAATAGGCGGATGAAATAATTTTGTTTCCTTTGGCCAAAATTGGGCTTCACATTATCTAGTGATGGTAAGGATGGGAGAATACTGAAAAGGCATAATTGGGCCTTTCAGGCTACACCACCATATATCATTCATCTTAAGTTTGTTTCAAAAGTAAGGCAATTGTGATTCAGAAATACTATTCAAAGTTAAGAAACCAGTGACAGTTTCATGACACTACATGTTCATTTCCAAGTTGCTTTATGGTTACACACACTGAAATTCCAGTCCTGTTATCCCACTCTCGTATGCCAGACTTTGGAGAGGGGAACGCTACTCCACCTGCAAGTGTCAGCTGACCCACTTCCAAAGCTCAGCTCCCAAAGCACTAGTAGAAAACACCTCACAGCTCAGACATCACATCTGCTGGCTGAAACAGTTGGCAAAATCTACTACTTTGCTTTAACTTTTTAGAATCCTGAAAACTTCAGTCACACCTGCATCTCTTTACAACACTGAATCCAGCAGGATGTGAAGTACAAGCCCTACTACGGCAAAGCCTGGAAACACAGCCCAGCTTTTGCATTACTCCAGGGTATTAAGAAACTGTAAGGAAATAGAAGATTCCTCTCAAAAGCAAAACCCTAAAATCAAGTAATCCCCTAAATAATTTGCCACTAGCTTCTTAAGTACTTCCACCTCCCTTTCTTTCAAGCTGTTGCAGAAGCTGAAGGAGAAAGAATCTAGTTTTACAATACATTAGACTCAAGTTTTACTTAATCACCTGCCTCCAAAGATGTGATGGGTAAAGGTATCAATAAGGTAGCAGAGTACATAATAAACATTTCTATCTCTTCCTCTGAAGCTTTGCTAGAAATCAGCATCCTTGGATTACCAGTCTGGGAACACAGAAGCAGTGAGCTAACACTCACCAATTAGAGCCAAGGCTTATTAAAAGTCTGAGGCTGTTGTAAATCATTTGTGTTACAGAGATTTAAAGCAATTGCCTATCATTATGAAGAGTGTTTCATTGAGTCCCCAAGTATGTTAATTAATGCTCAAACTTTGGAGGAAAGCCAACAGTCATCTCCAGCAGAATGCCTGTGTCAGCCACACAATGTGTTAAAGCAGGGATGTGAGACTTAAAATCCCTTTGCTTTTACCAGTCTGGCATGGGGTCTTCAAGACTGCTTTCTTCTGCATCAGGTCCACTAACTGACTATTGAATCTTCTGAGTCTCTACACCTTCAGAATTCAGTGTGCAAGATAAAAACTGAACAAGCAGCAATAATGCTTCTCTACAGAAAGAGCAGAGACTTTTAATGTGTTCATCTTGGCTTTTAAGACAAATCTCCCAGGTTTTCACTGGATCACAGGTAGCATATGACTGGCTATGGGGGGGAAAAAAAATTCAATCTATAACAAGTAATTTAAAATAATTACTCCTGCCTTTAACATCTGCCACCAACAGACATTTCAAAAGCACAGAAATAATTTTTAACAAAACCCTGGGTTTATACAAAGCCCAGGTTTTCCTACAGATCTTGTTTCACAGAAGAAAACAACATCACATGTTTCTAAAATTACTTTGACAAGTTGCACGTACAATTGAGATACAACAGAAGAACCTGAAGGCAGGCAGAATTAATTCTGAAGAGCCAGTCCCATGTTGATCTATCCTGCATTAAAGGTTCCTGCATTTCCTGTGATCAGTCAAGCCTTTGCCCAGTCATAGCAGCAAAACATACCCAGATGTAAACTCTGAATTTTGTGCCAAATCACAGTAATTCTGAAACTGTGGTAAAATGAATGTGCAGTTTGTTGAAGCATTGCAGACAATGAGTCGTCTCCAATTGGAATACAATTAGCAATGCAATCTATTTTTTTTAACCCTATGTAAAGAGTAACAAAAGTAGCAACCAAAAATATGCGATAAAAGCTGTAAAGATTTTTTTTTCCCCCCAACAGTGGAAAATATTAATGCTCAGACATTTCAAATGGCCAAATCAGGCTAAAGTTTGTAAGGTAAGAAAATTATGTTTGAATACTATATTTGCAATAAATGGATAACCAATATGGATATAAAATAGAACTAACATAGCTGCCAAGTACTACTCAACATTAACTTCGAGCTTAATGCCCACATGTGACAAACAAGAGACAGCAGCTCGCTGAGAAACTCAAAGCTGGGCTAGAAAAATAACAAACTTCAAAATATTGCTCATTAGAAGTATGAGGTCATACTAAATCAAGGGGACACCTGAATCTCAAACATGCCTTGCAAACAACTGCTAGAAACTTTTTAAAGTGTATAAAGAAGTTGCCTGAGATACTACAAACATATCAGTTTAAAGATGACCAAAAATGCTATTTAAACTAGAAATCAGGTAATCAAATGTGATCAAAACTATTTTGGAGAGAAGGATTCCGTTTTTCAAAAAGAGTTTGGAAAGAAAAAAAGCTATTATCAAATCAAAGAAAGGATGGTGAGATTTAATCTAAATAAACCTGGTAGCATTTACAAGGACTAACCAATGAAGGCCGAGACAGACACACTAAGAGACAGTACCAAATGGCTGTGCTGCACTTCACAAGACAGTTCACTGCAGGCCCAGCTGGCCAGCTACGCATTTTGGCACTCTTCAAACTTATACTTGACTTTTTCCTTAATCACTTTCAGTTTGCAGAAAGCTAGGAGGAAGAGACAGGGTCAAAATCATGTTCTAGCAATACCTAGGCTCCAGAATTCGAACAAAGGACCATTGATAGACCTTCCATTCAACACCACAACTTCACCACTCTTCCTTATAAACTGATGAAAGGAAGGGGATAAATTCTATGCAAAAAATTGGCAGATCTTTCACTAAGTTAAATATAAACTAGTACAAAATAATTTTCTTCTCACCTTTTACAGTGTATCATACCATTAGGAAGGGGTGGAGAAAACTGGGAAGATGGAAGTACACATTCCTCCAAGCTGAAGCAATTTTATTAAGTACTAGCTATATGGATGCTCTCCCAGCAATAGTCAACTATTTAAATTGTTACCAGCTTTTGAGACTAGTAAAACTATAAGGAACAGTTGGTTGGAACTTAAAACTGTGCAGGAAATTTATCAGTACTGTTCACAAGTGGTACTCCATACCCAGTGCCTACATCCATTATTGTACATTATTGTATTTATTTTCTACAGCTCGCCAGGCTCTTTGGTACACAGGGAAGCATGGCATTAGATGTGGCTATGGTATGCACGAACTGGTTGACTCCAATTCCATCCAGTCAGGCTTTCATTCAGTAAAACAGGAGGAACAGTTATTTCTCTGATTGTTTTCACTCTGGATATGGAGGTAACAGCACTTCCCTTCTAAAGATTAGCTCTGTAAATACTGGGAAGTAATTAGACGACAAGAATATCAGCAGGGAATGTTATTAGTCCAAGACAATGGCCTATCACTGTTCCATCTTTTCTCCCTGAGACTTTGCAGAAAAAAAGGTATTCCAAATAATCCCAACAAAATACAGTTTAGAGTGAAATGTAGAAAGAGAATAGCCCAAGAGAGATGAACTTTATACTTTTAACACTAGCCAAGCCTCTTCTGAAAGTGTATATTGTGTAGCCACAGAGTTGAAGGCTGTACAAATGTGGCATGTAATTAACCAGAAATAATGAGCTTCCTTTTACATACAAGGCATAAAGACTGTGTGAATTAAGCACAGAAAAAAAAATACCCAACATACTTACAGGTGCTCCATCAAAGATCTGTACTCACCTTTCATTAGGAATCACACTACAGTATTACCGATTTTTAAATTAAGCATTATAATTTTTTTGGAAATGTGAAGACAAGGGACATATACCAGAGGAAGACATTTCATATACCTGTTCTCCTTGCCATTTTGTATCACTGAATGCCTATCAGCAGTGGTTCTTTCACTACAAACATATGTGTTGCGCCGTGTCATTGCTCCGGGGGCAGTATTATTCTACAATTAAAAAACAGAGGCTTGTTATTCTCCATAGAAGGCTTTTCTGGGGTTAAGTCTACATATAATCAGAGGCTGTTTTACTTCATGCTAGTTCTACACAGTTATTAAACCTACAGTAATTAAGTTGAGTACTATGGAAACACCCTCCAGTATTTTTCAGGCACAACGCAGTCAGAAAAAGTAATTCTAATGAGTTTTTCTTGTAGTTCATATTGATGGCTCAAAATTAGTATAATTTAGAGTCTTCAATAATCAAAGTTCTGAATTATACAATCTCAGCAGGTATAGCACTCATCTACATCTGGATAGCCTATGTCTTTAGAGCCCATTTTTAATACTTTACCACTTGTAGACTGTAGACTTTTCACACCCTTAAACAAGACAGGAAAAGCAAAGACTTAAGAAACAAATGTGATAAAACTCAGTGGGAAGGTAAACATGAACTTTAAATATTAAAATACTATAAAACACTAGACAAGTTTTAAAAACAGGGAAAAGTCAAATTAAAGAGACATTGCAGAGAATTTTACTCAAGACATTTTTTAAAATATAAATACA
Source organism: Melanerpes formicivorus (assembly GCF_026170545.1). Taxonomy (NCBI): domain Eukaryota; kingdom Metazoa; phylum Chordata; class Aves; order Piciformes; family Picidae; genus Melanerpes; species Melanerpes formicivorus. The sequence goes on along the minus strand of NW_027142400.1, from coordinate 3,135,920 downwards.
AGCATAATACATTGAGGACAAGAGAACCAGGGGAACTTAAACTACAGACCTTACTTTAGAGGGGAGTAAAGAAATACAATTACTTTGCCTCTGTCTTTACAGAGAAAGAGGGTGGAGATATGCCCAAGTTGGCGGTCAATTCTCCAGGAACGACTGAGAAGCTAGGTAGGTAATTCACAGATAACAGAATTACAAAACATTAGATGCAATTACTACAGGAAAAACATGGTGGTCCAAATAAACATGCACCCCCAGGCTGTAGAGGAAGTAAAAGCCATCAAGCCTTACATTTATTTTCTCCCCACCCCAAGAACATAACACAGGAAACTGCATATGATTGGAAAGTGGAGGAAACCTTTATAAATTGGCTTTAAAGAAAAGGATCACGGGGCAAAGCAGGAAGCAAAATAGGCTATTAACTTTAAACATCACTGCTCAGGAAAGTCTTGGGGGGAGCCAGCTTAAGGGAATGACTGGTCAGCACCTTGGATAAGCACATGTTGAGTAAGGATGGCCACTAAGAATCAGGCAGGGGACTTCATGCTCAACTAACCTTTTGGAGTTCTTTGAAGAATTACTGCTATGATAGACAAGGGAAATTCAGTGGATTTTTAAAATAGCATTAAGAAAGGTTTTGCATAAATGGTCACAGTAGAAAGTCATGGGAAGGAGGACAAAAAAAAAACAAAAAAGAAGAGAAAGGAAAAACTAGTTCAAAGCACAAAAGGAGAGCAGCCAAACCTTTCCTGTCTCCGAACCTGAAATAAAACTGTTAAAGTGGAGTATTCTCAATAACCAGCAAAAGCATCACCGATGCCTTAATACAAACTATTTCAACCATGATTCCCAAGCTGCTGATTTAACAATGAAGTCATCTTGTCTGTTTTTTTTTTTTTTTTAAGACCGCTGACTTGTTATACATCTTGATGTGAATGTACAAATAAAAATGGGAAAGTGAACTGTGCAGCCTCCTGGTGTTAACTACAAAGAGCATCAAGGGTACTTGAGATTTCCAGAGCTATTAAATAGTAAAATGCATGTTATTGTCTCAAGGGTTCTCAAGTATTTTTCACTGCCTATTCCTTAAGGATAGGCATGTGACAGGCATCAGCAGAAGCTCTCCTAGCCCCTTCCTTGTACTTTATTCCTGACACACTTCTTGTCTTCAAACTTGTTTGTTTATTTAAAAACCAACACTGATTCTTCTACTTTCCTCTGACATTTGTCCATATGCAAACTCTCCTCTCTTTACTAAACTTGCTCGCAATGGAATTGTGAGTGTAACATCAAGTTTTGCTTGTATGTTCTTAACAGGTCACACTGTGCAGGACACTTTGTGGGGCCTGCACAAACTAATGGTATACTGAAGTACTATATATTAGTATTTACAAACTATTTTGTTCTGTGTTTCTGAATGTTATTAGAGAATGAAGGTCGGAATATCAGACTCTTTTTCTGGTATAAAATATGCACAATAATGAGTGGCTTCCTTCTTTCCACCTGCCCCCTTGAAACATTAAATAAATAATCCTGTTCCTTGAGAAGTGACCGCAAACATTAAACTGTGCTGCAATGCTGCACATATAGAAAGAGAAGACAACAATCTCTGTACTGGATCAAACTTTAAAGGCCATGTGTTTTCAGGTTTGGGAGCTGACAAGCTTTGGTATTCATATCTGAAAACTGAGGACTCTGAAGATGCATTTTCCCAGCTCTTTCTGGAACCCAGAGACAGATTAATCAGTATACATTTTTAATTCTCTTTGGCTCAGGTTTCAGAGGTCATGAGAAGAGATGTCAGCATTTCAAGTTTTCAAATTTCAGTTTTAGTAAGAATACAGTTCTGGTATTGGAGCCTTTACACTTTTTGGTGTACAATCTTCCATGATTCATTGAGAAGTTCTTCAGCTATGACTTTTTTGTGCAGCCAAATCTACAGACTATTAATCTCTGAACATGACTAAGTTGCACAGCTACATAGCACTGGAAGCCTAAAACCGGTGTCAACAGCACCACTTTCCCCATGGAATGACAACTCCTAGGGTTAGGGTCGGCTGCATAAGTTCATCCTTGCAGCATCATGTGCCTTCTTTGCAGGAGGTGCTGACACTGCAAAAGCACATGTTGAGACTTCTGAGCATATGCACCAAGTCAACTCACAGTACAAAGTATGATTTGGTGGTAAATGAGACTCTCTTCCTAGAGAGTCTCATGCCCACTGCTTAGGCAGGCTCTTTTCACATTAAGAGAACCCGAGGTGAGGACTGATGAAACACTTTTGTGAATAAGCTTCTGAATAAAATATAAGAACTGATCTATTTACTAAGACTGCTGGTATGCTTTTTGGTCCTAAATGGTATTCCAAACATACCATCTATTCTCCTCTTCCAGTTTTCTTAAAGTCATACCAAGAACTCTGGGGCAGTCTTATTACAAGCATAGAGAACAAACTGAAAGCTGTAAGTAATAAGGAGTTGCTAAAACAAGGAGTTATTAGTCACTGCTAACTAGGCAACTCCTGTAGCAGGTTTTTGTAATTAATTTGGTATTTGCCCAATGAATTTGAAGATTTTTGATCTGCAGTTGTTCAGCTTGCAGAACTATTTAGTTTGCAAGAGTTTAAATGCTCTGTCAACTTCCTAAGTACTGCTTGGAGCCCCTTACTCCAACTCCAGACTTAGCTGTCTGCTCTATAACACAACTCCTATTCTTAAGTGTGTGCTTGTAAGCTATGCTATTCAACAAGAGCAGCACATAAGTGGCTAAGGGTCTCCAGCCAGAATTAGTTTGACCACTTTTGCTTTATCTGTTTTTAAACAGGTTTTTTTCCCCCTTCAGTGATTTTCTCAACATATTTATGATTTTAGAACTTAAGTTCTAAGTGTTCAGTGAGAACACAAACTCTCTCCACCTCAAACTTTTTTCAGCTTCAGGACAGCATAGCAGTTCCAACATCCTTTTTAATCCTATAGATGCATGCCAATACTGTAAGAAATAAAACTCCCTAATCAGTTCAGCACTTATGTAATATGTCAGTGCCTCCTTGCATTTCCAAGAGCCAGAAAGAATTATCTCTAGCAGGGGAAAAAACAAAAACCAACCCCAACCAAACAAAAAACACACAAGAGTCTGCACACTCTGACATGAAGAGAGACAATTTTAAACACTAATTAAGGGACATCACAAGTCTGATTGTGTGTTCATCACCTTAAACCACTGCTTTTAAAATATCAGTTGCACACTGAATGAGAAGTATCCCATAGTTATCAGCTCAAATTTTATTTCAGCTACAGTAGTATGAAATTTGACATATGACTACTGGAATAAATTCCCAGGATCTGGGGATGGTGTAGAAATACAAATCAAAACATGAAAAGATACGTAAAATATGTTGTAACATTGATGCAAAGCCATTAAATAAGCACTCAACAATACTGAGTGTAGTCCAATGAAGGACTAAACTGATTTGATTATCCTAATATTTGAGACCCTCTGGCTATGCACTGTCATGTAAGAAGAAACTAAACCTAAAGGGTTTCTGGACTGATAGGAAAAAAAAACCCCAACAAAACAAGGGACAGATCACACACACACAAAAAAATATCAGAAAATGGTTCCCAAAAATCCTGAGCTCTTGTTCACATTTATGAGTAACAGCTGCTACAGAAGGAGACAATGTCCTTCTGAAGAAACTTTGGCTTTAGCCAAGTCACTATCAGCCACTGAGCCAACTGACAATACAGAGCCAATAAGGTAAAATTAACCTTATTTTACTTCTTTTGCTTCAGATTGCCAAAAAGCTGTGAGCTCAGGAAGTTCTGTTCTAATTTAAGCAATGGTGCAGAACATATGACAAAATATGACAGCTTTGTGGGATAAGGTATAATGAAAAAGAAATCACTTAATTGCAAGTTGAGTAAAGGACTGGGAAGTAACTTTTTCTCAAAACAAGGAAGATTTTCAATAGAAAATGCCAAAGTTTCATAAATCACATGTTACAAGACTCAAGAGCTATTGTGTGAAAAACGATTTTCAACTTTACCTCAGAGGGAGGTACCACAGAATCTACAAGTTAAAGCCAAACCAAGCAAAAGATCTTCTCCCTTGACACACTGCCTACTGCTCAACCCTGTTGAGCAGTTACAGATCAGTTACACACTTCAGTGTGGTGTGGGATTTTCTGTTGTTGAGGTTTGGGGGCAGATGGGGGAAGCCCACAGGTACAGAAGCCAGACACACAGCTTTTAAATACACCTTTGAACAGTTTTTAGAGCCACATATCTTTGATAATCTTAATATATATAACTATGGCTTGGAATAGCCTTTGTAAGAAGAAAAATTAGGCAGCTTTACACAGAACACTATAAAATAGAATAATAAAACCAGAGGTTTTGTTCTTCTGTACAGAGGCCATAAAAAGTAGTTGTTCATATCAGAAGTAATCTAACTTCTAAGAAATTTCAAGGGATAGCCTTTGTGTTCCATTTTCTTTTTGAAATGATTCTTAGTACTCAAACTGTGTCTGTTTACTAACAGCTACTAGCGCTAATTATTAATACCTTCTTAGTTCTTCAAGAAGATTAAGAGGTAACTTAAGTAGCTGACTGATGCAGGGGTAAAAAGAGGCAACAATATGCAGCATCTACATTTACTCTTGATGAATGTAAAGTAGTATCACTACCACTGGTAAATCACTGGTTCAAGACCTTTCCCCCCCTCCCAAAAATATTTCATGGTTTTGATTAAAACAAAACAAAACAAAAATATTATTATTTTTACTTACACTAGGAACAGCTGAACTTTTCTTACGTTCAGGAATATCAGCCTTATTTGGATTGCTGGCATTTCCAAGCATTGGACTAGCTGGTGCAATTCCTCTTCCTGCAACAGCACTGCTGCTGGATTTTCTTGACTGAATTCCTTCCTCTTTGAGGTCACTCTCTGTAGTACTAGTCTGGCTTCTTTTGGGATATGCCACTACTGAGGGGATGGATGGTCCAGCTTAAAAATCAAACAAAAGAAACAGGAAAATATTTTTTTCTTCCCAGCAGTTCAGTAGCTATTTTTTCACTACAATGGAAATGTATCACACATGAGAATCAAAACAATTAACACTTGGAGTTGTAAAAAATACAGTTATTTAAAATTACTGAAATACATGTATTTCAGGAGACAGTAAAATACTGTGAAAAACAAAAACCTTTCCATGTGAAGACACTACTTGATTTCCATGAGAGGACTATTAATTTTATGGAGGCTTCTTGTATTCCGAGTACTGACGCTGGCTTCACTTGCTAGGAAAAACCCTCTGGAGTCATCTTGAAGACACTTAACAGGTAACTAGTTAATTCAAACCAAGCAATCCTTTCATAGCGCAAAGTTGGCACACGCCGCTGAAGACAATTTCTGATAAAACTAGGCACCTGAGAAGGTATAGCAGTGGTTTGCCACCAGCTTCCTCAGGTGTGCCAGGGGCAGAAAAATGTTTCTGCACACCTGACAGAGTGTGGCAGCCTGTTCAACAGTTCCAAGTTCCCTTTTGCTTTAATGATTTCCTGGACACTCAGAATCTAAGCCTGTGTGGATATCAAGCTTTTCTGCTGCCCCAATTACACCTTCTCAGAAGACCATACATGAAGATACATCAACTTTCTTGTGAGTGTTAGTGTAACCACAGTGTTTTATTAGTAAGATATCAGAAACTGTATGTATATACACACATATAAAAATGCACAAAACCATACACAAAATACACACACACACATATAAACAAACATCACAAAACACAGTAACCATCATCTCAGGAAAATCCCCAAGGAAAGAAACCTTTGAATGCACTTAAGGTATTTAAAAGTAGACCTAAACAGAGCCTACTTTTATGAGTCAGTATTTCAGCAGGAAGATGTTTAAGACAGTTAGCAAACCCTAAGCTACTGTCTTGCACACTTAAGTGGGAGAGCTCTAAGTTTGTTCGAGTCACTGTTCTTCAGAAATTTAATTCCTGCAGGACAATCAAGTCACACTACCCTCAGGAAACAAGAAATACTGCCAAACTGACATTTCTTGAAGTTTTAGACACAAGTTGACCTACTAGTGTCAACAGAAAACAAAAGCTGAACAGACATACAAGAGCATGGGGGAGGAGTACTGTGCTTTTTTTCAAAAAAAGAGGGCTGCAATATTCTCTTCATTTGTCTAACAAGTCTTTCCCAGGACAGTGAGAAATGCAAGGGATAGCACGAGGCAGAATAAAAGAATGAAGTTGGTGCATTCAACATTCATCTAGAAGCTGGTTTTGGAAGTTAGTTATTCAGTAAATTATTTAGCCACCATGCTGCGAACTACACTGTTGTCACGCTCCTCGCCTTTGGCAGATGGAGACAAATTCAGAGATGGAACAGAACTGGAAGCCACTACATTCTACAACACTGAAAATTGTAATTGCTCACCGTGGTCACTGTACCGCCGCTGTTTCTGGCTAGAAGATATGCTTCTCTGAACTTTGTGATGAGGAGATTGTCCAGTGCTATTATTAAGATCACTACTTGGCCTAACTTTGGCAAGTGAAAGATTGCTGCTGGAGCTTGAATCGCTTGCATCCAACTACAATACAAATGAGAATATTAAAATAAGGAGTTCAGACAAAACAAATTAAATATCTACTAGCAGTTAGAGGGAAGCAGCAGGATGATAGCTCTGCTACATAGGAAATTCTGTGACATTAAGGAAATTGCATGGAAGCCTCAACTTCTCTTTGATTTCTGTGCAACTGTCTTAGGTAAAGTTCAGCAGAATTTGCAGCTCTTCAAAGGACAACTGGATAAAAAAACCCCAAAAGCTCTCTCTACTTTCAGTACTCTACGCTCAGATTTTAACAAGAGTAGTACACACTTTGTAAAAGCCACCAAACTAACTCCGCCAGCAGAGGAACAAAGAGCAGCCTGTTGATGCCAAACCCTCTCAGCATCATGTGCAAAGGTAATTTACAATGCAGGAACTTTTTAGGTTGATCAGTCCTGCTTCTTGGTTCTCTTAAAATACTTACAGCTGGCACATTCATGCTTGAGCTCCTAGACTAGACACGACAGTAACCTGTATACAAAGTCCTTTATAAGAGTAACTGCTGAGCAAGCAGGGTCATTTTAGGGAGCCTAAAGGCAAGAGTTTACTAACTCAGAATGGTGTGAGAGAAAAATCCAGCATCATCTGAACAGCTGACACTGATGATTAGAATAATATGATTTTAAGTGTAATGGACTTCTGTGCAGGAATGCAATGCCTATAATTACTGATTTAAATTTTGCTTCTTACTTAGCTAAGGACACACTTCAACTCCTTTGTTTCTTTGCATTTGTAAGAACAGTATTTACCTCTGATGATTTTCTTCCTAGCAGCAAATACGTAGCTGTGATTTCATCATATTTCATTTTACTGAGGGACTCTTGAATTTCTTCTTGAGAATATCCCATTCCTACCATAATATCTAAAAATAAACAAACATTCTATAAACGACAGAAACACTCTTGATGTTTAAGCTAAGTGTTTAAGTTCAAGAGAAAGAATGGAACATTTAAAGGATTAAACAGACCAATTAAATGTGAAAACATAAGCCTGATGAAACACCAATAGTAAAAAGACTAGTTATTTTTTTTCAAACAGCAAACAGAGCAGCAAAGGGCAAGGGAGGAAAAAAATAATTAAAAGTAATAATTAAAAAAAACCAAAACAACACCCACACCATGTAAACAATACTATACTCTGAAAAATACTGTATTACCTATTCTTTTCTGGTCCGAGATGTCTAGTTCTGGTTCAACGAACGGTTTAAGTTCATCCTCCTCATGCCCTGCATTGATCCACCTGTCCTTCATAATTTGCTGTAAAAGAAAGGATTTAGTTAGTACAGTACACTTACCAGCACAGACAACTCCCCTATCTACTAAACATTAAAGACACTTCTACTTTTCCTTTTCCAGAACAGGCTCCGGCACCTATTCAGTTTTGTCTTGCTCCAGTGAGGAGAATCAGCTAAGCACATCAAGCCAAGCTGCCTCCCAGTCAGCTGCATTCCAGCACATAGTTGAAAGCCACAAGCCTGTAACCAGAACAGCAGCAGTGCAACAAATCTGACAGCAGAGTTTAGTAGGTCCAACCTTAACTATGGAAGTCTATAGTAGCCAGTATTGTCTTGGCCTTTCTCCTCCTTGATAGCACAAAATGCAGGCAAAAGACAACAACATAACCACCTAGCAGCCAGTACTTCCAATTCACTCTTGAAAATGTGGTAAAATATCCTGGTGGATCATCTATTAATACAGGAATCCACAAGGTAACCATCAGGAAAAGTTATATGACACATGCAATGTAATGTCACATTAATTTTGAAAGTAACTGTAGAATCAGGTGTTTTCTAACCCAAGCAAATAAAATCTTTAAAAAACTTAACATACTCAACACTCCTCCCAAACCCAATCCAAGTAACTACTCACAAACAGTATGATAAGAAGTTAGAGCTCAAAAATGCAGTTCACAAAATACAATGTCTAGTTTTATGATGCATCTTATTTGTGCCATTACCTCTAGAGTGCCTCTTTTTGTCGGGTTTAGCACCAGGAAACGCTTGAGAAGGTTTTCACAGTCTGTGGACATGTAGAAAGGAATCCTGTATTTTCCTCTTAGCACTCTTTCTCTAAGTTCCTTAGGAACAGAAGAACAAGCAGTTTTAAGCAGCAAGTCACTTAAAACATCAGATAAACATGCCAAACACTAAGAAGACGCACCTTTAAGTTCTGCCCATCGAAAGGCAGAGATCCACTCACAAGAGTATAAAGAATAACACCTAAACTCCAAACATCTACTTCAGGTCCATCGTATTTCTTCCCTTGAAAGAGTTCTGGAGCAGCATATGGAGGGCTGCCACAAAAGGTGTCCAGTTTATTTCCAACTGTAAACTCATTGCTAAACCCAAAGTCAGCTATTTTAATGTTCATATCTGCATCTAGCAACAGGTTTTCAGCCTGGAAAAGAAAGAATGGGTTTTCACATGAACTTAGAATACTCGATTTAGAATGGTATTGTTCATTTTTAATCAGAAGGCAAAAGGCTGAAATAACGCTTAACGCTCCTGCCTTGTAAAGCCTCTAGGTGTGCTCTAGTCTATCATTCACATACCCCCTACTGTAAAAGTCTCTATACAACAGCTTCAGACTATGGCAGAAGTGTTTTCAAGTGATTGGTGTTTTTCTGTTGTGGGGGGCTTTTTTGTTGGTTTTTCGTTTATTTTTGCTGTGTTGTTATTGTCATTGGTTTTGGTTTTTGTAAGTTACAAAGCCGTGATACATTAAACAAGTTATGTGGCTACAGAAAGAACAGTTTAAAGAAAGGATATACCATTTCATGCCAAACTACAAACAAGCTACACTTCAGTTTCATCACTGTAATTGATAATTCACTGTTTTAGACCAGAACGTGTCATAATTCTATTGAACTGACCTGTATCAGATTTGAATTCCGACCACAGGGTAAGAGACCATCTTTCAGTAGCCACAGAAATTTGTATTTAAATGCCTTACAAGTCCTCTTCCTTTTATTTGAAATGGTTGTATACTGTAAACACACTTCAAAGTTTGCTAGAACATTAAGACCCAAACAGAAACACCAAAGAAAAACCCACAAACCCAGACAGCTTAATAAGCACTACAATAAAGATGACATCCACAAGTACAGAAGTTGACACACACACACTTCACACATTTTCCACTTACCTTGAGATCTCTATGAACAATGTGCTTTTGATGGCAATACTGCACTGCAGATACTATCTGGATAGAAAACAAGCCCAATTATGTAAGTGGCATCTCAAAAAACCAGGAGTTTTCATCAAAAAGTTCAACCTTTACTACTGAAGCTGACATATACTTACCCACTCAGAGCTACATAGCCAACTACTACATTGACCACCAAATTTGCAGAAAAATTGCTTAATAACTCAGGTGTCTGTTATTTGATCTATTTGGTTTCTACTATACTTGAAAGAGGATTTTGTTTTTCCTGTGTGGCTAATTATAGACTAGCAGAAACAATGACTTTCAGAGAGGTTACTGAAGCATTTCCATTCCGATACTGTACACAGCTATAAAAGCTTTCCCTCTAAACTGATATTTTAGAGTCTCTCTCCAGAGATGCTTTTTCATGCTGCAGCATGGAGAAAAAAGGCTAAGAAACAAGTTTAGCTACTAGAAGAAAACACTGGGAAACAGCTTGTCAAAACTTGCACAGTGAGAAGCAACTACGCATCTGACAAAGGTATGCTGTCCAAGTGCATATGGTTTATGGCTTTTTTTAATACTGTAGAAGAGTAGCAAGCTCAATGGAAAAAATTCTCCAAGTCTCTCAAATGTAATAGGATAATTTCTTCCATCCTAATTTCCAAACATCATTAATTTTTTCCTGCTTTTTATAGCAAAGCTATATGTAAGCTATTTGTACAGTACAGCATCCTAGCACATGCTTTAGAGTCATAATCACTGCTGCAGAGCTCTGTATGTATGGAAAACCCAGGCAAAGTTTTATTATTACATGATCACCAATGCAGCCAACTGTATGTTTGCAGCTTACATGGTTGGAATTGAGGCAGATGTTATAGCTTCCTAAAATATATGAAACTGCACATAAAAATAATTTACTCTAACTGTACTTAAATAACTATATTAAGATGTCCAACACAGAAAGATGAGGTATCATTAATGTTGCAAGAAATAATTCATGATGAGACTGCCCAGCTTAGCTGCCAGATCCTTCTGTAGTGTAAGACACAATGCTTCTCCCTCCCAGTAGTTTGACCAGGTGGAAGTAAGTCAAACACCTGACCTACCTATCAGTCACTTGCGCATTTGAAACCTAAGCACCAACGTTATGATTTTTGTATCCTTGTATTACTGAATTACACACATGCAAAATGCCACCTTAGTGTATGAAAAGCTGCAATATTTCCATTCCCTACACTTTCTTTCTGTTTCTTCCTCTAGAGAAGAGGCACAAAAATGATCACAGGGCTGCAACACTTCTATGAAGAAAGGCTGAGAGAGGTGGAGTTGTTCAGGCTGCAGAAGAGAAGGCTCCAAGGACACCTTATTGTGACCTTTCAGTATTTGAATGGAGCCTACAAGAAAGATGGGGACATTTTCAGCAGACCCTGTTGTGACAGGACAAGGGGTGATGGTTTTAAAGTAAAAAGAGGGGGGATTTAGACTACTAGAAGGAAGACATTTTTTACAATGAGTGGTGAAGCACTGGAACATATTGCCCAGAGATGCTGTACATGCTCCATCCATGGAAACATGTATGGTCAGGTTAGAGGGGCTCTGAGCACTCTGAACCTTTTCTACACAGTTCCTGATAAAAGAAACTGAGGACAAACAGTTAAAGCTGTCCCTGTCCATGTCACGGGGCATTGGAACTAAACAGTCTTTAAGGCCCCTTCCAGTCCAAACCATTCTATTATTCCAAACTCCAACTTCAGTTTTTTTACACCTGCTGAAATAGACAAAGTGCTCCCACACCACTACCTGTATCATCCTTTTAGGTTTCCTCACTTTCTCCGTGATACCATTACTTTACTGACACAGTTGCAAGCTCACTCTGCAGAGGCTCCAAAGGCTGACAGCATGACAAACACCTCAAACTTTGGGATGGTAGAGACATGGCACTGTAACCTCTCACTCCTAAACTGCTTTTACTGTGACTATCTAACCACAGAAGGGCTTGCAGACAATTAAAAGCTTCCTTCAGAGATGCTTTTGAATTACTGTGCACAGCAACAAAAGAGCACACAGACTGCAAAATTCAGTCCCATCTAAATGGAAGGGAAATAATTATTAATGTCATACACATTGCATTAAGGAGCAACAGTCAGAAGTCAATGAAAAACAGCACAAAGCATGGCTGCACAGGATTGACTGACTTTTTTTCTAGCTTCCCCCTTCAGCCCCAACCTGCTCGAGCGTGAGAAATCTGACAATGCTCTGCAGGTGGGGAAAAGTAACAGAAGACTTTTTTGCTTTTTTTTGCTAGAGATAACAATTGGAGCTTTGAAATACATTTCTTGGGAGGGATTAAAAAAAAATTTTTTTTTAAATCTATATATTCACATATTTTAAAGAACAAGTTAGAGCAAGTTACCTGTAGGCAGAGAAACCATTCTTCATAAGGAATGAATGACAGAGGGATAGAAATATGACCTCTCAAGATCCTCTCCACATTGCCACAAGTAATTTTTTTTTAAATGGAACACTGAAGTAAAGATGTATTTTGTGGATTTTCTACTCTTTTTTCCCCAATATCTGTCCTAACATCTACCAGCATTAAGATTTCCAAACTGCCTCTGCAGGGATACCGTGGGAAGACTGAAGGAGACCATTACCTAACTGGTTTCAGTAAGGGAAGAGGGGGGGTTTTGGGAGACCCTCTACTGTGAGTCTTAGCATTGCATTTTTTAATGAATTCTTATCCAGATGGGCAAATTTTTCTACAGAAGAGGGGGTAAGATTGAACCAGAGATGTTTGGAAGTCTGTAACAGAAGACAAGGTGACACAAGAACACAAAAGTTCCTGGATTTGAATTTCTCACACATGGCTGCACAAAAGAAGTTTGCAATGTAGAACGCAGAGCATGGCTGTATTTTTAGTGTTTCTACACTCTCCCGTGGTCCTTGTCAAGCGTGATTGGAGTAATAGGATCACTGCCTTCTACATTCTTTTTTCCTGCTAAAACCTTAAGTATGTGTAACAATTTTATTTTTTTCCTAACAAGCAAAAAGAGAATTACCAAATTCTGCTCTTTACTTGCTACTGAGGAACTGCCTTCTCAGACAAAACACAAGTGTTTGATCCAGAAATCACATCTACTCAAAGAAGAAACATGATCTGAAGACACAATAAAATACAACCTATTGTAAGAATTAAGCTCAATATCATGGCACAACTGTTTCTTCAGTTTAAACAGAGCTACCAGCTGTTAAGATAGTTAAAGTGAAGAAAAACAAAAACAAACAACAACTATGTCTCAAGTCCCTATCTAACCTAAGAACAGCTGTACTCAATCAGATAAAAGGTTTCCAGAGAGCATTCTCCCTCCACAAATGGCTAAAAGGTATACCAAGTTAATCTGGAACTACAATAAGGTGAAACGAATAGTTTTATGATTCGTATACTTGGTAACATGTAGTTTCCTTTGACACTGTCCTATAGCTAGAGTCCTAGTGTCTAAAATACCAAGCTCTGATCAAAATTGTTTCTGTTCCTGTGCACATGCTCTTCTCTCTGGCAAAGCACAATGAGCTCATGCTATAGCTTCTCTCCTTGGACTATTACTTGGCTTTTCTCTTCCTCCCCCTCCCCAGGTGCTCATGCTTTTGAAGCTCTCAAGAGCATCACATCTTTGAGATCAAAATCTTCTAGAAGTTGTTGAGCTTGGTGGCCAGGAAGGCAGCTGTTGAACGAGGAAAGAGCAAAGCTGCCTGTGCCAGGAGACAAGACATACAAGAAAGTTAAAACATACTCTATGCATTTCAGTGGATCACAGAATAAGAGAGGTTGGAAGGGACCTGTGCAAAGGACCTGTGAAAATCATCTAGTCCAATGCCCTGCTACAGTGGGATTTACTCACAGGAACATGTCCAGGTGGGTTTCGAATGCCTTCAGAGATGGAGACTTCACACCCTCTTGGGGCAGCCTGTTCCTGTGCTCTGCCACCCTCATAGTAAAGAATTTTCTTCCTACGTTTACGTGGAACCTCCTGTATTCCAGTTTGTGTCCACTGCCCCTTGCCCTGTCACTGGACAGCACTGAAAAGAGTGTGGCTTCATCCTCCTGACATTTGCCCTTTAGATATTTACAAGCACTAATGAGAACCCCCTGCCTCGTCTCCATTCAAGTGAGGGCACCTATCTCTCTTCAGAAACAGCATTCTGCCTACTTGAGTACAAAAAACAAGAAAAAAAAAAGCACTGAAAATCTGAAGTATGTGAAAATCAACTTTTGATGGGTCAGATACTCAGTTCAGAGGGCAACATTTGTTTTTGAAAAATGAAGTTGCATATATCCTGTACTACCCACATTATCCCATAAAACTAAGCACTAAGTCTACCTGTAAAACATGTTTGACCTGTTTCCACTTAAAGGGAAGATGAATTGTTTGGGGGGGAAGGTAATTTTGAACAAACATGACATTCCAATAGAATTACTGCAAGATATTTTTCCACACAGCTCCTGATAAAACAAACTGAGGACAAGGAGCAGCAAACCATAGTAGTAGAAGTTTTCAATATTCACATCTGAGAGAGTAAAGAAAATCCTCTCAAGTTACTCTGAAGCTCTTCAAGCAACATTACAAAGAGCACGGCAACAGCCTGGGATTTAGAAGAGATGGCTGAAGTAGGAATGGCTGCTGCACAACCCATCACATCTACCCCAACACAGCACAGAACTACACACAGGAAACCCTCAGTGATAAAGGGAAGTTTGATATTTATTACTTTTTACAATATTATCTAGGCTATCCAAGTGACCAAAGGCATGGAAATAACAGAAGCAAACAACAGAAAAAATGAAATGCCAATGAAAGTCAATATGCTACACAGACAGAGATTTGGAAATGCTTTTTACAGATCTATGAAATTCTTTGCAGTGGTAGTTTATCCATCATAAAGAAAACTAAAGAAACTACTTTTCTATGACTTTTAGAGCAACTGTTAATCTTTTCATTTAAGTGGATGGATATGGACTGATCCCTGTTACATACACCATCTGCATTCTGAAACTGGCCTGTTTCATTCAAGTAACTTCCAAAATGGTACAGACCAGCTAAACTAAGGATTTATGAGATCAGTCCAGAGGAAATTCATTTTGGAATGGAGTGCACTTCCAAATACCACAGACACTGCATTCTGGCACTTCTAGATACCCTGACACAGTGCTAAAGAAACTAGCACCACTGAATGGGTTACTAACCCCCTCAAAGGGCTACTCTAACCAAAGTTCTTCCCCACTCAAGAATACAAGTCCATAACACGCTAAACAACATGAAAGACAGATGTTTTACTCAATTTGTCATTAAGAACAGAGAGTGGAAAGCTGATGTATAGGAATACTATACATACCTGTCTAAATTTAGCTCTGGCCTCCTTTTCCTTCATTCTTCCATGTGCAACCAGATAGTCAAACACTTCCCCTACAATTCAATAACAAGACAAATTAATTCTAAGTTCAGAATCTAGATAGTCCTCACTAACAGCTGCCCACAGCAGCTTCACTGGAATGACTGAACTTCAACTTCATGATTGCAGGTTAGCTCAAGCAAGGAACAACTGCTATGTAATTCAACTGCTATGTAATTAACTATACCATCATCTCCTATGCAAGAAAACAGTAAGACTTCATGAATGACTAGATATAGACAAGAAAACCAGCCCAAACATTTCCTTCCAATTATTTACGATAGAAACTGAGCAGCATAATTCTGTTTTATAAAGATGACATGTGCCACTTCAGACTCTCACATAGGTTTCTTTTGCACAACCACCACCACCCTCCTGAAAACAACAAAACCAATCACCAAAAAAAACACCCCAAAACAACTCCAACCCCCCCAAACAAACAGCTTCACATATGAGAATGTATAATCATCATACCAGCACTAGAATTTTTTCTTTGTGCAAATGTATAAAATTGTTCTGACCAAACCCAGAAATCTTAGCTTTAACTTAGGCTTGGAAGATACACTGAGAAGGGTAACTCCTGAACAAGCTCAAAGTTCTATGGTTGTGGATGACTGAAAGGAGATTACTAAAGATCTGATGTGCTTTGATTTTATCCCTTTATTCAATTCAGTCATTTTACAGCATGTCACAAACTACTGCTTGGCCCATTGAACTACTTGACATGTTTGTGAGAGCATGGGAAATTTGCTTTAACAAAACCCCTTAGTCACATACATAAGAACTCCTAAAAACAGACTAGCTTTAAAAAAGTTCTTCACTAATATGCAGAATTAAACTTTAGAGGTGGATTATATATCTAAATATTCTCTAAAAACAAGAAAATATTGTTTTGTAGTTAGCTGCCTCGCAAAGGAAGGGCTGAGTCACTACATTTTTGAAAAAAAGCAACTCCACCAAACTCAAAATAGAAAAAAACAAACACTCAAACCTCAGAGTCATACAGTAGGGAAAGCAGCAACTGATCAATCTGAGCAAATGTCAGGATTTTTACAAAACAGCTTTCCTTGCTTCCTTCCCTCTGCAGGGTTTCAGTTAATGATTCACTCAGGTAACTCACAGCTCTTTGAAAATTTTGATGGAACAAACCTGAACACCTCTTCACAATTCAGGGAAAGGAGCAACAGAGAAAGAATTATCCCAAATTAATGCAAAGTATTGCAGTTGTAGCTGCAGTTTCTTTCATTCTGCAGCCACAGAGTTCATATGTATGATGCAAGATCAGTACTTTGATAAAGAGAAAATACGGGAAACTGATGCCTGCCACTGAAAGTAACAGCCACTCCCGTCTTGCGCAACACAGCATATGCAAAGGGTACAGCTCACGGCCTTGGACACCAGCACAGCATGCATCTCTCCCTTACACAACGTAGGATCCTCACTGCTTTAGAGAACTGCTGGACTCTCTACCTCCTAAAAGCTAATCACTAGATGGCAATAGAACTTCGCTTTTAACTCTAGTACCATCAAACAGCACAGAGGTGGCTCCACAAATACCTGTACTAACCAGCATTTTAACAACTTTGTTTCTGTTTAGACAACTCTTGGCTGAATATTTCAGGGAGCTGCTAGAAGAAAACATAGGCAGGTAATCATCATTTGTACTAATTAAACCACACCACCTAATGTTCAATGCTCATTTTCTCCGAACCAAAAAAGTCTTTGCACCTCCCTCTCAAAACTAAAGCATCAGTTATGTGAGACTCCCAGCTGCTGATACCGAAGGGTCACATTGACAGGCTGAGTGCTATTAGATTTTAGCCAGCAAGGAGTAACTTAAGCCCAAATATCTTAATTGTAGCTCTGGTGAAAATATTTGACACTGCATGATGCATGATTTTACCCTCCCCAACACAGTAAATAATGAATGTTTGAAACTCCTCAAATGGTGTAAGCTTAAGTCTAACAATTCTTAGCAGTAGAAGGTCTGTGATTAAGATAGGCAAATATCATCAACATGAAAACCGGATGTTGCAGTACTCGTCAGAAAGGTCTCATCTGAACATGTTTTTTACCCACTATTTTACACAAAATAGGAAGGGAGCTGAAACAATCAGTTGAGAAAGTCAGCATTTGTTACAGAGAGGAAGAATTGATGATTGAATATAGATTTGCATTGCTTTTGACCTGTGAAAACGAGGCAAATGTTACCAAGCTGCAATAAATTCAAATGCTGGTTTTAAAAGTTATAATGAATTATGTTGCCCAAAGAAGTCCCAGAGAATATTTAATATTTTACATTATTATGATATTAATATTTGCTTTTAAAAAATGGTAAAGAAAAGTGTTTTTCCCACTTGGCAGTTTGTTTAGATTTCTTATCACATCAGAGAGGTACTTACCCCCACTTGCATATTCCATTATTAAATAGAGAGTTTTTTCAGTTTCAATGACTTCAAATAGTTTCACTAGAAAAGAAAGCCATTTATTAATCCCTTAACTGCTTGCAGAAGAATCATATTAGCACTACACACAATTCTGTCACAGAAAAACACCCACAACTATTTGTTTGCTGCCTGACAATGTCAGTTATTACTGTAAAGAGGCTTTTTCTATCTAACATTCCTAAATGGAAAATACTGTAACACATTTGGTCAGCTCACACAGAACACTTTCTCCAGAAACAATACTTTGCTGCTGTTACATGGGAAAAGCAACTAGATTAAGCAGAACTTCCACATATTTGAGCATCAACAAAAGCCATTTTTATGCACTGAACTAGCATACATGGTGACAAATGAGTTACTTGTCATTTTGCAGACAGTCCTGCAACAATACATGATTTAAATGTATAAACCCTGAACAATTTCTTGACTTGGGCTTGGTATACATTTACTTTTAATTAAGAAGCTGAATTTAGTCAAAAATCAGTATTGTACTTAGAAGGACCAAAATTATCAATTACCTATGCAAGTAAGTTTTGTGGAGAGATCGAAACATTTTTGTTTGGTTTGGCTTTGGGTTTTGCTTGGTTTTGTTGTGGTTGGTTTGTTGTGGGTTTTTTTATTTGTTTGGTTTTGTTTGGTTGGGGTTTTTTTAAGTACACAGCACTGAAAAGTATTTATCACTGCTACTTTACAGCAAATTAACAGAATTTTTTTTTAAGCTCATACCACAACAATTTAATCCGTGAAAAAGCTCATATTTCTCCAGAGTCAGAAATTATGTGAAAGAAATAAAGTACCTATATTTGGATGATTTAAGATCTTCATTATTCTTACTTCTCTAAAGAGCTGAAATAAACATAAAACATGAAATAAGTTAATGAAACAGCTAACAGCCATTATTCCTAAAGCCTGATCACTTTGACAAACACAAAAGGTAAACATTACTATTAGTATTTCAATTACATTCAATAAGCACTTATTGAAGGCAAGAGTTAAGGGCCTGCTTCTTTCCATTGAAAAGACCCACACATAACTCCAGTGGTAAGTGCTCTTCAACTCTATGGTTTGCAGACTTTTGGGGCCAGAAGACCATTATGAGCCCACATATCTTGCTGACCACTGCATCTCCACACCGTCTTTTCTCCTCTTCACAGAAAATACTGTTTTCAGAATGTGTGAACCACCACCCCCAAGCACCTTTTAAAGACCACCACACTACATTACTAGCATGTATCTACCTCTCTTTGGCACTTTGGTAAAGCCATGGAATTACTGTGCAACAACAGGAATTCACAGGTTAAAAATATCAGGTACTTTATATCACACCAGAAGTGTGTTACACAACTACTCCATCAAGGAGCAAATGTTAAGGGGAGATGGGGAGACAAGGCTCCCCCTTGGCCCCTCATAAGTATTCCTGCAGTGTGACTGAGGCATAGTGGCATCAGCTCCTGGGTTTGTCACTGCAGTTCCACTGTTTCACTGCCAGACATTCAGCCTCCATGCCTGCTCAGCCAGTACAACACACTGAATGTACTAGTCAAAATTAATAGGGCAGAACACAAATGGTGGTTTTCTGACCCCAGCAGCCATTATTTCAGGAGTACAGACTCAAAGAGATCAGCCTGCTCCCACCCCCTCTTCACCATTCACCTTCCCATGCAACAGGATTGGACCACTTCCCTTGATGCAACACTAGTACTAACCCAGAGAGATGGCACAAGGTCCAGGAATGAGTTTAACAGAAAACACTCAACTCACCAAATACAACTTTTCCATCTTTAAGTTTCCTATTATAGCTCCCTTGCCCACCCCACACACCCATTTTGGCAGGATAGGTGGTAGTTAGAGAGTACAACTGCCCAGGTCAAGCTGCAGAATCATGTTACGCCAAGAGGGTTACATTCAGAGAGCACATACTGACTGTAAAAAAACTTCTTCCGCTCCTGCCTCCCCTAACCAATACACATGTGAAGAGGGTTTTGCATGAGCAGTTATTTCCACTGAGTTCAACTTTGCCTGACACACAGTAAACTCTGTCCTCCTGCAATTGGAGGATAACATGGCAATGACATTTAACAAGTGAAAGACAAGCTTATTACTGACCAGCTATTATTTTCACCTCTGAAAACTGTTACACAAAAGAAAATTATACAATGCACATAAATCCCTAAGTCCAATACTAAAAATGCCATGTGTGTTGTTACTGCAGGATAAAACATTGCTTATAATGAAGTTTTAATAGCAGTTCAGACTCAAGACAAAAATTACTACAAGAAACCCAACCTTGAAGTGCCAATACTACTGACTTCTGAAAAGCCTAAGAATTACCTTTTTAGACAGTACACCACACAGCAGTCCATTGTGTCACTGGTTTTCCTTTGCAACAACTCCCATGCCAGACCAAGACCCCAGAGGGTTGCCATTCTTAACTCTTGATTATTTTCTATCAGCATGCTTCAAAAAGCTGGAGTAATCAAGAGGTTTTATTACAAACCTAACACCTACTTGTACAGAAATATCGCTAATGTAACATATTGAAATTAATGTAAAGAGACTGAAGCAGAACAGAAATCCACAGCTCCACAGGAATGCAAACTTGGGAGAAAAAGAGAGAGTTCTGTAAATAACAGGTAACAGCACTGCTATTAATGACAAGGGAGCAAAAATTGCTGCTGCAATATTTGCCTCAGGTCGGATTTCAGATAAAAGTGAAGACATTTAATATGTCTACATGTATTACTAACGACTCAAAAATCTGTAGGTGTACTTACTCAATAAAAGCAAAAAAGTGAAATACAGGAAACAAACAGAAAACAAGAAGAAAGAGTCCACAAAACAAAATTCTTTTGCCTTTTTGTCTTTTAATGTAACAAAATGTTTTCTGGTATTTCGGTAAAGACCAAGATTTGTGGAGCAATCTTTATTGCATTGCTCAACAGACCTTCTGCCCCACACCACAGCCACTGCTGTGAATGGCACTACACAAACAGAAAGTAAACCCAGTTTTCAGAATGCTTTTCATTATCTTATTATCCAGGTCTGTGCCTGACACTCCATTAGACATCAAGCCACTTAAATCACTGATTGAGCCAGGACACTTTTGGTCCTGCAAAGTAAGAGTTTCAAAAACTATACATGCATTTTTAATTCCCCCCACCCCACCCCGAGGAAGCACACCGCCTTTTTAAACAAACACACCCAAACACCACCACAACACTTACTCCTGAAGCTTTTCCGTATATAATTAAACACGGTCAGCTACTTCACTCTCTCTGGTCATCATAAATTTAAAAGCAGTTGAATCTATAGTTTTGAGGGTTTTTTTCTCTATTTTTCATTCAACTCAGCTGAACTGGTATAGAATATATTCTGGATACTCCATTAGCATTTTCAATCACAGCTTATATAACTGAAAGCCTCTGGTCAGCTTTTAAAGTTCTGAGTACAGTTTGTGTAATTTGCTCTCAATCGATCACTGGTATCTTCCACCCCCAATACTCAGATAAGCCTACTGGGCCAGGCTCTCACCAAGGGCAACTCCAATGCTGCACTGATGAAGACCTTGGCTGTTATTCAGCCATTAGCCTACTTATCACCTCACCCACCTAAAAAAAAAAAAGATCTGTTCATAGGATAAGTATGGGAGTACAGCCAGTTGTAATGGGCGCCACCAAACAAGAACAGTCAACCAAGGGCAACACAAAATGAGACAGCAAAAATTAGGCTAAAAATCCCAACGTTATCATGTATATTAATTACTTCTTTTTTTTTTTTTTTTAAATCAAATATGCTGATTTGGCTGGAGATAGCTACTTCCTCCATTGTACACTGCACAACTTGACGGCCTGCTGTGACAGTCAGGCTCATATCACATTTTGGGCTGTTCTAAATACACCATTGGTCCACAAGATGACTACTCTGCATTACTAACCCAAATGAAGCATGTCAAAAGTAGCTTCTACACGTGAGCCATTTGTTGAAGTGGGCAACTAGAAACAAGTTTTAAAAAAACAACAACTATCTTTGTCCCAGAAGAAATTACAAATACTTGAGAATAGGATACAAGTACCACCAAATTCTTTGTTGTAATTTTAGTTAGAGATAAATATATGCTTCAGATTGTGGATTGTGCTCCTCCAGTCATTCCACATGTTATGTGTGGCATTATGACACAGAGAGCAACTTCCACAGGGATGTCTGCAAATGCTTCACACTGTATTGTAGTCTATTTCTGAAGGAGGAATACAATTTAAGTCTTCATACAACTTTCACACACCAAGCTGAACAAGTATTTCCCAGATTTTGTCCTCCCAAAATATTATGTTCATCAGCTTCTAGCAAATGAAGTAGTAATTATCATCACATAGTCAAATTTACTGCAAACAGGGAGGTGTGATAAAAGCCCACACAACTGAGCTTCTCTGCCACAGGAATACAGCAGCAGCAGATGTAACGTCAGAGGACATAAGAAGTTTCTCAATATGGAAAATAATTTTCTTGGTTCAGGAACTTGTCACAGTGAGACCATAAAGGAAGACAACCAACTGAAAACTGTGCTTATGACTTCAATTTCTAAACAGAAATTAAAAGCTACTCCCAAATTGGTGAACAGCTCATTTTCCATCAACAGGAGCTCTACAAATGTTTCTAGGCAAAGACAAACATCCACAGTCTGCCAAACAAATGGCTTTCAGCTTTGTTGTGGTCTGGTCCTTTGACTGTAAGCCATGTTAGATATGGGGAAAGAATTACATTTAATTAATGCTGCTAGCTGACAAACTGGGTACAAAAACCCCTCACAAACCAGCAATGGAAGCACAGACACATACTGAGTAGTAATCAGTACACTTGTCAGATGTGGAGCTCCAACACATCCAGGAAATAATCCCCCAAAGCATGGGCTTTCATGAGATGTTGAAACAAGCCAGATTAAGCTTGACCAGTATATTAGGCTCCTCCTGATAACCACTCACTGAAATATGCCCTACATATAATTAGGAGCCTCAAGCAGGAAGCCTTTACACAATACAAGTTTGCCTCAAAGAAACCACAACTTGAAAATAGGGAAGAAAATAAATTATTACAAACAAAAAAGCCTGGATGTTTTAAATTCTCATCTCTCTCTTCCAGTTTTTAACATACTGATTGATACTTTCAGAAAGGACACGGTACCTGGACCACATTAAAACTGATGTTTAAGAACTCTTAAAGCTTTAACAACAACAAAAAAAAAAAAAGACCAAGACGTCTGCACATAATGAACAAAAACATTTGGCTGAGGAGCCAAGTTCTAAAAAAGGAAAATGGAAAGTCCTTTAGTGCTATTACATGAACCTGACCAAAAAAAGCACCCAAGCATACAATGGCAGCGCTAATTCAAAACGAAAGAAATCAAATTTTGAGGGGGGTGGGGGTCTAAGAGGAAGTCAGCTACTGTAGCATCAGCACTTGTTTCCAGCGAGACCAATAGTCACTGGAAGCAGGTACACAAACACATTTGTGGAGAACAGTGACTATGACTAACAGCACCAGCATGGGTAAAAGGCTCTAAGAATCCTAATTTTGTTAAAAATAGGGAAGGACTGCTTACAGTTTCCTCTTTGCTAAGCATGAGCAGCAGAGTAGCAATCAGGTCCTACAACAACAGTTAGGAGTAGCTGCATGTGGCTACCGCAGACTTCCTCAGCAGCAGACAAGAAACTTGACTCTTCTGAAAAACTGCGCTGCTGAATACTGAGCTGTAAGGACAGCAGCCGCCCAGAGCTTACTGACAGGGCATACCAAGAATTACTGCTCCAGAAAGCAAAGCAAGTCCTTAACAAGGTTAACTTCTTCCTGCCAGCTGAAGTATCAGAGTGGAAGATGCGATACAAGGAAATCAGAACCAGCAGCCTAAATCACCATTTGCTTCCCCACCTAAGGGTTTGCAGCTCCACTGCAGCTGAGACACTGTATACCACACCCTCCTCTGGGCACAGCCCTTCCCTCCCCACCATACCTCAAATATTTTATCACTCTGTCCAGAACTGCATGATCAGAAGCACTTCCATCTTAGCTTCCCCTGTATCTATAGGTCACATGTGCAGTTGGCTTCAAATACACTGAAGGCTATGGCAATGCTGAGAGTGCTTGGAGGAAAAGGGGCAAGAGTTTGCAAAACTGGCAAGTAAGGTGGTGTGTATTCACTCTGCTTCTTATGACAGACGGGCATTTAAAGAGAATTTACTTTCAATTTTTGAATTCACAACACTGATATACCTTGTGAAATATTCTTCTGTGCTTGTGTAACAAATGAGCTTAGAGAGGAGAGCACATTAGCAACCTCCTGCCACAAATTTGATCTGAATTCTACCCTATTATTCTTCCAGACTCTTATTTTAAGCAGCCCATCGGTAGACAAGACCAATTTACAAATTACACTTCATAATCTAATTTTATAAATGGCAACTAAAAACAATATTACAGAGACATAAGTAGACACAGAGCAGGCTGAAACCCAGGAATCAAAGGGTCAACATGCACACTGCCAGCTTGTGGCCTTGCTAACTGAACACCTGTGACTTGTAAAAGGTTTGCTTTGTACCCGAATACAAGCTCAAGCTAGCATTACGTCCCAATCTCAAGATAACACCATTTGATGGATTGAGACTTCACATTTTTGTCTGAATACATGGCTGCTCTACTTTTCTCTGGCCATTCTTTCCGTGCCCTGACCCCTCCCCTTCATATCACACAGCTTCTGTTCCTCTTCCAAATGCTTCAAGAATGTAACATTTTCTTCAGGTATTCCAAATTGCATAGATCTGCCACCCAAATCGACTTCATCTAATCCATCATTATTACCTAATATGTATTTAATGTCTTTCCTGCTTACCCAGAAATTACCAATAACCTCAGGGATTAAGATGAAAAAAAATTCTGAGAAAACTGGAACTGCATTTTATCTTTTATCCAGCCTACAGAGTCAGTAGGAGCTGCTAACTGCTCAAACAGAGCCTCTCTTTTACATGTTCTTTGCCTCTCAACCAAACCATTCAATATAAGAACTTGTGTGCTTGTCCAGTTTACTTTTGCACCATTCATTCTGATAAAAACATTCTGTGACATGATCATTTTAGCATTTGCATAAAATCAAAATGTGTGTATTCTCCAGTTTACTCTGACAATATTATTTCATTTTGTTTGCGGGTAAATCCTGATTATTCTCTTGTTCAAATAGAAACATTGTAATGAGATTTTTTTTTTTAATCAAAGTAAAAAATAGTAAATATAAAACCTTTGACTGCAGCACTTAAAAGGACAGTTTGAGAAGTCTGAGGTTAAAGTGACATTTAAATGTACTTCCTGCAGTCACTCCAAAGCAGACTGGCTTGCCTGACGAAAGAGTAGGATTTATAACTACTTACTAAAATAGATAAGGCAATACAACTGTAACAGCACGTTAAACATTTAAGGCTAGAGGGAAGAAACCACAACAGCCATGCCCCAATTTGTTCCATAAAACTGCATCACCTTTTCTGCTGCAAACTACATGAAAGGCATAGATACTGCTCGGCCTTCAGTCCAGAGGCAGTATTTTCACAGCCAGTTTAAGAGGACAGAACACAAGCTTTCTATTTGTACACTTAAAAAAATGACCAGCAGGAAGGAGACATGGGGGCATGACACCAAACCACAAATGTCCTCTCTACAGGGCTGCTTGGGAGACAAAGGAAGCTGATGATATCACTGTTTTCTCAGTTTATAGCTCTGTACAAGTTCATCTCTAACTACTGCAGGATTATCAAATGTATCTGTTACAAAACTAGTTATTAAATACAGTAGTCAGATGTGTGCAAGGTATGCAATGCCTTGGATTCTCCAGCACAGGCATTCAAGGTTCATGGAGGAAGGTAGTGAAACAAAACAAGTTACAATACAGTGCTAAGTTTAAATGTAAAAACCTACCTTTTGTAGACTAGTTGGGTTCAGCTGCGTTTTGTCAATTATTTTTATGGCAACCTAAAGGAAGAGTTCATAATCAGTATGTTCCACATGAACTATGCAGCGTTATTATAAGACAGTCAATTCCTCTAACAGGAACTGAAAACACAAAAATTACACAAAAGTCACTCAAGTTTCTTCAGCAAATTACATACTTGTATTTAAACTAAAAACACTTGAAATTAACTGCCAAAGAGTAATTTACATTTACTGCAACAAACTAAACAAGAATGGAAACAAAATATTGTATTTTAAGCTTAGAGAGACAAGAAGCTCACTTAAATCTTCTGCTTGACATTAAGACCCATGAGTGCAGTGGAAGCTCCAACACCACACTGTCCTAATAAGAGAGCAGGGTGCCTGCAGACATTTACACACTGTAACTACACAACAGTTTACATAGTACTGACTGGACATTCATATTTTGTGAAGATGCTTCTGAAAGCAGAGATTTCAGAGAAACTTGAAAGTAATTCCACACTTATTTTGCAAGAACTAAATTAACCTCTGGAAACTCACTAAATATCTGCACCAATTTGCTCCCTGATGGATATGAAAAGAAATGTCACTTCTGCACAAAAATACATTGTAATACAATTTCACTCCTTTACTGGTTCTCATCTTTTCAGTAAATACCACACAGAAATATTAAAGAACAAAATTAAAATCTTCACATAATAATCCAAAGAGAAATTTAATACCATGCTAACTAGTCAGAACTTGAAGAACTGAGGCAATGAATAGGCTCAGAGATGAGCTTCAGTGCAATGCAATTTGGCTAAAGGATGTTAGAACAGGAAATGGGAATCTTTCTTGAATTACATGCCAATTGGCATTTTTCTTTTCTAAATTAGAGACTAAACATACCAGAAGAAACGCTACAGAAGCCAAGGAGATGGTGCCTCTCAAAGAGGCAAGATTGGTGCAAACCAAAGGTTTTCAACTTCTCTTGAATTTTTGGCTCCAACAGCTCCCATTTCTCTACACTGTTTTGTGCTTTGTCATTTCATTAACTTGGGGCTGGCAATGTTTGCATCAAAGCAAATTTATATCCTTACATTCGTGTGCAAAATCATGATGGAGAGGGCAAGAGGGGAACACAGAGTAAATGCTTGGGTGCATCACAGAATTATGTGATGGGTAGGTGTTTCCTGAAATCAAGATTGAAGATTTTGAGCCCTTCTACATGCAGGATACAATGAGATGTCAACAAGAAGATATCCAAGTATTCTCTTGCTTTAGGGAACATTTTCTTCTAAGGTATGTTACTGAAATCAAAGATCATTATTTCCTGAGGCAAAATTCCATTGCAAAACCTTGAGAAATCACTTTAAAAATACAAACAAGAGACGAACACATTAAGCAATAGGTATTTTTATATTAGCAGTTGTGTATGAAACCAAGACAGATTTTTATCTCTACCATTATGCCTCTTGAACTATTGTCATGAAAGTAACAAAGTTATTCACTTCCAGCAATCTCTCATACAACCATGCTGGACATAGAGTGGCTGCTGCCTGTCAGCAGCAGATAATCTTATTCGAAAGTCACCTGTTGTCCCAAGACTACTCATGCCACAGAAAATGTCTGTGGCTTGGTAGCACATTTCACTCAGAAGCTGCACTTTGTGTTCTGAGATGTAACATTATGGTCAGCCTTTGAAGAACATAGAATTCGTTTCAACCCATGAAGTCTAAAGGCATTTGGTTTTGGCAAAATACAGCTCTGCTTTCTCATTGTGCATTGGTGCCAGATGAACAGAGACATCTCTGACACTAGCAAACAAATTCAGCCCTGGAGACATGGGGAAGTACACACTTCAGTTTTCTGACATGCAGACTCAGACTTCTTCAGTGCACTAATTATAGCCTTAAAGGCAGAATGAATGCAGAGAATTCCTATCCACATGAACACTGAGAGTGCATGTCAATACTGAGTTTGAGAACTCAAACCTCATCAACAGAACAGGGAGCAATTTGAGGTGCCTTGAGCAGGTTTTTCAAATCACAAGCAAAGGAAGCCTGCCCTCAAGAATAGTTCTCAAAAGCCTGAGAAATAACATCTTCTGTTTTACTAAGCACAGTTAATAAAGCATCAAATTGCCTTCCAAAGCAGAAACATTACTCTCTTTACACAAAATTAATCTGGAACGGTTTCAATTATTGTGTGCTGGGGCCAATGTTGGAGCAATGCAAGTCCACCTATGCTGTCAGACTGTTAGTAGAATTAAAATTAACTTTGCTTCCACCATCCACAGTAACATGACTTAAAACATTAACTCTTGTTCTAGTCATGTAGGAGAAAAGTGATCAAAAGTTGAGACACTGAGCAAACTGTCCAAACTGTTACTTTTCAGAACCTGTTCCCTCTCTTAAATTTCACTTTTTCCAAGGGAAGCATAGAAAGATGAAAACAGATTCCTTGGAGTGAGACTTGGATCCTGAAAGAATCCTGTCTTGCTAGGAAACTTCAGCTTCCTGGCTACTAACTGAGCACATGCCTTCAATGAACAGAAGGGATACATGTATTTTTGGCTGCAATTCCAATAAGCTCAGTAACACCAAAAGGTAGTTTTATCTTTTAGATTAATTTTGGCAAGCATGCAAAACTTGCCAGAGGAAATAACCTTTGATAGATTACCACAGAAAATACGTGGCAGAGAGTCAAAGAATTAACAAAAGCAGATTTACAACAAAGATTCTTGGTTTCAAAAGGGCAGACAGACTACAAATAACACTCTCCTGGACAAAGAACCTTGAAGGAGTGTGTTTCCAAACACCAGCTGTAGTGCAGTGGAACTAACCCTCCCCACCCTAACTGCAGTAAGCAGAAGGCCACACATTACTTGGCATGACAATTCAACTCCCTCAAATTAGCTGATGCTCTAATCACCCCACAAAGGGCTGAACATTTCTCCCGTTCTGTCATCTGAGGCTAGAGTCTCATCATACACCTTGCAAACACGCTGCAGATGAAGATGAGAGTCCTGGACCTTACTCCAATTGGGAATATGAAAGCTGCATCTCAAGCAACAGGAAAATTCATATTGCAACTATGCTAGAAGAATGCTTGAACAAACATAACCTTCCCCCCAGGGAGCAACATGAAAAGTGTTGATCTGCATGATTTAGAAGTTAATCAGCACAGAGACTTAAAGAAGGAATTGTCATAAAGTAAAACT
Source organism: Melanerpes formicivorus (assembly GCF_026170545.1). Taxonomy (NCBI): domain Eukaryota; kingdom Metazoa; phylum Chordata; class Aves; order Piciformes; family Picidae; genus Melanerpes; species Melanerpes formicivorus. The sequence goes on along the minus strand of NW_027142400.1, from coordinate 3,107,091 downwards.
GAACTAGACACTTAAAAGAACATTAAGAATAGCCTCACAGATAAGAAAGAAAGAGTAAGTAGGGTACAAATACGGCAAGGATACAGCATAGATGAAAACTCATTTGAGCTTGACTCATAAAACTAAGCATTCTACTCTAGACTTTGGTACGTAAGCTGGACAAAAAGAATAGGAACAAAGACAAGACAGCCAGTAGGAATGAGTGTGTAAAGCAGGAAATCACAAATTCAGGAAGATGAGTGCTCTCCAGCTAAAGCCAGACTAAGAACATTATCCTGGAATTCTTAAGAGTGTCAGGTTTAAACAAAAAGGGAAAAAAGGGGGGGGAAATGAAAACGTATTCCTGTAGCACAGGTTTCTAACATCCACCAAGAACAAAGCAGCCCACATTTAGAAATGATCAGACTGTTTTTTTCTAGTAGAGCCATTTACCACAAAATTCTTGAGCTAAGAAACTTGCAGAGAAAACAGGGAAACAGACAGAAGGGTTAAATGTAACATGTTTTCCTACAGTTAACTGTGCCCTATGAAAACACAGGATACGATTATCTGTACTGTAAAGCCTCATTTAGGAGAATGAGCTAGATAAACTGAAATGTGCACAGGATGTTTTTAATTTTAAAAAAAGGGAGAAAAAGGGGCAAAAGAGATTTCAGATTGGAAATAAAGAGTTTTTCAAGGACAAGACTGAGGAACAATCTTGTTTAATATCTGTATCAGTGGCCTTGGCACAGGAAGTCAAGCCATAATGATTAGGACTGTTGAAGGAGTGAAAGTGCACTATCAAATACAATGGAAAACTGATATAAGCAACCTTGGAGATGAGTTAGCAAAGAAAGCAAGATTCAACAAAGTACAAGGCGCTGTTGCTGTTCGCAACCTAAAAACAATGTGACAGCCATGAAAAAGGTTAGCACAATCTAAAGGCTGATCAGATAAGGGCAAGGGTAAATGAAAGACAAGGAAAACTTATCAAGGGTACTGTGAACAATTCTGCTCATATACATCAAAAATATGTAATCATCATCAATGCTGTACAGTTCACCTAGCAAGAAGAGAATTTTTTATTAAATCTCTCACAAACAATAATTTTAAAGAAGTTTAAAGTATCTTCAAGATATTCCCATAAATCTATATTAACTGTTCCCATCAAAGGAATGCCACTCATTCTAGGTAACCACAACCAAGGCCCATGTCCTGCAAAATATTGATGCTCTGAACAGACTGTGTGACATCTATCCCGTAAGAGTTAAAGGAAATTTAGCACTTAATCTTTTAAATTTTCACCATTCACACTGCACTTTATTGGTTAAAATCTCAGACAAAAATAAACCAGAGGTCCACACACAATTGTGTGCAAGTAAATTAAAATACACTTCAACTTTTGCAAAGCAATGTGTGGCACATGGTACTCCCAACTCCTATACCTGTACTAATAGCAAAAAATACTTGTACTCCCTGTGTTAAGGAGGGAACTTAAGTGAAAAACTATTAAGCAAAAACTTTGTCTACAAACCAGCACTAACACCAGAAGGCAACTGCTGATCACTGGAACTGGGGTTTGGCTTACAACAAACCCCAAACCCTCCCAACAAATCTTGCAAACTTACATTCCCTCTGTTTCATCTAGTCCCCCTGAACTCCATATTAGCTCAGAAAAAAAGAAATTCCCTTCAAGTGTTGCAGTCAGCCACATATCTTTCTTTAGAAGTCCTTGCTGATATCAACAAACATTTACTTAATTGGACAGGTTTGGCAACACACAAAAAAAAAAGGTCAACAAGGTGCAAGGTGTTTCTCCCTCTTTCTATAGGTAGAGCTGCTATTACTGAAACAGCAACAAGAAACACTTTGTAACAAGCAAACACCACGACAGCTCACCAAATAAGAATCATCATTAAGCTCAAGTTATTAATTACATTACAACGGCATGCAGAAACTGATTATGGAGCCAAGTTAGACACTAAGAAGAGACACAAGACAAAGCTTATCTACACCACACAATACTGTCCAAGACATGCAACACACCTCTGAAGCAAACTTGAACACAACTAAGTTGGACAGGGACTTGTCAAAAATACAAATTTAAAAGACTGTTTTCAAGAGAAATTGTTTTTTAACTATTGTTTTAAGTAAAAAAAACAAACATAGTTTTCCAGTTCTATTTTTTTTCTACATCAGTAGCAGTATCTCTAGTAAAATGTGCTAAATGTTCACAGACTTGGATGATACTATTCTAAGAGAACCTTTACACCTACTGCAATTTGCTACTGTTTACACTCATACCACTTTACCTCTCTGCCAGTTAGGATGTGCCTTGCTAGTTTGACTTTTGCAAAATTCCCCTTTCCAATCGTTTTGAGGAGTCTGTAATTTCCAATATGTGGCTGTTCATCTGCACAAGAAGCTATAGAATTCCTGCAGCGAGCTCCAGAGCGCCCAGTTCGAGAGGAAACTTCCTGCCGTCCATCTCCGTGGGACGTGTGCTGAAATAAAAACCATACACAGGTAAGGCTAAGAAATAAAAGACATCAACAATAAGAAGCATACAACATTGAAAAACATTAGCAATTCCTTTGAAGAAACCTTCAAAGGGCCCAGCTGAAGCTTAAGATTCATGCAGCACTTTGCTCTAGTATAGACAATAAAGAAGTTCACAGTTCATAACACATCACCCTTTTCATCACCAGGTAAAGACCAAGCAGAACATCACCTGAACTTATAACAACAGTAACTTACATAGACTGCTGAATCAGCTACAGAACATGGAGGTATTCGACATTTGTATTACTTGGCCTAACTAGAGCAGAAAGGCCTTTGGAAAGGAGACAAACAAAGCTTTTCCAAAAGCACACAAGGTAAAACATTCACCCTTACTGGACAGCATAATGCTACTGATAACATCATAGGACTTTTTTTTCCTCTTGTAATAGACTCCTGTTTCTACAAAACCTCATGACTGAAAATACCCAGGACAGCGTGGAGAACAAGGGAAAAAATCTTACCTAAGGTATAAAACCTCAGATTGCAGACAGTATGTCAGTTCTCTGTAACTGCTATCTCTTAAGTTCCTTCCACTTGGTTTCCCTGAACAGTTATTAATTGTAAAATGGATGTATCTCATAACTGTAATAGTCCTTATTCATTAGATCACATGGCTAAGATAATAGTAAAGCATTTTTTCATTCTCTGACAGCCTGTCTATGAAAGAGCAGATCCCCTCGTGTCCCTTAGTTCCCAACTCATGTTTGAAATCTGTATGCCAGCTTCGCTAATTAAAACATTCATTAAAAATCCTCAGTAGTCTGTGAATGTGAAGTAAATGTCTGAATACACAGCAGATAAAATGCTAAATCTACAGTTAGTCCAGAAATCTCAGACTTTGCTCCTCTACTACTAGTCCTCCTCTCTGAAACCCATTGGGAACAACCAAAAATGTGACACAGAGCAACTCCATCTGAAAATCACTGTAGCATAAGGATGTGAGATCATAAGCTAACAATCATGGTATAGGCACAAATGAACAAATCCACACTCTATTTAATAACCTGATGCAACCTTGTGATCATATACTCTGGCATCTTAACTTCCTTGGTTTGTTAATTTGAGTGCAACAGCTGTGATCAAATTATTTTGAAAAACACATTCACTTCATTTAAGAAATACTACTGACAGAAGTCTACAGCAGCTCTTGGAAAATTGTTTCAATAGCTACTATTTCAAAAATATACACACACACTGTGGTGCTATGTTTGAGAATCAATCTGACTTTACCTTCACTATGATCACATTACCTCTTTACTTTAGTAAGTGTTATACATATATATATTGAGCTCCCTAAACAGGCTGCTGTAGGAATGATTAAAGATAAGGAAACATTTCTTGTAGTTCTTTTCAGAACCCTCTCCTATTTTTCAGTATCTTTTTGTGGGGTTCATGCTAGAACTGCACATGCCAACAGTAGGTGCAGTAGGGCTAAACACAGAGACTGCATCTTGTGTTCAACACTCCACTATTTGACATGGAGAGAACCTTTTTGGCAGATCACCTATAGCTGACCACCCAACAGTGACCGTAAGTCTTTTTAAGAATTACTGCTTCCCATTCCCTTACCACACATAACCGACTTTCATTCCTGGTTCCTAACATTCATGATCTCATATTTGGCTGAAGTGAAATGCAGAGTTACCTTACATGCAGGTTATTACATGCTCCTGGTGATTGTTCCAACCTGCCCTATGTAACATCCAAGTAATCTTTATCCTAGTTTTTGGGAGCAGCAGCATAAATTTCTTCCAAACCACTCATAACCGGTACAGGAACATGGAAGCACACCCGCAACAAGATCCAGTCAAGATTCAGTGCTCGATAAGGATTAATTTTTCTCAGTAATATCTGTATTATTATTACCTGGTCTGTAACAATTGAGTATTTATCAATCAATAATTCTCAAGGAGAAGGTGGTCAAGAACAGTCACCCATCTGGAAGAACTACTAAAGCTAGCAAAACCCTGTATCAACAATTTTGCTAATTTGCAAGTCTTTAATACCAGGCTGGTGCTGGTTGTTCAGGCCATCCTGCTTATCCCTCTATGTACTGGCACAGCACTGCCTAACTTCTTCACTTCCTTAAACTTTGACTTCTAACAAACCTTGCAGAATACAGCGCAGAGAACTTCTCTGTCAGCTCCTTCGGTACCTTCCAGTGTCAAATTATTCAGACCAGCTAGAAAACATGAGCAACTGCTGATGCTAACATACTCCTACATTGCTACCCCAGTGACCAGGGACCACAGTGTTCTGTACAGGACCATGAGGGTCTTTCTTGGATATATAAAAGGAAGGATCACTTTTAGTTCCAGTGTAGTATCCCAGGAATACAGCTGTACTACTTAAATTGTACTACACAGAGATGATAGCCTACCTTGGAAAAAGAAGTGTATCAGTACTATTTTGACTACAGCCCTTTCATACTTGGGCACGCAGGACAAGCACACAAACTGGCTTCAGCAACAGCGAGCCTGCCTCCACACAGGCTTACTAGCTTGGGCTCTCCAGCTGACAGATTCAACACAAAGACTGCAGCGTCAGCTGTGTGATTCAAAAGCAAACAGAGTATCTACATCTGTGCTGTCTTGTGCTTGAACTAATAAACTGCATTAGACCTAGCTTATGAGGCAGCTGAGATGTAGACATCAGGTACCATGCATTCACAAACCAGAGAACCTCTGTACAGCCTATTCAGAACTCATCTTACTCATACCCTACTTTATATAAATAATATTAGGTAAAAGAAACATTCTTCCATCTAGTAAGCTACCCCATTAATACATCAGCTTGATTGTCCTCTGTGGAGAACTGATTTCCTGTGTCCTACCATTTTTTTCATGCTTTCCAGCTTTACACTTAAAAGGGAGGAATCGACAGCTGTGACCATACTTGGAGTAGCATTGATAAATTTAACATAATCTGTCTGTACAGAGGTTTGCATTTCCACCCTAACCTAGACTTACCGCTTTTCAAGAATATAACTTTTTTCAGCTCTGGTTTTTCGAATATCAAGTTGTGTGTTCCTGAGCAGTTTGTATCTCTCCAAATGACTTGCTCATAGCCACACTTCACTCCATAGAACTCTGACCATTTGCAACCGCAAATAATTTAGACTTTATTTCGCTTCAGGTAAGTAAATCTATCAGCATGTAAGATTATTATATTGAGCAGAACACAACCTTTCTAAAACCTGCAGAAAACAGCTTCCCAGTTTCAACACGTTTTTGTTTGTTTTTTTGCTCATGGAAAAGAGGGAAGAGGGCTTAGTAGCATACAGTACTAAAATGTACAAAGTCAAAAATAAATGTGTTTCTCAAAAATTAATAGAAGTGTTTCTCCCCCCCAAATACTTTTCATGAAGCTGTGATAGGTAGGTGGGGAAGCTAAATGGTATAGAGAAAAGGCAAAAATACAGATGATGAAGAAAAAGTTCAAGTCATGCGTTGGCTTGTACAGCATTTGGCTGTACTCAGCTACTTCCCAAGGTAGTTTCGTTCAGCAAACAGATAAACAGCTCAAATCTCAGTCTGAAGAAATAGTAATAGCATCTTCTACACTGTCAACTGCAACACAGGACATTTGTCTTTTCCCAAGCAGACTCTCAGCTGCAGGTTTTGCCTCCTTCCAACTCCTGACCCCTGAAGAGTCTCTTAAATTCCAGGCTTCTTTCCCAAGTCTTCATTTTTATGGCTTCATTAAGAAAGGGAGTTTGTTTTAATATCACGAGATTTAGAACAAACATATTTATTTGTAGTAAGTTTCCACACATTGTGGTAGGTGAGCTGTATTTCTTGGAGATGTGTTCTGTTTAAAGGTAATATTCATGACATCCACAGTGGCTGAGGGATTCCCAAAATACTTACCTTCACACAAAGAAAGACCATTATACTACAGGTGGGGAACCAAAGCAAGGATACTGGGAACTTTATGCAGCTTCCAGCTAGCCAGAGTCACTCTCTTTTAAAGTTTCCTGAAATCTACTCATGACAATAAAGGACCTTCTTTCAATCCTGCAATACATCAGGTTCCACTTCAAAATATTTTGAAATCTTTAAAATTCTTTAAAGGTTGTTTGAGGGTATTTTTGGGCACATAGTAGGAGACTTCTCCAAACCCCTATCCATTCCCATGCCAACATGATGAGGTTTCTCATGAGAGAAGAGTAAAAAAACCAAAACAAACAACAAACCAAACCAACAACCAAGCAAAACAAAAACCAAAACCAACCAAACACAGGGGAAAAAAAAAAAAGGCAACCAAAAAAACCCAACCAAACAAAAACAACCCACAAACAAACCAAACCAAACAAAAAAGTGCATTCTCTTCCTCCCCACAGCCCCACCCTGGTATTACTAAACCCAAAAGGAAATGGAGTAAAACATCTTCATTTGAGAGAAACTCTACTGTGTGGGAGGGACTGAGCCTAAGACCAGCTGTATTTGGAACACAACACAAAACCCACCTTTTCACAAAAGCCTTCCCCCAATGATGAGCCGACATCCTTTCATAGCCAGATAATGATCAGCATGAAGAGAAAGAAAAAGAAAAGAAAAGAAAGTAAAAAGCAAATGAAGTATGAAAGTGCTGGTAACTGAAGTATTTTTGACATGTTCGCTTTATCCAGTGTCTGCATAATTAGAGAGATCTTAACGTTTACAGCATTAGAAACACACAGGGCAGAGTATAACGAGTTCTTATACTGCTTAAGAAGGTGCCAACAGCTGAGAAAAACCTGGAAGAGACAGAATCTTCATTCAAAAAAGCTGAAAAACTTTAAGAAGTTAGAATGCCCAAAAATCCATGTTTACAGTAAGTAGGAAGGGTTTTTTTTTCTAGAACAGAAAGGACAAATGGTATCAACATTTCTTTAAAGTATTTATACAATACTGAAAACTATCTTCTCATCAGCCAAATGAACAAAATGTAATCTTACAAAAGTCTCTAGAAATTATTATTACCTTAGCTCTTACCTCATCTTCGCATGAAATATTACAATGTCATACTATAGAATTTCTTGGAAAGCTGTTCAGACCTGTAATAATCGTGACAGCTTCAATTCAGCAATTTTAGTTCTAAACCCCCCTGTACTTAAAGCCTGCTCCTTAAGAACATTTGAAACTACAACCAACTAATGAAACTGCTCAATTACCCTAACTTGGGCAACTGACATTAGTAAATGGCTGCACACTCCCTATCAGTATTTACTTATCAAGAAGCATATCACGTTTTGTTTTGGTTTTGTGCTTTAAATGGAAACCAATTTCACAGCAGCTGTTTCTAACAATTTGTTGTATTTTATTTCTCATTTATGATTAACATCTTCTAAGAACATACACACTGACAAATATCCTCAAAGAAAAAAGGTTAGCCCTAAGGATATTAAGAGGTAGTGTCTTATTGCACAGATGTATCAGTGAAACAGCACAGTAGGGCATCCTGCAACTGCTGACAAAGGAATTCTACTGGAAAGTCGAAACAGAGATTCCTGGCAACCACCAAGAGGTGTCATAGCAAACACACAACCACAATTGCCTATATACCAATTACTGCTTTGGGAATCCCTAAGTTATCACACATTATAAAATATTACGTTATTTTTCTATGTTATAAAACAGAAAGACATCTGTTGAAGATATTCTGTACTTTCCTCATTTTACTTCCATTCTATCTCTGACTAGGACACAAATCAGAATATGGAGAAAGATGGATTTTGTCAGAGCCAGTATATCCATGCTGGTGTGTTTGCATATCCAATTCTTTGTTTCTGGCATATATAATTCAAAGGCAGTTTCTGGACTAGCTTTCTACATAATCATTCTTAAAGGTGAGCAGTCACGGTTTCCATGTCACAAAATTGTTAATACTATTCTACAAAGTAAAATATACAACATAGCATGAAAGTTATCAGTCCATGAAGGTAGATTCACTGATGAGTACTACAGCCCCACCATTATGGATGCTGCGATCAAGTGAAACAACTGAGCAGGTGAGAACTCAGCAAATGAGACAACACAGTACATGTTACAGCTGGTAAAGGAGAGAAAACACTAATTTGGATGCTTCTGTTGTGAAAATGTGAAGAATTGACTATGCAGTTCTCAGCCTACCATAGCACTCATCTGTTTAACTGGTATGACAATTCATGAAAATGAGTGGCTATTTTAATCAGGTCATGTGTGCCAAATAACCCATTTAAAGGAAGACTATAAAGAGTAAATACAGTCTCTAGTGCACACAGGATATACCTCTTGACACATTCTTTATTCTCCCTGACCTCATCAGGGAGAGCAAAAAAAAACCCAAAACCAACCAACCCACCCCCCCACCCCAAAAAAACAAAACAAACCAAACCACAACCCCCACCCCCCCCCCAAAACAAACAAAAAACCCACCCAATACACCAAAACCAACAACCAGGAATAGCAGCCAGAACAAGGCAGCTACAGCTCAGAAACCTGGCCCAGCTGTTGAGCTGCCTGATGGAGACAGAAAGTATGGACTGACAAACAGGAGACTTGGCAGAAGGAGCACTCAATTCCGGCCACAGTTCAGCACTAGAAAGTGCCACTGACAACTTGCACCATTGCCTTGAAGACCAGTGGGAGAACTCCAATAGCAAAGCACTAACCGCCCTGAGAAAATAAACGATGCTCCATTTGCAGACATACAGGGTCTGGCCCAGGAGTCCTCTCCATGCATAACCACTACAGCCTCTGCCAATGCATTTGACATTGCTTGGTTCACTCTCTGTACAGTATAGGAAAGAGTGAATCTGAATTCTGCATTAGCACTGAACAACAAAACAGTGATGAAATTCTGCTTATATAATCAAAAAGATGTCTGGTGCCAGTTAGAAAAGCTTTTTAAAAGCTCTTGTTGCTTCACATTATCAAGATCTGACATTTATCATATCTTTCCAGCCAAAGTTTCTTTACTGCTGATTAAAATGGGTATTTATTGACATCAGCTTGGGGAATAATAGAATATGCTTGGCTCTTCAGCTATTCTTCACCAACAATACTGCCAACTAAGTTGTTTCCAGAATCATCACTGTCAGTTAATTACATACTAAACAAAAAACCACCCCTCCACAGTTGGTTTTCAAAGACCACATTGAGCTTGCAGATAGAAAACTTTTTTTCAGGCCTTAACCCTGTAGGAACAAATTTTATTTGAAAGTTAATTTCTTTTTGTATGTATATATATACACACATGAAGCTCAGTTAGTTGCTGCTTTACTGGCCAAGAAGTCTTCCTTAACCCAAGGGTTTCACCCAGGAGATTGACTGCGGTGTTATTGTAGGTGTAGTCGGTACCCTTCAGGCTTGTGTTTTAACAGCAGTAATCATAGTACATTCTAAAGATTTTTAGTGGCAGATGATCTCCACACTAAGCAGAGCCAACCTTGATATGCCATGAGCCTAAAAAAAAGAGTGACCTCCATTTTTGATCTGGCTGACACCCATGAGGCAGCATTACTTAACTGAGAAAAGGAAGTTGCAGACACATGCTACTTGTATATCATATGAAATGTAGATCTGGAGAGACAAATGCTTCCACTCTTAGAATTCCTTTGACTTGAGTCACCTGAGACATGCAGTCATGTCTTTTGACTAGAATTAATATGGAGAACCGAGCAGACAAGAATATTAGGTGAGTGGGTGAGAAAGCCTAGGAAAAAGTCTACAAAGGTTAGGGTATTAAAAAATTCCCTATTTCCTTGTTTATTTTCTTTCAATTTCTGTAGCAGTGTCCTGTTTTTCAAATTGTTACTTTAAAGGCCACAATTTTAAGTCCTATTCAGTGGTGCTAACAAAATACATGAACTAAGTTTGACTTTTTAATAGTTTCTGGAGTCAAGTTCTGTAGCTTAGTTTTTCTGAGTTACTGAAATAATGTAGAAGAGAAAAAAAGTTGGTATCCAGGAACAGAAACACCTTTCAAAAATTGTGCAGTTCTGTATCTCTTTGCAGTTGTGGTACAACTCAAGTTATCTTAGCCCTGGGCTGCTGTACTATGACTAGCTTAAAGCAAAACAAATAGTAATAAGTATTTCTAGCTTTCTCTAGCTGAACTGGACATTCCCATTCTCTCTTCTGTGTCAGTATTTGCAGCCACACAGAATGGAGATAAACCCACTTTTCTTAAGGGCCGATTTCAGTCAGATCAGCGAGCTGACCAGACTCGTCATACAGCCCCACAGTAATTAGTGCTGGCATAAACCCCAGGTGGGAAGCAGCAGTCAAGGCTGACACCCCTAGCAACCTCCTGTCAGTTGGAGCTGACAGTGAAACCAAGTGATTAAACAACATGGCACAAGCTGTTTAGCAGAGCTAAAGAATTAAGCTTCTCACTTCAAAATGTGAAAATACTAGCAGTCCGTGACTCACAATGTCACACCATCGAATCAGCTATTTTTTTAGTATGAACACACACACAGTACTGGACCTGCCATAGATGGTCCCTGTGGAAGAAAAGCTACCAGAACTCTTGGCCACAGGCAAGCTTTCCACCTCAGCCCCTTCTCAAAAATACCCAAACAATCAGGATTTCATGCTATCGAAGAAAGCATTCTGATTACAGATCTGTTTGTAATAGGAGAAGACTGATAAATAATATATAAAATAATGCAAGCTTGCATATTGCCTGCAAATGCTCTAATGCATTTCATATCTACCTGGTAATAAACTAAGATACACTGCACTAACCTTCAGTGTCTTACAAGTAAATTTTTGAACCTAACCCTGTCCTTACTAAACCTTTTAAAATAAATACTAAAAAACCCCCAAACAACTCAATTAGGATACTTCTGCTGCACAAAATCCTTTCACACAGGCTTGTACAAGTACAGTTGCCATCACACTGGTATTTTTCAATAGTAAATGTTTCACATTAGGCACAGTCATGGAAATAAAGTATTTTAGTCTCGCTTTTCCTCAAATTACTTCATTTTTCTAATTCATATTGGCCTGCAGTGCTAACACATGCAAAATAGTTACCTTTCCCCCCAAAAAAACCACAGCTGTTCAAAATAAACTGTTTAGTCAAGATTTTTCTATTTCATGCTCTTAAAAAAGAATTTTACCCATCTCCATACCAACTGTATTTCCTTGTTTCACTATATTCTTCCCAAATTTGTAATTTTTTTTTTTAATGAATATTTGTCCTTCTCCCCAGAGTCTTGCTCCTTCTGGTTCTATTTCTTTGTCATTTTTGGCCTCCATCCTGCCATATGCACATTCCTCTGTGCCTTCTCCTATCTCTCTTTTCTACCATCTATCTTCCTTTCCCATTAAGTTTCCACACTCTTTCCTGCTCTATCTTCTCTCTTCCTCCTCACTGCTAGTAAAACAGGTTTATTCATTGTTGTAACACCCAAAGGTTATTCTGTGTCTACCTTGTCTCCCAGTTTTGTATGAAAGAGTTCTCTGCTGCCTTGGATGCTTTCTTCTCCCACATGCAAGACATAATTCTGCAGAAGACAGAAAATATTTGATACTCTCATTCACTTCTGTTCCCTCTGCAGCTGGCAGCCATTGCTGCACAAGATATGGTCAGAGAAGAGCTGCTCTACCTTCACGGTGAGAAGCCAGCTCATTGTGGGCCAACAGCCAGCTTCCAACTGTCCAAGTGTGAAGTTCCTATGATCACAGATCATCTGGGATGCCTTTCCTCTCAAAACCAGGTGACTCGGAGCCAAATTCTTTCATCTCAAAGGCACTAAAGGCTGGATAGCTGTGAGTGACTTTTGGAGAAACTCACTGTGACAGTATTTCCACTTCAGTAGTACATGCCTCAGTAAGAAGTGGTATACACCGCCTTGAAAAAAATACATCAAGCGCTGACAATTAGACCTTGTCTATTCAACAAGAGTTGCCAACCGCTGAACACAGTTAACTGCAAGCACAGACAATAATTTACTCTCAACATCATTCTGGAGGCTAACTTCATTTTCAAACCTGCAAGTATAGGCATGGATAAGCTATGATCAGCACACTTCAACCAGATTCAACACCAGCTACGCCTTTGTCAGCAGTGGTAATCTTCCAAGGAGAGAGAAGGCATTAAGGGGGTCCACAATCGTGGCCCAAAGGCTGGCTGAATACTTCTTAAGCCTTGGTCCACTCAAGCTTCAAAGAGTCCCATGAATATTAACTATTTAGCCTTCTCTTACGCGAAAGAGAATAGAAGGCTCAATTTACCTCTCAACACAATACCCCCAGATTTGGGGTGGAAGAGCAGTTAGTTTAGTGTCACAATCTTCACATTTGGTATTGAAAGAGAGCCCTGGCATTCACAGTTGTAGTGGTAATTCAGACAGACTAAATGTCACGTTTAAATTTAGTTTTAAGCAAGGCAAACAGAATGCATTTGGGTGAATTTCTACTTAGATGATGGCCAGAGAAAGCTTCCTCGGTATTGAACTGGGGTGTTAGTTCAATGGATTTGGTGAGCACTTGGATTAACCACTCTTGCCAGTATCACAATTTACAGGTATTTCTGTGGTCACCAGACCAGATTACAGCAGTTGAAAAATATGCCTTAACCTTAACCTAAAGCAATTCTTCTGCAAGCAAGATAACTCATGTATGCTAAATTATGATTATAAAGAGAAGTATCAGACCAATATTTTGAAGTGGGAACAAGGTGCCTTAAATGGAACGTTGAAATCTAACTTCAAGTGCTAGAACACACAGCTTGTGAATAATGTTATCTCCTCAAGCACATGCTAAGTCTCTCCACTGTTAAGTTATCCATAGCAAAATTTGAATCAGAGAGCCTGAACACTTCCTAAAATTATTTACTGGGTGGCCTTCACACATACGCGTGGAGCTTGAAAAACTCAGTCAGGCTTGCTTGTAAGACTACAACAATTATCCAGATAAACTTTGTATAGTATTTTGTGGAGTATGCTACAACTTCTACTCTCCCTATGGCATAGGAAGGGCTGCATAATATTTTAATAATTTTCTTCCACAAGGCAGGAAGCTCATTGAGATTTTTACAACCAAATATGCTTAGTTGGGTTTTTGTTCAATACAGCCCTTAGCCTGCAGGTTGCATCTAGTGCTAAAACAAATAAAGATCACAGAAGTTAGAAGTGCCTATTATGTCAATAAAATCTAAATCCCTAGTAATGCAGTAATTGTTCCATGCAGCATGTTTTCTAACGCTTTGTCTGGTCTTGTTTTAAACAATGGAGCTACCAACACTTTTCTTGGACTATTTATGGTCTGGAACAATCCAACAGTTTTTCCTGATCTTAACCGAAGTTTCCACTTTTTGCACCAGTTCAAAACATAAGCAGTCTTGGTGAAAAAAAAAAGCAGCCACCTCTGTCAAGCTCAGCATCTGTCTTCTAAAGAGTATCAGATAGCCCTTACAGAAAGCTAAATGCAAAGCCCGCTATCAACTCATTTTAGACGATAGTGAGTGACAACTCCCTTTTGTTTATCATTTGGGGACATGTCAGAGCCTATGCAGAAAAATGGTTAGACAGGATGCACCAGAATCAAGTTTTAATTTAAAAGAAATATAGCTTCCATCTACAGAACAGCAGTCTCCTACTGAGCTTCATTTGTGGTTATCTGTTCATGTGGTAGGACTACATTTTCTTTTTTCCTTCTTCCTTTAGCATACGACCTGTATTTTTGTTAATTTAGTATTTGATTCAATCTCGTAAATAAAATGTCAACTCTTAAAACGTGGTTTGTCAAAGAAAAGAAAAAAAAAAGAGGGGGAGGGGGAAGAAGAAATGAGGTACAGGCTCCCATATCTGGAAGGTAACACCAATAAAGAAACCCTTTTAGTGTCAATCTGCACAGGTGACTCGTCTAACAGCGTCATTATCATCGAGATCCTTGCAAATTAAGCAGGGAAGAGGTCTATTATCTAGGTCACCTAGCCCACCCCTACCAGAGCTGAATTATTGCCATCTGTTTACCAGAGATTTATTCGTCTGCTTTTAGCAGTAAGTTTGCATATTAGAAGGCAGCAACCTACCACCACCTCCCCGCAGATCTTCTCTTCCCCGTTACCAACACAGCAAACCCGATCCTCGCCACCAAGAAACACTCGAACAAACCATTTACCGTGGGGACTCGGGTTGGGAGAGGGACGCCTGCAAACGCCACTAAACAGGCGAACCATAATGGTAATACTAAAAAACCCTGTTAGTTTAAAATAAACCGTCAAACTGGGCACAGTACAAGCTCTAAAGGGCTAATAACAACGCTCCGCAAGGCGATGCCCACCCCGGACAGCCAGGGCCCGGTAGCGCCGGGCCGCGCCCCAGGCCGGCGTCCCCGAAGCCCGCGGCGCCAGGGCAAGATGGGGCGCGGGCTGGTTCCCCCCGACTCCGGCGGTACTCACGTTCTCGGTGTCGCGCTCGTTCACCGTGGGCAATGGAGTCCGAGTGGACATCTTACTTCAGTCGAGCGGCAGCGCTGTCCGCGACGGCGGCAAGCACACACACACACGGGCCCCCGGGCCGGGCTGCGCGTCTGCTCGGAGATGGTGGTCGCAAGGAACCACCATGAAGGACGAGGTGACTGGCGGGGGGCGGCGTCGCGTCGGTGCCCCCCACCCTCCGGCGGCGCTCCACGCCCGATCTAGATCCCTCTCAGGAAACGGAGCAGTCTCGCCCCCTCCGAGTCCTCCGGGCTCATCCTACAGCCAGGCCGGGGTCCGCGGGGGTCAGCAGCCGGGAACGGGGCGCGTCATCAAGCGGGGAGGAATGAAGCCAGGGGAAGGGAGGCGGCGAGGGAGCGGCTCCGCGAGGGAAACGCAGGGCGGGCGGGGAGGAGGAGGCAGCAGGGCGTCGCACAACCCGGCTGTTCTCGCCGGCCCCTCTCCGCTGCAGCGGCTAGCGCAGGCCCGCCACCAAAGGAGCTCCTGTCTCCTTCCGTCGCCGCCGCCGCAGCCCAGCTTCACCGCGCCGCCGCTAGCATCCCAGCCAACCTCTACCCACCCGCCCCACGCTCCGAGAAGGCCAGCACCCCGCGAGCAGCGGCCGAGGCTGGGGAAGCTGCTTGCCCCCGCCCCTCCGCCGCTCCCGGACGAGCCAAGATGGCCGCCCGGCTTCCTCTGCGTCGAGCCCAGCTCCGACATGAACCGGAAGGGCCCGCCCCCACCCGGCCGCACCGGTGAGGCTGGCGCCGGCGGCTTGTTACTAGGGTTCGCAGTGGGGTGGGAACGTCGGGAGGCTGGGATGGGCTCTTCCTCCTCTAGTGACACCCTGTACCACCAACACCCCCCTTTCTCGTAGGCTGGGGATCGGGCAGCGGGAGCCCTCCCTGTTCCCGAGCTTCGGCCTGGAGACACACAGCGCTCGGACGCTCCTCGCCCGCACTGCACTGTGGTGTACCCCCGAGGCGGCGCGGCCTGGTAATGGGGGGGCTGTCGCTTAAATAGGTCTTCGGAGACCTGCGGGCTCCCCGCTGCGCCAGGCCGGGCGTGAGAGGAGGAACGGTGTGAGCCGGAGTGGGGAGTTCTGGTGCTAGGGAGCACCCTGGGGAAGAGTGGGTGAAGCCGTGGAGGGTGGCTGGAGAAACGGCAGCACCTCTTCCATGGGGAGCCAGTCCGCAACCGGAGAACGGAGGCGGGCACGGACCCTGCCGCTGGCTTACAGCCGGCAGCAGCAATACTAGTATGTGACGTCTAGAAACGTGTTCGCTGTGCTGTGGCGTTCGGGGTTCGGGCCTCCAGTCTTCTGCCATAGCATGTTCTCCCCTTCCTTGGACTTCGCCAGCCCAGAAGATGGTGTGCGGCAGAGAAGGGAGCTCAGACGTGGGGAGGGGCTGGGGCTGAAGATCGCAGGGTTCAAGCGATGCAGCCAGGCACCCATACAGTGTGATAGCATGACGTTTTCGTAACGCCTTGATGGTTCATGTGGAGGAGCAGGGTGGAAGCCTCAGCTATCAAATCGTGCTTTGTATATCCAGTAGTTACTCTGCACAAGCATTTTTAAGTGTACAAGGAAGGTCTTGGTATAGTCATGAGAAGCTCTGATTATGATTGAAATTGAGAAAGAGGAGTAACTTGCATAAATTCAGTGTGTAGGTGATGTAGAAAAAAAATCTGTTCTTTACAGAGAAAATATGAACCTCTAGAAAAGGGAAATACATGCTAGATCTGGTGGAATTTGTAGAAAATTGGCATCTCTGGGGATCTGGCAGCCTAATGGTAACGTTGTCTTTATAAAGCATAGTTTATCTGGCAAACTATGTCTCTTATAAATAATTACCTGCTCTGCTTTGACATCTTTTCTACAATGTAGGTAATATTTTCCTTGCTTTTAGAGGCATGAACAAGGAAAGATAGCCTTTGAACACTACACAGTAAGGAATTTGCTCCTCTGTTACTGCATCATCATGACTGCAAAATGTTCCACAGTACACATGACCTGCAGGAGGAGAAACCCAGTATACTTGTATGGCATTTTATATTCCTTCCTCACTCTCAAGTTAAGCTAATGCCTTGCTCTGTGTCAACAACAGGAATTTTGGATTTGAATATTTGCCTCTTGTCCAAATGATCCATGTTTCTGTGCGTGCATGCTCAGGCAGTACGTACTTGTAGGAAAGCTGCTGTCTCTGTTGGCAAGCAGAACACTTGTGCACGGAGAAGGGAGTGGGATATGTCTCTTATCTGGCTTGCCAAGGTCAGTCATAAAATCTGAAGCAAAGACAGGCAAAGTATCCAGATCTCATAGATTCACAGATTGCATTGTGGTGGAAGGGACCCTGGAAGGTCATCTTGTCCAACCCCCCTGCAGTCAGCAAGGACACCTCCAACTAGATCAGGCTGCCCAGGGCCACATCAAGTCTGATCTTGAATGTCTGTAGGGCCGGGACCTCAAACACATCCCTGAGCAGCTTGTTCCAGTATTTTACTACTCTCATTGTAAAGAACTTCCTCCTTATGTCTAACCTAAATCTACCCTGCTCCAGTTTCAAACCATTGCCCCTTGTCCTATCACTACATACCCTTCTAAATAGTCTTTCTGCAGCCTTCCTGTAGGTCCCCTTCAGACACTGAAATATAACATCTCCCAAGAGTCTTCTTTTTTTTTCCCAGGCTGAACAGCCCCCACTCTTTCAGCCTATCTTTGTAGCAGAGATGCTGCACCTTTGTGGCCCTCCTCTGGACCTGCTCCAGCAAGTCTATGTCCCTCTCATGTTTGTTGTCTCTGCTTTTGCCACAGGGCTGCTGCTTCATCTTTTCAGTTGCCAGCAGTGCATGTTCTTTACAACGTGTTTGTTAAGAAATTGTAAATTATTTTTGACAGAGTCAGGATAAACAATAGATGAAGGTTTACACAGGTTGTTTACCAGACTGATGCTCTCACCCTGTACTCACAGGCACTCCAGCCAGCATGAGATGGCTGAACTGCAGGCATAAGAGTTGAGGAGCGACTTGCAGAGTTGGAGCAGCACACTAAGCTCAGTAATACTGCCTACGTCTATAGGTTTGCCTGTCCTGGGCCTTGGCATGACTGCGATCTGTGGAACATCTGTGCACAGGCACAAAGGGAGTAACGTAAGCTAAGCACTGTGTTACACATACTTGGGTTGCCATTCCATGGAAGCAGTGGTCACTTAGATAAAATCTGAACTGTGCAATGGTCAATAGTTAGATGACAATCCTAGGCCTGTTGATAGAATATTTCTGCTATTGCCCTCTGTAAAGCCCACTTCTGATTCTCATGGTCCAAATTTAAAAAGGCTGGGAAATGGTGCAAGGAGAAGGGGATTGTGGGGCTGGACAGTTTGTGTCTTTCAAAGTCATGTTTCTGGCTAATTATTTTGAAATAAGAACTTCTGAAGAAATGCTTGAGACCACAAAAAATAATGTCATCTGATTTTGCCATCTTATTGGCAATAAGCAGCAACATTGATTAGTGTTGTTTTTTCCAGGTATCTAAACTTGCACTGGAAAGGGGAAACTACTTTATTTTATGCTTTTTTTTTTTTTTTTCATTTAAACAGATGAGTTTATTTCAAAGTGTTGGTTTTTTCTTCCTAGAATTTGGGCTGAAAACTCAGAAAGCGGTCTGATAATAGAATTGTGCTTTCTGGTTCTTGTGCTATCAATACTGATAGTGACAGTGGCTTCGTAAGGGGGACTTAGATGACAGCATTTGTGTGTTGTACAGAACAGGCTGGAAATTGGGCTTTGGGCTGCACTGGCTACAGTGCTAACAGTTGTAAAAACTTGATTTTGCCAGTAGAATTGGAGAACATAACTCAGACATGTAGGAAGCAGATCTGCTAATTAAGGTGCCCTTTTTATATCACTCTTTTGGCGATCACCACAGGCAGGAAATGGAAGGAAACTATACACATTACATCATTCTGGTGGAGAATTTAGATTTTTGTAGTTCTGGGCATGAAATATCACAACACAGAAAATTTTAATGCTGCACTGCACAGACAGACTAGACCCTAACTAACAGCATTTGTGGTCAGAGCAAAGAATGTTGGAACTGATTGCAATTGCTGGACAAAACATAAGGATTGATATGCATACATTTGAATGCACAGGGCTTGAGTCTTAATTCTGGAAGAAAGATTGCAAATGCAAAACTGACTGAGGAATTTCTGGTCTCACCTACTTTAAAGGCTGGGGACTGAAAGACGTCAGTTGGTAGAGGCAAGTAGAGAATCAGCTAATGTAATTCTTACAGCTGCCTCATTGTGTGCTGCAGCTGTGACATCAGCTGGGAGTCTGCCAAAATACTAGATCTTTTTAGTTAATACAAAAATATCAGTTTGGCCTGATACAGTTGTTGGCTGTGATGTGACATTTTGGTGTTTCTTTAAGCATTTACAAAACATATTTTAAAATGTGTTACATCAACAGGATCTAACCAGTATTATTCATTCTTATTCTGGCACCTTGGGTTTTTTCTTGTTTCTAAGACAATCACACACAGTGGGAGGTTTCCAGGACTGTTACATTATCAATGTTATCTTTTAACATCTTTACTTGTGTTTGAAATCATTATTTGTATTTGTTTTAAAAACTTCATCTTCCCCAGAATATATAATCCTAACGGTGTTTTATAGGAGGAAGAAGTGTGTGATTTTGAAAATGGTAATGGCAAAGATATTGATAGAGAAAGAATGATTGCTGTCTGCAACAATGCTCCATTATAACAAGGCCCAAGTGCAACCCCCTGCAAGGCCAAGGCAAAATGTGGTTTTGACAGCAGAGAGAACAAAGGAAAGAGAGATCTTCCTCCTCAACTTCACGTCCAGCAGAGAGTGAGATCTGAAAGATGAGAGAAGATTTTTGTATGTGTTGACTTCTTGCTTTGATCTGTGCCCATTTAACTTCTGAACTTGCCTTTCCATACAGGAGAAGAGTCAGTACCTGGACACACATATAATTCCTTGCCTGTAAGGCCAAGCACAGTGTGCTTTGCCTGCAGAGCCATATGGCATGGTGCATGAGATGTAAACCTTCATGATGGAAATGCTGTCAAGTGCCTGTACTGCCCTAATTCCACCACCATTTGACACAAATGCTTATATGTATCGTAGGGTCTGGGGCAGAACCACACTGCTCTGGAGAGCTGGATGATCTAGAGCATTGTTCTCATGGATTGGCATAAGAGCACTGCTTAGAAAAGTGGGAGACTGAAAATATCTCCTTAGATTTCCATAAGCCCGATGCCTTGTGAGTTACAAAGGAAATGTAAAGGACAGGTAGCCTGTTGGTGATAATGCTGGCTCAGAATTTAACTCTGTATGTTTGAAGCTAAAATAGGTGTTTATAACAAGCCTCCCATTCCTAATAGTGCATGACCCCAACAGAGCTGTGTGTTAAATGTAAGTCCTTTTGGGTGCTTTGCCATCTGAGTCATGCATGTTACTATTCCTCCTGTGCCATTTCCTGTGTGGCTGATACTGAATCAAAGACTCCATTCACAATGATAGGAAAAGAATAGATGACTCTAGTGCACGTAATCTTTTCAAGCACAAATTAATAGTCGGTGTGCCTGAGCGTTAGTGGGAAGTAATTGTTTTGTAGCAGTGAGATGAATTCCAGGGAGTCTGGGCACAGGTTATCTAAAAGTGGTATAGCCTACACTTGTTTGAAAGGGAACATCTAAAATTGTCAACAGGCTGATGGAAAGTACATGGCTTGGATGAATTTCCCAGGGCCTGTGATAAGTCCCAAGAGTTGGATATGGCTTGGAGAAACTTGCCAAGGGGCTTTTAGAGTTGCCTTCACCATCTCCATGTTCTCCCCAAAGCATCTGGCATCCACCCTGCAGCTCCAACCTGTTGTTAACCATTTGTACCTTCAGTGGTTAGCAGAGCCTGTCAGCCACCATCCCTGCTAGATATACCTTTCTTTGTTTTTCTCTAAGAAGGATCTTCTACTGTCCAGGGACCTCCAAGTATGTCTACATAGACAGCTCAGTGTACCCCCAAATCTACACATAAGTCCACCTTGTTTATACAAGAGTGTGTTAAGGTCTGAGCTTGCACTCAGCCTCAGTAGTCTCTGAAGGTACTACAGGTGAAGGCCCAGGTTCTTGTTCATATGGTCTCCAAACCTTTAGTAGAACCAATCCCTGAAGACCCTTTGTGTGGATTTCCCTGAAGTAGCTGGTGTTTGATTTAGATGGTATCTTTCATTCCAGTGTTGCAAGAGGCAAGATATCCATGAAAACTGTCCATGTGATTGTTTTTCCTCACCTTAGGAACCTTTGCTCTGGATATGTCTACTAATGATAGCTTCCAGCTATGGGATCTCTCCTGCATTTGTCTCATGGATGATGAAACTTTTACTTTCAGCCAGGACTCAGCTTAGCCCACAGCCATCTCTTTTTGAGACTGAAGAAATTGGAACGTTAGGATCTGTCACCAAAAGACACCCTATTCTGATCTGTAAGCACTAGCGTGCACATTTTCTCTGACTAAATCTCCACGGTTTGGTTTCTGCTGCAGATAGCAGACATGAACACGATATTCCAGCTTTAACCCTAATATAGATGTGACATACCTCATTTTGC
Organism: Melanerpes formicivorus; assembly: GCF_026170545.1. NCBI lineage: Eukaryota > Metazoa > Chordata > Aves > Piciformes > Picidae > Melanerpes > Melanerpes formicivorus. Next base: position 3,085,514 of record NW_027142400.1, on the reverse strand, counting down.
TGACGCCACAGCCAAGGAATTTGTTTAGCCCTCTCAGGTACTGTAACTCTAAATTTTGGTGGTTCAGCCTTTCAGTATCTCTGACCTTTCCCCTCCACATGCATTATCTCCTGTCTTGGAAACTATGCTTCATTATTCTTGCAAGTATAATTTTTAACTTGGGTCATACTCAAATGTCTGTTGTTCTCCTGAACAGAGTTTTGCAAGCTGGTTTGCTCCACACCAGTGACACATCCTGTACTTTCCACCTCTTCTTTCCATCTTGGTGTCATCTGCAAAGCTTATCAGTAATCCTTTCATTTCTTTACAGTCCTGGAGAAAATATCAGTTAGCGCAGGTGAAGAACTAATTTTGCCGGGTTACAGGACTACATTGCATTTTTCCACATGTAAAAAATCATCAATAAGTGGTTGCCACCTTGAAAATTCACAGAATGGACTGACCATCCCAGTGTAGGAAAGAGCTAGAGGAAAAATAGGCAACTCATTTTAAAAAAAATCTGGTTATTGGTGTGTGCCAGCAAGCAAAGGGAAGGGATGCAAAAACGGAGGGCTCAATAGATGGATGAAGGGGCACAATGAGCCAGACATGCCAGGGTGACACTCAGGGAGCAGTGCCTGCTGCCTGCTGTGCCCCAAGCATCCTTCCAGGAACACCATGGTGGTGTTTAAGGGATGATTAATAAAGCAACCGTTTTATGTGTGTCACATTGGGTTTGTGTTGTTCCTGTTTCTTAATCAAGATGCCCTGCTGCAACAAATTGAAAGTCTTAAAGAAGTCATTGTGGTTTACATCAGCTTCATTACATTTATCACTTAATCATGTAGTTTCAAGGGTGAAAGATAACAAGTCAGTTTGAAAGGGTCTCTTCCCATAAACTGGCATAAATTGGCATTAATTATATTTCCCTCCCTTAACTCTTTGTTAATCTAGATCCATATGAGTCATTCTATTATACTGCTGGGACTCTTGTCAGGAGATAGGCCTATAAATACTCAGATCTTTCTCTCTACCTTTTCCAAAACCTTTCCCAATATCTGATTTCCTTTGGAGCTTCCCCATTGCCCAGAAAGTTACTGAAGATGACACAATGTTCTTATGCATTGTGAACATCCTTGACAGCCACCCTGACAAAGCCAGCTGCATTCTGTATTCTGCTGAAACGGGGACATTTGGAACAATGAATTAACTCTACAATTGTGAACAACCTTTGCAAAAACATGAGAATAAAAATTTTGTGTATGTTTATCTCGAGTTTCTGTGTTGCAACCTGGTACTATGGCTACAAAGGGTCTTTTTAAAATGCATGGATGATTTAAAAGATTTACAGAAGACCGACCAGAGGAATGCATGGTACAGATAGGCTTGTCTATGGTCCCCAGCAGTGCCTTAAAGCACCTTTGCTCTTCTAGAGATAATCTTCTGCCTTCCATTCTTCTCACACAATGACAGCAACCCAGGAGATGAAGAAACATTCCTGTACTTACTACTGTTACTGTAGATGTATAGTAACATCACTTTTTTGTTTGTTTGTTTCAGAACACTAAGGTGGTGAGAAATACATAGCATATTTGTGCTTGTTTCCTAGGGAAAGATGAGCTGCTGATTGCAAACTATCTGCTAGAAGCTTAACACTTTCAAACTCAACTGGAAAAATATCACAGTAGTGTTGTTGGCCCAGTCCTGGTTAGAATTCATAGCATGCAAGAACATAAAGACACTTTTGGAGAGAGAGAGGATATTTAATAATTTTCATCTAAGTGCAGGACAATTTTCAAGATGCATATAAAAAATTAATTAGAAGAAATGTTTTAATATCAAAATAAAAAGCAGTAATTAGGACTGTCATCATATCAGGTTCTGTATTCATCTGCATCTGTATTTATCTCAACAGGTATCTGAAATTGCTGGTGAGGGCCAGGTTCACCCCAGCTGCCCCTGCAGTGAACTTGGCTGGTGCTCCCCAGCAGAGATCTGCTTTGAGCTCAGGCTTCGGAGGAACAGGACATCTTCATCCCAGAATAGTCAGGGCACTGGCTCTGCCTCTTCCTGGCGAACAATGCCAGTCACAGCTTAGCCTTTTTTTGACTGCTGACAATAAACATTTTGGGATTAGGTCTGTGGTCTGCATGAATCACATAGTTCTGTATGACTTGCTTGATGTGCCTGGTGCTGTATAAACCCACTAAATGAATAGTCCCTTTTGGCAGTGAAGTTTGTGCATGTTGCAGGTTTCTCTGGAGAAAATTAAGCCTGTGGTGTACAGCTGAAGAGTTTTCTCAGTGTATCATGGAGTTTTGCTCTGAATAGCTTGCAGGGATTTTCTTTTCACTCGTTATGCAGCACTATGTGATTTGCAGACAAACATCTAACTACAACTACATTCCATTAATTAACATTCATTGCTTTTCTTCCCTTTTGCCCTTCCGTTTTTTAGCCTTATGCTCCTGGGACTTGTTGGACTAAAGTCTCCTTTCACCATTCATAAAAATGCTTTCAGAATTTATGTAGCCGCAAGCTGCTGGGAGCAGGGCAGCCTCTTACCTGGGGAGTGCTGCTTTCAGGGGCTTTATAACCCCTCCACGGCCCTCATTGGATGCTTTTTTTGCCACCTACCTTCTTGGTCTGTTCTATTTGCTAGTCTGGCAATGAAACACTAAGTCTTGCTGGCAGGATTTACCTTTGCAAATACAGGATCCCATTGAGCTAATAAATACTTCCAGTCGTTGCTTGAGGTTGCCAGCAGTAACCTTCCCTTCTCCGTTTATAGGAGATGCTGAATAAGGCATTGCTACTATTAACACCTTTAACGTTTCTCCCATTAACATTTTATGCCCATAAAAGGATATTTTATTTTCTTCTGGTTCTAGTTTTACTTTCTTTTGTGGCTACTGAAGGTTGATCCACCTGAACATTGAGGAGTCAGCCCTTTACTTTAAAACTTTCCCATCAGTTGTAGATTTTTTTTCATTCTGATTTTGAAAAGCAAAATAATGTTGGAGAGAAATGTAAGGGTATGACTTCAAATGCTTTAGAAACCTTTACTATTTACCCCACCCAGCCCCCTTTTTTCCCTTCTTTCAGTAGCAAGATGGAAAAAAGGAAGAGAGATCCAAAACAGCCATGAAAAAGAGCCAGCAATATATTTTAATACAAAACTTCTGAACAAAGAAAAGATTCCTCTCACTAGATGCCAGTGGAATGGAGAGGGCATGGCAGATTTTAAAAGATTTAGTAAATGATTGCTCCTGTTTTTCAAGCAGCTTTTGCTGAAATCACTTACATGTGTCTACACTAACATTAAATGGTTTCAACCCCAGTAAGCAGGGAGGTGGGTACAGTGCTGTTTCCTGTTGCTTTGCCCAAGGAGGTGAAAGGAAGGATAGCATCAGGTGGACTGGGATAGAGTAGGCTGCAGGAGGCTGGCACAGGGACAGGAGGAAGGGAACACATATGCAAGACATGAAAGATCAGACAGACTGGAAAAGCACATGGATCTGAGGGATGGAGAATGAGGTAGCTGCTGGAAAAAAATGTGCAGGCACTAACACTGGGAGAATTACCGTTCAGAGTAAATATGCTCCGCTCCTAAGGAAGAGTTAACTGAGAAGCCACATGAGGCCCCACACTGGGAATGATCCTGAATGGTTAGAGATCTTGTTTCCTAATGCTACTTGGTTTTGCAGTTGGTTACTGCAGGGATGAGCCTCTAGAATACCCTTTATGAAGAGGAAAATCATTCTACCTCCTTATATGAGGCAGATGACCTACTAGGGTACTTTTCTCCAGAGGACATTGCTGAAGGTCTGAGGCATCAACTTCAGCCACCTGAGACCACACCTGCACTCACCTGTAATCAAAATCTGACTGCAATGAGTGAGCAGTGCTGTTTGGAGGACATTAAAGGGCTCCCTTAAGGGGGCTGCCCTTTAGAGGAAAATACATTGTTTCCACAGGGCTGTGTTTGCTGTGGTGGGCATCTGGCCCCTAGCCAGGGCCAAAACACCATAACCCTCCTGGCATCTGTGTGACACACACTCCTCTTGGGAATTCATGGAGGCTATAATGTATAATGGATTAGGATTTATCACATTCTCTAACACCTAGGGAAAGGACTAATACTATTTTCTAAAGTACTGCATTGGTTTTGGGTTCAGCTGTACTGCTTTTAATATTTTATGTATGTGAATATGATGAACTGCAATGAAAAAAATCCTTATCTCTTTTTCTAATAAGTGTGTCTTTCAAAACAAGGAGCGATGTCAAATGATGGAGAAGCACTCTAGGTCTGGAAGACACAAGAAAATGCATAAAAGATTAAGTTCTATTTATGTTTTTTGCACACACACAAACCAGGCAAACAAAACCCAACAAAACCCCCCACCCCAAAATCAGTCCACCTACATTAAAGAAACACTATTCAAGCTACAAAGTAAATCAGCTCGCATGTGGCCCCTCTACACTTGCACCTTAGGATACAGGCTTTAATTAGAGGAACACATGCTGACTTTCCAGAGGCCCCTGCTTACAGGACCTGCTCCTGGGGCACAGAGCTGTGTGTGGGAGAGGAAACCTCTTTGCTTTACTGCTGGAAGTGGCAAGGTTGTGGAGTTGTGGGGGGAAAGTGTCTCCTCAGGGGAGCTGACAAACCTGAGTTCAACAGGGATTGCAAAGCTCCAGAATGATGAAGTCTAAGGGAACTTTGTTCAATTGGCTGTAAAGACAGCATGAAGCCAACATGCCGGCCAGCGTGGAGAAAGGAAAATTGCAGAGCTGTCTGTCAGGATATGCTGATGGTGCACAGTTGTGCTGTGTGGTTAGCTAGGTTAGAAGGGATACCTCTTCCAGGAGCAATATAAATGCATTCGTGCAATGCAGTGAGCTAATTCCCACTCAGCTCAGCAGTTAACCTGCTTTAGGGTTTGCACAGAGCTGCTCCAGGTATCTCTCCAAGCAGGATTTTTGCTTAGCCATACTTCTGAAGGTGGGAACCATCCATTTTGTTCATGGAGATGAGCCTGGGTGGGGAGCCTTGAGGAAACAGTGAAATGAGAAACATGCAGAGGCAGTCTTTGTTTGGCATCTCCTAACTGTGGAACAGCCTACTGTGTAACCTCAGCTTTCTGAAGGTCACTTCAGAAGGTGTGGGCCCTCCTGGCTTGCAGTGATGCAAACTGGAGGTCTCCAGGAGGCCCACTATGCCTTGGTAACAGGGCCAGCAACAGAGCTAGAGTGCTGAGGCTACCAGGTAGAAGCATCACAGAAGCTAACAAAGCATTTGTCACAGTGGAAGGCTGCTGTCCACAGTGTGTTGGCTAATGTGAGATGTAGGACCAGGAGGTTTCAGCTGATGATGGAAGAGAAACGCAGATGGAAATATTTCATTCATCCCAGGCATTGTAGAACATGTGTCCTAATGGGGAGAAGAGACTTCTCTTTCCTCCTTCTGTCCCATGTCCTCTGAGGTTCTTCTCTTCCTACCCACCAGCTCCTTATCCTAACTTGCCTCTCCTTGTCCATCCCACTCCCATCTCAGAATTTTCCTCTCTGTCTCCAGGATACTCACATCTCTTCTCTTTACCTCTTTATCTCAGAGCTTTGCCGGAAAGTCAAGGACAAAACGTGTCATCCCCCGGGCTCACCCTTGTCAAACTACCTTGACCAGGATCTCCCAGTGTGGCAGCCTGCCAGCATAGGTGGTTAGAGCCTGGCAAAATGTAAGTGACTGAAAAAGTTTCACAGTGAGCAGCACTGGGCCATGTTGACAGCAGGCAGTGCTGTCGACTGGCATCAGAGACATCCTGCACCCAAGGAGCCCATGAGGTTGGCTGGCACAGCGGTGGCATGTTCCTTAGGTCATGGTGACCATGTGGTTTTAGCCAGCAGAACACAACTTGTGGATCCTTCTGCCTCTTGGCTTGCTCCTCATGAGCATCCCTCAACACCACCAGTGCTGGAATTCATGGTGAGGCCTTTCTGGCAACTGTCTCTGCAGCTGTAACAGATGATGCTTCTGAAGCCAGTGTCTTCTGCTTTTCACCAGGCAAGGTTCTGGCTCTGATTTTTTTTTCCCTGTTGCCCTCTTTCCTAAGGAAACAGAATGCTTGCATGCTTTTGTGGGCTTGTAAGTATTTAATAACTTAATAATAGGTCACATTAATTCATCTTTTTGTTCTGCCTTTACTCTTTAGAAAGATGGAGGTTATTGTTTAAAAATAAAGCATTGCATATGCTGCATGTGGGAAGTGATGATTTCTAGCTATGGACTGAGGGGGCAAAATTGTATAATTTATAACTATATCATAAATGATGAGTCTGATGCCTGTGTTACTGTGATTTTACACTAGTCTAAAAGTGGAGTCATGAAGCCGAGAGTCAGCCCCAATATGTTACCACTCCATTGCAGAGCTACTAAACATTGGGAACCAGATTCTTGGCTGAACAAGAAGAGTTTCATTAACTTTATTTTTGAGCTCAGCTAATGAGCCAGGCTGTGAATCCTTTTCATGATTCAGACCTTGCACTTCTGCACCAGAAAGTAGGCTGGGGTAGGTGTGGAGTCCTGGACAGAAACCAAGGACTGGCAAGACATCAGGAAAATATCTACTCATCTGGACTGCCTTCTGTGCAGCTTCCCTGACTTGTCCCAACTGATGAGCTGGCCCTGAAGTCAGAGGGCAGCACCCAAACCTTCAGCATGCTGTTCAGTGTATCTGATTTTTTTGAGAGACACAAGTGCAAGGCAGGATGAGGTCAAAACATTCTTAGAAGTTTGAGTTCAGAGGAAGAAGCATTTGCTCCTAACTTGCCACCATTGTCTTCTTCCAACATACCCACATCTACAGCAACTCTTTTGCCTTGAGAGGCTGAGATGTTTGAGCTTAACTTTTGGTACACACATTGAAACACAGAATATGGGCAGAATGAAAATCCAAAGCAAACTAGAGCAACACAAAATGGTGCAGCTGCCCAGGTGTGACTTGTGTTCTTCCAGTGGCTACAGACTGTGAATAAGGAGGGAAAGAGAGGCTGGCACAAGGTCTCCTTTGCTCTGCCAGCCCCTGCCATGCTCTATGCTGCTGGGGATGCTGTTGCAGGAAATGGCAAAATGTGTCAGACTGGACCTGGCTACAAGGAACCCAGACCAGACTCCCTACCTAATACACAGGCACGCATGTTCCCCTTCAAAACCTCTTGCACCAAGAGGGAGTTACGTGTTATTTTCCCTTATGGGTTTATCTACCCTGACATCCTCAGCCTGATTCTCCTTTTCTGCCAGAAAGAAGGACAGTATTTCCACTGCTAGCCACAGTCCATCCTGATGTTTCCTGATGTTTTCCTGATTAAACAAGAGAAATCTCAGGCATCTTCACCATGGGAAGAAGGCTTCCTGGCTGAGGGAAGACAGTATCTCCTTTCCTACTCTCCTACCAACAAGCCCTTTTATCACATGCACTAGTAAGATGTTTCACTACAAGCACACAACAGGGAAACTCATGGATTTAGATGCCAACCACAAATTTTCTAGTCCAGTGAATCTCACATTTTTAATCTCCCAGGCAGTCCCTCTGTTTGCAGGACCAAATGTGTGGCAGGACTCCTTCCTATGCAAGAGGGGTGGGATGGTCCTTCATGAGATTTCCATTTCCTTGGGAGTGAGGACCCCCAGGGACATCCGCACTGCAGCTCCCCAGCCCCATTGCAGGTCCCCATCCCTGGGGCTGGCCACCACATGCTTTCCTGATGAGGTTACACAAGAGCTGTGGGGGAATGGCATGTTAGGACAAGGAGTGTGAGTCACCAAAGGTACTGAAGTCTTATATAACCCCAGCATACATTTTTCGAGTGCACTTTAGCTGAAAGGGCTGTCAGGAGCCTTGACAAAAGTGACAGCCTGGGAGGAGCAGGGCAGAAGAAAGCAAACAGTGCTGTTCTTTTTCCCCACCTCCTTACATTTGATCCTTCTGTCTTGACCTTCTCCAGATCCAGGAGGCCCTCGGTGGCTGGAGGACTCGGGCAACCCTTATGCATCCTGTGGTGTGTGAAGACAGCTCTTCCAAGATGGGCTTCACTGGTGTTTTGGTTCATAGGATCATAGGATCAAAGGATGTTAGGGGTTGGGAGAGATCTTCAAACATCAAGTCCACCCCCCCTGCCAGAGCAGGACCATAGAATCTATCACAGGTCACACAGGAACACATCCAGATGGGTCTTGAAAGTCTTCAGAGAAGGAGACTCAACAACCTCCCTGGTGAGCCTGTTCCAGTGTTCTGTGACTCTCAGTGAAGAAGTTCCTCCTCATGTTGAGGTGGAACCTCCTGTGCTGTAGTTTATATCCGTTGCTCCTTGTCCTATCACAGGGTGCAATGGAGAAGAGCCTGTCCCCTCCCTCTTGACATTCAGCCTCAGATATTTATAAACATTTATTAAACCCCCTCTCAATCTTCTCTTCTCCAGACTAAAAAGCCCCAAGGCTTTTGGGTTCTGAATCTGAAATCTCTATAAACAGTCTAAACTTACCTTCAAGTCTACTGTTCTCTGCTTCTGACGGAGGGCTTTGCCTTCGCCTCTGTCACCTGGCCCTCCATAATCCTACATTTCCTTCTGTGCTTTTCTTCATGCTGGTATCCCAAGGCTATCCCAGTTGCCTACTGGTGTATTGCAGCAATACTGGGATACTGAACCCACAGCTAACACACATCAGCAACCCCTTGTACACGACCCATGTCAGAATCTCAGCAGGGTCTACCTAGAGAGGAGGGCTTCACTTGCAGTCAGTCCTGCACACTGGCAAAGAGGGATGTGACACAAACCCAGCTGCCAGTTTGTGAGTGTGGCACACTCAGAGAAGTAGTTAAGAGAGCTTAGGCAAGGATCAGAAGAGTTTTCAAGCAATGGGTTAAATTGTTTTAACTTTGAACTGAATGCATTTCCCAGTTCCTGCATCAGGCCCTGTCTCACAATGCAGTCAGTGGCTGATCTTTCACCAGCAAATGTTCATTTGTGAAAGCCAAGGTGTTTTGTATTTCAGGTTCAACTAAACTTCCATCAGGTGGCTTTCCTGGCTCCAGGACAGACTCTGCACACAAACCAAGGACCAGAAGAGTGTGAAGGAATTATGGCACTCATCTCCATCTCTGGGACCCAAGCCAAGCTCCATCCCATGCTTGCAAGCTGATGGGCTAATGAGAAGCAAGATGTCCAAACAGCTCTTGCTGGGCTAGTCACACTTCTCTACTAGCAGGAATTTAACCATTTGCATCATGATTCCAGCTTTCCCAGGGAGCAGGAAACCCAGGTCCAAGTCCATCCACTGCTGAGGTTAAGTTGTGTCAGAAATAAATTATTCACCCACAAGGGTAGGAGAGGGACGAGAGGGCAGGGCAGGACAGGACACTTCATGTGAAGTGGAGAAAGTGGCAAAGGAAGGAATCTTTCTTTATTCCTGCATAAACAAACTTTTAACAAAGTCTTGTCCCTATCCCAGCATGGAAGGGGAATGCTGTCTGCAAACTCATTATTATGGACTCCTCCAGATGGCTGAGGCTTTCTGCAAAGCAGCAGAGCATGGCTGCTGTGGAGGCAACCAGCATGGCCAGGGCTGACTCAGCAGCAGCCAGGAATGACAAGTGAGGCTGGGAAAACCAGGGGCACAGCTCAGATGGCACAGGGCTGGCATCTTTGTAGGGAAGCAGGAACTGGCCCTTAGCACAGCTCCATCTCACCTCACTGGGGTTTTGGGGATTGAGTTTTTGGAGGCTCTACAAATCACATAATGGATGGGACATATTCCCGGCTGGGGCTTCCTCCAGACGTGTACTAGCTCAGGCTGGGGTGCCCCATGCAGCACCTTTCTTCACAACACTGAGAGCTGGTGAGGAAACCAATAGCCATCTCTCATGGAGAAGTCCCTCTTCCTCCAGCCAAAAGAACTTAAACGTCTCCCCCATGCTTGATGCCATGTACCCCAGCTGCATAGCTGTGTCTCTGTGTTTTACAAGCACAGGCCAAGCCTGCAGGCGTTACTCATTCTGGTGAGCCCAGAGGGGTCCTGCAAAAGAGCCGGCTGCTTCCACAGCTGGAGAGAACTGATAGACTTGGCAGTGCACCTCATGGCTGCAAAACAAAACCTGCCTGTGCCCCGTCTTCCTTGACTGTCCTAAGATTAGGGAGGAAACAGGGCTGAGAAATGACAACCTGCTCACACTGGTGGTGCTGTCTGGCCAGGAGGCTGTGGTTGCACCTGCCCTGGGGCTCAGATGACACCACTTCATGTGAGGCCTGTTCCTGGGTCTCATTCCCCAAGGAGCTGCTTGTTGGGCCAAGCAAACCTGGCAGTGAAGCTAGTGCTTCAGGGCTGTGCAAATTTTGACAGCCCAAGTGGCCTCCTGAAATGGGCCAGCCAGGTGCTGCTGCAACAGGGCACAGAAGGATGGCTCCGGAATCTGGGCTTCCCTTCCCCGCAAAGCAGCTAATCTTGACTGGGTACATGAGTGTCAACAGGTGCCATGGAGGGAAGAGAGAGACGAGGGGATATTGGTGCAGCTGGAGGAAGTATTTATAGCTGCTTTTTTAAAAACCCCATATAGATCACAGCTCTGTTAACGTATGTAACACAATCGGGAACCTGAGCTTTTCATGATCCCACGGCTGCAGGATTTCCTGTGGAATCCTCTACAGGCCACAAAAACAAGCTAAAAATAAATGCATTAAAAATGAGACACATTTTGAAACACGTGCATGCCCGTGTCTCCTCCCTGACCAGTGGCAAGAGGTGTAAGGAAGGGGACAGCCCCTAGAAAACTCTATAGTAACTGCTCTGGTACATTCCAGTCCCCAGGGAGCTCCAGGCATGCAAAGGTGAGAGTGTTTGCTTTTAACACCGGTTTCATGAGTCCAGAAGATAAAAAGCAGGAGGAGTTATGAAAAGGTTATGCAGGAGGAAGAAAGCAGAAGCAGATGGGGATTCCCCCAGGAAAACCAGGTGAGCCTGTCTCTCCCCTGTGCAGGTTGGTCCCCATCCCCTTCCAGCAGCACCTTTGAGCAGCTGCACACCAGAGCAAACACTGCCACACAACCCAGGGCTCTGGAGAAGCAGAACTGCATATTGAGCACTCCCATGAATTTTAGAAAAAGATGCAGAATCAATTTTTTCCCATGCACTGATGGATGGACAGGGCCACCAGTTCATCCTTCACAGCTATTGGTCTGCCTGTAAGGCTGGCCAGCAAATGGTAATGAGAGGCTTTGGGTGCTAGTATAGAGGATAATCATGGGCCAACCCCCATGGGTAGCCTCATGACAGAGCATTCATCACTAGTCTACAGGGTCTCTCAAGCCCCCATAAGCACAATCTCCTGCCACTGCCACATCCCTGGAGCCAGGCCCTGGACGCTGGCTCCATTTGAAATCATGGCTGTGGTATGATGGAATTTAGCTCCTGAAGGCAGCAGTGTGGAGCAGACAGGACCTAACAGAATGACAGCATCACCTGGCAGCTCAGCTTCTCACTCTCCCTTGGGCTTCTCCACTCCTCTGGAGAGGACCAGGGTGACAAGACTCCTTCTCCTCTCCCGTGGGCAAACCCATCACCTTGTTGCTGCTGTCTGAATCGCAACTGACACGTGCATTCATGCAACAGAATCAGCCATTAATTAGGACAGCATCAAAGCTCCTCAGAGATACAGTGTCCCTTGGAAGGAGGAAAGTGAGGTTCCCTACAGCTCAAATGAGCCTGAGCTTCACACCCTCTAATTACCCAAGACTGTCATGATTCTATCAGTAGTTGCAGCAAACACCCTGCAGGCAACAGTGTGGAGAAAGGTGGCTCTTTCTGTAGATGAATTCAGCTACTGCCCTTGTTCCAGCATTGTCATGCTGCACAGCAGCTGCCTACCCTGCATACTCCTGTAACTGGACTTTTGGCAGAAGCACATGCTGCCACCAGCCCTTACTTTTTGTGGTGTCACTCCAAATAGAAGTGGCTCTGTCCTCTGTTCCATCACAGAGCTACCTCCTGCCACCAGCACAGAGGCAAAAGCATCCCCTGCAGCATGGCAAAAGGGGAGTTATTCTGGTCACTATTCTAACCACATATCATAATCTTTTTCTTGTTAGGGGGGCATGTAATGTTATTAGTAAGAAGGTGCCTTAGACAAGCTGCTTTGGCATATAGTCCCTTCCCCCAGTGCTCTGCTATTAGCTGCCAGAGATGAAAAGCTGTAATGTGCAGAGAGAGAACTAGAGGTGTCAGAGATGTCACCTGCAAGCTGCTTTTTGTGGGGATGGGATTGAATGGGATGCGGATGGGTGAGAGCAGCCAGCTGGAGAGAGCAGAGCAGCCTCATACTGCAGGTGATGGCACTCAGGGTTGGAGCTGCTTGGACTTGCATCCCATCCATGCCCATTCTGCATCCCCACCTCCTGCCCCACTTCTGCCTGCATTCCCCATGCTGCAGAAGGGGATGAGCCTCTGGCATTTTGGGGATGCATCCATGCATGCAGGGAGTGAGGCTGCTGCAACATGAGCACTGGGGAGCACAAAATGGGTATCCTGCAGTTCAGCAGAAAAACTTCCCTCCCAGTGGGGCATCTTATGCAGAACAAGCTACACATGTAAGGGCTGGTTGCTGGTTTTAATTCCTGGAGTGATTTTGAAGCAGAAGCAAGGGAAGGGAGGCAACCTGTTGCAAGAGAAATAGTTTTACCCTTTCAGTACTGGTGGAAAAGGTCATCTACAGGTCTGTTGTTGCCTACTGTTCAGTGTTTGGAAATAAGACCAAATACCCAAGTTTAAATAGAGAAGAGAGAGAAGAGTAAGGATAAGCTAGAGAAGAGTAGGGATAAAGTCCTTCAGCACTTATGCAAAACCTCTTTTCCTGGCTTGTTGCTTTGACAGGTTTTCTTTGCATGGATTCCCTAGCTCTTTTTTCCTCACTGCATCCAGGAAAAAATGTTCTGCCTTTTCCCAGAAAGCCCTTTACAACTTTTTCTCATAAAACCTGTGACGTCAACCAGAGACTGGTCACTCCTTTGATGGATACTTGCCATGTTTCTTGCTGAATTATTTTCTTCCTTTGTCCTGCAGAGGTATTTGTACCTTGCAAAAAGGTTCTGCAAATGTCACCTCAGCTTCTTTTCAAGCCTTCATGAAAAACCTTCCATGAAACTTTAATATGGAGGAAAAGCAAATTGTGTTACTCTCCAAAGTCCCACCTACTGCTACAGCTTTGATTCTCCAGTGGGTCTGAAACATAAAGCAGCACCGTGATTGCTGGATAGTATGTGGCTGCTCTGTACAAGCACAGCCCATTTCAGTTTTTCCCCTCCTGCAGCAGTTCTGTGAGACTGAAGGAGTTCCTTGAATCTCCTCTGAAACCTCAGTCTTTGCTGCTTAGTGGTTGGTGCTGGAGGCTGATGGATGCTGCATCATCCCTAGTCTCTTTTCTAAGCTGCTTGGCCCACCTCATCTGCATCCACCACTCCCAGATTTCTGGGTTTGCTTCCTTGCATAGGTGGGTGCCTGCAAAGCAGTACAGGACTCTGCTGGGTGTGATGGCTCAGAGCTGGCCAGGCTACAAGGAGGTCTGCTGGAGCCATGCTGGGCAGTTGAGCTCTTTGAGGTACGATTTCTGAGGCAGCAATGCACCCATGGAGATGAGCCTGAGCCACCCCACAATTGTCTTCAGGTTGATGCTGAGACATCAAGACTCAAAGGAAATGGCAGTTTATGTAAATGGGAACCTAACTCCTTATATTTCTCTTCCTGCTGTGGACTGGAGTGTGGATCTAGTAAGGGCTGGTAGATGCAGTGATGACTACCTGGGCAATCTGAATCCAGTGTCCCACTTCTCCTGGGCTTGGAGAACAAGGCTCAAGCAGCTTGTCCCCTACTGAAGGCAATCCCTGTTTTCCTAGTAGCTAAAATGAGAAGAATCAGCCCCCAAACTCCATCACACCCTGAGCTGATATACTCAGAATAGTGTTAGGAGCACTCAAAAAAGCATGATACTATTAGTACATATGAGGCGGGAGGGGAGAGAATGCTGCTTTTAAGAGCTGGATTTTGGAGTATTTGAATAAGAAAGACCTAGTGAGAATCATGATGTGGCATTATGGATGCCATGGACACAGCCACATCATCTACTTCTCTCCCCATCCCACCTGGATGGACTACATGCAATCTAGTCCTCGTAGGACTGCAAGATGTGGTTATTTTCCTGTAGAATTAACCACAATGGTCCACAGCCCTCTCTCCATCCTCCATTTAAATACATTTCCCTATGAAACCAGAATCCTTGATTAACAGCCCTGGTAGGGGAGGCAAAACTCTGGGGTATTTCTGTGTGCTCAGGAGACTGTCCCTGCTTCAGGGTAAGTGTATGCCTCATTTTTGCTCTGCAGAAGAGAGGAAAAGCTGAGCTGTCTTCAAGAAAGATGACAGATTCACAGGGGGGGAAAAAAGGCAACAAAAGAAAAAAAACAATCTTTGGAAGTCATTTTCTCTTAAGAAGTTCTGTCTGCATTTTTTATTAATAATACAACACCCTGAATGTGTCAAAAAAATATGTGAATACGTTTCCTGGTGGGGAGCTCCAACCTCACAGAGCCAGGCAATGCAGTGAGGTTGTCATTTGCTTCATGGAATTTCATTCCTAATCAACACATCTGTGAAATCACTGTATTTTCAAAGCTTAGTTTCCAGAGCTGCTGGGATCAAAGCCTGCGGAGGAGGAGGGAGAATAGGGAGGGGGAACCCTGCCTGGGAATGCCTAAACAAGGGGTGGTTTAATACCTGTATCTCTGGGAGATATCCATAGCCCTTGAACAAGTGGAATTTGGTGGCTCCAGGATGCTTGTGGGAAAGGTTGGGTCAGCCAAACAGAGATGTTGAAGCAATGCACGGAGTTGTCAGCCATGTGGATTTGCACACACTGCTCATTTGCAGTTGCTTTTTGGATGGCAGTTTGGTCAGCCCCTCCACTGGACATGGGCAGGTGCAACATCCCATGGTATGAATTCCACAGCCTCCCCCATGGATTCACCTCTCTGTATGGGATGCTGTGCCTGCCTGTGCTCAGCAGAGCTACATGGATGCAGCCAGATGCTGGCTGCAAATTTTTGAACTGGTCTCTGCCAGAGCCAAGGTGATGGCAGCTAGCAGAGCAGCAGATGTTCCCAGCACTCTGCACTGCCAGATGACTCAGTCTCCATCAACTCACTCCACCGCCATGGTGTCACCTCTTTTGCTGCCCGAGCAAATCCAAGATGCTCTACCCACTGTACAGGAGCAGCTTCAGGTGGAATCGTGTAGGGAGCAATTTGCTCCTGCATGGCTGATGCACTTGCTGTTGTGCTTCTTGTTTAAGTTTTGCTCTGTGTGCCCCATTCACAGAAAAATAACATTGCAGAAGAACAGGAAAAAAAATGCTTGGATTCACCCTATTGGACTGCTGAACAGGAACTGGTGTTGCCAGGTCATTGATTTTATCTTCTCTGCAGGTCCCTGCAGCTGTGGGTACCTCTCGTGATAATACAACTTTTTGGAGCTGTGTAATTACAGCATCCCAAGTATCAGGAAGACAGAGGTGGGACCACAGGACAGCAAGGTGCTGCATGGTGAGTCACTGATACCTGGGAGGGGACCATTTCCTTCCTAGTGCCACCACCACACCCTGTGCTGGAGGAGGGAGGTTGAATATCTGAGATCAGCAGCAGGACAGGACAGGTGCCCATATGGGTGAAGAAGCACCTAGCTGCATGTGCACTTGGGCAATGGGCAAGTGCAGCTGGTGAAATGGCTCAATCAGAAAACATGTTACCTGGAAACAGAGTCAGGAACTGGGTAACAGGATGCGGCAGGCACTGCAGAGGATGCAGGATCCTCTATTCAGATTCTGCCTTTGTGCAGCACTTGTTCTGTCAGGTATGGAGCTGTGTTAGCTGTTCCTAAAGGTAAAAGTGCTGCCAAGGATTCAGTAGCCTGTGTGGCCTGAATATATCATCCAGTGTAAAGTGTATGCATTTGCCATCCAAGCATGTGAACTGAGATTATATGGTCTGGGAGTTTAAGACTGTCCTTGCATAACCCAAATTGGAGGGTATCATCAAGCTCTGTGTGTAACACTGACTTATTATGTACCTTCAGGAAGAAAACACAGCTGTAGCTCTCTCTATCTCCCTCAAACACTTTTTCGACATTAGTATTGGGAGATAATTAATTCCACTACCCTCATCAACATCCTCCACTTGCCCCATCACATGGCTCCCCACTGTTTCTTTCCAGACAGGCATCTCCTCTGCTGCAACGCCTCGGCCACTCTAGGTGAGAGGGTGATGAAGGAGCTGCTGTGCTACCTCCCTATCTCAAGGCTACATGCATCTCTGGAGGCCCCCCTTTTCACAAGGGCTGCTGACTGGGCTGCTGTGAGGCCAGGGAAGGGAACCCACTTGCTATTTAAGAGAGAATTTTGTGCTTATTTCCCAAAAACATGTGGCAGGAGATACAAGCCAAGCAGGTGCTGTGAGCCACGCGGCCAGCCTCGGCAGATTCACAGCCACAAAACATTCAGGAGTGTGAAAATGGGAGGTAGGGTGAGGACGGTTTGGGCGGGTTTTCTTTGTTGTCAGTGGTTTTTTATAAGTCCATTTTGTAGGCTTTTCTTTGATTTGCTTTATATGTTTTATTTTGCCTCTTTTCTTATTGTCTTTGAATTATTTTTTCCTCTTTTAATCAGTTTGTTTGTTTCCCCCCTTTCCCGTTGTGCCCGGTACCGCTAAGGGCCGGGGCTGGGGCCAAAAGTACTGCTGGCACACGGGCTCCCCCTGGCGGCCGCCCGGGGTAGCGCAGCGCGGTGAGCTGGCCCGCTGGGGTCTGCGCTCGCCTCGCTGCCCGGCCGCGGCTGCCGTGGTGCGCGGGGCCCATGCCGGGAAACCCGCCTTGCCCCAGCGCTTCTTGCAAGTGAGGGGGTCCCTGCGGTGGCCTGTGCCCAGCTTCTTCTCCACCGGCCTCCTCTGGCGCTCCCGCAGGTGAGCCGTTCCTGCACCCCACGCCAATATTCGCAGCATGTGCCTCCCAAACCAAACCCATGGTGGAGGTGCTGATGGCATGCTCGGGGCCGCAGGTGAGACCCAGGCTGGGTGTGGGTCAAAAATCTCTCCCTGTTCTCTTCTAATCACCCGACCATCTGCCTAGGTTGCGTGCCGCAGTACACCAGAGAGGCGGAGCACGAGTGAACCGGCACCGCAGGGAACAGGGTTAGTCCCAGCTGAGATCCCCGACCAGGTCCTCCTGTGCTACAGCCTGGGGACACTCATGGGAAATGGGTCTCTGCTACTGCCAACAAACAAAATTCATGGAGGGAAAGTGGATTATGTAAAACTCCCAGCGTTGGTGGCTTCTCTGATACCTGGGTGCCTCCACAGGACACGGACCTCTCCATAATGTCAGTCTTCTGATAGCTACAGGTGTCTCCATTACTGACAACAAAATATGCCACCACTGACCAGCTCTTGATCAAGGCAGAGAATGTTTGCAGCCAAAACAGAGCAAGTGCCATGGAGTAAGAAAGGCGGAGTAGTCCAGGAGCATACATGCCCTCCAGTAGTTCTTTGCAAATTATCTGGTGAGGCCCCAAAGAGCAGCTGGCCTCTTTGATCCAGGACTGACAATGGGCTCATGGGAATGAGGTGGACAGAGGAAGGTGTCTGTCATACTCTGTCATGCTCACAGCCTGCTATGTGCAAGGCAGGTTGGGTCATGAGTGCAGCCACTCCTTTCCCATCTCACAGGCATCTGCAGGTTTTCCTGCAGAACTGGTTTTCTGGTATTAGTGATACTGCTGCTTCTTTCTGTCTTCCTGTCCCACCCCCCAGTACCAAGGGGGAAAAAAAAGGAACAAAGGTGGTGACAATGCCACAAAAGACTATGTGAAAAAAGCAACCACAGCAGTACCTTGTCCTCATGAAGCACCACAGTTTCCCAGTACACACTACTGTACGCCCCCAGAAAAGGCTCTCAGCAACAAACAGGTACCTACTCTCCCACTTCTCCTCCCACCAGGAACACTCAGTTTCCCCTTGGTGACTCAGATAAAACCACCCCCTTACCTGGGAGAAGTCCATTGGCATTACCAAACAGGAAGGCCACACTGGTTATCTCTCATTTCTCCACCACCCACATACCACAGCCACCTTCACCTTCTGGCTTCCTACTCACTGACCCAAACCAGGATGCCACCAGCTGTGCTCATCATTCTAAGCCTGGCTTTTCTTGTGCCTCCCTCCTGGTTCACATGCTCCCACCTTCCCCAAGGGATGGAACCTGAGCAGACATTTTACCTGGGGGTCCAAACCTGGCCATGCAAAACTGAAAAGCTGGTGATCTCCAGGTCCATGCAAATAAGGACGTTCACTGGGGCTGGTTAGTGGGGAGAGGCTGGCTGCACAGATCCAGAGGCTTCATGTTCACCCCTTGCTTCCTGTGACAGTAGTTTTGCCAAAGTCAAATACATTGCTCCTGTCTTCAGGATTGACTAGGAAGCTGGCCAGAAGGAGTCATTATCCCCTATTTTCTTTATTGTTAGTCAAGATGGGGAGAACATAGTTAAATAGTTCTGCCTACACATTACTAATTTTGTGGTTCTTTTCATTCCTGGACTCTTGATTTCAGCAAGTTGTGCTACTTGTGAAAAACTTTGGCTCCTCCATTTGCCTGCAAGATGAAGGTGGTGTTCTCCATTGGTTAGGACCCAGCCTGCTTTGCTTAGAAAAAGGTTTCCCTTCCCTTTTTTCTGTATCACTTCACTGAAGCAGGGATTTTGCTCTTCTGGAGATTGTGTGCTTCTGACAGCAGCCTGAGTGGATGTGGTTGCCGCATCATTCTGACCTCACAAGACCTAGCTCACATTGTATCTCTCATTTAAACTGTTTCTTCAGATTTTGTTAAAAGTCCACTGATAGAGACTTTTTCCTTAAAATTGCTCCTTTGGCATTCTGGATCTTACTTAGGAGAATAAACAGAAACTAAAATCTAAACATCTTGATCATGGAGAAGGCATGGAGAACACAAACTCCTAAATTAACTGTCAGGCGGTAAATAAGATTCGGAAGGAGATTAATTTAAATCCCATGACTTTCCCAATGCTGAGCAGTGTTTTCCTGTCATCACAGATTCTGCTGCCTGTTTCCCCTCTCAGTGTGCTTGCCCACCAACCATAACAACCCTGAGCCCCATAGCATGTCCAGCTGGGACAGCCAGATCCTCTGGCTTGTGATACAGAATATGAACACAGGCTGCACACAGGGGAAGTTTAGGCTCAAGGTGAGGGGGAAGTTCTTCACTGAGAGAGTTGTTCGCCATTGGAATGGGCTGCCCAGGGAGGTGGTGGAGTCACTGTCCCTGGAGGTGTTCAAGAAGGGTCTGGACATGGCCCTTGGTGCCATGGTCTAGTCATGAGGTCCGTGGTGACAGGTTGGACTTGATCTTTGAGGTCTCTTCCAACCTTGGTGATACTGTGATACTGAAGGAACAATAGAGGCTGGAGATAAAAGCCTTTAAATCCAGGTTTCCTAACCTCAGAGGCCACACAAAACCCCCAGTATCTCTTTCTTTAGTCTTTTCCTTCTTTATTTAGTCTTTTCCTATGTGTATGACTCTGTTCACAATTTTGTATATTTGTAATTTTGTCCATAAGTGTGATTATTACTTGTTTGAGTGATTATTAATTAAATAACAATTCTCTGACAACACCAGGATGGGATTCTCCTGGGGTAATATGCTTTCCTTACTTTTCTTTTAAAGATGCCAGATGTCTGCCTTAATTACACAGATACAAAGCCAAACTCCATTTATGTCAGTGATGTTACCTAGGTTGTATTAATAACAAGTATATATAAAAATCAGTATCAAGCAAAAATTCAGAGAGAATAACACAACACCCCCACAAACCTCTCATTGAGGAGTTTCTGGTGCTGATGCTTCCCATATCTGCAATGTATGACTGAAATGCCTATGACACTAGGCTTGGACCAGAGCTCTCCTTTGCATCATCTCTCCCCGGCTTGAGGAAAAAAAATACTGTACAGAAAACACATCTGCCACCACAGTTATGAGATCAGATTAGCAGTGGAAAAAACCCAGCACTCTCTAACTCCAGTCTGAGAAAATGTGAGGTTCTGGGCAGCAGAAACAGAGTCTGCAACCTCTTCCCTGTCCTTGCAGGCGCATGGCTGCCTGTGTTCATGGACAGCTCTGATATGGCGTAGCCAAGTAACACTGGAACTGAGCAACACAGAAGGAGCAGTGTGAGAAAGAGGTGGAAGAAGTTCAGTCTGGGGCCTCCCTTCCCTAGCACTGAGACTGAGGCCCTTCTAAAACTTGTGCACTTACATGGGCATGCCTGTGCCCAGCCATGGACTGTGCTGATCCTGCCTTTGCCTTATGGACCTGGATTCCTGGCTTCACCCTGGACCTGCCCTGTCATGATGGATTGGTTTGGTTGTCACTGGAATCCCATTCACAGAGACCCAGGGCACAGCTATTTTTTGGAGGCTAACCTATTAAAGAACCTAAGCTAGTTAGTTAGCGCTAACTTTGCAGCATGTGCAAGTAGAAAACATGGTCTGGAAAAGATAGTTTAACATTTACTGGTTTCCATGACATTGATCACCACAGGAAGAACTATTCCCTCTGTTTTACTGCTGATGATTGGGTGAACTGCTGGTTTTTGGGGTTTTAACCTCATAGCCAAGACTTTTTTTTTTTTGGTCTGAAAAACATTAAGGAGTTGCAGGAGTGCTGGGAGTCCCTGATGAATGTCAACGGGAACAGCTCTAAGGAAGACAATGTAGACATGCTAGTGCAGGTCCACATCAGTTAAGGAAGTGACATCCTGGGAGAGCTGGTCAGAGGCCCCAGAACAGCTCCTCACCAGATTCAGGTTCAGAGACAAACTCTGACACCTCTATGGCAGCAAGATGATTGTCTTCTAAATGAAAAACACAGGCAATGACAGCAGCTCGGCAAGCATGTAAGTAATCCTGACAACTCCAACAATTCCTTAAGAGGTAAGCTAAAATTTAGGATGCAAAGAGTGTTTCACAGATAAGACTTTAAAGAGCATTGTTTTCCAGCTGCTTTTTATTGTCTCTACTTCTGGGGGTTTTGTCCTGCATCTTCATGGTTCAGTGCTGTTACTGAATACCAAGGAGTCAATCCTCAGCAACAGCCTTCCAAAGTTCTTTTAGAGTAATTAGTTTGAGAAGAAAATAGCTGCCACAGTTTGGAAAACTAATTGGTGGGTGACTACATTTGTTCCATCTCTCCTTGCCATTTCCGTTCACTGATTGCACTGAGAGCACAGAACTGCTGTGATCTTTATTACCACCCTGTAGCAGCCCTCAAAGGAAAGAACAGCTTTGTTACAGATCACTACATTAACTACTTCTCAGTGATACTTTCCAAATGTCAAGAACTTGCACAACTGGAATACACCATATACTAAGCATGCTTTCATAGAATTACAAGTCAACTCTTTTACCTCTATGGTACATCTGGCCAGCAACAAATTGACCAAACTACTTGAGTTGGGTGCGGATTGGGATCCTTCAGTGAGCCACTCAACCCAAAGAGACAATCTTAGCAGGGCAGGAATTATAGCTAGGTGGCAGTGCCTCATGTGACTCTGTGGAGCAAACTGCACCTTGTTTAAAAAGCTGAACTCTTTGGGGGCATCACATCATGGTTGCAGCAGCTGAAGCAGCCACTACCAGTGAGCAGAAATAAAAAGCACTCACAGCACATTACTGTGCCTGCTGCAGTGCCTTCACATCACTTTTTGTCATGGTCTCACTCACTACAAGCCTGAGCTGTGTACTCTCAGGAGCAAAGAGCATCCTTTCATATAACACACATCTACCACATCCAGCTGAGCCAGGCCCTGGCCATCTAATGATGAGATTCAGGCTCTTATTGATGACAGTAGGACCTAGCAATGCTACTTCTACACCCAACAATGGGGATTTCAAACCCTAGCTGAAGCCACAGAACTCCTTTCATCTGCTCCTGATGCTGCCCCAAACAAAGCCATAAGCTGCAAAGCTCCCTGTTGTGCTGGATGAGGAGAAAGCACTGATGAAGGCTGCTGAGCTGCAGCAGACCTCAGGATTGTGGGCTCCTGAAGGGAGATGAAGATTTGTAAAGCCAAGGCTAATGGACCTGCTGCTAGACTTTCTACCTGCCAAATTGCAGCATTCACACTGAGGTTTTGAAATAGAGAAAGCGTACAGTATGAAGCAATGGAAATCACCCAGCACTTACAGTTTCCTTTCCAAGTGCCAGGAGTCTCTTTGAAGCTTGGAGCAGATTGGATCTAAACACAAAATTGCCTTTTGAAGATGTACTTGTTAATCTTAATCAGATAGCAGCAGAAATAAACTCAGACTCAGGAAACTTCTAAGTTGGACCTCTTCCTTCTCTAAAGAAATGCTCACTAAATGAACATTCATTTTTATTGACTAGTGGAATCCTCAGTTAATGATCTGAAAAGGAAACAATGATGTGCATGGAAAAATAGTGTGAGAAATGTAACTCAGAGCCAGGAATATCATAGTGGTGGCCTCAGTGCTTCTAGAAGACTCCCTCATGTCTGAATATTAGGGTAGCACTTGTGAGCTACTATAGACAAGGACACTTTCACTCCCTGCTCACCCCCCCCATGTTTACCCCAAACCCAAGACCATATAGCTTTACTATGACATCATCAGTTCCATGATCCTATGTAAAACTCTTTTTTTTGAGAGATCTATTTCCTAGCTTCCCTACTGAAAAGAACAACCTTGTCTTGCTATTCACTAAGCCTTGAGGTAGAAAAAGAGATTGTCCCCATTGGTGGCAGCCTACAATCAAGTCTGCTCTAAAACAAAACTAACTGCGCCCCAAATGAAATTTCATTGGTTCAGAGCTGGTAGCAGCCAACACCATGGTACACGTGCTTCAGCCAGAAACCCTCTGGTCACATCCTAGAGAGGGTATTAACCCAGATCTGCAAAGCCACAGCTGCAGACCATCAGCATGGAACAAGTGATTGCTTTTGTGAACTGTGCTGACCTACACTAGCTAAGAACCAGGCTCCAATAATCAGGAGAGGATACGGCCCATGTTGCAGAGAACTCTTCTGTGCAATTAGTTCAGGGACCGCTCCATTTTTCAACACTGGAACTGTGACCTGCTCCTAACAAAGAGCAAGGCTTCTCCTTAACCCCTCCACAAACAGGAATTCTGCTCAAAACAATGCCAACTCAACCCACTCCCACCCAAAGAACATGCCCCATATAAAAGCACCCACCTCCCACTGAAAATGGTGACTAGCAGGGAGGCACAACCCTGCATCACCAACAGGGCTGGGAGATACTGCCGAAGGGCTTCCTTTTCCGTGTATTACTAATGCCTGACCTGGTGATACAAAGATGGAGGAGCGCAGGGCTGAAACCTGGATGCCAGCCGGTTTTTAACCCTCCCCCTAAGCTTCTGAAACTACCTTTTTTGCTTTAAAAGAGTTCCAGAGACTCTATTTTCCTGTTACCTGCCCATCTATTTTTCTACACCAGTACCAGGCCAAAAAAACAGTAAACACCCACCCAAAATAAAAGACAACTTTCAAATGCTACATTCTTTCATCTGTCTGTCACCTCTGTTGGTGCCCAGTGACAAGTCGATGCAAGGGCCACCTGCGATGCAGCGGCAACAGGTGCAGATCTACATCCCACTGTTTTGGAGAGGAAAATCTGCAGCTCGAAACACTGCTCTTGTAACCAGCAAACAAAACCTTCCCCTTTCTCTCATAATAAATTCTGCTGTAACAATTTTGATTTAGGAAATGAAGCTGTGAGAGTACTGGAACCTCTCAGAACTTCCAATATGAATCTCACAAATGAAAACAAACCAAAGTCTCATTTGTCACTCACTCTTACCAATCTGTTTTCCATGGCAAAAGGCTGTGAGGGGCAACAACTAAAATCACTCCCCAAAATCCCCACTGACCCAACACTCCCAGGCCAAAGCCGTGTGACACATTTCCCCATTTAGGCATCCTTAGCCTCTCTTCACACACTACAAGAATCAGGTACACTGACACTTGGGACCTAAAAACTTACTCCCACAGCTACACATTACTTCAAGGTAACATAATGCCCTTTCATTCCCCAGTCCAGGCTGGAGGGTTTATCTGGCATGGTAATGCTGTTCAAGTGGCCATAGCCAGAAGCACAGTAGCACTGCAGTCCATGAACTAGAGGTACTGGTTTCCTTCAGCCCCACTTGAGGCACCACAAACTATACTTAAATGGAGCTATGGAAAACCTCACAAAAACTAACCCCAAACAAAACCTCACCACCTCATAAACACCCATTTAAGATTTTGTTCAAGAAAGCCTGCAAGAATTAGAATGCAGACGCCTTTTGCATTATGACATCTTACAGTGTAGATGATGTAACACAAGCTTTGTGCCCATGTTTCAGAGTTCCACTGTTGGAACAGACTCCAACTTTGTTTCATTCAAGACATTTTTGTCCTTTGTCTTGCATACTTCAAGTTGTGCTAATACTTACTCAGAAAAGAAATAAAGGAGTTCAGAGTCACATATCAAGATTGACCAAAACCAAATCCTTTATTTCCACAACTGTATAAATGTGCTCCAAGTATGTGTCCAACACAAGTTAGAAAAACACAAAATAGAACATGCCAGTTGCAAACTAGATCAGTTCACCAACGTGCTGACTCCTTGGTATTAGGCTTAGTTACACAAGACCAGTCACAGTAAAAAGATACATTTTAGAGTACAAAGAGTAGCAGGATGTTAAGCCATTTCAGCTTGTGCACATACAAATCACACTTCTGGCAGAAAATGCAGAGAAGTTTGCATTATTATGCTGGAAGCTATGTTGCATCACTTTAAATGGCATCAATATCGATATCGTCATCTTTGTTTGCAGGCTTCACAGTTTCAACTTTAGGTACACTGGCAGTTGTAGAGTACACCACCTGTGGAGACAAGACACTTTCACTATGACACCTATTGCCATTAAGCAAACCAGAATTTCAGCATCAGGTATTGCAGCACCCGCCTGCTTAATAGCTTTTCTGTCTACTGCCAGAAGTTGCCCCCAGGAACTCTGAAATGCACTCACTGCACAGGACCTCCTAGTGAAGCAGTTGACATGAAGGTAGAGTTCAGGCATGCCAGAATGACTACACTTTAACATGCAGGATCTCCTGCTCAGGAACAATTCTAGATACCACTGGGAGGAACAAAACCAAACCAACCAACCACCTCACATGCAAACAAACCAACCCAGAACACCTCTCAGCCAGTCAGCTGGAGTGTAGCTAACAGATGTACCTAGGCCTAAACCATGAGGGAAGTGGTCACTTGTCCTGCTTTTCTAACAAGCACCCACCCACTGACTCTTTAAAACCCAAGGCTTTATGCACAATACCTCTTACCAATCTTCCACTTCATGCACTACTACTGTGGAAGAGATGGTTACCATTACACAGGGACTATCTTTGGCCATTAAGATGCACCTGTACAGTTACAAAAAAGTCATTTATCTATTACCTAAGATCTAAGTGCAGCAAAAACACTGTAACAAGGCTTTTAGCCTACCTCTATGTTTTCATCTTCATCCTCTTCTTCATTCCCGGAAGATTCTTCTTCAGCTTCCTTTAGCCATTTAATAAATGGTTCTGCTTTGACACGGATTTCTTTGGCAAGCTCCTTTGAAACGTATTTTTTTGAGGCCTGCAAATAAGCACAGACTTTGTTCAGTACTGATGGAGTTCACATCAGCTCACACTCAAATATACAGAGAGCCTAACTCAGAACTCTAACCTCACCCCCCTGAACAGCCCATTTTTGAAAGTCAGGTTTCCCCTATAAGTAACTTGTGGTGTTTAAAGACACCTGTAGGGAGAAATCACATTGCATTCAGATCTTAGCTAGTGGAATATGTGAAATACTACACCTTACCTTTTCTGCCCAGCCAAGAATAACTTCTTCTTCCAGGAGATCTGCATCATACATTTCCTTCAAAATATGTGGTATTTTAGAAATAAGTTGAGACTGATGCATGGCTACCACACACTCAAAGCCATGGAGAAGGTACCTCTGAGCTTTCTTGTTGTTGTGGCAGAACTAGAATTGTGATGAAAAGAAAAGCAGTTAAATTAGCTTAGATTTTTGTGCATCTCTGGAAGAGCTACTGCTTCTTTCACTTTGATACTAAAATTATCCCTCCCAGAAGTTCTCCCTAGCCAAGGGCTGGTTTAAAAAACAAGCTCTTACTGAAAGCCCACTTCCCCATAGCACCAAGCAATCCAAAACTGAGCTATGTAGGTGCCACAAAAAAACGACCCAAGAGCTGTTGCACTAGATGCAGAAGCGACTGCTTACACGAAGGAAGTGACGTCTGTATTTCCTGATCTGTTCACGAATCTTTTCATCAAAAAGGACTTCAGTGAGAACCAGTGGGCCCATGGCCTTTACATCCAGTCTCTCTGCTTCTGCTACAATGTCTTTGTCAGAAGTATCAATGACACCTTCTTCCTTCTTTTTCTATGAAAAGAACACATACAGGTATTTTAAAGATACCAAGGTCTGCATCAACTCCTCCACCACTTGTGGAACCATTACTTTGGTTGAAGCTCATGTAGCTTGCTTTTAGGTCTCCCTACCACTATTTTCTACAATTACAGCAGAGGACACTACCAAGACAACAACTGAAGAATATTCACCTTCACAAAATCAAATAGTATGTTGACTCTCTCCTCCACTGTTCTTTCCAAGTCTTCACTAAGTGTGAGGTTCTTTGCATGGTCACTGATTTCATCCATTCTACGTCTTTGGGCTTCTTCTGTTGTGTCTTCACCCCAGTCATCATCATCCTCCTCCTCCTACAAAACAAACCCAAACCAACAGGTTCATGTAACTTTTCTGCAAGCTTAGCAATAGGTGAAATGCTTTTCCTAGACACAGACATAAGAGCATTGTTATAAACAGGCACCTTTAATTTTTCCCTAAATAAGAGGCTAACACTATGGTTTGAAAGTCAGAATGTGATGACGACAGACAAATCTAGAAAAGCAGTGGAAGCTAGACTTGGAATTTGTAGCAATCTGCACGGTTACTTCTAAGTGCAGTTTTACTACTCTATCTAGGTCTGCTTGTGAGATACTCCTTTGTGGTGAGCTGTTTTGTAAAGGGTAGGCAGCTTTCACTTAGAAGAGTACAAACACCATTACTGAAGAGTTAATAAAGCTGCTATAGAGAAGAGACAGGTATTTCTATTCTAACAGTTAAGCTCTGGATACAGCAAGAGCTTTCAGTGCAATACTGACTTTGAAGGTATACCAGTGATTCAGAAGTTTTAGATCAGATCAAGACACCACATACCCTTATCTCCCCACCTTCCCTTCTACTTACCACAACCTGTGGAGGAGTAATCTCCTCTGGTGGTGGGGGTGGAAGTGTCTCATTGCTGGACACAGAACCATTCTCCTTGTCCTTGCCTTTTCTGTTCTTCTTCTCCTTTTCTTTCTTTCCTGTACCAGTGTCACCACTTTCTGCAAGTGAATTTTAATGTTGTATTCTATCAGGTAGAGAAAACTAACTGTGCTACCACACCTCTGCCAAACCCCCAGGTGAGTTCAGATGCTATTAGAGGCAGCAAGTTAGGTCCCATCCCCGGAGACATTCAGGGCAGATGTACATTTGCCAGGGAAACCTTTGGTTCCAGTTAAAGTCTCGTTTCTTGGGACGACCTAAGTTTGTCAAAGCCTATATAACAGGCGACCTCACAAAACAGAGACCCCTGGAATAGGTTAGACTTTTTTATTCTAGCAAGCTTAAATTGCAGCAGGCAACTAGATGCTTACTACAGAGTGTTGCTTGCACAGAAATTAATTAGCACTTACTACAGTGATTTTAACTCCTACCCTTCTACCTCATGCTGATTTAAAAGGCAGAACTGTAACTAGCTCCTACTGACCAGCTCTCCTCCTACCAAGTTTTGTTCTGCATAGACAAACCCAACTCTCCATAAATACTTGCATCTACTTAGCAAGGATACAGGATCACAGGGGAAAAGATTGCTCAGATTGGAACTATGAACACAGCTACTTCATCCTAACCCACAAACACACTCTAGCACTATGCTAGAGCAAACTATTTATTATTTCTGCTTTAATAACAGCACACATGCTGAGGAATTCCCTTTACACACAACCAAATAAAACACACTTACCAGGTGGGTTTTTGAGAATGAACGTGCAGAGTTTATGGTTTGTGTCAAGCATGCCTCGATAGCCACAGGCTTTGCAAGAGTTGCCTATAGTTTGTTTCTTAGGATTGACATGCTGTAAAAAAACCAAACCACCAAGCTTCAGTTAACATACCATTTGCAGAACATTATGCATTGAAGTATAAACCAGTGTTTACACTATTAACTCTACAGAATTAAGCCAGATGTTTGAATGGTTTATCAGCCCAAACAGAGCAAATCTAGGAGTAGCAATTTAGCTCAGAATTTCTGAACTACTATAAATGCAAAACCTTCCCAGAGATACACATTTCCATACTGTATTTTCTCCTCACTGGTATTCA
The DNA here is from genome assembly GCF_026170545.1 of Melanerpes formicivorus. Lineage (NCBI taxonomy): Eukaryota > Metazoa > Chordata > Aves > Piciformes > Picidae > Melanerpes > Melanerpes formicivorus. The sequence continues at coordinate 3,056,855 of NW_027142400.1, read as the reverse complement.
AGTTAGCTATTAACTCTGCAGCACTTCCATAAATATTTAATGAAGTGCTTCCAGTTAGTACTAATGGGAGAGCACTCACCAGATCAGTTTCAGGATTCTCACACTCAGGACAGAGAACAAATTTTTTAATGAATCCATCCAACATGTCTTGCAGCTTATTCGCCTCATGAGATCCATTGACAATGTAACGGTCATTCTTAACATCAAACTGGGTCTGTGCTCCCAGCTCACAACCAAAAAATTTGGTAGGATCTGTAAAGAAACAGGAATAACCACCAGTGTGCTCAAGTCTTAACTCACGTGTAACACTAAGTCAGTGAACCGAAAGAAGCAACAGTGTATTATTTCATCTCAAGATAATCTCATTGCTTTCTTACAAATCTTGAAAGCATACTATTAATGCTTGGTTAGCTACTTAACACTACTACAACAAACGTTAACAGCACAGAACAAAAAAATGCAATTGCTCCAGACCACTTACACGTTGGAGGCCGATTAAGCGCCTTTGCAACGTCAACCATGTTGACTATAACTGTCTTTATTCCATTTCCTTTGCCCTCCACCTAAAAAAAAACAAACAAAGCAGTTAAGAGATAAAGTAACCACAACAGACCTTTTCCATGTATAAAAAATTCTTGGCAGTGTCTTCTTAGGAAAGCTACTGTGCACTTAGTCTGGAAAGGAAGGAGTACATATTCTTGCCCTCTCACTGTCTGAATATATCATTATCTCACATCTCTCTTCCTCTATCGAGACAGAAAGTAGTGTGAAACATGACCAACAGTTAGTAAGTTACCTTGGCAATCAGACGGGGCATTTTGTAGCGATAGAACTGATCTGAAACACTGCGGTTGACGTTGACAGACATTTTGCCTTATTAGTAGCTTTATCAATAAGATGAAGAGATCTTTGATTGCAGTTTTTTGGTATCTTCTGTCTGGAGAAGACGGGATGACATAAACGACTGCAAGAGTTCTCGGTCTCTGACATGAAAAAATTTTCGCCACCGAGGCTGTAAGGTTCTTGCTTGTATGCTATGTTTCCCCAATACAGGTACCAGTGGCTGCGCAACAGCTCTGCAAGTGTTAACAAACAGAAAATAAAGTTAATCTAACCTGTACCAATGAGATATACAAGTGGCTGTATTTAGACTGAAAAAAAAGACACCCAAACCAAATTCTTTATGCTGCAGCTTTCTTCAACTTGGAGTTGGAAACAACAACCTTGAATTGCATCGCTAATTAACTTTTCCTCAACTACACAACAAACTTCCCCACCCTCTTATTACTCAAAACACACTGGCCAAGACTGTTTTCTGTACAACTCAGTTCTGAAGGAGTGTTGCCATTAATTAAAAAAAAAAAAAATGAATAATGCTTTATTTTATTGTGGAGATTAATGTTTCTTGCACCCAGAGGGTCATGTGATATGTTTCAAGCTGCAGGGCAGTTAATCGGGAGAGAAGATCTGGAAAACAGTTTTAAATTCCACATCACAGCAGGAACCTATCACATACACCAAAGTCTGTCACAATGTTGAGAAATCCAAGATGAACCAGCAGTAATCTGCAGCTTAACAGTTTATACACGGAGTGGAGAAGAGTTGTTAATTAGGTAATTCTCTCACTTAGGGATTCTTGTAGCAGCTTCTTTTGAATTTTGACTTAACAACACCCGGTGAAGTCTGACTTAAGTTGCTTCCCTGTACAAAGGCCAGCAATGCACAAGTACAGAGGAATGCGGCAGCTTTTCCAGTTGATTTTTTGTAGGGGAAGGAAGATGAATCCTACTATTAAAAGTTGCCTTAAGCGGTATACGCATATTTAATTTACCATGTGTCTCTATAATCAGATCTGAGTACTTAATCCACAACTGCCTGACTATGCAGGCAACCGTGACTGCAGCATGCGTGTTATGACACACCGTCATGTTATCAATGACAGAAGCATTGACACATTAAAATAGCCGTATTAGTATTTATGCATACGAGCACAACTATTGGTTCCACACAGTTCTGACTCCCTGTAGTTAGGTGTACATTTCTTCAGTCAAGAAGCAAGCAGATCTGTACGTGCCTTGTGTTCTACATTAGCCGAGATGCAGTTTTGCACTTCCTCAGCACAAAGTACACCGTGGACTTTGTTCCCCAAGATGTCTGAGAAGAGCCACCATATGACCTGAGCACGTGCTTGCAGAAGCACTGAGGAAGCAGGTATCTCCGTGACTTCAGCATGAGGTCTCGGACGGAACACGCGGTTTTCCCTCCTTCCAGATTACAGCTTTTGTCTGCTGTAGACTAAAGCTCCCTCTCCTGGTCCCTAGGACGCCTCATCCCAAGCGCCACCCCCTTCCTACCTCCCCCAAAACGCCATGCAAGGAAGAAAAAGCGGGAAGGCAATAGACTCCCTACTTCAAAGCAAAGCATCGTTTCCCCGCCCGCCCCCTATTCCTCCCCAGCCCTGTGATGAGTCATAAATGCAGCAATTAAGGACTGAGTCAGCCCTAAAAAGAGATGGGGGAAGTCGCCTCTAGCCACGCATGCGCTCTCCAGCCACGAGAGGGGGACACTCCACGACTGCTGCCCGCCTCCTTGCCTTCCCCCACCCCGCGTCCCTGGGGCTATACCTCGAAAAGCAGGCGCACCCCCTCCTCCCACCAAGGCCCCGGGGCGGGTTTGTAACTGCGCCACAGATCCCGCGCCGCCGCCGCCCCCTCCCCGCCCGCCCACAGCGCGGGGAGGCGCGGCCCCATCCGCCGCCATCTTGTCTCCTCGCATGGCGGGGTACGGAATTGCAAGAAAAAAAGAATAACCCCCAAAACCCAGTAAGAAGCAAAACAGAAATACACAACCGTCCAACAGTTGTAACTAAAACTTTCGAGCATTTAGGGGTTTTACCTTTTTTCCTCTTGCTTCTCCCTCCCATAAAGACCTCAGGCGCTTCGTTACACAAAACCTTACCCCACTACCCACGGTTTACCGACAACCAGACGCCCCGGTCCTGCCTAGGATGCCCAACCCACTTCCTTCAACTTACAGGACCCAAGCCCTCCTCTCAATTTCCTTTGCTCTCGTCCGCCCTTGCCTAGTGCCAGAACTCACCGTTTTCGTCCAATAAAGACATAAACCCAACGCTGCTCGCCCCGGGCTGCGACGAAGCCGAGTGTGCGAGGAGAACAGGGCCGTGGGGGCGCTTATATCCAGACGGAGAGGGAGGCGGAGGCGGACGCCGCTGCCTCCGGGTCCCGGCGTCCTGGGGCGGGCGGTATCAGCAGGGACAGCAGTGCCGGGCAATCTGCGGGCAAGACACAATCAGGGGCATCGTTAGGGGCAACACATGGGAGGAAAAGGAGAAGAAGGAAGGGGAAGAAAAGGGAAGGGGGGGAGGGAGAGGCGGCAGCCAGCACGCAGCTCAGGCAGAAGGGGGCAGATGATGGGACCCCAGCAATGGCTTCCTCGTACTCACCTCTAGAATGTTCTCGCTCTGACTGAACAACGCCAAAGCTGGGATCAATCAGCCAGCCGTGTGCCCCGCCCCCCACCCCCACCATTGGCTCGTCTCTCGTCTTTGGGCGAAGCTATTGGCTGAGGACTGAACACCCCTCTCACCCACTGGCGGTGACCACTATCAATCAAGACACCCTGGCTTCGCCTCCCTCCCCTTCTGCCCTCCCCCCTCCAAGTGCCCCAGAGGACATCGCGTCTACGTTGACAGAGTCTCGCGAGAGCACGCTGGCCGGGGGAGGCGCGGGATCTGCGGAGGCTGAGTCAGTGCGGCAAGACAGGGGGTGGGGATGCCCGCGGCCGCGTGGTCGGGGAGTTCGGGCTGTTCTCAGCCTCCCTGGCCTTCCTGCTGCGTGCGCTGACAGATTCTCCCGGGAGCTTCACACGCTGCGCCTAGCGCCACTTCGCGCCCTGCTGCAGGGTGCGTGCTCGGCCGCTTCTTCGAGCCGTTATGCCTTCTAGGGAGCCGATAGGGATGTTCTGAGTCCTAGAGGGGCCCCTCGAGTTTGCGCCTGGAGCCTCGGGAAAGGTCCGAGTCCGGCTCCCCGGTCTCTTGTTAGACACTCAGGCAGCGCTGAGCGGGCCCCGGGGAGCCTGTGCTCCCACTTTCCGGGGCAGCCAGCACAGGCCGTGGCTGGGGCGAGGCTTTCCGGGCTGCGCTTCTGAGGGAGGCAATGTCTGCAGTGCTGTAGAATCAACATTGCGTGGTTTGTGACTCGTAATAGACTGGCAATGACCGAATGCTTGACATCACAACAACTATTTTATGAATAATTTGAAGTAATTAAGTTGCTGAATAAGTGGTATTTTTCCTGTACAGCCTGCTTTCAGGGTGCAGGAAAGAGCCTGTTATTTACCTTCAGTGTCATAAAGACTTGTTTGGATACCTCTGAATGCTTGGGCTGCCTTGTAGAAGGATGACACGATCACCATGAGCACACGCTTTGTGCCTAATGTAAATACTGTCAGCCCTCGGGTGAACCGGGAAACTGAATGACATACATGTTTGAATTTACAGTCGCTTAAAAAAGCAGAAAAATGGTCCTTTCTTCCCTGTGTTCTATTTTGCATCTAACATAAGTAACGTTCAAGTAGTAAAAAATGTACTATTTTTATCAATAGAGCGATGAAACAACTCTCCCACCCCTATGAACGCTCCTCAGCAGAGCAGTACTCCTGTGCCTGTCATTGTGTATTACTGAATAAGGTAAAGCCTCTCAGTGGCTGTGGGTGTATAGAGGAAAAGAGGGAATAAAGATAAAATTAGTAGTGATATTAAATAATGTCATATGCTCTAAATCTCTTCCTGCCTGAAGTTAGTTTTGAAATGTAGGTTTCCAGGTGATTTTGATGATGTTGGTGTGGTCAAAGAAAGCACACCTGCTGCTGAACCTTCAAGTATGTCTTGAACATTTTTGGAGTGCTGTACAGAAGAACTGCATTTAAATATAAATGTGACTGATAAATCAGGTTTTCTTACAAATCACAAAAGCAAGGCTATTGTTACACTTTTGGTTACCCATTAATAAAATCCTGCTCCCTTAGATGGAGCAGCCAGAGACAAATGTGCGCTTCTCAGTGCTTTCTAAACAAGACCCTTCAACATGATGGCTGCTGCCTTACTTTTATGTCTCTTCTCAGCCTATAGAATAGCAAGTCTTTGTAGCCAGGATACAGTTTTGTAAAATGCCATGTGAGTCTGCCTTGGACTTCACTATCTGCATTTGAAAAAGTTAAAAATTACTCAGGGTATGATAAATGCCTCTGATAAATACGCAGCAATACCTTTTAAAACACATGGAAGAGGATCAGGGTAAAATAAGCATCTCTAAAATATATCAGGGAAAAAAAAATCATAAAACTGTGTGAAGCAAAAAAAGCACATCAGAAATTCCTTTCCTGTGAAAATATGCAATGTGTGTAACTTGCTAAATGCCTTCTGTTAGTGGCTTTAGTTCCATGCTACACCACCTTTGAGCTTAAGAAGTTAAGAGTGCTAAAGCATGCTGCTGTCAACACCACTTTATTCAGCAGCAAAAGGAAAAACAAGACCCTGGATTTGGTGCTATTTGCCATAATGAATAACTGAGCAGCTAGGTAGGATTAGTAGCATGAAGAAGGATTTTTTAATACAGTATGTGAATTGTCATCAAGTTAGAGATACCTTTTAAGATAGTGTTCCTTCTGTGAAAGGTTCCATCCAGATGAAGTCATATTCTTCCAAGTTATGCCAAACATTCTTTGTGTCTAGCTGTTGATTTTTATTTTAATTTTTTTTTCCACCAAACCATTAATAGTAAATGTTGGATTCTGAACATTTTTACCGAATATTTACGGTTTGTTCACTTTATTGTTTCATGGCTTAGACAAGATGGAAAGAGATTTTCTTTCCTAACACTTAAAAATACCATGATTTTCTGAATCCTGAGGTTCACATTGCTGTGTAACCTTCAAAATACAGGCCACCTGTGTGCTTTGTGTTTAGTTGGTAGAAACTAAGCAGATTTTGTATATACTTCTGTAGTTGTGACATTTTAAATGGCATTAGTAAGTCTAGGTTGGGAAATGATTTCACATCTGATAATAGGAAATTTTCTACAGGGGACCTTAGGATGCGTTTCCTTCTCACAGGAATGCTTTATTATCATTCAGTTCAGCCCTGAACCACTCAAGTTTGTTCTGTGTTGCCTTAGTCAGTTCTTACAATGCTACAAAATCAAAATTCTATTGAAAATCATGAGTGTTTATATTCTCTGAAAGACAACTTTGTGTCCTCTCTGCAGTTTATTCATCAGCATGTTTGTCCTTTCTCAGTGATGTGGTTGGCTATAAACATGACCCTATTTCAATAGCCAGTTGGTAACCTTGGCCTTGAGGAATGCTTTTTTCTCTGCTGTAAGCTGTATATGTTATCTCCCAGCGACTGGTTCAGGGCTGTTATTTTGTTCAGCGAGGGCAGGAGCCCTTAGTGGCTGAGTAAGTAATTCCTCTTTGTGTTGTCTTTGTATCTTTGGCTGTAAATTCAGTATTTTCAGGAAATGGAAAGGGGGCCCAGGTTATGTATGGTTACACTGGAGACTGAATAGCAGTAGTATTTCTTCCTATCTCAGCAATGTGTATAGAAAGTTTAATTATTTACATGCCAGGTTTGAATATGCAACCTCTGGGGAGGTGTGAGTCCAAAATACACCAGAATTGACACTAGATGCTCATCAGCAGCAAGGACAGAGGTCAGTTTTAGGTTTACTGTTCAGGAGCTCCACATGCATTGCTGTTTGGCAGATCACAGTAAGTGGCTTGAGCTTTCTGTTTTAATTCCATGTTTCTTCATGGTGACTTGGCTGGGCTCAGCATCCCTCAGTCAGAACAGACAGACAGTGGAAAGTGTCACCCCCAAAGCATGTGGTAACCTGTTTACTGGGAATTGCTGCCTTCATGTTTTGAGACTGTACAGCACTCAGAAAGAGGGTCCCCTCCTCTAACCTGGTAACTTAACAACACAGCACAAAATGAGCCACTGCTTCAGCAACAGAGAATCAGGAATCCTGTCACTTAGGGCTTGAAGTGTAGGAGGTGAAGGCTTAAGTGTTGGAGGATGGGGCCAGTCTTTTTCAGTGGTGCCCACCGATAGGACCAGGGGTGACAGGCACAAACTTGAACATAAGAAGTTTCATCTAAATATGAGGAGGAACTTCTTTAAGGTGATGGAGCACTGGAACATGTCACCCAGGGGAGAGTGGAGTCATCTCTCAAGAGATTCCAAACGTGTCTGGATGTGTACCTATAGGGACGTGATGATCTCCAGAGGTCCCTTCCAACCCCCACTATTCTGTGATTCTGTGATCTTGGAGAGACTCACTTTGTGAAATGCCTTCCTTTCCATGCTTTGTAGCATTTTCATTCTTGTTAGCTATTATTACTAGTGTAAGAATTAGTAAAAGGAAAAAAAAGAGAGCAAGTGTATGATGTTAGATGTACATACAGCCATTATTTATGCTAAAATCTCCCAGCTAGTGTTTGGGTCTGAGTGTTTTGAAAGGGCTTAGTGTAGGCTGATAGCATGAGGCAGGCTCTGCCCCAGATCTCTTGTTACCATCTCAGTATACACAATGAGAGTAAGGAGAGGCTGGGTCTGACTCTCCAGTTAGCTCTGCTTGATGTGAGACCCACACACTGGGTCATCTGCTTGGATGGGCCACTGCCTTCCTTTACCAACACTGTGTCTGGCACCAAGTACATTCACCATATTGTATTAAACAGAGTAGGGGGTGGCTTTCCAGAGCACCATCAAGTCTAAGGGTCCTGTTGTCACTTTGGCTTTAATGAATAAGGCTACAGTGAGCAGAGAGTATCCTGGCTCTGTTTGGATGTTTGCTGGAATGCCTTTTCCAAAATCACAGCAGTAATGGATCTTTTCTTCGACTAACTGGTACATCTGGAAGAACTAGCAAGCTTCCTGAGGAGCTGAGTAATACCTGTCCATGTGGCCTGAGAGAAGGGCTAAAGGCTGTCACGTGCATCACTGAATTTTAAGCAGTGCTATTGTCTGCGGTGTACCAGAAAAATGGGTGTTTGGGCCATCAGGCTGCATGTACTCCATGGCTATTTGAGTGGTCTCACTGTGTTTGCTGGGATACCATGGACATTCATCGTGGTATTTATTTTCAGCAGGAAAATGAATTGCTTTGCATGTTGTTTTTTTTTTTTCCCTCTTTTGATGTACCTTTAGCATTGCACTTGTCTGGTTCTTTGTCTGTGGGAGGAGTCTGTTGGGAATTTCACAGACAGTAGTTGGTTGGATGAAAGAACAAAATAAAACATCCTTTGAGCAATTAAGCCCAGGCTGTCTGTGTTTAAAAAGGGAAATAAACAGGCAAACTCATGCAAATGAATGGAAAGTGCAAATGGGGTGGAAGTACAATCAGGAGGTGCATTCAGCAGTGCACAGGTAGGAGGACTGTGGAAAAGGGATGTCTCTGACTTGGGGAGCTGTCTTTGTGTGTCTCAGCAGTAGGTGAAAGTGTTTGTGATAGGCATTGGAGAAGCCCACTTTCCTTAGTTTGTCCAGGTAGCACCTTTGGCCATAGGCCTAGTGGACAAACACTAGCATTATCCAGCAGTTTTGTGCTTGTGGTTGGAAAATCTGCCTGCTACATTTATCTGGTTGCTGAGAAGTGGATGTGGAAGATAAGGAGTTCCTGGAGAATATAGCTTCCAACTGAGAACATCCCATCAAAGCTGGCTGCCTGTTCATTATGCCCATTAGCAACCACTGTATTTACATTTCCCTACTACTTGTCATAGCCAGGCTTCAGACATCAAAATCTGTCTGCTTGGGCATTAAGTTAAATCTCTCTTCCAGTATCATTTTAGTAATTTATGCTTTCATTTCCATTTCATTAAAGAAATTGCTCAGGTCCACGGCAACTGTCATGTGATTTGCAATGCCTCCACATATACATCTACTCTCTTTGGCCACTGATGGTCTGGCAACCAGTTCTGTGATTATCCATACTGATTTCCCAGCAGATGTTAACATCTTAAGTAGCAAAGAAAGGTAATGAATGCTTAGAGTTACCTATTGGCTTTCAACTTTTCATTAAGAGCAAGGTATAATAGCCCCCGGTTTGGAGACCCCCATCTTCAGATCTCTTGGTTGGGGACAGACATTGGAGATCTTAAGTGCTGTCAAAGCCCTTCTCTTGTGGGCTGTCAGGCAGGTTTCTGAGTGTCTGCACTGCTGGTTACAGCATGTTTTGCACTTTTCAGCTTGTTTGAGTGCGGAGGAGTTTCTTTGCTTTAGAGTAATACAAGGGCATTGCTGGGGAGAGCTGGGGTTTGCAAGCAGTCCTGAGGCCCAGCTAGGGTTTCCATTTGGGCTTTTGCTAGCAGATCTAGTACAGGAGGAGAAGGTATCTCTGATGCTTATGCTGAAAGCAAAGGAAAATTATGTTTTGAAGGCAAAGGATTTTATTTTAGTATTCTTCAGACCTAAACCTTTGAAGGTGCTGCTTGGCAGGGAGGTCAGACAGCTAGACATAGCAGAAAAGATTTTGTCTCTGAGGTCTGATTTTATATCTTTTGCAGAGTTGCTCCTCTTGCAAAAGTGAGTGTTTTGCAGAGCAATACAGGTTTTGTAGTGGATAATACTGAATTTGTAGGTTGTAATTCAGCATTTGCTGCCTGTTTGGTCTGCTTTGCCTTGAGCTTGAGTACAGCTGATGCGGGCTTCCTAATGAAACTTACAGGGATTACGTTTTGTAATGAAACAAATAATACAGGCCTGTGACACAGTGCTGAAGACTTTGAATCCTCTGGTGGTTTGCAGTTCAAATGTCTATATTACCAGAGTTAAATTATTTGCCAAGCTAAAAAAAAAAAAAAAGAGGAGTGGTACTTAAGAAAATAGAGGCAGAATCTTCATTCCATGTTTTGCACATGCCAAGTGTTATGTATGCTTGGGATGTTCACAGACTAGTAGCTATTAAAATACCTGATAACACACATGGTTTCCAAGTGTGGTGTAATGAATTGTCTGGTTTTGGCTGATAGGGATTCTATGATAGCTAATAAAAGCTGACTTGAAGTGCTAATGATGTTCCACTGTACCCATCTGTACCCATGCCTCATGTGCCTGAATGTCAGTGTACCTGAAATTATCCAGGGTGTTCAGGAGTGGGTAGATGGGATTAAAGAGACACAAGAAGTATGTGCACATATACAGATGCACACACCACAATCTTATCGATCTTGCTTGTTTTAAGAAATAAGGCTAAGAATACGCTTGAGTGTGAATCCAGATCAAACAAGGTGATGTCTGTAAAGTCTAGCACAATTTTATTGTCCTAATGTAGATTTTTCTTTCTGAGAACAACCCAGGAGACACACTGGTAGCAGAATTTTGTTATAAGGATATTACCGTTTGGAATGGTTTTTGAAATCAGTGTTTGAAAGGTCATAAGACCCAAATGAATGTGCAAATGCATAACAGAGGCTTAGTTTTTCCTTGAAGCTCATGCATGTTATTTTAAAACTCTTTAAGAAATAAATCTCCTCCATATTGATTGGTTTTGAGCTTTTTACTTGAGAGGGTGTTTGGAAACAAACTCTCCTGAAACGTTTTTGTAGAGTTGAACTGGTCTAAAATAAATGCTAATAACATAATTTGTGGCTACCACACACATCTGGGAAACCATGGCACCCACAACAGAATTACATTAGGTGGTAGCTGGGAATATTTTGGCACTGTAACTCTGAGAGAATTTGGATTTAGAATTCCAAAGTGATCCTGTTCATGTGAGTGACTTGACTGGTGTAAAGGATTAATCAACCCTTAGGAATATAATTTATACTTACTAGTGTCCTTAGCATAGTTTTTTGGTACGTCTTACTTGTGTAAGTCATGTTAAGCACAGTAGCATTTTTGCTTCAGTGCCTGATGTAGTCATGGGGCATCTGAATAAGCTGTCACTTGTGGTTGTGCAGTTCTATATGGTTTTTGCATCTGGTACATCTTCTCTGCACTGAAGAACACAAAGACAGACTTTTAAAAGTTGTTCACAACCACTCCACCCTCTGAAAGAGGAGCTACTTAATACACAATATTTTTTCATTGTTATTTTGCTGCACCTTACCCACAGTGTTTTTAATCATTCTCATGAATGATTTACTGTTGCCTTCCTATCATGTTACTTTTTCATTGTTATCTCCAGCAAGCAAAAAGCTTTCAGAGGGTTCTTTGGGGTTTAATGTATTGTTTGTCCTAGATATTTGGCATGACTTATTCAGAAACGTGTAATAAATACACAACTCCTCTCATTTCAGATTGTTTGTACAGTCGACAGATGAATGGATGACAAGGTGATGGATGAACTCTCTGTTCTAGATGAAGCTATGGAGGGTGAAGGTGGGATCTCAAAAGTAATATGCTTGTGAGCTCAGTGAAATCTGTGGAGATGCGTCATTTTAAACCAGTGGATAATGTTCTGGTTTAACTCAGAGACTTTACTTCTGGGATGTCCTTCCTGGTAGTGGCTTTAGATGTAATGCTTATGTCTCCAAAGAAGTATACTTATAAATTTTGTTGTGGTATTTGGTGGTTTCTTGTTGTTTGTTTTTTGGTTTGTAGATACCCAGTTCTTTACATTAGTAGCACCTACTGTGGCTAGAGTAGGCCTTTATTTTCCCTACTGGCTTTTCTTTCCTGGTGCACAGAGAGAGTGCTGCCACAAGGCATTTTGATAGTTGAGTCTATCTGCTGCAAAGGTAAGTCTGTGTGAGTCTCCGTGCTCTGGAGGATGTTTACTGGTTCATGTTTACTAAATACTTTAATTTTACAGAGAATGAATTGTGAGTATCAGTTTCTCTGCAGTTACCACAGAGACTTTCAGTGAACAGCTGACTTGTACAGATGAAGCCTGAAAGGTCTTCCTTTGCAGATGACAGGGAGTCCCACCACTTCCTCTGCAGAGGGTCCTGAGCTGCTGCATTCTGCACCCTGCACCCTGCAAAATGTTTGGATGGGCAGAGGGGTGACCAAGTTGGCCCTTACACCTTGCCCAACAGCGTGCTAATTCTGGTGCATGGAAAGGCATATGTTGTGACATGTGGAGGCAGATTGCTCACAGCTTACTCAATTCCTGGAGCAGCAGGAAAGCAGGCAAAGTAGCGGTGGGCTGCCAAGTCACTGCCTGCTAGGTAGGTTGGGAGTCAGTACAAACCTCCACATTCCCTGCTAGGGAGTAAACTGCTCAGTAATGTCTCTTATCCTAGCAGCAGTCTTAAAGAGGCAGCTCTGTAGCTTACTTTGGTTTGTGGCAGATTTGCCTAATGTTTACCTGTTTAGTTATTGTGCTCCAGCTCTGTAAACAGTGTTGTGTTTGCCATATTGATTCCAACCTACATATTCCTGCTGATCGATCTTTGGAAGGTATGATCAGTGCTGTGGAGGTTCATCTCCCTACATCTGTGGACTTTGCACAGGGCTATTGCACAAGAGGCTGTGCAATATACTCTTCCAAAAAAATCTGCTAATGAGAACAGGTGAATCAAAGGAGATTTACTAGTCATGGGTTTTGCATAGCAGTCTCTTTCATGGAGTGCTTCTTCTCAACAAATAAATAAAAATACCATATAAAATGAAGTCATGATTCTTAATTCTTTACTTACCATCTGCTAAGCTTCACCCATTTGCACCTTAAGGAGAGACAGGATTCTGTTCATAAATCCTGCCTTGAAAATCTCTTCGTATGTCCCCAGAAGAAGCTCTTGGTTTGTTTATTTTGGTTTGTCCTTTGGCTGTGGCTGGACACCTGATCCTGGGTCAGACTCAAACTGGCCGAGTACCAACACAGAGCAATTTACATCTCCATGTAAGTTACTTCAGTTCATTTTGGCCATATCTGCAGCATTTCCCAGAGCCAGTCATCTGTGCTTCAACTGATAGGGAAGCAAACTGAACTCTGCCTTGCCTGGCTGCACTTGCCAAGAAAAGCATTAGCTAAGCAGAAACAGCTTGTAGCTGAGGGCAAAGGTGAGCATGCATTAAGTATCCACAACTTGCTAGAGAAGGGATGCAGCTACAAGCAAAACGGGAAAGGGGAGGAGGCAGACAGCTGCCTGAGGTGACCCAGGAGCGCATGCCACACTGCTTGCTGAGAAAGGCTTTGTTGTCTCCCTGTGTTATGCCTAACTGTTTAGGCTGAGGTGCAGAGCAAATGCAGAAACCCGCCTATAGGGCCTTGACATTTTCTGGTCTGTGGCATTGCTTTGTTGCACTCAGAAGTTAAGCACTTTCAAGGTAATGTGTTGGACTTTGGTGTATATTTCAGCCCAGGCAAAACAGACATATTTGTGCAGCTGGCTATGTAGTTCCCCTCTCCCTAATGTGCAGGCCAGGGGATAGAGAGGGTGAATGCTGGAGCACCATTCTAATAACAGAATTTACTGCTGAATCACAGCTGTGAGACTGAATGAAACAAATTCTTCCTCTGTATCTAGGAAGAAGCAGGGAGCAGTGGTGGGGAGACCTTTAACTACCATCTACCTCTTTAGCACTGGCTGATGCATCTGTCTGATGCATCATGGTATTTGTATTGCTCCATTGTTCCTATTTACAATAGTGTTTGACTGGTGTGGCCTGCATTTATTGACCATATCTTGAACACAACTAATGCAAGTCTTGCTTTAGCAGAAGTCCTGCTGTGTCCACGGGTATCCCTCAAAGACAATGGACAGCATTTCATACCAGTTTTACAAGGAATGGTCTTACCAGAGTTCTTGGACTTCTCCCAGATAGGTACAATTCCTTCTTCTTCTGACAAGTCCTTTTTTAATAAATTTGCTCTATAATGTCCCCCCTGCCACAGGCTAACATGATAAAATGGACTTCCAGTTATGTCTGATTTTCTTTTCAGGCAATCTTACCTATTTCTGCGTTGGCAAAATTGTGGGATTGTGGGGCCTGAGGATGTAAGACTGAACATGTGAGATACCAGTTCTGTGTTTCCCTGAACTTTGGCAGCATTCAAAAGATTGGATTTACAGTTTGACCTCCATATCTACCAAGTGCCTCTTTGGCAAAATAGTTTTTCTGTGTGGCACACCCTGATTTTGGATTCAGCTTGGTGGGGCTGTTCTGTGGGAAGAAGTAGCTTTCTCCTCCTGCAGTAGATTCTGGTCCAGCCAAGAGACACCTTGGGTTTTGGTATGAGCTAGAACAGTCCTTTAGCAGTCCTGGCTGCTGTTAACAAGAGGCAATTATAGGAAAAAGGAACGCCTGAAGTGTAATGCTTATTTCTTTAAGTTGGGACAAGTGAACCTGTTTGTATGACAGTAGCTTAGGTCACTGTTGGAAATTTGGGTTATGTCTACTCAAAGATCATCCCTTTTCCTGGGAGGACTGAGATAAGCTCTGTGTCTGAATGCCATTCCTGTTCTTTGCTTGAAGCTTTCCCATTTCCCATTAACTGTGGAGCTTTAAAAGTTAGACAGCAAGCCTCTCCTCTTCAGACTCTCATCTTTGTTGCTTTCATGTTCTTTCTCATTCTAGCTCCCTAAGGGAAAAACCAAATGTCATTTGCAGTTCACTGCTGTGTGCTACATTTATTGACGCAGTCTTGTTCTCTTTCAGAGCATGAACCCAGTCGACCAACTTCTTATCTGTTTGACAGGCTGTGAGTGTTGTCCTGGTGACCAGCGCAGTTGTGCTATCATCATGTACAGAAGGCAGCGAAAGAGGTGCCTCGGCCTGTGGGTGTAGCTGTGCATGCAAATGATACACCAGTAAGTCATTGGGATACGTGAAAATAAGATCCAAGTCTTGGTCTATGTGTGTGAAAGATGATCCAAAAACAAAATGGAGAAGCATGCAAAATTAATAGCTGTAAAAGAAGGAATGAGAATGTGAGTAGGAGTTGCAAATGCTCAGCTCTTCTCAGCTTCTGATCGGTATACTCATAATTTAGTGTATTTGTATTTGAGACATACTTGCCTGCCAGTCTACTGTCTCTTTGCCTTTCTCTCTTTTTCTACCCACTCCATCTCTTAGGTTTATGGACACAAGAAAGAATAATGTTTGTAACACTTCTGAGTTAAATTTTCCGTCCAGACACTATGCTTAGCCCATTCATACACACAGTTCGGTACATTTACTCCAATAATTACATGAATTGATCAGACTGATTTTGTGGTGCCCTGAGACAGATTATCTCCTAGGTGCTAACAGAAAGCCCTGCTTTGAGCAGCATGCAATCCCAGTGGAAGACAAGGAACAACAGATGGAAAGAGATGGTTAAGGGAGTGTGAAGAAACGGTGAAATACCGTTACTCAGCACATAGGCAATGGTGTCAGCACACCAGCTGCCTAATGCTTGGGACAGCTTCTGCAGACTACACAGCATGTTGGGGTTTTTTGAGCTGGCTGGCTCATTTAGGTATTGGCAACTTTCAGCCATTGAAGACAATATGGAATTGAGGTAACCTAGTGAAAAACAAATCCTAGCTAGTACAGGCTATATAGAATCAGAATCTCCTGGGTCAGAAGGAACCTTTAAAGGTCATCTAGTCCAACCCCTCTGCAGTGAGCAGGGACATCCTCAACTAGATCAGGTTGCCCAGAGCCCTGTCAAGCTTCCCCTTGAATATCTCCCTGGATGGGGCCTCAGCCACCTCTCTGGGCAACCTGTTCCAGTGCTCAACCACCCACATTGTAAAGAACTTTTTCCTAACAACCAATCTAAATCTGCTCTTCTCTAATTTCAAACCATTGCCCCTCATCCTATCACTACAGGCCTTTGTAAACAGTCCCTCTCCAGCCTTCTTGCAGCCCCTCTTGAGGTACTGGAAGGTGGCAATTGAGTCTCCCCAGAGCCTTCTTCAGGCTGAACAACCCCAGTTCCCTCAGCCTGTCCTCATAGCAGAGGTGCTCCAACCCCCTGATCATTTTTGTGGCCCTCCTCTGGACCTGCTCCATCAGGTTCATGTCCTACCTGTATGGAAGCCTCCAGAGCTGGACACAGTACTCCAGGTGAGGTCTCACCAGAGCAGAGTGGCAGAATCACCTCTCTTGATCTGCTGTCCACATATCTTTTAATACAGCCCAGGACGTGATTTGCCTTGTGTTATGTGTGTGGTGGCATGGTGGGGTAGCCATGGTTGCTATGAGGTGTATGTCTGCAGTTAATCCCTGACCCAGCTAATCTTCCAGCTAATTGAGACTTGAATAGGGTTGGTTTATTGTAAGAACTGTCCTTTCTGGACATTTACTACCAGGCATAGCTCCACAGACCAACAGAATACTGTACTAGACTAAAAATCACGGGAAGGTATGCCTGATTTGCTGCCTGTCTTGTTTTGCTTATATATCTATGCCTTTATTATTGTTCTTGTCTGTGTTTGCCATCCTATTTGCTGCTCACATCTGTGTATCTCCAAACAGCCTGCATTGGAGGGGGTTTTTGTAGGAAGCATTGGGAAGGCCTATAGGGTGATGCTTCAGAGCAGGCTGTGTTTCAGTATTGGTCATCAGGGAGAAGGGATATGCTTGTGAATGACATGACTCAGTGTCTATGCCAAATCTCCTGATGGGTTATGCCACATTTTCTTGCTGCAGAATCAGACTTGCTGACCAAAGAGGAGAGGTTTAAGGGTGTTGTGGCATGGACCTTCTGTCATGTAAAATTCACGCTGCTAGCAGGCAATTTTAAATAAAACATTACTGTCCCTAAAAGAGACACAAAGTCTTCATTTCTTGCTAGTGAGAAAAAACCCAACAACCAAAAAACCCAACTCCACCAAAACAAAACCCAAACAAAACCAAACAAATAATCCCTGCCAAAAAATTCAACCAACAAACAAAACAACAACCACCAAAAGAACAAACACCACAAAGAAAGAATGTTTAAAGAATGAGGGAATTTAGGACTGCCTTGGATGTTCCAGTATGATGTGATCCTAAATCTGCTCTCATGGCAGCTTTGCACTGTGAGGGGAGCCTCAGTTCAGTTACAGAAGAGGACCCATGCTTTCTGATCAGAGGACTTGCATTTCTCACCTCTGTAACAGTTTTATCTTCTTGGGTGGCTCCATGAGCTTCAGTGACACAATGCATGGTTCTGATGGGCAACAAAGGAGACCTGCACCAGCTCTCTTGTTACAGGACAGCTGATAACCTGGCTCCCATTACACTTCTCCTTCTGCTTTTTGTTTACCTGCCCACCTGTGCCTATTGTCCTGCACTCATTCGTACTTCTTCTGTTACCAAGATCAGACTGTGTTCCTTGGGCCGCACCTAACCCTTGTAGGTATTGTGTATAATGACATTTCTAAGGGACTTGTGAAAGTCCTGTGTACCTTGATCTAGTAAGACATGACTATGTGACCCTTCCTTTGTAACATGAGTTCTTCCTCCTTTGGGAAGCCTGATAAGTGAAGAAGAAGATATTGTCTGTTGTTACAAAACACTCCTGAGACAAATGGGAATCTGGCACCAACAGCTAGCTGGGTAGTTTTAGGAGGGTAAGTGAAATGGCTGGAAAGCAGCTTTTGTTACTACTGAGTGCAGTGACTAATTGCTGTCTTCGGTTCTTTTTGAAGGCAGCAAGTTTGCTGGTTTTAGCAATAAGAGAATGCATGTGTCAGTGACTGACAAAATATGGTTGTTTTTTGTATGAACCAATCCTCAGAAGAATATAGCTACAGCAAATTCTGTGTAACATCGCATATGATGTGTTGCAGCTTATAGGTAGCAGAAGTGATCCATGGGCAAGTCTTCTGTGAGGAATGGAAAAAAAATTGGGAAGTTTGGGGTATAAGAAGCTGTCTTTGTGAAGTTTATGCCAAACCACTGGTTTTCCTGGGAGCAGTGTTAGACTCGTGTCATTTAGATGATGACACAGCTTTACATGATGACACAGTGACACTTGGCTAACCCTCCAGCCAGCTTGTGTCACCCAGGCCATTCCAGCAAGTTTGCAGGATATGTTTCATGTTCTTAAAACACCCCTGAGCATCCCTATATATGGTTCTCCCTCACTGCCCTGACACACAGTGGCTATGCCACAAGTAAGAGGACTTAGCCTTTTCCATTAATTTGTGCTGTTTCTGTTTGCAGAAAATGGTTTTATGGGGTGGGAGTAACCTAGACAGTACCAACAGGTAGCTTAGGGAATGCAGGCCACCTGGGATGAGACCTTCAAGGCTTGAGATAAGTTACAAAGTTCAGATGAAAACAGCTTTTCTAAACTTGAGTGTATACAACATGTTAGTGGCTTGCCAAAGAGGTGACTGGGACCCCAGGAAGGCAGCAGTTCTGGAGCAGGAGCAGAGGCAAAAAAGGTGTCAGCAAGCACCAGGCCCTTACAGCAAGCTCAAACCCTCCCCTTTTGCCTATGGCAGAAGCAGCCTGTCTCCATGCTTTCATCCTCTCAGCAGCAAAACCCTTGCACAGTTTTGAAGCCAAGAGCTAGCAGTGTCTCCCAGCTGTGCCGGAGCTCTGTGCTAGTGGTGGTGTCCTGGAGAGGCGAGCAAGCATGCAGGGCTCACTGCTGGGATGACTTCCCCTAGCAAGCAGCTTTTGCTGGGGCCATTGCCAGATATGCATTCCCTAAAGGCAGGTGACTCATCAACCATTTAGCTTATGCTGTGCCCTTGCAGTTCATATATATCTGAATATTTTCATGTGAGTGGAAAGTCAGACCTGTGGGCCTGGGGGCTAGTTTCTGGCACCTTTTGTGTTGGTTAACTTTTAGAAATGTATGCTGTGGTTCATCTGCTCTAAAGTGCATGTATGTGGATGTCTGAGCTACTCATTCTGATTTCCTTCCATTCTTGACAGAGAGAATTAGGCAGTACTGGTGTGCTGCTATCTTAGATGTCTGCATTTGCTTGAGAGGAAGGGCACTGCCCATGCCTTTATCCTGGTTATAGAAGCAGTCTGGATTATCACCAGACAGACTTCATGCTGGCCATGCAAGTTTAGTAAAAGAACACGAATTGCCTGTTTACTCACACGCTGGGCAAAGACTCTGGATTCCCCAGACAAGCCAGATGAAAACTGAGCAGGTAAACCTGGACACAGTCCTTGCTAGGTACTGGCCATAGGGAACCTTTCACCCTTGAGGTGATCCACCTTGGCTTGGTTGTGTGATGGATATCTGTCAGGGTTGTGACCACTAATCTGCTGAGTGAGGAGCTGGTGCAGAGTTTTGTGCCTCAAATTGTTTTTTTGCACCAAGGAGTTGAGAAAAGGTCTCAGAAAATAAATTTGAATCTCTGTACAGGTTTTCTATTGCCAAACTTGGCTCTCCTGCTGACTTTTGTCTAGTTACCGAGATTTTGGGTTTGTCCTTTCAGCAGTTGTAAAGATTGAAGTTCAATGGTTTCTATCATCCTTCAAACTTTGCTAGATTCCCATTTCCCATAACCTCCTGACAACATTTCTGCTTCATGTCCTTATCCCTTGTTACCTGCATCATTGTCTTGGCTTTTCGTAGTGTCTTCATGCTCTTGTCTGGTTTGGTTTGCTCACTGCTGTTTTATTGACCACCAGGGCATGCAACTTGCAAGACCTCTTGATTAAGTTTGATTTGGCCTTTTGAAAGAAAGCTTGAGATCTCAGTAACCCACCCAAAGAAGTGAAAAACCAAACCATTCCAAGCAAGACAGACAAGAAAATATGCAGTGGATTTTTCTGTGCTCTCATAAATAAAACTCAGACAATCACATGATTGTGGTGAAGAGGTTATTAAATTTATGAATATGAAATATGAATTATGAAAAATATTATTTTATTAATTATCAAACTATTAATAACCGATGAATCACCAACTTATATACATGTTCTAGTGCACGTTCGTGAAATACATTCCACAACTGGCTTAGTGTTATGATTATAACGTAATTGAACTATCTATAAACCCTTTCTATATTTATATAACGAAGGGTGCAGTTCCGCCGCTTAGCCACTAGATGGAGACTCGGCGGGACGCGGGCGGCTTCTGGCTATACACAGCAGTATTATAATCTTTCTATGCGTCAGCGCTTACTCTGCTAGACGCGGATACTTTGAACTGAGTGCTAGTGGGTGGAAAGCACGTGGACAATATTCAATCCCCTTCAGACAACAGGGATCGGTCCTGGTCGGGGTCGGTCCGTGGGATCGGCCCTCAGAAGTCGGCTCGCACGGCACGGCGGGACGACGGTGGCCGGTAGGTGGGCTCGAACGACGGAAGCAGGCGAAGCTACGGGGGTCGGCCCAACCACGGCGGTTCTCGGGGCTGATGCAAACAGCCTCAGGGAGAGAATGCGGCTGCGTTAGGCGGCGGATTCTCTTTACCGAGGTTAAAGGAGCAACAGGACTCTCGTAGTGGTCCCGGGTCCGGTGCAATACAAGCACGAACAACGCTCTGGTTTTCCCTGGAATTCACAGGGCTCAGAGCGGCACTCGGCGGCTCTGAGAGAGCGGCACTCGGTATTGATTAAGTCCCTTCTCCCCGGCAACTGGGCAGATCTTACCCGCGGGGGTTGGTCCAGTCCTCCGGTGGCACGATGGGCTCTTCCGATCGGCACGACTGGTTGTAGCAATGCTGAGCTCCTCAGGCTCAGCGAAGGTCCTCCCTCTGGGCTTCTTCAACAATGCAGAGGCTTCCAGTATGCGTGCATGTATAACAGAAGCTAACAACGATAAGCTCAATGGCAAAGGCTGCAGCTCGAGACTTACTCTCTCGAGCAAGCACAGAGACAAAGTAAATGAGGGGGCAACGTGTTCACCAACTGGGGTGATACTTATAGATTCCTCGAGGCTGGGCTTGACCAATGGGCACTCTCATAAGCAACTGGCTTCAGCCTATAGAAAGCGTGAAGCTAGAATTATGCCCATACTTGGTGTAAGCACAAGCACTGCATGCGCTGGGTGCGTGCAAGCCTGGCTAATGCCTTGGCTTTTGTCTTCCTCCAGGAGGAGGGGGAACTTGCCCGCATGCTGGGACAAGATTCAGTATTGGGGCATAATGTGCCTTCACCACATTACCACCCCCTTGCCCATGGGCATGTATAAGCCTCGAGTATGGATTACCCTTAACAAGATTTATCCCATATAGGTTAAACTGTATCATACCTGTTTGGTAGATTACACTTTCAAACATAGTGACTTACAATACCTTAGCACTATATGAACAGTATACAAACTTTAAACTATACTCTTAACAGAGCGAGCTGTCTTAGCAGTGTGGAACAAATGTTTGTTCCGAAACCAACATTGGTACTCTCAATTATCTCCCACCACCCCCTTGACTGAGTGATGGGGTTTGATTCCCATATGACACTGAAGCTATCAAAGTGTCTATGGAGTTTGTCAATTTCCCACCCCCTTGATAGGATGGGCTCTGTCACTATGACAGGACTTCCTCAGTATTGAAATGAGGAATAATCTCTTTCCACTGCTTCTTTTATCAATTTAGTGAGTACCGTTTTTGCTACTTTCTTTCTCATCCTTGGTTCCAAGCCAAATACAACTTCCTCGGGACATTCCATTTTGAGGAGTACCCAACACCATGGATCTAGTGAGTCAGGTGAATCTCGTGAATTAGCGCATTCCCTGTCACTCTGCATGTTTTCTTTCCCTCTACTGGGGTTGCAGGAACCTCGTGAGTGTTGTTTTCCAGTGCAGTATTTATATCTGCCTGGGTTGGTGGAAGAGGATGCTTGAGAGCGTTGCTCTTCCCTTCTCTGGCCATGCGGTATCACTTTATGGCTGGCAGTGTATACCTTTTGCCGGTGTCCCTCCTTGCTGGGTCTGTGGTCCCTTCTGGAACTCTCCCTTTCGGAGGTCTTTTCCTGGAGCTTAGCTTTCAGGATGCTGCGGGGTTCAGCCTTATTGGCTTCTATAGCAACTTGGCTCTTCCACAGTTTGCGGTGATGCTGTGGGCTAGACTCACATCCAGAATCTGAGTCTGATGTGGTGCTCTGTGTGTCTCTGGGATCGCAGTAAGCTCTGTTGCTGGGATGCTGTGCAAGCTGTTGTCGACTCAGCTTGGCTACCTTATTGCAGGAGCTTCTGTTTCCCTGGTTATCCCTTGGTCTGCCATGCTGTGGGAAACTCGGTCCGCTGCTGGCTTTGGAGTCATCTCGTGATGCTAAGTTGAATCTCACCTTCTTCTTGGGGATTCGTTGCTGGTTGAAGCTGGTGGCTTCATTGTTATCATCCGGTGATGTGGAGCCTGGCTTGGCTTGCTGCACTGGTGCTGTAGCTGCTGACCTGTCTGGTGTGGGTGAGCTAACATTGCTCATGCACTGATGCTGAGCAGCTGCTGAATCAAAATCAGCTAGCTTCTGCCTGTCAGCTGGAGCAGACAGAATAGGAGAGCCTGGCTCTCGTGTGTCATGTGCCCTGGCTACTTCATAGGTAGCATGTGATTGCCATTGAGACTTGAAAACAGACATGGTCTCTTTTATGTGCAGCTCAAATAAATCATGAAGTCTCTGGCTTTGTGCCTCTGACTTTGCCAGTTCCCTTTCCAATTGGGAAACTTTTTGGTCAAAGAATTTAATTTCCTCCTGCATCTGTATAATACAAGATGCCATCAGGACAGCGTGTTCGCTGCTGGGTTCGCTTAGCTTTGCGAAAATGCCATCTATATTTTTACAATTTAATTTTGCCCATTCCAAGTCTGGGGCTGTAATTTTGTATCCCAAGTTATGGAAATATTTCACAGCTGTGCACCCTGCTCGCTGCGCCATATTGTGGTGAAGAGGTTATTAAATTTATGAATATGAAATATGAATTATGAAAAATATTATTTTATTAATTATCAAACTATTAATAACCGATGAATCACCAACTTATATACATGTTCTAGTGCACGTTCGTGAAATACATTCCACAACTGGCTTAGTGTTATGATTATAACGTAATTGAACTATCTATAAACCCTTTCTATATTTATATAACGAAGGGTGCAGTTCCGCCGCTTAGCCACTAGATGGAGACTCGGCGGGACGCGGGCGGCTTCTGGCTATACACAGCAGTATTATAATCTTTCTATGCGTCAGCGCTTACTCTGCTAGACGCGGATACTTTGAACTGAGTGCTAGTGGGTGGAAAGCACGTGGACAATATTCAATCCCCTTCAGACAACAGGGATCGGTCCTGGTCGGGGTCGGTCCGTGGGATCGGCCCTCAGAAGTCGGCTCGCACGGCACGGCGGGACGACGGTGGCCGGTAGGTGGGCTCGAACGACGGAAGCAGGCGAAGCTACGGGGGTCGGCCCAACCACGGCGGTTCTCGGGGCTGATGCAAACAGCCTCAGGGAGAGAATGCGGCTGCGTTAGGCGGCGGATTCTCTTTACCGAGGTTAAAGGAGCAACAGGACTCTCGTAGTGGTCCCGGGTCCGGTGCAATACAAGCACGAACAACGCTCTGGTTTTCCCTGGAATTCACAGGGCTCAGAGCGGCACTCGGCGGCTCTGAGAGAGCGGCACTCGGTATTGATTAAGTCCCTTCTCCCCGGCAACTGGGCAGATCTTACCCGCGGGGGTTGGTCCAGTCCTCCGGTGGCACGATGGGCTCTTCCGATCGGCACGACTGGTTGTAGCAATGCTGAGCTCCTCAGGCTCAGCGAAGGTCCTCCCTCTGGGCTTCTTCAACAATGCAGAGGCTTCCAGTATGCGTGCATGTATAACAGAAGCTAACAACGATAAGCTCAATGGCAAAGGCTGCAGCTCGAGACTTACTCTCTCGAGCAAGCACAGAGACAAAGTAAATGAGGGGGCAACGTGTTCACCAACTGGGGTGATACTTATAGATTCCTCGAGGCTGGGCTTGACCAATGGGCACTCTCATAAGCAACTGGCTTCAGCCTATAGAAAGCGTGAAGCTAGAATTATGCCCATACTTGGTGTAAGCACAAGCACTGCATGCGCTGGGTGCGTGCAAGCCTGGCTAATGCCTTGGCTTTTGTCTTCCTCCAGGAGGAGGGGGAACTTGCCCGCATGCTGGGACAAGATTCAGTATTGGGGCATAATGTGCCTTCACCACAATGATTTCCTAAAAATAACACCCATAGTGAATGTTTTGGTAGGAATAATGCTGACCTAGTTTGCATGTTGTCGACATGCAAAAAATAAGTCAGTGAGGAAAACCCAATTGCCTGATGTTGTGTTTGCATTTGCTGAACCAGATCTGAATTGAGAGGTAGTTAATTAGATCTCACATTCTGCTCTCAGCTGCTCCTCTGGAGTTTCAAGGAAGAGGGAAAGGGGGTATGCTCATTGGCAGCATGACCTACAGTGGTTGCTTGCCTTCTGTGGGGGCTGGACATGTGTGTTATGCCTGTGTGGTACGGTCGGTGCAGATCTGCACGAGCACAAGTCTCTTTCTGTAGACTCAGTCCAGGATGTTCATGTCTGGAGAAAGGACAATATATTTCTTTGGTAGGAAGACCTGAATTTATGTATAGGAATTTAGCTTTCTGTCTCCATTAGTGAAGAGCATCTTGCATTAGTCCCTCTTTGCCAACTCCTTCTCATTCTGTCTGGGGAGATGCTGCTGTGGTGCTGACCTAGAAGTGTCAGTGACAGCAATGACAGCAGTCATCAAGGGTTGGCATCAAGTTGGCATCCTTCACAGTAATGGAAAGCCTCAGGGACCCATGGTCACTGGTCTGGTGAGTAATATTAGTTAAAAGGAAAGGTTAGTGGATCTGGCTTATGATGGGGCCCACTAGGATCTTCTGGAAAATGAGGAATATGATCATAGCCAAAATGGATCAGTAGTAGAGGCAGAAAGCAAAGGTCTCAGAGGTGTGTACTCCAGGGCTGACCAGCCTTTCTGTCCATCTGAGCCACATACCACCATCATTACTACATGATTGCATGGCAAAGGATGTGCTTTCCATCTCCTGGAGAGCTGGCTGAGGGAGACATATCCTGTGTGGTTCACCAGTTGGACATGGCATTGCCTCATCCAGGCCTCCCTAGCTTCCCAGGTGTGATGGATGTGCACTCTGTCTGCAGCTGGATCCCATTGTGACCAGGCTTAGCAGACCTTTCTGGATAATTTCTTCTTGGTATAATGTGAACCAGCAGTCCTTGATCCAGCATAGCGTCTCTGCTGACAGCCCAGGGGCAGGAGCTGCCTGTGAGTTGCTGAGAAAGCTGCTGTTGGCTCTGGAGGAGCAAGCAGGCCACCCTGCTGCGGGATCCTGTCCTCTACAGCTTTGGCACATCTCAGCCTCTCCATGGAGCCATGACTGCCTGGCCTGCTGCTTGTGCTGAAATGAGGGCTGCAGTCCTTTCCAGACTCTGAAGTGAGACCAGAGGCCTTTTGGAGCCTGCTTTGTGCTGACCCAGAAAAAACTCTGTCATGACTAAAGGATGCCATTGCTTTCCCTTAAGATTATATCCTCTTTTCTTTCCCCTCATCCCCCTCTCTCATGATAACAATTCATGAATTTCTGGCTCTAAACAGTCTCAATGCTGGGAAATGCTCTCATTCAGGCAGAGAATCTGGGGTCAGCTGTTGTAAGAATAAATCAAGCCTTCATTGAACGCAATGGACAAGCCTTCAGCAGGATGGAGTATTTTCCTGTCTTGTTTTGTTGATAATGAGTCCAAAAGTTGACAGGCATTTTGTGGACAGCACCTATAGCTTCCTGATGGCTAGATGCAGGCATTACTGATTCAGGGAAAATAAATAACATGAAATACTGATTGTGATTTTAAAATAGCATCTTTTAACATAAGATGTGGCACACAGTTACAAAGACCTGTACCTCTATGTTCAAGAGTATCTAATTTGTGAGATGTTACACTATGAAGACAAGGCTTACATTTTTTTTTCTCATTTCACACTTAAAAATAACTGCTTTTACATACAACATCTAATTATTTAGTTGTGTATGCAGATTAGATAGTCATTTACATGTTGTCATCAATGACAGCAACTAATAGCACAGACAGTTATTTCCAGGCACATATGGTAATGCCAAAGATTTGAAAGATCAGTCAGTACCTGTCATACATATCAATATCTCCTGATCTCTTCCCTTCAAAAAATGTTAGAATAAATTAGTATCACAATGTACATCTGCTTCTTCTTGGAACTTGCTGTATCATGGCAGATCTGTTGTGTTGTATGTTTTGTCTAAGACTACAGTCCAGCTTGGAGTTTCTGATTTATCTGCATGTGATGGTCCCCTGAGACTGGGAAGCAAGAGGAAAAAAAAAATGTTAATATGCATTTTAATAGTTGTATTTACACATGCAAAGGGTGGGGGAAGGCAAGTGCACACATGAAGGACTTGGGTCCACTTGTACAAAGTGGGATCCATAGCCATTTTGATCCAGAAGGTATTTTACAGCTCTTGGACTTTCCCTTTGTGTAGACCTAAGTGGTTATGAAGGGTAAAATTAGTAGGAATCACGGCTAGGGAGTGCCTCATTCATCATAAAAATCAGTGCAGTCTTCTTTATCCTGGTATAAACCACGTTTTGAGCATGAAAGCTTGTATTTTGCTGACATTTACCCATTTTGCCCCCCTGAAGTGTGAAGACTGTGGTAACAACCAAGGAGACCTCAATGAACATGTAACTATTACTGAACTTGGAAGCTCCCCATTAAAACCCTGCGCAGAAAACACCACTGAAACCCCTTCATTCAAAGAAACAGCCTTCAAGGCAGCTGCCTTAAAAGCCAGTGATTCCATTCTCTGTCAAGATCAGCTATATTAAATTGATCTGCAGTTCATGCCATTTTCAGACCTTGCTGACTCCAAGGCATTTGTTGTCATATAGCCATGGAGCATGCAAACAACACTCCACACCATTATTTCCTGCTCATTAAACAGATGTGTACACCTAAGAGACTAAATATTCTCTCTGAAATTAAACAAAATAGTTGCTTGTTTAAATCCTGTGTTGGAATGTGACCTTTAATACTCTTTTATTAATTTGAGCTTCAAGAGTCTCAGCTCTTGATGTGTGTGGAGATCTGAGGTCATGACAGTACAGATAATGTGCTTGTTCAGGATTGGAAAAAGTCGTGGTTCCTTTTTTGATTTCCTTGATATTTAGAAACATCCTTACAAATTGCCCAATTTTGGTTCCTCAAGGACCATCTCTTTCTTCTTGGTGGGGAAAAACTTGCTGTGAGTGATGAAGACTGGCAGAATGCTTGTGATAAAGGTGGCAGAGGAGCACTGCCAATGTGCTGTGCAGCTCTCAGGAGCTGGGTTAGTGTCTGATTCTTTATATAGCGCTTCCTCCGCTTTGCTGAGGAGTGGGAAGCAATGGAAAGATGAGCTACATCCTGATACTGGCAGCAGATGAATGCATTACAAGGGCTCTTTCTTTTGCCTTGCATGTATCTGTTGCCTCCCCTGCCAAGATTTGCACACCTCTTGCTTTGATGGTATTTCCTTCATTCCTGTAAGAGAAGAACAGGTCAGAAAATGTTGAAACCTCTTCTGGAGCTTCCACATCATGCAACAGTGCTGAATTTTCTAGTGCTGCATAAATGCTTTTCTGGTTTAGGAAGAAAACATGGTGATGCATTGTAAATGTTTTATCACCATGTATTTGGGAGGCCTACTTTATTCAGCCTGAACTCAAGCTAATAAAAATTTAATGCTTCTCTTTGTGCTCATGCAGAGTTCCTCCCCAGGGTATTTTTCTGAAACAGCTTCAGAGGATGATTAACTCTCTCCTAGGACCCTTTTGGGTTCCTCTTGCTGCAGCAAACCCCTCACTGTTGCTAGCTGGCTCCAGTGTCTAGGGGTTGCAAAAAACTTTCAAAACTGACCTTTTTACAGTGTGATGTGGCATCTGGATATACTGAACTTTACCAGGCCTAGCGGCTAAACC
Organism: Melanerpes formicivorus; assembly: GCF_026170545.1. NCBI lineage: Eukaryota > Metazoa > Chordata > Aves > Piciformes > Picidae > Melanerpes > Melanerpes formicivorus. The sequence goes on along the minus strand of NW_027142400.1, from coordinate 3,028,997 downwards.
AGCTCCCTGCTTTACTGTGGGGAGGGAATGGAGCATACTCAGATTGTCCAGAAGTGAGAACAGAATTTGCTAGATGCTGAACATTTCTGAAAATGTGATTCTTTTAGGTGTTTCTTTTAAGTGTCTATACAAAAGCTGATATCTTCTCTCTCACCTCCTCTCCTAAATAACGTGTCTGCCATGTCAGCAATGAAGTTAACGACCCTGAGTTTTGTTATTAACATACCCTATCCTCTATAAGAACTCCTTTGACAGTGCAGGTGTGTCAGATGTTCCTGCTTTTGTTTAGCCAGAGATACCCACCGTGAATGTCAAGTGGAGAAATGGCTGAGGTTTGGTCTTGAGTCTTAAACATGCCCAGCTCTTATTTGAGAGGTCTCAGGATGTCCTGGAAGCCAATCTGTAGTTAGGAGTTTTAGCCTGCAGATGATGTGTGGCAGATGTGCTTCTGGAGCCCTGTCAGTATGGTGGGGTGAAGTTGAAACATGGGGGACTGCAAATTGCACAATCACATGCCTCTTGCAGCAGCAGGAAAAACATACAAATGATGTCATGTGGATTTTCAGTCTCTATCTTGGCATATGCTGATCTGTGTAGGGCAACTGCAGGCTATTAAAACACCCCCAGGGAGTGCCAGCAACCCAAAGTGAGAGGAACAGGGTGTGGTGAGGCAGTTGGTGTGGGCAGGGAGGATTCTGTCTCGCAGCTCAAAGGTAAGTCAGTAAATTCAGCAGCTCTGCAGCTCATGTGGCAGAGTGCTCAGGCTCTGCCAGCTCCTGAAGTAAGAGGGCTCATGGTGGCAGATGAAGTTGACAAGCCACTATCCATCATATTTGAAAGGCCATGGCAGTCTGGTGAAATTCCTGCTGACTGGGAAAGGGGAAACATAGCCTCCATCTTCAAAATCCAGCTGGTGGATGGTCACAAGTGGTGTTTCTCAGGGCTCAGTGTTGGGACCACTTCTGTTTAACTTCTTTATTGATGACCTTGATGAAGACATAGAGAGTGTCATCAGCAAGCTTGCAGATGACAACAAGTTAGGTGGCAGTGTTGATCTGCACAAGGGTAGGGAGGCTCTGCAGAGGGACTTGGATAGATTGGATCGATATGCCAATGTTAATGGGATGAGCTTCAGCAAGGCCAAATGCCAGGTCCTGCACTTGGGCTGGACGTGGCTGATGCTGGTCTCTTCTCCCAGGTAATCAGTGATAGAACAAGAGGGAATGGCCTTAAGCTGTGACTGGGTAGGTTTAGACTGGACATTACGAAAAAAAAATTTCACAGAAGGAGTGGTCAGGCATTGGAAGGGAGGTGGTTGAGTCACCAACCCTGGATGTGTTCAAAGGGTGTTTAGATGTGATGCTTCGGGATATGGTTTAGGGGTGAACTTTGTAGAGTAGGGTTATCAGTTGGACTTGGTGATTCTGAGGTCTTTTCCAACCTGAATGTTTCTGTGAGAAAGTAAAAAAAAAAGAAAAAAAAGGAAGACCCTGGAAACTATAGGCCAGTCAGTCTCACCTCTCTGTCTGGCAAGATTGTGGAGCAGACTCTCCTTAAGGCTTTGCTAAGGCACATGGAAAATGAAGAAGAGGTGACTGATGGTGAACAACATGGCTTCACCAAGGGCAAATCATGGCTGGTGCATTTGGTGGCCTTTTATGATGGAGTTACAGCATTAGTGGATAAGAGAAGAGCAACTAATGTCATCTACCTGGAATTGTGTAAAGCATTTGACACTGTCCCACATGACACCCTTGTCACTAAACTGAAACAGCATGAACTTGAGGGATGGACCACTCACTAGATAGGGAAATGGCTGGGTGGTTGCACTCAGAAAGTTGTGGTCAACGGCTCTTTGTCCAAAGGGAGTGACAAGTGGCATCTCTCAGGGGTCAGTACCATGACGACTGTTAAGCTTCTTTGTTGGCGATATGGACAGTAGGATTGAGTGCACCCTTCTCAAGTTTGTGGATAACACCAAGCTGTGTGGCCCAACTGACACAATGGGAGGAAGGGATGACATCCAGAGGGACCTAGACAGGCTGGAAACAGGGGCCAGTGCCAACCTCATGAAATTCAACAAGGCCAAGTGCAAGGTCCTGCACCTGAATCAGGGCAATTCCAAGCACAAATGTACGCTGGGCAGAGAATGGCTTGAAAGTGTTCTTGAGGAGAAGGACTTGGGGGTGTCAGTTGATGAAAAACTCAACACGAGTCAGCAATGTCCTCCTGAAGCCCAGAAGGACAACCCAGCTGTATCCTGGGTTACATCAAAAGAAGCATGACTAGCATGTTGAGGGAGATGATTCTCTCCATCTACTCTGCTCTCATGAGACACCCCCCCCCTTTAGTGTACTGCGTCCAGTTCTGGGGCCCTGTAATGGGTTGGGGCAGACCCCCTCCCCACCACGCACAAAAAATAATGACTCAGACAAACAGATTGCAAAAGTGATGGAAAGTTTAAATAGAACAGTGAGTGCGTGCAGAGAACTAGAGATACAGTGATGAGAGAAAAGAACCCAAAACAGACCCAGAGAAACCCATCCCTACCTGGGGGTACACCCGAGACCCCCAGGGCTCCCTCTTCCCCCTCCCATTGCTAGGCTAGTCTCAGCTGGCCAGATCTGAGACTGCCCATCCCCCCGTGGCCTTGGGCCTAGCAAGGCCCAAGGCCAGGAGATCTCTCCCCCATGTTACCGACTGACGGAGGAAGAAGAAAAGAGCAAGTGCCAGACCCCGCCGCGAAACTTATAGTGGTGCAAGGGATCATGGTAGGAAATAACCTAATTTCCTGTGTCCACCCACTGGGCTGGACTTCTGGACACAGGAAGCACCCTGTAGCAGAGGGCACCCAGCCCAAACTACGACAGGCCCCCAACACAAGAAGGACATTGAAATGTTGGACCAGGTCCAGAGCAGGGCCACAACAATGACCAGAGGGCTGGAGCACCTCCCTTATGGGGACAGGCTGTGAGAGCTGGGGCTATTCATCCTGGAGAAGACTCCAGGGAGACCTAATAATGGGCTTCCAGTACCTGAAGGGGGCCTACAAGAAAGTTGGGGATGGACTTTGTACAGGGGCTTGTATTGATAGAAGGAGGGGTAATGGCTTTAAGCTGGAAGAGGGTACATTTAGATTGGATATTAGGAAGAAATCCTTTACAATGTGGGTGGTGAAACACTGGAACAGGTTGCCCAGGGAAGTTATGGATGTGCCCTCCCTGGAAGTGTTCAAGGCCAGGTTGGACAGGGCCATGAGCAACCTGGGCTAGTGGAAGGTGTCCTTGCCCATAGGAGGGATTTGGGACTAGATGACCACTCTATGATTCATATGGTTCTATGATACAGATGTGTGTAGGAAGTTTCCTGTGAAGTTGAACCTAAATTTTTTACTGCTGGAAAGAATCAAAAAGTGCAAAGGAATCCTGTCAAACTAAGCCAGATGAAAAGACTTGAATAAAATAATTTCTGGTGTGTCTGTCCAAATGGAGATGGAATATTCATAATACAAGCTTTGCAAAAAGAACCCCTCTGGATAACCTCATGGATCATCTTGAAGAGAGAGATGGAGGTGGTTGAGGTAGTGCATTCTTTACCACACCAGCGAACAACATCCATAATTTATTTTTTAGAAAGCTCTTTCTATCCCAATGATAGCAAGCAGCATTTAAATTGTAGCTTTCTTTTGGCAGACCTGCCTCTGTAAGCCTTCCTTGGCCAACTCTTCAGATAGCTCATAGGATTAGAAACCAAGCTGTTGTGTGGCTGCTTTTCTAGGGATATGATCAGACCGACAGCCCATTGCACTGCAGTGCTTTCTGTGGCATAAACACTTCCCTTAGCTGCTATTCAGGACGTGGGCTTTCTGAGCACTGAAGTGACAAGGGTGGACTCAGAGTAGTAGGAGATAAGGCATGAAAACTACATCTGGAATATTTTTTCTTTTGTGTTTTTTGATCCCTTTTGAGGCAGAGAGGCCAGGTCTCCTGTCCTTCAAACACCTCATTGGCACAGCATACTTCGCAGTTTGGCATGGGGTGCATGTTGTCTATATTGTTTATACAGAGATATGTATGGTTAGAGAACAAGGTCAGACGGTATTCCTGCTGCCCATGGAGGACTCTGGAGGCCCTGGGCAGACACAGATTTTGTCAGTTTCCTCTCTTTGCAGCCCTGTTGATTTCCAGAGTGGCTGCTTTCCCTGGGAACTTCTTGTCTGTGACAAAATTGGAAAATAACCCTCAAACCAAGGTGCACAGGGTGAGGGAATGGAGCTGACAGACTCCATTTCCTGTCTGACCTGGGTCTGTGGACCTCCTTTTCCTGTGTCCCCTACAGGTGCCAGTGCCGCGCTGAGGGCTGTGCCCCTTTTGCTCCACACCAGTAATGCCAAACCAGTTGTTTGCCTCAGTGAGTGGGAATTCCCAGCTTGGTCCCTGTTCCTTTACTAAAGACTAGGCTGCTACTTCAGGAACTATTGCTTTATTCTACTATTACTAAACAGAGAGGATGTTTTTAATGCAGGGATTTTTAGGGTCACTTTGAACATCCCTATTGTTTGTATTTCTGCAGTTCATCCATAAAGTTATGGAGGTTGTGTGATTCATTTATTTATTTATTACTACTATTGTTTTTGTCAAAAGGGGAAACATCTTCCTACAAAAGCAGTTCTTGTTTTATTCTGAAAAAAAGCCCAAAATAACAAAACAAAACCTAGAATTAGGTAAAATCCCCAGGAATTAGCTAAAAATGTTTCAAGAGAATGGCAAAGTAGGTTATTAATTAAGTGAAAATTCAGGTCAGTTTGGAATGGGGTCCTCACAATCAGGAGAAAAACAGAGGCGGTGCAAATTGTACATCATAGCCAAATGAGTTTTGTATCTGTATTGAGGGCAGGAGTGGAGATGGTGTTCAGTTCTTTGGGGAACTTCTTCTTAGGACTTTAGAGCAGTTTCTGAGACTGCTGGGACCATGCAGCCTGTCTGTCAACCCATCTGTCTATCCTCTCCTAATAAACTGAATTCCTCCAGTTCCAGACAAATCTGAAGCAGGACAGGTCTCAGATTAGCTTTTTTTTTTTAAATGGGATGAAAAATCAGTGGCTAAGTGGAGAAGAGCTACTCAGGTAAACACACTTCTTTCCCTTTTGTGGCAGCTGTGGCCATTGGGCAGCAGCGACAGCTCCATGTTAGCTCCGACCTGCAGCTCTTCAGGGTAACAGATATCAGGGAGGTGATGTGATGCAGCCTGGGGAAAGGACACACTGCAGGGAAGCAGCTTTGTTTCAGCTGTTACTATGGGAAACATTGCTTGTATTAAATATTTGTGCTGCTTTATTTACTCTTGCACACACAAGTTATGTGGCGAGTAAATGAGCAACAGAGGAAGGAAACCATGTGTGTGTATCTTCAAACTGAGCTGCTGGGTGGAGTCTCTGGTATCTAATACATGTTGAGTTCAAGACATGTTTTATTGCTCAGCAGGAGCAGTGAAGGTCTGTCCTCCCTCCTCAGCAATGCATTTTCATGAAGCATGCAAGGATGTTCTATTTTGTACCAGCCACCCTCTGTCACTTTGGTTAAAACTAGCTTTCAAATTGGTAAAAAATTACTTAGAACCCACTTGAGTGCATCAGATGAACACAGACATGCACACAACCTGTGGCTGTATTGTTTAATTTCTTTAGGAAATGAGGTTATCCTTAGGAAATAGGAATAAATATATGAGTTTTGCAGAGTGAGAAAGAGCTGGTTTTGCACAATTAACAAAGTCACTTCTTGCATCTGACCATTATGACACTGCCAGCTGTAATGTCAGACTGGAGAGGAAGATATTTTTGGCTTGCTTGTTTGTTTGCTTGTTTGCTCTCTCTCCAAAAGGTTTACTTTGCTTATAATACAGACTGGCTGTTCTTTGATCACTGAAGAAATCAAAGATACTGTGTGTGGGTGGAAGAACGCATTGCTGGCCTACACCATAGTTTGCAAAGTGCTTTTGCATGGATTTCTATCCTAAGGAACGACCATGTTTCTGTGCCATACACTGCATGTTTTATCATTATAAATTAATATTCCCTTCTGCAGTCTTTCATTACTTTGGTTCAAAGTGGTGAGAGTACCAGCATATTGTGGAAACAAAGAAGGAGGTGAAAAAACTCAGATCTCTCTTCAGATACTGCAAATCCAGCCTGTGTATTAGGACTCAAGCATATTTCATATAACAGATGCTACTGAGCACAAAGTTTCCGTTGTATATGCCTGACTGTGTTCATGTGGAGTCCTGCAAAGCAAGCAGGAGCATCACTGCATTGCTGAAATTGGAATATTAATGCAACTGGACTCTTGCAAAGTCATTTCATTTGAAGTGCTAATAGTCTGACTTCATCTGATTAGCATCCAGACCAAACAGCTATTGTTCAAGTCAGGCACACAATGCAGTTATTATGAAGTGATGTTATCATTATAAGGGAAAAAAAAAAAAGGGAAGCAGCAATATAAGGAGTTAAGTCAACAGGGAAACAGTATAAAAAATTATCTGAGATACTCACTTGTTTAATGAAAAATCCCAAAGACAAAGGAGTTACAGTTTCTCTGAGGTAGAGAGACAGTCTCAGTGACGTGGAGAGGCTGTGGGCTTTCCCAGCAGCTCCAGGCAACAAGGGAAACTCCTGCACTCTGGGGATGTTCCCAGTAAGACAAATTGCTCCTCTTTTGCCGTGAGTATAGCAAGGGTCAGGGCAGGAAGGAGAATGAGCCCCTTGGAGAGTATCACACTGTGGATAAATAGAGGCATTGAAATACCAGGAAGAAGAAGGGGGCAGGCTTCCAAGAAGTGTCTTTTGAGGAAGAAGGTCATTTGGTACACCTGACAATGGAGATTGTTCAGAAGCAGAACTGTGCTTGTTATGGTGCTGTGTCCTTGCAGTTTCCTGTTGTACTTCTTCCTGCTTGCAAGGACTCCCCTTGGGTAGGTGGCTCAGGAGCCCATTAAAGGGGTAGGTGGAAGGCAGCAGTTCCCCAATTTTCCTGCTCAAAACTATGGCTTTGAACAGCAAACAATCTTTTTGTATTACATTAACACTTGGTGAAAGACCTAGTTTGATCTTGACAATTTTCAGCTGCTCTGTTGTAAACAGGTAGCTTCCCTAGAGACTTGAGTAGGCATAAAACCCTTCATGGAAGCACTGCAGTAGAAGATGTTTCTAGAGATTCAAATTATCCCCATGTTTTAGCTGCAGAACTTTAGCCTGAGCAGTAAATAGCATTACAGACAGAGGGAAGAGGACTATGCACCCTGTATGTGCTGTTAGGCACTTAGACCCAGAAAAGCAGGGTGCTGTAGCATTTTGGCAGCTCTTTAGTGTCATGTGCTCTGCTGGTACAGTGAATTCTCCCTCAGTAAAGCTATCTTTCTATGCTTGCCTTTGGAAAGTAGTTGTGGGCAGGGTGAGTGGTGGTGGATTGCTGCTCCTGTTGCAGCAGGAGGTGTGGGGCATCTCTTCATGTTTCTGAGGAACTCAGCACCCACAGTCAGAAAGCGCATCCCCAACCTGCTGTCCTCATAGGTAACTGTTCCCCTAGGCAACCACCTTTGTCTATACACACACGTCGCCCTGGTTTGTGAACCAGGTGAAGGTAGAATAGACAAACCATCTGGGTTTTTGGTGCTGCATTGCTCATATGGGAGAGTGCCCTGAGGTTGCCCTCATCTTGGGGAGTGTCTAACATGGCTTTGGCTGAGTGGATTGAGGTAGGCCATAGTGTAAGAGATGTCCCCAGCCTCATGAAGCAACATCTCTCTGCTCAGTCACTCCCTTCTTTCCACGGGCTCATGTTGCACTTCCTTGAAAGAAGCTTTCTGAGGAAATAACAGCAGTTCCCGTACATCATGTTGTCCTAGTTTAGGAATCATTTAGGTTGGAAAGAGCTCTTAACATCATTGAGTCCAACTATTAAGCTAGCTCTGCCAAGTCCACCACTAAACCATGTCCCTAAATGCCACATCTACATATGTTGTGAATACCTCCAGGGATGGTGACTCCACCACTTCCCTGGGCAGCCTGTTCCAATGCTTCACAACCCTTTCAGTAATGATTTTTTTTCTTACTATCCAATCTAAACCTGCAGTGTATTCCAAATCTGCATAATGCAGAGAATTTTGCTTGAAGGACCGGCACGTTGACATCCTATTTCCTTCTACAGAGAAGTCTAGGGAAATGTTTTTGTTAGAGCTGGGCTTGTTGGGAAAATGCTGATGAAGTGAAACATAAACACATTGTGTTGGAGTTTTCATAGGAAAATATTGGTGAAGGGTTTCAGCATGCCTGGAATGCATCTCTGCAGCGCTAACCCTCTCACTTCATCTTGTATTCATATATAGTGCAGCTCTAACTTTCCAAAGGAAACATTTTCACTTCAGCCAGTTAAAAATTAAGGTCAAAATGGAATGTACACGAAGCCTCTCCATTTCCAACATTTTTCACAATCTTGGGAAACACTGAATTTTGCATCCTCAGTATTCCCTGTTGGCAACAGCTCAAATGTATGACCACTACTGGAATTTCTGCTTGTCCTTTCAAATGAAACGTATTTATTTCCTCATGCCTCTTTTTACTAATGAATCAAACAGCTCCATGATAACATGCTGGTGGAATTAAGCACTGAGTAAAGGAGTCAGAACAACAAAACATTTGCTTGGTTTCCAGCTAGGAAACCAGTGGAATTTTACTGTCACAAGAACAAGTAGAAGCTCTTGGAAGAAACTGCAGGCGTTAAACCCAGAAAGATGACTGCACATATTCAGATTAATCTAGATGCTATCTGGAAAGTTTGCCTCTTAAATGCTAACTCCCACCACAAATAATTCTTGAATAGTGTATGGGTTTGAATCATTACGTCTTGCAATGGCTAAGACAAGTCTCTCTCTTCAGCTGATGAAAATCTTCAAGTTCTTGACTTCATTTTTTATGATAATGGAAAAGATGACTAAAAAAACATTTTGTAACTACCTGGCAAAGAGAGCATGATAAGGACATCATTTTAGCTTATCTCCAAGCAGAGTGTCTTTCTCAAAGCAATGCAGGAACTTGTTAAATATCCTTCAAAAACATGATCTCCTGGAGTTAAATGGTACATTTTGTGTGGGAATTCATTCTGAGGATTACAGGTCAGAACCTTTAACAGCTCCAGACACATCAATATGGTCCTTGCACTGAGTGGGCATAACCTCCTTTCTCTTCACTTCATAGGCTGGCTGGTGAATAGACCTGTATGTGTGCAGGCACATTGGACATACAGCAACATGCACACAGTTATGGTGTATGGCTGCAATGTACCATTTTGATATGTGTGTGTGTGTATAGTAGTGTCTGTGGTTGCTGGAAAATTGCAGAGTCCAGAAGGCTGCGATCACTCTTACCTCCTCTGAATGGTGCTGCTAAAGCATGAAAACAAACACCTCTTCTATGGGGCTTTACTTCCCTTTTGGCTAATACTAGACTTGCTGTGGGGTGGGGGAAAGTTTTGCTCCAAAGATAGGCGTGATCTTCTTGCCAAAGAAGAGCTCAGGTGCAGCCAGGGCACAATAGGATGGGTGGAAAGGGATGTATGCTTCATGTTAATAATTAACTCACTTAAACTGATAGTATTGTCACCGAACTAACTGGCAGTGCACAGGGATATTTTAGTCATTTATAAAGTGCCAAAAATCCCCCTGGCTTTCCCCCAGTGCTTGGGGTTAGCTTGTGGGTGAGGTTTCTGACGTTATTTTCCTATAAGAGAGAGAGAGATTACATAAGAGGACTGGCAGCCTATAAAAATGTCCCCACCCCGCATGGGCATGAACCAGGTTAGACTTCTCTGAAGGCTCCTACAAGCCACACAGGGGGAAAAAAAAAGTCTTTGAAGAAATTACTTTTCTGGGAAACAGCCACACAAATCACCTTGCATAGCAGTGTCTCTTATGTGTTCTGTGTTGGGTTTTGTGGATTTTTTCCTAATAGTATTCCTAGCTGGATATCTTCTTGGATCATGAGGAAGACAAAGTATTCCTGGCAACCCTACACTGGAAGAAGCAGTGAATGGGAGAAAACAACTGGGGAAGATACAAGGATGCTGCTGAAGGTCACACATGAGGAGAGAAAGATGCAGGAATCAAAGAGGAAAGGGAAGCTGAAAGCAGTGGCAGGCAAATTGCTAAAAGTCGTAGCTACTGGGAAAGAAGCATCGAAGGAGAAGTCTGTCAGTGAGGATGTGGCAGGGAATTTGCTGAAGACGGAAACCAGTAGGAAGGCAGTGGAGGGAAAGACACCTACAGGTAACCTTGAAGTTATCTCTGGGTCCAGTTCTGCACCTTCTCTGGCTCTCCCAGCCCTACAGGCTCTTGTTTTTGTTAGCTTCTGAAGTAGGTGCTTTCACACTTTCCTCCTCCCCAAGCTTCACCTGAATTCTTGTCCTTTTTGAACTCTACCCATACACTTCTGGAGACTTCCATATTTCACTTCCTCTTTGCCTCACAAGTATTTCTCTTTGCTATTCTTGTTTTCATTCCTGCAAAGACTCCTGAGGTGTCTTGTGGGAGATGATGTACATGTGGCTGGCACCTTGTTGGGTGTGACTGTACTGTTCTTCCACAGATGAGGGGGGTTGTACATGGGCTAATTGCACCAAGTACACATTTCTTGTGTGTTGTATGTATCTAGGCAGGGCAAGTGCAGCTTGCTAGACCCCTCCTGAGCAGCTTGACCATTGCTTTGCTGAAGATCCTTGCATTAAGCCTTCCCCATTTTGTGTCATGTTCCTCCCTCGTGTTTAATTCAATTTTTACTAAACTGATAAAGTGTTTTCATAGAGGTAAATCAGAATACATGAGAAATGCAATGGAATCTCATAATCTTTCATTTTTCATTCTACACCCAAACCTGTATCCTAAATTGATTTCAGAGTCCTGCTGCTTCTGGCCTTGCTTAGCTTTCCCTGTGTTCTCATCAACTTTGATTTTTCCTCTGGGCTCTGCTCCAGATACCTTTGGGCAAATCTTGTTAACCCTTTGTTGTTCAATGTTGTCATCTGTAAAATGCACAGGAAAAACCCCGCGGCTCTGTGCAGCTCTGGTGAGATTGTGTTTAACTCACGGTGGTGGGCTGGATGTGATGGGTAAGATACTTTGGAAACAAGCAGCAGTGAAAAACTTCTCCTTCTTAGTTCTGAACTACAGAGATTTTGTAACTGCCTTGATGGAGTGTCTGGTGTTTAGGGCAGTAGATCAGCCAGCATAGCTTCTTGCAGGTGTCTAAGTCATAGGGAGTTACTTGAATCCCTGTTGCTGAGACACTGCAGATAGGTAGCCCACCTGTGGACGAAATAGCACACATGGTTATTTGGCCTAGTTAAAAAGTCCTGGCAAAGATAGAGACCTGGACTACACTGAGCAGACTTAGTCTAACATGAGAGTTCCTTGGCAAGAGTGACACTCTCTGCTTAGCCATGCCAGGCTGCAAACAGGTGAGGAGGACCTCGCAAGCGAGTTTGCAGCACTTTGGTCCTGTCAGGGTTTCTGTAAAGAAGGTAGAGGATTCCTTTCAGTCCTGACTTTCAGCTGTTGGCTCTTTCAGAAGATGTCTTTTTTTCTCACAACTTTCTTCTGGACAAAAGGTACTTTCCTTAAGGGAAGATTGTCATTAATGAACCTGCATTGCCCACATGGGGAGGTCTGCTGGGATGAATGCAGAAAGCTGCTGAAGGTTAGTCTTCAGACTTAGTTAGCCTGAAGGAGAAAGAACAAAAGAAAGAAGAAAGGAAGTGCTTGCCCTGGGGAAACCAGGAGGTGCTAGATGTTAAGTGAGGTAATCTTGAGTAGATCCTGAGGAATTTTGAGGTACTACATACCTCAGGACTCAGATATTAAAGCGATAGGTCCTATAGAGGAGTGAACAAGTTGTCTTGTTATTCTTTCTGTTGCAGAGGAAACCATCTGTGGATTCATTGAGCAAGGGAAATTTTCTGAAGCTTGTGATCATATTTATCATCTGGAGCATTCTGGAAATGATGATGTGGGAAAGTCTGAATCGCTTTATATGCTACTGGCTGAACAGATGTGGACTGTGGTGGGAGAAGCACTCAGTGGAAGTGGTAGGATGCTCCTGGAGCCATTGCAGTCAGTGGGGGAATCACTGAAATGGGAGAAACAGAAGGAAGCAGAGTGGTTTGGCAGTGGCCAAGAGATGGAGTCTGTTTCCACCTGGAGTCCAAACTTCTGGAGAAAAGATCTGGAGGAAAAACTACTACAGTACATTACAGCCCAGATTCCCCCATCTGATTTTTCTAGTAACACAGATGAGAATGCACTAAACTTGCATCTCAGTCAGCTGGAAATGACATTTCTTCCCAACTTGGAGCACAGAAGTCATGTCTTCAAAGAGGCAGGGTTGCTTGTCACTTACACCCGCTGCTGTCATGCCTCTTTGTCTTCTCATCTTTCCACACTTACTGAAAATAACCATTTCAGCTTCAGACAGTATCTTTTACTTTTTGAATGGTGCCTTAAAATGCATAGAAGGTACGTTTGAAGGACTTCTTTTTCTCTACATTTTTTCTATGTCTCTATTTGTCAGTTCTGAGCACAGTCCCTGCACCCTGTTAATGCAGTGATGCTCAGGACTCTTACTGAGTTTAGACTTGCCCACTGCCTGGTTTATGTTCTGTGCTTTCTGCCTTTTTTCATTGCAGTACTGCCTCTTTCTAAATCCTTCGTACTGGGCTCAGGGTCTTACCTGAGGTAGGCAGGTATTTCTCTTCTGGATACCTGTTGGATATGCACAGAATCCTGCTTCTTTGATAAATTTGCTTTCTCTCATTAAGCCTTTTTTTAGCAAGATCCATTTTTACTCCAGAATAATTTTCTCTTGCCTTTATGTCAGCATGTAGCGCTGCAGACTTCTCTTACTGTCTCCCTGGTTTTCTTGCTGCTCTATTTAGCTTGTAGTTTGACCAGTTGTTTCCATATTTCCTGCATTAGTGTTCAGACCACTGGAAAAACATTTGACTGATCATTAAATGCCTGCCCAAGTTTGGGGAAACTGATATGGCTTTTCCCATGATTGAAGAGCAGCACATCTGGGGCCTTTTAGCCCAGTGTGAATTCAAAAGCTTTCTTTTTATATGACAGTGGTAGATGAGGCATTTGATTCTCTGTGTCAATGGTTGCTTTACTACTTCACAGTTCCAATCTACTCATGTTCAAATAGTTTTCAGCCCTTTTGGGTTATCTGATTGCTTTGCTCCAAGCCTAGTGCTTTTCTGTCTCTTGTATTAATTACACTTATAAACCTTTTGTTAGCTCATATGCAGTTCATCAGGTGTGCTGTTCCCCTCACTACCTCCTGAAGGAGGGAGGCAGGGTGGTAGGTATGTGCAGGTGCATGCTGAACTCAGACATCTGGGAGACACATGGCCGGCATACATCCCTTCTACTGGTACTTTGAAATGGTAAAACTTTGGTTTAGAGTAATAGATTGATGAAATATTTAAAACTTACATGAAATTGGAGGTGAAATATTACATAATGTAAGTATATAATGAGGAACTCAAAGAGAGGAAAAAATGTGTTATACAAATGCTGAATTCCTTCAACAAGAAAAATAACAGCAATAGTAGCCTGTGATTGTATTAGGGTCAGAAGGTAGTGAAGAAAGTGGAAATGAGAAAAGCAGAGATGCCAGACTTAACTATTTAGATTTTCCTCTCTAAATACCGTTATAACCTTACTGAAAGTTCCTGTGTAGATGCAAGTGTCCTGGAATATAACTACACTTTATTCCATTCAGAGAGAATACGTGACATTTGTAAAGCTGTGCATTCATGGAAATGTATTTGGGTGACTCTGCTCAAGCCTGAGAAGAAATTCAGCAGCAAGGTTGAGGGAATGTGAGAGGCAAATGGCAAGTCAAAAGCGTAATTTGGGCAGTAAATACGGAAGAAGAGAAAGCAACAGCACAAAAGAATGGGTGGCAAAATGGCATGAGAATGATGATCTTCCATGTTGTGGCTGCTTGACACTGCAAACATTGATGGGTGCTTACGGGGAACCCCACTGCTTAGTGTGAGGTTGTGATGCCAAGGAGGAGGTGCCAGGTGGGCATTGGGCAGTGGAACAGTGGGAAGCTGCCCTTGTGCTGAGCTCTTGTTTCTGTACACAGTGGCAGTGAGATATTTCTGAGACCCAGGCAGACTCCTCAGCACAGCCTTTCCCTTGGCACACAATGTCTCGCATGGATTATTTTGAAGACTGAGGAAAAATTACTTGCAGTCACTCGGGTAAGGACACAGGAGTTTTACCCTAATCTTCTTGGTTTATTCCCAGTTTAAAAATACGGAATGCCCTTGTTAAATTAGCTGCTCCCTTGCTATCTGAGCCAGTTCTGCTCAGACATTTGCAAATCTCCATCCTGTTGCTGCACCTTCATAGTGCTGCAATGTACTCTGCTCAGAAGCCAGTGTGTCTGGAGGAAAGGGAGGCTATGGGTGAAATCCACTTCCTCATGAAGGTCATTTCAAGATGCTATTCGTCTTCTCTCCAGCTGTTAATGAGCTCATAGTGAGCAACAGCTGGGGATTTTTTATAGTCCCTTGGCGTCAGCTGTGCAGGATATTGAAGCTGCCATGTTTGCCTGTATGTGGACCTCTCACAGCCCTCTCCAGTCTACTGGACTGAAAGTCTTGAGGTTACAGCAAAGATTGTTTCCAGAACCCAGCACAAGAAATCATGCAGCTGGTGCAGATCCATCACAACCCTCCTGTAGGGGTGGAACAATGCCTTGCAATCCCACAGGTGACCTCAGCTCCAGGGCTGCAGGATCTCCTCCTTTTCTCAGCAAAGCTCCCCCTTTGAAGAATGCTGTGTCAGTGCGTGGAATACAAAGCAGGGAAGATGTGTTATAGCAGCAACAGGGAGCTCCAGAGGAAACCATGCTATTTGGAAAACTCAGCAGGGCCTTTTAGATTCGGCTAAAGCTAAAATGCAGCAGCGGGAGTTACCACACATCTCGCTCTTGCTTTCCATTTCCAATAGCCCCCAGGGAGCAGGGGGAGGGAAATTCCTGAGCAAAATGCTGAATCATCCCAGGGAAAGTACTCTAAATTGCAGAGATTTTCTCGAGGCTTATTGGTTCAAGGAGAACACAAAGGTAGTCACAAACATTGAAGCAGAGGTGCCAGATGATGACATTATGCTTAAAACATACTGATTTGAGTGTTTAGTATTAAGCATCTTTATGGGGTCTTAACCCTGGGGAAGGCCACATGTTATTGAGCTCTGTGTTTAGCACATAGTTCAGTGAAGGAAATTACACAGGGTAATGCTAGTGAGGTCATCTTAGAGCATGTCACTGAGTCATTGATAAACCCTCACAGATGCTGACTATCAGTGATGATTGATTTATTTATTTAATTAAAATATTTTTTATTTTTTATTTTTAAATGCCCTCAAATCTAATGGCTGGAGAAAGTTTTTGTTTAACCAGGGGCTTTCTGCTTTTCTGATACGCCATGTGCAGAGCAGGTCCACCTAGATCTGGCAGTGGTTACAAGCTCCTGTGCCATGCTGTTCTGTTTTACTGCCAGCTTGGATCTGGAAACACCACAGCTCTACATGGTGCTTCATTGTACACAGAGAACAGAACTGCTGAGGGGTGTGATACAGCAGCATCCCAGTCAGCTTAGGACCAGCTCCATGTTCAAGCTAACGGGCTTAAGTGGACATGAGCTGACTCCATATGGAAAAATTATGGATGTCTCTTCACAGTGGCATAGCTTATAAAATCTGCTTTATCCTTCTATTTCTTTTTCCATGACACTCCAGCACTTCATTATTCCAAATATATGAGAAGCAATGACTGAGCAAATGACTGAGCAAATGTCCTGTCGGTTAATGATTGTGATACATCATTGTGACTGTGCACATTGTGCATACTTTGCCACATCAATGGATGTTTAAATTTTTCTAAATGGAAAGAGACTGACCAGAATAAGCCATGGTCTGCTTTGCCTATGAATCCCAGGCTTGTCCCTGGGAGTGCCAGCCTGATATGTGTGCAAACTAAAAGCACCTTAAATGCAAATTAGGGATGAGAACTGTGAACACATTTGAAGGTGCTGAGGGCTCAGATGCTATGAGGGGTTCAAACCCACTTCTAAACACTACTGTGGGGAACTCAGTCAGATCTGCATTCAGGTGTTCCCTCAGCCCAGACATGTCTAGGGCAAGGAGGCTTTGTGTCTTTTGAGGGGTTGGTGAACTGGAAATGGTGGTGCCATCAATTGGGTTGTTGATCCATGACCCCTGCCCATGCTGTACTGATGAACTTGACATGAGAGTAAGGCAAACCTTCCAGCATGATGCCAGGGTTGATTCTGATACTGAGACATACAAAATAAACTGTATGTTCCCAGCTTCTTCAGCCTTCACTCACAACTGGCTCTTTGTCAAAAAACATTGGAAATGGCAGTACTGGACATACACACCCGGACAAAAACTTGAGGAAAGCTTAGACTGATTTGCAAAGTATCACTTAGGTCTGTGCCTCTGTCCTCACCTCCCTTTATATTTTATCAAGTAGACAAAAGAAGGACTGAGAATTTCTCCAAATTGGAGAATTTGGGCTAAGGACCTGCTGCTGCCCAAATAAGGCTGTGCAGCTGTTCTACCCATCTGCCTGCCAGTGTCTCAGTGGTATGCTCCCACCAATGTCAAGCCTCTTATCTAACTTTGACTGTACTTCATAACAATGTAGAGGCCTCAAAGATGTTAATTTCTTGCATGTCTTAGAACAGCAGGTGGACAGATGAGGGACTCTAGTTATAACTCAGCCACTTGTGCTGTCTGGGAGGAAGCCCTGGCAGGCTGGCCATCCATGACTCTGAAGCTTTTACAGCACGAGTTACCACATCTTGGTCAGACAGGGAGCACCAAGGAGAAAACTGGAGGTTATTTATGGGCTTGTTTGTTACAGCAGAAATTCGTGTCCTCTCCATGTTGGAGCTTTGGTGCCTGGGGTGCTGGTGTCGCCACAAGAGCTACAAACGGGCAAGCTCATGCTAATTCAGACACATCATCTGATCCAAAGCAACTAAGTACCGTGGCTCAACAAATTATTGCCTTGCAGTTACTAACTAAACGCCTGCTTTGTCTCACTAGGGAGCGAGACCTTCGTGTTGGCTTAAGCTGACACATTTTACTGTGCAACTGGGGCGGGTTAGAAGTGTTTGTGCAGCTTGGCTGGGATGTGTTATCTCAGCACATGATGTTCACACAATTGCTCTCAGTCAGGTGATGGCACTCAGGAGGAAAGGAATTTTTCTCGGTTTGTTTGCAGCTGCTTATTTGTCTTCGATGAATACTTTTCAATGAGTATGGCAGTGCAGTTGTTTTGAATATACTTTTGATTAAATTCTTCAGTGACAGCCACAAATTTGCTAATTCATCAGCCAGAAAAGAAGAAAGACATAAATGGAAAAATAAACCTCACATTTTTTTTTCTATATCATTGGAGGAAGACGCAGAAATGAGAAAATAAATAAGCTAGCCAGGCTTCTGAGTTTAAAGCTTCTATGAAGGTCAGATCATGTTTTAAGCAATGAGTCCTTTCTCTGCAGTATTGTTTTTGTTTTTACAGCTCATTCAAACCAGCATAAGCCAGCCAAGTCTGGGGAAATTTCCCATCATGTAGCCTCATGGGGCTCATCTCCCCGTGACAGTAGCTCTAAACACTAATCCAGCTCCTCTTTGCAGTCACAAGTCCCTGGCTCAAGTGAGGGAATGCTTTTAATTAACGCTGGCTGGTTTATGCGGGTGCTGGTTGGCGTTAGGAAGGGTGGAAAACCTCAGCTACAGTAGCTGGCATCACAGAGCTCTGTTAAGCCTTGTTTTGCTCTGCAGGCACCTTCATTTGAGCTAAGCTAACTAGGGAAACTAACTGTAGATAGCCCAAGCTGACATGGGGATGAAAGGAAACTGGAAATCATTTAAACTCAAACAAACAATGTAGAACAAAACAGAACAATGTTATTAGGTCATCGGGAAAACAGCCAGGCTCTGGATTAAATCAGCTGGCCAAAGAAATAATAGAGGCAGAAATTCATCTAGTCCAAATGCACAATGAGAAGTTGGTAAGCCTAACTCATTAAGAATGCCATCGTATCTCAACTGCTCTTTTTCTTTTTTCTTTTAATACTTAGAAGGAAGTAGGGGAAGCCCTGAAAGAAGCCTTTGATATTGGGAAACCCCCTTGTGCAGATGCTGCAGTCATTCAGGTAAACTGGGGAGAATTGAAAGCCTCTCATATTTTGAGGCAATCATGATTTTGCACACAAGTACATAGACATTTGGCAAGACCCAGTTTTGAATGCCTTGGGCTAAGCTCAGTTAGTTAAAAGCTTGCAAGTTAGCTGTTATACTAAAACTGCATCTGTTTGCTCCCAAATTTACTTTTTTCTTGTGCATAGCTAAAGAAAACTTAACTAAAAAAGGATGAGCTTGAGATTAGCTGATTCATGCTGAAGTTGCATCTTTGGATTTTCACATAACCTTTTGGGAAGTCCTGGTGTGCATTAACTGGTCTGCTCTGTGCGAGTTCTGCAGAGCACTTCTTAATAAAAGCAGCAAGAATTGCCAAGCTGTGGCAGGTCCCCATACCTAACTGTAAATGCAGGCAGCTTGCTACCTGCTTCCATGCTGTGTACAGCTGCAAGTGCTGTGCTGACGGGTTAGGCAGCATCAGGGACTCCTTCAGAGCACAGTGAAGGCAAATGCTCCGAGGGTGCTGCAGAAGCACGCACTGCCAATTTATGAGCAGTACATACCATAGCCAGAGGGTGTTTGGATCAAGACCTGCAGAAGGCTTAAAATAAATCCTGGAGCTTACATGT
This sequence comes from Melanerpes formicivorus, assembly GCF_026170545.1. Taxonomy (NCBI): domain Eukaryota; kingdom Metazoa; phylum Chordata; class Aves; order Piciformes; family Picidae; genus Melanerpes; species Melanerpes formicivorus. The sequence continues at coordinate 3,010,077 of NW_027142400.1, read as the reverse complement.
GGACTCAAGTGATGCTAGAGAGCAGGGACTGGTTGTGGGCTGTAGTGACTGTATCTTTGTCTCTGCTGCCACCAGCCCAGCTGCAGTCCAGTTTCAGGTCATGAGAGGGAAATAGTCCCACGGTCCTTTGGGGTGGAAGACAACCTCAGGCAGCCCCTTGGAGGCTGGCAGTAGGCATTGCAGATAAACAGCAGCTGGCTATGCTTTACAGCTTTAGCTGGTAAAAAAATGACTTCTCTGGCCCAACTCATATCTAGGCACTAAGGTCAGGGTTTACAGAGGGGACTGCTCCCTCCTCGCCTTGCCATGTGCCCCCTGGAGCAGCAGAGCAGTGATATACTCCGTGATGTGTCTGTGCTAGGCTGGCTACTAGCTATTCAGATGGCTTTTTTTTTTTTTTTTTCCCCCCCAGCCCCCTGGTTCTGTCTGACAGCAAAAGTTTCTAATGGGGACCAGGCCAAAGCCTGGTTTGAATGCTGTGATCCTCACATCTGCAACATCTGGCCATGCTTCCGCATGAGTAGTTTTGCTCTGTTGTGTATGTAGCGGACAGATTTGAATACTCTAGGGAAGGTGATGGAAAAGTCTGGATAAATAGGCAAGCCTTATGAAATTACCTCCTTCTCAATTTTCTCAGGCTGACACTTAAAGATCAGATACAAAATGAACAAAGTGTCATGGAGACTCATCAGCTATGGTTTCCTGACACTTTGGGGTGGCATATTTTAACCTGTCCCTTTGGATGAACTTTTGCATCTGTTGTGAGCAGTGGAAAAAGCCATTCATGATGTGAGTCACCCTTTGTCTCTGGCTGATGCTTCGCAGAGAGCTGGGAGAACTCAGCCTATAAATCCATCTGTCTCCTTTTATCCATCTGGCTCTCCTTGCCTTACAAGCTTTTGTTTCCACAGAGCAGCTAATGGGCAGCATTAAGTTGCCACCTGCTCAAGCCTGCCCAATATGGGATGGATTTTTAGCTATCTGGTGTAGCCCAACCCCTGCAACCACCTTTGCCACTCAGCTGGGGTCAATGGGGTGAGGCAGGCACTGTGGAGTTTAACAGACATTGCCATGTTAGATGGGAGTGGTGATGACTGAGGAGATGGTATCTGTCTTCCTCAGACATGCCTGGTAGAGACCCTGGCAGAGGCACAGAGAACACAGAGCTGCCTAACACTTTTTCTAGCATCAGCACCCAAATTTCCCTGTGAGGGTGAGTCACGCAGAAGCACAGATGCTCTTGCAGATGGCAGGTCTTTGTATGACCTGAGCTGGCAGGCTGGACCTAGCTAGCAGAGAAATCTGTAGAGATGGGCTTTCCCCTGAGCTTGAGACTTGACTCCAGTCTGTTGACTACAATGAAAGCAGTGGTAGCACAGGTGTAGGATCAGGCATTAAAATCAAGCTCTGAAAAAAATGCTTTTATTTCCACAAGGACTCTCAAAACAAAACCAGAAGTTGCTGCTTAGAAGGCAGAGGGATTTGCAGCAGGAGGGATGGGATGTATCCCTGTTACCACATACTGAACAAACAGCTTTGTTCTGCCCTCCTCTCATGCCTTGAAATCCAGATACTAACAGAGAAGAAGGAGGCTGCCTGGCATGTCTGCGAGAACCTGAGCGAAAAGGTGGAAGCTGCATGCCTGGAAGAGTGTCTGAGATTCCTGGAGAGGTAGGAAGGATGCTGTTTTCTTCCTTGGCAACGCCCTCAGTGCTCAGAAGAAAGAAATCTGATGAAGTGACTGGCAGTGCTGTGAACACCCAGATCTGCCAGTGATCTTCCTTAGTTTGATGGCTATTTCCCCTTGAGCTGTTACTGGAGAGACAGTACATTGCTGCTGCTTACGTGCTCAGCATTTGCTGTTGGACTAAAGCTGTTGGAACAAAGCACCTGGATATGCCTCTACAGGTTAAAACCTTGGGGGATATTTATTCTGGAGAGGCTCAGACTTTTAAAAAAAACAGAAAGAGGGGCAGCCATGTGGCCAGTGCCCAGGCTTGGCTCTTCCTACCCTGGCTGTGCTTCCCAGACAGTGCTTTCTGCCAGCTCCCTAGGAAGGTGAGGAGCTCTGCTCTGTCCTGCTTCTCAGATGACACACGTCTTCTCATGCCCTCTCACTACTTCTTCTGACTTAATTTGTATGCTTTTCATTCTTGTGCATTGCTTTCTGTTTCCTGAGGAGTGGAAAATGCCAATACTGCCAGTTGGAGATGGATATTTCAGAAGAAATTTGATTTAGGATCTTGGGCCCTTCACCTTTTGAGAGGAAGGAAAACCCTATAAAATGGAATTGTTCAGGAGCTGTTTCTGAAGACCAAAGCAGCAATGAAACAGTCAATAGGTTGGGAGTTATTCATACATGCTGAGGCATCATTCTGCAGCTTTATTGGTAAAGCCTCTGTTGTTTCTCAGAAACAAATGTTACAGCAGCAGCAGCAATGGTAAAATGAGTCTCCTGCCACTCAATCCCTAGCAGTGTCACCTCAGAAACTTGAGGGCTCTCCTGGTGCTGTTCCTGTGCTCTCCTTCCTTGCTAGCTGTGCAGGACAGAGGCCATCTTTGTCCTGCTGTAGATCACACCTTGGGGAATGAAACTGTGTGCTGAAAAGATAAATCATCACAGAATATTTGCTGCTAGGCTAACACAGTCAGATACATTATGGAGCACACCAGCTTCAAAATATGTTTTCCTGTTTTAATTTAGCTATGGAAATGAAGTAAGACGCTTTCTCCAGCTTGATGTCTGCCCAGGGATCTGCAGTAGCTTACGAATCCTGGAGAACTGCTGCATTCTCAGGTTAGAAACCATACCCTAGTGGCATGGGAAGCAAAATGAATTTTCTGCTGAGTGATCTTCTTCTAACTGTGCTAGGGAGTCAGCCATACCTCCAGCTGGAACTGATCATTCAACCCTGTGCGCACTAAAACCTTAAGCATGGAGGGACCCAGCTGTGACCAGCAAGACCCCCTCAGAGTGGCCCTGGCTGCCCCAGTGAGAGTGGGTCTCAGGTTGGGGCTGTGCCCAGGCCAGGGCCCTGACTACTGCATTGACAACACCGTAATGCTGCTTCACACCTGCTCCCAGGCTCTGTAGTTCCAGGGGCCTGTGGTCCACCATCTAGCTCATACTAGCGACCACAACACTGAGCAGGAAGCAGGCAGCAATGCTGTGTTGCATGTGGGGATGTTATCCTGGCCAAATCTGATGCATACTGGATGTGGTTCCTTTCCCTGACCTTATTCTCCTTTATGAGAAAGCTTCATAAATATTGCACTGAGATGCATGTGCTAACACACTTCAGGGTGAGCCCAAGCTGAAGTGCTTTGCTGAATGAAACCCAATTGAACATGCCAGACTTCCCCTGGGGTTGCTAGGAAGGAGGAAAGCAATAAAGCACAGAAGGCTGGGGGAGGCTGTTTGCATCTACAAGTTAATTTCAGAAGTGCTTGCAGCAATGGAGAAACAAGGTTGCTTCTCTTCTTCCTGTGTAAAATTATCTGAGGATCTCTGTAGTCAGCAAAAGGCCCAAATCCAGAATATGCACAGTGCTTGACATTGGAGCTGTGTGTTGAGCTGTTTTGTTTGATGCATTTGTGTGTTGCTGGTATTGAATCCTAGACTGAATTCTTCTGAGGCTCTTTTATGTAATTCTTTACAGTGATATGGAAGACAAATTTATACACTGAGCTTTTCCAGAAAGTAAAATGTCTTCTTTCAAGTTGGTGTTATTTTAACCAGGATTTGCTGACTTGAACACTGTTCTGATGGAAGATAATTAATCTGTAGGATGTCAGAGGCACACGGGATGCTCATGTAGCTTCCATTTGTCAAGGCCACTTCATGCCTACTTATTTTTGAAAATACTAGAATTTTTACTGATGTAATCTCACTAGTGATGGGTACAACTGGCATTTGTGTGCATTAAGCTTTCATGTCCTTGTGTAAGTATCTTAATGAAAGCCATCGAAAAGATAGATGCGGGTCACTGAGCTAGCCCTGTACCTGAGCACATGTCCATTCAGTTACCTAGGCAGTCATGTTGGTTACTGTGGGAGAGTTTTGGTGTGAGGCAATAGCCTGATTTGCTCTGATCAATACCTTTTTTTTTTTTTTTGGTGTAACAGGACTGTCTGGCACAAGCTAACATACATTTGCAGTGCCAGTACTAGTCAGGATGTTAAGGTAAATGGATTTCTAGACAGGATGGAAGATGAGATTATGGAGCATTTTCTGCAGAAAGTCACTTCTAAAGTCAAGGTATGGGAGACTAACATTAACACAATATTTTCAGACTGCAGGACAGGCACACAGTTCATTCTCATGTCCTGATTTGGAAACAGTGAAATCACAGTTTGGTCTTCAGGCCCAGTACCCTCCTCTGCCTTGTCTGAAGAGGTATATTTCACAGAATCACAGAATTAACCAGGTTGGGAAAGACCTTCAAGATCATCAAGTCCAATTTATCACCCAACATCATCTAATCTACTAAACAATGGCACTAAGTGCATCATCCAGTCTTACTTTAAACACTTCAAGTGATGGTGACTCCACCACCTCCCTGGGCAGCCCATTCCAATGGCCAATCACTCTTTCTGTGAAGAAATTCTTCCTAACATCCAGCCTAAACTGCAAATTGTTTTAAAGTCATAGAATTGTTGGGGTTGGAGGAGACCTCAAGGATCATCCACTTCCAACCCCCCTGCCATGGACAGGGACACCTCACACCTCAGGTTGCCCAGAGCCACATCCAGCCTTAAAAACTCCCAGGGATGAGGCTTCTACCACCTCCCTGGGCAGACCATTCCAGTGTCTCACCACCCTCATGGTGAAGAATTTATTCCTAACATCCCATCTGAATCTACCCATTTCTATTTTTTTTTTTCATTCCCCCTAGTCCTATCATTACATGACATCCTAAAAGTCCCTCACCCACCCCATTTCCCCCCTTTTTCCCCTCAAATCCCAGAACACCTGTGCTATGTTGGAGTCTCCTCCCACCCCAGGTGTGGTCATTTGGACCTCCCCACCCACTCCTCTTTTTAACACCTCCCCCCTTTCCTTCCCCCTCCCCTCTCACTTCCTCCCCCCACCCTCCTCTCCCCACCCCTCCTCCCCCCACCCCTCCTCCCCCAGAAAGGCAGAAGCCCCAAGCTGAGCCCATCTGGGCTGAGGGACTCTCTTGTCATCACCGGTGAGTCCCTGTGGTGCACAGTGGGTAATGGTGAAAAAGTCAGGGAGCCTGGTGGCCCCCTGGTTAGGTAGGAAGAAGGTTGATAGCCCCTCCAGTATCATCCATGCTGGCTGGGCCTCCTCACTGGGGCTGAGCTCCTCTGTGTGATATCTTGGCTGGTGAGGGTCTTGTCCCTGGCTCTGTGATGAGTGCAAAAATGGTGTTGGTGGAGCAGGAGCTGTTTAGTCATATGATATCATGCTAATTACACTATTTTTACCTGGAGGCCCCTTGAGTCGTCTGCTCTCATCATTCAATAAATCTCTGCTTTTGTGCCTCATTTACAGCTTCATCATTGACAGCTTCATCTTTTCCAGTTTTTGGGATGCCAGTTCCACTGTTTGTTGTATCTGCTGATGTGTTACAAATGTGCACCCCATGGTGCACCTGGGCACCTGGACACCTAGGGTTGTAATTCACCTCAACCTTAGCAGCTGGGCATCTTCCTGGGGCAGTGATAACTCACTGAGCCCAAGGCTGTGGTGGGTTGTCAGAATGTAGTGAAGGCTGACAAGAAATTTATCCCTCCCTTGAGATAAGTTCCCCACCCTTCACACTTTCTAATATTAGACTATTAGCCCAGACATCCACATTCGTATCCAGGGCTACATGTCCAGATAACACTCAATCACAGACTCCTAATAGTGTGTGGTGTTACACGTTCCTTTGGGAAGCTCCCCTAAGCATTTTTGGGCTCATTGCACAGGCTCCCTTGAACATACTGGAGGTGACAAAAGGAAAATAACAAAAGAAACCTTGGCCACGCTGCACAGTTTTGGTCTCCAGAGCTCATTGACAGTCTGCCCCATGGCCCCACACATTCAGATGGAAGGTGGGGGTGGTTCTGACAGGGAGTGTGGACAACCCTGGGGAGGAACAGAAGATCTAGGACTCAGGTTTTTGGTCCTTCTCTGGATTTGTCAACACAGCTTTTGAATTGTGAAAGACATATTTTACCCCCTGCCTGTCTGCTAAATGATCCTTCTATTTCCCCACTGAATAAGAGGCAATGGCCATGCTGTGAGCAGGATGTCAGAGCAGAAGGGCACAGAACAACTGGCTCTTCCTGTACTCCCTCCTGTAGGGGCACACTTTACAGAGTCCCCAGATTATAGCTATTGCCACCCATTTTTCATAGGTTTTTGGTCTTCTAGGTTTGGGCTTAAGAACTTTATATATATCCTTCCTGAGTTTGAATTGTTTCTTTCATGTTTTGGTTTTCTTTGAAATGAAAGCACAGGATGCTGCATCTTGTTGAGTTTGTTTCCAAGAGCAGAAAGAGCAAAAGCACAGTAATCCACATCTGTTGTCTGTGCGCCGTCCGCACAAGCACCCTTTGACTCTGTCTGTCCCTTTTCCTCAGGTAACGCTGAAGGAGCACTTCAAACAGTGTGACAGTGGTTTTCACCACATCCTTGAATCCTTAAGGCAAAGCTTTTTGGCATTTGGCAAGAAAAAAACAGACACATATGAGGTAAGAAGTAAGTAAGAACACGGCGTTACTCTGAAAATCATTGAGACTAGTACTTGAACCTCTGGACAGCACAGTGTTTGAACATTCATCTGATCCAGTTTTGTCTGTGGTTAAAAGGGCTTTTAAAGATCTAGTGGTCTCAGTCCAGTTTATTTATCTAAAAGGGGTGGTTATCTTCTTCACTGTGACAGCTAGGACCTTTCTGTGGTCTTGTCAGAGAAGCCAATAAATGAAGAAATGTGGAAGTTGAATGAACCACCCAAATACAGAGGAGGAGCATCGGGCAGTGTCTGGTCCTATCACTGCTCCAATGCCTTTGTATTGGAAATCTTTTAGCTTCTAATGTGCTTCAACCTTAGTTGTGAGGAATATTTGTCCCTTTGATGGAGAGTGGACACACAGAGAGGTGAAAGTTCCAGATCCCCAAAGGACATAATTTCTTGGGCAGAGTTAAATATACCAGGGTTGGTAAAGAACAACCTCACAGAGCACCTAAGTTTTATCACCTTTACAGCAGCCAAAACAATTTGTCTAGGGTCTTACAACACCCTTGAGTTTGTCTCTTTGGCAATGAGATTGGTACCTGGGGTACCCTCTTTTGTACCTGTGACTCACATGTTCCCCTGAGCACTGTACTCCCTTTCTTTTACCCTCCCAGCTCTGCAGGCTCTTTGCCAGTGCTGATTTTTAATTAACATTTTGAAATATGGGCAAAGGTAATGGAACAGAACAAAATAGGAACTGTTCTGCTGTTCAGAGCCCGTCACTGGACATTATGTCACATTAGTGCTGGGCAAGCAGCAGCTTGGTGCTGGAGAGCTGTGCCAGAGCTGTCTGTCTCTTGCTTTGTCTGTTTTGGACAAGGGTGGGGATTTCCTGTACCTTTGGACTGCAGCCGAAAACTGCTCTGATTTCAATTGCTAACAAAAATGTGTTTTCTGCGCAACATCCCGTCTTGTCTTAGAAACCCTCACTTTCCCTCAACCTTTCAGGCACTGCGTGGTGTCAGCCCTGGAGTTTCTCAGCAGGTAGTGAGTGGCTCAGGGATGCTCAGGCAACTTCTCTGTGCCCAGGGGTATGGCCCTGGGATCTGTCTAGTGGGAACGCTCCAGGGAGGCTGGATCTGGCTTTGTAGTCCAAGCTGTCCTCAAGTGATGTGCTCTTTAGAGTGGGCCTAGGCCAAGTGTCACTGCTGCTCTTGAGTATGAGTGATCTCAGCTAACTGGTCTCATTGCTTTTAGTTGAATGTCTCTGTAACATATTTGTTTTCGGTCATCTACATACAGTTTGGAGGCACTCTGTATGTTAGACCAGGTATTTAAAATGAATAATTAAAGAGATGGGACAGCCATCTCCATGGACCCTGTATCTGCTGTCTACACTGGTCAGAGTCCTGTAGGTATGGTCTGATCCTTGCACAGTACGGGTAAGTTAATCTGGGTGTCTTTGCTCTGGAACAGGCCCTTGTCAAGGCTGTCAATGCCACCATTATTACAGAATACGTTCAGTTCCTCCTGACCACTTCCAGGAAACCATCTTCTGTGCAGAGGAGGAGGATTGTCAGCAAGTTAGAAGAAGATCATAGGATGCTGCAAACCATCTTTGAAGAGTGTTTAGTAAGTCTTTGATATGGTTTTGCTCTCCATCATCAAGAACTGTCCCAGCAGAGCAAAAGGCTCTCAAAGCAACAGATGCTACAGTCATATCCAGCTTCACAGACATGACAATCAGATGTGCTGATGACCCTTCAGATCTGCCAGAAGCTGTTAGTTTATAGGATTGAAATGTGTGACTGGAGGAGGCAAATTTTGCAGTCCTGCTACCAAGATAAGAACGAGGCACACTCCTCTGCACTGGCAAGACAGCTCCAAAGCTGTCAACTCCCTTAGGTTAACCTTTCGTACGTGGCATGGGTGCAGATGAGGAACAGCTGTGCTCCCTACAGTGCTTCCCCTTGAACCTCTGGAGTGATGAATCAAATCAATTGCTCCACATCTCCACCTTATCCTTGAATTTCCCTGTATGGCTGCTCCTGCCCTGACCATGGGGTGTGAGCTGTTACTCCTCCATCTGGCCTCCTCCCTCCCTGCAGGCCCTTCCCAGCTGCTCAGAGCTGGGATGATGGCTGCATGAGCCATTTCCCCATGCTGCAGTGTTTCCTCATGGGCGGAAACAGGCTGATGCTATTGTGGTTGGTGATGGCTGCAGGGAGGAATGAATTTTCCTCTGGGGGTAAACACCTTGCACCATTATGAGGTAAAGATGCACTGTAGAAAGGAAAGGTTGGGTGTAAAAGCAGAGCCACACCTTTGAAGGAAACTTGTGGAAAAATCCTAGGTCTGATTTGCAGAAGCAACTTCAGAAGCTTAAAAAGCCTCATTTCTTAATTCATAATCTGGTGTAATTGGCAGTGCCACACACGGCATCTGTGGATGCCATCAGGCTGTCACATGAGTCCCTTGATTATCCCAGGGCAAGAACTGCATTGCCAGCAGCATTCCCTCTGGTGGCAGCTCCAGCTGGAGAACTGCTGCCATGCAATGTCCCCTGGCACAGCTATTTTGCAAATGCAGGCTGAGAGTGCCCAGGCATAGCTGGGCTGAGCATCATATTAACGGTTGCAAAGTCAGTCTGGTAACAGGACTTAGATGTGACAGAACAGATTAAAAAAATCTCTTTCTCCTAGACAAATCCCCCTGCAAGTCATTTGTCAGCAATTCTTACTTCGCACAAAGACTAAAATGAAATCAAAATAATCTGTAGGCTCCTGAAAATATGTCAGACCCATTACCATTAATGCATTGGTTTCGTGGTGGAAAGCTGGAAGTTGTCAGTGCTTTTATCTGGAGACCCACTTCTCCTGGAGTGATCAATCACAGATGAGTCAATGCTTTCAGCAGTTGAGCCACTGAAAATAGCAGGAGGATGCTCTAATCATAACTCTGAAGTTTACCAACAATACTGTGCTCAGCATCAGCTTTGGATATAAAGTGCAAGGAAAGCTGGTTTTATAGTGTAAAGGAGATACAGGAAATCTAATTATCTACTAAACCCTTGCATTCAGCTTGGGTAAGAAAATCTGTGCCTAGTTAGCACTGTTTCCCTTGTGTTCCCAGTCTGTTTGCTTTTTTATTTGATGTGGGAGCACTGAAAACCTCAGGGAGGAAATGCATAAGTGATTTGCAGGGGACAGCCTGATCAAATGAGGTACATGGTTATGCATGCAAAATATGTACTCCGCTGCGGACTGAATTTATCATGCAGGCTGCACCTGCTCCCTGCCCTGCTCTGCCCTATCCTCAGGCTCTTCCTTCCCCTCTGTCCTCAAAACACATTAGGAAATACCTTGCTTCTCTCCTAAGAGCAGTAGCTGTCAAAGGGACTTGAGCACTGCTGAGAAGACACCTCTCTTTTGCCCTTTTCGATTGCAGGCTGTTTACCTCTGACCTTGCCTGCCTGTGTGGTGTTGAACTAAATCTGACACCTTCAAATTAATTAGCAATTTGTAATAGTGAGCTTGGCGAGTATGAAGCTGTACAGTATCAGTGCCTTAGGAGCTGAGTAGAGCTTGTGTTCCGTGCAGAGCTAGGCATGCTGTGTGTCTGCAGTGCAGAGAGAGAAGGCTGTCTTCAAATATTACTACTATTTTTTAATTTATTTTCAGTGCAGAGGTAAGCTGCACCAAGAATGAGGCCTGCTGTTTCTAATGCCCTGTGGAGATCAGGGCAAACTGGGCTTCTCCTTCCCCAGTTTGGCAGCCTGTTCTCCAGGTTTGCTTTGTCACAGAGTCTCTGTTGACACGCTGGCATCAATAATTCAGGGAAGCGGTGTAATCGCATTACCACACTGATTAAAACGTGTGAGCAAGACCTGAAGCTCTCTCTTGGCAGTTCATCTGCATTGTTCTTCTTATGGTTTTGCTAAAAATGCTCCATGCTTCTAGATGAGGCTTTCTTTTTCTGTGGGCTCCAGTTTAGAGGGAGCTGACTGTATGTAGCATCTACCAGCCATATCATAGCCTTTACAGTGTCCAGCCCTGCCTTCCATTTTCTATTTTTCTGTTAGAGGTTCTGTGTCTCCTTGCCCTCTCCCAAAAGTTACTTTTCTGCCCCTGGGCTTGTTCCAGGGCAGCAGAAATGCCCTCATGCCTGGCCAAAAGATCTTATTTTCACTTAAGTTCTGTGCTGTGCTTACCTCTGGAGACAAAATCACTTCCCAAAGGGTGAAAGGGCCTTGAGAGAACAGGTGATGTAGGGAAAAATGAGGTACATTTACCTGCTTTGCCAAAGGAAATGTGAAAGGGGATTCTGTGCTGCTGAAGGCAGTCACTTGGGTGCCCTGGAAGCAGTCTGTAGCTATACTCTAGTTTCTTTTCTCCTACCCTGGACAGAAAACAGGCTTCTGTATGGCCTCAGACAGTCATGCAAAGATCCTAATCCACACAGTGAGATGCCCAGTCTGATATGAGTCCAGCCCTGAATGTTGTACACTCTTTCTCCTGTCCTGAGCACATCTTTGCTTCTTGTCTCCAGGGTCCTGCAGCTGGTCCCTACAAGGGCCCTATAAAAGCAATTTTAGAACTTATTCAAACTTCTGATGCTGAGGGTATGAAAATAGCCCTTCTGCCCATTCTCAAAGAATTTCCTGGTCTAAGGTAAGGACTTTTATTGGTTTGACTTCTGTGGATTCTTGCATGATTACTTGCCACCAGAAGACGTACAGCAATATTAGTCTTGTGGTACTTTATGCAATGTGCTGAGCGAGGCATAATGTTTCCCTTTGAAGGCACTTGGTGCTGCCTGATTAACAGCGTGCTGATTAACAGGTTTTATGACTTTGCCAGACATTAACTGGTGAAGGGTGTATGAACCAGCTGTTGACAAAGCAGGAATGCTGTGGAAAAATGCTACTTGAACGGACAATTTACAGACACATGAGTGCCAAATGTAGGATTCAAGAACATCCTTAACTCAGGTGTTTCATAACTTCCAAGCACTTGACTTTTGGCTTTAACACTTCACTAATCCATTTCCAGGTATAACTATTTCCCCAAAGTTCTAGGTGTATACTTCAATTTCTCACAGGAAGCTCTTAACAGAAATGAAACCAACTTCTATTAGGAAGGCGAGGTCTCGGCTAACTGCATTTGTTCCAGAGCCTGTGGTTTATTAAATCTATCTTTTGTTCTGGTGTCTTTTACTAGTGACTGTATTTTTCCAAGTTAATATGATTAACAGTGTGGACCTCTCTGTCACAGGATGCTGTGAAGGCCAAAAGGGTGAATAGCTTCAAACAGGGAGCAGAGAGATTGTGGTAGATATACCACATAATATAATGTCAGTTGCAAAGAGAGATAATGTTATGTTTGCTTTGTTTTCTATATTCTTTTCTTAAGCATTTTTTACTTCTGAAGAAGCTATTGAGCTAAAAAGCTGCTTATCTGATAGAGCACGGCAATTCTTTGTCTCTTAATATATATACACACACACACACACACACATATATAAATAGTAATAGATATATATCTCTAAAAATATATAGTTATATATATAGTATAGGAAGTGCTCAGAAGAATGTTGTTTTGATCCAAATTTCAGAGGTTATCCTGGTGTGAGTCGATGGACTGTTCTTGATTTTTGGCAGATCCCCAAATGCTTAAAAATGGCTTGGATATATTTGCCCTGTTTGTTAATCAACATATATGGTGTGGCCTCACTCAGTGAAGTATTGCCATGTAGAACAAAAACATCTATAGCCCTCTAGAAGAACAAGAGACAGCTCCATTTGAGGGGAGAAATGGTATACAAAATACTTCCAAATGGTCAAATGCGGAGTTACCCAAAACCTATTATGATAGAAACAGATCTTTTTCTAGGAGAAACTTGAGGTGGTTTCCACCATTTCATGGGGATGCTGTGTGTACTAGGCTTAGGACCCATGAGCTCAGCCATATCTCACACAGCTCTTGTGATATGGCCTCCTCCTTCTTAGATGGCCAGAGAGGTGCAAAAAGCAACTCAGCAGCTTCCAATCTTTAGTTTGGTCCAGGAAAACTGAGTGATAGGAAGCAAGATTCTTTTTTCCTTGACTTGTTCACTGATCTGTGCTCTTATCCTTTTGGAAAGGAAGGAACAACTGAGTGCAGTGCTGGACATGAAAGACTCGCTCAGACGAGAAGACAGAGCTGCTCTCTTGAAGGCATTTCATGACTGCAGGGAATCAGAAACAAACTTGCTTTTTGCAGATATAGAAGTAAAACCTAGAAAATACGGACTCTGTTGCTGCCTCTGCTGTTAGCAAAGGTAGGGGTGTGAGGTTGTGTGAGCATACTTGTGTGTAGCATGTGCCTTCACAGACACAGGCATTCCCACTTACAGGGAGGTGGAACAACTATGGCTGTAGCATCACAGAATTGTCAGGGTTGGAAGGAACCTCAAGGATCATCTAGTTCCAACCCCACTGCCGTGGGCAGGGACAATTTCCACCAGATCAGGCTGCCCTGAGCCACATCCAGCCTGGCCTTAAAAACGTCAGGGATGGGTCACCTCCGTGACCATTCTGGCCCCGCTTCCCTCTCTTCACCTGCAAATTTCCCCATCATGAAGCATTGTGTTGTAGATAGTGCAGGGTTCCAAATGCTTAGATGGGCCTTTCAGTTACAGCAGGGACAAAGGAGAAGACAAAGCTCTTCATAGTCGTCTTATGTTCCCGTCTGTGTCCCTACAGCTGGGTCTGCAGTATCCGCTCCCTCCCAGCTCTTACCACGTGTGCGTGGGCAGGTTCTCCCAGGCAAGTGCTGCTGCTTCCTGTCAGGATTTTCTGAAGATTTTCTCCTCGATGGTCTTCCCGCTTCCCTGATGCCGAGAGGAGGGATATGTAAGCCCCTCTACTGCCCCCTCGATGAGAGCTGCTTTAATTAAAGCGGGCTTGGTCCCGTTGAAGTGACTGTGCCCTGCTGTGAACACCAGAGAGAAGCGTGCCCCCTCCATGCTGGCAGCAGCAGCTGGTGGCAGAAGGGAGGAGGGATAAAAATCATAGGATGACTGTCACTCTAAGGTCTTAAATCCCCTGGCCTGAATTGCCAGGGCTCATTCGGAGCACCTGCAATCTCCTTTCAGTTTCTCAAGGGATTCCTTTGCATTCACAGATTGGGGAATTTTTTTTTTTTTAGGGGGGAGTAAGCTGCAACAGATCTTGAAACTAAGCAGATCCTCATGGTTTAAAAATAATTCTTAGTGGAGAACATGCAGCTGTTCACTTTAAATAATCTGCAACTTCTTTTTAGTTCAAATTTGTCCAAGTTAGAGCCAGAGAATTTTCTTTAATTTATTTTAAATCTTTGCCAGGCCAGAGCCTGTGGCTATCAGAAATAGTTCCCTTGGCAAATATTTACAGGATGTCACCAGTCACCTTCTGTTGGATAAGCCGACTCAACTGACTATCTCAGGTTGAGAAGCATGGTCCCTTCCCACCTCCTGCTCCTCCTCTGTTCTCTGGTGTCACCACTTATTTATAGTTCCCCATGTTAGCAGATCAGGGATGAGCTACTCAGGGCTCTGATTTGGGGCCTCCAGGCACAAGCAGACAACAGACTACCCTGGTAGCAGAGGCAGAAAGCAATTAGAGAAGCAGTAAGTTTTCCTTTCCTAATGAAAACTGATTCTGATATAATGAACTGGCTATCAGCCACCCACTTTTATGCCCTTCTTTAAAGAAATTATCCATGGCATCACCTTGACTTTACAAAAGATATTCAGGAACATGTTTTTAAAGCACTGTCAGTCAGTCAATCTCCTATTTGCTGAAGTTCCCTGGGTAAATAGCCTCCCTAATCCCAGAAGACCTGGCTGAGTTTGCAGTGAGGTAGAAGCACCTGTGTAGCACAAGCTCAAGAGGGGTAGTACTAGTGAAATCAGCTATGGAGTGAGCTCAAAGGAAGGTGACCTTCCTTCTGCCATCCCGCCCCTGTGAGTTTGCTGCTACACTCTGGGGTGTGACCTGCAGGTACATTGGGAATCATCTGCTTTCTTCCAGCCAGAAACATAACAGTTGTGCATATTTGTGTCTTCCATATGAGGAGGTGAGAGGCCTTTGGAAAAGCATTGTCTTGTTTGTTTCATGTTAGTATGAAATGACTTTCCAGAAGAGGAGTGAGTAGGTTTGGCCAGAGTAAGGAGGGAGCAGCAGGGATGTTGCCCACTGCCACGGGCCCATGAATTGCGTTAGCCAGAGTAGCCCAGGAACTAGAGCTTTCAGCAAGTAAATGCTGATACAATTTCATGCAAGAGTCTGTGCATAGCAGGGATGTTTTTGTTGTTCGACTCTTGCTGGTCTTCTGAGAAGTGCTATTTAATTACCCAATTTTTTTCTTGGTTCCTCTCAGGCCTGCAGTGAGAATCATGAGATCTTGCTCCCACATGGCAGAGCGTGCAATCATGGCTCCTTGGAAGCTTCAGGAACCCATGCAACCAGATTCATGAAGAAGCCTGACAGCTATGGAAGACACAATTCTTATACTTATGAAGAAAATCATGTGTCCCAAATCCCAATCCTCTGTGCAAAGTCCAGGCAGGAGAGGAATGAGATATGGCAGAAAGGCATTCAGACTTTCCTAGAGATTGTTACTTACCTGAGTCCTGGTGGTTATTCCTAGGATGTGGCATGGTGGTGTGTGGAGAAGGAGGCAGGTTGCCCCTCACCAAATTTGTGTCTGTTACCATCCTTTCATGCAGTCTCACATGAAACCAAGGACTGCTGCACCACATGGTGCCCTGGCAGATGACATGGCATTGTAACCTCCTCCAGAGACCTAGGACTCTCCATCATGGAATTCTGCCTAGCCCATGGTGCCAGCAGTGATGTGAATTTGAGCACCTGGATTCACACCCTGAAGCCTGACCTGTACCAGGATGGGTGCAGACAGGGCTCCCTTTTCCCTCATTCCACACAGACAAAGGCTGTGGCCTGCTTTGAGGGCAGTCTGCCATGGTGCTAGCTGTGGGACAGGGAGCTCTTCCTATATGAGTTTTTCAGCTGCCTCTGGAGCAGAGTCTTGCATTCATTTTTATACCTCAGTTACTGGAAATTTCCTCTTGGAGGAGGAGGGGAATGCCTCATGGGAAGCAGGCACTGAAAGAAGCTGTTTGTCCCAGCCTCTGGGCAAGGTCTGTGCTGTTTTCAGATGTAAATAGGCAGCGCTAGTTGCGAAAACACTGACTTTTCTTCCCAGTTATCTATGGATTAGTTGCAATCCCTAACCTGGACCTGGTTCAAGGCCCTCCTTTGCTATTGTGTTAATATAGGCCATTACTGCTCCTCTCTGCCCATGTAAACAAGCAAAAAACCTCTACTACTTGAGATGTGCCAGTGTTTTTCTTAGCAACCATTCTCCCCTAAGAAGAGGCAAATTTGTGCATAACCCATCAATGTGTGAGGTGGGGGACACATCAGGACCAGGGACCGGCAGAAAGTGCAGACTCAAGTGGGTCCTGCTATGCTTTGCAGTGCTTTACCATCACTCCAGGGTGTTCTGGCTCAGGGACAGCTTCCTTGCCCAGAGCATTTCACACAGGCGAGGTCCTGTGAACTTGGCAGGACTCAGAACAGGTTTATAAATGTCACGAGCTTTGCTCCTGGCACAGCACTGAACATGGGGCAAGTGACAGAGAAATAGTAAGGAACAGTCTGCTTCATCTCCAGGGAGCCATCTGTGGACTTTCAGACCACCATGAGACCTTGTCATTGTTGCATTCTGTCCCTCACAATCATTAAAAGGCAGTGAGAGCATCCTGTGACCTGCCTGTCCTTCCTGATGGCATGTCTGCTTCAAAGCCTCAGCTCCTGTCTCCCTTGCATTTTATAGCTGTCCATTGCAACTTTGGTGAGACCTTTCCTGGGATACAGGGAGACTGGGGGGAACTGACAAAGCTGCAGCCTGGCAGGGTAGGCACAAGTCAGACTGTGGGTCTGGTTAGATACCTGCCCTCTGAGGAGTGCCAGCCTTGCCAGCATGCTGGGCCAGCCACCTTCATCTCCCACCTAACTGCATGTTTTTATCAAGGGCGGGAGAATATGAGAGACCTAACTGCCACATCAGGGTCAGACTCAGCCTCTGCTGGTGGGCATTTCAAGCAGCAGGCCTTTCAGAGAAAACAAATACAAACCCCTCTGACATTTCAGTCATGGTTGGGCTAAAAATAATCCCACAGCACACAGGTGGCTCCTGCCACGTCCATGTTGGTGTCTATGTACGTCTCTGCCATTTGACATTCGCAGTCAGATGAGGCTGTATTCTGATTGCAACCCGTGGCTGGGAGCCATGGGGGACTCCAGATTTGCCACTACTGACCCTGTGGGTGAGATGGTTGAGGACCAGCCCCATGCTATCACACCTGCTGCTGTGCCTGTCCTTGCTGTGTGGGCAGGGGATGGGCAGCATCTTCTGTTCTGTGTGCAAAGAAGCACTGCTTCCAGTGAGGTTTCTAAGCAGAAAGTTTCTGCACCCTGTTTGTAGCATTCAGCCCTAGAGAGGGCAACTGAAAACTTGAATTTGTTCATGAGGTTTAGTACTGGTGGCTCATGTGAGGTTTTCCAGAGCCCAAGGACATTGATGGGGTGGGCATGAGGGAGTGATGGGGGCGAAGCCACCTGGTGTGGAGGCAGATGGTGTAGGAGGGATGTCCTCAGCCACTTGCGAGTTGCCTGGGTAGAACAGATGGCGTGCGTAGAGGCTTCCGGTGGGTCTTCAGTATGGGAGGCAGTAGCAAGGGAGATGCTTGGTCTCTCCCTGGGGCTATCTGGGGTGATCAGGGAGGGAAGGCTGTGGGGAAAGGGGATGAGAGACTTCCCCTGTTTGGCCCCCCCCCTCTGCTATTGCCCTCACCTTCCCCGGTGATGCAACCTCCTCCTCTCTAGCCTTCACCTTAGGCTGAAGTCAAAACACTCATGTAGGATTTGTGCTGCATTCTGCAGAGGGCTGAGAAGCAGGGTCACACTCAGGATCCTTTTGCAGGATTATCTTGTGGCCTCAAATGTGGGCAGGGGCAGCCTGCCAGGGCCACCACAAGACCATGCTGGGCATCTCCCACTTGCCCTCAGGTCCAGCAGCTCGACTGTTGTGAACAGGACAGGATCTCTTGGAGGTCAGCACCAGAAGCTCTCTGCACAAAGAACCTTTCCCACACTCTCTCTGTATGAAAGGTTTCACAGGGATCCCATTGACTCCAGGGTCATGCCACTGTGATGCTCACCTGCTACCGTGATCTGCCAGCCAGGATGTGGGCAGCAGAGAGTGTCATGCTGCTCCTGGTGATTCGATACTCTAGCTTTTTTTCAGAGCTGCTCCCTGTCCATCAGCTCTCCAGTTCTGCACTGGGCCAACAGGTTCTGTGGTGAGCAATGATTTGTCACCCATGTCCCTGACACTGCTCAGGGCTGGGGTTTGGCTGTCTGCTTTGAAGTGCTGTGTGTGGCAGAGCCTCACTAGCTCTTGTCTCTGAGGGTCACCTTTCATTGTTTGATGCTGAGGACAGTGGAAAATGCTCCTCAATTATGCTGCAAGTTCTGAGGAAAGACCTCAGACATTTGCTGAGATGTGTGACCTGCGCTTCCTAGTTTACTTAGTGGGTTTGCCAAGATTGTACAACAGCTAATGAAGGGCCTGATGCTGAATAAGCAGGTAATACTGAAGATTTGGGACATGCTGAGCTCTGTTGGATCACAAATGGTAATGAAGAGAATCGATCCTTAAACTTAGGAAACCTCAGAGAGAGCAAGTCACTTGCTGATCAGAAAAAGATAAATTGTGGTATACTCCCTTTCTTCCCCAGTCCCAAGAGGAGCCTGTCAATGCTGGGAAACTCATGCTGGGATCCTAGAACTAATAACAGAATAACTTACATCTGCCTTTGAGACTTTCCAGCCTTGGGAGCTGGGGATGGGTGCATGTGTGCGATTGGTAGCACAGCAAATGCCACCTCAGGCAATTTTCTCACGGGGAAACACCCCAGAACAATGATGAAGGTTCGATTTCAAGGCTCAGATGTATGCCTTTGCCCCAGCAGCCCATGGTCCGTGCGGGAAGGAGGAGGAGAAGGCACGGCTATGTGCCTTAGCACCAAAGGCTCTGCACCAGGGGCTGGGCTACGTTTCCCTCGCTTCTTCCAGTTTCTCCCGGGGACACCCCGGGCTGGGAAGGGTACGCACCTGGTGCCATCTAGTGGCACTAGGACATGGGAAGGACCGCGGCTCTTTTATCTCTATTATTTGTATTACTAAGATGGTGTATTACAGGGGTGTATGCTGCGTGGTATATCAGCTGTGTGAACTCTGAGTGGCCCTTTACCAGGGTGTGAGACTTGCAGGAAAACAAATAGTTGGGAATTCTAATGTAAAATAGGACGCACAGAGCATGTAGATATTTCTGCCGGCCAAATAACCTGGAGTTTTGTGGGAAGATTGTGAAGAAAAGTGATGAGCAGGATCGTCAGGATTTGTTCTGTGCTTTATAAAACCAGCTGGAGCTTGTGAGAGCACAGGGGAGAAGTAGGGAGACTGCTGCAGAGTGGGGACCCAAGCAACTGATTTCTTCCCTCTCTGCAGCAGTCAGGGTTCCTGCAGCAGTGAAGGCCATTAGGACAAGGGTTTAGATGGCTTAATCTGGGTTTTAGTTTGACTAATATGACCTAAGGCCATATCAGTATCAGAATATGAGTTCCTGTCCTCACCCCCGAGTGCCTCCACACCACCTCCATTCCTTTTGCTCCAGAGGTCAGTTTCAATTCTGTGACAGAAAATTAATACCCAAAATATATAGTTCCACATGGGTTTGCCTCTCCTTTTTCCTCCTCAGGGTCTCCGGAGCAGTTACCTCTCTCTGAGTTCCAGATGTCAGCTCCACACCTATTAACTCTCCTGTCTCCTATTGCTATCCTAAGCCTTGCAGTTACAGTTAGTTCCCAGATGCCTTTCCTGAGCTGCCCCGTTGTCTGCTGCCCTCTTGCCCATGCCAGATGAAGCCATTCCCTCACTGGCAGTTTGCTTGGTGCTGCCCATCACCGTGGAAAGCATGAGGCTGTGTTGCTGCCTGTGCCTGCCTGCCCTGCTCACTCTGGCTTGTGCAGCCTGGGCAAGGGCCATTGCATACTGCCCAGATGGGCTGTTCTGAAAGGGATGCCAGTCTGCCAGCAGTTAAAATAAATGGGCTGGATTTAAAACGGCTGCTGGGAAAATCCCCGTGTTGCAGAACTGAGGCAAAGTTTTTGCAAGGACTTTTGCAAGAGCAGACTGTCTGGGTGGTTTGTTTTATTATATTTCCTTGCAAGGTTTTAGAAAAAATGTAAAGCAAATTATGGTTCGCAGAGAGAGTATCAGATTTTTTTCCTTCACTGCATTATACCCCCTGAACTTCTCCACACTGATCTTTTGTGCCTAACAAAATGGGCTTGTCTACACTGAATGATGTCATTTTATTCCCCTCCACACTGCCCAGTGCTGAAAAAGATCTGAATTCCCATTCTCACGCACTAACTGTGGCTCCTGCAGAGGCTGCCACATGATCCATGACCCATTTTTGTTTGGCTGAGACCCTATGTCTGCTGGGGTGTCATACAGCATGAACCAAACTTAGGAGAGAGAGCTGAGTCTGGCAAAGGTGAATGAGCCCACACCAAAGTGTTGCAGCCTGAAAAGAATCTGGGGAAGCCACTATACATGAGCTCTGCAGAAAGGGGAAAACCCTTCTGTGTGCAGGCTAGGGGCTGTGCTCTGCCTGGTGTGAAGCACCCATGTGACCATCAGCATGGAGAAAGCTTTGGCATTGCATCAGACTTCATTTTGCTGTTCTGACACATACGTCAGTGGCCTCACCCTTGATGCATGGGTGACAACATGCCAGGAGTGGCCTGGTGTGGGTGGCAGCAGTCATCTGCCCATGCAGCTCTGGGCTGTAGCCACTCCAGGGCACCCTTGACCTCCCAGACCTGAGCCAGGCACCCATGGGTCTCCCCTTTGTAGCTCCAGGCCAGGCTGTTTGGATGGGGCAGCCAGAATATGTTTTGGAGCTGGTCTGTCAGTGGAGCTGGGGAGGCAGGGGGCTGCTGCCTGCCCCAGGTGCTGCTGTGGTGAGGCAGTGGTGATGGTGCCTGGGAATGAGGCTAAAGCACATTGCAATGGGCAGGACAACCACAGCTGCAGTATTTGTCTGTAGCCTGGTCCTTGGAACTGTATGCAGCCTGGTCCTTGGAACAGGAAAGTGCTGACCTCTCTTATCTGTACTGTGAGAGACAACTTGAGCAATCACTGCTGGGGTAGAGGACATCCTCTGACACCCCTTGCAGTTTCTGCCTGCCATGAGTATGCATGGGTGATCCAGGGTCCCCCAGCCCCCGTTGTGATGGCCTCGGGGGCCTTATTGTAACCAAGTTTCATGACCTTTTTAGAATAGAATAGAATAGAATAGAATAGAATAGAATAGAATAGAATAGAACAGACCAGTTTGGAAGAGACCTTCAAGATCATCGCATCCAACCCATCAACCGATCCAACCCACCTAAACAACTAAACCATGGCACCAAGCACCCCATCAAGTCTCCTCCTGAACACCTCCAATGACGGTGACTGCACCACCTCCAATGGGCAATCACTCTCTCTGTATAGAACTTCTTCCTAACCTCCAGCCTAAACCTCCCCTGGCACAGCCTGAGACTGTGTCCTCTTGTTCTGGTACTGGCTGCGTGGGAGAAGAGACCAACATCCGCCTGTCTACAACCTCCCTTCAGGTAGTTGTAGAGAGCAATAAGGTCACCCCTGAGTCTCCTCCTCTCCAGGCTAAGCAACCCCAGCTCCCTCAGCCTTTCCTCATAGGGCTTGTGTTCCAAACCCCTCACCAACTTTGTTGTCCTTCTCTGGACTCGTTCCAGCAAGTCAACATCCTTCCTAAACTGAGGGGCCCAGAGCTGGACACAGGACTCAAGGTGTGGCCTAACCAGTGCTGAGCACAGGGCACAATGACTTCCCTGCTCCTGCTGGCCACACTGTTCCTGATGCAGGCCAGGATGCCATTGGCCCTCCTGGCCACCTGGGCACACTGCAGGCTCATGTTCAGCCTACCATTGACCAGTACCCCCAGGTCCCTCTCTGCCTGGCTGCTCTCCAGCCACTCTGACCCCAGCCTGTAGCACTGCATGGGATTGCTGTGGCCAAAGTGCAGAACCCGGCACTTGGATGTGTTAAATCTCATGCCGTTGGACTCTGCCCATCTGTCCAGCCTGTTGAGGTCCCTCTGCAGAGCCTCTCTACCCTCCAGCAGATCAACTCCTGTCCCCAGCTTGGTGTCATCAGCAAATTTACTGATGATGGACTCAATGCCCTCATCCAGATCATCAATGAAGACATTAAAGAGCACAGGGCCCAGCACTGATCCTTGGGGCACACCACTAGTGACTGGCTGCCAGCTGGCTGTGGCACCATTCACCACCACTCTCTGGGCTCAGCCCTTCAGCCAGTTCCTAACCCATCGCAGTGTGCTCCCGTCCAAGCCTTGGGCTGACAGCTTGGCCAGCAGTTTGCTATGGGGGACGGTGTCAAAGGCCTTGCTGAGGTCCAGGTAGACTACATCCACAGGCCTCCCCACATCCACCAGGCGGGTCACCTGATCGTAGAAGGAGATCAGGTTGGTCAGGCAGGACCTGCCCTTCCTAAACCCATGCTGGGATTTTGTGAGGAACCGTCTTGTGCAGGTTGTCCAGGTGCCTGGGATGTGGCCCCAGGCTGGCTCCCAGGGCACACTGATGACAGGGTCTGCTGGTTCTTGTTTGGAGCAGCAGCACAAATGGAACTGCAGAGACAGAGACCTCCCCCAAGGTGGGACCCTGGGTTGGAGAGGCAGCAGCTTCTCTCCCCCCAGAATTCCTTTTCTCTGTTAAGGTCTGTTGGTGCTTCTCAGCCCCGTATCAGAGGCTCCCCTGGCAGAGGGGCTGCTCTCCGCTGCCTGCTCTCAGGGCAGACCCCAGGCCCGTCCCGGGGCTGCCCCGCGCTGAAGCCAAGCTGCGGCCTCCCGGGCCAGGCCGCCCGTTCCTCGGGGGCGAGGCGCGGGTGAAGGTGGGACCGGCCGCTAGATGGGGGTAAAACCCGCGGGAACGCCCTCTGAAGCTCGCCGCCAGCTTGGGCCTGGGCCAGAGCGAACGTGCTGAGCCAGCGCTGTCCCCGGCCTGGCCTTGCCCTCTGGCCAAACACCAACTGATCCCAGAGGGTCCCCAGCTGGAGCCTGTTCCTTCCCTACCCCGGGAAAGCCTGGGGAGCCAAGGTCCCCTTTCAAAGGGGGTTTGCTTATTCATGATTGTGGCCGTCCTGGCTGTCCCTTAGCCCTGGCTCAGCCCTGTGCCCAATGCATGGCACTTACTGCTGGTGTCTCAGTCCTGAAGAGAGTCCCATAACACTGAAAAGGGAGAAACAGGGTGCACTAAGTTGAACCCCAAACCCATGGTGATTTCTTTATAGGGACTGTCCCTGACTGTGGGCACGTAACAGGGAGCGTCCCGCTTTGTTCTGTGTCCTGCATGGTCATTGATAACAAGCCCTGTCAGCAGCTCATTTTTAAACAAAACAAGCCCAGGAAGGTAGAAGTCAGGAGTAATCCCAGGGTTACTGTGTGGGCACAGTGGGCAATGTCTCTGTTTATCAGACACGTGTCACAGTGGGGCATGAGGGGTGACAATGTCTGCAGGACCCAAGTGCCCATGTACATGTTGGACAGGGCCCTAGGTAAAGTATGGAGCTGCTGGCAAACCTGAATTCAAAACATATGAGGAATCCTTGAGCTAGTGGTTCCCTGAGTGATTGGGAAGAACTGCCATCATAAGGCCAGGGCTTGGTATCCAAGCCGAATTTCCATGAAGACAGTGCTTGCCTTGCTCTTCCTTCCCCTAATTGCATTCCTTCCTAGAAGTATTTTTTACCTGTTTGAGGGACATCTTGTCTAGCCCCACCATCTTTCCTAAATTAAGCTATGCTGGTTCCTTCAGTGCTTACTTGGACATCACATTTCTGGACTGTCTGCCATTCTCTTTGTCTTTTGCACTCCAGAGTGCCAAGAGCAAACACTGTACAGTAGCTGAGCCCTGACTATGACAGTTGGAGCAGTTGGAGTTTCTTTCTGTGTTGTCCAAGCGTCACTTTTCTTTGCAAGTCCCAGCTAGAGGGACTAGAGGTTTCCCTTTTCACGTGGTTGTGTTGATACAACCCATTCATGACCTGTCATTACTCCGGAGTATTGGGGATTTTGCAGCATTATTACAGAATGGGCCATTTTCAGTTGTCTGCTTCTGTGTCATTGCTGTGCTTGTTCTGGTTGAATTGCATCCTATTAATTTTTAAGTTTTTAGATAACTCCAAGATTAGATACTGTCCCCTATCCCTGGCTACCACACTTGCAGTTCCTGAACATCTTGTGAGCATCTTCTGCATTGTAGCATCCAAATCATTAATGAACCTGACCAAGACTTGACTCTTGTAGACTCACACTCAAAACACCATGCAGTTTCACTCTGGTCATGAATCTCCATCCAGTTTTATGTCTGTCTTCAAAAAGCTCTGCAAGACCAAACCCCCAGCCCAAGGTCTGTACACCCAGAGAGATGTGTGGTGCTCTTCAGACCTGTGCCAAGCCATGGCTGACAGTGTCACCCGTCCTGCTCCACTGCCTCCTCACTGTTGCTACCTTCAGGGGCGGTGTTCAAGTCCCTGCCTCACTTGTTTACATGAATGTTACTTGTGATGGTGTCCAAAACCTTACTAAAGTAAAGAATACATCTGCAGCTTCTCTGCTGTCAGGGACAAGAAACTCCTACCATGGAGGGAAAGCAAATAGATTTATGCAGAACAAATTTAATTAAAACAATCTCATTTTATTGTATTGGTATTTTCCTTGTACTTTAAGCTCTTTAATGCTAACAATATTTTTCTAGGAAACAACCCCAGGGCTTACATCTCTCCCTCTTTTATCATCAGCACTGCTTGCCCTTACCTAGAGAGCCACTTTGCTTTTGGCTATGGTGGTGGATGGTTGCTAGATGGCTTTGACCAGTTTTCCAAATATGTTTGCCTGAGACAAATTGGGTGGATGAAATCCTCCTCTGGAAGCCTCCCATTTATTTGGGCTGCAATTGGACACACAGTTTGTTAGCATCATCTTATTGAATTTATTTTTTTGGCAGGGTCATTGGCATAAGCAGCTCCCACTACTTGTGTCTCCCTCCCTTGGTGCTATTGCAACTGTTGGGGGCTGGGGAGGGGGAGGTGATGATGAGGAGTGAGAGAAGCTGCTTAAGTCAAGGATGATGCTGGAGCAGATGCACCTCCCAGTGCTTACATTTGTGGTTCCCTGCTGGTTCTTATCCCTTGGTATTGGCATCTGCACTTCAGCTTTCCAGTTGGTCCCCAGATGCTTGTGCCACAGTTTTACATGAAGCTCCTGGAATCTGAATAATTTGTCTGCTTTCTGTAATTCCTTCTTAAACTTCAAAGGCTTAAAGAATGTATGTTTCAGCTGAATTCTGATCATGCTGCACATCCTCCCTCTGCACTGGGAGATTTCTTCATGCCTTTAATATTGTTTGGTGAGGAAGTGCATGCTCCTCTAAATTCCACTTTCCCCTTAAGCTGACCTGCTCTGGGTTGTATCTGTATCTGCTGCAACTTGTCCCCATCAATTTAATTTTTCCAGCTCCTGTCCTGAGACACAGCATCCCTCTGGTCTCCCCATTCCTGGGCACCTTCTTCTGCCCAGGGACAATCTCTTCTCTCAGCTTGTGAAGAGGGGGATCAGGAAAGCTGTGTGCCCTACACACTAATTGCAGGGATAAAGAATGCTTTCCAGGGTGTCCATGGAGGCTGAGGCTCACAAAAGGCATTCCTGGGGTTGAAGCAGGGCTGCACAGGTCAAACCTCTTTGGAAACAGTGGCGGGGCAGAAGGGTAGGGGGCGCTAGAAGGAAAAGGGTGTCTCCCCAAAATAGCAGCCTGGGACTTATATGAGATCTAAGAAAGAGGATAGTCCAGAGGCTGAGGACAACCAGGCTGCCTCACTCACTTGAGTGCCTTTGGGGCAGCACAGGGCTGTTTTGGGATTGATAACTACCCTGAGTGAGTGAACTGCAGATAAATCACTTCTGCAGCCGAACATCAGGCTGAAAAGGCTGCAAGATGCCCAGGGAAACTTTAGCATATGGTCCTGGGAAGAGTTGTCAGGGAGCAACACTGTGACTCGGTTTCCATTTTAAAGCTGTGGCACCACTGCCCCATGCCCTGTCATGTTTTGTCATGTGTGTGCTAGCTGTAGGAAAGAGTAGTGGGTTTGCCTGTCCCATCTTGCTGCAAGGCTGTGCATGCAAACCCAAGCTGTTGTCTTGCTCCTGTGTGATCTGGTTTTCACCAGTGTCTGAGCTGAATGCTCTGGGATTAAGACTTGTATTTAGGACTTTCCTTTTCCTAGCTCATCAGAGTGCTGGGCTTTTATTTTAGGGCTGGCCTGGCTGGAAGGCTGCGGGAAAAGCAGTGATTCTGAGAAATCACGTGTTGTCAGAAGCCCTTAAAAACAGTCAAGGCATGCCAGGCACGACACAAGCTCATGTTTCTGCGTGCTTTAAAGAGTATGTCAAAGCAAGGCTGTAGTGTGGCTTGAATCATTTGCTTGGAAAAGTCTAACAGATCCCAGAGGACCTGCTCCCCTGCCTGTGGAGAAATGACCAAGTGCTGCTCCTTTGGGGACCTGTGTTCACTTAGATACCATCTGATTTCCATTTTCATAAATGCAGAGTTTATGTTAGCCTCAGATGTTTGCACACTGCTGGACTCTTATGGTTTCAGAATTGATGAAATTCCTCTTTTGCCTCAGATAGGATGAAGCTGGATACCTCTCTTCTGGCCAGAAGTGGGGACTGGGGACAAGTTCCTCTGCTGGCAGGTTCACCTGGAGCTGCTTGGCTCTGCCAGCATAGGCAGAGCAGCACTGCTGCACCACTGAGGTGCTGATAATAGATACCAACGTCAAAAGCTGTCCTTGAACCTTGGCTCTCCTGCAGCTCCGCCAAGGTTGTGTTGGGAGATGACATCAAGATGGCTTGGTGGGTCAGCAGCCTGTCCTGGCAGCCACTAGTTTCAGAAAACCACAGTTGTTCACTAGAAGAATCCCCACTGAAGTCCTCCACTCTGAAAACACATGAAGGAGAGAGTTGTCCCAGTGATGTTAGGGAAAGGGTTGAGTGGAGAAGTCTAGATCATGTGGCTGATGAACAGAGGTTATAGAAGCTGGGCTTGCTTAAGCTGGCAAAAAGGGAGATAAAAGGAATTTACTTGTAAACTACAAGAAGGGTGGTTACAAGGGTGACAGTAGCAGCAGGTGATACAACAAGGGAAATCAGCACAGGCTGTGGTTTAGAAAGTTCAGATTCAATACCAGGGGAAAACATCTTCCCTGGTGATGCAGCCCAGAGAGGTAGTGGATGCTCTGCTCAGAGGTGTTCCAAGTTTATGCTAGGGAAAACTATGGGCAACCTGAGCTGCTATTGGCAATGGTCTTGCATTGAATGGGAAGGTCAACTGGGGGGGCCCAGAACCCACTTCCAGCAATGTCATCATCCTGTGAGCCTTGTGGCCAGGCCAAGCTTACTTACAGCTTATCTGAGTGCTTATGTGTAATGGGTCATCACTTCTAACCCACCTGAAAAGAAACAGAAGCTGAAAGCTCTGTGGTCTTTGTCTGAAGAGTTTGCTCCCAGGCATGGTGTAACAAGGAGGTTGATGGAGCAGAGAACTGGGGTGAGGAACACTCTTATTTTTCTATATTTTTTAAACACTGACCTATTGTACTAAGAGAAAGAGCAAACAAAGAGATGGAAAACATAATTAAGTGTAAACCAGAGGAGTCTGTATCTCCCCAAAGTCAAGAGTCTATTTTCTGCACCATGCCTGGATGAGACCAGGTAGGACAGAAAATATTTTCTTGTGCCACTGGATGGTCCTTCCCAGTTAGAAGCTTCTTGGGATCGAGGACCTACATTTTTGTATTGCTTCCTGGGAAGTCAGGCTCCCAAAAACCTGAGAAATTTCCCACAACTCATTGCTTTCTCAAGGCATTAAACCAAGAAGTGATGCTTACTTGGGATGTTTGTTCTTGTTGACATGACTGGAGCATAAACACATGTCCTCGCTACACACAGGATGTGAGGCAGAGCTCCAGGCTTCTATGAAAGCAGACCTTCCCAGTGAAAAGATTAGGGAGCTTTTGGTGAGCAAATGTTGACTTGAATTTACAAGTGTGGTGCCTTTCTTTTGAAGACTTTTTATGGATTTAACATAGTACCAGCCTTACTTTGTTTTTCTGCTGGGTGGCAAGAAGAAAGAGCACAGAAGATGTTTTGGGGAAAGAGCTATGAGAAGACTGATTTAGCAATCTGATTTCTCAGGCTACTTTTGGGATTCAAAATGAGTGGGGTTGAGGTTTGGCAGAGTCTGAGGGTGACCTTTCATAGAGGCACTCTGTGCTTCTCCTGAACCTCTGGGCACTACATCAAAATTATTAAAATAAACAAAAAATTCAGATAGTATGGAGCCAAATGACACAATCCACAAGCCTCAAACAGCTGGGGAGTCTGGAAACGAGTGCAGGATAGATGCATGGGTCAAGAAAAACATTTCTCCAGCCCTATGGCCTCTTCATGACAGTGGTCGGAATAGATTCTCAGGAAAAGCAGGAGGGATGGAAGAAGCATGATCCACCCCTATATATTGTCTCAGACACAGTAATTTGTGGCGTGCACATTTCCTGAGCCAGAGCAGTGTCTGTATTTAAGAGCTTTCAATGCTATTTAGTTCCTCTTGCCCCCTCTCCATCACTGACTGGATGCTTTCTGCATCCAGCGTAGGTTTTAGCAACCACAGCATCCTGCAGCAGGAGCTGCTGCAGTCTAATTATACCTTGAGTGAAAAAAGCCTCAGTATTATGGTTCTGAGTCATGCCCCTATCAGCTTCATCTGATGCTTTTCATGTAGGATGATACAGATTTCCTCTTTCTACTCTCTTTAGTCCTCCATTAGTCTGAAGACCGCCATCCTCAGTTGTTCCATTTCCATCCTGAAGAGTCCTGTCCTGCTTACCCACAAGCTCTGCCATGACTCTGCTAACTCCATACCTCTGCTCTGGATCTTCTGCTCTTCTACAACCATCGTTTTAAGACAGAGTGACCCAAACTATGCACAGTCCTCAAGCTGGAGTTGCCATGAAGTTTTGTTATGGCATGATTTCTTGTCCCTGATCTGTTTGCTTTTTCCCTCCTTATCAATTCCTCACATTTAATTTGAGATTTCTTCTCTCCTCCTTGTATTAACCAACATTTCCACAGAGCTATCTGCCCAAGGTCTCATTTGGCTCCTCCAATTTGAATGTAAAAGAAGAATTTTGTTTCTGTTTGCACAGATCTCCTCTGCCACTTCAACACCTGTTTGCTCATCATCATAAGGTCACCTTTGCTGGCCATAAGCCATTTGGTATCACCTGCAAAAGCTGTCATCTGAGGTCCTGGGAAGGTGTGAAGGTGAGCAGCTACCCTGGGGCACAGGGCACAGTTGGGGTTATTGCCTCTGCATGTTGCCCAGCCTGGCTTGGCTGATGTGTTCTCCCTGGCCAAGAATACAGTGACTCTTCTCTGTCTTTCATTTTCTGCAAGGTAGTTGAAAACGTGCATGTTCCAGTCTGCAAAGCATAATTTGAAAATGAAGTAAAACCGGCAAGGCTGTGAAACGGAGCCCTTAGCAAGCCTACCTCTTGCTGGAATACACCAAAGTACTCCATGAGGAAAATAAAATGCATTAACTGGCTGGAGCTAGCCTTTTGAGGAAAAAGATGGTGTTTCAAGATCTAATGGCCTTCCACACCCTGGTCCTTCGCTGGTGCAGACAGGTAGAGCATGTTTCCTGGCCCACGTGGCCATTTAATCTGTGTTGATTGTGTTGCAGAGTCAGTTTGTGTCTAGCAGTGCAGGGGTGCTGCAGCCATCCCAGTTCAATGTGAACAGACATAGCCAGGGAAATGGGAAATTTGCTGTTAAATCCTGTGACAACAGTTCACTGGCTTTGCTTGAGGTCAGAGAGCTTCAAGTAAAGAAGACCTGAAACAAGTGAAATGGGTTGAGACAGCAAAGAGGATAACTAAGAGTTTGTCACCAAGCAGTCAGTGACAATGACACAGAGGAAAATGCAAGCTTACTGCTTTTGTGGCAGAGCTGTGGATTCATTGCAGTAACAGGATATTGTAAGACCTTTACATGTTCTCTGATTCCTGTGTCCATTGTTTCTGTTATTCCCTGGATATTACTGTTATTAAGGGTGAAGACTGGCTCTTTGGGAGGCCTCAGGTGTGCAGCAGTGGGGTGTAGGGCAGCAAGTGAAGAAGGAAAATACAACTAGGTCCTTCTGCAAGGGCAGTGGGATATAGGTAACCATGCTGGAGTGGTGATTCTCTGTTTTGGACATAGACCCCCACCATGAATCTGGGCACAGATGATGGTAAATCAAGAGAGTAGCAGGGATGGTGACAATATATGGTAAAAGTATAATCCCATGTAAATCATGGAATGACTATGGTCCAATACAATAGAAACCATCTGTGTGGTATGTGATTAAACTATCTTATATGATTCACGAGGTACCTATTCCTCCTGCACACTGCTATCCTTGCCACATAAGTTTTGCAACAGTTAAAGAAAAACATCAAACCAACACTGAAACAGAAATCAGCCATTAATTGTGGCCAGGGAAGGAATGTGAAACCCAGACATGCTCACAGCAATGCTCAGCTGCGTGCAACACAAGGACATCCTGCTACTGCTTTTTGCAACGCATACACAGATGGCAGAAAGGGAGATGGCAGGAGACTATTCTTTGTTTCCAAACTGACTGACTTAGCCTGATTGAAAACCTAAGATGGTCTGGTGGCTGAAGGGTGCACAGGGCCTGGGCTGAAATTTGTGTCCAAGGGCAGGCCACATCTGTATCTCATCTCCCGGTCTGTAAAATGTTGCACAGCTCTTTTCCCTGGCACACAGAAAGAAGAAATACTCAGCACTGGGCTGTGATCCTGGGCACAAGGGGACTACTAAGTAGATGGCTGCTCCAAGGAGGAACAAGGCCAAATACCTCTTTCCCCAGTGAAAGAGAAGTGTGAATTGAGTCAGTTGGAGCACAATGTGGTTTCTCCAGGGTTATTGCTATTCATCTGCCCTGAAAAAAATGCAGTTCACTTCTTTAAGATTTTTTTTGGCCTGATTCAATTCCATTTACATTGCAAACTGAAGCATGCTCCAATGGGAGCAGTCAAGTGCCCTATACTGGAGATATAAAGCAGAAAGCATGTTCCAGTAAGGCCTTTGAAGCCCAGTCCTGTCCAGTTTATCTACATGCTTAAATCTACACAGAAGCACATGACTCAAAATCTCTCACGTAGTTAAAAGTATAGGTGTAGCAAAATGGTTTTTGATGGAACTGAGAAGTCTGTTTGGGCTTGATTTCTGCCAGTCATTGTTAACTTAATGAGACTTGAGATTGCTCAAAGTTCTCTTGCTGATGCTTTCCTGTAATGAGGGATAAATTAAAGCAAACAAAAGCTGAAGCAAACACAATTGAATTGCATGGCGGAAGGCCAATAAAAATAACGCCTGATGTCCTTATTTTTGCTTAATGTGGGCTGACCTTGTAAACACACATTGTGACTGTGTCAGCTGGACCAAGGCACTGAAATCTGTGTGCATTGCTCCACTGTGCTGTTGGAGATACTTGACAGCTCCACTTATATTTGAAAAGCAAGTCTGGCTAAGCACCAAGCCAGTCTCACATGTGATAGCCTCTTCCCCAGAGAGTTATAGGCTAAAGTGCATGTTGGATGGGAGACAAAAGTGAGAGAACTGAGGGCAGAGGAAACATGAGACTGAGGACTGGTAGGGCATGTGTATTCCTGGGCTGACAAAATCACCATCTGTCTTGCTTCTGTTAGGGTAAACAAAGTGCCCACAGTTCTGTGGCGGAGGCCGGAGGAAGGCTGAGGACAGCACTTGCCCAGCTGCTGTTCTGATGGATGCTCAGCCTCTGTGAGGTCCCTGCATACCTCTGTGCCCTCTTCACACAGAACAATCTCTTTTGATAGCTCTTAGGAAGAGCAGGTTTTAGCTAAAGGTGTAATTGCTACCCAAGCTGACTGTAGACTTTTCCTTCTCTTCAGAGCTGAGCACAGGAGAATCAAACAGTCTGAACCTTGGCAACATATGGGTTACCACTGACAGTGCTCCTGTGACCTTCGGTCATGGTTGTCTTTCCTACAGATCAATAGAAAATTAGTTTTTGCTTCTAGCTAAATGCGTCACTGCCAAATATAGAGACAGGCCCTAAACTGGTCATCATCTAACCTTGAAGACTGTGCCTCTCTGGCTTTCAGTTGCAGCTGTGATTCTCACATTCAGGGGCTCTGCCCACATTCAGGCACTCAGCTCCCAGCTTGAGCTGTGTACTGGAGAGCCATCAGGCTCCCGGGTCTTATGAAGTTATAAAATTAACCATATGACAAATATGCATATCAATAAAAATATTAACAACTTTTTATTAATATGAAAAATTGCCAGAAACATATGGAATAGGTTTGATATACAGCTAGAATATATATTTACAGTGCAAAAGTACAATAATCAGGTAATATAACAATTTTTAGCAAACTGGAAGGAATAACAGAGAGAATTCCCTGGTGCAAAATGGCATCGACCGAGGGGGGAGGAAACTTGACAAGAACCATTAAGCCAAGGAAGCAATGAATTAATTACTCATGAAGGGTTCTATCCCAAACAGGGGGGGTGCTGCTGCTATATTAGCCGTTGAGGCTTTTGGGGGCTCTCTCATGCACCAGGCACGGCTGGTTGCCAGAGGGAACGCCACGCGGTCTGTGATGGCTGGTCTGGCTCCAGCAGGATGACGGCTGATGTGACACGTTCAGCGAAGACTTCTTGCCTCCTCCTGGGTAAACTGAGGCACGGCTCGAATTCTAGTTGCAAGGGGAAGCAAGGCTGGGATGCTAAGGCTCATGGATTCTCAGCTTGCAGTGACTAGGCTCATGGCTTCTATCCCAGGTCTTGGACAAGGCAACTCGAAGCAAGGCAGTCCAGGAAAGGAAAATTAAAGCAAGGCAGGTCCAAGCAGGCAAGGCAAGGCAACTACAAACTAGACCATATTTATCACTTGCTTGAGAGTCAGCTGGACCAATAGGGCAACCAAAGCCAGCAAACAGTTACCCAATGAAAAGGGACTCTGCCAGGCTGTGGCAGTAAAAGGCAGAAACTTGGGCCTGGTTGGGGAGAAGCAGTGGCCAGTACATGTGCTCTTACCCTGGGAGGAGGCTTGTTTACCAGACATCTTTGGGCCTGTCCTTTTGTCCCTTTTCCCACGTTACCCCAACTCCTGCAAGAGGGAGAGGAGAGCGGGGGACCATGTCTAGACATTCCAGGATATGTCTGGGTTTGTGCTGGGCCCATTTAGCCCTACCACGACACCAGGAGATGCTTTTGCTGCCCTTGTATGTCATGCCCATGGCCAAGAGTATTTGGTAGAGCTGGATCACTGCGTTATCATAGAATCATAGAATGGTTTGGGTTGGAGGAAGAGACGTTAAAGATCATCTAGTTCTAACCCCTCTGCTGTGGGCAGGGAAACTTTCCACCATCAGGCTGCTCAGAGCCCTATCCAACCTGTCCTTGAACACTTCCAGGAAGGGGGCATCCACAACATATCTGGGCAACAGTGTTTCACCACCCTCACAATAAATCTACCCTCTTTCAGTTATGGTACTTCTGTCCCTGATTGTGGTTTTGCCATGTCTTTGGAGGAGGATACCATGGTCTGTCAGGATAACCCATTGCTACCCAGTCACCTCACACTGCAGTCACCCAATCCAGGTTAAAGAGCACAAGCCCAGTCAGGTGTTCATAATTTCTTTTTTCACTTGAGAAGACCACTTCACATGCTCATTGACAGATGCAAATGAAGACACAGAATCCTAGAATCAACAAGTTTGGGAAAGACCTCAGAGATCATTGTCCAACCTATTACCTAATTCCTAACACCTCATGACTAACTAAACCATGGCTTCAAGTGCCACATCCAATCCTTTTTTGAACACCTTCAGAAATGGTGACTCCATCACCTCCCTGGGCAGCACATTCCAATGGCAAATCACTCTTTCTGTGAAGAACTTTCTCCTCACCTTGAGCCTAAACTTCCCCTGGTGCAGCTTGAGATTGTGTCCTCTTGTTCTGGTGCTGGTTGCCTGGGAAAAGAGACCAACCCCACCTGTCTACAACCTCCTTTCAGGTAGTTGTAGAGAGCAATAAGGTCTCCCCTGAGACTCTTCTTCTCCAGGCTAAACAACCCCAGCTCCTTCAGCCTCTCCTTGTAGGGCTTGTGCTTGAGACCTCTCACCAGCTCATTGCCCAGAACAGGACCCAGTACTCAAGGTGTGGCCTAACCAGTGCTGAGTACAGGGGTAGAATGACTTCCCTGCTGCTGCTGGCCACACTATTCTTGATGCAGGCCAGGATGCATTGGCCTTTTTGGCCACCTGGGCACACTGCTGGCTCATGTTCAACTGGCTGTCAAATGTCTCTGCATGCACTAACAAGGAGCTACACCACCAAGGCTCCTTACCTCTTCCTGCTCCTGTGCTCTAGCTTATGCCTGTCAGGAGCCTCTGACAGAGGCATTATTTAAAGAGATTTGCTCCAAGACCAGCTCTGGGTCCCCCTTCTGATGTTGGTGTAGGCCACCCTCCCATTTCACAACACAACCATCCTTTTCTGACATTGTCCCAGGACATCCAAGCAGGTATCATCTTCCTTCTGGGAACTCTTTCTATTCCATCCTTATCCAGGAGATAGACAACCATTTGATTACAGCATCTTTACATACATAGGCAGGAATTTCCATCCTGCAGTAGTTGTCTGACAAGCAGCTTTGCTACCAGGAGATGTGACAGCCCCCAGCTCCTGAGTGGCTTCTTAATCTGTCCTAGAGAGGAACACACAGTGGAAACACCTGAAGAGAACAATGATGAAACAAGGCTCCTGAGACCAGTCACATCAACCTCTGGGGGGTGATGCCCACCCTTGTCCTTTTGGGCATCCTCTGCATATATTTGTCCCTGATCACCAAAAGCTTCAGAATTCAGAGAAATCAAAATTCCAGGACTCCTAAATTGCCAGTCCTGACTACTAGTGGTAGAAATAAGATTGTGAGATTTTCACACGTTTTCTGGATATTCAGTTGTTTTGTACATCAGGTGGGAATTTTGTGACCAAAACTGCTGATGTTCTTGATGTGTCACAAACCTGGAGAAGACAGAGAACTCCTCTATTCATTATTTGTATTTCTTTCATAGTATGTCCCAGCTCTTACAACATGGCCTGATTTTTTTTTATATTTTCCTTGAAGAGAAGGAATAATGACCAAAACCCATGCTGGGAACTGTCTAAGCACATGCTGTGGCAGAGCATAGGAAGAAGAAAGGAGTTTTCAGACATTGGCACAATCAGCTCTTGGGGCTCAGAATTCATGGTTTGAATTTGCCCACAAAATACCTTGATTTGGCCACTTGCTGTGGAAGATGAATTACCAGAAAAGAGTGTTCTTTGGAGGGCTGAAGCTGGGCATAAAGCTGGATACAGCATGTCTGTAAGAAAGACAGCGGTTATGGTAGCAGCATCTGTGTGAGGGCACACAGGAGTCTTAGACTAAGAAATGCCTTGAGTATCCATGACAACTCCAGGCATCAGCTCTCAAAACCTTACAGATTTTATTGCCTCTGTATCATTCTTGAAAGCATCTCTATGAAGAATCTTTTTCTGTGTATGGAGAGAAATAAACAGATTGCAGAAATTTGCCGTGTGTTGATTCTCTTAATGATAATCTGCACATTAACATGGAAGGGTTGCTCATGCACTACTGAAAGCAAAAGTTTATTTTTCAAGTCAAGCTGTATTGAAATGTATGAAACTGTGCAATTAGTATGATTCTGAATAGTAAACTGAAGCTTGTGGTACAGAGTTGTTTGTATGAGATGGTGGAAACTTTGACTGGAGAGAAGAACATCATACCTGGATAGAAACAGTGTTATGTTGTCCAGAAACAGGGTTTTGTACAGAAATAGTGTTACGCAGAGGGATGGACTTCTCCCCCTCAGGCACAGAAGGTTATAGAGGATGAGGTTTTGAGTTGAGTGGAAGGAAGGTGGAACATTTTCCTTTCCCTAACTGTGTTTTCTATCCAAGAAAAGTTGGCTTAAGAGGTTGTTCTGGATAACAGATGAATTTGGTCTTTCTTCATAAGCTGCTATTGATTTCATGCTGTATGTGCTGATGTGACAAAATGTTCCCCAAGTAAATGCAATCTGAGCTCCTTGAGAGAGGCCTTGTAAAGAAATTAAATCAAACAAAAATGGGAGCTCAGGCAGTTCATGCATTCCATAATAATACTTTAGTCTTTCTGATATTTCAGTGGATCAGAAGGAGATGCTGAGCTGGACAGTTAAACAAAGACCAACAGAAGGCTTTTGACCTGAGGCATGGCAGTTACTTGAAGACTGCTCTCCTGCCTTCTCAGTTTCTACTTTTGCCACCTTGTCTCTTTGGGGCACCTCCTATATTTTTCTTACTGATATACTGCAAAGGTTATCT
Organism: Melanerpes formicivorus; assembly: GCF_026170545.1. Lineage (NCBI taxonomy): Eukaryota > Metazoa > Chordata > Aves > Piciformes > Picidae > Melanerpes > Melanerpes formicivorus. The sequence goes on along the minus strand of NW_027142400.1, from coordinate 2,973,617 downwards.
TGATTACTGTTTGTGTTGTGTTTGCCAGGTCAAGGATTAACAGTCTTACCTGTGAGATCTTCATAAATTGTCAAGGTTCCTCCAGGATCAGGTCTAGGCCACCCAGGGTGTGCAAGAGTTCAGTTTGCACTTCTTTTTCTCTGACTCCTATGGGTTTCTTTCTCAGTTACCCCAAGTCCTGTGATCCCTCAAAGGTTGAACGAAATGCCCCTTCCCAAGCATCCAGGGGGGGAGAGACACAAGGCTGCTCAGAGATGTTTTCTGCAAACCACTTGTTCCTGGGCAGAACAGTGATAGCACTCCTGAATGAAGTGTGGCCTCTGCAGATCACATCACTTTCACAGCTGTTTTTGCTTGACCAAGGGACCCTAAGGCTGTTGTGGTCCAGGATTATATACCCGAGTTTGTCACAAGTGAGTGGTTGCCAGGATCCTGCAGAATTGAAGTATTGGAAATAACTCTGTTGCCCCCCACACTTTAAACAGAGGGAGTGGGTAGCTTCAACCAGGCATAGCCCCATGCAGATTTTGAAGGGTTTGTACCACATTTCGTGAAGTTGAAGTCAGGACCTTGCCAAAGGAAAGGAGTCTGCTGTGCAGGAAAATAAAAAGTATAGTCCCTGTCCCACAGCTCAGATGGCTGTCACCACTTCTTGTAGCCTTGGTGTAGTATAGAAGGGACTGCAAGGACACCGAATTGCAGAAACAGCCCCCTGTTAACTAGGACATATCTCTATTAACTTTATCCTGACTTTTCCTCTAATCTGTACACTTAGATTACAGCCTGCACTGCTCCTTCCAGTGGGACTTGGCGTTGGACTCCAGCCCTTGGGATAGGGCTCCAGCCTTTTGGATAGGGCTCAATAGCTCTTGATGACTCCAGGATCAATATTGTTCTACCCAAGAGTTTGTTATAACCTCCTCCCTTTCAGACCTAATCTCTCCCCACCACAGCAGTTTCAGCATTAACAAGTACTTTTGAGAATTGAACTTTTTTGTCCTTTTTTCCCCCCTTTTTTCTCCCTGCTCTTTTGGTAGTGCATTAGGAGACATATTACAGCCCAAATGTGCTGTTCAACTTTGATGAGAACTACTGAGATAAATAGCAATGAATTTCTCATCCTTAAATGATGGTCTTTCTGTGTGCTGGTACATTATGTGCCATGGTGTGTCCCATTTGCTGAATGAAGGGTGAGAAGATTAGGAGAACATGGTCCAAGGGCACTACTGGGTAGTGTTGAGAGGGGAGATGTGGTGAACATCTAAGGCTTGTGAAGAAGTAAAAGAAATAACTGAAAATCTCTAAAGGAACAAGACCCAGGCAAGACATAAAAAATGAGTTTGTAGGGAAGCCTCCATTCTGTCAGTTGAAAAAAAGATTTTTGAAAACTTGTTTGTAGAGGAGAAAGCCCTGGGTAGCAAGGAGGAATGATCCAGCAGATGTGAGCATTCACTTCACAATAGCCTTAAAGACTTCATGTTGCTTTAGAAACCACAATTAACGTTCCTTAAGTAATGGGCACCTGAATGGCCTAATGTGCACATCTGCTCCATCACACTTCCTCTGGTTTGCACCAGGAAGTGAGATCTCTCTTCCTCCCCAGCACTGAAGAGTTGGACATTTGCTATGGGTGGCTGCTGCACTGATGACTAATTCTTGAAATCACCCATTAGCTAGGTATCTCTATTGTGGCTACAGAAAAGCTATTTAGTATTTCAGTGTGCAGTGTTGCCTCCTTTAAGTCATGCAGGAAGGCAGCAATTACTGTTGTGGGTTACAATCTACACTGTGCCAAAGAATAATTTTGCTAGTGTCACACCCAAGTATCCCAGCCTCTAGTGTTCTCAAAATACCTTTCCTCCCCAGTGCTCAGTGGTGACAATTTCAAACTAGAGAAGAGCAGATTTAGATTGGATATTAGGAACAGGTTTTTTACTGTGAGGGTGGTGGAACACCGGAACAAGTTGCCCAGGGGCCTGTTGAGGCCGCATCCCTGGAGATATTCAAAGTGGGGCGCAACAGGGCTCTGAGCAGCCTGCCCCTGCTTCCTGCAGGGGGGGTTCAGCTAGATGACCTTCAGAAGTCACTTCAAACCCAGACCATTCTATGATTCTATGATTTGGTTCCCAGCATTGGGTTATAACCCAAGCAGTGCAAAGCAGAGGCACATGTGATGGGACAGCACATGAAACCATGCTGAGAGATGCAGGATGTGCAGCCTGTGTGCCCTGATTTCCCAGAGGAAGGAAGCTCTGCCATCTTCACTTGCAGGTCCACCTTTCATTTGGGATACTCCATACTTTGCAAGGTTTAACAGTTTCTTTCCACTGCATTTGGCTTTCCAGGTTTTCTTCTATATAAATACAATATTTGCAAATGGAAATCAGCAAATTCCTGCCACGCCCTTTGTGAATATGTAATTGCAGGTACTCCTCCTGCTTTACATTGATTAGTGGGTGAGGAACTGTGTCACCTGCTTGTCAATGAAGCCAGGACTGTCCACCTGGAGAAGTAGGCTGAATTTGGAAAGGCCCATTTACCAAGGCCCTTTGGTCTACTGCATCTCACTTAAAATCAGCACATCAGTAAATCCTGTGGCCTTTAGTCTAGTGCTGTCATCTCTCAGGAGATCCTGGTGAGAAGATCCAGCCTCAAAGGGGAGGAATTGAAGGCGTTCTGGTTTCTTAACATTTCATTTCCAGGTCTGCAGACCACAAAGTTTGTCAACAGGTTCTAACAGAAGGTTTCTGCTTTTTTTACATTATGCTGACATTTAAGGAGTCCAGGAGCTTTATGGCTGGCTTTGACTTTCCTTGCAGCTAAGGTAGATGTTCCCCACCTATCCCACAGGACCTGGCATGCAGCAAACTGCTGCTGCAAGAGCAGAAGAGGCAACTAAAACCTCAGTCCACCCTCTAGCCTGAAGTGGTTTACATTACTGCATCTTTTTCACTGCAAACTGCAAGTCTTCTGCCCAATTATGGAAGTGCCTGGTGGGACAGATGGATAGGGGGCCAGGAGTGTGTGTATGAGCATGTGTGAGCTCATCCTGTGTCTAGTGCAGTGGCTGTTGCAGGCTGATGTCCTGGTGGGAATGATGATGACTGGGAATGCTGGCAATGCCACAGCAACTGTGCCCTGGAACCAGTTTTCTTAACTGTTTTATAAAGCTGATTGTATTTTTTTTTCCATCTTGGCTTTCTGTGCTGCCTCCAAGGAGGGGCAGACACCAACATCAGCAGAGGTTGCATGATTAAGACAATCTTGCCACACTGACCTCAGAAACTTGTATTTATTTAGTTTTTAGGAGCGCTATTTATCAGTATGGATCTGACTGTTATCAGAAGACATTTGTGGGAGGTCGGGAAAAGACTTGACTGTGTGTAATAGGCCACATACAAATAAATGCTGTGGTAAATGTCGAGTCACATATCAAGATAAATAAAGTAGTTCCCTGGGCTCATTAGAGCTGAAAGCTGGAGTTTCATAGCATGATGAAGGGAGTTACAGAATGCAGTTCCATATGTCTTATGAAATGTGTATGCAAAACCATTTTTCTCTTGTCCATCTTAATGATGCTATATAAAGAGATAACACTACTTGTCTAGCTGGATTTTTTTTAATGTAAGACCAATGTGACTGCTTGTATGCTGCATTGCTGCAGGCCCTTAGCAGCTCTCTCTGAATCAAAATGCAATTCTTTATAGCAATAACATGACCTTTCACTAATTGGGAAAGGAAATGTTGCACAACAGGCGATGGTTGTCATGAGTGCTCAGCACTGTCAGAAGTCATTTTGGCATTTGGCTTTAAATTTTAACTGGGCTGAATGTTTAAATAATGGGTAATAAGCTTTTAAATGATGCATCTGAACTTTTGTGGGAGCATGAGTGTGCTTATGGAAGGAAAGGGAGGTTTGCACTACCCACAGGCAGGTCGAAGACAAAGCACCTGGGGTGCAATTTTGTAACATTACTTGTTGGCAGAGGACTCCTGCGTCCATGGTACTGCGGACAGCAGCAAAGCCACAGGTTTAATAGCAGGAAGTTAAAAGGAGCCACAGGGCCAGCTGGGGCCAAATTCTTGTGGGATGTGTGTGATGAAGATTTTTATGAACAGGAGGAGACAACAGAAGTGGAAAAAGGGGCATAACAGGTGAGATGTAAAGGGTGAGATGTATGTTAAATATGTATTTTTAAAAAAAATATTCAACATTGAGATTGAAGCAGTGCTTAGAGGCTGGCATCTTGGACCTTGTTATACCAGATACCATAAATACGCTGTGCACAGCAGTCCTTGCTCCACGCAGCAAAGAAAACCAGGATATGAGACCCATATACAGCACAAACCGAGGGTGTCTCTGCTTTTTCAGCTTATCTGTATTCCATATTCCACAAAGGCCTCTCCTACCTCAAACCAGTGGGTGGCAATCACCAGAGCAGGCTGGGAAGAGTGGAAATTGGCCCTTTGAAGGAGTACGTAGGACTACATGTGGTAACGCAGTAAACAACAGCCAGAGACAGAATGAATGAGTCATTTTTTTAGCATATTTGAATACTGTTTAAATATAAACATTGCAAATGAATATCTCTAACTGAGAAAAAATAAAATTGGATGCAAAAATACACCAATGGTATACTGCCTATGCATATAAATGTGCTGCATGTTTTGCACAGTCATTATGCATCTTCCTTCCAGACCAACTTTCTACAGACTGGTACAAAAGCTGAAACAGAGAAAAACAGAAGGGCAAGATCTTCAACTAAACACATTGTTGTTTGGGCAAGTGACTTGCTTCCCCCAAAATTAAGCTGTAAAAACAAAACAGTTTAACAACAGATGCATTTGTTGTTTTCACATCATAACCACACCTCACAGCAAGAGGAGAAAGAGTGAGCAAAGAAACGGTGACATGTACAGGGTGCTCAATATATTTTAATGCTGTTTGAGACCAGTTCCAGCACCCATTCAAAGCCCATGTTATTAACAGGGTCTAGAAAAGTCCTCTCCTTTACAAGAAGTGCTTAAGTAATATCCAAAGTGCTTTACTAGATGCTGGGGCTTAGCCCACATGATCCATTGCAACAGGCAGCTTCTCCTAACCTTCTGTTAGCAGGTTACCACTCTGGTGCAGATGCACTGAATGAGGTCACTGCAGAGTGGCTGGCTGCTGCCAGAGAGGTTGAGCATCCCCACCTCACAGAGATGAAGGAAGCATATGCTGTGTTGACTGGGCTTCTGCTGCAGGGCCAGCTAGGGCTCTCCATGGCCAGTTCAGAAAACCCAATGCCCCATGTCAATGCTGCTGCATGGGGCACAGCAGATGATCTCCAGAGGTCCATTCCACCCCCTACCTTTCTGTGACTCTGTGCAGCTGGGGCAACTCCAAACTTAAGGTCTGGGGGATGGGGCTGCGGTGAAGCAGGACAACAGGAGTCCTGCCATGGTTGGAGCTGTGTTTCCTCCTGACCTAAAAACTCGGTGCCTCTCCAATCAGCCTAACATAGCCACCACTGCTGGCTCAGATGAAAGCAGTTTGGGTGCAAGCATGCTCACATGAGACTTATCCAACATCTCTAAATTTTGGCGTCAGTTTTTGTTTCCCTCCATTTCCTTAGAAGACAAAATATTACACAGGAGGTACCTGCTCAGTCTGGGCCAGTTGAGGAATCAGTAATGTGGCCTTCATGGCATCCTGTGAGGTAGAAGGAGGTCAGAGCACCATGGCAGTGTCCAGGCAGAGAATGTGATGGCACTATGGAGGACATGGATGGAGTCCATGACTGGTCTGAGTAGCAGCTCTGGACCTTATGGGCACTACTCCTACTGCAGGTTCACCTTCCTCCCAGCCCTTCACAGAAGAGTGTTACCCAGAGGTGCTGAGCACCAGATTAGGGCAGAGTACCTTCCACTGGAAAAGGCAGCAGTATGCACTGTGCTTCAGGGGACAGTCTCCAACTCAGCTTAGACAACAGTCCAACACAAGCAGGTGCCAGGCAATGCCTTGGCCTAGGACATGTGTATGCTGGAGAAGAGTGGAGCCTCAGGCATTGCAGATGCTGTGCTGTCTGCCAAGTAGCCCAGGATGCTTTTCAGTTCACTGCGTGACAAATTGGCCTTGATGTGCAGGAACGCTTCGAGGTGCCTTTTGCTGTGAAGAGAAATGGGCAGATGTTATCCCCTCTGACAGATCTCCCATGCTCCAGGATGCAGACCCCAAACCACAGTGAGCACTGAGGTCTCTGCCAGATGCCACCTCAGCATCTGGCAGTGCTACACAGGCCCCAGCACTGTCCCAGGAAGTTTGGGGTAGAGAAACTCCAAGGCAAAGGAGAAAAATGTAATGGAATTTGGAATATATAAGTAGGTTTTTTTAATTAGTTGTTGTCTAACAGCCCAGGGTTTGCCACAGCCTGGCAGGAAGCTCCCCACCCATGTTTATATACTCAGGTTGTATGAACCTCACCTATACCCATATTTGACTGTTTTCTGGCTCAGTTAAAATTCCATGTGAGCATTTGCAAATCTGTTTCAGTGTCTCTTACCGGATATCCGGGTATATTGTGGCGAATGTTGCAACTTCAATTTTGATAGCACCTAAATCCTGAAGTCGGATTATTTCAGCCAGTTTGGGGAGTGCTGAATTCAGCCACGTGGCTTGAGACCCCTGCTAGAAGAGAAAGTGGTCAGCAGGGCATCGTGGAGGTGCAAACCCCTAACCAGCTCAGCAGCTCTGCTTCACAGGGGATGCAGTTGAGCTAACTCCTGCAGCTGTTTCCTGATGGTGGGGAAGGAGGGGAAGGATATGGCAGCAATTTGAAGTGCCTCATTGTTTTCATTGATACTTCTAGCCTGGACCAGCCTTTGGAGAAACTGGGTTAGTCTTGTGATGGTTTCTAATCCTCTTACACAAGTGGTGTAAGGTTTCCCGTAAGACTGAGGTTTCTGCATCCACCTCCACAGACTCCCTCTGCTCTAACCCTTACCATGTTTTCCTTTCCTTGAGTTTCTAAGCTTCCCAGCGTGTGTACAAGGACTGACGGGCCAGGTAAGGCACTGCTGCATGCTGCTCTCTCCCAGCAATGCACTCAACCTTTAGCATCTCCAGCACTGCCAAACTCCTCTCCCTACTCACTTGACCTGACCTGTTTTCTGACCATTGGATATCCCAAGACATAAGCTGGCTGATCTCCCACCCATGCCAAGTGATGCTCAGGCTTGTTTCTTCTCCAGTCAAATATGCAGGGAGTGGTGGAGGACATGATTTATCTTAGCTCTTTTGCAGCCAGATTTAGAAGTGTGAAAGGAGGGAAGTGATCTCAGAGGATGGGGAAGGGTGTTTCAGCCATGCAAAGAAAGCAAGTCTCTGGTGAAGAAAACCCTCATGCGTGTTCCAGCTCCTGCCTGATCTAAAAACAGCAGAGGAAATCAAGGGCAAAGGGGAAGAGTCAAAACCCAGACTCCATGCAGGCTGTACTGAAACCACAGCAATGCAGTGTTTAGCTAAATTTTCTGGCTCTAATAATATAAATCTTCAAGAGGAAGCTATTGCCTACAGGACATCCAGAAGAGGGTCAGGCTTGTGGCAGGGGAGTCTTCCTGCCTGCAGGCACTTGAGACCATCTTTCTGCCTCAGGCCCTGCTTTCCAGGAAATTAAGCTGACTTGGAAAGGTTAATGAGAGGCCCTGAAAAAAATCTATTTTCCTGTTTTCCAGTGTGCCTGTGCCCTGCGCTGTTGTTCATGCAGTGAGCACTCACGTACATTGCTGGTACAGAAGGCTTCCAGGTCAGCAGCATTCTTGGAGATGTGTTGAGCCAGGGTTTGCTGTTGTGCTGGACTTTTCAGGCTGACTTTCCTCTTCAGCAGCCTCACAATGTACTCTTTAACCAAACGAGCATGGATCTTCTCAATGATAGCCTGTTGGGAAGGAGAGGGGGGATAATTTGTCTATCTTTTTTTTGGGAAGAGAAAATACTGGGGGGGGAAAGTGGGAACAAAAACATGTTGAGCACTGCCCCATGAAATGCCTGCTGCTGCTGACACATCAGGAATGGCACTGGTTGCCATGCTCCAGGCACTGGTTACACGACATCCCTGGTGCCGAGAAACTCAAACTAATGAAGTGTGGGAATTTCCAAATGCAGTTTCCTTCTGGGAAGAGTTTAAAGCACAGAAAAGCTCTTCGTGTGTCAGAAAAGTAACGGTGCTCCAGAGAAACAGGAATTCATGCTGCTCCTCCTGTTCCTCTCTCCAATAGACAAAACATCATCATTTTATTTCAGCTACTAAAAAGACAAAGGCAGGAAATCAAAAGATTGGAGGATTGGAGGCAGGAAATCAAAGATGAGGAGGAGGTTCTTCACCGTGAGAGTGGTGAAGCCCTGGAATGGGTTGTCCAGGGAGGTGGTTGAGGCCCTGTCCCTGGAGGTGTTTAAGACCAGGCTGGATGAGGCTCTGGCCAGCCTGATGTAGTGTGGGGTGTCTCTGCCCATGGCAGGTGGGTTGGAACTAGATGATCCTTGTGGTCCCTTCCAACCCTGAATGATACTATTTTATTTTTCTGTGGTGATGTTTTATACATACTGCAGTACCAATGAAGATGTGCTTGTGGCTCAGTGTTCTGGGATTTGTCCCAGTTGCATGCACCTCTTCCAGTCCTTGGGGCAATCAAAGGAGCCATGAGACAGAACTGTGCAATTGCATCCATGTTTCAAAGCTGCTAAACCAACCCCATAGTTAAATAAAGCTATATTTAGGTGATCCCTAGAGCGCTTTCTCTACAGCAGGGGTGGTGTTCTCTGAAAACACTGCAGCAGAGTTACAGGAGTCTGCTTCTGCTGGAGAAGAATAATATTTATATGGCTAATCTAGCTAAACTACATGCTGATGGAAATCCTGCCTGAGAGGGCTCTCCAATGCCAGTCCAGCTTGTCAGCTTAGTGCAGGTCAAGGCAACTCTAGTCACAGAGGATCACAGTCTGAGAACACACGAGGCATCCCAGAATCCCTCCCATATTTCTCTTTGACTTACATGATAGAAAGGGTCCTTTAAGGTCCGGAAGTCTGAAATATGTTTGCTGGTGGTTTTAATGATCTCATTCATAACTTCATTGCTGGAGTCCCACTTATTTTCTGTAAACTTCTTATAAATTGGCTGCAAAAAAGAAAACCTGCTCAGTTGCCTCAAAACAAATTCAATGCACATGTATAGTTAGCATTTTTATCTGTACAGTATCCTGCATGGCAACATCACTGCATACAGTCCTGTGCAGGGATATGTGATGATGACTTGTAGGGGAAGAAGGGGCTGTATTAGGTTTGTCTTCCCTTCTTGATTGCTTGTGATGGGCCTGAAAAGGTCATGTTGAAGATGGGGTTTTGTGTGTGTTGTTTTTCATTATTATTATTATTATTATTATTATTATTATTATTATTAATTATTAATTTCCACATTTTAAATGTTTTGTCCACACTATCTTGGATTAGAGATCTATGGAACCATTAGGGAAAATGAATCATTCTGAGACTTTTCAACCACAATTTTTCTTGGACACAGTAAATAAATATGAAAATAAAAAAAGCACCCCTGCTCTGCCATGCCTTCCCAAAGGCCCTGCAGAGGAAGCAGGAGAGATTGTGTCTGAGCAGTCCTGACTCCTACACTTTCCCCTCTACCATGATTTTGCATGTTATATGTTAAAAAAAAAAAAAAAAAGAGAAACCAAAAGTGCCTTCCAGGCCACCTTTACAAGGAAGCCAAAAGTTGCTTAATTGCAGCTGGTGTCATTTGTGATTGCTTCTTACAGTCTGGAGTGTAAACACTGGCGCTGGCAGGTTGAGACTCATTCCCTGCAGCACTTGTCTAAGATGTGATCAGCACATTCTATATTCCCTGCACAGTCATGCTTATGTAGCTGCTCCCATTTTGCCTGCAGGCTTGAGGGACCAGCTCAAGGAGAGATGAGTGAGTATTCTGGCAGCAGTACAAATTAGAACCAATGTTGAGAGGTGACCTGGCCCGGAGCCCTTCTGAACTTTGCTGCTCTTGAATCAGAGGTTTGGGCAATCAATGGGAGAACATTCCGAGCCCTGGCACTGGGCAGGAGTGTAGAGTGTAGATCCAGTACCTTCAGCTGGACAAACAGCTGTTGCAGTAGCACATCAAAGACACTGCTTTCGATGTCACCTAGAGTGCTGAGGATAATGGCTTTATTGTTGTCCTTTTCTGACATGTTTTTCTCTGCATAGTCTCTGCAAGGAAATACCAAAGTCAGAATGATGTGTCCTCGAATTAGAGAGAAAGAAATTCAGAGGTCTTCAAATCTTCCTCTGCAGGCAGATGGACCTTGCTGTGGAAGTATTTTGGAGTACCTCCCCTCTATCATGCTATTATCAGTTGCCTGCAGAAGAAGGAGGAAAGCCATTTCTTTTGGACCCTTACCTAAAATTCCAGCAGTTGTTAATATTTGCAATCAGTGTAGGCTTGTAGTATCTGTGCTTCTTGCTCTTCTCCTTAAAGTCTTCAAAAGCATCCTTGTAGCTGAAAAGGAGATGGGAAGAGGAGAAGGGGATGAATGTGTGTCTCAGGCAGCTCTGCCAGCCCTGCTGCCCAATGCCATCTTACTACACCTTTTCAGGAAGGCAGGCAGCTCCTTCCACAGCCGACGTGACAGCTCCTCACCCACCGAGGCACTGATGTCCTTGGCTCGTGTCTGTCCACTGTAGATACTCTAACAAACAAGCAAACAAGTTCAGTTTTAATGCTGCCTGCTCCAAAAACGGTACAGATCCTTAACTGCAGTACCTGCACCCAGCCCTCCTCCATACCTGCCTGTGGTCAGGCCAGGGACCATGAAGAACAATTATACTTATTTGGTGGGTTCAAGCTAATTTGGAACTCCTTTTTCACATGAGGAAAGAGGTGAATAAGAAGCATTAAAGAAAATCTATAGACTGAGAGAGTAGGGAAAGTGACACGTGTGTACTTTTTTGGGGTTTTTTTGCTAAGTGTTACAGTAATTGCATTAAAGAAACAATTCAAGCCCAAACCCCTCAATAGATGAAACCATCTCTTAAAAAAATAAACTCCATTAACCCTGTACAGCCAGAGAAGGGAAGGTGTGGAGCCTGGGGAAAGGGTGTGAGCACTCAAAGCAGCTCTGCCCATGAGAGTCTCCCTGGGAGCAAGGCAGGGCAATAGCACCATGCTGCTTCCTCGATCAGCTGAACCTGTCTGTCTCTCTGCTGTTACATTGCCCAGGGCCTGATGACTTGGCATTGGCTCGGGGTGCAGAAGAGACTGCAGAGGGAGAAATGAAGGCAGCTTTCCTGCTCATTTTGCTTGTAGATATGCTTGTTACCAGCACATGGTAGACCAGGAGTGTGCCAGACCATGGGTTTGGGCTCCCCTGTACCACCCACCTCCACGACCACCCTACACAAGTGACACAGCATTTTGCTTTCCTGCATTAACTATAGTTGGTTTCAAATCCTAAATACATGGAGGATGCAATCAGTTATTGTATTACCTGGATGACAAATATTGCTAGTAGTTCACTCTGAAAATGGCCATTTAGTTTCTCTGGTTCTTGGTCTTCTTTCCATCTTTGGATTTCTTTATCTAAACATTTGGTCAGTGAATTTTTGATAGTAGCCTTTAGGGAAGGAAAAACAACAGCATTTATCACTAAGTGGATGCAGTACCTGCTGTCTTATGCGGGTTTTACTTGTCCACCCACCATTTGTCTGGCTCATTTTCCTTCACTCTGACTGAGAAATAAAGGCTTTTTGTTACAATGCATTGCTTCACAGCAGCAAGGACAACACTCTTACTATATCCACCCAAGCAACAGCAAGTTAATATTTCAGGGCAGAAATGAAGATCAAGATCTATGTCCCTGTCTTCCACCCTGCTGCACCAATGGTGATCTGGAGGGCAGAGAAGGGGAGTGGTGGACAGGTTGCAGGCTGCAGGCAGCAACATGTGCCCAAATTCCCCCAGACATGCACTGCCTGTGTGTCACACTATCTTCTGGGCCTGGTTTTGCAATCCTTTTCCATAAGCACTTCTGAGTGCTGGAAAGTGAAATGGGCTGTTCGTGGGTTCTTTCTGCTTTGACCTTTCCCATGCACACTGTGCAAGGAGGTTTTGGAAATGGCCTGTGTGGTGGCTGTCATGTATTTCTGACCTCCAAGTGCCTTGTCTGTGCAGACCTGACACCTACATCTCCCATGTGCAAACCAGCATGGGCTCCAGCTAAACCAGGAAGCTGTCTTCTCATTTTCCAGGAATTTCAGCCCCCAATGCCAAAAGCACTAAGCTATAGGAGTACTATAAAAGTTGCTTCTTGTTTCCACTAAAGCAAGAGTGATCCAAAACTCAGAGTAATTATTTTCTGCACACCAGGCAATTCTCTGTCAAAGAAACAGATTTTTAAAGGTCAGACCTCTATTTTTTGTGCTCACCCAAGATCTGGCACCACTGAAGGGACCAGAAGTAATTCTGAATCAATGATCTGTGAGAGAGAGCATAAATTCCTCTGGGGTTATAACAGATGACTGAAAAGTTACCCATGAAGATTTGTAGTTGGATTTTTCCTCAACTTCCTACCACAAGGTTTGTGAGGAGAGAGCAGTTGTTTTCTGATGGCTCCCAGAGCTAAGCAGAACTTTGCTCTGCAATTCCCGTTAAGCACAAAGCCAATCTGGCCCCAAAAAAGAAATAGAAGCATTCTTGCTATTGCTTCTCTATGGAAGGATGTGTGGCTCACAGGACAGAAAAGTGTACACAGGACAAGTGATAGCTCCTCTGAGGAGTTCAGGGATTGAAGAGATTCTCACCTCTTCACTGTCAAGGTATTTCTTTTCAAGGTCTTTGCTCAGACTTGATGGCAAAAGGCTTCCAAGCTTAACTTTTTCCAACTCCTCCGCTAAAACATGATCTTTTCTCATATCTCTGGAATGAAAAAGCCAAACAATCACATTTTTTCCAAGGACAGTGTAATTCAAGACAGCTGTTGATGCAAATCATTAACACTTTTTGAGGCTATCAGTGAAAAAACAGAGGGAAATGTAAATTGTCCTTAGTCCAGGAAGGACTTTGAGGAGACTGTGCCAGGGGTGAGACCTATGAGGGTGGAACCACAAGCAATTCCAGGGAAGAGAGTCATGTTCTGCCAATCTCCTAAGCACTGAACATTGCCTTCTAGTGGGGATGGGAGACCTGAAGAAGGAGGGTCTAGCCTGAGGACACAAACCTTGTCCATCAATAGAAAGAGGTGATCAGTTGAAAACTGGTGTTTTGTGGCTAGTTGGAAGTGGAGGGAGCAATTCATACCCTGCTGTCATGTCCCTACCATATTCTGGCTGAGCTGGGTGCTCCTGACCAGCTTCAAGGAAAGCGACCTGCCAGCCGTGGGAAGCTCAGGCCAGCAGTTGTGTGGAGACTGATTTGGAAGCAGCTTCTCCTTCTGGAGCTGCAGAGAATAACCCTGAACATCACCTGAGTCATGCATCTGCACATCACCCAGATCCACATGGGTACACCACTGTACTTTCTGCACATAGGCTGTTTCTGATATGACACTGGAAGCTGGAGTCAGGCTGTTGTGCAGCCATCCTCATCCTCTTTCTTGCTCCCTCTGTTGCCTACCATGGAGAGAGGTGGTACCTCAGCAGTCACCTGGAGGTGGCCTCTGGCAACACCCCACAAAGCAGACACTGCCCCTGGCCAACACCATCCCCAGCACCAGGTTGCACTGATCTGGCTGAGCCCAGCTCCTTGCAGCTACTGATTTCCAAACACTTGCTGGTTCAGGCCTGCATATCTTGACCTAGAGTCAGCACTGGCTCTGGAAAACTTCCAGGATCAACACTGACTAATTATACTCCATCAATGAAACATGAGAAGGAAAAAGTGGAGGTGAAGGTTGAATTGCCTTACAACAGCAGAGGAAGCACTGCTGGTGTATTTACCGGTTTTCACCTAAGGAATGGGATCCCTCAATTCTCTATGCTACATGGAGTACTATAAGTCACAATAAGGAATATTTTCAGTTCTATAACATACAGAGCTTGTGAAGATGAAGGGTGACCTATGGCTGATGACATCCTCTCACAGGGATATACCCTTTTAACTTCTTTTACTTTTTTTTACTCTTTTACACCCTTTTAACTTCTAAATTTCTGGTGGTGAATGGTGCCACATCCAGCTGGAGGCCAGTCACCAGTGGCGTCCCCCAGGGATCAGTGCTGGGCCCCATCCTCTTTAACATCTTCATTGATGATCTGGATGAGGGGGTAGAGTCAGTCATCAGCAAGTTTGCAGATGACACCAAGTTAGGAGCAGATGTTAGTCAGTTAGAGGGTAGAAAGGCTCTGCAGAGGGACCTCGACCGACTGGACAGATGGGCAGAGACCAACGGGATGGCTTTCAACAAGTCCAAGTGCTGAATGCTGCACTTTGGCTACGGCAATCCCATGCAGAGCTATAGGCTGGGGTCGGAGTGGCTGGAGAGCTCCCAAACAGAGAGGGACCTGGGGGTGCTGATCGACAGCCACCTGAATATGAGCCAGCAGTGTGCCCAGGTGGCCAAGAAGGCCAATGGCATCCTGGCCTGCATTAGGAATTATGTGGCCAGCAGGAGCAGGCAAGTCATTGTGCCCCTGTACTCTGCTTTGGTTAGGCCACACCTTGAGTACTGTGTCCAGTTCTGGGCCCCTCAGTTTAAGAGGGACATCGAAACACTTGAGTGTGTCCAGAGAAGGGCAACAAGGCTGGTGAGAGGCCTTGAACACAAGCCCTATGAGGAGAGGCTGAGGGAGCTGGGATTGTTTAGCCTGGAGAGGAGGAGGCTCAGGGGAGACCTCATTGCCCTCTACAACTACCTGAAAGGTGGTTGTAGCCAGGAAGGGGTTGGTCTCTTCTTCCAGGCAACCAGCACCAGAACAAGGGGACACAGTCTCAAGCTGCGCCAGGGGAGGTTTAGACTCGAGGTGAGGAGAAAGTTCTTCACCGAGCGAGTTGTTCGTCATTGGAATGGGCTGCCCAGGGAGGTGGTTGAGTCACCATCCCTGGAGGTGTTCAAGAGGAGATTGGACTTGGTGCCATGGTCTAGTCATGGGGTCTGTGTTGATAGGTTGGACTCGATGATCCTCGAGGTCTCTTCCAACCTTAGTTATACTGTGATACTGTGATACTGTAAATGCCATGAAAGTGTAGCCTGTGGGTAACACCTAAGCAACATCCTCCATGCCCAGGATAACTGCATGCAGGTTGTTCTATTTATTGGTTGCCCTCTGGTCCAGATGGCAGAAATGTATGAATTTTCCAAGAATAAATTCAAGTCTGCAATTGGAATAGAGATCAAGGCAATGAACATGTCTAACTGACCCCACAAATGAAGCCCAAAACATCTGCATGCATATCTGCTGTCTAGAAGCCTGAATGGTTGGGTTAGCTCTTGGCAGACTAGCGGCCTTGAGTGCACCCCTTCTGGCTGTCCTGGTTAGCTAGTGTCCATCAGCACAATGCCAGTGACACCAAAACCTAGCCAGGTGCCAGACTGCATCACAGTGATGCCAATTCATAAATCAAGCAGCCAGGGAACCTGTGTTGATCAGCAGGAATAAATGTGTAAAAGCCTCACTTACTTTGGATAAATATTGTGTACCCATGAGAGGAGAAGGTAAATATCCTTGTCTTCCAGATAAGACTCAGCATTTTTCTTTGCTTGAGAAGCAAAATAATTGTGGTACAGTTCAGCATACGTGCTGAACACCTTAAACTCAGGAGGATAAAGCTGTTTAATGTACTTTGCAACTACTGTCAAATCTTCTTTCATTGTCTTTCCCATGTGCAGGAGGTTCTGGCCAACTGTAGAGAGGTTCTCAGTTCTAGGAGTATGGCTCGTGTCTTTCATTCGAGACTCTACTGTCTCCTTTACTGTAGCCACCCAAATCTCTTTCCATTTTCTAGGTCTAAATTGGTTTGGGTCAGTTGGATTCTCTGATGTGTAGTTCTGATCTTCTTTCTCCTGCTCCTTTAGTGCCTCTATTGCCTGCTGTAGCAGTTCTGGGTTTGTTTTCACGAGCTGTATGGAGTCTTTCAGGATGCTGAAGACTTTGTGCTTCAGAACTTCATGGACGGACTCGATGTCTTGCTGGCTGGTGTTTAATCCCTCCTCACTTTTGCTAGACAGGCTCTTCTCCAGGACAATCAGAAGCTGAACAGCATCACAAAGCTTTTGCTCTTCAAGGACACCCATGACTTGTTTGACTGATGAAAAAAGAACAGCCTTTCTTTAACCAATAGTGAAGATTTAAATGTCTGTTTTATAAAAAATAATGTCTCTGCACTACTTTTTGTTTTGCAAAAAAATAATATCTACATTTCTATAACACTAGATCTTAGGAATCTTCACCATACAGGAAATATTTCTACATATTTAGAGATAAGATTATTTCTAGCTTGCCTCTGACTGGGGCAATGGAAATTTGAATACCCTTCCCAGTGTGTTCCATATGGAGCAGCTCTTCATGAACTACCTATAATTTTTTTCCAAAATTTACATCTGTGAAGTTCCATTTATTTATTATCTCACTTCTCCTATGACCTCAGGTCAGAAGCATGGCTTTAGGAAAAATGCAGATGGAAAGATGTAGCTAAATGAGAAGTGCTAGAGGAAATACCACATGGGTTTTCCAGAAATAGGTTGGCACAGTCTGACCTGTGACATTTTTTTGGAGGAGACATTTATCAAGTAAGATAAATAGGCATGACCTATATTATCTGAAATACAGATAGTTACTTAATATGGGGCAATCTGGGAAATTGTTAGTTAAGCTTTAGAAGGGATGTCCCCAGAAAACTTTTGTTAGGTGTGTAAGGTTTGTATGGAAAACCCTGGGTGGAGAAAGTTTTCATTATTCATGAAACTCATCTTGCTTCATATTCTTCATAGAGACTGTGGCACAAAAGCTGGGAGTACTAATCTGGTGATTACACAAAGCTCAGAGACATCGAAACTCAGGGCTTGGTGCATGATAAAGGAACAATGGAATAACTTGAATGGTAAATTCAAAATAGGGCTGAAATATAATAGCACAAACTCTAAGAATCAAATTCAGTAGAACAAAGGTTACTTAGCAACAAATAGGGTTTTCTTCTGCAAGTTGAATGGGAATCAGCTTGAGATGGAGAAGGAAGTGAGATGTCTGGAGAATTGGCAAAGATTACGGTGACACGATGGTGAAAATGTCAGGTATGATCCCAGATATGGCCTAGTGAGAACTACCCAGCTGAGATAGGAAAATAGCAGCATATTGTACCAGGAATTGGTGGTATCTCATCTGGATGTTTTCAGAAGTTCTGGCTGTTTTATTAAAAAGAAAACACATTGACGATGGGGCAATGAAGCAGTAGGAACAAAGGCAGGAAGGACTTGTTTTCAGTAGACTGAGTTAATTTAGCCAAGGAAATTCCAGGTCAAAAAGGAAACTCACCAGTTTGGGAAAATGTGACACATGGAGAGAGAGATGCCAACTAGCCAGATAAGGGGCTGCCTGGAAATGAGATAGTTTATACTAAACCAGTGAGATTTTGTAAGAGCCCCCCAGACAAGGAGGCAGGACTTGAAAATGAACTTATTTTAAGATGCAGCTTGCTACATTTATGAACCAGGTAATGAGAGGTAGCAAGTGAGCCTTCGAAGTGCCAAAGGACACTTTTGTCTCTGGTTCTGGGTTTCTTTGAGCAGGTACTTTCTATATTCTGACTGGTGGACAGTCACTAGTGGTGTTCCCCAAGGATCAGTGCTGGGCCCAATCCTATTCAACATCGTTATTGATGATCTAGATGAGGGGATTGACTCCACCATTAGTAAGTTCGCAGACAACACCAAGTTGGGAGCAGGTGTTGATCTGTTAGGGGGTAGAAGGGCTCTGCAGAGGGACCTTGACAGGCTGGACAGATGGGCAGAGTCCAACATGATGGCATTCAACAAGTCCAAGTGCTGGGTGCTGCACTTTGGTCGCAACAACCCCATGCAGAGCTACAGGCTGGGGCTGAAGCGGCTGGAGAGAGGCCAGGCAGAAAGGGACCTGGGGGTAGTGGTTGACAGCCAGCTGAACATGAGCCAGCAGTGTGCCCAGGTGGCCAAGAAGGCCAATGGCATCCTGGCCTGTATCAGGAATAGTGTGGCCAGCAGGAGCAGGGAAGTCATTGTGCCCCTGTACTCTGCTTTGGTTAGGCCATACCTTGAGTACTGGGTCCAGTTCTGGGCCCCTCAATTTAAGAAGGATATTGAGACACTTGAATGTGTCCAGAGAAGGGCAATGAGGCTGGTGAGAGGCTTGAGCACAAGCGCTACGAGGAGAGGCTGAGAGAGCTGGGATTGTTTAGCCTGGAGAAGAGGAGGCTCAGGGGAGACCTTATAGCTCTCTACAACTACCTGAAAGGGGGTTGTAGCCAGGAGGGGGTTTGCCTCTTCTCTTGGGCAACCATCACCAGAGCAAGAGCACACAGTCTCAAGCTGCACCAGGGGAAGTTTAGGCTCAAGGTGAGGAGAAAGTTCTTCACTGAGAGAGTCGTTTGCCATTGGAATGTGCTGCCTAGGGAGGCGGTGGAGTCACCATCCCTGGAGGTGTTCAAGAGAGGATTGGACGTGGCACTTGATGCCATGGTTTAGTCAGTCATGAGGTTTTGGGTGATAGGTTGGACTTGATGATCTCTGAGGTCTTTTCCAACCTTATTGATTCTATGATTCTGTATCTCTAAGCACCCTGCAAGGTGCCTGCAACTGTAGGACCTGTACATTCATATGTTCCTGGGAGGGACCCATGAGTGCTGCTCACTGCTGTCTCTAGGGGGGAAATAGATTTCATAGGGTGGTGGTTTCATGGAGCAACAGAGCAGAGAGGGATTCCTTGGTTCCTCACCCACCCACAGATCTCTGTGCCCCTACAAGAGGTAGAAGTAGGTTTTGTTTTAGACAGAAAAGCTGCAATGGCACATTGTCAAGGAGTGTGTGGTTGGTACCAGGCAACTAGGACATGGGGTCATGTCCTCCTCTTCCCATCCTTCCCTGGGCTCCTTGGCCAAGTCACTTCAATCAAACAGGGCCCTTGTTTCTCAAGGGGACAATTTTCCACCCTATACTGCTCCTCTAGAGGTAACTATGGCCTATGAGGTGGTACAAGGAGGACAGAAGAGCACTTACCACTGGGAGGCTTGTTCTTTTTCATTTTCTTAAGTGCACTTGTGAGGATTCCCTTTATGCCTTTCTTCCCTTTTTCAGGGCTGTCCCCAGCCGAGATGCAGCTCCCATTGCTTGTGATGGAAGATGCACGTGAAGGCCTGCAGGATGCCTCTGGCCTTTCACTCATCTTCTCCTTGTCCCTGGACCAGATCTCGTCTCCAGAAGGTTCAGGACAGGCAGCTACTGATGTTGAAGGGTTTTCAAGCTGCGTGTTTGAACCAATGCAACCCTCTGATCCACTGCGTATTCCAATAGGACCACTTTGGAAAAAAGGCAGCATTTTCATCATTTTCCTTCTAGCCTGTAAATTTCAGAAAAGAATGCTCAGGTTATAACAGTTTGCATAAAAACTGCCATGGCAAACAAAAATTGAAATTAATTGTCCCTGTGTGGGCAGTGTGAGGCACACTGCACATATCTGGTATAAGCACAGCTTTGTAGAAGAGATCCTGAGCAACATCACTTCAGGTACCTGAGAGTATGGAAGCAGCTCTCTGCCTTAATAAATAACTTAGAGAAAATTGATGGGTGATTTTGAGAGTGATTCAGATGGCCTGATATGACACCTCAAGCTTGTCTGGAAGCTTTTCCATGGGATGTTGTGGAAGTACATATGTGAGCACTGGTGCTGCACATGAATGACATGGTTTGATGAGACAACAGTCCTGTGCCCTATTCAAAGCATCCATGAAACACCTTCCTCAGGGCCTGATTTTTGCTGATCTCTGCTCATCTGGTTGCAAATCTGTGGAAGCATCCATGTAGCTTACTGCACACTGAGTTCGCAAGTACAGAATGAAAATGAGATGAGTCTGCCAAGTCATGATTACATCTGTCTTTGCTAAACAAAAGTCCTGGTGGTTTAACTGTGTCCCCATTTAAGTCAGGAGTAAAATTCTTAGCTTTATTGAGGACACCTACCAGAGAAGGTAGCTGAGAGTTCAGAAATACCAGATGTAAAAACCTGGTTGAAAGGATGGGAGTGTGGGAAGAAGAGTAGTATCTCCTGATATGAGCATCATGAGTCTTATCCATTTAGTCCCAAAAATCCCAGTTAGAATAATGGGTTTGGTTGCTCTCTGTGATGCCTGCATTCCTGCAATGGCTTGGGGATGCATTCAGACCCTCCAAACCCACTCAATCTATGTAATCTCATTTTTAAAATGGTCCCAGGCTGACTATGGCATCCCAAGACAAGGTGAGCTCAGTGCAGCTTGTTACAACTGTAGTGTGACTTGGGGAGGGTTGAAATGTGGGGCTGTAGTGTACGTCATGACTTGTGCAGGAAGAAATATGAGTGAAATGGGGTGGTGGAGGGAGGAAAGTGCTGATAGCAGGGTCTAACCAAACTAGATTTTCCCCAGAGCTGCTGAATGAAACTGATGCTGGTGGCCAGTGCTGCCACATTTCCAGGCTGATCTCACCTGTCTGAGGAGGAAATAGTGACAGGGCACAAGGATCAGGGTGGTTTAGCCTTGTTTGAACAGATATTATCCTGCCAGAGCCCAGCTCCACCATTAACACTCCTGCACTACAAATAATTAACAACAGAAATGTGGTATTGAAACATATCTTCTTTAGAAAGTCACATTTAGAATTATTTATGTACAAAGTATCATTTAGTAGATTGCTATGGATTTAATTGCATAACTATATATAATTATAATAACTGTATGAATTAATAACTGTTGTAAATAAACAAAATGACTCATGGTTTCCAATTCTTGTTCTATCAACATTTGCATGAAAAAAAAATCTTACTTGTAGTGTGTAAGGGCAGAGGGATCAGGCCTTAAATAAAGGAAGAATTTTGCTTCAGGTATAAGGCCACAATGTGGAGATCTTCAAATACCCCTGTTACATTTATACTGTTGATATGTATCATGCTGATACAAAGCTGTGATAGTTATTTCTGGGCAAACTGGTTGGAAGACAGAAGCTTTGTTTTAATTGTGATTCCTCCTGCTGACTCCCAGGGCTTTGAAGCTAGTGGTAGCAGCTAGATGGTATAGAGAGTAGTTAGAGCCTGGCATTACTTTCTTTCTCCTTGCTTTGGCTGCTGGATCATGTGCAGGATTAGTAAAGCTATTGCTTTTAAAACACAATGAGGAGGAAAACTCATTCAGGAGGGAGAGAAAGGGAGGGGTGTGTGCATGATCTGGCTGGCTCTTAGCTGCATTGGTGGTCTGTGACACAGGGCAAAGTGCAAAGCTGAGCTTAAGGTGTTGCCATGGACGAAGGTGGCTGTCAGAGGTGCCAGGTTGCTGCCTTGGGTCACTGTTCAGCAGAGCCCTCATGCCCCAGGGCTTGCATGGGGGACCAGAGCTGCCAGGCAGCAATGAGCCATGGCTGAAGCTGTGCCCCTTCCTCTTCTTCAAGTGCACTTACTGGGGAGGGAGGAAAACTTCTAGTTACTCTGGCTACTTTGGTCAGGATACTTCACTAGAATCCTAAATAGAGTGAAAAAGAGTTTCTTTTTGCTACATTTCCATTACAAAACAAACAAACAAAAGAAGTCATAGTAACAGAGATTCTCTGAAAGTGTTTGGGACTTTCCTAATTTTTTGCAGGGATATTTTCCTATCCAGCATTTCCTAATATGATGCTGTGTTTAGATTCATTCTGCCAAATCTCTTCTTTCCGGTTTGTTCAAGCACAGACTCAGCCGAGACCTTTCATCTCGCTCTTGTTCCCTTTTAAAAACCTATTTCTAAACAAAGTACCTCTCCCTTTCCTATGGCCAAAGTGACTTTCAGAATCTTTCATTTTGATGAATGATGATCAGAAAGGTGAATTTCAAAATGGTTTTACTTCTTCTTCAATATTAAAATCAATGTCATGTATCTTTAAAAACCATCAGAACAGCATCAGGTATCAAAACAGTCCATAAGGGAGTGATGAGGCCGGTTAAAAGTGTAGTTTTTCATCTCTGGCAGAACTTTGTCCTACTAATGCTCTGAAAGGGCCAGGCATAGGGCTTGGTGATGCCCTGGAGTGAAGTAAGCAACTGGGCATGTGCTGTCAGGGACTGCAACTTGAGTGAGCCCCTGCGGTCCCCTGGGAGAGTGAACAAAGCTAACATCTGCAGTGTGTCCCCAGACTTGCCTAAAAATATCCCACAGGTGAATTAGAAGAAAGATAAAATCAGCTCCAATGTTTTCGCCCAGGGGCTGCACACCAGCAGCATGACAACTGTTGACAATATGGGCATTTCAAGGTGTGCTTTTTCCATCTTGAACTAATAAACACCAAAGGAGTTGAGCATGTGAGTAAGGCTGCCAAGGCAGTAGCTACCATGCTCACTCACATTTGGCCAGCTTGAATGCTTGCCTAGTGTTTATCAGTTTGTTGCTGCTGTTTTGCAGACGTTTGTATCTCCAGGAGTTTACAGTAAACCAGTATTTGAACAAGAAACCCTAAGATAAAAGGAGTTGTCACTTGTTATGGCTGGTGGCCATGGGCAGGAAATGCTATACCAGGACTGGTCCTCAACTCTGGCTCAGATGGGCATGGGCTGCTCCTGTATGCTCATGTTCTACTCACAAATGAAAGCCTGCTAAAGCTCCATCAGGCTTCTAATTATTGTAGCAGTTAAGTACTTTGGGAAATGCTGAATCATTCCCCAGGCATAGAGCTCAAATTCAAGTAAAGGAAAATGCAATGATTTAAGGTCAAAATCTGAGCTAGAACCCAACTCATCACTGTTACTAATTTACTGCTATCATCATTATTATGTGGCACTATAGTTTGTGCCAGAGGAGTATTCAGTTCTAAATATTTTTGACATGGTCAGCTAGCGTCTTGTTTCCAACCAGAAGAGCAGCATGGCTTGCAGAGCATCCTCTGCTACCCTATACAGAGGCCCTGTACCATTAGGACAGTGGTGGCTGGCGAGGGATTCAGTGAGTTTTTTGTATGGCATGCGCACCCCTGAGCTGGAGCTTGGAGCTTTTCTGGAGTGGGCAGTAAGGACAAAGGAAACACCTGGAGCAGAGCCATGGAACAGAAGGACAAAGCCTGGGCTCTGGGCACAGTAGCTTCCTGTTTTCTCCTTTCCATCCTTAAAGGAAAGAGCTTTCATGCTGCAAGGGATTGTTCATGGCATGCCAGAGAGATTTACTAACTACTCCTATTCCGCTTCCCCTAAATTACTGCAGCACAACTGAAAACAGTCCTGTTAGCCGGCATCTCTTGTTGTTAGTGAGAATTTTGCAAACAGCAAAAGACAAAGCTACTAGAATTGGCAAGTCCTGAAGTTCCTTCATGGGGGAGGTTTTTGAAAGCTCTTGAGGACTGTATCTTCAGGTTTTCTGCTCTGAATTTAGGTGTGATGGTGAGGGACCACAGCTTCTAAATTAGCCATATACTCAGAGAAAGTCTCCTCCTTACTGCACAGCAGCCTCAAGAAGAAATCCTACTTTAAACACCTGTCCCTGAGGTTAAAGCCTCCAATTTGTGCCTGAGGTGCTGAGGTGGTGGATGTAGGGTAGGTGTCCAAGGACAGAAGGGAATTTTGACAGGCACTTTGGTGCTCTGGGAGAAGGCAGGTCTAGGGGCAGTGAGACTTCCCTGACCAGGAAAAACAAATAGTCACAGAATAGCAAAAATGGCAATGCAGAAATGTGCCAGGTTGGTACAGTGACCCTGGTACAGAGGCCGCCTGACTCCACACAGGATCCAGGCATTAAAATAATGGTTTCCCAGTGCAGTTAGGCTAAGTGAATCATAATCCAATTATTTTCCTGTGATCTGTGAGAAAACCACTTCCTTCTGAACAGAGACAGAGGAGGAGGTGGGAAGTGTCATTGGGAAACTGGATCTTAGTGCCTGATCTGGGCGTAGGATACTTTGGTGCCCAAGATCAGCCTCTGGATTTTGGGGAAGGGGTTGGGGGGTAGAGGTGTGACTCCTGCTCACAGCCCGTGTTCATGCCCTGAAATCTGAGATGAGCAACAGAAATTGGACTCGGCTGTTACAATGCAATTGTCAGACACGTAGTCTTGCGGTCCCTAGCCCTGGGAAGTGCCTGGAGCTGCTGTCCTTCCCGCAGCAGTTAGATTCAGTCTCTGTTCTGGTAATTACAAGGTGAGGCTGAAGTCTGCTGCTCTGCCCAGGAATCCATCCTTTAGCACCTTCCACTCACTGCTCCCCTCGTTCAGACACAGCGATAGCCGTCGCGCTCGCTTAGCCTTGCAACGAGTGAGCCGGGAGGCAGGCAGAAGAGCAGGAGGAGCGGAGGAGCGGAGAAGCGGGACATACAGCGGCCCTGCGGGGAAGGGGAAAGTCCCGAGCTCGCAGCACGGACAGGCAGCACGGAGCACTTACTCGGCGGCGGGTCCCGGGCGGGCTCGAGGGGCGGCGGCGGCGGCGTGTGACAGATGGGGAGCTCCTGGGCGGCCGGGCTATAAAGAGCCAGGAGGCGGAGCCCCGGCGTCTGGGAAAGTCCGGTGCGCCTCTCTCCGAGAATGCCCTCCCGTGGGCGGGCATGGATGGCGTGGGCAGTGGTGGCGTCTGCCCCGGGTGGTCCCTCAGGGGAGCTGAGCCCCAGCGCCCTGTGGCCTCAAGGACCGTTGGACGGGGCCTCACTGCCCCGAGGGTTTCTAGATGGTGCCTCATGCGGAGTAGGATGGAGCAGATGACTCCCAAAGCTGTGCTCCCTGTGCAGGGCAGTGTCGCGGGCGGATGGCAGGGCTAAGGTGTGTTCCCAAAGCACAGCTGCAGTACCAGGGTCCTGCGGTGTGCCCAGGGTGAAGTAGTTTCCTCAGAGAAGTGCACCTTCAGTGTAGTGGGCTAGGTCCTTGCCTAGGACTGCGAGACTCAGGCTTCCTTCCCCACCCAAAAGTTTCTGAACCCATTATCTTCCACTTACAGAAGGGTCATTTGCTTCCTGATTTCTGTCCCTCCTTTACTAGGCACCTGTGTCCCTGGCTGTGGAGGCTTGGTGAGTCTCTTACATTGGGGAAACAGATGCAGCCACAGCAAGGGGTGGCTGGAGGACAGCCAGGAGATGTCTGGGGTGGGGTATGGGACACTGCAGATGGTCTGTGAAGGATGCCAGGGCTATGCTGTCACTTGCTTAGATAGTCTCAATGTGGAGCAACATCTGTACACACATGGGTGACACCTGGGCTGACCAGCTGTCCTGCAGGCAGAAAATCAAACTGTTGTGGTCCTGCAGAGCCTACCTTCTCTCTCCTTCCTGGGAAGCTGCCACGGAGCAGACAGGAGGATCCAGTGCCTGGGATGATTTCTGTTTTGTATCTGATAGCTGTGGTTTAATGCAATATTATTCTTTTTCTAAAAAAGTTCCAGACACCTGAAGATGAGTGTGAACTGTGAGTTTCCATGATGCTGCTTGTGGCTGCACAACTTTCAGGGGGGGCTACAGACCCATCATGATGGCATCCCCCAGCAGCAAATGTGGGCTGGGGCCAACGTTTATGCTAGAAGGAGGTGCCTGGCTAAGAAGGCCTGGTGCTGGAGGATGCTTCTCCCCAGTCTTTGCCTTTTGGCAGGTGAACTGCCCACTGAGGGCTGCTACTTTCCTTTCTGGGACTCTCTCTCCAGAAAGACCACAGTAGCAGAGTAAAAATCCTCCCCTGCAACAGTGCCTGCCAAAACAGGAAGCAGAAACAGAGGGGCCACCCCAATGGGCAAGCTGCTGATTTCTGGTCTCTGGAAAACACTGATGCTTGTCAGGCCAGCCTGCAGCTGAGCAGGGTGGAAGGTCCCCCTCTGGAATTGCCCCAGGCTTGGGTTCCCTTGGTGCTTGACAAACAGTGGTCAAAACCAGCCATTTTCACAGGACAGAAATGCTGGGTGCCATGTCAGTCTGAAGGTACAGTACTTTATCTGTGCCTCATTGCATCCTCCAATGGCACTGTGAAGGGGAGACACGAAGCTTGCCCTCTGCAGTTGCAGCTGGTTTGGGGTCAGCACAGTGTAGCTGGAGGTGAGTTTGATGCTTGTGGTGGTTTAGGCTGGGTGCTGGCCCAGATGCCACTGCAGAGACCACACCTGGGAGGTCCCAAGGGGTGGGCCCAGCCCAGGGGGTGGTCACAGGCAGGTATTCCAATCCCATAATGCCCTGCTCCCCTATAAAATGCCCATGCGGGGTCTTCACTTTCTCTTTCGTCCCCAGCTGCAGCCTAGGTAAAATGGCATGAGCCGCCTCCCTTGGGCCTGCCCAGGCCCAGGGCTGGGTTGGGGAGGAGGAAAGAGCCCTGGGGGGGGTTTGGGTGTACCCCCAGGTGGGGCTGGGATGTTCTTGGCCATGTTTTGGGATCTCTCTCTTTGTCACGGTGCTTGTGGTTCTCTGTAAAGTTTTTGTTGGTGTTTGTTTTTAAATTGTTTCTCTATTTAAACTTTCCATCACTTTTGCAATCCGTTTGTCTGAGTCATTGTTTCTGCCCTGTGGTGGGGAGGGGGCTTGCCCCAACCCATTACAATGCTGCACCCAATGATCCTCTGGTGGAGGAGGCAAAGGGATGTGGGAGGCACCGATGAGGCTGATGTGGGCTGAGGGTTACACAGACAGAGTAGCTCTGCACATAGATGGGCAGATAGCATTTGTGGTTGTCTGAAGGCAGAGGACACTGTTCTGGCTGCAGGGAAGTTCTTGTGTACTTCTCACGGTTATGTGAACTCTGCGGGACACAGGGCTGATGAGAATCTGCAGTGGGCAGAGGTTCAGTGATGTGTGTTTCATACCCACTGAAACCCCTCTTTAAACATGTCGAGAGTCTTTGCATTTGGCAGCACCACTGTTATAGGAGATCAATGCCTCATCCTTAGTTTACCACAGGAGTCCCTGACTTACAGGAGACTCCTGCAACAAGTGATGTGGGAGAGCCCAAGGGAGGGCTCACCAGATATGGCTGGTGTTAGCAAAAGCAGATGCAAATCTGTGGGCATCCTTGGTTATTTTCTTGGATAAACATCTATACAAAATGATTTATGTGGAATCCAAAGTAGATTTTCATGGTGAAATCTGTTGCTGGGTCTTGTCTTTAGCTACTGTAAGTTAACTTCAGTGAGACCAGGGCAATTCTGCCATCAAACAGGGGAAGAAGAGGCATCCTGTAAATGAGTCTTAGATGTCATCCTTTGGGTGACCTCAAACCAAACCTGCACTTTGACTTCCTGCTGATAAATCAACACACCATTGCATGTCTGTGTAGCCTCATTTCTGAGACAGACACCTTGTGTTTTGTTATATAATACTGGCTAGGGGCTAACCAAATCATACCGGGATGCATATCTAGTGCTGCACAGGATATTTTCTGTGCTCTTAACTACTCAGAATGTATTGTGTAGGATTACACTGATGTTTATAGGTTATGGTATCTAAGAAGAGTTTGAGAAATCCATTCTTTTGTATTTAACTTCCATAATATGCATGTATGCTAGTTTGGGCCGCTGTAGAGTTAATTTTCTTCACAGCAGCTAGTATGCTACCAGGCACAGTAGCTATGTTCTGGAGTTGTGCTGGAAAGAGTGTTGATAACACAGAGATGTTTTTGTTATTGCTGAGCAGTGCTTACACTAGGTCAAACTTTATTCTGCTCCTCACCCCACCCCACAGATGGGATAGCTGACTCCAACTGACCAAAGGGACATTCCATATCACACACGTAACGTTATACTCAGCATAATAAGCTGGGGGAAGAAGAAGGAAGAGGGAGTGGGCCATCTGGAATGATGGTGTTTGACCTCCCAAGTCAGTGTCATGCATGATGGAACCCTGCTTTCCTGGAGATGGCTGAACACCTGCCTGCCCTAAGGAAAGTAGTCAATGAATTCCTTGTTTTTTGTTTGTGTGCATGGCTTTGCTTTACCTATTATATTGTCTCTATCTCAACCCATAAGTTTTCTCATTTTTATTCTTCCAGTTCTCTCCTCCATCCCACTGGAGGGAAGTGAGCAAGCATTTGAGCGGGTCTTAGTTTCCTTGTGGGGTTAAACCATGACAACAGGATATGTTTCTTTTCTGCAGCCTACACTTAAAAGCAAGAGGTACTTCAGAGACTTGTCACTTAATTTTGCAGATGCTTCCTTAAATTTGAAAAGCAAGCTTGCAAGGGATCATTCACCTCTTCCATACTGAGCATTGAAGACTATCTCACTAGCAGTCCTAATACCCAAATTTGTCCAGGTAGGAGCCTACAAAAGGGATGTAATTCTAATTAAAAAAAAAAAAAAAAGTTGTGGATCTTTTGCACTAGACAATGAACAATTTGTCTTACCTGTGAAAATGAAGAGACTGTAAACAAGAGGTATTGATAAGAGATAGAGATATTGTTGGGCAATGAGGCTGATGAGAGGCCTCAAGCACAAGCAGCACAAGGAGAGGCTGAGGGAGCTGGGATTGTTCAGCCTGGAGAAGAGGAGGCTCAGGGGAGACCTAATTGATCTCTACAACTACCTGAAGGGTGGTTGTAGCCAGGAGGGGGTTGGTCTCTTCTCCCAGGCAGCCAGCACCAGAACAAGAGGACACAGTCTCAAGCTGCACCAAGGGAAGTTTAGGCTCAAGGTGAGGAGAAAGTTCTTCACTGAGAGAGTTGTTTGCCATTGGAATGGGCTGCCCAGGGAGGTAATGGAGTCACCATCCCTGGAGGTGTTCAAGAGAGGATTGGACGTGGCACTTGGTGCTATGGTTTAGTCATGAGGTCTGTGGTGACAGGTTGGACTTGATGATCTTTGAGGTCTCTTCCAACTTTGGTGATTCTGTGATAGGGAAATTAATTTTGAAGGGAAGCTTTATTTTCTTCTTTCACAGTATCACAGTACATTCAGTGTGCAGTTGGACTGGAAAAGCAGGGTCAGGTAATTTTCATCAGATTTTCCACATGGGATGGAGGGCAAGGTATGCAGCACCTCAGGGAGGGGGTTGGAGAAGGCTGCCAACCATGGTGACTGACTTCTCTGCAGTACTAGGGGAAGCACATGAAGGAGCATGTGATGGGGACTCCATCTGCTGTGCCTTGAGCTGGTTGTAGTTGTATACTCATGTGCACAGAAATACCTCTTGTTTCTGCTCACTGTAGGATATTTTGATAGAAGTAGGGGCATGTGCATAAAGGGGTAACACAGGAGAATTTCAGGACCTCATTAAAATGCGGGGTAAAAGACCAAGTGGTCACACCAGCCATATTTATCCATCTCTCTCCAAACTTCTGGAGTTTAGGGTCAGTGAAAGGGCTAAAATATTAGAATTCTGAAGACTAACTCAGATCTGCAAGCCAGAGCAATGGCAGCTAGGTCATCGGGGCCTCTTGCTTGTCTCCTTGAATGGATGGATATGCAGTTCAGTAAGCTGTGGAGGAACTTGCCGGCTCAAAAGTCACTGTCTCTGGTCAGCAGCTCAGGCAAGCAGCTGGTGGAAAATCTAAAGATGGATCCAGCTCTAGACTCAAGCATTTTAACTCAGACCACTTAGGTCACAAAAGGATTGTTTGGATTATGTGGTCACCAAAATATGTTACTTCCGCTTGATTGATTCCTCTCCAGTATTCTTGGTGACTGTAAATAATGGAAACAAGTTCTTTTTCTTCAGCAGCTACCAGACTCAGAAAAGCTGCGATGATATATCCAAATATTTGCCTTATGACATAAGAACATAAGAAAGTAATTGCGAGGAGCAGGAGCAGAGCATGGGAAATGGGAGGTGAGGGCATTTGAGTTCACCATGTAGATTGTGTCACACAGTATTATCAGCTGTGGGAGAAGTTCCTGCAACAGGTCATGGCTACTTCATGTGAAACACATAAATACGAAGTGGTGAGCAGAGATGGAGAATTCAGAACTTCTCCTCCCAGCCAATACCCAAAATCACTAGGGTGCAGTTTTGCTTCCTCATGCAGGATTATTTTTTTTAATGAACTGGGAATTAAGTCTCAATGAGCTAAGAATCTCCTAGGTTACAGCTAACTGGGCTTCTTCTAGACGTCCTAGGGCCCAGCTTCATCTCGTGAGTACGATGTGGGACATAAGTCCAAAACCTTTCAGGCTGCGGGAACTTGCTTCTAGTCAGCCTGAGACACTTCCTGTAAGATGACAGGATATAACCTTTCATTTTTCGTCTTATTTAATTAACCACTTCTCTGGCTGAATTTAATTTTCATTTGTGCCCCACAACCCTTGATAATATTAATTCTTTGTCCATAGATATGTGTTAAGTTATATGGTTTTAAGTACAATACCCTTTGACTTGCAAAATGGTGACAGGAGCACACCAAGGGACAGATTTCTGCTATCTTTGAAGCCTACTATGCTTTTCTGCAAAGAACTCCTTGTGAAGGTTGTTTTTCAGTAGACAAAGAGCTGATTCATCAAGTTGGCTAATTCTAGTAATATATTAATGCCAAACAATATAGAATGTTTTTAAGTATAGAGGGACTCACCCAAACTGGTGTTCTCAGATCCAAAAAGTTCTCTTCCTTCTGCAAAATCTTTTCCAACATGGACCCTGTTGCTGCAGGCAAAAGACTGTGCTTGTGCTTGTGTTGATATGCCCAGGCTTTGCTGAACGCAAATGTGAAAGCCAGGCAGAATGACCTTTATTAATCACATTCAGCAGCAACAGCCACTGCAGCATGACTTCATCCTTCTCTCAGTTCTGGCTCCCTTCTCTTCCTCCCTAAGTAGTGAAAATATGTGGGTTTTACCCAGGTCTAGTCAAAGAAGGTTTCTGTTGGAGGCTTAATCTGCAGCAAATCTCTTATTTGGTACCTTCAAAGGCATGAACCTCTTTTAAGAATTTTGCTACTAGTCGAATAAACCTCACATGGTGACAGTTTTGTCCTCTCCAGCCACATCTGAACTGAATTAAGCATACAGAGCTTTCATGATTTTGACTACTGGCATTATAAATCCTGTAGGTCTGAGGAATGAACAGAGATTCAAATCTGACAGGAACACCCTAAATCTTTGTCAAAGAAAGGGCTTGTATGCAAGTGTGGTTTGCATCCCCACCCTGAAATTTCTGCTTGAGGAGTGGTCCATAGATGAGGTTGATGACACCTTCCCCATGATATTTCTGGTGGAGGAGGCATCTATCTCTGAGGCTGCTCTGGCACCCTCTGCCTGAGATTTGTGTGAGGTGTGTATTTTTGAGGTTGCTCTGCCACCTTCCCCTTGACATGAAGGTTGGAGGAGAGGCCCATATTGGAGGTTTCTGGCTGGGCCCATCTGTCTCTGACATGCTGACATCATGTGCTGGAAGCGAGGTCCCCTTGTCCTGACAGCCCTGGCAGATGGATGTTCCCAGTTTGCTATCCCTGGGTACTGCTTCAGCTGAGTGGCTTTATAGCCTGGGCTAAATCACCCTTTCCCATAAAATGGAGGTATTGTGCTTGTGTTTGGAGCTGCTTGCAGACTGATGGGCATCCTCCAGGGAAGGGTGCAGCTTTTTGCTTTTTTTACTTGGAGGAAACTGGAAGTGCTTTTTCCTGGTGTGGAAGTTCAGTTATCTCAGTACAGCTCACTCCTGAGTATTGGGAACTCATGCTTCCTGCCATCCCACTCCCATGTTGAAATGGAGGGCATACTGTGGAGCCACAGCAGCAGGCTTGAGTCTGGGACAGGTCTGAACATGACACTTGGAGCAGACCTGCAGGAGCTTTGGGCTGGGGCAAACAAAGCAGGGAGTTACAACTGACTTGTACCACAGATGTTCTGGGAAACTGCTGCTTTGGAGAAGCCTCAGAGATCCTCTGACAGAAAAGCAGTGTTGTTCCTATCATTGTGGTTTTGAGACACTCCAGCACTTCCTACCTATAGTTCTTCATTTTTCCCAGGTTACTTTTGTTTCTTTATATAACACTGCTTCTGTGCTTACAGCTTCCTAACAGCTGCTGAGAAGGGCAGCATAAACCCACAAGGAGCAGTTCTCTTTAAAGCTAGATAAGCATGTGTGTGTATGCTTGCAAGATGCATGCTGTTTTACTCACAAAGTCACTAAAATGGGGGCACTTGTGAGTCAAATGCCCTCAGAGGTCAGCACAGCCAGGGGATGAGGGAATGAAAATGAAAACTGTCTCACCAGTTAAACTGCAAGAAATCCCAGAATTGTTTAGGTTATAAAAGACCTTCAAAAATCTGTGTGTCCAACCATTAACCTAGCATTGATGTGTCCACCACTAAACAATGTCCCTAAGCACCCCATCTATGTATCTTTTAAATACCTCCAGAGATGGTGACTCCACTTCCTTGGCAGCCTGTTCCAATGCTTGACAACCCTTTTGGTGAAGAAATTTTTCCTAATATCCAGTCTAAATATCCAGTGTAAATTGAGGCTATTTCCTCTTGTCCTGTCACTTGTTACTTATAAGAAGAGACCATTCAGCTGCCAGCTGGATCCTGCCAAAACAGCTCTTCAGCAGCCAGAGCTGCCTCAGACATGTCAGCAGAGTTTCTCAAATACCTGCTGCCCACGAGTGTGGGAGAAATGTGCCCATCCATGTTTAAATTCTGGTGCCAAAGCATGTCTGTCCTCACTACTGTCCAGCTCATTGGTCCTCCACAGACACTGATGGCTGTATTCAGGCTGGCACGCAGCTTGTGTGCAGAGGATGAGAGGCCTAATTTTAGATCAAGGAATGAAACACTGATCTCAAAGGTCACTGGATGGGACCAAATCCCAGCTGGCCCTCAGGATGGTAGCAGCATCATGTTTAGACCTGGCCAGACTAATCAGGATGTCTTTTCATTGCAGTTGTTCTCCCCCAGCCCAGGCACCTTCCCTGCCCCATGTCTTACTGCCTAGGGCCAATTCTTTTTGCCCAAGAGGAAAGGCTGCCCATGAACTCCCCACCAGCTTGGGGTGGAAAGTACTGAGGGAAAAACTGAGGAAAGCTGCAAAAGTAGTGCTTCTTTTTGAGGTTTTGATATCAAGACACCAAGAAGTTCTGTTTTGACTTCCTTTTTGAGTCCTCAGGGTTGGCTCATTGCTGTTCCTGAACTCTCTCCTAATGTGTTATTCATGTGTGTCCAAGCAAATTCAGGCTTGGTGAGTGGCACAGAGGGAAGTTTCCAGGGGAAATCCAACTGGCTATGACGTCTCAACAACCTGTGTTTCAAACCCTCTGACTAAGTAAGGAACTCATTGCTTATCCTGCCCTGTTGAAATCAACAGAGTTGTTACTATCGACTTTACTGGCAGTACAGAGAGGCTCTTCATCTCTTTGTAAATAGCGGCATATTCCTGAATGAGATTTGCAGATCTCCTGACTGAAATTCCCACTGACCTTGCAACAAAACATTCCACTTTCCTCAACAAACATACTGCTGACTCTTCAGGGTGATAACCTTTTTTTCTCCCCCACCTCTTGCCCTGGCAGCGCCTGCACCACTGGTCTGGGTAAGCTGCTTTGTTCATATTTGCTCTCCTGGGAGTTGTCCCAGCAGCACTGCGGCCAGAAAATGGATTCTTCCTAAATCACTTCAGCATCAGATGAGGTGGTTGTATTTCTAACACCCCCATCACAGTACAGAGGCTCAGCTCTAAGGTAAATAAAGATGAGTGATGGATAGGAAACTGCATATTGGAATGCCTACATCAAGGGAGTATTTAAAGGCAAGTCCTTCTGTGTGCATTTTGAACTCTTTCAGGCTTCTGCCTGTGTTAGGAAAAAGCAGCTTCACTTGTAAGAGGTTGAAAGGGCTGCTACGTATAGTATTAAGATTGTTTTTTTTTTTTTAAACTATGGAAAACAGTATTCCTTTGAGGATTCTATTTGGTACACTCCATGCAAGCATTGTCCCAGAAATAGAGCTATAACAGCAACAAGGCAATCCA
Source organism: Melanerpes formicivorus (assembly GCF_026170545.1). Classification (NCBI taxonomy): domain Eukaryota; kingdom Metazoa; phylum Chordata; class Aves; order Piciformes; family Picidae; genus Melanerpes; species Melanerpes formicivorus. Next base: position 2,939,562 of record NW_027142400.1, on the reverse strand, counting down.
TTTTTCTTGTCGTGACTGAAACAATGGCATCTAAATCCACACACAAATGCCTGAGGTTAACTGATTGTGGAGATGTAGCAGTTGTTATTTGCAATGGATTGCGAATAACACTGGAAAATTGAACAATATTGCTGGGAGTTTTCCTGCCTCTCCTTAGGCAGTTCTGTTAACTCAGGATTTTCTCCTGCTCTGGATGTTTAATAGAACAAAACTAGGCATCTATTCAAGTATTCTGGCCCTGTCACAAGCCAAAAAAAAAAAAAACAAGAGTATTTTTTTAACATTAACTCACTCAGAAGAAACAAAGTTGTACTGCTTCGGTATTTAATCGCTTGCAAAAGGCATTTTGATAGAAATGAGAAATTCCAGACCTAAGGGTTGAGGCCAGATGCAGAGGAAATGGTGTGTTCAGTCCCTTCTCTGTTGGCAGTGCTGACACATCACATATGGGACTCCACCATGGAGCCTCCTGGGAGGCGCTCTCTTTCAGTGGCACATATTGTCTTCACCACAATGCCAGGTGCTGTCATGACAAGGTCATGCCCAGCCTGGGAAGGTGCAGCAAGCTACTCTGATAGAGTGGTCAGCACTGAAAGCTCTCAAGGGTGGTTGTTTTGGGGTTTGTGTTAGTTTTCTTTTTCTTTCTTCTCGTACAGAGTCATCTGTTGGTTAAAATTTAGACCACAACTTGGTGCATGGATCTGTCTTATCTTGTGCTGGGGCTGAATTTGGCTCTGTGCTATTTGGTAGTGAAGAAACGAGCAAAAGCCATGTGGTTAACAAAACCAGGAAAAGGACTGGTGTTCTTTTTTTTTTTCTTCCTAAATAAAACAGAGCTGCAGAGAGGCTTTTCACATGTGATGCCACAAAGCTGCATATCCACTCTTAGGGCCAGAAGCACTCCTGAGATAGTCAGGGATGCAAGGCCAGAGCTGTATGGGTACCTCCTTTCTCCCAGGGCCATCGTCACTTGCTGGGCAGAGACGGGTGGAAGGCAGGGCTGTGGGCTCAGTCAGGGGCAGGAGATATATGGGATGAGCAGTACAAATTATTTCTCAGTGCTTTCCCTCACTTCATCCTTCCATTTTCTCTTTCCCCTTCTCCGTATGCCACCAGGACCCAGTTCATCATCTGCAGAAGAATTTCCTGCATCCTTCAACAACCACAGTCAATTGTGCCTCTGAATAACAGCTCCTCCCCAAACTTTCTGGGAGAGCTTGTTACCACAGGCAAATGGAGCCTGGCCTCTTGGGCTGTCATTTTTCTCCATGCCTCTGCTGGAAGACAGTACAAATGTCATGCTGGGCAATGGTCTTTATTCAGGAGGATGACTAAAGGCTGCTTAGCGAGAACACACAGAGTGGATTCAGCCTTGTGGGAAAGCGGCACTGTGTGCTTTTGCTACTGCTTTGGAGGGCTCAAGGCCTGTTTGTTTAAAGAGCTCTCAAGATAAAAGTATGTGTAATGCATTCTTGCACTTTAACTGGGACTGCAAGGGGAAAATGACAGTGTGCAAATGACACGCTTTTGGAGACAAAAGCTACCAGCTTTTTTGGCTTTTCTCCTCAATGAATCCTTGATGACTAATTCCATGATTACCTCTTATCTACTCAGTGAGCTTTTATTTAAGGCAGAGTTCCTTCAGGAAACATTTTTTTTCCCAGTTTTGGAAAAAGTGAAGTTATGAGTTCCCTCACTCAGGAAACAATCCCCAGCTTTCTGTGCCTTGCTCAGGATACCCAATTTTTATGATTACTTTGATATAATTTTTTTTAATTTCAGTTCTGGGATTACCTGTAATGTGTGTCAGCAGAAAATGCTATTGGAGGTGTGTGTGTGAAGGCAAGAGAAACTCCCTGGTCTTGGTCTTGCTGTTGGCACTGTGGACCACTGAGGATGCTGCCCCTTGTTGCAGGCTGGCATCTGAAAGTAAAACAGTCCCCGGGACTGGTTATGGCCCCATGGTCCCCCACATCACTACAGCCCTAGAAGGGCACATCTCTTGCAGTCATCTGCCTAGCCTGCTGCTAAATGCCACTGACAGTATGGACACCACTCTGTCCTTGGAGCTTCTGCCCCATCAACACTAGTGGCAGTTTTTCTGCATTCTACTTGCATCTGCATGCTGTAGCAGAAGCTCATTTCTCTATGCCTGAACTCCACAGAAAATGGAGGAGAGATTGTTCCTTGCCTTTTGCAGCAATTTTTTTACCCGACTGGAAGATGGCTATCTGTGATCTGTGCCTTCCCTGGACGTACTTTTTTAGTCTGTAGACAGAAAGAAGTTGAAGACCATTGCTCCGCAATGTCAAGCAAACCTCTCTTTCTCTGTGGATGCAGTTTGCAAGACCATTCATTTTTTCTGTGCTTTCTGTGATTATCAGCACCTTTCTCTCAGCTACAGTTCACCAACTTCTTTCAAGGGGCTGAGTGTAGATGGGGGATGTCTTGGCAAGTTCTATAGCCACCCCTTTCTACCTTCCAGCTTGATTTGTTTTTCCTGTACTGGGTAATACTGTTCTCAAAAAAAAAAAAGAAAAATAAAGTAGTTCTGCCTTGCCTGATGACAGTGACCTCACAGTCCTGGGAACCAAGGCATGATCTTGCGTCCTGTAATAAAGCCCATGGCAGCTCCTCAACACCATGCTCATTACAGAGTTCAGGCTACAGTCCTACTCATGCTGCCACACACAATTTCATGCATGGGCAAATATGAACTATGCCTGATTAGATGTCTTGGGACTTAGATGCTCATGTTGATCTGCCATTCACTTTTTCTGCCTCATGTAGCAGGAGGTGTAATCTCTGTGCAGCCAACAGAGAAACTCTTACAGAGGCATTCTGAGAATCTCACTTGGGCAGTAAAAATATTCAACTTCCTTTTCCTGGAGGTTTCTCTGCTTTCTGTTGCCCCTTTTCTAGGATAATATATTTGACTGACTTGATACGAATTTACAGATGTGAATGGAGAGTGCTACACTGGAAGAGTATTAGAGGGTACTTGCAGTGCTCTGTACCCTGACAGAGGGTACAGAGCATGACACATGAATACACAGAGACAAAGTTTGTTTGCTCAGTGTCTTCAGGCAAACAGTTATGTGACTGTGTGACTAGTTCTTGAAAAGTTAGACAATTTTTTCCACACATTAATTTTTATCAGTCTTTGCCTTTCCCCAACACTATCTTATTATTGCAATAGTGAATAGCCGAAACATGTCACATCCAAGAAATGCTCCAGCAATCTGACTGATCTCTTGCACAGGTTTTATGGGAGAGGTGAGCTAATCCCAGTGTGGATGTCATGTAATTGTTAGCAAAATCACAGAAATGCTGAGCAGAGTGCTCCTGCATCTGCCCAGTGCCTGGAGAATGAAAAGGACTGGCTTTGGGGCAAGAAATTCAACCATGACAAGACTTCATGGAGAAATATGCAAAATACAGAAGATAAATGTTTGCCAAACACTGGTGCTTTGCAAAACTGTCATATATAATTACCAAAGTATTTAAGCCTAAAACTAATGCAACTTTACTTTTCAAACACCTCTGAGATACTAATGTCCAGACAATTCTTTTCTTCCCTGGCATGTTTGATGGGTAGTATCTGGACACATTGCCCAGCTCATGAAGTGGATGTAACACTACAGTTCACTTCTCACTGAACATCATCAAGATTTTAACCTAGTTGAGAGCAATTTGTTGAAAGATACCACACAGCAAGGAGTGAAACATTATAATACTGCTGCACTAGAAGGCACTTGGGTTTTTTGTGGAATATTTTGACTGATTGGTTAGGATCCTCAGCTCATGGACAATTTCCTGTGCTTTCACTGCAATGTTTTGGAATTGTTCCTTTCTTGCTTGGAGTGAGCCTCTTTTCCGTATTTTCCTTCCAGGAAAGGAAATTTCACCAAGTGAAATTGCTGAAATGATGGCACCCAAAGGCCAGTCTCAGATGGTAAACACCAGCTCATGAGCTACACTGGCTGGAGGCTCGGTTCCCTTTAACAGAGAGTACTGGAAACTCTGCTTTTCTTCCCAAACTAGAAACAAATGGTATTGTGAAACAGCAGAGACCTCTGAAACAAATAAAATATCTGTCACCACCCACACAATGTTGTGAAGTTATGCCAGTTCCCCCACCTCCCCCCTGAAATGCAGTGTTCATCCCTGAGAAACTAAATCTGGAGAGAGCTTGGCTTTTCCATTTCATTGGATACTTTTGAGAAAGGCTTATTCACCAGAGGATGGATCTGCACTGGTAGCTTGGGCCCTGCAGGGTGTCTCCTGGTAAACTCTATCTCCTGGTGGGAAATGTAACTCTGTGCTGGGGTAGAAATAGGGCTGATGGTGGAAACCACAGGGAAACAACAGAGAGAGATAACGGGTAATAAGTGAGCTCCTTGGCACTTCCCTACAAGAGCAACATATTCCACAATAAAGGCCCTGGGAGGCCTTTCTTTGGAATTTGGTCCTAATGAAGACTGAGTGTTTTGCAGAGGACAGTTGGCCATCAGCAGCTCACAACTGAGAGCACAGCCCTTCTTCTCTCCTTGCTCAGGTGCTCTCACAGCACAGATGGAGCACCCTCCACTTTTGGAGGGGATCCTGCTCCCCACCTGCCCTGGAGCTCCTTCTGTGCTTGTGTGGTCACTGGGGCAGGATAGGGACTGAACTGTAGTCTCACCCTAATGGGGTTTGATCTTAAATTGGTTTGCCAAAGGGCAAGCAGCAGGACAGCAGCAGTTCTTAGAGGAAGCAGGCTGTGTTCCTGCTGAGGGCTCACAGGTTTACCAGGCTGCAGGACCTGAGTGTCCCAGGAGAGGCTGTGACACAAGGCAGTCATTGTGCCCAGCTTCCCTCTGTGACTTCAGGGTAGGAACTTGCCTGTATTAGAAAATGTAAACGAAATGCCTTATCTAACCCCAGGGCCAGGTGGCTGGAGCCTGCGTAAAGGCAGCTGTTTTCTGGAGAGACTGCCACTAAAATAACAAGATTGAGGAGCCAGTGTACTTTTAATGCACTCAGGAAAATTTCCAAGATGCCTTGGATCAGAGGTGCATGCAGACAGAGGGAAATTTCTGGTGCACAAAAACTCCTGCCGAGGCTTTGGTGCCTCACATCCTGCACACCTCCGAAAATCCAGTCTTAGATGTCTTAGGCCGGTGCAAAAGGTGAAAGCCTCTTTTTATCTCCCACACTTCATCAATGCTTTTGACACTAAATGTAAATCTCTCAGTGCTGACACCCTTCCCTTCAACTGGGATGGAGGATGGAGCTCACAAGCCCATGGGGGTGTAGTCCAGGGCTTCCTGCTTGCACCACATTCCCAGGACAGGGATGGGGAGCTCCAAAGTGCTCCTGAGCTTTGCACACACAATGGGAGGTACAGGTGGTATTTTACTTTTCCTTATCCTCAGCAAATACAAACAGTTGCCATGTCAAGGATTTGCAGGACTTGTCATCAGCTGTAGTGAGCAAAGATGTAGGGCAGAAAATTCCTCCCAAGATTTCCTGCCTCCAGCTCTCAGTTGATACCTGATGTTTCAAAGTACTCTTTAGAGAAACACATCATCTTGATTGTGGAGGTGCACTCTGCATTTCTTGTTCGTCAGAACAGCTCCCTTGGCCTGTCATCAGTGCCTGCTGCTCACCTGGGCTGAAAATTATGCTGGTACAAACTAGAGCAAAGGAAATGCAAAAGCCTCACCGCTGATGCTCTAAGATCTGCAGCAGAGAAATTAGGGCACAAAGCTACACCATGCCCACATTTATCACATTAATTGATAGACCATAACCATGTATCTGTACAGAGTCTTGGATGAATTCCTGTGGAGGGCAACCTTTCAGGTAAATAGGATTAAATAAAATCAGATTTGCATGGTTGTAGGCTGTTGGATGTCTCTTGCAGTCTCTCCTTCAGGAACTGGATGTAATGCTTTGGATCCCACACAGAATTAAACTTGTAGTGCCCTGTGTCTGTCAACAGGATGATGTTGGTTTATACCAGATAAGGACTCAAGATGCAGCACCATGACTGTCCACCTCACATTAGGTTTCATACTGCCTTCAAATTGTACCAGACTTGTTAAAACACGTTTGTGCACACAAGGAAATGGACTAGTGGCACCATGGCCCTTTTCCCAGAGGAGTCACCTCACACATGGCATGTCTGATTCAGATGTGTCTGCCCACACACAGACACTATGATGGGATGAACAGGTCCAATAGGAATTTTGCAAGGCAGTCCAGGAATGAGGAAAATCTGCTGGAGCACCATCAGGGCTACGGAGTCCATTCTGGAGTACAGTGGTCTGTGCACTGTGTCCCAGCTGTGGGATTTGGTTATCCTCCAAGGTCTCCTCAGAGAGGTTGTGGTTGGTGGGGTCAGGTCACAATGTCGGTAACCTTGTGTGATGCCAGTGTGGCCAGCTGATTCACGGGAAAGGAAATAAGACTTCAGTGCTACCACATCCCTTCCCAAGCTCTGCTCCTTGGTTGCTCAGGGATACTAATTATGAAGGAGGTTCTCACTCTGCTGCTGTGTAATTATGCAATGCACAGTCCAAGCCTTAATATAGCACTGGGTAAACTCCTTCTTCATTTCCCCCTGTTCTCTGAAAGTGACTGTTGGACCAAACAGCGGTGCAGCCTCCTAGCAATAAAATCTGTATGAACATAGGACAAGCACAATGCCTGGGCTGGAGTTGCTGCCTAGGAACTCTCACACAAGGTCGGTGTCCTGGCACATCTTTTGCCTTTGGGTTTTAGACTTGGGGTAGCAAGCTCAGAAAACTACTCCTTTTCCAACAGCAGTCAGAAAGCTGTGTTTGTAGAGGAGAGAAGTGTGGGTAGCAGATTTTGGATTATGCCATAGGAGGAAGGAGGATTCCCACTGCTGACCTGGTTCTGGTTTAGAAGCAGCTGATGACCACAGGGGCATCAATTTCAGCAAAGAGTGTACTGCCCTCCCCAGCATCAGGACTCTTCGGTGTGTGGCAGCTTTGCCGGAAAATTGCCATTCTCCTGGTGTGCCCCAGTCCCCGAAGCGCGAGGACCGCAAGAATGTGGTTCTTGCTGCAGAAACAAAATAAGATCTTGCACAGTCCTGGCAAGCAAAATCAGCTCAGAGGTAAGCAACCAACAACCATGCCAGAGACAGAACAAGCCCATCACAAAGGGCTGGGGAATTTCCCCTCACCCTGCTGGAGGAACCACCAGAGTATTGGTCTGCAGCCTCCCGAGGGTACAGAGCCAGCAGGCATTAGCTCCTACCACCCTCCTGCTGCTGGTGCTTTGGGGAATTTCCTCCTCCATCTCCACACACACGTGACATCTTTTCCGAGTTTTCCCGAGAGGCTGCAGACCTTTTATTTAATGATTATTTTGAGCTGAGTAATGGAAGTGCTAATATTTAGGAAGCTGACAGGCTCTAATTAGATTAGAGATAGGAAAGCCAACTTGGAAACATACCCTGTTCCTGTAATCTCAGTATGTACAAATTCAGCAACGTCTCTGAGAGCTCAGGGGAAGAATTAACAGAGACCTGTTCAGGAAGCAATGCAGGTCCAGTAGGTTCTGCTTCATTTTCTGAATGTCATTGTTAAAAATAATATTGCTCAATAATGGAAAGTCAGGAACTAGATCAACCAAGAGGATGAGCCTAAAAACCTGGCTGTGATCCAAGGCTCATGATAAAAAAGTTCCACAAACCACAGCCTGGAAATTTGTTTTGAAATAGCTAAGCCTGACAATCCACCATTTACCTCCTCCAGTCCTTCCCAGAACAGGCACTGCCTCCTTCATCAGATTAGTCTAAGCCACTGGGATTAATTGTTTTCATTTCCCCCCCCCCTTGTGCGATAGGTGTGTTCACCTAGGGAATTAATTACTCAGGAACAATCACTCCTTTTCAAGACCATGTCTTGAATTTCCCCACACAGATAAGCCCGAAGCATATCTGATCCACTCAAATATACTTATGACATTTTTTATCCTCAGTTTTGAGAAGATGTTTTTTTCATGATTATTTGAGGATCCAGTGTTCTGATCAATTTACTTACTATAGGGTTTATTTTGGTGGTACAAATGTTACCCAGCAGGAGCTGTGTAACCCAGTGCCTTTTTCTGAAATGACTCTGATTAAATGCAATTTTTTGCAAGCTATACCATAGATATTCCTTCTCAATGGTTGGTGGAAGGGCTGTGGAAGAGAATGCAACTTCTGACATGTAGCTGCTTAGCCAGACACAGAGCTAGTCAATTTGTTTACATTTCCAGCAGCCTTAAATTTTGCAGATGCTGCTTTGGAACAGCAAAAGGAAAGTGCAAAAGAACAAATTTGTAATTTATTCCAAAATGTAGTGACTGTGTTGAGACCTTGTCAGAAACTGCAGCTGAACTGTGTTAATGTCTCCTGCACTTTGAGATCTGGGAACAGAGACAAACTATTTGCCCTAAAGCTGGAGCCTGCAAATTGTCAAGCTGGGCTAAGACTAGTGATGCACTAAAAAGCAGCCTGGAGCTTTACAGTGAAACAAGGCTCATTTGCAATTATAAAATGGTATCCAGTGATGGGACACATAGCAATGGTTCAAATCTGCATTACACAGGGTTTATGATGGACTTTAGGAAGTAGTTCTTGACCAAAAAGACAATCAAACACTGGAACAGGCTTCCTGGACAGGTGGCCAGTGACCCAAGCCTGCTTTTGGTCAGCCCTGGAGGGGTCAGTTGCACTAGATGATTGCTCTGGACCTTTTCCAACTGAAATGTCTATATTATATTCTTCTATTCTATTCTATTCTATTCTATTCTATTCTATTCTATTCTATTCTATTCTATTCTTTTAATTTTAAAATGAAAAGGCTTTTGAGGTAACTTGTGTACATTATATGATCCAACAGACATGGAAAAAAGAGAAAGCATACAGACATAAAGAAAGAAAAATACGGTGGGATTTCTCCTGTTGCTGGCACCTTGACTGTGTGGCTGTGTGGCTACCAGCAGAGAAGCTGAAGAGCTTGGCGAAGGCACAGCACAAGCTGGCACTATTTGGGATGGAGCTCAGCAGTTCTGGCACCTGCCATTGCCTGTACCTGATATCTGGATAATCCTCACACAGCTCCTTGACGTGCTCCTCGATCTTGTCTCTTCTGTCCTCCCCAAGGATATTGGCAATGTGGTGTATGGCGGGAAGGAGCCAGCCAGAGTCAGAGCCCTGTGAACGAGGAGGCACAGGGGAATTTCAGCAGGGAGTGCAGCATCTGCAAAATACCTTTTCACCTGCAGCACGGAGCACAACAGAGGGCTGCCTTTACTGGTGTAGGACAAGCTGTCCTGTGGCAGGCAAGGTGCTGCTGGGGGTCAGCAGGGTGCTGGCCGAAGCAGCACTGGGTGGCAATGGCAGCCTGCCCCTGGTAGCTCTGCTGGAGCTTTACTCTGTGCTCCTTGATGCCCACAAGCACCTCAGGAGCCAGACACTGGGCAGGACATTTTGGCTGTGATCTGACACACTGGTTGGATGCCAGAGACTTCCCTTCCTGTTGCCTAATAATTTTGTCTGCCTCTTCTCTGAGAGGTAATCACCTTGGTGGGATTGAGTGCCCTGGACACCTCACTCTCTACAAAATCTGATGTATTAATTAGATTTGGCTTTCCTGAAAACCCCAGACTGATGTTGTGTAGTCACAAAACACACAATCATCCAGAATTTGCTCCCCATCACCCTCCTGTATGCAGTCTTTGTGCCTGAATGGACCTTCTCAACAGACTCTTGTCCCTGACCTCTACTGAGGGCAGGCATCTTTTGGAGGCAAGGTGCATCTTTTGGAGGCAAGGTGCATCTTTATGGCCCAAGAGAACAGGCCCAGGAAGAAGTTGTAACAGGATGAGTGTGATCCCACAGCGTAGGCACTGCACTCAGAGAGCTGCCAGCTGAGCACATAAAATCCAGTGCTGCAGAGCAGCCATCGAGCTGGAAGTCCACACCATGAACCTGCAGTACCATCTCCTTGTTCTCTTTTAAGGACTTCTACATTTCTTGGGGCTTGCCATCTTTGACAGCCTGCCATCTCTGACAGCCTGACATCTCTGTCTCCAGAAAGCCAAGTGGGGATCTTGCACCTCCAGAAAAAGGGCAGCCAGGGTGTTCCAGGAGGGTACTCACTTACCTGATCAATGAACATGTCATTAAGGATTCTGGCTTCCTGGCTCATCTTGTTGCTCACTATCTGCCGTGTCTCCCTGTTTATTTTCCGCCTGGGTCTGATGACCTGTGCAATGTATTCCCTCACCACATACTTATGAATGTCATGTAGAAGCTCCTGGTTAAAAAAAAAAAAGAGGCAAACCTTCTGTTTTTTCTGTGGTTTCTATGCAAGACCACAGCAGTGAGAGAGGCTAGTGGGAAGGGCTTGGGTCTTTAGTATCAATCAAGGGCATAAAGCAGATACATGAAGACAGGACACCATCAGCATGCACTGCCCAGGACAGCTCTGCCACAGTGAGCCAGTGACTCGGCCTCTTGCTGTGGCACAGAACAAACTCAGTGCCCAAGGAAATGTCATGGAAGGACTCCTCACCCTGCAATAGCCCACTATTTTGTGTGGGTAGTTTGACTCCTCAGTAGCAGAGGGGAACATTCAGAATTGTTTTGAAAGTAGGTTTTGATGATGTTTGTAGATTTTAAGTAGATTTCAATAGCTGCTGTCTCCTACCAATTTATTTCACAACTCCAAGGATGTGAAAGGAGCTTATAAACCTGCAACTCATGGAATTGCAATGTTCAGTGGTAATGTTCACCAAAGTTTTTTTTGTTCTTCTTTAAAGAAAACAGTTCCTGTATCTAAACTACAGAAAGGAAAGCTATTGCTTACTCTCATGTGGAAGTGCGGTAATAGCTGAACTCCCCCACATCAGCTGTCTTCACAGTTATAAACAGCCCCCACTGCTGGAGATGAGTCTGCAGGTTGAACCACAGCCTGCAGATGACAGTGGGTCACCCCCACCATCACTGCACTCTGGCATGGGACAAGCCACTTACCTGCCCCTTGGGCTGCCTCATGTGCTGAAGGTGCTTGGAGAACTGTGAGACTGCTGATGCCAGTGAGTCTGGCCTTTCCGTTGCCAAAATCCAGTCCTTGGTCAGGATTTTCTTAAAGAGTGGCTAAAAAAAGACCAATTCACTGATAGAATAATGGAATCATAGAATCATTTAGGTTGGAAAAGACCTTTAAGATCAAGTCCAACTGATAAACTAGCACTGCCAAGGCCACCACTAAACCATGTCCCTAAGCAATACATCTACACCAGGGATGGTGAATCTGCCACTCCCCTGGGCAGTCTGTTCTAATGCTTTACAACCCTATTGATGAAGAATTTTTTCCTGATGTCCAATCTAAACCTCCCCTGGTGCAGCTTGAGGCCGTTTCCTCTTGTCCTACCATTTGTTACTTGGGAAAAGAAACTGACCCCCACCTCACAACAACCTTCTTTCAGATAGTTGTAGAGAGCAATAAGGTCTCTCTTCAGCCCTCTTTTCTCCAGACTGAACAACCCCAGTTTCCTCAGCTACTCCTCATAAAGCTTGTTCTTCAGACCCTTCGCCACCTTCATTGCCCTTTTCTGGACCTGCTCCAGCACCAAAACGTCCTTCTTGTAGTGAGGGGCCTGAAACTGAACACAGTACACAAGGTGTGACCTCACACATACAGGGGGGTAATCACTTCCCTACTCCTGCTGGCCACACTGCTCCTGAATAAAAGCCAGGATATTATTGGCCTTCTTGGTCACCTGGGCACACTGTTAGCTCATGTTTGGCTCTCTGGTGGCACCCATAATGTTCTGACTAGCTGATGTGCTAGCCAAAGGCACTCAGTTGTATGCTTGCTCAGGAGGCTTGATCTGAAAATTACAGACAACTGACAGCACAACCAGTCTGTGTGAAAACATACCAGAAATTAGGTACCAGAAGCATGGAGTGGGCTGTGGGCTGCTTTCTGGGCAGGTGCCCCAGTGCAAACAGGAGAAGCATCACTCCCTGAGCAGGAGATGCTTTAGCATTAAAGCCTTACTTGGGACACCTCATTTCCTTGCTCTGTGCCACCTTCTAATCCACCAGCTATATTTCTTTAGGTAAATAAATATGTATCACCACTGTATGGAAGAATAAACAAATGTGAATGTTAGCCAGAGGAAACTCATGGGTAGAACAGGCTGTGGTGTGGAACCATGTACACTAGCATTATATGGGTTTGGATCAGCTATGGACATGACAATCATTTGGTAGTGAATCTGTTGGAAATCAGCCCAGTAATACATCACTTCTCCAGCCTCCTCTACATGGGAATCAAGATCCTCTTGCTAACAGCTCCTGCAGTGAGCTGTTCTGTACTACCTCCAGACCCATGTGTCTGCCTGAAGTCTCACTGGGATTTTCCTTCTGCTCAATTGCTCTGATGTAGTGGTAGTGGAATAGCAGCTAGGAGCGCTTCCACCTTGATGCCTCATGGTCACTGATGATGTGGGAGTGATGGCACCATTTCCCACTTACCCTGAGTACAAGGTGCTCTGACCAAGTGTCTTCAGTGGGCTGCTTTCCTTGATGGGTCTCTATAGCTAATGTGCCTTCACGTAGGAACACCGCAGCATCTGCTAAAGGCTTCTGGTTGCTCCCAGAAGAGACTTTCCTAACAGCCATTTTCAAAATATCTCTTCTCTGGCACATTCCCTTTGCACTTTAGGCTCCTGACAATCTCCTTCCCAATTATTTCCCCAACTCATGCCTTTCTGCTGTGCTCCCAGCCTGCTGGAGGGCTGTTTAGAAACTGCTTTGCCTCAGCTGCTCTCAATTCTCATGGCATTTCAGCTCTATTGCTCAATGCCTTGGCTTGCCTCCTGCCTTGCCTGCTCCTTAAGCTCCCAGACAAGATCTGCTGTCACTGGAAAGTCCCCTTGGCCGGGCTGGCTTGGCTTAGACTGGAGCAGTTGAGTGACTGCCTTGGTTTCTGAAAGTTATGCTTGGTCATTTAGAAAATGAATTGGGATGAGTGAAAAGAGATGAGTCCAAAGCCTTAATTTCCTCCATGTTATACCAGCTAAGGGTAGTGACCCCCAGCTGGCTGAGAGCAGGAAGTCCCATCTACAGGACCCCAAAATCACAAACTCCATTGCAATATGTTGTCTTTTATGCCTCTTAACAGAAGTTGATACCAGAGCTTTATCAGCTGATACCAGAACTTCAGCATTTTCATGCTGAAAGAATCAGTCTTTCTTCACCATAGAAATAGCCTAGAAAAATCACCTCTAGCAGAATGAATTCTGTCCTGTCTGAAGAGGTTGATAACAGATTGTGATGGCAGATCTATGATTAAGTAAATCAAAGTCCTGAAGAATACAAATGTTTTGTAAAAATGAAAAATGCCCCATCAGTGGAGTCCAGCTGACTTCCCTGGTGCTTTGCCATGCATAAGGTTTACCCCCACTACTTTGCCTGAGAAGCTGGAGGTCACTAAATACCTTTTCCTTGTGGTTGCCATTGTATTAAAGTAAACAGCTTGACAGTATATCATGGCTCCTAGTGAAAAACTCCCAGGATGCTGGAAGTGTTGCTCTGAGTTAAGAAGAGTTTCTACACATGTCATGTGGGAGGCATTCTGGTGGGACCATAATGTTTGTGCTGCAAAATGAGCCCCAGGTGGCAAGACAAGGGAAGGGCCATGGCCCTCAGCTACTGCTGTGGTCCTGCACATATTTATATTTACAAAATAATCACAGAATCACAGAAAACATATAGTTGGAAGAGACCTCAAAGATCACATCCAGTCCAACCCTAGACCGAGTTTAGGGTCAATCCTAAACCATGTCCCTAAGCACCAGGTCCACATGCTGCTTAAACACCTCCAGGGATGGTGACTCCACCACTGCGGTCCATTCCAATGTTTGATAAATCTCTCTGTAAAGAAATATTTCCTAGCATCCAGTCTGAACCTCCCCTGGTGCAGCTTGAAACCATTTGTTTCAATGTGGCCAAGATTCTCTTACCTGTGATTTTGTTCTCAATTTATCTAAAAAGATATCCGTGAAGTTCCTTGTCAAACCTGCCAAAGTCTTCTCCAGTTCCCCAGTGTTGACTTTAAACACTGTTTTTAACCCTGACCTAAAGAGAGAGATGGCACCAATAGGTTAATGTTAAACTGTAAGCCATTACACTGCTCTAAGCATTTTATCCAGATTGGCATCTTAGGCAATATTTCCAAAAGAAATTCCTGTATCCAGTACTTCCTTTTGGAAGGATTTAATGTGTGTAAGTAATGACTTATTTTACATTCCTATATACTGAAAATTAATCACAACCAAGTAACTGTGACTAAAAAATCACCTATTTCCTTATCAGGTGGGATAGTTCAACCACAAGGAGCAGTTGCATAGGCTGGTTACTTTTCCACTTGAGTGACACTTCTGCTGAACGATACCCAGTGAGAAGCACTGAGGGGTTTATGGTGTGAGAGTGAAAGCCAAAGAAGGCAAAGATGCCAACTCTGCATCCCCTGGAGCCCAGCTGACTCACTCCATGCAGCAACTACTGGCAAGGGCTGGTACAGTGAACTATGGAGGTGGAAACCTCTGGAATTTCCTAGGAATGGTGTGTGCTTCTGCAAGGCTTCTTACTAATGAGGAAAATACAACTTCTGACGAGTTAATGAAATCACCAGCATTATGTATGGGGCATTGCAAGTTTCTGGCTTTTTCCTCACTTTCCATCCCTGCCCTGCTGTAACATGTTCCAGGGGCAACCAAAGTAGTACCACCAGAATGCTAGTGGTCCCAAAATGTTCTTGGTTGTGCTACATCCACTACTGTTGATCACAGAGAACAAGTTCCTGCCACTGTACACTAGCTAGTTTATATGTCTGAGGCTGTCCGAGCAGCAGTACAAAACACACAACAGGATCCCTCTTGCCCCAGGCTGAGGGCTCAGGTCCATAACTCCTGCTGAACATTTGAAGTTTGTGTCCAGCATCCACAAAATCATGCAGTTACGTCATCTGCCTCTGCCCAGCAACTCATTACCCTAGGCTGATGAATGTTTAACTCGACTCGGGAACAAACACAGCGAAGCCAATCTACCGCTCAGACACCTGCCAGCTCCCTGCCTGACGATGGCTTCTCCTTCACCATTCCCCGGCAGTGAAGAGCAATTTTCCACAGGGGCAGGAGGAGGCAGAGAAAGCCAGCTCCCAGCGACGTTAGCATTGCTGGAGAGATCGTGCCATCTAGAGACTTCCCGACGGTAGTGCTCGCTGCTGCTGCCGCCATCAGCTCCTGTGAGAAGCCCTCTGCATCCCCTGAGTAATAGTATGGCGTGTAGCACCCCTGCTGCAATGCAGCTGCATGGGCCGGAGGTAACAACCCAAGATTTTCGGTAGCCAGACTTCAGGTGTTAGTCCTGTGTGGATTAGCTGGATTGGCCTCCAAAGCACTGCATCTGCACGGCAGGGATGACCCCAGATGCTGAAGAGCTCCTGGGCTTCAATGGACTGTGTCCTCATGTGGCTGCAGATTGTCCCAAGGGGGCAAATGCTGTACAAACAGCACCAGTTCCTCCAGGCACTGGCACTGGAGCACTGCTGCAGCTGTAAGGGCAGCTGTAGGGTGGGAAGCGCAAAGTCATCATAGCACCAAGCTGAGGGAGCAGATGCTGGGACACAGACTGACTGGCATTGTCCTGCATACAGGGAGAGTGCCTCTCTCCTGCAAGCACTCTGTGGCAGGCAGAGCCAGTGGGCATATCTGTTCATCAGAGACCTTGTCAGTGCATGCCTTTAAATAACTAATTCATAACACATGCAAAGCCCTAGAAGCTCCTGCTGCCAGCAGCGATGGCAGGAGTTTATTTGCAGGTTGAGTGTTTTCAAAGAGTTCCCTCCAGCCCAGTGCCAAAAGCAGCCTTCAAACTGTGTTGTTGGGTTTATACTGCTAACCTCCAGAACCAAAAAAACCCCAAACCCCAAACAAAAACACGGGAAAAAAAGAAAAAAAAAAAACCAACAACCCACCACCAACCCCCTCTTCTCTGAGGTTGAAAATACGGCCTGAAAATTAATTCAAAGCTTTCATGCAAGCACCAGATCCAACCCCACTTTTTTCTTTTTGCTCTTGTGACTTTTATGTGCCTCTCTCAGGGAAGATTGCCCCATGAGGAGAGAAAGGACTGGAGGCTGACCTCCCAGCAGAGCACCCCAGGAAACCTTAGTCATTGTTTTTATGGTAGTTTAGCCAGATGTTCTCTCCCTCCCATACCCCAGCAACACTGCAGCTCATTTTGCAGGTGGTAGACTTACACCAGATCATGGAAGCTGTTGATGTAGGCAGCAAAATAGGGTGCAAAGATGGGGCTGTCCTGGGCAGTGCTCCATGCTGAAAACTTCTTCCCAAACCTGTAGGAGAAGACAAGCAGTTAACACAAATGGTGAAGGGACTGAGTATGGCTCATCTTCTGTGTGCACTGCAATGGCAGGAGACACTGGTGGCTGGCCCAACTTATCCCTTCTGTACGTGGACATGTTTTTCCCAGCTGTCATAACATGCATGTGCATCAGAGTGGAATAGATGGCAGATAATTATGTGTTTAGGGTGTGCTTGCCTGAATGGGCATGCAGCATGTCTGGAGACATACCAGGGATCTTGGTGTGTGGAATCCATGACTGTTCCTCATACTGAGGGATTAACTGTGGCTGTGGTACTCAGGCTCATCAATCTGGTTCTTCATTTATCTGGCTTTTAGGACAATGTAATATGTGCCCTCTTACCAAAAATAAATAAATAAATAAATAAATAATCTGCTGGTTGATTTTACAACAGAAGGTAGATAGGAATGAGAGAGCACACCTATGTTTCCCTTCCATACTCTCAGCCTGGTGTTAGGTAGCTGTTTTCTCTGTAGCAGGTGTTCTACAGAGAGGTCTGCACTGCTCAGGCAGGCATTGCCTAGTGGACCCATTCTTTGTCAAGCTAAAGAAAACTACTCAGGCTGGCCTCAGCCACTTGCATCTCAGTCTCATTTAAGAAAAAGCTTCAGTTTCAGTGACATTTTCATCTGGGAGCCCTTACTGCCCCAGCTGACATTTTACACCCATTTTGCTGGAAAAAAAAATAAAAAAGGAAAAAAAAAAATTAAAAAACACTAACACAAATAAAATAAACCCACAAGGAAAGATGAGGAAGAAAAAAAAAAGCTAAGAAAAAAATAATTGAAGAAACCCAAACAAAACAACCAAGAAAAAAAAAACCACCAAAAAAAACCCAAACCCCAGAATATCAGTAGTGTCTTTCCCTCAAAAACCTAGACAAACTTCAAGGTCAAATAGCTGGTTTGAACCACCTTGCTTGCTCTGGGTATGGCAGACAGCTATACATCTCTGGTCTACAAGAGCTGAGGGCTCAGAAGGGAAAGTGTTGCCTTTAGTGCACTTTGGATACCTGCAATGCCCTTGGTTCATGATCAGAGAAAGCAGTATTTGGGCCCCCCACCCTCCTGCAAAATGTCTATTATCAAACACCCTGCTCAGCTCCTGCCAGAAGTGTGGAACTTCAAATGTTAATGCAAAATGGGTTTTAGAATAGAATAGAATAGAATAGAATAGAATAGAATAGAATAGAATAGAATAGACCAGACCAGACCAGACCAGACCAGGTTGGAAGAGACCTTCGAGATCATTGTGTCCAACCTATCATCCAACACCACCTAAACAACTAAACCATGGCACCAAGCAGCCCATCAAGTCTCCTCCTGAACACCTCCAATGATGGTGACTCCACCACCTCTCCAGGCAGCCCATTCCAATGGGCAATCACTCTCTCTGTGTAGAACTTCTTCCTAACCTCCAGTTTAAACCTCCCCTGGCACAGCTTGAGACTGTTTTTAGTCTTGCTTGGAGCTGATTAACGCTGAGCAGCCTTTCTCTTCTGCAGATCGTTGCTCAGGCAAACAGCCATGAACCCTTCCCAAAACACAGCCCCATCAGAGGCGTTGGACAGCATGTCACGTGCTGGCACCCTCTGCAAGCCAAAAGTCTTCCCTGAAGCATACCAAAAGCATGTCATGCAGGGTAAGATCTGAGACCATAACTTGGTGGGGACTACCAAGCTACCAAGCACAATATTTCATCAAAGATGCAGGGTCTTGTGTCCTTCAGACACTGGGTACATTTGAAAAAGACTCAGAAGACAGCCCAGCTTTATGTTTTGCTGAGTGTAACAGAGAGGCTCCCATCAGTCATTTCTATGCCAATAGCCAAGGGATGCAGGAGAAAGCCCTCTCAGAAGAACACAACTAGATGACATTTTGTGCAAGCAGGGTCTAGGTGGTCCATAACTGATGCTTCCTTGTGGGTGCATCACCCTTCAATGCCACAAAAGTCCTGGATGGATGGGACCACAGTGGTCCCATCCCTTTCCAGCCAGCATCTCCTTCCTGGAACTCTGACCCCAAATTTTGGGACTTTGAAATGTCCTATCTAGATCTGTTTGTGGCTTCCTCCACACTATTTTGAAGCTTGCTCACTATGTGACTTATTGTGATCTTTAATTCTCCCAGAAGCAGGCTTGTGCCTGCTTGGTGCCAGCATCTGGCCCAGTACATGGACCTTTTCCCTACTTTTTTACCAATGTAAGATTCATTTGGAAGGAATGTGCTGCCTGGAGCAGTGGTGACCTTGGTATGAATTCATGCAGTTCTGCCAGGCACAGCTCAAGCATTTTAATTTCCAAGCTTCTGCTGATTGCTCTAGACATCTTCATGTGCTCTCCGATGATCTAGAAAAGAGCATGAAAAAACTCCAGTGGATGAGATAAGCATGGGCAAAACATCTTTCACAAGGATCTTGCATGTCTTTGGTGAATAAAAATGGTCCCTCTAGCAAAAGGGGAAATAGCTGAGTTGTTGCCAGGCAGTTTTGACTAATCTCTGGCACCTTTAAAAATAATCATCCAGAATGGACCAAGAGGCACAAACTGATTTGTGACACAATCATTCATCCCTAAGGGCCCTGTGTCCTTCTGCTGTCCAGCATGAGTTAGACGGGGTGCTGACTAGAGCCCAGAGCTGCCCTGGTGCCATTTTCCTCTTTTGGTGGGATTTGCAGGAGGCATAAATCCCCAACCCGAGACCCAATGGGAGCTGAGCTGTTCCTACATCTCCAGGCTAAGAGTGGCTATAAGCACCATCCCTGGGACTCACACGAGATCCCTCCTCAAGAGTGATACCAGGGCTGCACAGAGAATCAGGCATTACCCTATAGTCTTGCTAGTACTGAGGCTCCTCCCTAATTCCCACTCCCACAGCCTTAGCTGCCTCTCCAGAGAGGGGAAGGCTGGAGTTCTACTCTGGTGCTTCCTGAGGCATCCTACCCATTTGCTAATCCAATTCAGACCTGCCTACCCGGTGATCACATAATGTGTGATATTCCTCTATGGAAAAAGAGTCATGGTGGCAGGCAATACTCCTTGATTTTCTTTCTTTCTGTCTCCCTCTCTTTTTTGTTGGTATTATTTAATTGAAATGACTCAACTCTTTGAGAAGGTGCATGAATCCAAACCTCTCCTGGATTTATTACACTGTAGTCCCTAAAGTTAGTAGGAGCTTTTCATTTTTTGTACTGTTTAAACTGGAGTGCCTGTCACAGCCTACGGCCTTTCCATGGCTGCCGCAGCCCTGGGACAAAGTTGCTCTTTCAGCCAAAGGTTTTTTTATAACAAACCTTTTCTTTCTACCTCCCCCCACCCTTCTTTTTTTTTTCTTTCTAATCAAAGAGATTTAAAAGGACTTTTAAAACAGTTGCCTATTATGCCGCTGACACAATTGACAGCAGGTTTAATTTGCAGCTGGAAGGCAAGCGGGAGAGCTAGAAGTTGTAATAAACGGCATTTTCTGCTATAATGTATTCTGCCAGTGCGTGACTAACATAAATTATCGCAGGAGGCGGTACCTCCACCTCAGAAGGTAACCATCCCGTTTCCCTGGAGCCACAAAGCCCCCCACTCTTTGCCCCAGCTAATTAAATACCGCTTGAATATCAAAGGAGAGTGAGGAGTAGTAGAGATTTTCCTTCACTTCTGGATGATCTTCCTTCTCCCACTTCTCTGTGGACTCCATTCTCAGGATGTTTTCAAAATAGCTTCTGATTGTCCCCTAAATGTTAAACAGAAAGGAAATATGCAGCTGAGGACAATGAAGCAAGAACGAGCAATGCAGCTCGCTGTGTTTTGCTCCATTGGCACGTGTGAAAGGTTCGTGTGTGTGGTGAGAGAAGGAAAGAAGAGTCCAAGGTCTTGCACCAGGCCCTGTCAGTCTTCAGAGGGTCTTGGGAAAATTCAAGAGCTGTGTTGTGTGGGGGCAAGGTACTCCCAAATCAAGAAGGAATCATACTCAAGGCAGAGAAATATTGTCAGCTGTTTGCTTGATTACAAAGTCAACCAGCATGTGCAATGCACAAGGTCAGGATTAAAGATCAAACTGGTCCTGTCTGGCAGTACAATCACCTGAGTGGTGGCAGCACTGTTATGTTCTGGCTGATAAATCAATCTTGTTGCTGGTGAAACAAAATGATCTTTCACCAGCACAGTGGAGCAATACTGATTTCATTTTATTCAACTGGGTACATTGAGGTCACCTTGAGTGGTGCCCTGTTTAAGAAATGGTTTTCAAGAAAATGTCTGAGAGCAGCAAAGAGCCAGGAAAACACACAGTCTCACTCAGAGTCCCAGCTGAGGGCAGCAGAAACAGCACTGTAGAAGGGACTTCCTAGAAGGAGCTGACCCATGGGGATGTCCTCTGGTGGGGACATGCCCAAACTTGTCTTGTGGCAAACCTCAGGTGGAAAATGACACACTGTGAAAGTAGCAGCTAAAATGCCTTTACATTTAGCTTTGCAATGAGTTCAATCTGATGCAACCCAGTTATGATCTTTCTGTAAGCTTCTACCATATACTGTTCCTTTGGCTCTGTGATCACCAGGTTCAGGCTCATAGCATGCTTTGGTCCCTGAACTGGCATTCAGGACTTTTTTTCCTTTTGATTAAAGGCTCTTCTGCACGGTGCTGGCAGGACTTGGCACCTGGGCTAGAAATCATAATGTAGCTATCTAAGACCTCTGCCCAGGCCCTGGGGCTTCCGTACTTTCCATGGGTGGTGTGTGGGGACAAGGTCAAAACTCTCACCTTTGCAGACACAATGTAGCTGTTTTTCAGTTTATCCCAATCAGTGGGTGTTAGCAGCAGGGACAGGTTTTCTGTCTTAACTTCTGGTTTGAGATCAGGGTGACCCAGAAAGAGTTCACTGGAAAGATTCAAACCAACAAATTATATTGCCTCAGAGTGTGAGTAAACTGATTGAATATTCATGTGGCATGAGCTACATAATTATTAAGCAGTGATAAATATACTTAAAGCTGAAATTGAGATGCTTGTTTTCAAGCTTTAACAAGAAAATCTTTCCTTGCTATTCAAAATCCTAATTATTCAAAATCAAAGTGATCTGAAGTTCCAGCCCACCTTAGAAATCATGAGACTTCTGAGTTGTTTGGACATTAAAAGTGTTACGAGAATTTACTTTTAAAAATAAACAGCCTGAAGCTGATTCATTTCACTATGAGCTTGTGAAATGCCTCTCAGGGTAATTCCTGTAGCAGTGTGCTGCTTTGGAGTTAGCTGATCTCCTTGGCTCTTCTCTGGTGTCACATCAGGCATTGTGTCAGCCTGTGGGTTATCTCCAGCAAGGAGAGGCAGCAGAGCAGGTCCTGTTCTTTGCAGACCAGCCTCTGGAAGGCATTCCCACACCCAGGACACAGACCATGGCAAAACTGTGACTCCTCTGCAAACGCAAGTGGTGGGTGGACATGCAGCTACAGAGTCTGACTCCAAAGTGCACTCAGCTGATACATGACTTTACCACTCACTTTCCTCTGGATTGCTGTGTAATCAGGCTTGCTGATTAGCAGGGAATCAGGGAAAGGGAGGGACTGCTTTTGTTTATCCTCTGGGGTGAGAAACCTGTTATTAGCCTGTACAACTGAATGTGCTACCCTTGCAATCAGCCATGTTCATCCACTGCATCTTTCAGGGTCATGAAGGTGGAGAGGAGAAAGCAGAAAATATTCATGCACTTAATGAACATTAGACATAAGTTGCAAGCAGTCACCTGATTATCAGGGAACATAACTGCAACATCCTACACACAGCCTGATCATTTGTCTGATACCACAGAAGGTTCCCATTGCCAAACCAGCACTAAGCCCCATGGTTGGGTTTGGATCCAAGTGAGGACTGTCATGTAAAACGTCAGGCTGGTGCATAGTGACTGCTCAGCAGAAAAAAGTTCAGCCTGCTGATAGCATCCCGGAGCTAACGTTCCTGCGGTCACAGTTCAGAGCTCTCAGAAAGGTATATCTGCATGTTCAGAGCATTGCACAGCCCAGCTGCTTCAGAGGTCTGCTGATCATTTCAAAGGACACCACAGAATGAAATACAAACTCTCCATGATTGAAAGGACTAACTCAAGGGTATACCCATGGAGTTTATTCACTTCACTTTCTTATTTTTCACTTGTTTTAATTGTAGCATCAATAATGAGTTTGAGTCACACAATTCATTTTTGAGATGGGTTCCAAGAGGGGATGAAGTCCTTTTTAGAATAGAAAAAATAAATGGTAACATCCCAACCCAACAAGGTGATTGTAAGTGGTGCCCAAAATGGCTGAAGGCTCTCAGTAGTCTCTTTCACAGCAAGTTAAAGAAATACAATGGGGGCACTTTTCTTTGGTGCAGAACCTGGCTGCTGAAAGCTGTTTCTGCTCCAGTCTCCTGTAATGTTGGGGTGCAGGAGAGGTCCCAAGGGCTGAGGACACGCAGGACTTTCTCTCCAGATAAGACTGGCATGGCCACACAAGGGAGAATGGCAATGGGTGGCGGATCATCTACAGGTGCCTGTCTTAGATATCTCTTTTTGTCTGTAAAAAGAGGCAATGTCCAGCAGCACAGTTTTTACTGCTGCTGTAAGAAATTTCTACCTTTACTCCCACACACTCAGGGTGCCCTGAGGATGGTGTTGATATGCCTGCACAACTCCTAGAGCATTTTAGTCACCCCTGAACTTAAGGGAGCATCAAGATATCCTAAAAACTACAGACTTCCCATTTGACTAACAGGTGTGTCTTTGCCGGAGCCTTTGTTTTAATGTGGCTAATTCCACATGACGATGTCTTGGCACCTCCTCGAGATGATTCTGACCCTGGAGCATGGTGGGTAATGTGGACTGTTTCCAAATACATCACAGTTAATTAAACAGGAAGAAAGCAGCACTCCCCAACAGGTCCCTCCCTGTGCCTGGAAAAGTCACTGAGCAGCTGCTTAACCTAGCAAAATATTTGCAGAAAGGTTTACCAGAGCTGCTAGGAGGAGCTTCCTGACCTTGGAGCACAGCAAGTGGGAGATGGAGGGGAAAATGTGAGAGTTTAAATCTATGAAAATCAGCAAGTGCATTATCCACAAACCTTTGTCCTCACCTATTAATAGATTGTCTATCTGGCTGTACTGTAGAAGTGACTGCGTCTCTCTTGCTTGTTTAAACAACTGGCAATAGCCTGGTGCACTCAAAGCACTCTGGCCATGCCACTCTCCAAAGGAGACTGAGGCAGTATGGCAAGCGCAGCATCTTACCTGAGGTAGGTGTTGGCCACCCAGTCAAGCATGGTGTGGAGCTCATTGAATTCCATCAGTCTGTGGGAGAGAGCTTGCAAATGTGAGGCTATGGCCTTGTGAAAAGCCTCCACATATGTGTCACACACTTGGTACTCCTCTGGATAGCACTTTTTTACTGAGAACTTGATTTTCACTAAGTCTTCACTCAGGTGTTTCTGAAGGAAACCTAAGTGGAGATCGAGCCAAGAACTGTCTTCTTCCTTTAATGCCATGGGTACCCTCAGGACTCTTTTTCTAGCACTCTCATTGATAGCTTTCCTCCACTCCTCCCTCCATTTCCTGGGCTTGCCAAGCAAATCTGATCCAGGAGCAGCAGCACTGGCTGTGTTTGGATGAGCTGCTTCTTCATGGGCAATTAAAGTCACCAGGGAGGTCAGCATGGTAGCCTCTACAGTGGGTTGTTCCAGTGTTTCCACCACAATGGACTGTATTGTGTTTGTGATGGAGTTATAAAGCAAATCCACATCCTTGGATTTCCGCACAAACTCCTGTGGATTATCCACATATTTCCCAGCATCTCGTTCAGCGATAGTCTCATCTTCCAAGTACTTGATGCTTGCAAATGCTTCTAAAAGTTGCTTTTTCTGAATAAGTTCATTGATTTCCATTACTGCAGAGAGAAGGGAGAAAGAGATTGGGACAGGGCAGTGGCTGAGGTCTACTGAGTTTCCTGTTTCTTTTTCCAAGCCTTACTGGTTCAAGAACTGCTGCCTATTTGCCAGTAATGTAAGGAGCATTTGCTGTGTGTTGAGGAGATCCAAGAGCACTGCTAGCTTTTGAGGAGCCCCAGAAAGTTCTCATCATCTCCAGCATCAAAACAGATGCTCTGAACAGGAGATCCTACTGTTATGCTGGACATGAGGCAAATATTAAAAGAGGAGAAAGGAATGAACATCATTTAGGCACATGTTGCCACTGCTTCTGGGACATACATACATAAAATTATATGGACAAATTTGAGAGCACTCAAAGAAGATATGATGCCCTTAATTTATGCTCTTGGGCTTGTCTGCACACAGATTTTATACTGTATGCACCAAGTAAGCTGTGCAGTGTAAGAATATCCATAAGAAGACAGAAATGCACTGAATAATCAAACTATTGATGTAGTATACAGTGCATAGAGCTCTGAGTGCTTCTATGGAGCTACAGTGTCTTCTGCATTCAGAAGGGAGGGCCATTGTGCCAATTAATTTTATCTCTTCTAGATAAATCAGTAAAAAAACGTGTGTTTGCACAAGTGCTTGCAGTGAGAGACTGAAGGAATACATTCTGTTCTGTTTATCAAAGTGAGAAAACATCATTTAATCACCATCTAGAATAATTATTCAGGGAGGTGATATTGGGTGCTAAATGGATCTTTAATTTAGCAATACAAGATCAGCCAGCTGGTAGCTGAAGGAAGACAATTGAAAGGCAATTAACCATTATGCAGCTTCATCTTGCACATGATGGAGTCTCCATTGCTTGCCATATTTATCTCAGGATGAGATGTGTTTCTGACAGAGCTGATCTTGTCTAGGCCAATCAGGAATTATTTGGCACAGGATGGGCCTTATTGTGTAATTCTTCAGTTTGTTTATTGCAGGACATGAAAAGGGCTTATGGTAATGCTTCCTGTCACTCCTCATCAATGAACCTTTAAGGACTAATAATGTTTATGAGATGGTCTCAGAACCAGGTTACCAGCCTCACAATATATCAGTGCAAAGCAGTAAATAACTTCATGGCCCATGAGAGCAAATTATAGCAGTGAGGTAATGTCAGCCCATCTATCTGATCTCCATGACATCCTATACACTAGATCAAGAATTCCTTTCTGGAAATTTAAGCTGAGGAAGGGTCAACCCATGTCTCCTGGTGGATTCATTGTACTTCCTCTGCCATGAGAAGGTGGAGGAAAACAGGACCCAAATCAAGATCAAAGTCATTGCAGTCTGCCCACACTTAGGGAAAGGTGAGAGCTATGCTGAAGATAGTTAATATAATTTGACTAAGACCTATCTGTATAACACTGACAAAACTCATAAGAGTAACAAGCATGAGGAAAACAAAGAACAAATATATTCAGAACCATTGTTGTGAGAACAGCTGGAAAGTCAGTGTAAGAGAACAAGGTATCTGAAGCTGCATTTTGGCAAGGTGGTTTCTAAGTTAGAAACCAAGGTAGAGATGCCAAACCAGATCACATCCAAACCATATTTTTTTTTGCCACATCAAAGCATTGCATCAACTTACCAAGAACAGTCTGGGAACCATTAGACTGAGAACTTCAGAGGTGCAATGCAGGCAATAGTGTAAGAATAGCCCACATTACAGTACTAGATACTGTCAGAACAGCAGCTCCCAAACTGTGCTCAGCAGACAGGTGATAATGATATAATGGGTGACACATCTGACAGGTTGATAGGTAGGTAGTTGATATGGTTAAACTAATGCTGTTGAGGCTACAGAGCAGCATAGAATCAAAGAATCAACCAGGCTGGAAGAGACCTCCAAGATCAGCCAGTCCAACCTATCACCCAGCCCTATCCAATCATGCACTAAGTGCCTCATCCAGTCTTTTCTTGAAGATCTCCAAGGATGGTGACTCCACCACCTCCCTGGGCAGCCCATTCCAATGGCAAATTGCTCTCTCTATAAAGAACTTCTTCCTCATATCCAGCCTGAACCTCCCCTGGCACAACTTGAGACTGTGTCATTAACAGGTAACCTACCTATGCTGGGCTGGGTAACACCCCAAGGAGTTTGTCTTGGGCCCAAGACATGCAAAGTGCAAATTACTTGTAGGTTACACATGACCTGCCAAGCAAATGACACTGGTGGTTTTGTTTCTTACCTGAAAGAGGTTTTCCTAGAATGGGCTCTGCTGCTTCTATCTTCTCACCAACCTCCTCCACACCATTGCAGATTGTGGGTTTGTTCTCAGAGTTCTTGGCGAATCGCAGAGAAAGTCGTTTTCCTTTCCAAGCGCCTGTATCTTCCTTTCCTTCCTCTTTGTTCAGACTTCGTTTTGATTTCCGAATGCTTAACATTGTTTTAAAACCTCTTTCAATGAGCCCAATGCCTCTGCCATGGAAAGGTGGGCTGCTCGGTTCAGAAGGAACCTCCATCTTTGCCTCACTTGCACTGTTTGTCTGAGAGACTGGTTCTGAGGTCACACTCTTTGGGACTAACTCGGCATTTCCATTCATCTTGCCTTTCAACAACGGGCTTTACAAGCAGGTTGGTGGTAATCACTGAAATGCATAAATTGGCAGAATTAGATGAGATGTTCTTAAAAGGGTGTTACTGTATTGACAAAGTCAGCCCTGGGCTGAAAATCTGGCCTAATGCAAGGACTGAGGAATTTGTTCTAGCCTGTAGCTCCTGAAACAATGTTTCTACTCACAGACACCGAGCTCCGGTCTGGTTTTAGCTCTGGAAAGCTCTACTTAACAGCGTAAATGAGGCAAGTGAGAGCTTTTCTCTGGTGTCAAGGAATCACTAAACATCAGAGATGTTGAAAATTGTGTAAACATAGAGTTTTGATTGGTAACAAGGTACATTTTGGCTTTTGTTTCTTCTAGGCAGATTTCCAGCCGTGTAGGAATGATAACCTTTCCTGAGTCTCACTGAGACCTTGCCACTTTCTGATGTGGATATGGCAACTTTCAGTCATGCTGCTGCTTCTGCCCTGCTCAGTCCCTGACCTACTGCTGCTGGAAGGTGGCCCAGGGGTGAGTGGTCCTTGGTGAGTGACTGAGCTCTGCTCTAGCCCCTACCATCGAACCCACAACAATCTCAGCACTCTGAATTGTCATGGTTACAGTGCAGGAGGCTGTATGGTACAGTAAGAGTTCACACTACTCATTCTGCCTCAGAGGACTCTATCCTGGCTTGCTGAGAATGGATATTTTGAGGGCCAAGACAGCCCCTACATGAGCTACAGGGTCTGCTGCAGAAGTTTTCATATTTCAATAGAAGTGCTCCTGTCATTGTTCTGGGCTTTAGTCACAAACTCTGCCTTGCTCAGCTCCTGCCCTGCTGCAGACAGAGTAGTTCCCCCCTAGCCTACCCTGAGAGCTGGCATAGGGGTTTTGCTTTCCATGCCTTGCAAAGGGCTCTCACCAGGTCACCAGCTAACACAACCAACTCATAGAGATGTTGTACATTGCAGAGCTCTGATGATGGGAAATGCCACACTTCCCCACAGCAGGCTCAAGGCAGCTCAGTGATCAATTTATATAATTTAAAATCATTAGAATCAACTCTTGCTTGAGGACACCCAGGACAGGAACTACCTATCTCAAGTATGCCCAGCTCGCAGAAACCAGTGATTGAAATATGATTGCAGTGAGCAGACATGTTGGCACTCTGGAAACAGATCTCATTTGCCCTTGAGCTGAGTTTGGCCAGAGATTTGCTCCCTTGTGCGTGTTTCCTTCACAGGCTATGAAGTGCGGGAACTTCCTGTGGGTTTGCTGAGCTGCTTGCACAGTGGGGCTCAGACCCTGCATCACACCCTCTCAGGGGACTATTTAATCATTCATTGCCTTGCTCAGGAGCTCACCCCAGCACAGCCCATGCAGAGGATGGGAGGGAAAGAAGGGCACCTAATTTTCCAGGGATTTCAGTAGGAAGTGCACTTAGTCACTAGCTCAAACCCTGCATAGGAGCTCTGTGGCCAGAGTGGAGCATCAGAAATTATTAAAGAGCTGAACTGTGTAGTGGAGGGAGCCAGAGAAGAAGGACAAAAAGACATGAGCCCACAGGCAGGGCAAGAGAAGGAATACACACCCCAGTACGGACTGAATCGATCCTCTCTGCAGCAAGCTGGGATAATGCAGGTGTGATCCACAGAAACTGATAGAGGCTTGGTGCCGCAGGGAATCTCAGGGAGCTGTGGTGTTGGGTGAGCAGCTCTGAAGGCCAGAGGTCGTGATGAGTTTGTCCGCTTCAGCTGACTAGCGGACCATTCCACACACCTGTATTGGCTGAGGGCTTCCTTCCAGGAATGGCGCTGTTCTCCATCCTCCTTTGTCCTCTGGAAAAGGGTGGTGGGAAGTGCTAAAAAAGATGTGTGTGTCCCCTGCTCAAGGCCTTTGCCTGTTTGCTTCCGAGGAGAGACTGCAGCACTGTTTCACTTTCATTAGACCTGGGCACTTTGGAAGAAAGGAAGAGGTGGGGGAGAAATGCTGAACAAGTGCCAAGAATTTAAGGTTAAATATTTACTCTGCAGACCAGAGACTCAACAATGGGGTGAGCTGCTGGGCTGAGCTGGGCCAAGGCAGCTGGGAGGAGAAAGTTTTTGGCACCTGATCCAGCCCCAGAAAGGGGCTGGCATCTGGATGTGGGGGGGTTCAAAAGTAGCCCCAGTGCTGCCACGTGAGAACAGCTGCAACTCACCCCTTTCTGCCCCATTTCCAGAGGTCACAGGTGGCCTGCTTACAGGAATGATTGCCATGTGTGGGTGAGGGACAGGGAGTGCTGTGTCTTGTGGTTATATATTTAGATATTCACCTCCCCGCTCCATGCTTTGCCCTGGGGACACTTATTTCCATGGAGATTCTGGCCCTGGATCCCTCCATTTCTGGGGCATTTGTGCCCTTTGGAGGGAGCTCAAAGCAAAGGAGGAAAAAAAGGGATCTGGAAGGTTTAAATGACAACAGGCACTTGGCTTGTCCCTGAATGATATAAGCAATTGAACCCTGGGGAGCATCTGGTGCCCAGAAAACTATGAGCCAGGATGTCTGGCTGGGCACACTGGGCAGTCCGAGGTGGCCAAGACCCTGGTGTAAAGTAAGAGGACTAAATCAGGAAGTGCCACCATACCATGAACAACATTCACTTGCTTTAGAAGCCTGCCAGAAGGTGACCTCTCATTGTGATAGGGGAGATCAGAGGCTTTAGCGGGAGACTGATGCAATAAAGTTCTGTGGCATTTGGACTTTGTGCTGCACAGAGCGCAACAGAGAGGTTCATAACTTCCCTATGGCTAGGAGATACTTTGTATCCAGGTAATGGAAAGTGTGTGGGGTGGGAATAATTAAGACCAACTGAAAAAGAAGGAGAAACAGTGCAGACAGGTGGGAAAATACCCTGATGGCGAGATGGGACTGGGCAAATCATCATTTAGGTCTGGGTGTTGCGGGTGGTGTCCTGCCTAAAGCCTCCCTCAGCCAACTGGCCCAGTGATGAATTTTTTGCTCTTCAAAGCCATGTTTAAGCTAGAGACCATCCTGCAATGCTGGGGAAAACCATGAGTAAGGCTTCTACTGGTCTGTCAGGGTGACGGTGGAGACAAAGGGAGGGACCTATTTACTCAGGCACACACTGAGGTGTGGAAAGCCCCTTCAGACACAAAGTCCAACTAAACTTCTTTCCATCCTGGTCAGTAATTTCCTTCTCTGTCTCACAGGCTTTCTGCTGCTGAGGTGTAGCCAGAGCAGGAGCAAGTCCAATGTAGATGGGATCTGATCTGGACCTCCTTGGCAGCTGTCAGCTATCCCAAAACACAGCCAGTACCAGTGCTGCTCGGGTGCTAATAAACGCAGTCCCAGGGGAGCTATGCACCCCACAGTTGAGTCACCTCTCTCCCCACAGCCCCTTCTAGTACTCTCTCCCAACACCAGCTCTCATGGATCCCATCTGCTTCTGGAAATGCCATCAGGGCAATGGTGACTCCAGAAGTCTGGCCCCATAAGGCCATGTGAATTTAAAAATCTACTATTTTGTGCAGTTGCTTACCATGTCCCTTCAATTTTGCTAGAAGGTCATAACCCTCAACCTAGTAGTGAGGGTTAATTTTCTTTAAAAAGGAAACCTGAGGGTCTCCTACTCCAGGAGAGGGCTTTAAAGAAAAAAACAAACCAAAACAAAACACTGCCTGTGATGAAGTTCAATAAAATGCTATAATACATCTATCCCTGCCTACTTTCCATAGCACCCACAGAGAAAAGTGTTCAAGAATCCTGGTCCTTCACACTCCACCTTTAACAGCCCTGCAGTATCAGGTATATGTTTTTTTCAGCAGTACCACAGTGGAGCTGGTCAGTATTCAGAGAGCTTTGCAGTAAAAAGATCATGGTCTTTAGTGTTGTGGGTACCTGGTGGACACCATTCTGTCCCCAGTGAGCTGTGGATCCCCCAAGCCAGCCCTGGCAAGCATCAGAGGGCCACAGTGCTCCTCCTTTACCTCTAGGAATGTGCAGCCCTGTGATGAAAAACTCACCAGCGTGCTCTTAATTTGAAGCAAATAAGTGAACTGGAGAGAAAAGCCAATCCTTGCAGTAGGTGGCCTCCAACTGTTTTTCCCCAGCAATGCTTTGGATTGTCGCCTGTTCAGCCTTTGCTAATCCGCCCACTGAGGCAGCAACAGCCACGCAGCATCCTGGCTGAGCTGTGCGGCTGTTCATGCGGTGCTCCCTGCGGTTGTTCCTGCCATGCTCTGTATGGTTGTTCAGCCCTGCTGTCAATGGGAACACATGCTCCTGAAAAGATCTGGCCATCTGGAGGAAGCACCATGAAATTACCTTCCACCCAGCAGCACCAGCTTGATTGTCTTTTGAATCTTCAGGCACAGTCATGAGAACAGATTAATCACTATCTGGGGATTTGAATATTGATGCTTTCAGCCTTGAGCTAGCAGCAGGCTAGTGGACAAGTTGAACTTGGACCTTCCCACCAGCATTACCAAACCAGGGAGGAGAAAACAGAAAAGGAGGCAAAAATGTGATAATTAATCACAAGTAAGAGGTGAAAGCATCAGTGCCTCAGAGCTGTGTTCAGGCATTTCTTGGCAAATGGCTGCTGCAATAGAGTAGCAAAATTTTTGCAAGGTGCATTCACAGAATCACAGAATGTTAAGGGTTAGAAGGGACCTCCAGAGATCGAGTCAAACCTTCCTGTCAAAGTAGGATCACTTAGGGCAGGCTGCACAGGAATGCATCCAGATGTGTTTTGAAAGTCTTCTTAGAAGGAAACTCCACAAGCTCTCTGGGCAGCCTGTTCCAGTGCTCCGTCACCCTCACCATAAAGAAGCAGCTCCTTGTGTTGAGGTGGAACTTCCTGTGTTCCAGCTCGCACCCATTGTTTCTTGTCCTCTCGCTGAGCACCACCAAAAAGAGACCATCACCTTCACCCATCTCTCAGACACTTACAGAAGTTGATAAAATCCCCTCTCAGCCTTCTCAAGACTGAACAGCCCCAGTTCTCTCAGTCTTTGTTCATAAGAGAGATGTTCATGTCCTGCAATCATCTTTGTAGCTCTCCTTTGGACTCTCCAGCAGATCTCTGTCTCTCTTGAACTGGGGAGCCCAAAATTTCACCAAATTCAATGAGAAATTTGCAGCCTGGCTTTAAAGGAAAACCAGACTTGTACCCCACAACTTGGATGTGTGACCTCAGTTCCTTTCTCTGGCTCTAATGTCATTGTTCAGCAGTGTCAAAGGGTTTTCTCTATCTTTTTAGGATTAGTTCAATTACTGATAGAAATTAGTGGCAAGGAGTTGCTGATATCCAGATGCCAGACTGATGGGAATGCAGAGCTGCTGGCATAAAGTAAGGATTAGAGAATAATGTACAATCTTCCTGACCCTAAATACCTGTATTTTTCTGGAAGTGTTGGCAGAGCCAGGCTAAAACTAGGGTGGAATGGAGGCTTCTTGCCTCTCAGGCTTTCAAGCATGCATGGCTTTCCTTGCACTGTGTGAAAAAGTGACAACTTCAGGGCCTTAGGGGTTTCCACGGTGACCCAGCCTTATTCTGTATTCATTATGCTCAGTTTGTGAGAAAAGGGATTCTGCTTTTTCCTTTGCTGCAACAAATTCATCCTCAAGTCCAGAATGTTTTCTCCTGGTTGCCATGGCCATGGCTTGGGGTGAGGAGAAAGTTCTTCACAGAGAGAGCTGTTAGCCATTGGAATAAGCTGCCCAGGGAGGTGGTGGAGTCACCGTCCCTGGAGGTGTTCAAAAAGGGGTTGGACATGGCACTTGGTGCCATGGTTTAGTAGTCATGAGGTCTTGAGTGACAGGTTGGACCTGATGATCTTTGAGGTCTTTTCCAACCTTATTGATTCTATAATTCTATGATATGCTCTTGCACTGTTGCCACTCTCTCCAAGAATGGGATACCTCCACTTGCTCACCTCTGGGGCCCATTTCATTGCAGAGGAGGTATACGTGGAGATGTCCCTGCTGGATCCTCATGCAGAATTGTTCACCATGACCTGCATGAGGCAGGACTTTTTCCAGCTTTTGCTGTGTTGATGCATATCAGCTTGCAGGTAGAGCCCTGAGTACATGCCATATTTCAGAAGCACACGCAGGAACCCACTAAAATCAGCCTGAGCTGCAAAGACAGCTCCTATTTGCATGCTGGTTTACCCTTTCTTCCAGCACAGTTCATACAAGAACTCAGGGGTGTAGCAGGGGTGAAATGTGAGTAACACTGCAACTGATCCACCTCAAAACAAAGTTTTTCCATTGATGTTTATTAGAAGAGAAGGGTCTGATCAGTGTGAAATGTCTGGTCATCTCAGTGCAGCTGAAAGTAAGGACTGACTAAAGCTGCAGGAGTCTCCCACATTTTGGTGCTTCTTGTGAAAGCAGGATAAGTGTAATTCTTGTTACCCTTGATGAGCTTTGAGTCTTGCAGCAATGATGTCCTCCAGTGATATTCCTCCACGCTTCTCCATGTGGCTTTTGCAAGGAGTTTTGTCAAGTTGTAGGTGCATAAAAATGGCTATAAATATGGTTGAAGTGGGATGGAGGAGATGCAGAAAATGCCACAGTCACACAGGGGGTCACATCAGCTTTTAAGAGTTTTAAAAACCAAGGACTTTGAAGAGAAATTGAGCACACTGTGATTGTTTCAGTTAAGAGGGGCCACACATTTCAGCTATGGAGATGGCTGTGGGAAAGAGGATGGGGATAACTTGCCCTTTGTCTACAATGGGAAGAGTTTCTGCCTCTTGAAGCTGCACCACCTGAGATCTTCAGGATGGATTTGGACAAGCATCTGTGAGCAATGGTTTAGGTGCAGGGTTCCTGTCCTGTCTGCCTTGTGCAGGGAGAGATACCTCTCTGCCTGTGGCTAAGGAGAAGGCATTGTCCTCCTTTCTCCTACCCTCCCTGCCTCCCTCTGGGGCTGGGTTCTTTTCCCATTTCTTAGGCCCTCTTTTTGCTTGTCTTGCTGTTTCTTTGGCTTAATCCGGGTTTAGCTGAAATAGCAAAGCAGTACAACCCCCAGAGCAGGTTGCTGTGCCCTCTGCCTTAGTTTCTCTGTCTATGAAATGCAGGTATTCAGTTTGCCCTCTCTGAGAGGGTCAAATAGATGAGGTACGCTAGTTGATCTCTTGCCATGAGAATATTTCAAGGGGTTTCTGATTTCCTTGGCCATAATGGGAAGGACATGCACAGCTCAGATCTGCAGGGGTGTTGCTGGGCAGCAGCTCCCTAAAGCCCTGTATCCACTAACCTCTGTGAGGCTTTCACACTGCTGCTTTGCATCCTGACCCTTTTGAATATGTAGTTTGGAGTTTATTTGCTCTCTCTTCCCTTCTCTGTGTTTATTACTCTTGTTTATTGTCTTACTGTCTGTTTCTTTTCTTCCATGTAACACCTATGGGACATAGCAAAAAGCTACAGAGGTGTACTGCTCCATCATGGGGGTGAAGTGCAGGGGCAGGTCCCACAAACCACTCACAGCCCCAAGTTTTTCACCATCTCAGACTTCCAGGAGGAAAAGACACTCCTGTGGCCATGGGGGACAGAGCTCTGATGCACCTGCAGAAAGCCATGCTGGATCCCCACTTTTAGCCTCAGCATCCCAACTGGCATGGCCTTGGCAGGTTGTGCTGCAATCTGCTCTGTTTCTGCAGGTTTCACTCACCCTGTGGTAGGCTTGAAGTCTCAGCCTGTGTGGGCAGAGGAGACCCTGGAGCTGCGATGATTTATTGCAGCATAGAAGCTAGCCTGATATTTTTACCAGCATCATCAGTGATGGATGAGGCAAAGGCATGCTCTGAGGCTGGATCTGCCTGTGCAGCCATTGCCTCCTGAGGGCAGTTTGCAGTGAAAGGAGAAATATTGCTTCACCTGCAATGTTTTCCTTTTTGGTTTTAGGGGTAGGGGATAGGTAGGGGAAAGTTGAGCACTAAGATGAAAAGTCTGCTATCAGGAAAGAAGCAGGCTGTGATTTGTAGGTTGGCTTTTGCAGGGGAAATACTGGTTCCTAGGCTTGATTTGAAGCATTTGGAAGATAGATTTCTTCAAAGTACAAGACGTGAGAAGAGGGTGCTCCAGACTCAGGGATGGGTGTGTGATGGTGTCTTACACTGTTTGTGCACAGCCATGGGAGGGGACAACTGGGATTAGTAAACATTACTCTGGGAAACAAACACGTGAGTGCTCATTTCAATGCAGAATGATGAGCCAGGAGGGTTTTCCATGACAGCTGCTAGTGCCTTTGAAGGACAAACATCAAAGTTTTCCATCCTTTCCTCTCAGAAAAGGTCTGAAATAGGCCTGTGTGAGTGGATCTCTCACAATGGCTTTCTTCTTTCTTGGCATAACAAAAATGTTTAAGACTTTGAGCAGTGAGCATTAGCAAGACCAGGATGGAGCCCATCAGTTCAGCCCTAGGAGCAGACTTGAGATTGAAATGTCACAGCTCACTGACTTCAGAAAGAAGCTGCTATCCTACCAAGCAGGATGCTCTCAACCCATTTATCACAGGAGCTGCCAAACCAGACCTCAAAGAGCAGAAGTACTTTGTGCATGACTGATCATGGATTATTTACATAATTGTGCCTCCACCCTCAACACTTTTCCAAAACATTAGGCTGACACCACGGCTCGTCACCATGGAGTGACTCCATGGGATTCAGTGGGATGGAACCAGTGGTCTATTTGCAAAAGGGGGCTAACCCACTTGGTTTGGTGGAAAGGGAAAAGGCTCAGGCTAGCTCTTATCTGCACAACACACTGAGTCTGTGGCTTTCTCCCGGTGCCAGAGGGTGCATTGCATTTCACCCTTTGCATTGCCCACACGGCAATGCACCAGAAAAGGGGACAGTAGCTTTTACTGAACATCTCAGAAGCAGCCTGAATATCCATCCTCTGGAAAGCTGAATTTTCCTTACCTTTGGTGTCTGGGAAAGCCTGAAAACTAGCACCTTATTTAAATAGGTATTTCTGTACCTTTCTTTTTTTTTTTCCCTTTTCTTTTTTTTTTCTAATAAGTGCTTTTGAGGTTTCACTGAAGACGTTGTCACTGGAATCATTATATGTGTATAGAGATTATAATGACTCCACTTGAAGAGTTAGGCTCCGACAGTCAGCGCTTAATTGACATATCAATGACTCCATAAACCCTAAATCCATAAATCTACTGAAACTGCTCTAATCTATTGTGTCAATGATTGTCTGCAGAGGCTCATTGGTGTGGAGATAATTTGCTCAATGCGCTGCTGCCACAAGGATAGGTGTTTGGTGATGGCAGAGGGGCCTCATTCATGAGAAGCAGACAAAGGTTTATAACCGAGCTGCGGTCAGGGCAAGCGTCAGAACCCGGTCACTCTCTTTGGTTGATTTGCCCCAAACTCTTTAATGTATAGTCATAGAATTGTTAGGGTTGGAAGGGACCTCAAAGATCATCTAGTTCCAACCCCCCTGCCATGGGCACCTCACACTAGATGAGGTTGCTCAGAGCCATGTCCAGCCTGGCCTTAAAAACCTCCAGGGATGGGGCTTCTACCACCTTCCTGGGCAAACTGTTTCAGTGTCTCACCACCCTCATGGTGAAGAGCTTCTTCTTAGCATCCAATCTGAATCTACCCATTTCTATTTTCTTTCCATTCCCCTTAGTCCTATCACTACCTGAGACCCTAAAAAGTCCCTCACCAGCTTTCTTGTAGGCCCCTTAAGATACTGGAAGGCCACAATAAGGTCTCCTTGGAGCCTTCTCTTCTCCAGACTGAACAGCCCCAACTCTCTCAGTATGTCTCCATAGGAGAGGTGCTCCAGTCCTCTGCTAATCCTTGTGGCCCTTCTCTGGACGTGTTCCAGCACATCCACATTTTTCTTGTAATAGGGGCTCCGGAACTGGACGCAGTACTCCAGGTGGGGTCTTACCAGAGCTGAGTAGAGGGGGAGAATCAACTCCCTCAACTGCTGGCCATACTTCTCTTGATGCAGCCCAGGATGTGATTTGCTTTCTGGGCTGCAAGTGCACACTGGTGGTCACAGAATTATCACAGAATTAACCAGGTTGGAAAAGACCTTCATGATCTTCAATTCCAACCTATCATCCAACACCATCTAATCAACTAAACCATGGCACTAAGTGCCTCATCTGGTCTTATTGTAAAGACTTCCAGGGACAGTGACTCCACCACCTCCCTGGGCAGCCCATTCCAATGGCCAATCACTCTTTCTGTGAAGGATTTCTTCCTAACATCCAGCCTAAACTGTAAAATTGTTTTAGAATCATAGAATTGTTGGGGTTGGAGGGAACCTCAAGGATCGTCTAGTTCCAACCCCCCTGCCATGGACAGGGGCACCTCCCACTATATCAGGTTGCCCAGAGCCACATCCAGCTTGGCCTTAAAAACCTGCAGGGATGAGGCTTCTACCACTTCCCTGGGCAAACCATTCCAGTGTCTCACCACCCACATGGTGAAGAATTTATTCCTAACATCCCATCTGAATCTACCCATTTCTAATTTTTTTCCATTCCCCCTAGTCCTATCATTACATGACACCCTTAAAGTCCCTCACCTGCCCCATTTCCCCCTTCTTTCCCTTCAATCCCAGAGCACCTGGGCTCTGTTTGACTCTCCTCCCACCCCAGGTGTGGCCACTTGGCCCTCCCCACCCACTTCCCTTTTAATCTTCACCAGGAAAGGCAGAAGCCCTAAGCTGAGCCCATCTGGGCAGAGGGATCCTCCTCTCATCACTGGTGAGTCTTCATGGTGCACACTGGGTGATGGTGGTGGTGACAACAAAGGCCGGGGGGCCTGGTGGCCCCCCGGCTAGGTAGGAAGAGAATTGATCGCTCCTCCAGGATCATAGAATTGTCAGGGTTGGAATGGACTTCAAATGACTGCAAATATTTCTGTAATAGAATTTGTTGTCCTGTCTAGAGTCATACATTATAAACTTACCTAGAGCAGCATTCCTGGATAACAGTCCTTAGGCTTTATGTACTGAGTCCACAGAAACAGCATGATATTGAGCAGGACATTAGTAAAAGATATTCTAAGGCAAATATTTCACTGGTATCTGAATCTATAAAGTGAAGTACATTGGCCTCAGTGGTAGATAATAATGAGAGGATCACTGAGTCTTAAAAGCAAAAGGGCCATGAGGAAAGAATAAAGACAGACAGGTTTTGTTCTAGCTGTGGTCGGTGCAAGCACTGGTGTAATCAGTCCCAGCCTTGGAAGTCCTCGAAGGACAGGTCACTCTGTTAGGGGTCCTGCAACAAAGATATTGAAGGTTGTCAGACTCCTGAACCAAATAACTTGATTTGGAAAGAAGTCCCTCTTTTCCAGCACCCACTGAAGTAACTGAAATAGTTGAAACCACACACATATTTAAGGCAGAGAATCATGGAGACAACCTGGGATTTCCCTTGAAAATCATACAGAATTGTGGTGACTAGTGATTAATCTGACCTTCACAGTAATGCTCATCACTTGTAGTGAGCTGCACATCACTTTGTGTATGTGGTGATGGTGATATGATTAGACCTTTCTGCAGGGTCTGCATCTGGCCAGTATGGAAATCATGATGTTGCTTTGTTCAGAGTGAACTGGTTAAGACATAGCTTGTATTAAGCTCTGAAAACAGTCACTCCCAAAGCTGCAAAACATCCAGTACCTCTTCTGGTTGAACAGAGTCCATTTAATGATGCTATTGTAAATAATTCGTAGAGGTTTGTCCTTTATTTTACTAAATATGTAATCCTTATGGAAAACTGGAGACCAGTAGGAAATGGTTCCAGAACCCCCACCCCAAAGCCACGGGAGCACAAGCAGCTGTCAAGGATGTCAGTGGGAATGACTCTTGCTCACACCCTAGCTGGCCATCACCCTTGCAGTCAAGTCATTTGGGTGTATAATATGAATACCCCCAAAGCACTCAGCCCTGAGAGCCATCTGTCAGTCCTGTTTTCCTGCAGCCCTTTCCAAAGGGTCTGGTTCACTACTATTTATTCCTTTATCAGGCCAAAGGGATTTGTGTAGCCCTGTTTTGAAACCTTTCAGTGTGCAGGACTATAATGGAGGGCTAATTACAGTAGCATAACAAATGCTGCTGTAAAAACACCATTTTCTTTTTTGTAGAGTTTAATTTGACTTGAAGTGGTGACAGGGACGCAATGAATTGCTCACATATGCTGGTGGATTTTGCTCCTCCTCTCCAGGTGTGGTGGGTTGAAGATTCACCCCCAGCATTAACTTTGCCAGACCAACTCAGTTAGAAGCAAACAAAGCTGTATTTACAATCAAAATCTATGCTCTGCAATGGAATGCAATGACTATGTTCAAAATATTATACAGGTATTTATGCAAGCAACACAACCCCCCCCTCCCGAGTCAAGAGACCAGGGAAGCCATTCCACTGCTCCCCCCTACCTCCCTGTCCCAAGGGAGAAAGGACTGGAGAGAGAAGCAGTGGGTTAGACTTGGCCAAGGCCAGCCAAAGCACAGATATTCTCTCTCCTGAGTGAAGCAAAACAGCCAAGATCAGAAGAGAAAAGGGAAGCATTGTTATGGTACAGCTCCTCTTATCCCAGACATTTATCCAATGAATTTGTTTAAAGTAATCTTTTGTTATGCTTTTCACACCCAATAGTGATTTATTTATGTTTTTCTATTTTTCTGTTTGAAATCTGTAATTCAATTTTAAAGGCATAGCCTCAAACCACCACACCAGGGCTCTTGCAGAAGTGGGTGCAAAGACATGGTAAAGAGGCATGCACTCAAGCCTGCCAGAGCCATCACAGCCTCTGTCTACTCCAGCATCAAAAATCAGTAAGGCAGAACTGGACCATGGGAGACAAAAGTCACTTTCTTTGAACTTTTTAAAAAAAGGC
Source organism: Melanerpes formicivorus (assembly GCF_026170545.1). Taxonomy (NCBI): domain Eukaryota; kingdom Metazoa; phylum Chordata; class Aves; order Piciformes; family Picidae; genus Melanerpes; species Melanerpes formicivorus. Next base: position 2,899,728 of record NW_027142400.1, on the reverse strand, counting down.
TTCAGATTTACCTAGTATTTACTTATCTCCATGTGCCACTGTGTCACTCCAGAGCATGCTGTAATTGTAACCTGTCCACATGCACTGAAACCAATGGTTGTGTTCATGCATGTGCACAATGTGAGTGACAGCAAAGGACAACAAGCCATCACATCCCCTTTCACATCTTCTCTTCTCCCTTGCAGAGAGCATGTCACACTCCTTTAATGTTCATCTCTGCTTCCTTTCTTCTGCAGTGCTCTAGTGCTGGTAGAATGAGAATTAAAGCACAAAATAATTACTTTATTCTCTGAATAATGCTGATAAACACTTTCCTCCTGTGTTTGAAAGCCAGCCTCTTACTTCCATTCTCGTAAATCTTGCAGAAAGGGAAGCAAATCATGGTACCAGACTTAAGACTCAGCTTTTTTCTCTACCCCACTAGAAGGAGATGAAATCCAGCACATGCAGAGGCAGGAGAGGGCAATGTAAAGATTTCAGAGGGCAACAGTTATCAAGGTACTTGTGTCCTGCCAACCTAGACCTTACTGCTGTCCTGGTCGTCACATGACTGCCAAGAACAAAACCCAGCACCCTGCTTTTCACCTCTCTCTGCCAAGGTGGGGCCAAGTGTCATGGTGATGCAGCCATGACTCTGTCCCTGTGATCACAGAAAACTCCTCTGAGTGATAGCTCTGTGGTTTTTGCAGCACCAAACACACCATGGTACAACTGAGGTTGAGCAACCCACATAATTTTGCACTACCAAACCTTGCCCACCTTTCTTCCTTTTTGTCAGCAGTTGTGGTTTAATTTGCTCTAACACCATTGGCACAAGTTTGAGGATGTGACATGCTCTACAAGCCACTGCATAGTCTTGACATGCAGAAAAATTCAGTTCACTTCTGTCATGGATTGAGTTGAATCTGCTGTTGTTATTCACACCATGCTGCAGTCATGCCAGCTTCAAAAAATGAAAGTCATAACTGGAGCAAAGTATTATGGGGCTTGAAGTTCAGATTGCAGCATGGTAGGCTTCCTGTTCCAGTTGCTGCTTCTGGTTTGCAGGTTCTTGGATGTTGGCTCTTTTCTACAGGCATAGCAGCAGAACAGGTGGGAGTTTGGTTTTGGGTTTCTGTTTTATGCTGTGGTTTTTTTCCACTGTCTTTCACTGTGCTGCTTCTGCATCGTGTTATTAGATTAATTAAATCATTAGTTGAGGTAACTAAGGTTATTATGGTATGTTACATTAAGCCCTTATCTCTTTATCTCAACCTTGAGGTGTGTGTGACTTTTCCCCTCACTTCTGTGTTGGGGGAGCAGGTAGGTTAGCCCTTGTGCTAAACCATTTCCCTCCTAGAACAAAGCCAAAGTTGTCACTGTTGAGCTCAGGATGTGGTGGAAAGCCTGGCGTTAGTTGGAAATGAGGGAGATGGATGAAGCTCTCGATGCTGTGTCTGTGCAGCCTGCTTCAGCTGTGCCGTTGTAGAACTGGGCTTTCCAGGGAGCATTACTTCTGCCTGGAGACTGCCCTCTGCAGCCAGCCCCTCACTTTGCAGTTGTGCCTGTGCCCTCGACAAGCACATTGCTGTAGCCATAGCACCCACATCACCCCTAGGGACTTGGTTCCTACCTGGAAGCCTGGGACCCTTGCTACTTCTGAATGCCACCAGTACTGGGTGGTTTTCCCACTGCAAGAAAGAAATAACCTGGGGGGGGGGTGGGGTTGGGAAGGGAACAACAAAAGACCACAAATTTGGAGTCAGCAGATGGGGCTTCATAGAAACAGGCAGAAAGCTCCCATGTGAGGCCCTAGCTCCTTGTGGCTGTCACTATCATCCCTTCCCAGAGGGAGACTTTTTCCCTTCTTCCCTTAGGGAAGCATCAGCTCCCTCCTCGGCATGCAGCAGCTTCAAACCCTTGTCCCACGCAACGAGCAGTGCTGCAGAACTCTGCCATAGCCACGTGGATGGACGCCTTGGAGTTTAGCAAGCCCAGAAGGAGCTTCACTACCAACAGCAGGCTGGTACTACACCATGGGGCATCCCTCCTGCCTGATTTCCCAAGCTAGCAGCCATGCCAAGCAATCTGTGGCTGAGGGGGAAATCAATATTTGACTCAACTAGATTTTATATTTTTCAGTTTTGGGTGGGGTTTTCTTAAGTGTTTTGCACAAATTTTGCCTGATCTTTCCTGGCCCTCTGCCTGTTTTGCTTTTAGCTATCTTTGGGTAGAACTGGATGGCAAGAGGTGGCAGCTTGGATTGCTCTTTGGTGTCCCCTGTCATACAAGTACACCTTGGCCAGCCAGACCCTCTCCTAGATATGTACAAGGTCACCTAGCCAGAGGGGATGCCCAGCCTTGCACCAGGGACTGCTTTGCTGGTGCTGTAAAGCAGAGGAGTCTCTGAAAGGGAGGCTGGCACCTTCCTTCTAGGTCAGTGTCTGTCAGGCATGCTGGAACCATGCAGTACCAGTATGAGTCAGGTTTGGCTCTTTATTATGCAGAAATTTGTATTTTAGGCCATTTCTAGCAATTCTCTCCAAAAGCAAACATAAATGTGTTTGAATTAGCAAAACCCCAGGGGCGTTACTCCAGTTTTCCATGTTATTTGCTTTCTAATCTGACATTCGAGAGATGTTTTCTTGGAAGGGGAGAATAGGGATGGGAGAAGACGATGCTAAGGTATATAAATTCCCCCCTCTCTAGGATTGCAAAATAGCAGTGGGACTGAAAAAAAATCACACTTTAAATCCAAACATAAATGTCTTTCCCAGCCTACTAAAAAAGATCAGAGGATGAACAATGAAGACAAATTTGTATTGCTTCTGCAGCTATCACATATTTTATCTTCTGCATTTTAATTTTCTCCCTGGTTTCATCTGCTAAACTGACACTCAAAAACATTTGGCCTTGTGGTGATTATCTCTGTACCACACCACAGAGGACTGTCAGTCATCTCCTCTACTTTGACCTATTAAATACTTATTTTTAATATATTATTGACTTTTATCAGATTGAAAGACTATAACCAACAAGTCTTTTCAATTTTCCCTGTTAAATGTCTTCGGGTTTTTTGAGCATCATACTCTGAAATGCAATTCACCTTCTGATCAAGCTGTGATTGTGGGCTCCAACTTATTCAGTGCAAGTGCAGTTCAATTTCAGACTTACTACACACTGCATCACGCTGTACAACCCACCATGCTCTGGCTCTGCACCAAGATGAAAACACCCCCCACCCCCTCCCCCAAACCATGATTCAGGTCATTATGTGCAAACTGGTAATTGCACTGGTGTAATTTCTTGAATCACAGCCTCCAATCTCTCCAACCTTTCAGCATTACTGATACGTGGGGATAGTCCTCATTGCTGTGAGCAACATCACCAGAGTCTAAAGATTGCTTCTGCTTGAGCTCGATACTTCTAAATTATTTCTTATATCTGGAGTGGAGCAGGTGCTGTGAAGTTGACGTGGATTTATCTCATGGCCACCAGCACTGGTGGGAGCAGAGTTGTTGGTCACTGGGCACTTCTGAGAAATCCCATTAGTCAGGCTTTCACATCTTGTGGGGTCCAGTAGTAACAGGAAAAATCAAATAGGTGTGTGAAATCTGACCACAAAAGGCTGTGTCAGCATCCATTGCATAACCTTAGAATCACAGTAATTGTTCGTGTGTACCTGCTGCATTGTCTGTGAACAAATGAGGAGCACCTCTGAATGGCCTGTTGTCACTATGCTGGACCACATTTGAATACAATGGTCAATAGCCAAGATTGTTAAATAAGATAAAAAGCAGAACTTGGCCTTGGATGTTGACCAGGACAAACTAATGCATCCTGTTTGGTGCTGGCTGCAGCCAGCTACCAATTCACAACTCATATCAGATCCTTGAACTTAACTGACCAGGGATGTGAAAAAATAAGCCAAGTAAAGTGATGCAAGGTGAGTTGTCAGAGAACATTTCCTTGGTGTAGAGGTCTGTGGCCAATAATTCTGGTTCTCATGGATGTTTTAAAGAAAATAAGGTGTAAAATTAGTTCAAGTATCTGTGCTTCTCCTTCTTAGGAGGCAGAGGTGGCTCTGATGGGGGGAACATAAACCCTGGATTCAAGTGTCTTCATACAATAAAAGATATAAATGGTAGCTGGTGTCTTCCTACCCACATTTGCTGCAGGAACAGCAGATGTCCAGACCCTCTCATCCCACCATGGTGGGCAGCTCAATGACCCCTGTCTTCCATACCTGCTTTCTGCAGCTGCATAGCCTATGCCAGGCATTCTCTCCCTGTCACTGCTACGTGTCTTCCAAACAAACAACAATGTTGACACAACCAACCATTGCTGTATGGGCACAAGTGGCTCCTGTGCCAATCCACTTGAGTTCTGTGCCAAGGACTCCTGGCTGTGCCAGGAGGCAGTGCCAGGCAGGACTGCTTTTAAATGAATGCACTTATTTTTATATAGACTTTCAAGAGTCTTGTTGTTCCTCAAAACACCAACCCAACACAGGTTCCCAAAGTGGGGTAAGAAGTTGGTGGTTTCATTTTCTTCTGAATCTCTTCCCCACAGCCCCTTGCTTTTCATATGTCCTACGTCACTGGATTTTCCACAGGAGTGGCTACAGCACCTGCCCTTCTTGGACCCAGATGGATTTTAGTCCCAAGTCAGAAATCAAAATGCACTAAATTTAGAGCTTTCTGCTCTGCCTCCAGCAATGTTTGGCACAGCTGCTCTGACAATCAAAGGCTTTCTTATCCTCATGCCAAACTGGTGCTTATCTGAAATTATTACATGTATGGACTAACTTCCAGCACCATGCTGGTAGCACCCACATCTGTTCCCCTGGAGGGTGAGGCCCATGCTCTGCAAGGGGGCCTAAGATGTGATGGAAAAAGGGCAGCACTGAGTGGGGAAAGAGACAAGAATATAATTTTGTGGAGGAAAACAAGTGAAAACATAAGAGAGAAAAAACTAGCAGGGACAAAAATCTTCCCAGTAGAGGACAGGACAGAGGGAAAGATGGGAGAGAAACAGTGAACAAAGAAATAAGTGCAGGGAGGGAAGTCAAGGAGAGATTGAAGGAAGGCTGTGCAATCATTTGGCATCAGCTCTTTGTATTAGTTTCCTGAAAATTGTGCAAAGCAGGGGAAGAGAGCTGTGGATTACTGACGTGTAGCACCACAATATTGTGGACTGGCCACTAAATTACCATTCAGTGAGTCTCTTGGCTTAGCCTCGCTGCTGTCATGAGAAGGAAAGGGATGTATGCTGAAATACAGATCTATGGGGAAGAAGGTTGAGACTAGAAATTCCATTATGTTCTTGGCACTTTGACATTTTTCCTCCCCTTTTGTGAGATCTCAAGGGAGCACTGCCTACTCTTGCAATAATAATAATAATAAAAAAAAGGTAGCATATGAGTTGGCATGGTAACTTCAGCTACTAAGTAACTAACACACAGGATTTGTTCCTTGCTCTAGAATAATAATGTCAACAGCCCCCAGGAAGATGCTTTCTTGTGACTGACTACCTATTGCCAACTGGATTTCATGCTTCACTCGCACTTGGTGACCTTGGTGACACTCACTGCGGTGCAGGAACAGACCTGTGCTACTCTGACACCAGGGTACACATTTGCTGTCTTAGTCCACCTCACGTCCAATGGTTTGCGTGTAATTACTGTTATTTTTTGGAGGGTTTTGAAAGGTCTTTAGAACTGAGGAGGTCTGAAAACTGAGCAAATTGGTTCCCCTGTGCCTGTGGTAGGAACATTGTGCTGCTGCCCAGAATAGCCAGGAACCCTAGGAACTCCTGAATGCTTCCCCACACGCAGGTATTTGCCAGTAGGCTCTGCCACTCCTCCTAAGCCTCTCTGGGCAGGACAGAGAACCTTAGAATGGTACTGGCCAAGTGATGTTCCCTTTTGTGTCTCCAAAGGGGGGGTATGTGCACTACTACCTTGGAGTGGAGAGGTGGGGAGAACTCAGTGTTTAGGAAACAGGGACAAGGCAAGAGACAGAAGCGGTGGAACCTGCTTCTTGCCGTTTTCAAAATACAGAGGGAAACAAAAACTGACGCTTTATTGTGCCCATGTATATGGCTGGGGAGTATCTGTATGGTTGAACTCCAAGCATCTATATCCCCTCTGCTCCTCCTCTTGGGGCTGAAACTCAAGGGCAAACAAACAAGGCTGCCTGTGAGAAGGAAGAATGGCAGCTCCCAGCTCAAAAAAGAGTTGCTTCTCCGCTCTCTGTACTTTCATGAACCTGCATATGTGTCTCATTCTGGGACTGGTGAAGTAACTGTGACCATCCTGATCCAGGAGCTGGTGAGTTGCAGCTGTCCTCAACAGGAACCAAAGAGGAAAGAGAAAGAACTGGAGATCATCCAGAAAAAGCTTTGCATTCTGTGGCATGGCTGCTTCTAGGAGGTGTCTTCTCTTTGCGTTTCTTATTTTAGATTCCTGCATCCCTCAGTCCTTCCTTTGCACAGGTCCCACATAGTTTATTTTGGTCTCAAAGAACAGACACTGTCATGCTGGTGTAAATTTGATTTGGATCGGAGCTGCTTGTATTAAAAGAGCATAAATTTGACAATAGCAGTCTGATCATAGACCCATTTAGCTGAGCACCCTGTCTCTGAAAGTAAGAAGAAAACAGACACATCAGATACTCCTCCAGCCTCCAAACATTTTCGGCTCAGGGGCTTCCTGTGCTAAACGTGATTTGCAGCATGCACTTAGCCAACACTCAGCAGGCTCCTTTCCAGGAACTTCTCCATCTTCCTCTTGAATGCATGCAAACTTCTAGCATCCAAAACATCATGCAGCAAGCAGTTCCATACGGCCACCTGCTCTATGAAAACCCGCTATTTTTAAAAGTTTTTTTGCTTGTTTTGAAGCTGAGCTTCTTTCTGAAGCAGGCTTCACTTTCTGCTCCTGAGTCCTGTGCTGGTAGAGACAGAAGATGTTTCCTTTAATGTACAGGAGAAAATGATTTTGAGAGAAAACTTTTAATTACTGTGTGCCTTTAAAAGTGAGTTATGCTGCTTTAAGGGTACTGATTTTAATTCAGTGTAGCTAAGCAGAACCAAACAGATTACATACCAGCCCTTTGTGCTATCCACAGCTTCTGCAGGCTACATCCTTCTCTAAATGAACAAAACTGCAAAAACAGAGAAGTCATGGGATACTCAAAGCCATTCTGGGCAGGAGTTTGTCCAGTTCCTCAGACACACCAGCTGCTACAAGGGAGGATACATCTTCCTGCACTCCTTCCTGCAGTCCCAGACTACCACTGCCTTAACACAGCTGCATCTTACTGATGGTGTGCAGCCTTTGCAATCCAAAGAGCATGAGTGAGTTTTAAATGAGTAAACTCCACTCCTGTTAGTAGTGTCCAGCAGCTGATCCAGTAGCCTTGAGCCACTGTGACTCAGAAATACTCTTCAGTGCAAATATCTTCCCTATAGAGGTCACTTTATCTTTTGGTTTGGTTTGGTTTTTTTTTGTCTGTACTGGAGAAACAGGCTAGCAGAAAGCAAAAGCATCTAGTGCACAACCTTTTCCCTTTCTTCATCCAGTCTGTGAAGAAAGTTTGAAGTAAGCAATGTTCCCTGAGAGTTGCCTCAGGGTTTCTAGCTGAGCTTTGTAAATCCATGGTGATCAGTCTCTATTTGCAGCCTTGCATGGGTTTCAAACCTTCTAACATTTGGCTCATCCCCAGAAGTGTCTGTAAGGTACTCCTGTCTCCTGGTATCCTGCTGTTACCCACTGAGGAACAGACACACATAGAGCAGGAGCAAGGGACCATCAGCAGTGGTATGGGAAATAGGGGGCAGCTTTCACGCACTGTCCACAGTGAGGTGAGTTTGGCCTCCTCGAGAAAAATGTGGACTTGAAAAGGAGAGATGGAAAACGTGTTCTGTGTTTTGTTTGCGAAGATCACGTAGTAACACAAGGGGGAAAAATCGTGACTCATGTACATCATGGTCCCTCTTCCTGCCACTCATGAGCACTTCTTGGTGCTCCAGCTTCGGTGCCAGGGCTCGGTGTGGTGACTCAAAGTGATGACAGGGAAGGCAAACAAAAGGAACCATGACTCTGTTAGCTGATTTTTTCCCCCTCACACACAGGGCAGGGAAGAGGTCATGGGTGACCTCTTTGTGCCCAAAGCCCCAACATATCTAAGCGAGGGAGTGAGCAACATATCACACTTCCTTGAGGTTGGAGATGGGCTGCTGATATACTGTACTGGCAGGGACTTGTACTGTGCAGGTGACTGGTGAAACAGCCCTGCTGAGGGCTTCATACCTCACCAAATCCCAGCATTGTCAGGGTTGGAAGGGACCTCAAAGATCATCCAGTTCCAAGCCCCTTGTCATGGGCAGGGATACCTCACTTCACTCATTTCATCCCAGCAAGAAATCACTCTTCTCTTTGCATGGGCATCTGTGAAACACCACTGTGTAACCGACAGTGGGCAGCAAAGGGCCCCACTGAAGAGGAATCAGTAAAGCTACATTACTTTGGGAAGGTGAGAAGTGATACAGAGCAGATGAAGCCTCTTCACAACTTTTTGTGCGTCACTAAGATCTCCTTAGGGTTATTTTCTTTCAATTTATGTTAATGGTAATTGGTAAGTAAATGGTAAATAAATGTTTCTGACCAGCTAATAATTTCCACATGTGAGCTAACCTTAACTACTGTCATTGCTGGGACTGCTCTTTTCTCTACAGCTGTGTTCAGTATTGCTAAATCAAACCAACCAAGGTGCATCTTGGATGCCTCGAATTTGTGCTTTGATGTAATGTTAGGGTGAGGTGAGTTGTGATCCTGCCTGTTCTCTGGTGGGAGCTGTTCCTCTGACTCTCTGGAGAGGCAGGAGAAGCCGGAGGGAAGGAGAACAGAAGATGAGCATAGGGGTGAGTACACAAAGCTGATAAAAAAGCCCTATGTAAGAGGATAGCTGTAGTAGAGGGTCTTAGGGTGAGATAATTAGCCTGAGTTGGGACTGGGTCTACATGCTGTTGTGCTGGTGCAGTGGTCCAGTAGGATCCTCTCTGGCATGGGGCGCATCTTCCCTGTGGTAACCTGAAGTGTTAGGCAAGAGCACTGGAAGCCTGCTTTAATTGTTTAATCTGCTGATTTTCTGAGACCACCAGGCAGTTGCACCACTTGGGGCTGACACTACTGAAACTGCAGTTCCTGAAGTGGTGAAGTGCTTGGAGCTGGCAGGGCCTGAGTTGCATCCCTGAATTGGCAGGTTGCTGTAGATGATGGCCACTGTGAGGGGTGCCTTTGCTGCCTATATGATGGGTCTGCTGGCTTCTTCATGTCCCATCATTTAAGGAGGCCCCAAGCTTCCATGACTGGGCTTTGAGGACTGCCTTCAAGCAGCTTTGCTGTAGAATCTCAGGCAGTTATTTCTCTCTCTAGCATATACCTGTCAAAGTGACAACAGAGCTGTGACCACAGTAGGTTTCTGACTGCGCTGTGGCTATGAAGCCTCCCATCAAATGCTTTCTGTGCTTATTCTAAAGGAAAGTCTTACCAGTCAGGGAAAGAATAAAAGAACACCACAGCAACTTTTTTTGTGTTGGAGCCTTTGTTTTTAAAATGTGCTCTTCAGGCCACTGCAGCAGACCAGTGGCACTGTTCTTCAGTCAGCTCTGAGACCATTTGCAGGGAAAAACAAGACCTTCTATTTTGCTTTGTGTCAGGATATAAAGATGCTGAAATGTCATCTTGTGGATATTTTAGTGCCTGTACGTCTCCATAAAGATGAAATTAGCCTGCAATTTTGCTTACTGCTATCTATACACTTACTTTTGATGTTTATTTCAGAGTAACTTCTTCCTCTCTTGCTCAAGCCAGTGTTTTGCCAAAGACACTCCAAATGTTCTGTGAATGAGCCCAAGGAACAGATTTCCTGGCTGATGGAAACTGGCAAGGCTCCTCCAAAGTCAGGCGATATTAGCAGACAATGAATTTGGAATGCTATTAAAGAACTTACAAGTCTGTAAACTATTACATGAAGTTGTCTAGCAATATTATCTTGTGAAGTTATATAAGCCTGCAATAGAAAATGTTTTAAAACTTGGCTCCCTTTGCTTTCCTAAATGTAATCCCATACCATGAGACAAGAGTCAAAGTAACTTCAATACACCAATCCAAAGGCAGAGATGCAATTTTGAAAGTTACATTTGATGTATTTTAAAAAACTAAATCAGATCTTTTGATCAGCTGCATGAACAGCTCAGTGTCTTTTTCATTAGAGCATCTTGAAGCCCAAGAGCTATATTAAGAAGGCTATACCAAGCCAGAAAATCCAGGCAGTTTATAAGGGCCTTGCTCATACTGCAGAGATCATGATACTTGGTATCAGTTTGTTTCTGATGTTCCTGGTAACTTCTGATGCAACTTCTAGTCATTCTGATGCACGTCTCACCTGCCAGGTGCAGGAAGCAGAGTGTGTCCCCACCAGACAGCTCCATAATGGACAAATGCTTGTAATTTTCTCAAACTGTTCCCTTATAAAATCACTGCTGAAGCCTTTCGTTTGGTTGGTTGGTTGGTTTTGGTTGGGGGTTGCCTACAACAGAGTTTGCTTAGAGACCCTGTTGCTCAGCTTTTGTAGGTCATATGTAAGACAGTCTCTCCTGTGCTGCTTGTACAGCTGTGGATGGACTTGTGCACTGTAACATCTCAGCAGTTTTCATTATGTCTGTCCATTTTATTCCAAACATCTGCTGCAAGCATTCATGAAAAAAGCTGATTAACTGCTGTTGGCTGAACTTACCTCTCTTGTAAGACTCTGACCTGTGCTTAATGCAGTATTGCTGAAGAGCTGTAGCTTGGTGCAGAGGGTGCTGGAATTTCACTGCTGATCCTGCATATGAAATTGCTGTCCACCATGGGTGAAACCATCAGATTTAGGAAAACTACTGCCTACATAAATAAATGCTTCAGAAATTTACAAGGACTCTGCTTCTGACTTTTTTCCCCTCTGATTTTAAGGTTCATTTGCTGCTAGCTGGTTCAAACTAGGCTGTCTCATCCTGTTTAACACTCAGGAGATACAGTTTGCTACATAAGCCCAGATCACCAACCACAATGTGCAGACCTGGAACTGTAGTTGCCATGAAAAAAGCAGATTTCTCCAGAGAAGTGAGCATGGGTTCCAGCTCAGGGAAGGAGAAACATCTGATTTTGTTACTCAGTGGTAGTACTGAACACTTCTTAATTCATGAATGAAGATCACATTTGGTGTCTGTGTGAATCCTCTAGGTTTAGGTAACTAAATAGTTCTAGCAGATCACAAATCTTCATCCTGGAAGAGAGAAACAGGGGGAATTGGTCTATGAAATCATGAGGCAATGGAAAAGTTGAGTGTGAGATGATCTTACCGTTTTTCTGTCCTTACAGGAACTGAAAATCATCAAGTACAATTAGCAGGAGATGAGCTCAAAATGTAAAAGAGGTTAATGTTTTCCACACTATGTAGTTTGGCTGTGAATCACACTGCCAGGAGATGTTGTAGATGACAGAATTTTATGAGGATTCACAAAGAGAGTAGGTAGTTAAGCAAAATGAAAATCCACTGATGCCAATCAAATACAATGATGGTCTCCTGGCTCAATAAAACCCTAAGTCACAGATGTTTGGGGTGGGGAAGTGCATCTAGGGAAAAAATAAAACATCACTGTATGCGTATTCCAGATGTGGCTTTTTTTTTGTTACTCTATCTCTTGTTGGCTGCTGTTGAAGCCAGGATCTAGGGCTAGATGGGCCCAGTGTGACTGCTCTGGTGTTGGATAATATCTACAAAGGAAAGTCTGTTCTGTCAAAGACTTTCTGAAAGCCAACATAAGATGGATACATGATGGCAGTTGTTCTTGCATTTGCTTAAATGATATGGAAAATAAGGTCAATGAAAGACTAGGACAAACCCCAAGTGCACTGGAAGCCTGTTTTGACAGTGTTGAGGGCTCTGCTTGGTGCTGTTGTGCAAAAAGAATTGCCCTGGAAGAGGCAACAGCATACTATCATCCTGATTGTTACACTAGTTTAAATCTGCTGAGGAAACTTTGAACCTCTTTTTTCCCAGTCTTGGGGGTAGATTCCTTTCCCAGCCTAGCTAAGGAGATACAGCTTTGTTCTGAAGCTTTTTTTTTGTTTTTTTAAGTGGTCTTTTTTTTTTAAGCTGCTGGAAGGAAATGGCAGGAATTTTTACCTTGGTGTGTTGCTCTGTGGGTCTTTACTCACCTCTTAAGGTGGTATTTGCTTGTGATTAATGTGCAAATTATGATGATAAAATTGAGTTTTGTTTCAAGTAGTATCTGTTCAACATAATGAATTTAAAATTCTCTTCAAAGGTTTTCATTGTCTTTGATAGAGAGAATATTTCCATGTTGGTTTTGATCGATCCACTTTCCTTGCAACTGGCTCACCTGCAGGTCTCTGAAGATTGGAAGGGATCTTGCATACCATTTTGTGCTTGCCACCTCATGCTCCAGGGCAAACTTGTCAATAATGTTCAGCTCTTTCTTCTTGTTGATCTTTTGCAGGATTGGTCTGGAACATGTTTTTCATCACTCTTTTTCTCCCACCTCTTACTAGTGAGACTATCCAGAGTGATCTGTTTATTTTTGTGAGGGGTTATCTTATGGTATTCTGACATAATTTTTGCCTTTTACCTCTTATCCTCAGGAAATCACAAAGCTCTGCAATATTAACATTTGCATGCCTGGCAAGTATTACTGAGAACTGGATCCCATGTGGCTAAGTCATTTGAGCACTCTAAGTACAAATTCTCTTGTTGATCTTAGAAGTTTTATTTGTTTGGTTTTTATAAAATTCCTGGGGGGGAGGGGCAAGAAAAAGCATTTGGGTTCCTGGCAATATCGTCCAGAGCTGCCTTGTATGTTCACGTGAGCTCTTTATGAGAAAATTTACCTGGTATTACATGTTTCACTTTTAACTTTTCTTGGGGAGAAAATTTAGATGTTGCCAGTGATTGTTGGTGAAGTTTCTGCCTTTATTTCTAATGAATGAAACAGTTCTTTGTGACCTGCTGGTGTTACTTATTTCATCCTTGTCTACCCTTACTTCACACCCATCTTGTCTGTGAGATGTTGGCCATGATAACCTTGCTGTAACAAAAACTTTGTCCCCTCTTCCTCCAGACAGGGTGCCTTAGAGGTTCATCACTTTCTTGTTGTTCAGTTTGATGAAACCAACTCTTGGCTGTCTGCACTCACTCATGCTGAGCAGATTGCTGCTGTCTCCATCTTGCCTATGACTCAAGTTGATTTTCTGGCTAGCATCTCTGTAGGTACATTCTAGAAACCTATCTACAATGACTATTGCTCCAAGCTTGCTCTCTGAGGTCCAGACTTCAGGCCAAACCAGTTTGGTTAGAACCACCCAGTAGAGAACCAGTAAGTGGTCCATCAGCATGCTCTTTCCCGTACCTGGTAACTGTCCTCTGAGACTGAGTTATCAGCCACCTTCTTCATCTAGAGGACCAATGCTCATCTCCATTTCTAGGTGTGAGAAACCAGTTCTGCATGGCCTGTGTGCTTGCACCTCCTAGACCCCTGGCACTGTCAAAGTCCCCCTGATCCTGTGCACTGGGAGTACAAGGAGGGCAAGGCACTGTGATTATGTACAAGTCTCATATGCTCCTTTCTCTTAAGGTAAGAGGAAGATGTAGCAAAGTGTGCAAAGCCAAGGACAAATGGGCTTTGTTGTATGAAGATGATGCAAAACTTGTTTTGTTTCTTGTTTTTACATTACCAGTTCAGATCTTGTCTACCCTGTTTGCTTTTTCTTCACTGGAGAACTAATAGTATTATGACAGTGCATGTAAAAGCTGATGAATTTTGAGTAGAATTGCTTTTCCTACAGAATGTTTTAAGCAGTCTGTATTTAGCTAACATTTATCTAACTCCACTCCTAACCAACAGTTGGAAGAGAAAATCTTTGCAGTTCAACACCTCCTCCTCTCCCTCTTTCAGCAGAAGCTGCAAAACCTCCTACTCCACTTCTCTAGATCTTCTGAGGAGACCTCTGCCAAAACACAATTTGATGTTTGATTTTTATTTTTTTTTAAGTAAGAAAAAAGTAGAAAACAAAATACTTCCAGCCTCTCATACACAAAGAATCAGAACAGGGCATGAGTCCAATTGCTTCCCTTCCCCTATTTCCTGAAAATGTACTGTCACAGAGGCAACCAAGGCACTCTGCTACATGTTCTACCCACCAGCCTTGTGGCTCTCTGGCAGAAGCAATTTCAAGGCTATCTTCAAGGTGACCCTGTTCTTCAGGGCAGGCACCAAAGCAGGGATTTTTCCAGGCTCCTGAGTTTGGCAGTGATCAAGATCCTGTCTTTGAAGCTCAGGATGAACTGTTCTTCAGTGATGCCACTGACCCACCATGAAGACTCTGGGTCTGCCTCATAGTCATTGATTTTGTAGCTTTTCTCATGTAATTTGTGGATATGGAGAGTATGTTCCAAAGGAAAACATGGCCAGGCTTCCCAAAACCTTGCCCAGAGGTGTTAGGCAGAGAGTATCTGTTCCACAGTCACTTGCCAGCATTGAGGAGAGGCTGTACTGGGGTGAAATGGGCTGCACCAAGGCCTTGGGAACTGATCTCCTTGCTGCATTGTGGACAAAATTAGTATGAAGGAAATGGAAAAGGCTTGCAGACTGGGCTCCTGGCCAGCCCATGGGCGAGATCTCAGCTGGGGCAACTGAGCAAGCTCTCTACAGTTAGATCCTGGCTGGTGTGGGGTCACCAAGCAGTCTGTAGGGCAGAAGTCTGCACACACCAGGCCAGAGACGGTGGCAGGAAATTGTAAAACTACTTCAAAAAATAATAAGAATAAAAGCCTATACTGCTTTGCTTTCCTGTCTAGAAGCTCTTTTCCTTAAAACCTGCTGATCAGTTGGGAAACTTCACTGCAGGTTCCCACCACTAGCAGCAACCAGGGTTTTTTCTTCCTACCGTGCATGAGAAGTTAAATCCTGTCCCACTGGTATGTAGGCAATGTCAGCCCCCAAACGGCAGAGGAAACCTACAAAGGCTCTTTTTCCCACCCAAATTTCTTTACCTAAAAGACCACATCTTCCAGGAAGGTTGTTACCTTTTTCCAACCTTTGCCAGCCACAAATGAGTAGCAGTTTTGGCATCTTACTTATACTGCACATCTGGCCCCTGCTCAGCTGAAGCTACAGAAACAATCCTAGACAACTCAAAGCTGATTTACTTGGGAGGTGGATTTGACTGTTCCTCATTATCAGTCTTTAGACATCCTGAAGGATGTTAAAGGAGGCTTTATTGCATGAGAATTCTCTGATGAACATCTGTGGATTGACTTTCCAATCTTCTTGTCTTCTGTTCCCTCACAGGGCTGCTACAAGCACAGTTTGACTGATGGTCAAGAAATACCAGTGCTTCTAGTTAATTCTTAACAAAGTGACATGAATCCATCAAACAAGACACCCTGATCAGGTGCTGCAATAAAATTAAAGCTTCAGCATGTGGTAAGCAAGGGAATACAGTTCTGGTTCATATTGGATTTGAGTATATGTCCAATTCACAGTGCTTCTACTGATAGAAAATGAAATGTCAGCATCTCCTACTTTTCTCCTTTCTCCTCAAAAACCCCCTGGAATATCATGGTCTTGCTATGTGAAACCTGCTTCAAGCCTGACTTCTGCAACCTTTCCATGAACAATAGAGCTGCCTGCCAAGCCTCTCACACCTCCCATATGTGTCCCAGGGCAAGTCAGACACCACTCTGAGAATCTGCAGGCTAAGCACACAGATTCTTACAGAAACAGCATTATTTTAGGAGGCAGTGGCTAAAAATCCCCTTCACTAACAGCTTACACCAGTGGTAGGTCATTTTTTCCCTTTCACAAAGGCTCTCCAAAGAGCCCTTCTCCAGAAATACTTTCTCTGAAGCTCCAGTTTGCTGGTTGAAGGTGGTGGCTGCTGTCTTCCTGTGTTGACTGATCTCTGGAAGTTATGCTGACAATTACATTAGGAGGACAGTCAGTCTGTCCTGGAGCTTTGCCCTGTTCTGTTTGACTTTCTGAATAGTTTGCAAACAAATCTTGATAGTTTGGAGGTGTAGATACTGGGTGAGTGGTAACTTGTGAAGAGGACCTTGATGCAGAGTGGACTTGTTTTTGTAAATTAAATTAAAGAAAGTAGTTTGTATATGTCAGCACAACCCAATATAGAGACTTCCCTTCAGGTGCAGAGTTGTGCTCAGGCTTATTGCACAGAAGAGAGTTTTAGGGAGGTCAACACTTCTAAAAGCTGATGGAGATGAAGAGGGGAAGGTTGTGATGGACAATAAGAGGAGGGGGTGCATTCTGTGCTGATGACTGAGAGCTAATGCAATTCTCTGGTGCATAAACCAGACAGCAAGTTGGAGTGGTGAGATGGTGTTTCCTTTGTGTTCAGCTCCGGTACAGATGCATCCAGCCCTTGTGTGGCTGGGTTTCCTGATCTGTCCTACCTGCAGGGGAAGGACAGAGTGAGGAGTCAAATATAGGAGCAGGGTTGCCTTGTACAGTCAGTTGATAGAGAGAGGATCCCTGCTTCCTCAACTGTGAAGGGATGCAACTCAGACATAGCTCTGGCTGGAGCACCTTGCTCAGAGCCCAAACCAAAGCATTCAAAGCATGTAAGGGAAGATGGCATCAAACTGCACATACACCTTCACTAAGAATGGCTGCTTGGTGAGGGGAAATGACGGATCCATCCATCCACTCACCATTTTGCTGCTCATAGTGCATTGCGAATTGCATTCCCATTAACCTCTGCACTGTTAACTGCTGCTTGTCTGTCTTAATTACAAGTGGAAAAGATGATGGTGCCTTACCAAGTGGGGATCAGTGCATGTAGTGGTTACAGCCCATGAAGATCACATGCACTGGATCTAGCCTGAAAGCAGAATGCAAATGTGATACTCTTCTGACACAAAATAAGGCCCTTTAAAGACAGAGGTGACTGGGAAGCTCTGAGAGGAGCCAGTTCAGGGCAGAGAATACCCTGGTTATGCTGGGGATTTTCTATGCCCACAGGAGGACAGCAGCTCGAATGCAGGTTTGTCACACAGCTGTCTGGCTTTAATCAGAGTTTCTGTCCTGGGCTGAAGAAGAAACTTCATCCGGAACTTTAATAGTCACTATCAGTAGTGTGGAATTTTCTGGGAAGCTGGTATTTCATAACCATGTTAAGTGCCTTATTAGTATTTGATTTTTTTTATTATTTTTTGTAACTAAAGTGGGTAGCTCAGATTCTCCCCTCTCCCTCTTACAGGGTGATGTACTACAAAGGCTGGGGTGGTTCAGCTAGAAAAAAAGTTCTTCACTGAGAGCATTGTCAAGCATTGGAACAGGCTGCCCAGGGAAATGGTGGAGTCACCATGCCTGGAGGTATTTAAAAGCTATATAGGTGTGATGCTTAGAGACATAGTTTTGTGGTGGACTTGCTAGTGTTAGATTTGTGGGTTTTAAGTATTAAAAAAATATCTTAAAGGTCCTTTCCAACCTAAACAAATCTATGATTCTATGACTGTGTGATATGGAGACAGATGGAAGGAGGGAATCTTCTGTCTGACCATGTGGTTCTCCACCTGTTGATTTTCTCTTTTCAAGAAGAAAAAGAACCAGTCAGTTTCAAAGTAAAAATGCCATTTAGATTCCCCCCCCCCCCCCGGAAATGCCAATATAAAGCTGTGTTAAATTTTATTTATTTTCTGGAACTCTTGACATTAACCCAGCACATTTTCACTGAAAGCAGCACAATATATTAAACTTGCAATTCACTGAGCAATGTTTTTCTGACTCACTTTGACTGAAGAGCCTCCAATCCAGTGGCTAACAAGGACTGACTGGAACAGCCAAGATGAGAGTGGCTAGGCACAAGGAACTACCACTCACAGTGATGGGAGAGTTTCAGTGAGTGCTGCAAGGGCTCATGTTCATCACCTTGATGAGTAACCTCCAAGGGAGGATGAGGATGGAGCTGGTAGAACTCAGTGCTTAGATTAGCAAGGGACCAAATGAGACGTAGATTAAATTCAGTGTTGACAGAGGCTAACTAACATTTCATTGGAAGATTAATTTGAAGTGTTTATACTTTATTGAGTTTCTCAGTTAACCGTGACAGCTCAAGGAGAAAACAAACCAGCATGTTGCTGCAGATAGCTGCCCCCAGCTCTCTGAGCAGTAGTGAGGAGGGTGCAGTGAGTGGGGGGTTAGGATGCCTAGGAGATGTGGAAAATGAGGCTGAAAAAATACCACACTGCAAGACTTAGAATGGCTGTGATCAAGCAGGTCTTTGATCTTTATCCACAGGCTGGTAGGGGTGACAGATGTGCTGAGCAACTTTTTTGCTTTCCAAGAGCCTGGTGCAGCCAGGTACTGTCACTTGATGGCTAACATGACTAGCAAGCACAGCTTGCAAGTCAAGCCCAGGCTAGTGGGAACCTTATCCAGGGAACAGTAAGTGTCAGGGCTTTTCTCTGGGACTGTAATCACAACATCATAGAGATTAATTAGTCACAGCCTCAGGTGGCTGAGAGAGCAGAAGAAATACTGCTGTCCATCAGGGACAGAGCTGATTGGAACCCCAGACCCAGTAATGGAGTGCAACTTCTGATGGCTGAAGCTGATATTCCTATGGTATCCATCCTAGCATCTTCTCCATCTCCTTCATGGTGCACTTGGGTAGTCTTATCAGACCCTAGACATATCCTAGACAAAGTGGGCAGCCCTGCGCAGCCGGAGGCCAAGGATGGCGAGGGAGGCAGGGTGACAGCAGCCTCCATTTAGTTATCTATAAGCTGTTAGAAAGCTGTTATTTTGGGGCTTTTTTTGCTGTTGTTATTGTCTTTTTTTGTTCTTCTGTACTTGACAAAACTAGACTGTTGACTCAGTCACCATAAATAAAGAGAACTGCACCTGGGACACATTTTAATTTGACTCTCAATTTTTCCAGTGGAGGAACAAACATACGGAGTCGTGATTATTAGCTAATAGTCTACTCCAAGAGAGTTAGACTGTATCATCACTATTAAATAACTTGCTCTCAACATTGACCTACAACTTAAGAGAGCAGCTCTGTGACCATGCTTTCTGCAGGAGCACATCAATCAGGCTCCTGGAGGTAAATGGGGTGGTCCCAGGCTTTGTTTCAGGCCAAGTTTCCCTCCAGGTCTGGGCCCCTGTGAGCATCAATGGAGGAAGTGTGATGGTCTGTGGTGGACTACCCTGTGTCCCTGTCTCAAAGGCAAGCATGAAAAGGAGTAAGGACCACAATTCATCAGGGCAGGCAGTAATTAACCTTATGTAATGAGGCTGAAAGGCAATACACATAAAACTGTTGAAGGGAAACAGTCTTTCCATGGTATGTTGGCCATGGTAGTCACTAGCTCAGATTTGTGCTGGCAAATGCAAAAGTAGAGCAGGTGAGTGTTTCATCCCTGATGCAGGGTTCAGGTTCAGGCTAGGTGATGTCAGAGTTCATTTGATAGCATTGCTTTATTTTCTTCAATATACTGGAGAGTGAGACATAACCAATATTGAAAGCTAAAGGCTTCCACAGAAGTTGCTGTCACTGATGTACAACTTTTGAGATTCATTTGCAGTTGGAGGGAGGTGATTTCTGGGGATTTGTTGGTAAAGTTAGTGATGAGTAGGGATATTTGAATACCAGATGTAAGAACGATGATATGTAGCTGATCTAGGGAAGGCTGGATAGCCTCACCTCTTGGCATCTTGCCACACTGCTGGGTACTTGGCTCCATCCCTGTGGTGGGGAGCTGCTGGCCTGGAGTTGTTTCAGGGCAATACTCCCTCCCATGCTGACATTTCAGCTGGGTGCAAATGGCATGGAGTTATCCTCTCTTTAATGGGAAAGTTCATGACTGGCTGCTGTTTCAGGCTCTCTGCAGTTCCCAGTTGCTTTAGCAAACATAATAGCTAGGGAATGATGTTTCCATTGTAGCTCAGGCTATTAAAATATCTGTCTCCTGATGGCCAGTGGAGGGAAGTGATTAATCTGTAGTGTCTGAGGGGCTTGTATTTCAGTGGTGTGGTTTTGTTTGGGTGTTGGGTTGTGGGGTTTTTGTGGTTGGTTGGTTGGTTGGTTTGCTTGCTTGTCTGCAGTGTTCTGGTGACATGTACCTGCTATTTCAGGAATGTGACAGGGCTTTTGTCAGGCACATGGCAGGTGTGGAATGGAGCTGTATGCCCAGGTATGGCAAAGTTGGTTAAAAAAACACCAGAGGCTGTGGGAAACTATGATGAATCTGTAGGCCCTCTGATGAGCTCTGATGAGGAGTTCGACCTCAAAAACATCACTGTGTTCCCCTGGGAATCTGGAAAGTCCCTGGACTGAATGTTTAAGGATGAGAAACTGCAAGATGAGATAAAGGAGCCACCTGGGCTAGCTTAACAAGTAACCATAGCAATGCTATCACTAACCAGTAAGAATCTTGAGAAAAGTTTGTTAACCAATCACATACAGCCACACTAATAACAGACACAGAAATATGTGTTGCTTTGCTGGAATAGACGGTATCTTTTGTCTCTATACTCTGCTTGCCATGAGTGTATATTTTTGCTGCTTTGTACGTCACCAGATCCAGCGACAAGAGGTAAATCAAGCACGGGGAATTCGAGATCTTGTAAAAATTTTGGCTGAGTTTGCAAACAGTATAGATGGCTTTAAAAAGACTCGAGGAGGTTTTGGTCTTCAGAATAGCACAACCAGATGGCATCAGGCTTTTTTAAAACCTTCAGTTACATAATTTTGCTAAATATTTTTCTTCTTTCTGTGCAATTCAAGATTATCTGTAATTCAAAGCATGCAGGTGCTGTGTGGGGTAGTCTCCTCACATAAAGGCACTCATAATGTGCTTCCTGTGTCAGGAAGCAGCCAGAGCCAGGCTGTCTTTGAGGGGAGAGGAGCTGCTAAGCTGAGATGCCCCAGGTAAGATGTACCCTCACCACAGCTGTCCATCAACAGTCCCAAAACCAGCAAGTGATGAACCAAGCCTGGTCAGAGTGTGAGTGTAGGTCCCAGGTGAGGTGAGTTATATCCAGGAAGGAATTTTGGTGCCAAGGGAGAAGGCGCACAGACCTTTCAAGATGTCCAAGGGGAATAGTAATGCCTAGGAGAAGGGAAGGTGATGGAGTTAGGAGTCCCAAGGGATCCATAAATGATACCAGTGCAAAGGAACCATAAATGCTGCTTTAGGGGAGGGTATAAAGCTGTTTGTGCTCCCCACAGCAGTCTCCCACACCAGAATATGATGAGTTTTGGAAGAAAAATATACTAGGCTGCAAAACTCCAACAGAAGGAAGCCTTGCTGAGAGTATAAGGGCTTGCTGACGAGGCAGAAATGACACATCCCTGGAGACAATGTTAACAGCTTCTAGTGCTGGGCTGTACACATAGGCCACAGCAACCCCAGGCAGTGTTACAGGCTGGGGTCAGAGTGGCTGGAGAGCAGCCAGGCAGGGAGGGACCTGGGGGTACTGGTTGATAGTAGGCTGAACATGAGCCAGCAGTGTGCCCAGGTGGCCAAGAAGGCAAATGGCATCCTGGCCTGCATCAGGAACAGTGTGGCCAGCAGGAGCAGGGAAGTCATTGTGCCCCTGTACTCAGCACTGGTTAGGCCATATCTTGAGTACTATGTCCAGTTCTGGGCCCCTCAGTTTAGGAAGGATGTTGACTTGCTGGAATGTGTCCAGAGAAGGGCAACAAAGCTGGTGAGGGGTTTGGAGCACAAGCCCTATGAGAAGAGGCTGAGGGAGCTGGGGTTGCTTAGCCTGGAGAAGAGGAGGCTCAGGGGAGACCTTATTGCTGTCTACAACTACCTGAAGGGAGGTTGTAGCCAGGTGGGAGTTGGTCTCTTCTCCCAGGCAGCCAGCACCAGAACAAGAGGACACAGTCTCAAGCTGCACCAAGGGAGGTTTAGGCTGGATGTTAGGAAGAAGCTTTTCACTGAATGAGTGATTGCCCATTGGAATGTACTGCCCAGGGAGGTGGTGGAGTCACCATCATTGGGAGTGTTTAAGAAGAGACTGGATAGGGCGCTTGGTGCCATGGTTTAGTTGATTGGATGGTGTTGGGTGATAGATTGGACTCAATGATCTTGAAGGTCTTTTCCAACTTGGTCCATTCCATTCCATTTCATTCCATTCCATCTATCCGATTCTGTTCTATAGAACTTTTTTTCCTCTTTGAGAGACCTTGGAGATCTTTACAGAACAGATCAGTGGGTTTTATTTCTCCTGTTTCCGACTTCAGTATGACTAGAACTGAGTCATTTCAGACTAGGAGAATGTTCCTGTTTTTTAGACTTTTTTTTTCTGCGTTGTAGGTGCAGTTTGCTTCATTGTTTCCTTGGCATAGTTGATCACCAGCTTGGTTTTTCCCATGCTTATGATACCTGCAGCTCTTTAGAGGAAGTGAAAATCAATTATGTTTTAGAGGAGTACCTATAAACACATTTTAGTAAATGCTAATTAAAAGGTGCTGTCTGGAAGATTGAAATTTGTTTTAATAACATTAAAAAAATACTAGGTTACCAGCATCGTATTCATAAAAATAACCACACCTATGGCTGTGCTGTGTATTAATAGAATAGTTTGCATTGGAAAAGACCTTTAAGATCCTTGAGTCCAACCATTAACACTGGCACATCTACATGTCTTTTAAATACCTCCAGGGACAGTGACTCAACCACTTCCCTTCATCATACACTTCATCAACTGCTTCATCGTACAGAGCAGCAAATAACTCCTAGCACTAAATCAGACTGACAAAAAATAACAATACATGATTTTTCCATGAGGACAAAAAGGATTTTTGGAAAGCATACTTTTTTACTGACAGTATTTTGATAATCTAACTGATATTACTCAAATTGATGAGGATGGAAAATGGTTCAGAAAAGTTTTGCTCTCAAATTTGTTTTTCATATCAAAATGAATGCCCTAAAATTCTTTCTTAGATATTTGACTCACTTCAAGTTTCTCAAAATGAATGCAACCATACACAAATATTTCTGTATTATCACTGGAGAGAAAGAGGGATGGGTGATTCAAACCAGGCTACTTAGCCCAAAAGAATAACAGATTTATGGCGTTGTTTTTTTCCCCCAGGTTGTTCTGATTCTGATTTCTTAAAATATTTTTATTTGGGATTAAAGCCAAAAAAATGTCAGCTATTTGCACAGCCCTAACCTGGGCTTTCTGGAGTGGGGTGTTGTCTCAATCTACTGAAAAGAAAATGATTCATCAAGCCAGAGAATTTCATTGTTCAAATCTCCTCATAGAATCTCTGCTGTCACCCATAGCACGACACTGCCACGCATAACACATTGTATGTGGGTCTGACCAATCTCTCAAGGTCTTCTGCCTTCTCCACGTATGTGAGACTACTGACTCTGTACAGGTTGGACTGTATTTATCTTTGCATCTTGAGCACCTCATGTGGGCTGAGAGAATGGCAAAGTGTGCAGTTGTGAAAATCTTGCCTGAATTTATAGGTCTGTCTTCCTCTCTCCTCACTTCTTCCTATCTTCCATAGCTTCATGGCCCAGCACAGATCACACTGCTAGTGGCTGTACAAGCTGCTGGCACTTGTCTCTTAGGAGCAAAATGATAAACACTTTGGAGCTGACCTGGCTTGAAAGGTCACACAGAAACAGTGGTAGTTGATTGTGCAGATGGTTCTCCCTAGAAAGGAGATGGTTATTCCTTGGTCTCACTGCTGGTGTACTGCTGTTGCAGGACCAGCTGAAGCAGTGTACTTAGGTGCTTTTCCAACCCTCCTTGCTCATTTGAATCAGTTGGAAGGTGATAAGCAGACACACTCACATCTTCTTGCAATTCCTATGAGCTCTTTGCCCATACATCACACTGAGGTAGGACCTTCCTCTTCCTTCCTTTTGTGCAGCAAGTAGCCATAGACACAAACCAAAATAACAGGGCTTGTGCTTGCACTAGCAAATTCAGAAGGGAAAAAAATTATTTGTAGTACTGGGTGAGAAAGCAGCAACAAGGACTTGGGGATCTACAACATCATAAGGGGACCACAGTATCGCACACAGGCCGCTGAGTTTCACAGGCCTGGGATGCTGATGTGAACATGCTTGCAGCCAAAATGGTGGGGATTTGCACTGGAGAAAAGGGAGCCTGCTCTACTGCCTTGGGGTATGGAAGGAGCTGTATGAGGATGAGCACCTTCCACTGTGGCTGTTCATCTTACCACCCAGTAAGAATCACTTGTGACCTGTAAAAAAATGGAGTAAGAACACACAGCAAGGTTAGGACTGGGGCTTGGAGCCATGGCTCATGCTGCAGAGAGTGGGAAGGAGAGGCTGCCACGTCCTGGGTAACATTCATGCATGGTAAACGGTGCATATAGGCTTTCATTAGCATGTTCACTGAATGTTTTTCTCTGTGTGATGGTGAGGAAGCACCCCATGTGAACCAGCTGTAGGACTTGTGTGTACAAAATGTCCCTAGATGATTATTCAGAAGAGCCAGGGTGTTGAAAAATTTTGTATAACCCATTTTTCTGAGCCCTGGCAAGGTAGGAGTTGCCTTCAAGAGAGTGCTCTCAGAAATGCACTTACTGATGACAGGGTGCAGAGCCTTTCTTCCCCAGGCCAACAAATTTTCTTCACTCTAGTGAATATGGGCTGGATCTCTGTTCTGAACAGCATTCCATGAATATGCCATTCTCCAAGCTCAGTGGCATTCTCAAAACTTGTCTGTTTGGAGAAACTCAGAACTATTTTTTCCATAGCAGCTATCTGTTTTCATGCATCATCTGTTTTATTCCAGGTTGAATGTACTTTTCTGTTCGAGCTTAACACACTGTGGGTGAGTTGAGATATTTAAGAATGGGGATTGCACTTACAGATAACACCCTTTCAAGTATAGACATGGCCCAAAAGTTAGGCTAGGAGCCAGTGGAGATGGTTGCCCCAGAGGGAAACCTTTGTGGAGTGGGACTGAGCTGACAGGGCTGGATTGGTGGTGGTTAGTGTCAGAAAGATAAACATAGTTTTCATTCACAGTGACAATGAAAGAGAAATCTTTCACAAGCTTCAGGGCTATGCCTTTTTTTCAAGAAGCCAATAGTTTTTTTTCAGTCTCATCAGTGTTTACTGATGAGCAGATGACCTCGTTGTGATGCTCTACTGAAGCAGTTAAATCTAGAGCATAGCTGTTTGCTCCTAGTATCAAAGCCCATTGTCTATTGCATCACCCAGGTGTCCCTGGGAGGTGACAAACTCTTAGCAGACCTGGCCTGAAGCGAGACAGCCACAGCTAGAGATTTGTTCTGGCCTTGAGCCCTTGAATTGGGAACATGATTCCTCCAACACAGACACACCCACAGTTTTGGGCTCCTCAGTGTAGATGATGTTTCTATTTTTATCAGGAGGAGGTTCATATTTCTTTTCCCTAGTGGTGTTTAATCCTCTGAGTGAGAAGACTGCTTATTTTCCAGCTGTGAGAGTCTCCTAACGCCAGTCTAGTGAGGATGAGTGTGTGGCAGCAGCAGTCAACATCTGTCTCTGTCATGTCAGCAGTAAAACAGCAAGAGAGTAAGCTGTGTCATGAAGATGATGTCTGGGAAGGGGCTTAGACTGAACCTGGTGCATTTACTTTCCCCTCCTAAATATAGGTGTCCACATGACAGTCTGTGAGTCAGTTCTTTGTGGAGAACTACAGCAGAAAGCATCAGAGATTTGCAGCCCTGCAAAGCAACAGGCCTGTGACCAATATTAATGGTGGCCACACAGATCTGCAGGGCCTTCGTTACAGGAAGCAGCAAGCATTGATAATATTCTCACCTCTAAGCTAATGTCTGATCTTTCATTCCTCCATCAGCAGCACCTCCCACCCTGTCTGAATTCAGTGTCCTGTGAAAGACTGCTTAGAGGTGAGGTCAAGGTAATTTCAAGGGGTGCTAAAAGAAAGAGTGAGGGCAGGCTGGCAGCCAGGAAAGGGAAAATTGGCCCATTGTTAAAAGAAGAAAAGAACATCAGAAGGCTTTTTGAAATGTCAAATGCAGAGTATTGCTGTGTGCTCTTTGCTTATTGAGTAAAGTTTGAGGGAGGTTTGCCTTAAATATACCTTCCATACAAATATGCAGAAACATGTTTTTTAGTGAACTTTAAACATTAGCTATAATAGTCCTTGGATAAAAAGACACTCATTATTTCTTCGAGCACACTCTCTACTGCCGAGCAAATGTTCCAGTGTGGCAGGATGGTGGCTTTAAAAATAGCATTTTACCCTAGAGCCTCTGAGTGTGGCTGGGACATAAATTAGACGTTTGACTATGAGCAGTCATTGATGTGGTCCAAGAGTGCAGTCAGCAAGCCCTCATTTCACTGAAGCCAGTGGAAATTTGAGGCAGTGGGAAAAGTTTGCCAAAAGAGAGGAGGTTTGGGCATCTTCAAGAAGCTCCAAGCCTTTCACGAGCTATTTTAAAAAATCATCACTTGCTGAACTGCTGTGACACCTGTGACAAAAATCACAGGAAACTGGGTGGAATGTGTTATCTTCAGTGACATACTTGTGTCATTTCTCAAAATAATTGTCAAAATCTCTTTGTAAATGTCCAGAGATGAAGACCCTTATACCTTGGCTCAGCACCTCCAGTGCTTTGCTGCTTTTACGAACACACAGCTCTGGTGGGGTTTGTCTGAATTTGTCTTGCTGTAATTTACAGACATTATTTTTGTCCTACCCACAGTAGAAACAGAAAAAAAAATGTATTTTTTTCTTTTCTTTATGTCCTTTGAACTCATCCTCTCTTCTCCAGGCAGAGCAGATCCACTTATTCTGACCTTCTCCTGCAAGTTGTGGTTTTGGGTCATTTCTCAGATAGCTGTTTTCTCCTCTGAACTCCCTTCAGCAAGTTCATGACCCTCTTAAATTGCCTCCAAACTGAACACAGCAACTCAAGCTAAAATCTTACCAGTGCTGGACAAACTAGAATTACTTTATGTGCCTTATCAGCAGCAATCCTGTTTGTATGCTACAGTACAGTTTTGACTCTTTTTTTGCAACAGCAAAGTTAATTCACAGACAAGTTGTGACCCACTAAAACTTTCAGGTCCTTTCCTACCCAGTTGATACCAAACTGTCTTCTTACCTCCCATAAATATGAATGCCTGTTCCTCCCTGCAGCTGAGACTTTGAATTTGTCCTTATTGAATTTCATGCTACTTCTATTGCAGAGTTTTTTTCTGATTTTTTTGGAGGTTAATTTAAATTTACTAGTGATCCAGCACGGAGCAGCCTGCCCCATGCTGAAGCTATGAATATAATAAACATCTTATCTATCTCATTATTAACACTAGTGACAAAGATACGGAGGGATGCAGGACCCTGCAAAGATGTCTTTTGGACTGTAAATATCTCCAGTCTCAAAATGAATCACTGATCACTGAGTACAGTTGAGAACAGTCATTGAGTACTGCTGCAGGCTGCACCACCCTGTGGTGCCAGCCAGCTCTCCTATGGGCATGGCAGCAGCCCAGCTCACCACTGCACCCACTACTTGCCCTGGACACAGTGCTCCAGGATTATTTTGGTTTTCATCCTGGGCTCAATAGATATATTTCCCAGTGGGAATATAATTTATTGTGAGAAGAGGGAGGGAAGTCATGGGAGGTTTATTTTTTTATCTTTTTGGCAAACCAGGAATTTAATGAGAAATTTCAGAAAATGTGAAAATATTGATTCTTGTCTTCACTTCTCAATTTTCAAAATAATTTGTTTTCCCCCTTTCAGTCAGGTTTTTCTTTTCCACTCCCTACTCTCATCAGCATCTCCCCTTAACTTTTCCACCATCTGCTTGCCAGGGAAAGTACAATGTTCAAATATTCTTTCCAAATCTTCCTTTTTCCACTACCTAACCTTTCAAAGCTTCAATTCGAAGAAGCTAGAGAATGGAAGAAAAAAACCCCTAAAACTGTGAAAACAAAAATTCTAGGTTTTTGGTTTGTTTTTTTGAGGATGTGTATGGAGCCATTCTTGTGCAGGGACACAAGTGGAAGAATCAAAGCAAAATGCATTAAAAGGTGGAGAAGGAAGCGGAGGTGTTCTGCTCTGGCATGGCTATGCATAAACACATTCACAAGTTGGAAAGCATTGATATTCTCCCCTCTCTCCCCCTTTCTTTGCCCTGACCAAGTTCTTCTGATGGGATAGATCTCCACAGTCTGGTTCTGCTTCCCATAGAGGTGCCTCTGATGAGCAGTCAGATCTCAGGCACACTCTTCCTTTGTTTCCCGTCTCTGTAGGACTAAATACATTTTCATACCATAGCAACACTAAGGATTTTAAGTGACCCTACCACAGCGTAAAAGGCAATCTTAAGCATGTATCTGCCCTTTCCCCCTCACCCCCCCCCCCCTTTTTTTTAATCTTTCAAGGTGGTAATTAAGGGCCACATTTTCAGCATCCCTACAAATATGGGCTTGTTTGCCTGCAGGAACTGGGGAAATGGCAGCATACACAGACAGCACCATGGCTTTCTGTGTGAGACAGATGCACTCAGACATCTCTACAAAAGGGTACATCTAGCCATGCTAGGACCTCATCAGTGCTTTGAGTGTGCCGTACTCTTGGCATCCTTCCTATGCCTTTCTCTTTGTTGTGCCACTTCATCTGACCTGTCTGGTTTCTTTTGCAAGGTCCTTCATATCCCTCAAGGGAAGAAAACTGGTTGCCTTTATCTTTCAAGAAGTACATTACTGGTACTGACCTCTGCACCCTTCTCAAAAAAATGTGACTGAGCCTATCCATATGTGATCCCTTTTCACCTTCTCATTCAGGAGGTGCTTCGATAAACACCCCAAAAGAGACATCTTCCTCTATTCAGATCTTCCTGCAAACCTGGGAAGTGGGATCCAGGGTAATACAAAGATGCTGTACTATGATAGTACAGGAAATATAAACAAAGATGAATCTGGTTGCAGGCAGTTTTAGAAGTTGGGATTGTTTCTGTGGTGGATTGACACAGTTTGTAAGAAAGTGCTCTTTCAGCAAAACTCAACTTTCTTTTGCTGACTTCTGTCAACCCTAAACATTTTCTGTATTTTTTGTGTGATTCTGCCAGAATATTTTGCTGTTCTCCAGCCTGATGAAATGTATAGCTGAAAAATCTTAAACAAATGGAAGAGGTCAGGTTAGTTTCTCCCAGTGTTAAACAAAACAATTTCATTTAATTTTTATCCCATTCTATCCATGTATTTAGTTGCTCCTTTCTTCAGAATGTGTTCTAAAACCTTTTAAACTACCATCCTGATAGGTATGTGCTACATTTACTCTTGCCTAGTTAGGTGTGACTGCCCTGAATTCCCTGAGAAGCCTTGACACTAGGACAAAGAATTCACATGCCAGAAGGCTCTAGCAGAGAGTATTTGTTCTTATTTGCTGTCCATTCCTCCAACTACATTTACTGACACTCACACAACAGCGTCTTAGATTTATGCTTTTACTTTAGGTATGATTTCCATTTTGTTGTCTTTATCCCCATTACTTAGCCCACCCTCTCTGTTATTTTTAGTATCAGTATTCTCACTCAAGCAAAACATTTGCTTGGTTTTGGGGTGGTACTTCATTTACTTTAAATTTACCATGCTCTCACCACATATAAGAACAGCTTGGTCCTTTTTCTCTTGTTATTTATGTGCCTGAAAGACCTCTGTGTTATTATTTCCTGTGCAAGATTTAACTCAGCCAGGCTCTTGGCAGTCCTCATTGGTTTCTGAGCCATGACAGTCACAAACATCATCACCAGCTGCACTTACTTTCCAGTCTGCTGCTGGGGCAGTAGAGCCTCCCGTAGTGAAATGACTCTTCCAGCATGTCTCTGCCTGCTATCATTACTTGTCCATGGCCAGATGAATTTATAATAGGGGCCCAACACAGTCCCAGTAGACCACTGGTCCCTAAAATAATGTAATTCCACCTGTTTTCATTCTATTGCATGTTGTGCCTCCTTATTTCTTTAGTCTGTCACGTGACCAAAAGCTATACCTTAATCTCTTGCTGTTTCACTATTGCATCTCCAGGACAGTGTTTCCTTCAGTGCTCATGTTGCACTCAGAACCTCCATTTCTCCACACCCCACAAGCAGGAAATTTTAACTCTGTATTCTATCAAAAGATGTCTTGTACAGAAGGTGTCTATTTCTCCCTGCTTTGACTGTGACTGAGCATCAGAAGAGGTTGCTCAGGGAGGTTGTGGTGTCTTCATCCTTGGAAATATTAAAAGCTGGATCAAGCACAGCCCTAAACAATCCACTTTTGTGATTCTGCCTTGCACAGGGGATTAGACAGATGATTGCCAGGGGTCCCTTCCAGCTTCACCCATGTTGTGAGTGACTCCAGAAACCCCCTATGCATTGCCTCCAGCCAGCTCTGTGTGCAAATGGTCTCCTTTGCTGCAGCTGTTTTCCTGCTGAAGGCATGCTGCTGTTGCTGTGGCTGTTTCTCTGGCTTGTCAGACAGTGAAGATCACAAGCCCTGGGATTTTCTGACGCTTAACAACTTGAGTTTCCACCACCTTTTTTTTTTTTTTTTTCCCAAAAAAGACTGCTGGGTTTTATGATGACTGTTGATAAACTGCCCTTATTTCAGAGTCATTGGAAATGCTCTGATGATTTTTTTTTTTATCTCCCTGTTAGTAGTGTTTTATTTTCCATTTCCAGGTAAGCAAGAAAATACATGATCCCCTCAACTCTATTTTCAGATTTGATATAATCAAGCTAATTACTGACATTCTTTTTGATACTTGGTAATTTCAGCCTGAAGATATGTTGAGCTCAACAGCTCTAAATATACAGACATAATGGAAAGGCCAATCTACTCTCATCTAGAAAGAGGTGAAGTCATGGTGACAAAATGAAACTTTTACTATGCTATTTCATTCAACTATCTCTGCAGCCACCTGCTTACCATGTAGAAAATAACTTGTAAGGTTTCTTTGAGGTTTGCCCACTGCTTTAGGCATGTTTCTTTTCTTGCTGAATGAAGAGCTCTATCTGATTGAGCTGGACACTTGGGACAGGTACTCATATATTAATTGCACAAGATGGTATTTGTGGAATAACTTGAACCACAGAGAGGTAAATGACTGCAGACATCTTTATTACGTGCTATTAATTGGCACACCTGTTGCACAGACCTGTTGGTACCACAGCAGATAACAGTGGAAGATGAAATCATGGTAATTGCAATCTGCCCACAAGTTATCTTTTAATTTACATTTTAATTAATTTTTATAAGTCTTGTAGTTATGAAATATTGAAGCAATTAAGGCATGGAGGATGGAATATGCCAATGTCAACTAAGGACAGTGAGTCAAAGAGGAAAGTTTGGTTCAAGATAAAGTTCATATGAAAAATAATGTTTTGTAATTTATAGTTCTCTGGGACCTTTTGTAAGTTCTTTGGAAGCTTAAATACAAGAATACATTGCTTTAAATTCTCTTTTGAGAGGTTACTAGTTTCCTTAGCATTCAAATGGGGAAACTGAAGCAGAGAGTTTGAACACCAGTTTCCTGAGCTCAAGGGAAAAATCTGTTAAGGAGCTGGAAATCAAATCCTGAGCAGTTGAGCAATCTGGGTAAGTATCCTCCTTACAAAAGCACCCTTCCAGCTGGCACACACACATGTGAAAGATGTATGTGTTTTTGTGAGCAGGGTGACACTTTCATAGAATCATAGAATCAACAAGGTTGGAAAAGAACTCAAAGATCTTCAAGTCCAACCTGTCAGCCAAGACGTCATGACTACTAGACCATGGCACCAAGTGCCACGTCCAATCCCCTCTTGAACACCTCCAGGGATGGCAACTCCACCACCTCCCTGGGCAGCACATTCCAATGATGAACGACTCTCTCAGTGAAGAACTTTCTCTTCACGTCGAGCCTAAACTTCCCCTTTCTTTACACAGATCTCGTAACCTGGCCTTTGGCTACCCAACTATTTGATATTCTCAGGAAATGGCTGTTACTAATGAGTGTTGTGAAGTCTTGTGATGTGCATCTTTACTACTTTCTTAAAACCCCAGTTACTAGATGCAGAAGCTTCACTTCTGTTTAAATTAAAAAGTAATTTCCAGCTCTCAGAATTGTATAAAATATAAAGTACTTCTCCAAACTGCACAGAAACCAAAAAGAAGAACTTCAACATACTTTGGAATCACACTCAGTGATAACTAGAGTTTTTTAAGCCACTCGAATGATTCTGAAGGTCAGATCTGTGACAACAGATGGGAATGAGCCTGGGGGCACTGAACTGCTTGGAGCAGCTATGGTCACATCTGGAAGATGCCAAGAAATGGCTGCCTAAGATAAGGGAAACAGCAGTGCTGATTCTTAGGGCTATATATTGGTATAGGTTTGAGTGTCAAACCAGGGAAATAAGGTAGCAAGGACTGCTATCATAAGAAATGCAGATGTCTTAGAATTAGGTGGTTTCAAAGCAGCAACTAGCACAGGTGACTGATTATGTTGGTGAGGGGGGCTTAGCCACCAGTAGGTATCAGTCTAAATCTGTGCTTGGATGCTGGAAAAATGTGACAAATGATTTATGTTTTTTTCACAAGGAGCTGTCTGTTGCAATGTAACATTGCTATAAAGTCTGTGAGGGATGACACAGAGAAGAAAGCCTTCTCTTGGCTTGGTGTGAGCAACTATCACAAAACGATAGCATTCCCAGTTGTTGGAGAAGTGAACAGAAGGGTCAGCAAACTGCCATCTTGGACTTCCAGCAGGCAGATTTTGGCCTGTTTCAGAGACTGGTTGACAGAGTCCCTTGTACAGCAGTCCTGAAAGGCCAAGTTGTCCATGAAGAGTGGACATTCTTCAAGAATAAAGTCTTAAAGGCAGAGAAACAGGCTGTCATCATGTGCCAAAAGATGAGTCAGAGGGGAAGGCAGCCTGCCTGGCTGAATAGAGATACTTGGTTGCAGCTTGGAGAAAAAGAAGAGTTTAAGGTCTATGGAAGAATGGGCAGGCCACTCAGGAGCAATACAAAGTGGTGAGGCTCTGGAGGGAGAGAATTAGAAGACAAAAAGAAATGCTTCTAAAAATATATTAGCAACAAAGGGAGAACTGAGGAGTATCTCTGTCCTTTGCTGGATGCAGGTGAGACGCAGTGGCTGAGGATATGGAAAAAGCTGAGGTATTCAATACTTTCTTTGCCTTAGTTTTTTAGCAGTAGGCACTCAGTTCTTGGAGCTGGAAGATAGGGATGGGGAGCAGGATAAAGACCCCATAATCCAAGAGGAGATGGCTAGTGACCCTCTGCACCACAAAGACATGCACGAGTCTGTGGGGCCATGTGGCATACACCCAAGAGTGTGGAGAGAGCAGGCAGAAGTGCTCACCAAACCACTTTCTATCATTTGTATGCAGTCCTGGCTAGCTGGGGAGGTCCCAGTTGAGTGGAGATTGGCAAATGTGATCTCCATCTACAAGAAGGGTAGGAAGGAGGACCCAGAGAAATACAGACTTGTCTGGAGTTGGTTGAATATCCATTCCTGGAGGTGTTTAAAAGATACAGAGATGTGGTGCTAAGGGACGTGGCTTAGCATCAGACTTGGTAGAGTTAGATAATGGTTGGGCTCAATGATCTTAAGGGTCTTTTTCACCCAAAACAATTCTATGATTCTATGGTCAGGGATGACACAGCGCTTGGCCTTGGAAATGATTGAGAGAGAGGGAGAGAACTGGTCTCTGAGCAGGGAGATACAGCTGGTGGGATGGGGAACCTGGGAGAAAATCTGTCTTTGTAGCAGCAGTCTGAATTGCAAACACCATTTACTTTTATTTTGACTCATTTTGATTCTGCTCTATGCCGAACTGTTCTTCTTCAATTATGCTCACAAAACCTGACTTGAATTTTTATTTGTTTGGAGAGCTTGGAGTAGGGAAAAGGGCTAGGAGGGTCCCTTGAAGATTCATCTGACTTGAGGCTGGGATTCCATGAAGGGCAGCTACAGGTGGCCAGGACCTCCCTGATCAGTCAGACGGCAAGGCCATTTCTGCCACTGGTGTGGATGTTCTCAGAGCTTGCTTGGACACCTTGTACATGCTTGCTTGGACACAGTGTCATTCCCTTGGGGTGGCAGGATGTATGGTATTTTCACACTATTATAACCAGAGAGATGTGGGATCCTGGACCAGTCCTCGGCTGGGGAGAGGCTGTTCTTGACCTTCACAGCACTGCAGTGCAGAAAGCTGCTGAAAACAGGCAATTCCTGGCTAGAGAGCAATGGAAACAGGCGTGAGCTTCCGTAGGGGTTTCAGGTTGCATCCCATGGCTGGCTGCCACACCGGAAAACAGGGGCCATGGTGGCTTCAGGGCTCTACTAGGACTCGGGAATGCGTGTGTGGCACAAGCTCCTGAAGGGAATAGTGAAGGCAACTGCAAGGAGCAGCTTGAGAGACATTTGTCTTTGTCCTAGAGGGAGGAGGCTGGGTGGAAAAAGCACAACAGGTGGGATGAAAATCAATGAGGACAGCAAGGTCCATGGGCCAAATCTGTCACAGCTGCCAATGTCATCAACAGCAGGCCTGGCCATGGGGTAGGAGCCACCCTTTCCAAACACAGCAGAGGACGTTGGATACTCTCCCAGAAGCAGTGCTGCAAACCCACCCAGAATGCTCCCAACGTAGGCAGAGAGAAATATTATTTTACTTTTTTAAAAATAAGAAGTCTGACAAGATCTCCAGAAAACATTGCTAGCTCAGCCCTGCTACTTCTTCTGGGGCATCCAGGGTGTCACCCTGCTTTGGGGGCAGGGACACAGGTGTGGCACTAGATATGGTGGTGGAGTTGCCCAGGGAATGACGGGATACCCTCTGTCAGGGTGCTGCTGGGAAAGTAAAGGTAGAGTGGGATGCATGGAGCCTCTTGGATTCTCCATCTACAGGAACATATCAGTGGTTCAGCCTTACAGGAGTAACCATCAGTGGTAAGCTGCCTGGCTTGCTGCTTTGGCAGAGGTCTGTGTTCAACTCCTCATGTTAACACCCCCTTTTCACTATTGCTCACACCCTGATTCTATTTCCACATAGCCCCAAGCTGCTGCTGTGAGGGAGGAAGGCGACCTCCCAAGTCAGGCTGGACACAGGGACTGTGTCTGCTCACACAACTCCTGGGTTCCTCCCTGTGTGTTAAGCCGCTCAAAGCTGTGTACAGCAGGGCCCTGGGCTCCAGGAAATGTTCCCAGCTGCTCCTTCTCTGCCCCTGCTTCCATGCTATTCTCCCCCTCACCTTTCTGTCTGTGGAGAGATCCTCTCATCTTTCAAGCTCCAGACACTGGGAGTGCTGACACTTGTTCAAATCTAACACTGCACATCATTAACATAGAAGAGCAGTTTAGTAAGGAGAAAATTTCATTAACGTTCTTCTCATGTTGAAGTTATACTTCTGCTCCATAGGCTGAGTGATGAAAAAGAACAGCTGTGTCGATAGCCCATAATAGGAGGGGGGAAAATTAGTTGTTTGTAACCACGTTGTCTCTTAGGAAAGATTTAAAGGCTTTGTTTGAAGCTGTGCATGGCA
This sequence comes from Melanerpes formicivorus, assembly GCF_026170545.1. Taxonomy (NCBI): domain Eukaryota; kingdom Metazoa; phylum Chordata; class Aves; order Piciformes; family Picidae; genus Melanerpes; species Melanerpes formicivorus. The sequence goes on along the minus strand of NW_027142400.1, from coordinate 2,864,099 downwards.
CCAGCACCAAAGTAATACGGAAGTGTGAGTGGGGGATGTTGGCTGCAGGTGCGCTCAGCCACTGTAAGGCACATGCAAAACTGAGCAGTGGAAGAGTCCTAGAAGCTGAGCCTAAAGTGCCAGGGAAGATCAGAGTTCTGATGCCAACCAAGGTTCCCTGTTTGGGACTTGCAGAATGTAAAATGTGCTTCCCTATGCTGCTAATAAAGTGCTGCTTATGGGAGAAGAGGAGCACATCAAGGCAGAAATCACTGAAGGAGGAAAGACAAGCGTATGGGGAAATTTCATGCAAGAGGTTTATACTTGTGCTGGCTACGAAGTAACAGACCAGAAGTTTTTCAGTCCTGCAAGACTGCAGCCTGCAAGAAAAACCTGTATCCACATTCCCTTTGACTGATTTGTGTAAACTCAGGAGGACTGTGAAAACAACCAATTTTATTTTTTCTTTCAGATTTTTCAGCTCCTTATTCACCCATTCCCCCCTGAACACTTTCCCTTCCAGTAGATCTTCCTTGTTTATTTACTCCTCCTACAACCCCAGGGTAATACGAACTGCTTACATTTCTGTTCAAGTTGTTTATCCACTGCTTTATTTAGCAGAAAAAGCCTTAGAAACACTTCTGCAGATAAAGTACTGAAGCTGCACGTTTTAGGTAAGTTGGCGGGCAATACAGTAAGTTTTATTCTGAAGTTTAAAGACATCAAATTAAAAATGGCATGTCTTTGTCATCTAAATGAATGGTTTTCCATGTAATGCTCAAGGTGATTAAAAAAGAGAGGGCAGAGAGAAAATATATCTGTGGCTCTTTCAGTTTTCTTGGAAATCTCTCAAGACCCCCAATGTCACAAGTTTTGCATGTAGTTTTCTTTGTATCTCCTGTAGTGAGCCTCTTTGTTTCCCTTCATTTTAAACATCTGCTTAAAGATGAGATGGATCTTCTCTAGAAACCTCTGCTTTTCTCTGTAGACTACTAAAAGAATAGCTTGGTGTGTGCAAATCTTTGAAGTTAGTGCAAGGGTGCTGCCTCCTTTCCTGGACACCTGCTCTCTCTGGGCTTCAGTTTAGCTGATTTCCAAGGGCTTGCTCTACATCTCAACCATCAGTTGTACCAAAGGCACCAGAGGGAGGTTTTCTCTGCTTTGCTATGTGTGAGTTTTGGGGCCATGTCTCCGAGGATATCACTATGTTTGAATGTTCTTGGAGGTAATAAGGCTGAGACCCACAGCAGCCTATTTCTGTCTCTCCCTAGGTAATTGCTGAAGGCAAAGCTCACTCCAGTTTGTTACTTTCAGCTTTCCAGCCTGTTGATGCTTGGAGCGGTGAATCTGGCAACAGCCTCTTTGCATCTACTGGTGCTGTGAGCTGCTCCCCAGCCCCATGGCCACCTGTGAACACTGGTGCTTCCAGCTCAGTGGGTGGCCAGGAACCAGTGTGCTGCCAAGGTGTGTCATCATGGGACAGGGAGCGAGCAAAGAAAATGGGAAGAGATAAAGGCCTCCCTGACCACAGTTGTGTCTGAAAACTTCGAGTGTCATTTATATTTCTGTTCTGCCAGTGGCATGATTTTATGCAGCATCTTGGAGGTCCTGAGTTATTTATTCTGGTAGTTAAGCTGCTCACTGATCCTCCAGGCAAATTCACACCACTTCTCCATGGGCTAGGAGAAAGGCCCTTCAGAGCAGAGTGGCAGAAATGAAGATGGCACTTGATTAGTGACCTCCTTTGCACTCTATCCTCTGCATTTGATGTGGGCAATCAGGAGAAGGTGTTGCCAAGGCTACAAGATCTTGTCAGTTTGTCTTCCATGTCCTCTGTGGCTTCCCTCTTCCCTCCCTAACTGTACCCAGACTTTCTGTTTAAATACCATCTGCTTCAGCTGCAATTTGCTCAAGTGTCTCAAACGGGCTTTGCTCTTGATTCTCCGGTAATCTGCTCTTTGTATGCTAACCCCCTACAGATGGTCTTGTTACAGGCAGAATACATTTGTCTTTGAAGAATTATGAAATAAGGATGTGAAGCAACAAAAGACAAGCAAGTCAAATCTGGGATCAGTGATGTCTGAGCCAGATTCTGATGAGGATAATTCCTGAAGACAACTGGCCACCAAAGCAGTAAAGCAAGAATTTGGTATAAACACTTGAAAGGGTTAATGGAGGATCCAGTTTGTAATGAATTATCTATCTGCAGCACATTGCTGCTCACATTCTGCAAGAAGAATGTCTATTGGTGTCATGGTATCAGCAGAGGTGTCAGGCAAGGAGTAGCAACTTTGCCACGGTGATGCACCTCACTGATGTGAATCAAACTAGGTATAAAACTGGATGAGTTTCAAAAATTAGATGCTAATCCCCTTCTGCTTTCAGGCTCTCTTTCTCCCGGTTTTGTCTCTTTTACATAAACCCAAATTTGAGATAGGCTAGTGGGATTGTTGCTGTCTGATCCCAACACCATTAGAAGCTAATTTAAAAGTAGGATTAGTCCCTTCCCAGCAGCTTCATGGTAAGATATTTTACACAGTGTCTGACCAGAACCTCTGTACTTCTTTTAGTATTACAGGAAGAATGTTATCCAAATAAGTAAAATTGATTAATATGTTCAAGTTCCTCCTTTTTGGTGTTTCTGTCATACTCTTATAGCACATTTAGGAATATTTTTCCTGGCCACATGGCCTTCAGACAAGCCCATCAGTGTTCTGCTACAGGCTGTCTTGATAATGCTCACTGTTATTCAAGATTTTTGCCTGATGCTTCTGATTATAAGACCCTTTCCCCCATTTCATTTAGTTTGTAGCCTTTCCCTGTTTGTACTGACATATAATACTAAGAACATTCTGAGACAGGTAATATGATATTTACTGTACATGTAAAAATGTGAATCTAAAGAAGTGGTTTCTGAGAAGAAAGCATGAACAAAAAAATTGTTGGGCCCATTTTTATCAAACGATTGCAAAAATGATTTGAAATTTGATGGGTGCATTGTATCGTAACTGCCTTTCTCTGTGAAAACTCCCCTAAATGGAGCTGGATGTGTGAACCTTCAGTATAATCACAGTTTGCACATGAAAGACTTGCAGGAATTTCACAGCTGAATTCCTTAAGAGCCTTTCCTTTCCACAAGCTCTGTGCACTGCAGGAATGGTTACCTCAAAACCATCAAAGCAGCGTTACACTCCCAGTTCCCTGCAGACACTTCTGCACACTACCAGACCTCTGAGTCCAGTCTATGCTGGCTGGAGCTTCTCTCATGATGCAGCATAAGCAGATGTTTCCTTCAAACGTGGCCAACAAAGAGATTTTCACTGCATGTCCTATCTTACATCATTTTGTATCCTTTAAACTGAGGAGTGTTCCCTGTGGCAAATCAGGGAAAGGTGGTTAGGGAAAAGTTGGAGCTGCTTCTCACAAGGCTTTTTTTCTAAGTGTGACATAGTCAGCCTTACAGGGTCTTCCCTGATGCTTGGACTTGCCCACTGGTGGTCTCATGGGTCAAGACAGGAAAACACCTGTCTCAGACCAGAGAAGGAAAGAGACTCAGTTCTTTTGAATATTCCCATATTATGAAATTCGAGGCACAAACAAGACCAAAATATCAACAGTGAGGCTATTTATTAACAGAATAAAGTGGAAAGAACAGAAGGAGGGAGAGAGAGAGGAAAAAGTAGAATAGGGAGAAGAGGGAGAGAGCAGGAAAGGGATTATATTACCATTGGTCAGAGGTGGAGAGAGAGTTTTCAGAGTCCAAGTTGTTTTGCATTGCCCCGTGATGTTTCTAGGTGTGATGTTGTCTTCTTTCTTCTCCTCTGCCAGTATCACTTGAGTCTTTTTATACAGTTTTTCAGTCCTTAGGTATGTGTCCAGGTGTTGTCCCCCAGGAAATCTTCCTGTGTATTCCTTGGGTTTGTACAGGGGTCAGGAGGAAGGAGGGGGCCTCCACCTTCTCCTTCTCCATTTACCTACCCACACACATAATACACATTGGGGCCAGGTGGTGAATCCATTGTCTCACCACCCTCCCTTTCCGGGGTACGTGATGGGTGGAGATGATCTTGTCTTATGTATATTCCAGAGAGTATCAATAGCAGTGGCATCTGCCCATTATTTCCTGGGCAGCTGCAGTCTGGTGAGCAATATTTATCCTTTGTTGGGACACATCTCAGTTCATGATACAGTCACAAGGTGATTTGCATCCAGGATTTGTAGACAGGATTCCTACAGGATTCCTACAACACCCCTGGACAAGAACTCTATTTCTCCAGCTACTGCCTGAATTTCCTCTTGATGTCTCTGTACAATCAGTTGGCCCCTGATTGTGAAGTGCCTTAATTCCTGTGCATTCCAGGTTTTTTCTCTCATCTAGAGAGGTGGGAGAATGGTGAGGAGTAATGGTGGACAGGAGACACTGAGTAGAGAAGAGCTGGAGGGACCTCTCTCATGGTCATCTGCATGGCTGACAAGAGGGCATGAGATCCATGCAGGACTTTCTTAAATCCTTGTTGTTTTGTATGGCACTATAGGTTCAACATGAAACAGAGCATAAAATTACCTCTGGTCAAGGGAGGCTTTTAAACCACAAGGGGAACAGAAGTGGAGCATTGGTTGCAGGGACTGGGGGTTTATGGGCCTAAGATTTGAGACATAACATACTTCACCTCGTCAGAGGTATTAGGTATTAGTATGTTGGCCAGCGAAGCCCTGAGCAGTATGAAGAGCAAATCAGGGAGGAGAAGGAGGCACATAGGTCAGAAATCTGGACAGTCTGGCCAACTGGGAATCATCTCCCGGCTCCCATCTGGCATTCAGTTCCAGGTTTGCCTCCACGAGTGTAGGAGGAAACAGTACCAAAAAGACATTTACAATTTTAACTGGCTCTGGGTCACCTAAACCAGTCATAGAAATGGGGCAGGGGGGGAGATGCTCTTACAATCTTCCCAGGTGGGGCTGACATCTCTTTCCCCTTCGACACATGACCCAAGGGGACTGAAAGCAAATGAGACTAAACCAAAGTTTAACAAAGTCAAATGGAAGAGACGAGTGGAAGGTGGTTTACTCTGCACACCCAGGACAAAGGGATTTCTATGCTGACTGACTCTGCTGGGTGTGCTGAAAGGTCAGCAATATTTCAAGTCAACCAGCCAATAGCTGGTTTTAGCTCCCATTTTGCAAATACCACTTCAGAAACAAAGAGTTATTCTGGTCCTTCAGGATTGCTCTGACAACTTTGCTCAGTACAATGTTAAATAATCAAATCCCGCAGGAATAACAGCAGTGTTTTATAATCCCATATCAGATGTATAGAGGCACACAGGGGTGGGTGTATGGAGGGGAGATCTTTAACCTCTTAACAAGTACAAAGGGATATTTGCATTACCCATTTGATCTGAGTTCACATATTGCAATGATTTGGGGTATTGTATAGGTGTGCACAGAGTTCTGGGCTTTAAAACAAGAGGGTACTTGTCCCAACAAATAAATATCAGTAGCTATTATCCTCCACTGCTTTTTAGCAATGTCAAGGCACAGTGTGGTTGGTGTGACAAGGATCATCTGAGGTGCCTGCAGAGCTTCACTCCTACACACACTGTCTCCATGGCTCCCTCCACATCTGTGTTGTGGAAACACCTCCTTTACCAATGAAAAGCCTGGTGGAAGTGAAGTGTATTGATTTGTGAGTCCTTAGTAACACTGCTACAGCAATAACCATGGAAATGAAGTCTCAACTTCTGGCTTTCTATGGTTTGTGTCCCAAACAGGACCAGAATTTCCTTTTACTAAAAACTGCCTGGACTCAAGAGAGACAGTTCTGGCCCAAAATCCTTGAAAGGGTGCCTGGAGAAGGCAGATAAAGGTAAGAGAAAGGGAGACTGATAACCTCCTGTTGATGGCTGAAGAGGTTCAGCACAAAGACCTTGCAGACCATCTACTCCACACCTATCACATCCAGCATATTTCTTTAAGATTGTTATTTAGTGTCAAAGAAACACCTGTATTTTCCAGCAGGATCTTCATGACAGGTGATCAACATGAGGAAAAAAATCTACTCTAAAGAGTCCAGATGGTAGCACTGAGAAACTGACCACCCCTAGGAACACAGAGGAGCTATTCCTGTGGAAGCTGGACACTTTGGCACTGTGTTCCTCTGACTAACTGTCACCAGGAGGCTGGTGTTGGCGCCAATCACTAAGCCAAGAAGTCCTGAGCACCAACTCTGGGTCAATGGTTCATCTTTTTATTAAGCCTACCTTTCCAGTCCTCAGAAGTCTAAAGGGAGATCTTCTTCCTGTCTTGCAATTACCAGCTGATGGTTATGAAGAAGAGAAAACCTTTTTCTCAGCTGTGTGTAGTGAAAGGGCAGAAGGTCACAGTGACATATTGTAGCAAGGGATAGGACTTAAGGAAGAAAAACTTCTCCAAGAGTGGTCAAGCAGGAGAGGAGGAGCCCAGAGAGGATGATGTGATTCCATACATGAGGATGTTCAGGGTTCAATGGGCCATAGCCAGGAGCAGCCTGCTCTACCAGTAAAGGTGGCCATGATTTGACAAGGGTTGGACCACATATAGTCTATAGATCCCTCCCAGTCTAAATTATTCTGCAGTTTTTCTTAGTTGAAAAAGGTCACTGGCATGGTCCCCGTTCTGTCTGAGCAGCTCAGTATTTTCTCCAGGAGGCAGCATCAGGGTGGAGTTAGTGCTTTCCAACCCAGGGGCTCAGCTGTCAATGCACACAGTGGGATGTGAGGAAACCTCAGGAGTTTTCACATCTTGTGGGAGATTTGACCACATTTTCTGCCTCAGAGGTTATTGCACTAGGGAGTTGTGAGGCTGCAGCTTATTTTCAACACAATAAAAAGCAAAAAGGCTCCTGCACTTTGCATGCAACATCAAACAGCTGCTCATCAGAGAAGGAAAGAGAAAGATCCTGTAGACTACTGCTTAGGGCAGCCAGCTGGAAGGTAAATGTTAATTAAAGAGTATTTTGGAGTGAGGATTCAGTGGAGCAAGGGTTGAAATCCTGGAGTCTCATGTTGCCTTAATCCCATATCTCCCCAGAGAGTAGCTCCTGAGCTGTGTTCTTTTCAACCAACCTGGAGGAGAGATGGCCCTGAAATGTCTTTCTCTGCCAGTCAGGGATGCCCTTCTGTGTGCTGGGAGGAGAGAAATGCCGGGGTGGCCCCAAGAGGACTTCTGGTGGAAAGCTTTCAGCAAAGGCAAACATCCCTCAACATCAGTGTCTAAGTCACTGGGAGAGGTGAAACTTGAACCACTGCCTTCCTTGAGATTTCCTGCAGTATAGTTTGGTCTTCCCCATGCAAATCAGACTGGTTGTAATGACTCCCATTTCCCAAGCACTACATCTTCCCATGTGCCTCCCAGGGAGTTTCCATGACTCCTTTGGTGAGCCTGCTGTTTTGCAGATTGCACAGGAATCTGGTCCTGAGCTGAAGTCCTAGTACAGTTTAGCACAGAGGGACCCAGGAACTGCCCTAGCATCACAGAGCAGACTTGAAATGGTGTGGGAGCACGGGCTTCCAAGGCGGTATCACTAACATAGGGTTTATTCCTCACTAGATCATGCACTCTCATTCTCTTTCTGAAAATACAGCACCTGGGATCATGAGACTATCAGAAAATTTCCATTTGGGGATTTTCTAAAGGATGCTCTCAGATCTTTGCGCTGCAGAGAAATGACTGAAAACACAGTGCCTCTCCTCTTCCACAGCTTCAGAAAGCAATTAGCAAGCCCAGTGTGGCAGTTTTAATCCACCACACCCAGATTCACTCATTTTAAATCTTGCATTTGTAAGGCAATTGTACAATTGTAGTTGACAACCCTACAGCCCAGAGGTCCTTGCATCTTGACCACCCAGCCTTTGCAAATATCTGCACAGATACAGATTCACAGATTGATACATGTGTCTCCAATATGCAATGTGTTTTGTTAAAGCTGTTTCAGTTTCTTTGAGCAGGTACTTGGTATCTTGAACATTCGCTTTCCTAAACTCTAGCCTCCTGTGGAGTATTCCTGTGCCTGTGTGATGCAGAGGCTGCTGTCGCTCAGTCAGAAGGAATATAATATACGTAGTTGCATATTTGGTTTTTTTTATCTTCTGGAGTGTTGAAGAGACTTTCTAAATGATACCTCAGTGTTTTGTTCAACTTTCAAAATTAATACCCCAGAGAGGTCTGCGTTTTCTGGCTCAGAAAGACTTTCAAACACAATGAATCAAAACTGGGAAGACTTTTGAAGGACTTGCATGGGAAATTTATGGTTTTGCTTCTTCCAAGATGAAAAGCTTGATGCAGGCTATAGATTAACTTAGAGTTTTACCTTTAAAACTCAGCTTATGACTTTTCATGGGAAACAGAGGACAAGTAGGTATAAGTCAGCCTGCACTAAATGGAATGTCTTGCTTCAGAAAGAGGAATCTGGTCCAAAGGATGTGCTCTTTGTTGTGGAATCGAGATCACTTCACTTATCTGTGCACAAAAGACCTGCCATGAGTTTGGTGGCACTTGAAGTTGTATGAGCAGGGGTGAGTAAGAGTAGAGTCAGCTGCAAATAGGATGCAGGCTAAAAAATCCTGCTTGGAGGATTTCTATTATTTTGCATGTGTGCTAAGAAAGTCAGAGAGGTTTTCTCATCACTGACCAGGGGAAGAGCATGATAAACTGGCCTGAGGCAGTGTAAGAGGCTGCTTACCACATGACTTACGGCCAACCTTGGTTCCCCCACAGCCAGTGATAGTCATCCAACATAGGTGATGTGAAAGCAAATCCTAAACTACTATGCTAGGAGAGAGAGTGAAAAATAGTTACATTGCAATGGAGAAAAAAAATCCCCTGTTTATTCCTGATTAGTTTACACTGAAACGTGGCTGCTGACAGGTTATTTTGGTATAAAAGGCAAGAGCTCATTGTATCCCTTGTTCTGCTGCCTACTGTGCATGGGTGGAGTTTCACTGAAATTGACTGGAGCCCTTCCACATACAGCAATGGCAGGATTAGCAGCGATGTTTTGCAAATATCCCTCTTACTCAAATAACCTATTAACTAAAATGCTCTGCTGAGCTGCAATCACTAGTAGAATTGTTTTAGTTTATAGTTTCTATGGTGAGTAGTCGAAGCTGTGTCGGTTGTTTTTTTTCCTCCATTTGAAAACATTTAGTTGAAGGAAGTGGAGATTGTTAGATGTTCTGGAAACAATTTAATCTGCAAAATGGCTCTCTTTTGAATGTTTGATAAGAAAAAAGAAATAATTTCCATGATGCTACAGGCTGTGGGAGATAAATGGTGGATGGTTATTCAGGGAGATACAGAGTTAACACAAAGCTAGATGCAAGCTCAGAAAACAGTCAGACGTTGTTCAAGTTTGCAGCTCTGGTGACTTGCCACAGAGCAGAGGGATGGAGAGCTCACAGCATCACGCAGGGTACTGGGCAGTGCTGAGGCTGAATGCCACATAAATCAAATCTCAGCATGACAGAAATGAGAGGCATGTCCCATTGGTAGCTCTGGCCAAGATTTGCTGTCTGTCCCTCTGTGCTGTAATCTGGAGCCAGGGTTCAAGCTAACTCCAGAAGAGTCTCAGGGGTGTCACAAGCATCTGTCAATGACTCTGGCAATGGGGAGCTGCCATTGTGTCAGCCCCTTTAGCAGGTGGGGATGGAAAGGACACAGAACAGAAAAGTGTTAGGTACCTGTGAGATGTGAAAAAGCAGCAGTTCAGTTTGTAGATATTGGTTTGGTGGCAGTTGGAGAGGGCTGAGCACTGACACTTGTTTGGGGATGACAGCAAGGTTACTGCCAGCAGCTGATCATTGCTACAGCTGCATATTTGGCTCCTCAGCTCTCTCGTGGCTGTTTATGTCCAACAGAGGCAGCTGTGTCCTAGAGAGGAGAGATGGGTGTGTAGCAACATCAGGCAACTGCTGATAGGAATGTAGAATATTTGAGCTATTTTATTTTTTTGTGTATAAAGCTCAGGTCAGCACCAGAAATGCAACATGAAAGCAAATGTCAAAAAGGAGAAGAGTCAAAGACCGCAGAGTAACAGCTTCTGGTAACTACACACACGTTTTCACCCCTTGTTTTGAAGATGTAATTCCTAACTCATGCCAGCCTCATCACTGCATTTTGTGCAAACTGTTACTGTCTCCAGAACCTGCGAGTAAACCCACTGTTGTTATACTCTGCTCTTACATCATATACAATGATTCTTGTCCTGTTTGTTAAACAGCAATGTTTAGTGTCACATTGTATAGGCATCAGAAGTATTACTTGGTAGGGTGGGTTTTGGTTTGTTTGTTTGAAACATTTTTTAAGTGCTAGGCAGATAAATTGCTGCTTTCAAGTTTGGGGTGAAAAGGGGGTGGAGAATGAGAAGAGTGTCACTGCTTTTAACCAGAGTATTACCACCATGCCATGCCTTTAGTGGGGAATGCTTAACAACTGCCCAGCAACCTTCCTCCTGCCCTAAGAAGAGGCAGACAAAATCTGTCCTGTAAGGACATTGCCTTCTGGACTAGACTCTGCCAAAGAGAATATCTTTGAACCTCTCAGGTGTGTGTAGCAGAGCACTTTACTGAGGAAGGGGAGATATTCCCAACAGCGTAAAGGTGGAGGGGTTGAGACTTTGGGGACTGAATATTCAAATCTCCTTGTGTGACTTTGGTTCAGATAGATGAAGTGGCTACACCTAGCTTTGTGGTGAAGCAAGAACCAGAACAGCAATCTAGGAACTCCTACAGCACAGCAGAGTGACACTCTCCCCACTGGTTAATCCATCTTCTTTTGAATTATTTATGGATGTTTTGAGGTCGCTTACAAAGTTCAGAGGCATTAGACTGGGGAAGAAAGTGTGGAGAGGCGTTGCATGTGCTGTCAGCCCCCCAGCAGTGTGTCCATCTGCTCTCATGTGCTAACGAAGACCTGCTGTGGGATGCCTTTCAGAAAGCTCCAATCTTCAGGGCCTTTTGCATTAATTTTTAATATGCTCTTTGTGTGCTTGTCATGTAGGAATTTAAAGACAGAAAATGAGTTACTTAGCAAAGATGGGGCATATTAACTGACTTCTATCCCAGGCTGTAGGCCGTATCTACCAGACTCCAGTGCAGAAGAAGCCAGCTTGGGCTAACGTGCCCTATTGCAAACTTTTCCAAAAAGAAGAGGGAAGCACATCAATACTGTAAGGGATCCCATCCTGTTTTTTAATCCTTCCTCTGTTTTTGCTGCCTCACTTCTCCAAGAAGACACGTGAGGGAAGTTCCCAGTGGAGGCCCAGCAAAGCTACCAAAAATGCACACCGGATGAACAGGGCCACAACCACTTGAAAGTATGCTCCAGTAAGAGTCCAAATGCCAAGATTCTGTGTATAACCCATCTAGAAGCAGGTCTACAAAGTTAAAGGAATTACTTCTGTACATGCATGGTCTCAGAGAAACATTGGGTTGGAGGTTCATCAGCACAACTACACCAGACCCAGCCCAGCCTCATGGACACAGCTGGGGTTGGTTTATACCTTTGTGACAGAAGCGGAGCATCTGCATTAGCTGTTTTCACACTAGACTTTAAAGTCTCCTGCTTTTTCATGTATGTTGAACGTCCACAGCCTTCTGCTTCAAGCTGGTAGCAGCCCAAGTGGTATCTTCTAGATGAAAAAAAATTAAAAAATCCACAGAGAAGATCCAGTTTACCAATAACTAATCGTACAGAGTGTTATGTGTTCCTGGTAGTCTGTAGAAAGACTGGTATGTGCAAGTTTTCTGTATTAGTGCTGGCATAGCCCTGATAAAATTCAACTTGTGAATTCTAGTCATGATCTTGAGGTTTATTAAAGGGAACTGAAGAGGAAGGTGATGCTGTAAACCAGAATAAATAGTGGTACCTTCTAAAGCCTGAAACATCAACATGAACATCCAGTAAATGTGGAGTGTGAGCTCTTAAAGTTTCCTCTGAGATCTTTCTCTGGAGCAAAGGTGGTGGTCAATCTGGCAATGTTTAACATTTAATGTTTGGCATCCTATGCTCTGTGCCAGTATGTCTACTTCTGTTTGTGTGTGTTTATCTTGTGTAAATTAAGTGCTCTGCAGTGGTACAGTACTTACAAGCCTACCTACTGCAGTGCATCACCTACAGCACATGTTGCTACAGGAGCTCTGTTGTTTATGGACACTCCAGGCATGATCACAATATAGTGATATCTATGTTCTGCTCATGGGCCTTATCCTTCCACCTGCTGTCATGCTTTCTTCTAAGAGTTCTCATTCTGTTGAGTTCAAGGCACAAAAACCTGCTCCATGTGGTATTTTCCTCAAGTAAGAATCGTTCCACAAGTAGGAAGATTTTGCTCCAATGTAGCAGCATCTGGTTCTCATTTTGAGAACCAGTCATTCATCCAGTTTTCTAAGACTGAGGCACAAGAGGTCAAATTATTTCAGTTCAGGCACTGAGCTGGTGGATCAGGTTAATTTACATCTCAAGATGCTCTTAGTTCTCTCCTTTGCCCAGCAGATGTTACAAACGAATTACAAAAGATAGCTTCCAGCATTAATGCTGTGTACACCCATCTATTAAGACTCTGTAAGATCACATCACGGTGTTTTATCAAGCCTGTCTATACTTTTTGATGTGTGCTGGATTTAGCCAAGTCCTCTCTGGAGTTCTGTATCCTGTGAACCTAGGTTATTTGCACACAGTTTTTATTGTAAATCTGGAACAACAAGGACAGCTCTTGGCAGAGTTCTGCATGGCAGAAACATTTTATGTCTTTGTATAAATGCATCTGAGCATTTAAGAACAAATTAGTTTATTTGTCTATGCTTTTCCTGGAGACCCAAGAGCAACTAGGAAAAGACGCAGAGACGTTGCTTTTGTTTTTCTTTGGGGCAGATGTTTTGGGCAGCTCTTGGACCATTTTACCTGCCTCCTTTGGTCTCAGCCCACTCTCAGTTTGGCCCTGGGCACCTGTCATGGAGAATGCAGAAGAAACCAGCTCCCCCACATGGCTGGTGTCTGCTGGCAGGCCCCTCCTTGGTGAGCTGCAGAGGGGAGCAGGGCAGGCAGCAGCTGGAAGTGGGGTGATATGCCAACAGCTGCCCCAAAGCAGGGCAGGCACCCCTCTGTGTGTGTACAGGCACTGTAGGCCTCTTCTGTTGGTTTCCTCCCACTGCAGGGGACCTTTCTGCTTGTAGACTGCAACCTGCTGCCATGGGCTCTGCACAGGTATTTCTAATAAAAGGCAACTAAAAGGCATTTACTACCCTACAGAGTTTAAAATCTAATCACTTGGAGGAAAGCTTTGACTCAATTATGTTTGTCGTTATCACGACCAGAGCCAGCTGCTGGGTTATGACAAAATCACCTATTGCAAAAACAAGGCAGTTGGTTACACGGTTGGGTTGTTTGTGAATTGAATCAGTTCTTTATGATTTGCTGAAATGAAATGCAAGCACCTAAGCAACATAATTTGCTGCATTGTTCTAACAGTGAAGCGCCTCCGGCAGCACCGCCACCCAAATACACTGTAGCTCTGCATGGTGAGAAGGGAACACACGCTGTTAGAAACCAGAGCTCTGAAGAGTGCAGTAAAATCTGTGCTGACCCAGAGAGCTGGCTTAGCTTGGGACAGCAGCTTAGTGTGATAACCACTGTCTCTTGCTCTGCTTATTTCAATATATTGTGGAATATTTCTATAAAGCAGTGGTTTAAAATTAATTTTATTCTTTTTTTTCTTCTCCTCCCCTTAGAACCCAAACTCACCCCTCATCTGTAGTGAACCCAGAGAAATGCCAGCAAGTTTAGAGGATTTCTGTCAGTAGATCTGAATGCTGGTTTGTAGCCACATGTAAAAACTGTGTATTATTTTAATGACTTATTTTTTTCAGAATGCATATGAAAATCACACAGATGACTTCTAGCAGGACAGTCGTTCATGCTGAGCCAGCAAATAATTGTGTAATTTTATTTCAAATCACTCTTGGAACAAGTCTTAGCTCTGCATGTACAAACCAGGGGAAAAAAAAAGGGTGTGGAAAGAAACACAAGGCCCTTTGTCCTCTCTGGAATTTGTTTAAAACCTCAGGGATGAATAAGGCACTTTATTTAACCCAGCCTGGCTATAAATAGGAAGCAGCACCTTAGCCTCTATGTGAACTAGGGAATTCAGATGTGTCTTCTCAGTTGTGATCACACTTGGGAAGGCACAGCCCCAATGTGAGGTGTGCTCCTGTGCTAAAGCAACCAAAGGTCTGAGTTTGATCCAATGAGAGACCCTGAGCTAGAAAGAAGGTGCTGAGGCCAGCAGGAGTCAAATAGCTGCTTTGCCTTTGCTCATGTTTTCCAGTTAGGCTTTAAGCACCAAATCTTCCAAACCCCATCTATTTTATTTTTTTTTCCTTGCTCCTACTGGCAGAGCAAATTTGGTTTCAGCATGGTAGGAGTGACCGCTTATTCCTGTGGTACCTTAAGGGCTTCATGGTGGAAAAGGTACCAGGAGCTGCATTTCCCTCTCTGCAAGGACCCTTCACAGGAGTGGGATTAGTCCCTGTCCCTCTAAGGGACATTGTCCCAGCACCTCCAGGACAAAACATTGCCAGATTAACCCAAACCAGGATGGACATGAACATCTGAGATTTATACAAACCACGCTGCTTCCAGAACTAGTGCACACCACAGCTATGTGGAGACCATTTTTGTGTTCAGTCCACTTTGTTCGGCCTCAGTCATATGTCTGGGGGGGGGGGGGGGAAACCAACTAATTGCTTCCTCTTGCACTCCCAAGCTATGAGTTAAAGATCTGTATCAGCAAGATAAGAGTTGCTGTTTTTTCATCCCATGTTCAGGTTATTTTGGTTTGCCCCTGTGTTTTAGTTGTACTTCTGTACTTGCAAGACCTTACCAGCCTGAAGAGCTAACCCAATAGAAGGCTGGGCTGATGAGATAGGTGCCTCTGCTGTTTCTTCCTGTTCAAATCATCATCAGTGAATAGTTAACAGCAACAATAAATTATTCTTAGGTTTCCAGCACCGTGGTATCTGGAGCTTTCCTCAGCTCCTGGGACAGACTGCATGTCCCAGCAGCATCTCAGTCCCAGGGGTTTATATGGCTTCATTGCCTACTGAATAGTAATGCGTGGGGGTACAGTTGTCAAGGGTATGGAGGACATGTGGGTGGGTGACAATATCCAACCTGTGTTCCGTAAATTAAATGACTAATTCATAAAGAGAATTTGTCACTCTCCAGGAGCCATGCTGAAGCTGAATGCTGGCTTGATTGCAAACATCCATTTAATGGCTGGAGTGACTGCAATCACAGGCATTTTAAACAGATTTCCCTTGGCATGTGGGCATGAGTCGTCAGGCAGGGTGAAAAGATCTGTGTCCTTCTTAGCACACTAAGGTCTGGGGTTTGAAAGCCGAGCATAAGGAGAATAGCTTCTGCTCTGTGACCCCACCGCCCTAGAGGCCCTTGCTCCCCTGTTTCTGCCCACTGTCCTAGCTGGACTTGGGGAGGGTCTCCAGAAAGGAAGTCTGCTAAGGTTAGAAGGTTAGATGTGATAGTTTTGGACTCTTCATGGTAAAAGTGTTGGAGAAAATGGAAGAAAATATTTTATCAGAGTTCTTAAGGGAAAATCACAACATATTAATGTTTCAAGTTGTTGTGTTTGGGGGTTTTTTGTTTGTTTTGAAGAGAGAAAAACAAACATTTTGTTAAAATCCTAGTTTCCAAAAAAATGAACAAATTGAAACTTTGGAAGGTTAATATCTCTGAAATTAAAGCCACAATGTATTTTCAAAGACAAAGGGAAGAAAGATGCCCTGCTCTAATTTGTAGTGGAAGAAGTGCATATGAGTAACAGCTTTTATAATGTGAATATGAAGCTTGTGCTCTTTGTTATGGGAGTCATGGCTCCCTGTAGGTGCCAGAGATCACCTCTTTCCATGAAAGAATTCACACAGATTAGGGTCAATCTGATTCAGATGTGACATTTTTCACTTTAACATCATAAAAGCCAGTTTCTGTCTCTTACTAGTGGTTTAAACAAAGACTAATTCCACTGGAAATGTTATTTGCTCTTTAGACAGGAATCTTGAGCAGAATACATCTAAAAGAAAACCACAAAGCAGGTGTCTGATTAAATATAAATGAAAATGTCTCATACTATGTCAGTGGGAGAATATTAAATGAACCTGAGGATCCAGTGGATTTAAGTTTAGATGTTAGGAGCAGGACAACACTGTTCCCATCTTCATCCTATACAATTAATTGCAGATAATATCCCTCTGCCTTAAGACTCAAGGAAAGAGAACAGCCAGGACTCGGCACAGATCTGTCACAGATACAAAGTTTGCATCAGTTGAAATTGCTTCCCCTGAGCCATTGGGAAGCACCCTTTGCAACTATACGTGTCTGGATGCCATACAACACACAGGAAAACCCCAGAGGGAAGGGATGGCTCCTAGGGAGGTGAGGAAGCAGTGTCAATTCCTCTGCCACCCCACCTTCGTGATAATACATGCCAGGACATGAGAGTTTCCATCCCTGGTGCATGGAAACTTCAGTACTGAGTGACATTAAGCATCATGTGTGCAAGTGCTGCAGTGCCAACACTGGGCTCATTGCCTCCAGCCTGGGATACAGAAAATCTCCCACTACCCACAAGGCACAGCCCTGCAGAGACAGGTCCTCAGACAGACTGGAAGAAACTGGCTTTTGATCCTAAACAATGTTTTTTTGCAGTGCTGATTGTCTTAGTGATCAGGAGCTGCTTTTGAACTGGTAAAATAAGAGGGAGTCTCAGTCTCCAGTTACCTAATCCTTTGCTTCTTGGTAATTTGCTATCTGGGGGGGTGGGAAATAGTTGTTCAGTGGAAGACTCTCACTGCCTCTCATCTTCTCTGCCACATAATACTTCTCTCCTTGCATGGAGTATAGGTTTCTAGTAATATGAGTTCCTGCTGGGCTCCACCATACCTTTTCCAGAAAATATTACAAATGTGCGTTGCATTGAAAGGGGCAATGCTCGCTGCTAGCACAGCATGCAAGGTCCCACCCAGGGTGAAAGGGACACACCAAAGAGAGCACCAAGAAAATCCCAAGATAGAAGCAGTGAGTGTTGAACTGTCTGATGTAAGAAGGGTTTGAAGGAAAGAGACAGAGATGGCAACTGCCATTGATATAAATCTGAATTTACCTCTGAAGGAGCATGTGGGATAGTGGGCCACTGCAAGTATTTGCATGCCAAGGGGCAAAGGCAGGCTTATGATGGGGTTCCTTCCCCTGTGTTAGCTGTATTAGTGGCAGGACAGGAGGTGCACACTACCACAAATAACCTTTTGCTCTTTTAAATCAAGACACTGTGGGTACACCACTTTTTCCAATTGGTCCAGTATAGGCATTTAATAGGCTAAATGGTGTAATACATCTACAGGACATACATTAGTTGAGTATTATGTACAGGTGGCATTTTACAAAATTAGAAAGAACCGAAATAGAGCAAAATCCAACAATATCTTACTCCATAAAACTTCCTTTCTGCACTACATGAAATATTCTACAAGCTAGACTAGAAAAATATGACTGAATGTCTTTTTTTTTTTTCTCTTTAGTTTCTACAAAGCTTTTAATCCAGAAAAAAATACAAAACAACTATTGAGTTTATTAGAGACAACACTTGCACACAGACAAAGTAAGTGGATGTTCATAAACCTGCAAGTCAAATAAATAGGGCTTGTTTGTATAAAACGACTTTCTCTCTTGCTCTCCTATTTTAGGGCCTCTGGCCCAAGTTCAAAAAAATAAAAATGGGAGGAGGAGTTTGGCTTTGCCTGGTGTTACACTGAGGCCACACGGCTTTAGGAGAAAGCCTTAGTTTGAAGCATCCATTTCCTTCAAGTAAAATACTTCAAGGGAGCAGCCCAAAAGAGAGAAAAGGAGAGAGGGGAGTAATTAGGCTGGAAGGAGGAAAACTGGCATTTCTGTATGGGCTGCACTAGGATGAAAAAAGTAGTGCTGTGCGTTTTTTTTTCCCAGTGTGTATGTAGAATCTTGTTGTTTCTTTGGGAAACTTATTTAGGGAAGTGCCATTGACCTCAGGTGGAAATAGCATAAGGGCCATCCAGAGCAGGAAGGCAGGGAGTGTCTGAAAGCAGATAGAAAGCACATAAAATTGGGGGAAGTGTTTCAAACAACTGTTTTTCCTTTTATAAAGTGAAAAGCAAATTAAGTGATATGTCTAATGTCATTCCTCGTGAAGCTGGGCAGATGCAGATTGAAAGGAAATCACATAGCTAAAAAAATGTCATCATCGTCATTGTTTCCCCCAAGAGCTTTGTAAAACTTCTTGATGGTCAGTGCTGAAGTAGCACTTAAAGAACACCTTGCATCTGCCCGGCTGCCTTACCAGCAAGGCTCTCCTCCTGCCACGATCAGTTGCAGATGGGTCTGAGCCAGGAACCTTCTCTCGCTGCTCCTATGCTACCCAAACATGTAGCTTGAGCATGGCCTTGCTTCATTTGCTTTAAGAGAAAACAGTCACCATTGAAGGGGGGATGGGGAAAGCAGCCAGATTTAGGGGGTGCTCCTGAAACCTTCAGTTACTCTAGTGAAATCCAATGCTCTGACCAGAATCCCACTCATCCAACAAAGTAATACTGTGACAGGGTTAGGTAAGAAAGTCTACATCAAGAAGGCAAAACAGATTGTTACATAAGTTGAGAGAGCATAGTTTAAGTGTCACATTATACTATACTACACTGCTTATAAAAAGGGTCAAAACACCCTAAACAATGAGCTATAGTTTTGTACATAAATTAACGTTGCTTTGAAGTAAAATAATTTCTTTCCTTTGTGTTAAACATTCATTGCACAGAATTCTTTGTAAGTAAATATATTAAATTTGGTTGCTAAGAAGGTATAAATGTATTAATACATCTGGCAAGTAAATTTTATCCACCATCACACAATTAAAAGTTGCTGTTAGTGAAAATTATTACTGGAGAAAAGAATGCACTTGGAAGTCAACTTGGGAGTTAACACTGGTAGAAATGCTGTTATTTCATTCTACCTGCAGCAAGCAATTTCTTCCAGCTGCAACATTAATTGGAAGTACAGACCCCATCCAACTCTGCAGAGATGGAGAAAGCCAACTTCATAGCTTATGGGACACTGGTTACTGACACAGTCAAACCCTTCTGGGTACACAGATCATCTATCTCCACCAGCATTGTCCAAAGAGTAGTGTTTTGAGCCAAGATGGCTCCTTCTCCTGTGATGATGGGAATTAATCTCTGGGAGGTCCCCATGCAGGAAGGGGTTCACTCCTGTCCAAACAGCCCCCAGATCCCCAAGGAAAATCCACTGGAGGCCTGAGGTGTCCAGAGACAGCTTGTCCCACCATGAGCTGCGGTCTCCAGGAGGTGGCCATGAAACCAAACCAAAGGGGCTTATCATACCCCATAGCACACGTACTCTTGCCAGCAATGCCACTTGGGCAGGAGGGAACCGGCTCTGCATCCTGCCATATCAGCCCTCCTCTGCCCCCTCCTACTGCAGCTGGCTGAGAGGGGAGAACCTGGCATCAGGCAAAATGGAGGGAGGTTTGAGCTCACATCACACACCCCCAACCACCACCTGGCTCAGGTCAAGGGAGGAACAGCTGGGCCTCTCCACCTACATTATACACAAAACATACCAAAAGAATTATCACAATGATTTCTATTAACAAGATGGGACAAATCCAACCCTGGCAGAAGCGGGAGCCATCTCGTTGGCTTCAAGGGAGAGGAGCGCACGCCATGCCACAGCTGGGCCTGAAGAGTGCACTAACAGCACGATCCACCTGACCAAGCCTACAACAGACAGCCTCACTCCACAAACACTAGCAATCCACTTTGTCAATGTACAGCGAGAAAACATTTCTGAAAGGCATGATCCTCACTGAAAAGGCGGCTAAGAAAAGGCTGGTTCATCCAAATTTGCACATGTTGGTCAAAGGGAGAGAGCTGCTCTGGGCTGCCCTGGGGCAGCAGCCTGGAGGCAAATCTTACACTTCTGTCTCTATACAAAAGTTAAAAAATCAAATGGTGACATTATATTACATCTATTATCCCTAATATCACAGTGCTAGTTTTAAATGGCTAAAAACAAGAAAGGTTTTAGATTTAAGACATTCTTCCTGTAGAAATGTAACCATTTTGCCCTGCTGTTGATACCTGAAAGCAGCCTTGCTTGAAAAAGGTAAAACTAATGAAATGTGCTAATTGAAATCAGGATGTTTTTTCCCTTGATAATCTCATATTTCCTAACACATTCCATTGTTTCCCAAGGAAAAATTAAACAAATAATGTGAATCCCAGCCTGAAAATCAAAATGTTGAAAAGAACAGTTCTAAAGCCCAGATGCTTCTTACTAGGTACTAACTAAATAAAACCCTTGTAGATTTATATACAGATTACTTTGACATGTCTTCAGAGTGTGTTAACTTTCCAACAACATTCACAATGAGTTTCACTTCTGGGGCTGTGGAGTCCCTACTCGTCCTCTTCAGTTCTGCTTTCCAGCGTATCTGTACTGCCTTCCACTTCTTGAGCTGGGTGCACTAAAGTATCTGCAAAGAAATGGCTTGTAAGTATTTATTTCTCCATACAGGTACAACAGCCTTCATTTTGATTCCCTGCTCCCCCAGGCATTTGAGCTGTTAAGGCGATCAGACCTGACATGAACAATTTGCTCTACTTGCAAACCAGTAGTTAAAATGGAGTAGGGAACTCTGAGCACATCACAGTCTGGCTTTACAGGGGACTTGAGACCTCAGGACAGATATTAGTGAGATGAGGTGATGATCCCTACGGGCAGTCACTGTAGTGGAAGGGCTGCTTGCTGTCTTAGAGAAACTGCTCAGATCTCTCTGTCCTGTAGACATAATGAGTCCTAACATCAATGCACAAAAGCAACACAGAGGCCATAATGCATTAGTTGGAGGTCAGGTCATAGATATAACTAATTTCTTCTTGAGTGATCAAACCCTGTCATAGCCACCACCTAGAACTGCCAACTGGAATATCCTCTTTGAAGGTACAAGAAGGTACATCTTGCACCCCATCCTGGCTGCTATGTCTGGGTGCTTGGGTGGCAAATGTTGGAACACTGAAATGGAAATCGTGTCATTCCATAAGAGAAAAGGAGAGTGCTGAGACCAAAAAACAACCACTGGAATCAGAAATATATAAACCAGTTCCACAGTGGAGCATTTCCTCTGCGAGCGGCTTTGCAACAAGCTCGTATCTTTAGCCACATTTACCCCGCAGTGACACTGCTAATCACATCCACATGTTTGTGAGCTCCTGCTACACTGAAGCACTCCTGGGACACTGTGATGCTTTTTGCAGCTGTTTAACACTTTGCTTCTATGCTAGGAGAAAGGTAGGTAAACACATGCTATTGAATAGTGTATTGCTTTCCAGAGTGAACTGCTGCTAGTGTGTAGTAAACTGCCTGTTGGCCATGCAAGTGGCCAGCACTGAGTCTGATGTGGATGAAAATACCATGAGCTTAAAAGCTACCAGGAAATTTTTGGTCCACAGGACTCTGTCTCCAGTGTGGGTGTTTCTGGGCACTTACTGCTCTTTGGTACACAACTTCAGTGCATGGCACAACCTGAAACTATCTTCTTATGGGGAATGAGGATGAAAATTACTCATTCAGACCTTCCAGATCCATCTGCTGCTGGACACAGACTCTTTGGTCACCATGAAGGCCCTTGTCCTCTGCTGATTTCAGGTCATCAGGAGGCCAGCGCAGCTCACCGCTCTCCACCTCTCCAGACTCAGTTGGCTCCACCACAATCGATGGCAGTCTTTTGGACAGCTTGGGGTACTTCTCACGTGAGTCTGGAAAAGCCTGGTGAGACATTTGGGCACATATCTGTCAAAACCTTGCCCGGGGATGTATATTCAGAGCAAGTAGACTATACAGTCCATCTTAGCATTCTTCTGTGTTTGACAGGCACTCTCATGTCCGTTAAAATCCCTCTTCAAACTGGTGCACAGGGAGGATTTCAAAAGCAGCTGAAACTAGCTCCTTGTTGTCCAAGGGCTAGGGTCTCAGCACACTCTCCTCTGCACAGGCTCCCCTTTTCTGGGCAAAGAACTAACTTTGCTTGCCAGTGTGTTGGGACCACACTTTCCTTGACTTGTGTGATCTGGTGTGTAGCAAGAATGTTGCCAAACACTCATGTTTCTATTCTGGTGGGGTTTTAGAGCATAAAGGTCATTGCTGTACTGCTAAGCTAAAGGGCTGCTGCGGCACTTCCAGCTGCTGTCTTTTTACTCTGATGCAATATTCATGTTTCCTTATCAAGAAGCCACCATTCTGCACAGCTATTTTCTGTAATGTGAAACACTGTATTTTATGATGCAGTCATGCAAAACAGGTAGCTCTAGAGATCAGCCTTACACAGAGGATGGTGCCAGCATTTATTTTCATTTGTCATACTGAAGCTGTAGGTCAAACACTATGCAGTGATTAGAGGTTAAAGCTGGACTAGTGAAGGATATTGTAACAAATGAATGTGCTTTCTTGTTTTCAACATCACTGGTTTGATTTTTATTTTCTTTATTTTTAATAGCTTTTTTATTGTTGGTGGGCTGTGTGGGGTTTTTTTGTTTGTTTATTTGTTTCCAGCTCCTTCAGAATATTCATATGAGAAAAACTCTTGTTGCTTCCCTGAAAACTTATCTCCTGGCTTCTCAAACTTTCATATACCTGGTTGTTAATCTCTCCATGCTAGCTGAGTTTTCCTTTGTTTTTGGTTTTGTGCATTGTTTTCTTAGCACCTGTGCTTGTTTGGTTGGTTTTCTGGCTTTGGTTGGTTGGTTTTTATTTGTAATAATAAACTCAGGTGAAGATTAGGGGTCTGAACTAGGCATTGAGGGCAAGACTCATCCCAATTTTGCTCCAGGCACTGATACAGGTTTGCTGTGTGCTGCTGAGAAACTCCTTACACATGTGCAACACATTCAGCACTGAATCAGGGTCTCTGGTTAGATTAAGCACTGCTGGTTATGTGAGCCTCTCAGCACAGCTCCTCCTATGAGCACAGGCAGATATTCCCTAACCACCATAAAAGTTGCACACATTCCCCAGGACATTGCCAGGGACTTGGAGGTGTCATAACTCACTGGAAGTGTTTGCTCCATGGCTTTTGAAACCTTCCTGCATCCCAGGGGCTGCTTTCTCTAAAAGCTCAGGGTTTGATTGTCCTACTTGGCATCAGAGCCAGCATGGTGATGGAAGACCTTGGGAAGGGTAGCTCTCTTCCCATGTGTCTGGGAAGCAGCAAGCATACTTTTACCATTGCTGCAATACCTGTATCTGACTTCAGGAGATAGAGAAGGACAATAATTATCATTCTTATGCTGTTGCTCCTCATGGTATTGTTTTAGTGAGTTATTACTCTCTGCAAATATAAACAAAGGTGGAAAATAGTGTATATTAATTAGGAAGACATTTATTTTGTGAGAAAGCCCCTTCAGTGCAACTAAACCAAGTGAATCATTGAAGGTAAACCTTTCTAACACTTCCCTGAGCTGTGCCCACATGGGTGTAGCTCACCCTGATCAAGCAATGCTGCTCAAGTTGCCTATCAGAAAAGTTGCCTCCCAGCTTCCCATTATACAGTCTCCTCCTGTGGTGTTAATCATTTGGAAAGACATTTCATAACATCTGTATGAAATGAGATGAATTCTTAAGAAGCTGCTAACAGGACCCTGCTATTGCCAAATAGGAGACAAGGTAAAATCTCTTTGGCCAGGACAGGTCCAGAACCATCTCTAAGGAGCAGTGCACTCTTCTTCATATCTGTGGTGGAGCCTGGCTCATTGAGCCTTGCAGCTCAGCTGGCAGAAAACACCCATAAAATTGTGGGAGAAATGCCTTATTTTCTGTCAAGACTGCACAGTCAGATCACAGTGACCTCTACCCCTGCCTGTTTCTGAGCCTTCTTGTGTGGCAGAGGGCTGTGTATAAGCTATCTTGTCCCCAAGCCTGCTGCCACCCCCTGGACTGGCCATCCAACGCAACAAAATTTCTGCTTTCTAAAGCCCTAGGAAATGACACACACTGATCTAAAAATGTGCTAAGAGTCGATCATTATGGCATCAACAAAATTTAGGAAAGGCACCTATGTGGCCGCAGCTTGGCTATTTTTGTTTGTGTCATTCTCATACGGTCTTTTCTCACACCAATCACACAATGTGTTTTTCCACTGGAGCCCAGTATTTACCGTGTCCCTGCAGGAATGAGTCAGGACTGGCAGGAAGCAGAGCTGCCTGTCGGGCCTCACTGTGTTTTTCTGAGGAAGCTGGAGTGTGTGACGAGTGGGCAGGAGGCGCAGGAAGAGAAGGACCGGTCTCCTGGCCAGAGTGCTTGGAAGTTGCTGGAAGAAACCTAGTTTTCCCACTGCGTCAATGACTTTGTGTTACTTCTCATTTCTTTTTGCCTTTTTATCTTTTTTCTTTTTTTTTTTTTTTCCCCCCTCAGGTGGCCATTACCAGAATGTGGATGGTACTATCTTCTCCCAGAGAGGACGGGTAAAAGAAATCTCTGGGCTATATGGTCAGGCAGACAATAGAACAACCCTAAACAGGTAGGTAGAGACAGAGCTGGCACAAAGTTTGGGCAGTGTACAATAACACAATAATCAAACCCTGAGACTCTGTGAAAAGAAGGAAAAAGAATATGGAAAATGTACTCTCTGAGTGAGAAACATCTATCCTGTGTGGTTGATGAGGCATGGGAAAGCCTATGGTATACTCTCTAATCGCATAAAAAATTTTTACATGCACATTGATCTGAAAGGAATTTGCAAAATTTCAGTTCTGACGTCTCTGGCTTTCAAATGCTTGATTTTAACCTGCAAAGGGCTGCCAGTGGAGTAGTCTGCTTGGAACAATACACTTTGTGTTTAGAAGCAGTTCAGATCCACCAGTATATATTTAGGTGGTTTGTCCCTAGCAGTGACATTGAGAGTCACAGCCACAACCACAGAGCACAGACCAAGGCATAGGGGCTGTCACAAAGTGGGCTCAGGACACTGTGATCCCTCCTGCTGGAATGGCCACTACAGGTGGGCACAGGATTGGGTGTGTGAGACTATCTGAGGCCAGAAAATGCTCTTGCCTCTGTCATCAAATGGTTGTGATCAGTGCTGCTATGATGTCACAGCCATTTATGTGAATGATACAATTGTTTTAAATGGTCTCTCTTTCGAAAACAGAGCTCTTAGCCTGAGGAAACTTTGTTCCATACAGGGGTGGCTGTATAAAAGCTGTGGTACAGTACTAGCTGGGTGTCTTCATCACACAATGGTAGCTCAGGTCTGAACTTTTCATGACAAACAGCCTCTGCCTGCAACTCTTCAGAGGCCAGGCATCACTCACTGTTACCATGCCCCAGAGACACTGACAAAACCTTCCTTCCAGAACTCTTACCTATTAAAATAAAACCTAACTAGGATCAAACATGTATTTCAGGTCTTGTTCTTCCGGCAACTGTGTTCTGCAATTCAGCATTTACATATATGATAGTTACTGGTTGCATTAAATTGTTTCTGAGAAGCAACTTGGGATACTTTCCATTTTTCCTAATATTACCTGGCTTGAAGGGCCTCCTTCTTCCTCGGGAGTCTGGCTGAGTGCAAATTCTTCCATCACTGGTTCCCGTGTGTTCATCACCTCTGTCATGCTGCAAATATTAAAGCAGAATGGGAAAACTCTTCTTTGAGCTTGGGCCTACAGTTAATTTATCAAAAGACACTGGCTTTACATACTCTTAAAATAATCATGTTACAGACTGTAGTTTTTAAACAGCCCACCAAGAAGCTTTTCCTTGGCTCTCCAAGCCAACTGCTACAGCTGACTGATGTGACACGGAACAGAGCATTAACCTCAGCTGTCGCTGCAGGACAGCACAGAGGGCTCCCATGAAGCTCCAGAAGCATCAGCAGGTATATGTGAGTCCTCCAATGTTATCAGTGACTAGTTTATTACTGATATATGAACTCAGACATTACATCTGTTGACTGAAAAAAAGTTACTCATGGAAATGTCAGCTTTGAATTAAATTCCTATTCTGACTCGTCATAATGTCTTCAATATTTGCTCTTCCCAGATGTCTATTCCATTTAGTCATGACCCAGAACTTCTCTTTCAACTATTAATTCTAGACACCTCAGCTGTATCTGTATCTAAGGGCCAGATTTTCAGTAGTCTTTACTTACCAGAGAGGTGTTGAGTGGGATTTTCAAATGCATCAGGGATGGTTTCATACCTAAATTTCATTGAA
This sequence comes from Melanerpes formicivorus, assembly GCF_026170545.1. NCBI lineage: Eukaryota > Metazoa > Chordata > Aves > Piciformes > Picidae > Melanerpes > Melanerpes formicivorus. Next base: position 2,837,762 of record NW_027142400.1, on the reverse strand, counting down.
ATCAGAAACTTAGGAACCTAACCTACTTCTGTGTCCATTAAGCATTTCCCTGTGCTGTTTGTCACTTGAGGCACTACAGTGCTAGTCATAGTTCCACTGGGCACTGCAGCACTCTGGAGCAGAAGGATGAGAAGCTGCTGCAGTCCTCACTGCAACTGGGTAGCTGCACATCCCTACAGTGTTAGGATTTCCCTCACATTTGAGATTTATGGATACAGCATGCGACTGAAAAATTTGAGGATGCCTGAAAACTTCATAATACATATTAAGAACATAGGGGCAAACTGAGCCTGAGCCACTCTGACCTACAGACTGAAGGGGCCATGTTCATTTTGGATGGGAATACATCAGCTTTAGCAAGGTTTGGCCCCAGGCACTTCACTCTCTCTAGCTCTTATTTGTCAGGTACAGCAGCTACTGGCTGCCAGAGGCTCCTGCAGCAGACACACTGTAGGCATCATCAATTACATCGCCTTGCCACCTGCCACAGCAAGCACCCCTTTAAGCATGACTAAATGCTGCCATTAATTCTTGCCCCGCTTCATGCACAAAAGGCTTCTTTGTAAAGACTGTGAAACACAAACTAAAACAACTTGAGGATAACTTGTTCCAGGCTTGCATTACCAACTACCCCACAGAACTAAATTTTACAATATCTGAAATTATTACAAACCCCTCTACAATGACTTTAATTATCTTTAGCACAGAGCAGTGTGATGTCATAGAGACATTCACTCACACTGCATCAGATTTCAAAGAGTGCAGGAGACACTTGAGATCAGCTGTGGGCCAGGACCTGGCCCCACAGGCATCCATCAGCTTAGGAAACAACCCCAAAGCACCAGCCCCAAATTAAACAGCACAGCACACTTCCTGCTACACACACATACACAACAGGTGAACAGAATCAGGCTCTGAAACTCAGCAAGAGGCTGAACCAAACCTCTGATCTCGGCATCCCCTAGTTTACACAGCTTGATTCTTCCCAGAGCTATGGCATAGTAGAAGAGGGACAGATTCTGCTTACTAGGAAGAGAATTTAGAGCTCCCTGCCCTTGCTTGGACCTGAACCCCTCCACAAGGACATCACATTAGGACACCACAGACCACTTAATCAGTAAAATACTTTTTGTTTTGTTTTGTTTTGTTTTACGTATGCTTTTATTTCTTCCGTATCCACTGGGTCATATCACTGGGCACCCATGGTTGAAAGCACCTGGAAATGGGAGACCCTTTCCCAGAGATATGACCATAGGCTCAGCTGTGCCAGCTGTCCTTGTCATCCCAGACAGCATTTAATAGCACAGAGCTGTACCCTTGGACCTTTCCTCGCCCAAAATGAAAGCAGCACTCCCAAAGCTGCCTCCATGGTCATCATGCAGACCTTGATTTTTTTTTTCCCCCATCCCAGTCCTAGTCTCTGCCTTGGTCCCTATGGGATCCTTTTGCATACCCCCTGATCCTCCAGTGCTGCCTCTGTGAATAACCACACTGGGACACACCAGGACCCCTCTTTTCCATCCCAGCTCTTTGGAAATAGTTAATCTAGGGGGTTTTGACACTGCCTGTTAGCCAGACCCAGTCATGAACCCGGAGTAGCCCAGACCCCTACTGCTCTGACCAAGTCCAAGAGGAATGTCTTTCTTTTCAGATCTTTTTTGGAATTCAGTACCCCATTCCCAGCTGTCCTGGACTGCAGAGAAAGGGAAATGGGAAAGTGTGCCTGGATAGAAATAATCTTGGATTACTTGGGGGCCAGGATTTATGGTCTTGGGCCTGGCTACCCCAGAGAAGACATGTCTGACTTCTGTGTGTCCTGGGGGTTGGTCTCAGCTAGCCAGTGGGAGACTGCAGTCATCTACAGCTGGCTGGTTTATTTTAGCAGCCTCTCAATATGAACCAAGTGTTTAAAGCACTTCGGTGCCCTTGTTCCACAGGACATTAGAGATATACATCCACACATGGACTGTTAAATGTGTCATATGAGCTCAAAGATGTTGTGAAGACCTCATGAAATTCTATTATTGAGCAATAATGGGCTCTGTCCTTCCCTAAGACCACATTACACCCTGCAGATTATTTCTAAATGACAAAGACAAATGATTCTGGCTCCGGAAATGGTGACAGTCCTGTCAGAGTTACAGCAGATGCCTCAGTGAATCAGCTCACAAGCTGCTGAAGCCCAGGCCGTTTCACCAAATCTGTGCAGCTTAAGGCTTTGATTGAATAGGATGGCAGAAGAGATTGTACTCTGTGTGTCTCAGAAAAGAACATGGGGCCAAGCAATTGGCAAAAGAATTGGGCTTTAACTGGAATAGATTAATTGTTCTGTCTCCACTCAGAAACAGTAAAGGAAAGCAGGAGAATCTATATGAGCTGTGAAAGCAGTGATGCTTCTAACAAGCTTAACCGAGTGTTTAGCACTAAAAGTAACTAGACATAAAATTATTGAGAATGCTGCTGCAAATCAGGTCACCTGAAATTTCAGAATCACCTGTAGGACTTGACTGAAGTGTTGATAAAACTGCAGAATCCAATTGAAAAAAAAAAAAACAAAAAAACAAAAAAAGATGTTTACTGGGTGCTTAGGGCTTTTTAAAAGCCTATATTCTGCTTTATTCTATATGGAGGAGAATGATTTACTTTTCAGCCAGTTCTGATGGAAAAATATTGAGCCACTTTTACATGAGGCATACTAAGACGCAACAGAAAAGTCAGTGACACAAGCAAATTATTGTAAGAAATGTTATCTCTTTTAAATTCAGTCTTGCATTCAATTTATGTATGGTAGATGCTGTTATCAATAATGACATACAGTAGCCATAGTGATGCAAAACAAGGCAATAAATAACACTTACAAACAAAGAATAAATTTTGTTCTGGTGGATGAGTCACCTCTTCTGAACCTTAAAATTCTTGTGGCAGTGAATTAAGAGATGCATTTACTTCCCCTAGGTTTAATTATGTGCAAATATACCAATTAGGGAAAAAAGAAAGCAAAATCTGTTCTTGCTTTTCTGTGAGAAAACTACACTTAGAGGAGATTATCTTAGACGCAATTACTACAGTTTCAGGACCACACTATTACTACAGTTCCAGAACTGCACATTTTCCAGGGACATGGAGCAAATGCACAGCTCACTTTCTGATCTTTGTGATGGCACTAACAAGGTCAGTGACATACAGAGCAATATGTAGGTTGACAAGTGCTAAACTGCCTACCATAAGAGAGTGCTCAGAAACAATGCATAGATTTTTATTTCAGGTTTTGAACAGAGGGCAAAAGTGACCTGTGAAATTCCTGGTGACAAATCAGTGTTTGAATGAAGCTTCAGGATTCAAAAATGGGAAGCAATTATGTGGCTATGGAAAGCAGGCATGTTGTGCAACACAAGCAAGTATTTCCTTAAGAAGAGCAGCAAGACTACATTTTATGGGACAGACTGAGCCATGGCTAGGAAGAATTGTTAACCTGAAGCAAGGTAGTATTGAGGATGCTCAGACAGGCACCAAACTGAGGCCTGATCCTGCTCTCACCTCCCCAGTCAGGATGGGGAAGAAAAGGGGATGCCTGGGCCTCTGCATGAGGCTCTCTGGGATAAATGACACACAAAGGGAAATGACAGGAGAGAGTGGATTACCTTCAATCACATCAATGGATGTCACTTCCAAAAACTGTCCTTGCTGCAGGCGTTCACGTCGTCGATGAAGTGTCGTGCAAAACCAAGTCTCTGTCAAATCCACAAAGCGACTGAAAAAGACAATATGACAGAGTCAGATCACACAATAAAAGTGACCAGTGTGAGAACACTGCTGAAAACTTGCTGCATAAATCTACTACTACAAAGGCCAGTAAGATTTTCTATATCAGATGGGATTTATCTCACTAAAGAGGCAGCTCATAGAGCACCTTGTGAATTACTGAGGCAATTAATGTTTCACAACCACCCAAAGCTCTTAGCTGAAACACCTATGTCTTACTCCTGGTGTAAACTACATAACACCTGCTGAAACTGGGATGTGCAGAAATTCTCCCATAATGGAATTTTGATGATAGTTGAAAAGTAAATTAGAAAAAAAAATGAGAAAAGGTATACCCTTATTTGGCAGAAAGAGCATGCCTGGTGACACATGGTTCAAAACACCAAAGGAAAGGATTCCTGCTTGTGAATGCAAAGAAGACAAACTATGCTGAAACAACAGAATGCTAGGGGTTAGAAGGGATCTCAAAAGATCATCTAGTCCAAGCCCCCGGCTAGAGCAGGACCACCCACTGCATGTTTTTTTCAGAAGTCAGGGGAGATGTGATATTTGCAAAGGTCTGCTCTAAACTGAAGGTAATAGTTTGACTGGTGTCAGAACAGGGAGCCTGATGAGCAGAGAGGAGGATCCCACCATTTCAAAGTGTAAATCGTTGATTTCTGATGACTTCTCTGTCAGAAAGTTTTAGCTGAAGAGCTTGAGGAGTTACAATGCTGAAATACAGTCAGTATCTTGGCCAAAGATGATTTTCTGAGAAATTTGTTTAGCCCTACAGCTTGCCAAATACATACTCGTGCCAGCCACAGCTATTTCCTTGGATGGGAAAAAAAGTGTTTTAAATGAAGTGAATGGCACCACTGTATATCTTTTATATCCTCCAGTGGTTTGGATTCCAGCCCAAGTGATTAAACAAATCTACCTGCTCTGGAAGCCTTCCTAGCAAGATTTATAACACTGGATTAAGTGCACACTGATTTTATTCAAAAACAGTGACAGAGGTAAAATTGTGCTTTGCATTCTAGAGTTTCTTCTTATGCCACAGGCCATGTTTATTGCAAATTAGGGAAGCAGGAAATCGCATCTCCATCTCCAGGATTCAATTCAGAAGGCTTAATTCTTGTCTGGCAATTTTCCTTCCTAACTAATGACCAAACCAACTTCAGAGAGGCTGATGTTTTGTCCCTTGAAAATTCATTACTACATTCAGTACTTTTCTTTTGTTTGGAAACCAGAAAGCATCTGATACTGTGTCATCCAATACTCTGGGAAGAGGATTTTTATCCCACAACTCATTAAAAAAACTACTGCTATTAAACCTAGGAAAATTCATCATGAGCTTGTCTACCTTCAACCTCTCCTTTAGAAGAGACTGGATGTAATAAGAACAGTTATTTCATTGTCATCTATCAATGAGAGAAAAAATGGTGTAAGAGATAATGAACCAGGCACCACGTGATCATTGGTTGGAGTCCAAGTGAGGTCACTTGCTATTTGGATGTATCTTCAGATGCTTAGTTAGTGGTACAAAAGGATTCATGCAGTACTAAATGAATGAAACCCTTCTCCAGTCTCAGTGAAGGCAGACTGAACTGACCCAAGACCAATCTCCTCTCCAATGCTTTGGGCAGCTCTGTTCTATGGTGCACACAATGTTTGAGAGGGGATGTCAGCCCTTAGGGCTCAGCTACTTGAAAGTTGTAAAAAACCCAAATCACTTAAGGACTGTAGTGTGGGAGATGTCCTTTCTCCCAGCCCCACAGCCATATTTAAAACCAGAACAATCTCTTCCCAGTCAAGATTACTGAAGAATTCAGGAATTCAATGTTTCTAGTGTATCAAACCACCAGAATGTATTAATTATCTGAAGAGGAAATACTCTACCTAATAGATGTGGCTATCTTCTTTAGCCGACACTAGAGGAAGCATAAACTAATATCCTTCCTTCTGTCATACTGTTTAACCTTTTAAAACCAAGGCATGGCTACTGAGACCATGCAACGATCCTTTACTGCAGTGGAAATAGTCTGGGAATTACACCAGAAAAGCCTTTCTCTGTTTATCGCCTCTTGTCCCTTTGTACTTTTACCCACCTTTCTGCCTTACTGATTAGTCCAACTCAACCCACCCTTCTTCTGCACCCAAAATACTTGCCCTCCTTTGCCTCAGTTTGATAACCAGCTTCTTAGGGGAGACCTTTTGCTCTCTACAACTACCTGAAAGGAATTGTTGTAAGGTGGGTGTTGGTCTCTTCTCTTAAGTAACTGGTGATAGAACAAGATGGAATGGCCTCAAGGTGCACCAGAGGAGCACATTGGGCTGGGCATTAGGGCAATTATTTTTTTCACTGAAAGGGTTGACAGGCATTGGAACAGCCTGCTCATGAAGGTGGTTGAGTTATCATCCCTGAATTTGTTTAAAAGCTGTGCAAATGTGGATAAGGCTTAGTGGTGGACTTAGGAGGTAGGGTTAATGATTGGACTCTATGATCTTCAAGGTTTTTCCAACTTAAATTATTCTATGTTTCTATGATTCTTCTCTGGCTCCAGGAGTAGCAACATAGCCATGCTGCTATTAAGAATGACCAAGAAGTCTCAAGTATCAGAGATCAGTGGGACTGTGCCAGGGGAGGTTTAGACTCGAGGTGAGGAGAAAGTCCTTCACCGAGCGAGTCATACGTCATTGGAATGGGCTGCCCAGGGAGGTGGTGGAGTCACCGTCCCTGGAGGCGTTCAAGAGGAGATTGGACGTGGCACTTGGTGCCCTGGTCTAGTCATGGGGTCTGTGTTGATAGGTTGGACTCGATGATCCTCGAGGTCCCTTCCAACCTTAGTTATACTGTGATACTGTGACTGCCCAGCCAACCCCTCTTCTGTGCCTGTAGAGCCTGGCTACTCCTCCCAGGAAAGACTAGTTAATTTAAGGATACTCCAATGAGCTGGTGGTCTCCTTTCTCTTTAGGGGACATATCACCAAGAAAAGTGTGCAGAGATACAACCAAGGGAATGGTAAGAGAGCTCATTCCACCAGCGAGACCAAACAACACTTCAGTGGTGGCCCCTTTCCCCAGATCAAGAGGCTTCAGCTTCCTACTCTACACAAAGGTGTGCTTTTGCTTCACAAAGGCCAAAACCCCAGCACTGAAAGGTGCTCTTCAGGCTTCTCTCCAATCTTGGAAAGCATCTGCAACACATTATGTGTTTCTACATCACAAGGACATGGTCTGTCCTGAGGGGTAACCTCCCCACCCATGAGTGGACAACCAGTACTAGGCAGCAGAAGCAGGATGTTGTGCAGCAGTTCCAGACAGTTGGAGGGTGTGGGAAGCCTAGCCTGGCTGTCTCTCCTTGGGTGTCTGAAGAGGACTCCACCATGCACAGTAGTGAAGGTCTTTCCTTGGAATAAATCCACTGTGAATTGCAAAGTAGATGTTTTTAAGGTGAGCACATTTCATTGAGCAAAACAGAAACAGGAATCAGCTATAAGTTGCAACCCTAGCAGCCCACAGATCAGCCTCTTGATAAGGAAGCACCACATTTCAGTGGTGCCAAGCCCTGAACAGCTCCTCAGGAAGCAGCAGCACTTCCAACAACATCAGGTCACTTTTATTTAGAGATGCCTCCTACTCTGAAAGTATCACCCTTCCTCTCCCAGCTGCCCCAGTGCTGGAAATAACTGGGTGGCAGAAGGAGAACCAACCTCAGGGTGCCAGGTCCGCTGCAATACAGCTTCCTGTCCTCCTGGGCTTCCTGAGTTAATCGTTCTGCTACTGAACACTCATGGAAACATTATGAGCCTAACAACACCACATTGAGTGTGCACCTTCTAACAAATAAGTTTAGATAAGCAGCAGAAATTGGCCTTGAACCACTGCTCCATATGCAAATTTATCATTTTTTGTGGCACTGCAGAGATGGGATCCCTGCCTTTCTTGTTCAGTGGGACAATCTCAGGGGCTTTACCAGCCCCCTACTTAAACTGTGCTGGGCAGATGTCCCCTACATCACTCTGTGGGCTCAGCCTCACATGTATGAGGAGTGTACAGACCAAGCCTTGGGATCTTGCCCATGCAATCAAAGCACATGCAGTTCCCGCTGGTTTCAGATGGTGCCTCAAACAAGCCAGGACTTTAGCCTTGGTCATCTGTTCCCCCTCCTTGCTTCACCCCACTAAAGCCTCTGGATAAATGCAAACTGTTTTTCATTCAAGGAGTCTAGTCTTTGTATGTGCCACAAAAAGAAACCCCTGCTATTTATTACAAGAGAAATTGGGACAGAAAATGCATAAGAATGATGTTAGGCAGGAGAAGCAATGCTCCACTGCTTGATTTTTGAAAAGTGGAAAATTTTGATGGGCTACAGTGAACCCTGCACAGCAATTCCCAAAAACCAAACAGGTCCAAGTTGTTTTTTCCACACAGAAGAACATAGGGTGCCTTATATGGGCCAATTTGCTACAGAAGATTGAGCTGTCAGCTAGGCCAGGGTGGATGAATGAGCGGGTGATCTAGGACAAGGGCTGTGGTCGTTGTGGTGGATGAAGCCATGAAGGGGCTGCTTACATGACTCCAGAAGACCCACCCCTGCAAGGAAATGTTGGCATTTTGCATGACAAGGTGCTTCTGTCTCAATCTTACGTTAGAGTCCTAGGAGGATGGAGTGTAGTGATTCAGGCCACACAGGTGAGGGACCATTCAGAGCTAGGACCTTGCCTAGTGCCCCTGCTGAGGGTGGGACACTAGCTTCAGCCCCTTAGCAGAACCTAAAATAAGTGCTTACCTCAAAGACACTCTGCAGCCTCCAATTTCTGTGACTGCCTACTGGGCTCAGCTTTAGGATACTGTGGATAGGAACTTGGACAGCTTCCTTGTTTCCCCTGGTTGCACATTTGTAATGGATGCACTTTATGAAGTGCCGTGGGTTCCACGGGACTCAAGAAATGTAAATTACTGCATGGACCCACAGAAGATAAATGTGTACGTGTATGAACTCCTATTTAAGCCTCCCACTTCTTTTTTTGGATGCAAGTCTCTTCCCTAAGCAACTGAGAAAAGTGTGATATGTGTCAGAGTCTGGAGATTAAAGATCTGTTCCGTTCCCTCATTTCAGAAGCTCTTGTCTTTGGCCACCCACACAGTACTTGAGTTTTGCTCTCTGCAGGCCAAAGCTGCCTTCCTCTCCTCAACAGTGTGCACTCTGCAGAAGACGTCGATCTCTCTCAGGAAGCAGCAAGATTAAGTGACTCTCGATGTGGAGGAGCAGGCATTTCAGCATGAGACACAGCACGTAGTTTGGGAGAGTGAAAAGGGGTAGGAGGCTGCTATTTCCAGGCTGTGCTGCCTCTCACCATGAACTTCACAGCGAGCTGCAGTTTTCACTGTTCTTGCTCCAAAGAAGCTACTGGGGTAAATATCACCCTGGGAATTTCTCAAACACTCATCTGTGGACTACCAACATTAGGAAACAGGCTCACAAAGGGCACGGTTCTGGTGGATCACACTAACTCAGCCTCCTTGATGCCTGCTGTTGCACAGCAAGACATCAGGGAGCCGTTGTTCTTATATCTCCAGCTTTTGGAGTGCCATGACTGCACACAAACCTCAACTTCCAGTTAGTTGTCGTTGTTCAACTTCTTAATGGCTCTGTTTGCAAAAGCAAGGAGCTAGAAACTTGACTCATAAATGGTCAAAGAAGAAGCAAAAAAGAACTAAAATGTCTCTGTATTTAACTATGATAATTTTTAAAGCAATCTCATGATTCAGGGGTGATTTATTTCAAGGTTTTTTGCAAATGATATTTGCAACACTGCTTGCTATGGATGCTTTCTGGGTGGGATTTTGGTTTTTTCTTTTCCTGTCTGCTTTAGAGGAGCTCATTTATTTCAGCTCTTTGATCTCAGCACTAAACTACCTGAGCTTCCTTGCAGAAGATGCCACAAGGGATAAGTATGGCAAGGGAGGAGAGTGGGGCAGCCAGCCAGGATACTCAGAGATAGGGATAAGGAGCATACAGCCAGAAAGCATGTGCAGAGCCGTGGAGGGGGGAAGAATCAGAGCAGATGGGAAGAATGACTAAGCCAGCTCCTCCGAATGCTAGTAGAACTTGCTATCATGGAAATCTCCACAGAGTCCTCATGGAACTGTGTGCCAAGAGAAAGTTTGGATTTTTTTTTTTCAACATCAGATTCAGCAGCTAATTGATATAAAAGGACCTCATTAAGAAAACAGCCCCAGCAAAATCAGAGATAAGCCTCAACAAGCTGTTGAATGTTTTCAGAGGTATCTCTTCTGGTACTCGATGTGCAAACACTCTCTCATCTAAGAACTTGCTTTTGGGATCAGAAATGCATGTGCTGAGGAGAGTGTTCTCAGGCTCTGCTCAAACAGCAAACCTTGCATTGGTTTTGATTTTTCAAAACAACTTTATGAAAACAGCAGCTTACAAGTAAGAACTTCAGTCCCACTAATTCAGAGTAAGTGTTATTAAAAAGGGTCTCAGAAAGAAATGGTTGTTTCTGGGCTCTTTCCTAGAAGATGATTCTTGCATACCTCATACTTCATGCCACAATTGTCCCTCACCTTACAACACCCATGGAAATTGGTGACAGATTAAAATTGGGTTCCTGTGCTTCTGTACAGTACTCCCCAGATATCTGTGGGTGGTCCTGAATTCAGGTCACAGTCCCATGGGCAAATGGGTGGGGGAAAAATCTGACCTTAGAGCATCAACACAGAGTAGGTGATTCTTACATCAAAAAAGCCCATGGGAAATGGATTGCAAAATGACTGATGCCTTTCTGTCATGGTGAAAGAACACTCTTGAGAGTGTGTCACTGGGCTTACTTTTAGGTAACAGACTAGGATAAGAGGTTAAGTACAGGAGGTAGAACAGTATTTACTTAAAAATATAAACTAGTTATTTCCTTGTAACTTTGGAGAAATTAGAACGCAGTGCTACCAGTGCTGTAGCATGATGCAGTGTTGAGTATTCAGCAAAGAATTTAATAAAGCCAACCTAATACAAGTATTATATTATCTTTTTTCCCTTTTTACTTTCTTTAAAAAAAAAAAAAAAAAAAAAAAAAAGAAAAGGCAAACAAAAATCCCATCAGACACCCCTTGGAGAACAAAGACAGTGGAAAAAGACTTTTAATGTTCCCTCTTGGTAATTAACAGCACAACCACAGGTGTCACCACATCACAAGCTAACACCAGCGATGCAGCTGGTTTTCTCCAGGAATTAAAACTCCATCACCGTAATTGAATTTCCAAGTATGGAAAGTTGCCCTAGCTTGAGATGGAGGATATGAGAACACTGTGTGCTATCGCAGTAGGAATGGGCACAATGGAGGGCGAGGACAACACACAGCTAAAAATAAAGAAATTATTTAAAAAAATAAAAATGCAGTATGTTTTCTTTGGAATGAGTCATTAACACTGAAAGCAGATATGCATTAATAGGGACATGAGTCTTCCTGCCAACCAATTAGCATGCACCTTCCGGATCTAGAGGTCTCCTAAATGTTTGCACAGAGGCAGTTTACGCATGTGCACATCAGAGACAGAAATCAGCTGAAATTCAGGTTACATTTTGCAGATGTGACAGTGGTCTCCACAGGGGAGTTGGAATTGGGCTGTTTTCTCCTAGTCTTCTGAGGACAAGGGGGCAAAATGCTGTGGGATCGGTCAATGCACTCCGAAGAGAACAGTCCTGTTGGACTGCAGCTTCTCCCACCACTGGTATCTGCTCTGCAGAGGATGGTACTGGTCGTACTCTCCCCAAACGGTGAAGGAGAGGTTATCCCAGTCCCTAATGGCCTGCGATCAAGCAGGGACAAACCCTGAAACAGAGGGCTGAAATAAGGTTTTAGGAACCTGTTGCTATCAGCCAGACTTTTTCATTCTACCTGGTTGTTATTGGTTTGCAGTTTTCCAGAGGTTTGCAATACAGCCTTCTTTTGAAGATGGAAAACACAGGAATTGATTAATTACAGATTTTTTTCAGAGAATGTGCACCTCTGAGGAGTAAAGGGCTGTTGCTGAGGCAGATGATGGTCTCCTCTAAGTCCCATCAGGGCTTCACCTATCATGCATGACATAGCATCCTCCTCGGATCAAGACTTCTCTGACCCACCCCTCCAAAATAGACAGATATGATTAAATAGGCTCAAACACAGAGGCATAATTTCATAAATAAGAGAGCAGGAGCAATTTCAGCCTGTGGGGTTGATACCTGATCTGTGCAAAAGCCTGTTGCTTAATACAAAGAGATCATTGTGAGATGGGAAGGAAAGTAGTGACTATCTGTGCGCTCATTTCTTCTGCTAAAGTAATATACCAGAGACATTAGAGGAAATTCAACTTGATCAACAAATTGTCAGGCTAGATTGGGAAAGCAAGGAAACCAGGTCACTCCATTCCCCATTTGCTTGTTTTCTTTCTGTAATCACAATGTTGACTCTGAAAACATGTTTTTTAAATGGAATATTAATTATCAAAATCCTGAGCTGTGAGCTGGATTCTTTTCTGGGCAGAAAATTTGTTGCTCATTAAATCTAAGAGATGGAAAACACTGGCTGGAGCCTGGTTGTGTGCAGGCAGATTTCCCTGCTTCACCTTCATTTCCAGACTCATAAGGAAGCATTGTGCAGAGAGCCAAGCTACGGGACAGGTGTGAACACCAACTTCTGGGTCCTTCAGTAAGATCTGAGCTTGTATCCTGGTGGGCTTCCTTTCCTCCACTGACTACAAAACTGCAGTAAAGATCTCAGTCAGGAAAAGATTAATGGAAGCAAATTTCTCTCTGTACATCATTTATTGTGGGCAGCTTGAGGGGTTAATGCTATGTCCAGACTAACCTAACTCGCTTCCGCAACTGTAGCCGTATTCAGAGATCTACAAACACAGCTCTGTCTCACATGAAAAGAAAATTTTTGTGGTATGTTCATTTGGCAGCAGGGAAATACTCACACCCCTTCCTCAGAATGAAACATAGTCTTCATTTAGAGAGCAAAGTAGGTTCTTTCTTTGGCTACAGCTAATCGTATGTGTGGTATTTACTACGTGATGGGAAAAGCAGGATTTTAGTGTTCGTTTACCCAGTTCAGCTAGGCTGCAAGCAAAAGCATTGTCTTAAACTTGCGCTTTGTTACACGCTTCCTTGCCTCAAAAGTTGCCTTGGGAAAAAAAAAATAAATTAACGCAACAAACGACCGTCCGAGGCGATCGCAGACCGCAAACCAGCGTCTCCCTTAGCGCTGCGCTCATTCATCAGGATTCCTACACGCAGTCCTTTCTGCTGCTGAACAATTTGGGTGGTTCTTTTTCAAAGGAGAACACGTTTTTCAGTGAATTCTCCTCAATATCCTTTACTCAGTTTGAAAATTAAAAAAAAAAAAAAAAAAAAAAAAAAAAAAAAAAAAAAAAAGGAAGTAGAAGAAGAAGAAAAAAAAGGGTCTGGAGAACGGACCCAAGGCGGAGGTACGCGTCCCGCCTTTCCTTCCCCCGCGGCTCCACGGAACGGAGCCTAGTTTCCCGGACGGCGCTCGGACGGCTCCCGCTCTCGCCCCACTCCTCGTCCGCCCCACACCGACCCTCGCCCGACTCCAGCTGCCGCCTCCGCCACCGGCGCTCTGTCCCGGAAAGCAGCACCCTGCCGGAGAACTTACAGGTGGCGGCTCTTCCCCGGGTTGCCGCCGGGAGCCACAAGCCAGCCCGGGGCAGCCGCCCCTTGCCCGCCGCGCCCCGCCACCCGCCCCTCCTCCGAGCTCGGCGGAGAACCTCCCCCGCCCCCCGGCCCGGCTCACCGGCGGGGCAGGCGAAGCGAGGCGAGGCGGCAGCCGCCCGCCTCCCATGCACCGCGGCAGAGGGGAGCCGGCAGCTCCGTCAGCGCGTCCGCATCCTCCCGGGCCGGGCGCTGGCACCGCCGCCGCGGCACCTCCCAGCCCGCGTACCGGCCCCGCCGCTGCCGGCGCGGGGAAACCACTCCCCCGGTAAAGCCGGCTGGGCGGTGCTCAGCCACGGCCCCCCTGGCACGGCACGGCATGGCACACCCCCCCGCCGCGCCCCAGGCCGGCCCCCGTCGCGGTCCCGGCACTTTCCGCAGACACGCGTGTAAGTGCGGAGCCCCTGACTCGAGACTCCCGAACCCCCGCAGCAGTCCCTGCTAAGAAAATGCTGAATTCAGGAGGCACAAACGTTTTCTGATTCTTTTGTAGGAGGTGGGTGCTCCACCTCGGCGTGAGTTCTGTGCGGCAGGGACACACTCTCCTGCGGCCAGCATTCCATCACCACCTCGTCCAGAGAGATCACTGGGCTGGCAGGTAGACTGTGCCAGGGATGTGATGAGGGGCTCCTCCTCTGCCAGGGAGCTGGCAGGAGCTTGCCTCAAACCCACTACAGAGGCTATCAGGGAAGCACCTGCAGCTCTGCTGCTATCTGTGATCTGAGGAAAGGGGCAGAAAATACACTCCGTGGGGTGAGGCACTCTCGTGGCAGAAGGCTGGAGAGCAGTGATGGAGGGATGTGGCCCTGAAACAGGCTATACAAAGGACCGTGATCCTTCCCACTGACGTGCATCCCCCTGGGAAGTAACTCCAGCACAAGTGTGAGGGGGCTGAGGCCTGCCTTCCTCCCTCCACACACCCAGTGACTGCAACTTCAGGTTCAGCTGGCAAAGATGCAGCCCCTGGGGTCCCCTCTTTGCTCAGCCCCAGCTGCAGTAGGACTGAAGAGGAACATGTACCACAGCTGCCACAACAAGCCTTCCCTTTGATGCCTTTCCACAGAGTGACACTTCCAGTCTGAGCATGTGAGGGAATGATGAAGCAGCAGAGCCCCACAGTGCAGATGGGTATTGGTTGTGGGAGACCCTTCTAGCCTTTAGTTTACATGATGTCCTGCAAAACCAGTGCCAGTACACATGGATGGCACAGGGTGCATAGACAATCCAAGGGTGCCAGAGCCTCTTCTGGGCCAGCAGCAGGCAAGGGAAGAGGAGGCAATGTGTGTTCCCATCTTTGATTTCCTTTACTCTGGCTAACACTGAGTTGTCAGGAAACCAGGAGCTCAGCCTCCATTTCAGGGTGATTCGTGTTTGGCTGGTGAAGAGCTTCTGCTGATTTAAGGGAAGACACCTGACTGTTTCCGTGGGCAATGCTGAAAGGTAATTGAATTAGTGCAGTGAGACAGTGCTGGCATGGTTGTGTTCACCTTTTCATGCACCCAGGATGCTGAATGAGTGGGATCTGTGCCCACGCTCAGTGACCCCATTTGGGAGTGAAAGCAATTTGTTCCCAAATGGTATATGTAGCTATCTGTGCACAGCCTATAAAGAGCATGTGTCTACCTGGATATTTTCCATTGCTGGGTTATGGGCACAGACCCCAACTCAAGAGCCACCCAAGAACTGGTTATGTCAGGTCTCCTTCAGGAGCTGCTCCTGCACTGTGTGTTTTTTACACACTCCTTTTGCAAGTGTGTGTAAAATGTAGCTTTTGGTTTGAGCCTATATATACAATATGTACACAGAGAAGCAGCGTGCTCAGAATGAATTCCAATGTGGCAAATGGGCTGGCCAGTTGTTTCTGGCACTTTCATTCCCAGTCTGATAACAGTGAGTCATTGTCTTAGGACAGAGCAACTGTAGAGGGTAGATTTACAGGCTGGATGTTGAAACCAGCTTCCCAGTAACACTGGGAATTGCAGGAAATCTTTAGAAAGAAGGTCTCACTGTGATATTAGGGAGACACTGGGGTAGTGCAGGGATGGCTGGGACATGACCAGATTCAGCCATGGGGCTGAGCAAACTGCTCCACTGGGTGAAACAGAGAAACTCCTGCTGCTGCCCTCTGTTTCTAGTGGCACCAGAAGTCTTCAAGGAGATTGGTGGGGTCAGTGTAGTGCCACTGAAGGACCTTTCCCTCTGCTTCCACTACTACTCTCCACATCCCAAAAGCAGGTTCCTGCCTGCACTTTTTCCTGCAAAAGACAACTGCTGTCAGGAAAAAAAATACAGTTTAAAAAAAGATGTTTTAAAGCTATAATGAGTTTTGTGGAAACTATGTATTTTGGGTTTGTGGCTGCAAGGGAGGAAAGACTAAGCTCCTGTCTCCACCACAGGATCTGTGCAGTCCTGGGTGGTTGATGTGCCCTGCTGGCACACACAGGGTGCACCAAGCCCTGTGGGTACTGTGGGACATGCTGTCTGCCTTAAGCCACCATGGTGTCCTGCAGAGTGCAATGGGGCTTTGCTCCTGCTCATCACATACATCATGGCAGTTGAGCCTCTTCCTGAGGGACTTTTAGGTAACAAGTACAGCTCAAAGCCTTTCTGTCCTTCTTCTCCACCAGCATGTTGGGGCCTTCAAGGGACGGGCTTCAGCTGAGGGCTTTCTTCACTTCTTTGGATGCCACTGGGCTTTGGGCAACTGCCATCTGAGACTGATTTAAGAACAGCTGGCTGGGACACTACCAGATAGAGCAGCATGGATAATAAGGAACAATGTGGACAGCCAGAGGGGATAGCTGAGGTACCTTTGAATTGTGAGAAATCCCCAGATGATGGTATTCTTACAGCAATACCTCCACTCTGTGTCTACCATGTATCTGGTGAGGAAATGTGACCCTTCTTTTCTCACATGAACACTTGTGATATAGTCCATGCCTCTGTCAGCTCAATATGTGCCTGTGACAGCTAGTGAAAGTGTCCAGATGAAGCAACCAGTACCTACCTGGTGTTCACCAAGAGGGTGTTGGGGTTTTACTTGCCTCCTTTGAGGTCTCAAGTAAAGAATTCACCTCTCTCCATAGGCAAATTGATTAGATACCTGTGACCGTTTGAGGCTGTCCCTTTAAGGAAGGGAACATTGTGGCGGAATGTTTGTAAATGTAAGACAGATCTAAACTAATTTCATTGGTAGATTGGGAGAAAGCACCTTTTGAACTGGGAGTACAGCAGCTTTGTGGTCAGTCTTGCTTTCTCCCCTTTGCGGCTCACAGCTTTCTGGGCCTTCAGCCAGGCTTGACCTTGAAGCAGATAAAGCGTGAGGCCTCTTCTAACATTCTAACACATAACTGCTTTTTAATTAACAGTTTCTCTTTTTCTCTATTTCTAACCCTCTCTGGGGAAAAAGGGGAGAGAAGGGGGATACAGGGGTGGGGAGCCCCTTTCAGCAGAGGAGGGAACCCTCATTTCTGTGCTACTTTGTTGTATATTTCTGTATATATTGTAAATACTGTAAATTCTGTACATAAACCTGCATTTCCTAAACTGCTTTGTAAATATACAGCACCCACTCCTTTGCTAATCCGGCTGTGCATTTTTTTTTCCTTTCAGTTTTCTTCCCTCTACTCACAGCAGGGGGGAAAGGGCCCGGCCTTTCCCCCAACCCTACGACAATACCAGTTGAGAAAGCAGAGGATGTGGCGAGAATATCCTCCATGTGGGCTCCTGGAAGCCCTATATTGGTCCATTGTGATTTCTAAAATAGGCTGGACAGCAAAGGTTTTTTAGATGATGAACAGGGTAAGTGCCAGTCAGCCAGTGTTATTCATGGGGAGTCGATTTGAACATTGCACAGACTGAATTTGATTTTATTATTAATTATTCTGGGAGACCCCAGATATTGATAGGTGCTTTTATTAAGCAAATATCACAGAAATAATTCTTGGCTTCAAGAGAAGAGGTTTCCATTTTCAGACCTGGAGTAAGACTAGTGTGGGAAGGGTACTCTGCTGAACACTAAATCAAGATGAAGACCTATATAGAACCAGGAAGCTTGGTCAGATGTGCCATTGCTGAGGTCCTGGGTGACACCAGCCGCATGTGCTCTCTCTAGTTTATCGGGAAGGGACCATGTGCCAGCCCTCGACGCCAGCACTTCTGCATCAGAGAAGCCCCAGCCTTGAGCCTTTGCCAAAATCTGACATTATATTGTCAAAGGCATTGTTAGGCATGCAGCTCCTGCAAGGTGGATGTCTACAGAAGTGCTTGCCCTTGTATGTGTCCAGTTTCTGTATCTGCTCATAGATGCAGTTGGTGCATCAGCCGAGTGGTGGCAACTGGCCATCCACACAGCATGTATACAACTGTGTGTCTTGCCATAAATCTTTTTGCTAAAGATAAAAGAAACCTTTTCTTTCCTCTTCCTTTCTCTCTCTCTTTCTTTCTTTCTTTCTTTCTTTCTTTCTTTCTTTCTTTCTTTCTTTCTTTCTTTCTTTCTTTCTTTCTTTCTTTCTTTCTTTCTTTCTTTCTTTCTTTCTTTCTTTCTTTCTTTCTTTCTTTCTTTCTTTCTTTCTTTCTTTCTTTCTTTCTTTCCTTCTTTCTTCTTCCTTCCTTCCTTCCTTCCTTCCTTCCTTCCTTCCTTCCTTCCTTCCTTCCTTCCTTCCTTCCTTCCTTCCTTCCTTCCTTCCTTCCTTCCTTCCTTCCTTCCTTCCTTCCTTCCTTCCTTCCTTCCTTCCTTCCTTCCTTCCTTCCTTCCTTCCTTCCTTCTTTCTTTCCTTCTTTCTTTCTTCCTTTCTTTCTTCCTTTCTTTCTTCCTTTCCTCTTTTTCCTCTGTTGCAGGGTAACAGCAGAAGCAGGGGTGGGGCAGCCACGCTGGCTCAGGTGAAGTAAAGGAATCAGATAAACATGGATGATGCTAAGGCATCATTAACCATTAACCTTGTGAATTTAATGTTGTGAATCTGATACCTCTTCCCCAACCTCTCTTCTTTTTGTGGACTGCTGCTGTCCCTCCTGGACACACCTCCCACTGTGAATTGTGAGATATTGTACCTTGTTGTCAGCTGTGCAGGTCACCTTGTGAGTGCTCTGAGAAAATTAATCACCCCAGTCCTGACTGAAAATTCTCAGTCCTTCAATCTTCTGGTTGAATTCAACTGAATGAAGCATTTTATAATATGTAAAGTCTCACAGATACACATCCTGAAGAAAAACTGTGCTGCACAGTTCCTCAGTCCGAGCAGGCGCGGGCAAGATGGACAAGGGCAGACTCAGTTCTCACACAAATCAGGCAGCAGAAGAAGAGACCAGCTCCTGCCTGATACATGTACACTTGAGGCAGAAATTCTTGTTGTGCCATGGTGCTGCTTGAACCAGAGAAGGCAAGGTGTATTAACATGCACTGAGCATGAGAATCACAGAGGCTTCACATGACTGGGCTTCAGGCTGGGAAAATAATGTAAAATAGCACCAAGCTTTCTGATAGTAAATATCAAAAACTCACCAGAAGGAGGAGAGTGACTTCTTATTAAAACACTTTTATTTCCTTGGCCAAAGAGCTTACACTGTTTCCTTATCCCTTCAGGCTTCACTTCATGATATACTTCTGAGGCCACACATCTTCATCTGTTGCTACTGTGCAGGAATATAGCCCTGCATACCCCACACGTGGGTGTGCAGTACTGCAGGGGTTGTTGTGGGATAAGACCTGAAGAAATTGCCATGACACAAGCCTCTATGTGTAATACCAATGGTTTGTTTAAATTATTATGCTTAATGTTGGCAATGATAATGAGTTACCATGCATTACAGTACTGGCTTTGTTTCTCTTTCCAAATTTGGTCCCTTCTGACACTGGAGCAAGGTTTTACCCATCTGAATCACTGCATATCATCAGGTGTGGTCAATAGGCACAAGATTGTCCTTCAACAGCCCATCTCCTCTCCTGGAAGCTGTGGCTGAGAGTATGGTTGCCATGGTGGTAGCAAGACAATTAAAATGGTTTTATAACCAGCTGAAGGTGCCGACGGTTTCCAGGATACCATATATTCTAATCAATCTATTCTCTGACAGACCTTGGAGTGAAGCCAGGTCCAATGACAGCAGTTGGTGGCTTTTAATGTTCTCTTCCTTCTTCAGCCCTCTAGGGTTAATATTCCTGCATGGATTTGAAGCTACAGTTCAAGATAAAATAACCCCTCCATTCTTTTTGGATGTGGTGCCTTTCATTATGCATCCTTTAGTCTGGGCCACATAGCACAAAACATTGTATAAAGTTATCACCATGCTTCTGAACTCTTGACCTGCAAGAAGCTGAAGTAGCTTCCTTGCTGCTGATGCGGGTGCTGCCCTTAAGCTGAGCACAGGCAATAAGGGATCTCTTTGTTAGAGGCTCCTCCTAACAGGCTGTGCTGCTCTCCCTGCCAGGCCATTCCCCGTGGGTGGTGGGGGCTGGAAGCAATATGTTGGAAGTCACACTGTATCCCAACAGCCTGGGATTCAGATCTGTCAAGCAGTGGCTCATTGTTAGTACAACTTCTTCCAGAGCACCAGGAAAAGAAAAGGCAACTTAAAACTTTTTATGACCTGCTGACACATGAGTCTGGTGGAATCAACTCTCTGTGAATCCAGGGGAATAGTGGAGGGTTTGGATATCTGCTGCTTCTAAAGGGTTGTTATTCCCTGCAGGTAGTGATGCCAGCTGAAAGGCTCCTCCAATATACATCTGGTACTTCCACCTGGCTTACATGTATCTACATTGTGGGTAGGTGATGCCCTGTGCTGGGTCAGCACTACATATGGATGTATAGTAATTTTATGAAGGATTCTTGGATGTATAGTGCCTTTCTGAGGGCTGCTTCTATCTTTGCCATAACTCAAGAGCAGTTGAATTCCCATTTTAGAATTTCTAACTCTCATATAGCTCATATAGACCTGAGGTGATTATGTAGTCCCAGGTAGGTAACTGTGTCCTGCCTACCTGACTCCTGCAAGTCTGGGTAAGTTTGCAGTGTGAGGCAACAATATGGCACAAAATGACACTCCTGTTTGCTACCACTTTTCCCCCCCTTTCTAGAAATATTAGCTCAGGGCTGCTCTGTGTGGCACTGGTCACTTCACTGGTACAGGTGCCTGAATGGGTTTCAATTTCAGGGCTTTTCTGCAATTTGTTGCAGTACTGTCTAGCTCAATGTTCTCAACTTTTCTTTTTCTTGAATTCTGACTTACAGACAGAATGCCTAAGCCAACCACAGTTATCAGTATTAAAATTAGCCTGCTCTGATTAAACCTTCTAGGGTTGTGAAGCCTGTTTTGGAAGCTGCTGGTCTATGTCTTTACAATGTCAGTAGCATACAATTGATCACTGTATATCATTTGCCTTAGGTTATCAGGCCTTGCATGACTTGCCTGAATTTCCAGCATGCTCATAGATTTGCTAGCTCTTCACTCTCTGTTTGGATTTACCTGATCCCTACAGCTGGAAGAGTCTGCAAACAGCTTCACAGAAGGGGCACTCCACCCAGACAAATGCTCCTGGCATCTGGTGAAACAACAGATTTGTAAGCATTAGCCTGCTCCATTAGTCTCCAGGTTAGAGGCTCATTGAAAGACCCCAAGGTAAACCAAAAGAGTTGTCTGGAGAATTTTTCTCCCTTAGGAGCCAGATACCTTCAACATTTCTTCAATGACCAAAGAGAACAGTTTGGAAAAGTCTTAATTTAGCTATGCAAATGGAAGGTTATGGGTTTCTTAAAGCTATATTGAAACATATTTTTTCCATTATTTCCCCTTGACACTATTAGGTCTTCCTGTCTCTTTGTTTTGAAATATTTTGTTTCAAAATATGTTTAGGAGCTTAAGTTCTAATGAAGTATGATAATTACCCAACTAACAATGAACTTAACCAACTACCCCAGTTGGAATGATTTACTGCTTTCAAAGGAACTGGTGCTGGCTTGCCTTTTGTCTTTCTACTTAATGCCTCTCTAATATTCTTCTCTGGACACAATGACTTTCTGAATTGTTTTTTCTCCCTTTTCTTTTTCTTTTTCTTAAACAGAATGCTAAGTTCCTCCACCACCTAATTCTCTGCATACAAAGGAAGATTTAATATCCTCTAAATGACTATAAAGAACAAACCTACCAGATGGCAGACTTTGTTGCTCAAGGGGGATGCAGGCTCCTTTTCTTGTAGAAGCATTTCAATGTGGTTTTGAAAGACAGTCACTAGATCACACACACACACACACAGAGGATGTATTAATCTTTTCCTTAGTGGGGTGCTGTGATATAACTCAGGAGAGGTGCAAAAAGAAGGAAATAGTTAGTGATCCAGCAAAAGAAACAAATGAAGCTGCATAGGAACCTTTTTTGTTAATCACAGAATCATAGAAATATTCAGGCTGGAAATGACCTTTGGGATTACCAAGTCAAACCAATAACCCTACTCTACAAAGTTCACCCCTAAACCATATTCCCAAGCACCACATCTAAATGACCTTGAAACACATCTAGGGTTGGTGATGCAACCACCTCTCTGGGCAGCACATTCCAGCATCTGACCACTCTTGCTATTAAATTTCTTTTCCTAATGTCCAGTCTAAATCTACCCAGTGACAGCTTGAGGCCATTCCCACTTGTTCTATCACTAACTACCTGTGAGAAGAGACCAGCACCAGCCTCTCCACAATGTCCTTTCAGGTATTTGTAGACAGCAATGAGGTATCCCTTCAGCCTTCTCTTTTCCAAACTAAACAGCCCCAGCTCCTTCAATTGCTCTTCATAAGGTTTATTCTCCAGGCCCTTCCCCAGCTTCATTGCCCTCCTCTGTGCTTGTTCCAGCACCTCCACATCTCTCTTGTATTGAGGTGCCCGAAACTGGACATAATACTTGAGGTGTGGCCTCACCAGAGCTGAGTACAAGGGGACAATCACCACTATACTCCTGCCAGACACAGAACTTTTGAGACAAGCCAGGATGCCATTGGACTTCTTGGTCACCTGGGCACACTGCTTGCTCGTATTCTGTTGCTTGTCAATTAGAATCCCCAGGTCCCTTTCTGCCAGACAGCTTTCCAGCTACATTTCCCCAAGCCTGTAGTGTTGCTTGGGATTGTTGTGACCAAAGTGCAGGACCTGGCATTTGGCCTTGTTGAAGCTCATTCCATTAATTTCTTGAATCTCTTTGAGAAACAAGTTAATGATGACCTTGAGCATCTTAGCACAAGTGTTGAGATGTAGTGTCTGGATATTAGGCATAACTTTACAAACCTGAAGCATTTAAGAAAGTTACTAGCATTCAAAGACTACTCTGCCAGATTTAAATAAGGATGTTGCTGAGATATAGTCAATGCTCTTCAGGAAGAAATTGTTCTGCTTCATTCCTATGTCAGAAGCCAACTTACTAACAAGATTAGATGGTTAAAACAAGGACTTTTTTTAAGAGCAGAAGTTCTAGTTATCACTTATTTTCCAAATATTTGGCTGAATAATTCATCTGAAACACAGGTAAAAAAATTCTCTTCATAGATTGTCTGAGAAAAGTTCACAATATTTACATATGGAGCTATTATTCAGACTTACTTGGTAAATAATTTATTGGAATAATCTGTGCTTCTGTGTCTCATTTGTGGCCAGCTCCTTGGGAGATGTTGATATTCTGATGATGTGATATGTTTCTGTTCCCAAGTGGGTGAGTGTAACTTTCTGTAATTATTTTGTGATGTGAGTGGATGTTATTATGAGTTTGAAATGTGTTTTCATGCCAAATTCACACTTGGTGAGTATTCCTACCAGCAAATGTGTTCCTTATGATAACTGTGGAAAGCAAACATGAAAAAGGAAGGAACACAGTCAAAGTGAATCCAGAAAAATATTCAGATGACCAGAAATGTGTTTGCAGGACACACTTATCTCTGTTGTAAAGCAATGTGATGAAAGAGGAGTCCTCAGATTTACAAGATAGAAATTGTTATATGCCAACCAGCCTTGGAAGACAATCAGCTGTTAGACTTACTACCAAACAAATATGACCCACAGTCACTTGTGCTCTTCTTGGGATACAGGTTATGCAGCAAAGTGTCAAGCAAAGCCAAGTGTAAAGTTACACATCAAATGAAGAAAAGCAAGAAAAGAGAATAAGGGCATATTAATGGGATGGCAACAATCTCAGTCTTAGGAATGAAGAAAATAGGGTATTTTATATGTCTCCAAGCTAACACAATAGTGTGAAGTAATGGCCACTACCTGATACCTTGGAAGGAACATCATGATCTAGCGATCAGCTTTCACCCTGAATTTGGAGATCTGATCCCCTTATCTTTGCAAGTGCTACTGGAAGACCTGCTTAGTAACAAGGAAAGAATTCAACCTAACAACAGCCCATTTATCCTGGTGCTGCATCAGGCAAAAAACCCAAGTGTTTACCAGGAACAGTAATTCTCTACCAACTTTTGCTTCAGATCGTATTTACTGTATGTTGTTATTGCTGAGCATGCAGTATGTTGATTCCAGAGCCTGCTGGTCTCAACACAGAAGATGAAATATAAACTGACAGACAGTCAGTGAGGAGGTGATCACTGCCGCAAGTGGGACAGAATGGCCTTGAACTGTGGACCCAGTAGCTACTTATTGAGAGGTTCATACATGCTTTACTTTGCTTTACGCTACTTTCCCACAGCCTACCAACCCTTGAGTTCATTGTTTTGTTTTATTCTAACAGGCATTTTTTTCCCTCAACTGCTTTTGTTGTCCACTTCAACACAACAGCATTTCATTATCTCCAACTCCCACCCTTTTTCACACGGTTCTGAGGTACAACATCACTTATCACCCTCTGGGCTCCCACATAGACGTGAAGGCCAGTTAAAGGTCCCATTCACTACTCCCTTGGGTTGCCACACTGTAGGCCACTATGTATATTAATATAGTCAGGGAGAGGCCTCACTCTTACAGAAAGGCAGCTGAAGCATGTTTCTTCTTACTGTGAAAGAGTGGATGCAAATGGTATGCCTGTCACAACACAGTCATATAGCTCAATGACCAATGGGTTCAATCCCAGCTATCAATTAGGAAAACAGGTTGCAGTTTTCTCCCTCTCTGGTATTCATGTATTTTTCTAAATTTCAAAGGATGTCTTTGCCCCAGCTAGAAAAGATGTTGACTTTTTTAGATCTTTGGCCATGTCTATTCAGGGGTGGTATTTTTCTGTATGCACTATATCAAACTCCCTGGTTCACTCTCCTCATTATGATAGTCTAAGATGCTTGTCTTAACAATCCTTATCCATGAACTATTTGGTCACCACTTGGGTGGTGTCCTGACATCCAGCAGTTCTTTGGTCTGTTCTGTGCTGTACAAATTTACTGGCAGTATATTGCAGGACACCTTGCTGAAACTACAGGAATACTGGTCATCAGGGGTAAGTACATTAAACTGCCAAACTCTCATGATTCACATCCTTTCCTGCCATCCATTAGTGTTACTGGCACCATTTGCAAATGTCTATTGGGCCACAGATGGAGGGCATTCTGCTAAGTGCTACGATTACAAGATTTATTAATATGCATGCATTTGTTGTTAGGCAAGCAGAAGAATTTGCATCTGGGGTTTCCTGAGACATTGGATACTGAGGTGATACAGCTGTATGAAATGAACTGTAAGAAGATGAGATCATGCTTTGTGGAGTGCTTATGTGAAGAGTTTTACTTCACAAAATGTTTGGTTTAGGGTTCACGAAGACCACAATGACTGGCAGGACACAGGTAGTGGTGCAGAACTGGATGGCCCCTGCCACTGGCAAAGCTTTTGGACGACAAAGTCCAATTAGAGAGAGAGAAAAGCGTAGCCATGAATGGGTCTGTCCAAGTAGTGGATGCCTCTAGCATCTTACTGCTGATCTGGAATTCACCATCTGGGCTTGGGATATCAGCTACATCAAAAGTTGTCATGGGGAATTGAAATGGGGAGGGTTCTGCTCCATTGTGTCATAAGCTTGGAAATGTGTAAGAAGTGCTGGTTTTAAAGGGTTGTAAATGATAGACATGTATACCTAGTGTTTGCCAGCAGGAAAAGATATTTTTTATGGCTTTGCAGAGGCTGCCCAATCACTGTAAAAATTTCACTGACAGTAATGTGACGTGGAAAGTCTGTGACACTGTGTTATTGCAAAATTTGATCTAGGTATGGGGATGGAGAGGAACTACTTGCTTCTAGAGAGGATGTGAACATTATAGCTCCTCTTCTTGTTCTGGACATCTGGATTCAGTGTAAGCTGTTTTCCAGACCAAGGAAGCTCATTTTTTCAGTGGTTTAATCATGAAGGAAGAATTAGTGAGCTTTGTGTAGGGTGGTTGCAGATAACCTTTGGCATGTACTTCAGGAAGATGGATAGGAGGGAGGTGGTACTTCATGAGAAGGGTGGGTATTTCTCATCATGATGTGCCTCATGTGATAAGTGCCTGCAGGGTTTTTTTGCACATGGGTAAGAAGAGAGACATCCTGAAGGAAATATTGGAGCAGGAATGTGAGTGGGAGCAGGAAGCAAAAGTTTAAAATTTTAGGGAGATGGGGAAAGCACCATTGCAAAGTGGCCAAAATAGTCACAACCACAACAAAATGGATGTTTGTTGTGCTGAGGACAGAGAGTGAATCTGGCCTATGAATGCATTGTAACCAAGGAAATGTCTTCCTGGTTTATGCATTGATGGTGTATGGGCATGATCTGTCATTTAGGGGTTGAGCTGGATCTGCTTGACCTTTTCCACTCAAAGGCACCACAACAAATCAGTGTGAGAAACGTAATGCATCATGGGTTCAATAAAAAACCAAAGACTGCAGTGAGAAAGCGCACAAACAGCTGTGAAAGAGATGGCCATTTACACTAAGGACGTACAGGACCACAGAAAGGTGCCAAAGGGTGATTGCCCATTGGAATGGGCTGCCCAAGGAGGTGGTGGAGTCACCATCACTGGAGGTGTTCAGGAGGAGACTTGATAGGGTGCTTGGTTGCATGGTTTAGTTGATTAGGTGTGTTGGATGATAGGTTGGACACGATGATCTTGACGGTCTCTTCCAACCTGGTTTATTCTAAAGTGGGTCTGGCAGTGATGAGAGCTCCAGAATAATATGTGAGTGCCCAGGGTTGCATGGGCTTCTCTGACAAATCCAGTCTCCCCAGATATTTACCTCTTTATTTCCCATACAATCCCTCCTATCAAGGTGCCTTCTTCATATCCTTTAGGAACACCTCAAGAATTGCTATCTTCCTGTTGCCTCTGCAGCCCATCTGCTGGGATATGTTCCGTTGACTGAGGCACAGATTCTCTCATACATTTTTTCCCATTCAGCTATCTGTCAGTTTCCTTGTGTATGATAATGCTCCTCTTCACACAGGTTGTGTGCTACAAGTGCTAAGGGAAATGATAAAACCTCTAAGAGCTTATTGTCCATTCCCAGTTTCCAAGGCAACCATGATAAAATATTTCTTTTCCCACATTTCAGGAATGCCATTCACCTCCTTTCTTCCCACTCTTCAGTTCCTTTCAGAACTAGGTGATGCTTCCCCAGGCTGCTTCCCCAGGGACAGAGCCCTATGACATGCACATGCAGTGTGCTGCATGTGTCCCCCACAGCAGATGTCAGAGTGAATGGGGCAGTCCTGGGTAACTGGAGTATATTACCTTGGTATAAATTCCCCAGACCCCAAACAGGTCTTGTCTGAAGAGGCAGTGGTTGTACCAGGACCATACCAGGAGCTGGTGTCTGACAGGCTTCCTCTTCTCTTGCCTGCAGAAGTGGAAAAGAGACAGGTCTCTCCCAGGAGAGCATCTTTGCCTTGCAGGAAAGTGCTGTGGCATATGGGGTTTGATTTCCCTTACAAAGGACCTATGGATCAACACAAGCATCATGCATATTAACTGACTTTCCCAGAAGTCTTACTAGGCACTTCCCATTACCCTAAATTCTGCACACACCTTGGTCAGCTTCTGTAGTTTGGTTGCAGGAGCTCTCGCCACTGATAGTTCACCTTCTTAATCAGCTTACTGGAATAATGAGTTAGAAAACCTTTTCTGGAGACTTTTTCTGCCTGGGATGTATTACTACTATACACATACTGGGTTTGCAGCGCCCTTCATTATTTAAGCAACTTGGTGGTGGTGTGCTGAACCTTGCATCATGCGAACTGCTGCGAATGTCTGGGGCTGAGAAAACCAGCAGGAAGGAAGGAATGGTATGCAAAGGCAGAGAGTATGGATAATAGTTGCAGGGTGGATGTGGCAGGCTGCAAACCTGTAAGTCTTGGATGACTTTATTTTGAGTGGTAATGCATGTACAGACAGAAAGAGGGTTGAATGCTAAGAAAATACAGAGCTAGTACCTGGAGAAAAAAAGGTTTTACATATTGTCCAAATATTGAAATATAATTTATGTAATTTATATGTATTTACACATATCTACATTCCATGTTCAGTGAAGCTTTTTTCCAGGTACTTGAGAACAGTGCTCAAATTGTTACCCATCACCAGCTACCTTTGCTAATGAGGCACTGATGGAGGACTGTGCGGGGAGGACAGTGCAGATGTCTATCTTGGCAGACCCTGGTGGATTTCTGAGTAATAATAATAATAATAATAATAATAATAATAATAATAATAATAATAATAATAATAAATAAATAAATAATACTTGGCATTACTTTTGTCTAGCTCCTCTTTGGTAACAGGGTGGTTCTGGGAAAATCTTCCACCTCACCATCACTATCTGGCAGAATAATTTGTACAGCTCACCTGTAATATCAGGGATGTTATCTGCTCTCTGGTGGCATTTTCCAGTGCTTGAGAGGAGTGTGTTCATTTAGCAGTGCTGCACTGCTCCTCTATGGAAACACTAAGGGCCTGATGAGGCTGCTTCTCCAGAGCAGCATGTTTGCTTTCCATCCGGAGAATCACTGCCAGGATGAGCCATGGGAAAGGGGTGGCCCTCCTGGAGCCAGTCTAGTGCTCTGGGAAGGCAAGACCACTCTGGCAGAAGTGTCTGCAGGTAGACATTGATGTCACTCTTTGCTCAGCTTATCAATCACTGCGAAATTTTCTGCAGATAAATTGCCAAGGTGACCAAAATCCTCAGAGCTGCCCAGAGCTTCTGGGCATACTGATTCTCTTTACAGCAGTGGTGTTGTAGAATGCTCATAAACTGTCAAATTCCTCACAGACTCATTATGGGACAGTCCCTACATGGTCTTACACCCTAGACAGTCAGCATACAGAATGGAAAGTGGGAGTGATCCAGGGTTCGAGGGTATTAGCCAACATTATTTCATATTTTCAGTCATCTAGCTTATGAGTAGTTCTTTGGAAATCAGCCTGGAATTGCTAGGTCTGTTGAAAGAAAGGTATCTGAAGAAGGACTTGAATGTGAGGACTAAAGAAGGGATTGGCTGCACAGCTAATTCCACATTGCAACCATGAGAATCTCATCTATCTTCCAGCCATTCCCATTATACCTAAATAGACCTGCTGTAATGAAACATTGAGAGGTGAAAGACAGGGTTAATGTACTGGTCTGTTACTGATGAAGATACCATTTCCAATTTGATGGAGGTCACACAGGAAAATAAGCATGGTTGTGTCTGCTGATTCTTCAGGGATTATCTGGTGGCTAATTTTCCTGAAATCTTCTGATTTTGCATTAGCTAAGAATCCACGTACTTGACTTTGAGGGAGAAGACTGTTTATATCCTCTTGGTTTTATTTAACATTGTACTTATATTGCCTGGGGTTTATTCTTCTGGTAGGATGCGTTTTCCTCCTCTCAGCTAAAGCAAAGTAATCGCTTCCCAGAAGCCTGTAAAGTACACAAATGGTGCTGAGTGGGAAAGGTCAGCCCCACAGATAGGTTGGACTAAAGAGCAAGGTGAACAGATTAAGCTAGATAAATATTTAAAGAGCTGTAATTAAGACTAACATGGCCTCAGTCCCAAGGTTCATTGTTATACATGCACATGACAGAGAAATAACTAATTTTTCCAGTTGTTTTTCCTTATTCTTTTAACAGAGCTTTTCACTCCCTAAGAAGTTCCTGGATGGCACTGCTCCCTGGGAGGGGACAGGAGATTTGTCATGGCTTTCTGTGACTCCAGGAAAGATCCTAGAGAGGTTTCAGAAACAAGTGAAGGGGAGATGGTCACTTTTGCCCAGGCACCACTTTGTGCTGATGGGGTCTAGGGCAAGGAGACAGAGGTTTCACAGCATGGTGAAGCTCCCATACAAAGCCTAGCAGGAGCCATTGCTAAGGACAACAAGCATTCCAATGTCAGACCCACAAACACCCTCCTCCTGGTGGGATGACTCTAGCTCATCCTTGGCCTCAAGACCATGCATTTGTGACTTCTACACTCAGTTGTTATAATTCTCCTTAAGGCATGCAATTTCACAAGCTAAAAATGCTCCAGTTGGTACATAGCACAATATTCTTTTGCTTAGCAACATGGTGTTTCCATGAACACCTCATGTCATAAGGCTTGTTGTTGCCCCATCAACCAAGCACTTTGCAAGGCCTCCATCCTCGTATGGAGGTAGCAGATGTCACAGCTCCTTCCTGTGCCTGCTGCTATGTCTTGCAGCAGAAGACACATTCCTGTGACACAAGAACTAGTGGGACAACCCAGATCATCATGGCAGCTCTCCTGGATTTTGTGCCCCCTGAAGTGCAGCAGTAGCTTACCACCTCAGCATCACCATCTCCAGGCAGGGACAACACAGGGGAAAAGTTGCTGAGAGTTGCCTTTTCCTTCAGAAGAGGTCTGAGCTATCTTCCTCAGAAAAGGAAAGTGAATGAGGGTCAGAGGCTTTTCCCAGATTGAGGAAGGAAGGAATTCAGAAGGAAGGAATTTGGAAGGAATTTGGAAGGAAGGAAGGAAGCTTGTGAGCACACCTGTATGGTACTGGCCAACAGCCCACATCCAGACACACGTCTCTGAAAGTGCCTGCAGAAAAGAAGGAAAAAAAAAAAAAAAGAGAGAGAATTAAAAAGAAAGGGAAAAAAAAACCCACTTAGTTTTCTGCCCTGCTTTTTCTCATGGATAAATTAATTGTGTCTTACTCCTGCTGTCTGTACGCCGGCAGTACTCCCACAACATTGACTTTAATAGGGGTGCAGATTGCAGGATCAGGCCCACAATATCTTGGAAAGGATGAATAATGATCACTATGTGGAGAAATACTGCAGTTTGCAACTCAAAGAACACTTTAAATCTGCTTAGCAATTTGTAACACCCACAGTAGCACACTGTGTAAAGCTGCAGTTATGAGACAAATCACTTCTCCATTAACTGTGGCTCTGCTCTGGGATGTGCCTTGTGGCAGTGGGCACAGGGAGCTGGAATGGATGGAGGACAGACGGCCACTGTGTGTGGGGTGGTGTGAGAAGCCAAGAGGTTTGTTTTCTACTGCAGCAGCTGTGTTATTCCTTCATGGTTATTTTTTGGGCTCACAGCAATTAATCCCCATCCAGCCTGACTCCAGTGTCCATCCATCTGCAGATGGTTGTGCCGCCTCTCAGATCTAACCACCTCTTAGCACTGATGACTTTCCTTCAACAGTACGCTTGGGTAAAGCAAATTAGGTGAATTTTTCAAAATTACAGTATTTTTCCCAAGTGCTGTTTGATGAAGCCTTTCATGTCCAACCAATAGGTGTTCCCTTGGCCACCCAAGGTGCTGCTGATGGTTATCCAACCTTGCTTACACCTGAAATATCTCTCTGTCATGCCAGAGCACAACAGCAGGGAAAAAAAAAAAGCTCATTTTAAGGCCTGCCTTCTTTCTTATTTAAGCCTTTGACATCCTGCTGGTCTTCTGGAGGCAGAAAACCTCTCCAGATGCAATATTCATTTTGCTAACCTGGGGATATTTCACACTATCAGGAGACACTGAGCAGCTCAGGGCAGGAATAAGTGGCAGATCCCAGTCTCAACCACCAAAACCTGGTCTTGCACCCATTGCTGACCTTGCCTGTACCACATCAAGAGCAGGCAACCTGAGCAAGCATTGTGAGCCCATGGGGAGAGGAATGCTGAGATCCCATGGCAGGAAACATTTTTCTCAGAGCTAATCTTTCCCAGGGCTAGTTCTAGGGAGCCTTGCAATGGCTCATGACTGAGAAAAGTCTCAGGAAAGAGGGCTCAAACTGAAGAGGTCAGTCAGGAGATGTCAAAGGGAGACTAACTCAGATATTCACTCTCTACAGCTACTTGAAGGGAGGTTGGAGCAAGGAAGAGGCCAGCCTATTCCCCTTGATGGCAAGAGACGAGACTAGAGGAAATGGTTTCAAGCTGCACCAGGGGAGGTTTAGGCTGGATATTAGGAAATACTTCTTCACTGTAGAGGTTATCAAACACTGGAATGATCTGCGTGGGGCAGGGGTGAAGTCACCATCCCTGGGGGTGTTTAAGCAGCCTGCGTGCACCTTAGGGACATGGTTTAGTGTCAACCTTTCAGTGGTGGGTTAAGGGTTGGACTGGATGATCATTGAGGTCTCTTCCAACCAGATATATTCTGATTCAGCCTCCAAAGCAGGTAAAGGCAGCATGTCATAGCAAAACAATCCTGATCCACAGGACTAAAGCCTGAACCTATTCTCCTCAAATTGCCAGTGGGCATCTTAAGGGTTCTCTTAGATTTGGGGTGGGTGGGAGCAGCAGTAGGGGGATATTTTTTACTTCTAGCTTATAGGGAGGAAGCAAAGATGCTAACTCTGGAGCCAGCAAGTTCTAAAGCTGAACACCCATCCCTGACACAATGGTGATGAAAGGTGGGTTTAATCCACCCTTGTCAGCCCTGACCCTCTTGCCCCCAAACTCTCACACACACCAAGTGCAATGAGCCTCCACCACTCTCTGGTTATAATTTGGTGGGTACCAGATGATGACAAAAAGCATTGGCAGAGACACCACAGCCATCAGTGGCAGGGGGACATTGTGGCCGTTTGAGGCTGTGCCTTTAAGAAAGGGACGGTGCTGGGACACTCTGGCTGAATGTTTTGGTGAAGACAATGAAAACATTGATGTTCTAAATGAATTTCATTGGTAGATTGGTAGAATGCAGTTTTAAGTTTTAGTGCAGCTGGAGTTTTTTCTCAGTTCGCTCCTTTCCTTCTCCCTTCCAGCTTGTCTGCTTCTTGGCTCCTAGCTAGAATGACCTTGGACACCAGATAAGCACTAATCACTAATACTGCATGCACTTTTAAGACCTAACCAAATTTCATCCTTATTAATTACCTTTTCTCCCTCTCTAGCCCTTTTTGGGAAAAAAGGGAGGTAGGGGGAGAGAGGGGGATACAGGGGGCGAACCCTCCTCTGTCCAGAGGAGGGAATTTCGTTCCTGTATTCTTGGTTTTTTTTTTCTTTGCTGTATATTTCTGTATATATATTGTAAATACTGTATATATTGTATATCTAACTTGACTTTCCACATTGCTTGTAAAATATAGCATTCCTTCCGCTTCTCTGGCTGAGTTAGCTGTGTTTTTTTCCTCTTTGTGGGGGAGAGAAGGCTAGGCCTTCTCTCTCAACCCACCACAGACATTTACAACAAATTCTTCATCAAAGGTTTGGCCAAGGTGACCTGTCTCTGAAGTGCCATCAGGGCAGAGTGGGCTGCTGAGCACAAGTCTCAAAGAGAGAAAAGGAAAGATCTCAGATATGCTGGAAATAAAAATGTGGTTTGAAAGGCAGGGAGAGGCAGAACAGTAAGCTATCTTAAACATCTACATGAACTGTATGATGACATTTAAGCATGACAAGGCCAGTGAGGAGATCTAGGTGGACTGGGAAAATAGACAAAAGGGTCAGGGTCTCAGGGCAAGCTTTTATCTCATTTCTAAGAAAAGTGTTTAGAGACCTTGAATGAGAAGAAAGGGTAGCAAGATAAACAGAGTGGGCAGCTGAATCCCCCCAAGATTTTGAAACAATGATCAAAGGAAAATGCAAAAGAGCAACATGCCCTCAGAAAGTCAGAGGAGTAAGATTCATAGCTCAGTAGTGAGGATCAGGTATTAGAGGAGGTACTTCATCTCCTACAGGGAATCCAGCCTGTCCCACAAAAGAAAAACATGTGCTCGTGCTGCAGGGGGAGCATGGGCAGGGCAGGACAGAAAGGCCAAGTTTTCTCCTGCTTAGTTTATGGGAAATGCCACAGGTCTGAAGTGTTGGATAAGGGTTGTGGAAGAAAGTGTAAAAAATAAGACACTATATGCAAAGGGGGAAAAAAAAGTCATGGCAAGGGTGGTCAAATGCTGGAGTAGGTCATGTACAGAGGCTGTGCAATCCCCATCCTTACAGAATTTCAAAGCTCAACAGGGAAAGGCTCTGGGTAACCTGGTTTAGTCTTGAAGTTTTTCTTGCTCTGAACAGGGGTTTGGACCAAATGATCTCTGGCAGTTCCTTCCAATCTAAAATGCTCCAGGATTCTGTAACTATGATGGGAAATTATCTCAGGGTAATAATTTACAGTTTTAAGATTCTTGCCTGCTGTAATGGAAAGTCAAGCACTGCAATACTTAGAGATCTGGATGGGAGCTTCCAAGAAAATGGATGCCATCCACTAGCTCAGCAAAACCTAAGCCATTCCTAGAATGATTCTGACAATCAAAGTCAACCTTCCTCAGTTTGTTCACAGACTGGGGTAGATTACATGTCTGCGCTCCAGTTGTGCATGTGAAGGATTTTACCAGCTAGCACTTCCACTAGGCAATGCATCTCCACTTGTAAAGGAGCAAAAGAGCATCTCAACTTCTTGTAAACAGTCAGATACTTTTACTTTGTGTGCTAGCTTAAGAAATGTTTTACCATTGGGTTTGGGTAGTGTTGTGCTGATGGAGAAGCTGGAACACTTCATACACTGGAGATCTCTGCAAACTTCATCCTGCAAGCCACAGAAGACCATGTTTCACCTTGATGTGCTTCAGTGAGCCTATTGGAAGAGTAAGCCCCAGGTCATGAACCCTGTAGTCCCAACTAAGAGCAGGAGCTGAGAAATAAAAAATAAACTAAATCTCAAAAATAAAAGTGGAAAAATATATCCTATGACACAAGCTAGTCCTCAGTGACACCAATGGAGACATTTGATTTCAAGCTGGTCATGCCTTTCAGCTGTCAGTCACCCAGGCATAACCTAAGCCAAACACATTTGATCATTATTCTTTAAAACTTTGAGGCTTCACTACAGGACAAGCACCCTACAGAGTCAGATATTAGGTACACATGATATACCCACTCTTCTCCATCATCATAGTGGAAATTTCAGTCTGTTTTCTCCCTTTACCCACAATTTTTTAGCAGTTGCTTTTAAATGAAGGAAATAAAAATGAGAAGCAGCTGTTTGATGGCTACTGAAGGGCCTGGGATGGCAGCAGCAGCGTGGGCTCAGAAGGATTAATTGTCTGTGTGCACGTGGAGGGGGTCAGAGGTGGCAAATAAATGCAGTTTATCAGGGAGTTACAGAAATAAAGGAATGAATCACATTGCTCTCATCACCATAGATGACGTATAAATAGAGTTAATCAGCACTGAATGAAAGCGTATTAACTCAAGGAGAATTATTCATGCACTGCAGGTGTTTTCCCAATCCTTGTCCATGGAACTAATGAGTGAGAGCAGTAATTGATGTCCAGCCCATCTCTGGCCAGCAGCTATTGCCCCTTCTGGACTGAATTAATCTTCCAAATTGCTATGCTGCTTTGCAACACATATTTCAACATAATGATCTTTTACTTATTATTATTTTTGGTAGCTAGTGAGTTATCGAGATTGATAGCATCCTTTGCAAGAGAAATAAAGAACCCAAGGGGAAGTGATAGTTCATTGAACTTTTGAACTACCTCCAAGTCACTTCTCTGGGACTTGAAAATTATGATATATTATTTATCCAGCTCTGTCTGTGCTTTTCCCAGTGTGGTAGGAAGCTTCAGGAGAGTAATAACAACTCTGTATGCCTCTGTATGCTTCCCCTGAACACTTGCTGGAGAGAGCCTGATACTAATTTGTGTTTCAGTAAGGCTGTATTTTGCCTCTGTAGCCACTTTTTAAAATAGCAATTTTTATAGTTAGGTTACCAATGCAGCCTCAAGAGTTTCCTTCATTCTGATCAGCTGAGCTGCTGCAGCGCAGGCAGTTTTGTAGCTCTTGCAGGGAGGCATACAGGTACTGATGTTCTCCCTGCTCTGTAAGCCTGCACCCCATCTCCCACAGACCAGCAATACAAGGGCTGGTCCTCAAATAAGTGCATGTAGCTCCCTTGGGTCCAGAGATCCTGCTGCAAGCTCTGCAGCCCAGATTCAGAAAAGTGCTTAAACAGAGGCTTGGCACAAGCATGTGCTCACCTTTATCAATGAGATTAGAGCTCAGAGGATCATCCCTGGTCAAGTCCAAACCCCATGTAGTTCACAGCAGAGGTGAAGACTTCAGTGGGTGATTAAAATACAGCTTTCATCCATACCAGCAGTGCTGAGTTTTCTCACACTCCTTTATCCTCCCTTCACCATTCCAGGCAAGGAGAAGAATCTGGCATAGGAGCTGCTCAGGGGACCATCCCCAGCCCATAGCCTCTTCAGAGGGATGGAGGCCACAGCAGCTGGGCTGCGACTGCACCATTTTGCAAGGGCAAAGTCCCCTTTCTCTGAAGACCTGAAGTAGTGCAGCAGCAGGAAGAAGGGCGAGCGTGTCCACCTTTGCCACTTCCCTCAGGTTTAGCCTTGCCATTCATGGCTCTTTACTAAATTTATTCTGAGTGCTCACAGGGATGTCAGCGAGGCTGCCTGCGGCTCTTACCTGGGGCTGAGAGCATCAAACGATGCGTAAATGTCTCATTAACCCTTCGGGGGGGAAATCCAGCTGTGCGGATCGTGCATGGCGTGATGTGCGTGAGGCCGTCCCCCGCAGACGCCCCCAGCAGCCGCATCGCACCGCAGCCGCTGGGCGGGGGCCTGGGGCTCCGCGGGCAGCGGCCGCCTTCCCTGTACTCCTGGCTCCCTCTCGTGGGCCTCCCCAAAATGCACGACTTCGGTTCCTGCCAGGATGCCCCTGCCCCGGGGAGCCTGACAGCCCCAAGCCCAGGTCGTCATTCAGCCCAAGGGGCTGCGGGGATGGGTAAGAAACGGAGCAGTGGCTTGGCCAGGTGTATCGTTCTGACTGCAAGGTTAAATCGAGTAATTTGAGGTTTTCATGACGTGTTCAGCTTCACAGCTACGCTCATGCTCCCAATGACAGGGAACTGCTTAGTTAAGGCTCTTGCTTTCATGCCTTACCACCAGTTTTAAGGACAGATGTGCTGTCTCCCAAGCAAAAAGATGACCCATAGTTGTCACTCATCTGCTCTTTCCTGCACCCCCTCAAGCTAATGTTTGTCGTAGTTGTGTCACTATCAATGCTGCTGCATTTCCTTCCCCTGCTGCTCCACTTTGTCCCATGGTGTTGAGCCTACCTGTTTCTGTAGCATCCTTCACACACACCACAACCTAGCTAAATCATCTAAATCTTTGGTTTGCAGCTATTTCATAGAGCTGCCACCTTCTTCCTGGTTCCCAGACTGTCTGACAGCTCCTCTGGACCTTCTTGACTCAATGCATCCCAGCTTTTACTTCATTCTTCACTAGCCATGGCCCTGTGCCTGTTTTGCATCCCTTTCACCCCTCTTCTGTCTCTCTTGGTATCTTTTCTATGCTGCGGTCTGCAAGGCCACTATCAGCACTGCTGTCACCTGACACCTTCCTTTCATCCCTGTGACCCAAAATCGTCTTAAAATGTGCTTATCCTCCTTTACTCCTTCCTTTTATTCTTTATTCTCATATGTCTTCATCTTTTGGTCCCAGCTGTATCCTTTATTCCAGCCATAACTCATTCTGAAATGGAAATGGAGAGTGGCAACCTATGGCACTGAAAGCTTCACCGTGGACATGGAGCTGGTGTGTGGCTCAGGACGTACCTGCAGATGTGGGGCTGTGAATTACGGTCTGCTGCTTTGCTGTAGGAACTCTGGGAGGTCAGTGAACTTTCATGTGCCTCTCTTTTCTTCCTTCCTTCATCTGTCAAGCTGCTGAGTGCAGGACAATTTCTTATTCTCTTGTGGTAAGGTGCCTGATTCAAACAGATCCTATTTTCTATGTGAATCTAAGCCACAGTATCACAGTATCACAGTATAACTTAGGTTGGAAAGGACCTCGAGGATCATCGAGTCCAACCTATCAACACCGACCCCATGACTAGACCATGGCACCAAGTGCCACGTCCAATCTCCCCTTGAACGCCTCCAGGGACAATGACTCAACCACCTCCCTGGGCAGCCCGTTCCAATGACGAATGACTCGCACAGTGAAGAACTTCCTCCTCACCTCGAGCCCTCATAACAACAAAAACAATAGGAGTAGCGTATAGAGCTTGCAAAGCAAACCTTTGGCAGATGGTTATCTTGTATGTGTAGTGATGGTTGCTAGACTTTTACACGTTAAACACCCATGAGCCTGCAGCTGCCTCCAGGACAATTTATTTCAATTCCACCTCATTTTCCACTTGTGAGATACTCCATAAGACTTAGTGACAGTATGTGAGAAAGGAGCTAGAAGGCGTTTTGGTGTAGAACAGCCACTGAGCCATCCAATATGCTCGATGTGCTTTATTCAGAAACATAAATCACTGAGTACTGAAAATGTATGGGGAATGATACCAGCAAATTATGATTGTGCCTTTCCCTTCTCACAGGTCAGGTTTCCCTGGGCTCTCTGGTGTGTTTAGCAAGGGGAAATGTGCCTGGCCACAGCTGTGTCTTAAATGTTCTAGATTTGTCCAAGAGCTCCTTTGCCTTATGGTACAAAGAGTAAACTTTGAAGAGGAAAGCACGTGTCCTTTCCCTGCAAGAATCACTATTTACATGTCATTTGCTCAGAAAATTTAACAGAGGTTGCTTCTGTTAGAAATGTCTGAAGTCTTTGGTAAAAAAGGCAAGGCTATTTCCAAATGGTATCATTAAGACTGGTGAATTTCCCCAGTAAGATGGACCTCACTCATTATCCATTGAAAAGAGTCTAGAGGAATGTAGTAATATGCGTTTGGTGTCCGATCACCCCAAAGGCACTACAAGCACAGCTTCCAGGCCAAGATGTTACCAGGCAAAGACATTCATTATGTTATACAGCAAGGTTATATATTCTTTCAGAAGGCATATATGTCACATCTTAATTGGTTATTCTCTATTGGCATGTGTGTATTTAAGTCATACAATAGGTTAAAATAGCAAAACAGTATTTCAGCACATCCAACCAAATTCTGCCAAGTCTTTCTCCTCAGTTACAAGATGCTTACACTCTTTTCCAAGTCAAAGATTAAACATGGCCTTCTCTATCTCAAGCAAGGGCAAATCTTCCCCTACACTTTCCCTTTCCTTTCTCTTAGTTACTGATAAAGTGTGCATTCCTAACTCAAGGGCAAAACACAGCTGTTCCAAAGCTATCCAAAAACAACCCTTCTCCTACAGAGGAAGCCCCAGCTCAGTTCTACTGCAGCATGCCAGGCATTCAGTGGGAAGCAGATTTCCTCTGCAGAGAGCTCACAATGGGGAAGCAAAGTCCTTGTGCAGAAAATGTCAGTAGACAAACACCAGTGGGTCATCAGGAGAACTTAGAAAGTTGCTGGTCCCACCCAGCTCAGCATGCCTGGGAATACCTTGACCCCTCTGGACCCAGGTGCCCTGGGCTTTGTACTTTCTAGCCCAGCTGTGCCAGAGACCACAGACCAACTCTGTACAAGGTGGTGCACAGATGTGTAGCCATAGCCCAAATTTCTAAGCCCATGAAATAGATAACAAGGGATTTATATGTCTTATGTACCCTGTGGGACCAGCCAAAATCCGAGACAAAATTTTATTAAGAGTGCTGAGCAGCTTAAAGTATGTCTACCCAATGGACCCTGTGATGTCTTCCCACAGCAAAAGCCAGTGCAAAGGTACCTGTGCATGAGGACCAGAACACAAATGTGGCTATTCCCACTGTGCACATTATTTAGTGAAGTGACATTGCCAGGGTCTGAAAGAAATAGCCAGCAACAAAATGGAGAGCAAGACAGAAGAGGTGAGCTGGGCTGTGAAAGGAGCAGCTATCTGATTGTCCTAAGACTTGCCTGAAAAAGAATAAAAGCAAAGGGGGTAGGTGACCACTGAGCCTTTGGGAGAGGAGAAAAAGGAAAGAGTGAAGGGAGTGAGCTGAGCTGCTCATCCAGAGCAAAAGGTGGATGAGCTAGTTGGGCTTGACTAAACAGGGCCTGCATGGGACAGAGCACAGGCAAGAAGCATGTCCCCAACTCACCATCATGCTGATGAGGAAGATGTTTTATTTCTGCAGCTCCCTGGAACTCTGCTGCCCTGCGAGGCCAACCTCACTGACAAGAGACACCTGTGACCACAAGGACTCTATGGATCATGTGCAACAAGAACAACCATGTGTGGCAGAAGACAAGTCAGAGAGCAGAGGAGGAAGATCAGACAGTCATTTAAAGCATATCCAGCACTGGGAGTCAGTAGGAAGAAGGCCTGAACTCTTTGGAAGTCAATGCAAAATATCTATCTACTTCAGGTCTCCTCCTTCAGGTTTTCATTGTTTTGTCTGTTCACACAACTTCACTTTTCCCTACTCCTCCTTTTCTTTCTTAGTTTCATAGTTTCATTCAGGGTTGGAAGGGACCACAAGCATCATCTAGTTCCAACCCCCCTGCCATGGGCAGGGACACCCTACACTAGATCAGGCTGGACAGAGCCTCATCCAGCCTGCTCTTAAACACCTCCAGGGATTGGGCCTCGACCACCTCCCTGGACAACACATTCCAGGGTTTCACCACTCTCATGGTGAAGAACCTCCTCCTCACATCTAGCCTGAATCTCCCCACCTGCAGCTTCATTCCATTCCCCCTAGTCCTATCACTCCCTGAGATCCTGAGAAGTCCTTCCCCAGCCTTCCTGTAGGCCCCCTTCAGATACTGGAAGGCCACAATTAGGTCACCTCGGAGCCTTCTCTTCTCCAGACTGAACAGCCCCAACTCCTTCAGTCTGTCCTCATAGGAGAGGTGCTCCAGCCCTCTGATCATCCTCGTGGCCCTTCTCTGGACACGTTCCAGCACCTCCACGTCCCTCTTGTAATAGGGGCTCCAGAACTGGACACAGTACTCCAGGTGGGGTCTCACCAGGGCTGAGTAGAGGGGGAGGATCACCTCCCTCGACCTGCTAGCCACACTTCTCCTGATGCAGCCCAGGATCTGATTGGCTTTGCGGGCTGCAAGAGCACATTGAGAGCTCATGTTGAGCTTTTTGTCCATCAGCACCCCCAAGTCTCTCTCCTCAGGGCTGCTTTCCAGCCAGTCACTGCCCAGCCTGGATTTGTGCCTGGGATTGCCTCGACCCAGATGCAGGACCCTGCACTTGCTCTTATTGAACTTCATGAGGTTGGCTTATGCCCACCTCTCCAGCCTGTCAAGGTCCCTCTGGATGGCCTCCCTTCCCTCCAGCGTGTCTGCTGCACCACACAGCTTGGTGTCATCAGCAAACTTGCTGAGGGTGCACTCAATGCCACTGTCCATGTCATTGACAAAGATGTTGAATAAGACAGGTCCCAGGACTGATCCCTGAGGGACTCTGCTTGTCACTGGCCTCCACTGGGACATGGAGCCATTGACAGCCACTCTTTGGGTGCGGCCATCAAGCCAGTTCCTTATCCATCTAGTGGTCCACCCATCAAACCCATGTGTCACCAGTTTGGAGACCAGGATGTGGTGCGGGACAGTGTCGAAGGCTTTGCTCAGGTCCAGGTAAACGACATCAGTTGCTCGCCCCTCATCTATTAATTTTGTCACCTGCTCATAGAAGGCCACCAGGTTGGTCAGGCAGGATTTGCCCTTGGCAAAGCCATGCTGACTGTTCCCAATCACCTCTTCACTATTCTTTTGAGCGAGTAGTGACTCCAGGAGGATCTGCTCCATGATCTTTCCAGGCACAGAGGTGAGACTGACTGGCCTGTAGTTCCCTGGTTCCTCCTTCTAACCCTTTTTGAAGATGGGGGCAATGTTTCCCCTTTTCCAGTCTGTGGGGACTTCACCAGATTGCCATGACTTTTGAAATATAATAGAGAGGGGTTTAGCAACCTCATCTGCCAGTTCTCTCAGCACCCGTGGGTGTATCCCGTCGGGTCCCATGGACTTGAACACTTTCAGGTTCTTCAGATGATCACGAACCTGATCTGCACTTACAATGGGCAGTTCTTCCTCCCCATCCCTGGCATTGTCTTCCATAACATCAGGAGTGTGGCTAGAGGCCCTTGCAGTGAAGACTGAGGTAAAGAAGTTATTAAGTACCTCAGCCTTTTCCTCATCACTTGTGACCATGTCACCATTTTCCTTTCTGAGGGGGCCCACACCTTCCCTAGTCTTCTTCTTCCCATTAATATACCTGTAAAAGTTCTTAGTGTTCCCTTTAATCTCCCTGGCTAGATTCAATTCAAACTCTGCTTTGGCTTTCCTAACCAGGACTCTTGCTGCTCGGGCAGCTTCCTTGTATTCCCCCTGTTCTACCTGTCCTTCTCTCCACTGCCTGTAGAGTTTCCTTTTAAGTAATAGTGTGTTCAGTAGCTCCTTGCCCATCCAGGCAGGCCTCCTAGCATTCTTACCTGCTTTTCTCTTTGTTGGTATACAGAGCTCCTGGACACAGAGGAGGTGGTCCTTGAATACTGACCAGCTGTCCTGGGTCCCTCTTCCCTCCAGGGCTTTGTCCCACGACACTTTGGCTAGCAGATCCCTGAAGCGATCAAAATCTGCACGCCTAAAGTCTAGGGTCGTGAGCTTGGAATACTTCCTCCTGATTGCCCTGAGGAGATTAAATTCAACTGCTTCATGGTCACTGCAGCCAAGGCCGTCTATGAGCCTCACATTGCTTACCAGCCCTTCCCTGTTGGTGAGAACAAGGTCCAGCATAGCACCTTTTCTTGTTGGTTCCTCTACCATTTGGAGGAGGACGTTGTCTTCTATGCATTCCAGGAACATCCTGGATTGCTGGTGCCTTGCTGTGTTGTCCCTCCAGCAGATGTCCGGGTGGTTGAAATCACTCATGAGGACCAGGGCTTGTGACCTGGAAGCCGCTTCTGTTTGCCTATGGAGGGCCTCATCTGCTTGGATCTGCTGGTCAGGTGGCCTGTAGGAGACCCCCACAGTAATATCTCCTTCCCCTGTCCTGCCTTTAATTTTGACCCATATGCTCTCAACTAGCTCATCATCCCTCCCCAGTTGGAGCTCCACTGATTCCAACTGGTAGTCCTCTCTCTCCCTCTTGTTTCTGAGTTTCGTTCTTGTTCTTAGACTCTCTTCTGTCCCAGGTAACCTGTGACAGAATGAGAGGACACAGTCTCAAGCTGCACCGGGAGAGGTTTAGGCTGGATGTTAGGAAGAAATTTCTCACAGAAAGAGTGATTGGCCATTGGAATGGGCTGTCCAGGGAGGTGGTGGAGTCACCATCACTGGAGGTGTTTAAAAAGAGACTGGATGAGGCACTTAATGCCATGGTTTAGTTGACTAGATGATGTTGGGTGATAGGTTGGACTTTATTATCTCAAAGGTCTTTTCCAGCCTGGTTAATTCTGTATTCTGCCTTCCTTT
This sequence comes from Melanerpes formicivorus, assembly GCF_026170545.1. Lineage (NCBI taxonomy): Eukaryota > Metazoa > Chordata > Aves > Piciformes > Picidae > Melanerpes > Melanerpes formicivorus. The sequence continues at coordinate 2,794,605 of NW_027142400.1, read as the reverse complement.
TCTCTTGATCCCCATCTCCTCCCTCAAGAGAAAGGTGCCATCTTTTAGCAGGACACCTCATCCAGACTTGGCCTCCAGCTCAGCCAGTTGAAAGGTTACAAGATGCAAGAAGCTGGACTGAAGGCAGGATGAATATGCCTTTCCAGCCACCTCAATAAATAATCAAGCCCTGAAGAAGTGCAGGAGATGAGAGCTGAACAGCACTTTTTGTTCCTCACTTGGTGACAGCCTTTTTCTCCAATGAACCTTCCAAACCCACCATCAGTGGACAGCAGACCTCAGGCAGCACAGCACCAGCCATTGCCATAAAAGTGCAAACACTTTCTTCCTTAAGCAGAGACTGGGTGCCTCTCATCTCTCCTCACATGCCATTGTGAGATGGGAAAGAGAAGGCTGCTTTTGCTGTCACTATCATAGAACCATAGAATGGTATGCCTAGATCAGGTTGCATAGGCATGTGTCCAGGCACAAATCTTGTTTTCAGTGCTGATGGTAAAGGGCCCAGCTCAAAGCTGGCCATGTTAGGGGCATCCAGGCTACTAACTTAAACCATTGATTTGGCACTTCCTGAGTCAAAACTCCAGATTCCCTTTGCAGTCTGCAGACAGCAGGTCTGACCCTTGCCAAAGCAAATCCACGGAGGCACAGCTCCTTGCAAGGCAAGCATCTGGCAAACCCCACTCCTTGCCCTCATGCCTGCTGCCAACCAGTCTCTAAGGCAGAGCCCTGCACGGGCTGGGCACAGGAAAGCATGTGACATTCATTTGACAACATTTTCCAGTGAAAGCAGCCACTCACGCTGCTAAAAGAATCAGCATGTGCTCTCCATTTGCCTTTCCCCATCTCCTTTGTCTTCAGCAGGAATTATTTATTGCCCGGGAACATCAGTGAAAGGCTGGATGTTGATCTTCTGGTTGGACAACGGGGCTCTGCCTCCTGTTTAACGGGCTCTGCCTTTTGATTCCTTTGCTGTTGGATCCACTTGTATTTCAGACAACCAGATACTCTCTTGATGTATAATAGAAATGAGTGAAGATACACTTCACCTCAGGATCAGCCTCTTTGAATTCAGATGTTTGATCAGCAGATATAGGGGTGGAGAACAGGGGAAGGAGGGGAGATCAAAGATCATAAAGGTCCTGAGGAAGCCTTAGCATTTTTGTCCGGTTTCCATCAGTGCAGGAAGTCTGGAGATTGTGATTCTGCACATAAAAATAAAAGGTGATGGCAAGTAAAAGGAGTTTATTCACTTCTCATTGAGTAATAAGGGTTTATTAATTCCTCACCAGGTGTCTAGAGCCCCAGCCCAGGAAAACTGCTTACTTTTATCTACCTCTCTGCAGTTGCACTGATTCTGTTTCAAAGGCAGATTATTTTAAATTTTCATTCCTGTTTATTTTTCAACTTAGTGTTACAAAATATGGTTGAACAAAGTCATAGTATCATAGTATCACAGTATCAGTCAGGGTTGGAAGGGACCACAAGCATCATCTAGTTCCAAACCCCCTGCCATGGGCAGGGACACCCCACACTAGATCAGGCTGGCCAGAGCCTCATCCAGCCTGGTCTTAAACACCTCCAGGGACGGGGCCCTCTCTATCCTGTGCATAGGCTGTGAGAGGCAACCAGCAGGTACTTAGAGAAGACAAGTACGTGTTTTCCTTGCCCTCCACCTGCAGGATTCTGTTGATGATTGTGCCCAGACCTCTGTGCTGTGTCACCCCTGGTGGTCCCTCTGAATCTGCTTGGGGTACATGCCACCCATCCTTGCTGCACCTTGGTTGGCTTAAGAGGGACTGCTGGAGTTGGCAGGTGGATTTTTGGGGAGGCCTTTCTAGCAGCTGCTGAGTGGGGAAACAGAAGCATAACCACAAAGAGCAGAAGACCACAAATCAGACATCAATATTGTTTACATAATGGATCAAAAAGTGGCCAAGGTTGAGACACGTCAGGGTGTATGATTTCAAGACAGAGCCTGGAGTCTGGCTGGAGGAAGGCTTCTGAGATGAGAGGAAAAATGGCATGGCCTTGTGTAATGGTTTAAAGAAAAACAGGTTAAACTGAACCAGTGGGTTAACCCATCTATTTTCCCAACACAGAAGTGAGACAAAAAACAATACACACCAAAGAAAAACTGCACTGTGACAAAGAGAGTGAGATAAGCGTATACTGAGCAAAATCAGATAATCATGGTACAAAATGCATGATTACCTTAGCTTTTTTGCAGAAAAAGCACAGTTCAGAGCAACAGCAAGCACAACCAAGTGAGCCAAAAAGCCCAAGTCAGAAAACTAGTCCCCCATTCCTCTTTGTCCTGCCACCATCACAGTGGAAGAGCCAACATCCAAAAACCCAGAACCCAGAAGCAGCAACTGAAACAGGAGGCCTCCCATGTTACAGTCTGCACTTGAAGCACCATAATACTTTGCTCCAGCCAGCACTTTCATTTTTGAAGCTGGCTTGACTGCAGCATGGTATGAGTAACAGCAGAAGATGAACTCTACCCATGACACCTTGGTATTATGGTAATTTTATGATGCAGACAAAACTTACTTTTCCTTCCTTGTTATATTTACTTTCTATGAATAACTTGCAAGAATGAGGCAGGCAAAATAAACTACTTCAGCCTACATCTTTGGTGGCAAGCTGCAAATGTAGACTTTTGAACCTATAAACTCCATGTGCCTTAGAAGAGCTGGTGGTTGCTAGCTGGATGCCCTGCTCATCCCCGCACCCGGACTTGTGCTCACATGTCAGCTTGCATGAAACCAGGAGTGGCACCATAGCTTCATCTTCAGCAATTCTGAGTTCTGGAAACTATGACTAATTCCCCAGAGGCTCATGGGCCACTGACTTAGGAGAGCATTTGCAGTTAGGCTGGAGAAGTCCAGCCACAGGCAGCAATATGGCACCTTATTACTTAATTCGTTCAACTTATTTGTTAACTGTTACATAACGAGAAACATTCTGGGAAGACATAACATCTGACAGGTGGAAAGTGGCAAGAAGCCTTGCCAACACAGTTCCTGCTTCCACTGTAGCTGCAACGCAGGGCTGCAGTTGTGATACCCATCACAGTTAGAGGGCACAGTTACAGCTTCCTGATGCAGCAATAAGGGTCTGCAGCAGACAAGGGGAATCCTGTGCCACCTTGGCTTGCACTGAGCAAGACACTGTAAATGCTGCTGGACTGGGATGTAAAAGTGGGGGGAAATGGCCCTTTGGAAAAAGGGTTCTGGCTGGCAGTGGTGGATAAATACTATGCCAAGTTCCTGTCTTCTCCCTGGGCTGCTGCTGTGGTGAGTTATGAGCCGGTTTGTGAACACAGACATGCAGTAGCCATTGCCTGTTCCTCTCTGCAGTGCAACGCAGGCTGCAGCTAGCAGCAGCTGAAAGGCAGAAAGCTCTGCTGTGCAGCCCTCACGTCTGAGAACAGACAGGCCCACTGCTCCTGACCCCAAAGAGACCCACCCGGGGTCCCTGCCCTCCTCAGGGGTAATACCTGGCACAGCAGTCACAGCAAACACATCCTGGCCTCTCATGGGCAGGCAGGGCTTGAAAATTTGTATTCATAAGGCAGATGCAGCATTCAAGAAAGCAGATCTTCAAGGATGCTCTTTATAAAATCAAGTGCATCTGCTGACTGCATCTCCCCAGTCAGAACTCCCAGGCAAAAAAAAAAAAAAACCAGTCCCCATCCTTGTGCTGCTGCACAGGGCTGTGTGGTGGGGCTGCAGCTTAGCCCAAGGACAATTTCCAGGATCAGCTCAGCAGCATTTCATTCTTGTCTTGCTTTGCCATAATAAATGCAATTATTACAATCAGCAGTATCACCTTAGCTATTTAATATTGTTGTTTGATTTATGGTGGTAATTCTCTTTATCACATGAATGTCTCTCTATCCCAAGCAACCATGTTGGATCAGGAAGATATATGGGCAGCTGAGCCATCCATTTTAATTGATTCCTTCATCTTAGCAGTGGCAATGTCAGTCCAGCCTGCACACATAGCAAAGCTTGCCAGCTGAGGAAGCTGGCAATTTGCTCAACTGTTCATTTCCTCACTTGGCTTATTCCAGTAAATGAATTTCCACAGGGAAGCCAGGGTAGGCTCCTATGTGAGCCTGCAACAGAAGAACATTGCAATAACATGAATACAGACATATCAAAATCTCAACAAAAAATAGGGAGCTGCCAGGGATAGATACAGTCCTCACACAGGGGACAGTTGGAAGAACAGGTACTTCATCACCTTAGCTGTGTGCAGGGCTACACAGAGGGAACAGAGAGATGCCCATGCCCAGCGGCCCCTATCATGGAGCCTTGAGGCTGCAGAGGAGAGGGGAGCAGGCTGAGGTGAGGTACCACTGGCTGCCTCACTTGCCTCATGTATTTGAAACAGCAGCTGATGACAGAAATGTGAGGAATGTTTGTTGGTGACTTTATTACTGGTTTCCATGGAAAATATTGTGTCACAGGGGAGTGTGAATTCAAGGCAGGAAAAAGATGAAAGATCAGAGAAGCTAGGTAACCGGGTTGCTGTCATGGAGCCAGAACAGCTGGAAAAAGCAGATCAGGGACGGAACCAGTGCCACACCAATGGGCTTTCTCGGGGGTTAGCTTTTACATACGAGGTTGCACAGCTGCTTGCAGGCGGCCAGGGTTTCCAGCAAACTGTAGTGGCAAAGCCACAGGCTACTTTTATAAATCCCCACCCTTGCAAAAGTCTTTTCCTTAAATCACTCTTCGAGGTCTCCCTGAGCTCCCACCACCCCTGCTCAGTCACATCCCTGCACCCAAGCCCACGAATCTCCCCTGGATCCCGCGGATCTCTGCATGGCTCAGATGCCGTGTCACTAGAGGGCACTCGGGTTATTTTTTCCACTAAGCCTTCAGTATTAATATTCATAACATGCGCTGTGCTCTTGGGGCGGGTTGGCGATACTCTCTTTCAGGAGTGGAGAATTTTTTCCGGCTCGTTTGCATGAGCAGGAGCAATCGCGTAGGCAGCGCCCGTTTTCAGAGGAGATGCCATGGGGGCTGACGGCAGCACTGCAAATGGCTGCTGTGCCCACCATACCTGGGAGTCCTTTGTGCTGCACCTTGAAGTGGTGCAGGAGAAAGAGATGGTTCTTGGCTCCGCAGAGCTTTCAACAAAGTGCAGCAAACTCCCAGCCTCCCAGATCTTCAAATAAAAGAGGAGTACTGGCACATCCGAATCTTGACGCCTGATAAAAGTGTGAACCAGCAGCACAGGTTTCTGTTTACTGCCTCTGAAGCAGATTACTAAAGCAGTAGTCAAGTAATATACTTCTCTAAGGACCTGGAAAAGATCCTTTAGAAAGAGGCAATCATAGAATGCTTTGGGATGGAAGGGGTGCTTAAAGGTCATCTAGTCCAACCCCTGTGCAGTGAGCAGAGACATTTTCAACTAGACCAGGTTGCTCAGAGTTCTGTATAACCTGACCTTGAATGCTTCCAGGGATGGAGCATCTACCAACTCTCTGGACAACCTGTTCCAGCATTCCATCACCATTATTGTAAGAAATTTCTTCCTTATACTTAGCCTGAATCTACCCTATATTAGTTTAAAAACAGTACCCCTTGTCCTATTGCAACAGGCCCTCCTGAAAAGAGTGCCCCCATCTTTTTTATAAGCCTCCTTTAACTACTGAAAGGTGAGTGATAACTGATGAAGTACCGAGATGTGAGTGATGAACTACCTAGATCAAGGGGCTGCTCTGCAAGCCTCATTGCAGGGAATTGTCCCCCTGTTTTGACCTGATGCTAAGGCTCCTGGAATCTTGCCTTGGCTCTGGTGTCCCTACCCAAGCAGAGGGTCCAGTCATTGCTCATGTGCTGTCCCAAGCTGGAGCAGCTTAGGGGAGGCACTGTGGGCCAGTTTTCCTGCCTATGCTTCCCCAGATGCAGGATGCCCCACGCCAGGTCCTTCTCCCATGTCCTGCACACACACATGTGCACATGCACATGGGCACACAGTGTACTGTTGACACATGCCCCAGAAGCAGCCAGAAGCTGTCACAGCGTACAACTCCAGGGAGCAAGACTGTGAGGAAGGGACATTTATGGTTACAGTTCCTGCATTCCACCTGCTAACTGGGACTGGCCCTGGCCCAGGGGGTAAGCAGATTCACTGATGCAAATTCAGTGATGCCTCCTGCACCGACAGCTAAATGCGAAACCTCTGCTCTCCCACAGGGTGCTGCAGCTGGCATGCTGCAGTTGCAGGAGGGTGGGTCTTACCATGACACTCAAGCCTTTGCCAGCAGCAAAGTGTGTGTCTCTCTCCTCTGACGAAGCATATTTCCCTCTCACAAACCGTGTCTCATTAGCAGTAATGCTTTCTAAGCTGTAACTGGTATTCAAGTGAAAGAGAAGCAGAGTATTTTCCCTTATTTATTGCCACTTTATTTGCACTGAAATAGCAGCCAGAGGCTCTGATTGGGACCCCCTTGTGGAAGACATAATGAAAAGATGGTCCCTGCCCCAAAGAGCTTCCGGTTTAATTACAGAACAAGCGACAACAGATGGATGCCCCATACAGACAGGGAGGAGCACAAGGTAACAGGGAGACAATTATGATTAGCTTAATAAGCCATGGTCACAGTACCACAGCTGCCTGCCATCGTCACTAATTGTCACTCCAATTGCCATGAAAGAATTCTTTTAGTTTAATCACAAAATGTTCTGTCAACCCAGGTATTTTCCTATGCTTGGTGCCTCTCCTCTCTAAAAACCAACCCACCAAGCCTGGGGGTGCAGAACACATTGCCTATGTTGCTGCTGCAGGAGTGTCCCTGCCCCTGTTTGCTTCCTGCCTGACCCTGAGACATGACAGAGGTTTCTGCCCCCTCCACTCCTGTACCCACCTGGTCTCACCATGAAGGGGATGGAGGAGCTAGAAATAACCATGCTAGCAGGAGCGCAGGGAGAGCACCATGCACCCAGGTCCCCCACAGAAGTGAGCACAGGAGGTCGTACTGCTGCAGTACTATTCAACCACATCCTGAGGATTTAATCCATCTTTCTTTTCATATCTCTCACCATCATGACTCAGCTACATCATATGTGCTCACTCCCAGCATCTCTTACGTGCTTTGACACCATGACTGTTTCAGTGTAAGACCAAACTCCCAGCCCTTTTGTGGTTGAAGTAACCATCACACTTTTCAGTGGCATTCAAAACTGCTCCCATTTGTAGCTTTCTTGACTATTTCTGCCTATCTCAATTTTATATATATTTTATACATATATATATATATATATATATATTTCTATGCCTACTTCCTGATTTTTACCACTCAGCTTAACATCTCAAATGTTTCTGAGCATCTATTTAAACTGGCTTGCCTGTGTGCATGTACACATGCACACTTGGAGGAAGGGGAATTCCTCTATGCCCACAAAGGAGGAGAAACAGAGGGCACATCTGGCCATCCAAATTGGATTTCTGCTCTGATTGAGCCCCAGAGGAGCCCATCTCTCTCCAGCAGCCAGAGTCAGTCTCAGGAGAACAAGACTGCAGCTTGGGCTAAACTACAGGCTCCACCACGTGCAGCTGCCCTGCACTTCTCTGTTTCTACAGCCACCAGCCGTTGTCACTTCCCATACACAAGAATCAGTTGCTGATGGGGACTCAGACTACCCTATCTCCCTTCTCCACAGATTCCCATCTTACTTCAGACAGGAAAATATTACCTTCTCCACTAGTGTGGAGCCATGACCTCATTTGGCCATGTCAACTCTGGGTAGCGCCTCCCCTAAGAAGAAGCAGAGCTGTGAGCCATGCCCTTGCTGGCAGCAGCAGACACTGCGTTACAGGGATCTCAGCCCAACCTCTTCCCCTTCCGGGGGCTTGTATTGGCTTTGGTTTCTTTTGCTGGTCTCCTCAAGCTGAAGTAAAAGTCATCTGTGTAAAAAGTCTGGAGTATGGAAAGAGGATGCACTAGTCTGCACCAGTAAGGACACAGCCCCAAGGTCTCCAGAGCTCAGGCTGTTTCCTTCAGCACTGTGACAAGCACCACTACAAGCACCAAACCCACTTTTGCAGTGTGAAGGAACAGTGGCTGTGCTGACATCTCCTGCTCTTGTTTGGAGAGGCTTCTCCAAAGCAGGACCAAAAGGCTCCTTCAGCCACTGCAGCTCATAGTGAGGCAGGAGAGGCTTCAGTGGCTGGGCTAGTCTAGGCCAGACAGCTAGTCATGGGCTGCAGCCCATCTCTGCATGCCACCACAGTGTGCCAACCATGCACAGCAGAAGCTCTAGCTGTCAGTGTATGTGGCATGCTGTGCCAGTGTCCTGGAGAGAATGGCACTGCTGGTTTAACAGCTATAATGGAGCCTGGCTAGCTTTGAGTGAACTAAGTGGGAGCTCTCTCAATGAAGTGAAGGAGAAGCCAATGTACCCTGCACAACTGTCTAGTGCCATATGTCTGGCTGTGTCCTGCGTGTAAAAGCCATTTCAGTACATTTAATTCACTTTGTTGTGTACTAAAAGCAGGAATGAAGTTGCTTTTGCCTTGCAGCTCAGATCACTCTGCGTCCTTGGATACTTGCATCAGGTCAAGCATGAATTAATTGTACTTGCTGCTATCCTGGATATATTGCTTTGCTGGAACAGTAAACTGCCAGGTTTATTAACAAGCTGAAGAAGATCTCTGGGGCTTGGGTTGCTTTTTTTCCCCCAAGCATTAATAACTCCTTATTTATTCCACTACATAAATAAATGTAAAGAATTTATGGCAGATGGTGCTGAATCTTTTCACAGTGGAAAAAAATATTTTCAGCAAAAATTACCCCATCACATATTTGTTCATTGGGTTATCTGCAGTTTTCTTTCTTTTCCCTACCTGGTACACTATCGACATGACAGCTACAAGCAAGATACAAGATAAAGGGCGATGTAATTTTAAAATAAAACCTTCTGTGTTGAAGAGGCATAACTGTACTGCAATCAGTCTGCTGCTACTGTTTTTCTTCTGCTCAAGTGGATATAAGTCAGGGAAAAGAAGGATGCCACAGGACATAGCAATGCGCTTGTCACAGCCTAGGCTGCTGAACAAGAGGTATCTTGGGGCCTTAAAGACCATGACAGTTGGAAATGATTTGTTGGCACGTATTTTGCACCATATGTCCCAGCGGTTGAAGTGTCTATAAAGGGTGCTTAAGCAATGATATGCTGCCAGGACAAAGGCTGGTGTTCCTCAGTCCTACAGTGACTTTGCTGAGGGGAAGGATTACAGAAGCTGTAGAAATCTGTTGGTTTTTGTCTACCTTGGGAATGCAGAGCTGGCTGAACTTGTCATCCAGCCCAGCAAAAAGGTAGAAGACATCACAGGAAATTAAAGGCAAGTCAGCGTAGAATTTGTAGAGTTCAAAAATAATTGAACCAATCCTGTCAGAGTGAGACAATGTTCCCAGAAGAAAAATGCAGTCAAATATAGGGAGGAACAACCCAAAATAAGCATTTATTAGGAAGAACGTGCTGATATTTCTGAAGGAGGCACTAATCTATTTGAGACAGGTCTTAGTAAATCAGCACTTCAGTGCCTTATTTACAACTGTGAGACAGACTATGAAATGATAAGTCTTGCATAACTAATTCACTGCAATGTTTCAAAGGTGCCAGTGGGATGATAGCAAGAGAAAATAGAAAGGTTGGTTTTTTGGTGGTTTTTTTTGGCCAAGATTTTTAAAGAGCACTTCACAAAGAGTGAAGTTTAGTTAACTTTTGGCTGTGGTATGATAATGCAGTAAAGCAGCTAGTTAGATAGACAACTGTCTGAAATGAGGGGAAGCCTTTATTTAGAATTTAGAATAAACCAAACCAGGTTGGAAGAGACCTTCAAGATCATCGTGTCCAACCCATCAACCAATCCAACCCACCCAAAGAGCTAACCCATGGCACCAAGTACCCCATCAAGTCTCCAAGCCAGGACATGAGCAAACCAGCAAGTATTTGATGTAAAGATTTAACTATCTGTAAGGTCTTGTATTTTTCAATTGCTAGGTTGGGATATAAAATATTAGTTACCAAAATCTGCAGGTTAAGGCAACAGTTAGATTTAACAAGCAGGAATGGAGCTGATCTGTGTGCAATATAGCTCTGCTCTGAAAGGTGACTGTGAAAATGACATACTGGAAATTATTTTACATGGTTATATTTCACGTACAAGTGAATGACAGTTTTGCAACCACCTGCTCTGCACACTGAACTGGAGATCCTTGAACATCAGTGGGAATATCTGTAGAGCTGGGTGCTTCTCAAAGTGAATCAGGGCATCAGTTCCTGACCCAAAGCCAATAAAGGAGAGATGGACTTTAATGTTGATGACTAATGTGAAACAATAAATCAGGGAGAAGTGCAAAGTTGCAAATAGCACTGTCATGCAATACACTGCCAAGTTTTCAGGAGTCCTATTCAGAAAGGTTTTGAGCTCATCAGCACTGTATGTAGCTGGGAGAATTAATGCAGTCTCTGGTGGTATTGAATGCAGAACTGGCACAATATGGCCTGTGGTAGGTGCATTTTGCTGAGATTACAGCACAAAACAAAAGCAGTATTTCCAAAAATGCTGGTTTAGGACTGGGTTAAATTTCATTAGTAGATTTCTATGTTGCTCTTCCATTTATGGGATCTTTAACACACAGTAAGCATGTGTTTCATATAGGAGAGGCTACTCAGGAATTTGACTGGTCTGGATAGTGTGGTTTTGTTTGGGCAGTGTTTGAGGCTGAGTGACAGGGGTTGAAAGACAGAGGAGAAACTCTCAGGCCATCCAGAAACAGATACAAGAAGAGATATAAAAAACACTGTCCTAGCAGCTGGGGGGAGAGTGTGGGGCTTGCATGTCCCTCTACCTACCCAGCCTGAGCCTATAGAGCTGCTCATCTGGATCAGGGCACTGGCTGAAATGCCTCCAAGTTTGTCAGCAGCCAAAGCACCTTGGACTGTGCAAAGCCCTGTGTTATCTCCCTGGCACAAGGGGTCTGCCTCTCCTGGGTGTCACAGTTACATTTTACAGGCCTCAAAGAGCAGTTTCTGACATTCTCACACTCTTTGTTTATTTCTTTTCTCCCAATCAAGCATAAATTTAGGTCATGGTCAAGCCTTCCATTATTGTTTCAAAGCTCCAAGCCAATAAAAGTAGCTCATAAAGGCTTTCATCTTATCTTCACCACCCAATTTTCAGTAATTCAGCAGGAATACTTTGCGCTCTGCTGTTTTGTTGGTCCTGAGTTCCCAAGCATCTTTTGCATAATTTTTTGGTCAAAATTTCTGCTGCAAACAGCTCATGCATCTGGAAAGCAGACACCCTTCACCTTTGCCCACCTCTATGTTAAGGAGCTCACTAAAGTGTTCCTCTGTCTTTTTACAATTGAATTCTTTAGGATTTTTGGTTCTTTATCGGACTCACTTCTACTTGCTGTCTTTCCTTCACTGCCACTTTTATATGGTGTTCATACGCTGTTAGGACTTCTACTCTGCCCTGTCATGTCCAGCAAGCCACAAAAGATTACCTTTTTGCTTCATCCTGTCAGAATTTTATACCCACTTTCAGCAATATTGTATCCCTCTGCAAGAGACCAAGTTGGGGTTTGAGTGCAAATGATCCATCACACTGCACATTAATCCTCAGCATCTTTCATAACTCTTATACAACGCTCAGTCAAAACTTCAAGCTCTTCTTAGCCTTTCTGTGACATCTCTATCTAGATTTGGGTTCCCAAAACCTCCTAGGTATTTCTATGGCTGTTCTTCATCTGCTTCTTCATCATGCAGGTATTTCTGCTACTGGCATTCTTACAAGTCACAGTCAGAACTCCTCAGATTCCTGGTATTCTGGCTGTTTCTGATTTCCTTAGCAACAAGTCTTATGGTTATGTGTCTGATGTTCCTCCCGCACCTACCAAATTTGGCAAAATCACAGAAATAGCAAAGACTTTTCCTGCAAGGTCTATTCAAATGAGTGATTTAATAGAGGACACAGATGCTGCATTTGTACTTTCCCAGAGAGAAAGGCAAGACTGCTTCCAGCCTTTGCTTACTGTATCTGGCAGCAAACCCAACCAGGATGCTCACAATGCTCAGTTGAGAGCCCACAAGATGTTGGTGGAAAACTAGAGAGGAACTGGAAATAATGTGATTATCCAGAAGTAAGTGATAAATGCTTTGGCATACTCCAGGGGTGGAGGACAGAGGCAGGGGAAGCTGGGGTGGGAAAGGTGAGTATGGGACTAGAGTGATGGACGCAGAACAGATCTGAGTGTGCTGCTGTGCAAATGATAAAGTGAAGGAATGAGCACTAGTGCACAAGACACAGATCCAACGGATAAAAGGTTCCCTAGTGTTGTTGCTCATGAACCCTCTCTGTCATGGATCAATACTGACTAACTGACTGACGTGATTAAGAATGACTTGATCTCCAGAATTCTGAACAGCCATATCTTTTAAGTGTGGCACAGACAGCTGAGCTCATTCTCTTGTAACTATCCATAGCCCAAAGACTCTTTTACCATGTTTCTTCCTCTATCTTAGTACTATAATTCTCTTGCCCATTTCTTACAACTTGAGAAAATCAGCATGTATTGGCACAGTTCTTTGTGGGCTCTTCACATTATTTCATCACTCAGTGACTACTGACAAAGCAGACACCTTATTCTTCTTTTTATCCTGAACCAGCAAATTTATTTACTGAGGGTTTCCAAAGCAGTGACTGCTAATAACCCAGGCTCATTATAATGCATGCTCATGCTGCATACCTAGCTGGCTTGTTTCTGCTACAAAACAGTGAGTTTGCTCATTTTTAAAGGATAGTCTTCCATCTCTCTCAACTTTTGTATGGCTGTGATACTCCTCTGGTTGCAATGCCATATTTTAGAGGTGGCCTGAACTGCATAAAGTCAAAACATTCCATGTTCCAAGGTCCTAGTCCTTTTCCATCATGTCATTTTCATATATTATAGTTGGTGCTTTCCCAAGATGTATCTGAATTTCTTACAAATCAGGGCTTTTATAGGAGATGTTAAGCATATGTCCAACCTGTCTTTGTAACCTGGCCAAAACTACTGGAGGTTTAGCTGTATGCCCATGGGAATAAAAACACCTTTCTGCATGGTCATACACTAACTATAAAGAGCCATTAAACCACCATTAGAGCTCATACTTTGTGATGAATGAGGTCCACAGCTCTGCCTCAAGGTAGTGAAAATGAAAGAAGCCTTCACTAGAGCCTCAGGAGTTATTAAAGGAAAACACAGTAGGCAAGAGAAGGCGCAGGCAGAACAGGATGAGCTGTTAACTTGCAAGACATCTGGATTTATCCTGAGTTGCAGACTGGAGACTACATACCAACTACATTAAAATCATGGAATCAGAGGACAATTTAGGTTGGAAAGACCTTTAGTATCATTGAGTCCAACCGTAAAGCTAACACTGCCAAGTCCACTGTTAAGGTTATGGCCTGTCCCACAGCTCCTCACAGCTAGAGGGAAGATGGCCAGTCTGACCAGGCTGCATCTTGGCAAATAAGGGGCTGCTACAAGGCACCTTAGATACAGGAGTCTACCTACATAACATCAAGTTCAAAATCCCAGGACAGGTGTCCACCCAGGGCTCTGGATGGCCCTGTTTGAGTAAGGGGGTTAGACCACACGACCTCCAGAGGTGCTTTCCAACCCCAACCATTCTGTGATCTGTGATTCTGTAATACCAATAGTGAGGATCATACATAAAACCTGGACTCCCGGCACTTTTGAAAAGATGACCTCAACTTTCTACTACAACAACCTGTGATTATATTTGGAAGCTGTCCCTGAAACTCTGCTTGAGCTGAAGCCTGCTGTGATTACTTTGCATTTACTCTTAGAAACTACACCCAGCTGGATGGTTCAGAGAATAAATGTATTTAAATTAGGCATGCGAATTTGAATTTTAATCATGTTATCATGATTAAGTAGTACCTCGGTTTTACCTAAGGCAACCATAGGCTACACACCTAAATGAAACCTGAAACAGTCAAACCCCTTCTACTTTACATATATTATGTCAGTGCAGATTTTCACATCTGCAGGGCAAATCACAGATTGGCAAGCAGCATTTTAATGATTGAAAGAGGCAGCCGTGCCCAGCACAGGCACCAATTAATTGCAGTAATGATGGATGCTTTGAAATAATGTAATCTGTTCCTGGACCATCACAAAATTAAATTTAGGTCTTGTCCTACTCTCACTATAATCAATAGCAAAACCTCAGGGTCAGCTGGACATCAGTGGATTTCAATGAAGTTATGACTGTATCTACCAGCTACAGATCAGGCCTGGGGAGTTTAGCTATTGACATAGTGTGCCTCTGCAATTTGTTATTGAATCCAATGAACTCATGACAATTTACTGTAGCTGAGGATCTACTCTCCCCCTGCTTAATGTCAGGATCCATGTAGAACTGACTAGACCAGACTGTTGTTGGAAGGGACACAAAACAATCATCTAGTTTCATGGCCTGATCAAGTTAAACCGTGTTATGAAGGGCATTGTTCAAATGCTTCTTAAACGCTGACAGGCTTAGAGCATTGACCACATTTCTAGAAATCTTGTTCCAGTGTTTGACCACCTGCTCAGTAATAAAATGCTTATTAATGTCCAGTCTAACTTCTTCTGGCACAGCCCTGAACCATTGACATGTGTATCCAGGATATTAGGGAGAAGAGATCAGCACCTTTTCCATTTCCCCTCCTCAGGAAGCTGTAGAGAACAATGAAGTTGGCCCTCAGCCTCCTCTTTGCCAAACTAGACAAGCCTAAAGTCCTTAGCCACTCAGCCACTCCTCACAGGACATTCCGGTCAGCCCTTTCACCGATTTTGTTGCCCTCTTCTGGGTGCATTCATGAACCTCAACATCCTTCTTAAATTGCAGGGTCCAGAACTGCGCACAGTACTCTTGGAAAGAACAGCCACAACTTTATGCTCTTTGGAGTGGTCCAGCCTGAACATTCAGCCTGTGGCAGTGGACACTGCAGAGTCTTAACTTTTGCACTCAAAAAGTCCCTGTTTACTTGTCACAGATAACAGAACAACAAGTGATAATAACAGCAGCTGCTTCCTCTTACACTGTACATCTTGCCCTTATGTCTTATGCCTGGGAAGCAGCTCTTTTAACCCAAAACTACTCAGAGAATCCCTCCTGGCTACTCCTCCCATGGGTTTGCTGATTGAGGATCTCTGCCTGAGAGTACATGGTGTCTCTTGACACCATGTGATAATCACTGCCTGGACTTTTGCTACTGAAAACAGGGTTTTGATAAGACATGGTTGGACTTAGTGGTCTGAGGAGGACTTTTTCAACCTTAATGATTCTATGAATCTATGATCTATGAGTGTGATGCCTTAAAATATATGTCTGACACAGTGACACACACTAGCAGACACAGTCTCTACCTTCGTGTTAGAAGGAATCGCACCTGCACCTGTAACAGTCTGTGAAGTTGAAATCCTAACTGAGGCAGCTCATTACAGATTCAATTTCCAGAACTTCAAGTTGGTCTAAAATGCATAGATCATTTCAATATTATATGGAAATAACTATAGTGAGCTAAAAAAGAGAAAAAGATAAAAAAGCAATGACTGCAAGTAACTTTTTATTGCCAGAAGCAGTTGAGAGCTGGCATGTATGGAGCCAGCTGCAGACCTGTGCAGGACCAGCAGTTGTTCTTCCCTTCCTGAGTGAAGCTGGAGATGAGGCTTGCTGCTGCTCCCTCTGACTGGTGGTGAATGCCCTCTTGGGAGAATTGTCAGCCAGCATTCAGCTCCCACCCCCAAATTAGCAGGTGTATGGCCATGTCTTTAGGGTATTCCCTGACCTTCTCCTTAATTCCTGCACACATCATGATCTTCACAGACCTCTGAAAAGTCCAGTTGGGTGCCATGACCCAGTCCTGCAGCATGTGCTACTGGAGGATAAGCAGCGCATTGCTAGTCCTGAAGGGAAGGCAGCTGACATGGGAGATGACAAGGCAGCCAGTCCTCAGCATAGAGATGTGAAGGGGAGATCGAATATTACCCTTGGGGTGGTAGACTAGCACTGGCTGTGAGAAAGGGAATCAGGCAGGGGTAGCATTTACACTTGCCTGCAGCACTGTGAAGTTTGGGTCTTTTCTGAACTGCTGTCAATGTTGTCACAAATCTTGGTAATTGCTATTGTAATATGTGAGATGGAAGGCTTCCACGTGGCTCTTTGCTGAGACAGGCTATGGTGGAAGCCAAAGACAGTAGCATTTGTGTAAATCCAGACTGTCTCTGGATGTGTAAAATCAGCCTGAAGCTTGGGTGAAATCTTGGTTCACAGCAAATGAATAGAAGCAAAATGTCTTCTTTTGTATGTTGTCAAAAAAACCCACCCAAAACCCACAACCAACCAACCAATGAAACAGTTTTTGGAAGAGGTTGTAGCAAGCAGAAAAGTGAGAGTTATTAGGAGCAGCCTTTCAGGATATTTGATGGGGAATTTGGTACAGTTGGTTTTGACTGTCTCAGGATATTGTGAATAAATTGAAGCCCTTTTGGTCCCACCTCTACCTTTCTGAAGAGTGCTCAGAAGTTTGTAGTAAGGGACTATAAGCTGAGAATGGTTTGCCAGGTCATCATTACTGAAGAAGTAAAAGTGTTTTCTGCACAATACCTCCTGCTGCTTTTAAGGCAGTGTGCAACTGTATTTTTCCTGAATACAGTTTCTGCTGTTCCTGTATCTTAGAAATAGATTGGAATATTTTCTGATTTCAACTTTTCACAAAATTATTATCTATGGATTCTCTATTGTGGAGAGGGAACCAGGGAAAAGAACACAATAGAACTTGCTTTTTATTTTGATTATACAGCTTCTGAAAATCAAAGAGCACTTTGTCACAGAAGAATGAAGTATGTATTAAAGTAACATTACTTAAAATGCAAAAATATTTCATTCAAAGCAGATTAGTTCTTTTCCTTGTAGGTAGACTCAGTTGTGCTTATCACCATGGGAACACTCCTATTAAAGTCAGTGACAGATTTCTAAAGGTTCAAGAGAGAAGACTGGAGAAGTTTTATTTTTCATCTCCAGTCATTCCTTTCAAGACATAAAAAAATTAATAAATGCAGTATTAATTTAAAATGCACCATGAATAATGCTTCTACTCTCATCAACCCAAGAGAACTAATTCAACAGATTAGCTAAGAAAAAGGAACACATTTCCTCTCTATTTTTTTGCACATAATACCTAAAACTCGTTATATTTTCTGTAGTGAACAGTACTACTGTCAGCTCTGATGAACTAGAGTGCCACAGTACCTAGCAAAACCCCACAAAACAAAATCAGATAATCTTAGTCTACCATCAACTCAGGCACAAAAAGCTGCCTCTAGCAACATGATGCTTTTCACACTTTGTACAAAGATTGAGCTGACTGAGCCTGGCAGATGTGAAGCTGCAGTAACAGAGCACTATGAAAGAACAAAATGGAAGCTGTACAGAAAGCAAGACATGGTGCTGCTACTTGTGAAGTGTCATAATTGCTGACAGCTCTGTGGTTTTTTTAATATTATCCCTGTACTGCTTCCACCTCCTTTGAAGAGCTCTGAAGTGACATGAGTCGGGGGGGTGGGGGTGGAGGGGTGGGGAGGGGGGGAGCAGGGCGGGGCAGTTATGTGTTCCTTTGTGACTCTTTCAGCACTGACATGTGCCTAAATAGACTGGATCACTGAGCCGGTGCTTTCCTTAGGATTTTGTGGACTTGAAATCAAACCTAAAATAAAAATGTGCTGTTGTGTTGTCCAAATGTGGTGATTACGTTCTGTTACAATGGCCTCCTCTAAACTCCTAGTTCCCTACACTTCAGCTATTTTCAGACAAATTTGGGAGGAAGATGAAGGGGGGAAGGGGAGTTAAAAAAAAAATAAAAGGTCTCATAACGATTTTGATGGAACCAGCTGCCCACTTCAGTTAATGCTGCTCACAAAGTGTGAAAGGGATTGGGAAGCCTGTTAATTTGATGCAATCCATTTCAGGCTCCTTGTATTAAACTGCCTGTAATCAGGAAACATATTGATCAATAAGATTGAAGGTTTCCTGAAACAGCAGCAGTTCAGGTGAACTTTAAATAGGCATAAATTATTGAGTAAGAAAAGGTACTGAGGAAAAAAACAATGTATTTGAGGACCCGCTGCATCTAGATTGGAAGAAGTAAACAATTAGGTATGATGGTACTCTGCTCCCTAAGTCCCGCAAAGCAAACTAGTCTGAAGTGGTACTACAAGTCTCTACTAATACACCTAATGATTTTTCTTTCTTTCTTTTTTTTTTCCCCCTCTGCTCTTTATGAAAGCATGCACCAAGTGCAAAATCTTTTCATATCTGTTTGGCTCACCTTCACTTCAAAGTGTTGGGTTACACCATCACTAAAATCTAGATATTTACAAGAGTAAACCAGAAGCACTGCTAATGAATGCACTTAATGGCAAGATGCATTTACCAGAAAGTAGCCTGCCAAATGGCTTTGCTGCTCTTTCTTTTCCCTTTCTTCTTTTAACATTTTATTATTGTTATGAGAAATTGGAAATGACCAGACTCTCAGCCCTACCCAGCACTTCTCTGGAAGCAACTGTGCTTTTTCTCCTCCCACTTCACTCATCATGCGCAAAGACGAGAGCATTTGTGAAACTCCCTTGCTCAGCTAGTGCATTACCAGCAAGACGAAGCAGAGCTCCCTGAAAGTTGAACTACAGTTATAGCATTCATCACCTAAAGGGCAGAGACTTTGTCTTCTTTAAGAAATTTTCTGTGTACTTCCCACAGTGGTAAACATCACACTAAGGGTGACTTAGCTGTCGTTGATTTTAATACCGAATACATTAGCTCAATGCTCGGGCTTATATGATGAAATGTCATCAAAGGCCCCTCTGATAGACTATTTTTGGCTCCCAGTGCGGATAACAGCTGTAAATTTACACTGTGTTTGGCAAGAAGGCATTTTTTTAGAATACTGTCAAATACAAAGAGCGCTGGAAAGGTAACAGCTTCCTAAAAAATAATTCCAGGAAGAAAAGTCTGATAACAAGATATAAACCACTCATGTTGCTTTTAGGCATGTTTAACTCTTTCTTATACTCTACCTTTGAAACTCGTTACTGTGAGCTTTCTCTGATTTTCATTTAATTATATTTTGCATTCTGCATTAGAAAACTCCTCCCCTGATGCACATTAATGAACTTCTCTCTCGGTTAGAAATGTAATCTAATTTCTGTAATGAGTAGAACATATTTAGGCCTTCCAGCTAGGTTTTCTAGTTGTTCTGAGTCTCTCCTTTGCTTATTGATGTAAAAAAACAATTAAAACAAAAAGCAAATAAAATATTTCAATTTGATGCTTCTTTTTATAGAATTATGTCTGAATGTTGTTGTTGTTTGCTTTTAGCATAAGGGCCTTTATTTTTAATGAGGTATGTTTACGATTCCTGCCCATACTCTTTATGTTTCTTCATTCTTCTTAATTCCAAAATGATCTGTGGGTGGATTTTCCTGAAGTCATGAAGTGGTGACACAGCTATTTCCTGTTGCCATCAAAATTCTGTAACAGAATTTCTCTCTACTTGTTACTAAGTTACATGGAGTACAGCCAAAAGTTGGAAAAGAAAGAAAAAAAAAAAGTAGACCTAAGTTGATTGTATCCGAAGAAACTTTCCAGTAGCCATAGGGACTTTCTGCCTTCAGTTCTGCGGGTCTACAATGACTCCAGAAAATGTATATGAGAACCTATTCACTTAACATTTTTCCCTTCTCACACATACCCATAAAAGGGAGGATTTTAAAAATCAGATTGGTCCCAGAAAAAAAGGCTGTATTTTTCCACTGAAATATGCTACAGGAAAAAGGAACTGGTAAGATGGATCATTTAATGCATTTTAGCCAGATCACACTTATTTTTAGTATATAGAACTGGCACAGATGAGTAACAGAAGCAGAATACCTTCAGCTAGATGTTGAAGCTTACATATATTTTTTAGTATGCATACTGAATGTCACTTTTCAGCTACATAGGCTTTTTGTAACGGAAACCCTTGCTGTGAAAACTTAGCATTATTTACAATACATAAGGCTTTAAAGTCTTTGCAAGGGTTTTGGAAATCTTTCAATTAATTCTGGGGCTCCTATAGTATCACTCCTAAACAATCCTGCACCTATTGGTCTGATACACTAAACCTTCCATAGCTGTTAAAGCAAGCTTCAATATCATCTGTTGCCCATGTGTCATTTTCCCAGCACAGGACCTGATTCTTCCCTGTGACTGCTGTAAGTCAGGAATAGCTCTCAAAACCTCTGAATTCTAATGTAAACCAGACTGAGGATATTGGAAACATTAAAGCAATTGGTAAGCAGAAAATGGCTATTTCTTCATCCATCTGCAGTTTCCTTTTTAATCTCTTCCCTGCTGAAGGAGGTGGTGATAATCACCAACTACAGGAACAGATAAGAAGGGGAAAGATAGATACTGTAATAAGATCTTTAAAACTCTCTTCTTCCTACCCAATATTTGTGGTCAACTGCCAAAAAAACAAGTTTTCAAAGTGGTAGTAAGTGGGAAATGTTAAAACCTCCTTTTAAATAAAGCAACAGTGCCAGGGAAAAAAAATGTTAAAATGTTAAGGATCCTTCAAATTAATATATCTGTGATATTAAACAGTTTGAGGTCAGGTGAAACAACCATAACCAGCCTGGTGCAGGGAGGGAGCAATGAAAACTTTAAGATAGGCTGTGAAATATTTTTTTCAAGTGGATGTTTGCAAAAGGAAGTACGATGACATAGAAGTCATTTAGGAAAAACAAGCCAAAACTATTTTAGTTCACTCTGGTTCTCAATGTAAAAGTATGATTCATGGGATCTGCTACTGAATTGCATTTTTCAGAATCAACAGGTCCCAACATGTCTGTACCTTCTTGAACCAGGTAGTAGGTCCAAATGTACAGCACAGTATTATTACATCTCTGATATCACAAGTATTTGGTGTCTAAGAGATATGTCAGACATGTCTGAGGGGCAATGGCTCCTAGAAACAAGTATTTCTGTAATCATTTGCTGGACCTCTCTGACATGTTGGGAGCACTACTTTCTGTTACACAACACTCCATCGGTTTTTGCACCTGAGGCCTTTGCAAAGAGCAACTCCCTGTATGCAGCACTGGTTGGGTTTGGCCTAACCATTGGCCCTAAAGGTGATGGTTGAGAACATTCAGGTCTTTCAACGATGACTGACATGCCAAGAGTCCTTCATGGTCAGACATGACAACTGCAGCTATCACAGTGCAAATCCCTGCCTAGATCCAGCTCCTGGAGGCAGGGGTTTTCCCAGCCCTGACAGAACCAGCACTCCGCTGCCTCTCTTTCCAGTGTGATGATTTTCAAAACACAGTGCTCCGTATACTTGCCAGGGGAGACAAGCAAGGAAAAGGCATCCTTCCCAGTTCAGCTTTGCATCAGGACCTGAATGGCTGCATTCCTAGAGATGTAAACTCCCATCTTAAGCTACTCAGCATCTTGCCTTAAGGTACTGCAGAGAGAACATTTCTCAGAATAAGTTATAATGCAAAAATGGTACTGCAGAAAGTTTGAGTGCTTCACACCCAGCTTCCTTCTCCTTCAAGGGAATGTGGACAGCAACTGCTAAACACACAGGGCTCTATTCACCCATGCTAGCTGCTGCTTTGAAATAAAGCCCTACCATAAAGAAGGGTTTGAAAGACAGAGTTACAGCTTCTAGATGCTTTGTTTTACTCTACTATGCCAGCTCCATACCTGTTCCCAGGGCTCCACTGAGACAAGTGCAGCCACAGGCAAGGGAACTGTGGCGAAGGCAAAGAAAGCAAAAGCCGCCCTCCTGCCATGGCTGGCAAAGGCTCCTGAGCTTGACATTGGCCCTGGATGAGCAGTGCCCAGCAAAGGTGTGTGGTGATGGTGCCTCCAGGGTCAGCTCTGTCCTTCGTAGTCATAGAATTGCTTAGGTTGGAAATGACCTTTGCGATCATTGAATGAAACCATTAACTTAGTACAGCCAAGTCCACCACTAAATCATGTCCCTAAGCACCACCTCTATATACCCTCAAAATACCTCCAGGGGTGGTGCCTCCACCACTTCCCTGGACTTGTTACTCTTGGCATAGGAGACCAACACCCACCTCCCTACAACTTCCTCTCGGATAGCTGTAGAGAAAGGTCTCCCTTCAGCCTCCTTTTTTCCAAGCTGAACAACACCAGCTCCCTTAGCTGCTCCTCATAAGACCTGTGCTCCAGACCTTTAGAGGCACCCGTGCAGAAGGAGGCTCTGGGTGGCCGGGGGCAGGGTTTGCGTGGCTCAGGGCAGGCTTCCCTGCCTCCGGAGACTCCCACCACTGAGAAACGAAAATGCGGACGGGAACGTGCAACTGGCTCTGCTTCCGTGCCTCACATCCTGCATGGCGAATCTGCCGAGACTGTGCGGCGCGCGCAGGCACATATCCCTTTCCCCGCCGCGGCGCCCGTCCCTGCCCACGTCGGAGCGTGCAGACGCTGCGTAGTGGGCGTGGCCGGGTGCCGCGGGGCTGCTCCGTGGGACGCGCCGGGCCGCGCTTGCCGGGGCCGCTGATTGCCGGGGGAGGAGGAGCGGGAGCTGCAGCGGCACTTCCCCGCCATCGGGGAGAGACCGGAGCGAACCGGGTGGCCGGGTCCGGCCCATGGACCGTCCGGGCCTGAGGCGGAGCCCGTGGAAGGAGCCGCTCGGCCCCAGAGCGGCCGTGAGAAGCGGGAGGCGGCGCGGGGTGCGGGCGGTGCGGCGCGGCTGAGCGCGGCGCCCCGGGCCTTTGCGTGCTGCTGTGCTCCGGCTTCGCTGCCGCCCGAGCTGCCCCGGCCCTGCCCTTCTGCCGCCGCGGCGGCACCATGTCGGCCAAGGTGCGGCTGAAGCGGCTGGAGCAGCTGGTGCTGGACGGGCCTCAGCGACACGATAGTGTTCTGAGTGTGGAGACCCTGCTCGACCTCCTGGTCGGTGTCTACACTGAGTGCAGCCGCGACTCGCCGCTTCGCCGTGACCGATACGTCTCCGACTTCCTCGAATGGGGTGAGGACAGGGACGGGCCGCGGGGATGTGGAGGACGGGGCCCAGCCGGGGCAGTGAAGGGGAGGGCCACGGCCTGGATTGTAGGGGCAGTTGTGAGGGATCTCCGCTGCCTTGATCCCCGGTCGAGGGGCAGCGAGCTGGCCCGGGCGGGTGATTTGGTCCCTGGAGTACGCTTGCCGCCGCCGCTCCCATCAGCAACCGGGGCGGATGAGGTGGGGTGGGGAGTCGCCGCGCTTGGATGCGGAGCCTCTCTGGGGAACACTCCGACCACCAGACGGACCTTGACCCCCTTGGGTCTAGCCCTGCTGTGTCCGGAGCGAATCGTTTGCCAGCAGGAGCAGCACTGGAGTGTCCTTGGCCTGAAACCCAGCTGGGCTTAACCCGAAATGTCAGGCTAATCCAGTGTACTTCGGGGGGTTTCCTACCGCGGGGCGGGGAGGAGGGGAGAGCGATAGGCTCAGGCTTTGAAATAATGTTCCTGTGTCGGTCTCGTTGCTGTTAGAGAGGGCGTGTGTATGTGTCTTGAAGGAACAACAGTCGTTGTTCATCATGCACTCTTTTTAATTTGTGCATGCCCCCGAAGGACAGAGCAATTCTCGGTAGCCTTTATAACAGCTTTCTTTAGTGGTTTCCCACTGTTAAGCAACGTGATAATGAGAAACCTCCAATAGACTGGAGTGTACTGACAAAAGAAAACGTGGACACTTGTGATAACGCTTAGGATGAAAGTTTTCTATCCAGTTTTGTTTAGTTAAGACTCTTGACTGCAGGTATGTAGATACTAGAATTCTTCTCTGCTGCATGCCTAGATGAATTTATGCTAAAATGGCCATGGTGGCTGACTGGTTTATTCAGCTGAGTAAGTTATGAATAATAATGTGTGACAAAGGTGACTTAACTTCTCATGGAATAAGAATTGGAGGAGAGGGAGGAGACATCATTGCTCACGAGGATATTGTCCCGTTTATCAGCTGTTCTGTGCATGTACAGTTAATTAGGCTTTTAAAGAACCCTTTAAAAAAAAAAAAAACACCAAACAACAACAACAAAAAGCACACCCCTCCCCAAACACAAACAAACAAAATCAAATCAAACCAAACCAAACAAACAACAGCAAAAAACCCCAACCCCAAACCCAAACAAAGGATTTTCTAAGAGAGAGGCCGATTTACTTCAGTAAATGCAAATGTGTGTTCAGCGCTACAGACCAGAGCACTAACATATAGGGACAGCTGGTTCTTCTTAATTTCTGTGGGGACCACCACTCTTTGTCATACACTAACAAACTAAGAGGATTCACTTCCTGGACTCTTCTATTGACGTCAGTAATGCGATTGCCAACTGAATAATTAACCACTTTATCACATCTGCCCCACAAGGCTGCAGCCTGGGTAACATTGATCATTTGTTTTGTGGTGGGAGCTTTGTATGTCTTCTGCAAGGAGCAGTCTGGTTTTATACTGTTCTTTTCAAGCTGATGGCTTGAACTAGCAGACACCTATAAATGTGGTAGATTAGGCTACAATGGTACTCTGAGCACTGAAGTTGAGGACAGGATTTGGGGCAGGCCAAAGAATGATATGCTTTTTCTATAGCACTGCTGGTGGTTGTGTCTTGCTGATTGATCCCTGTGTTGTCATTTTCCATGTGATGGAGAGGCTTATTATCAAATTGCTTATAAAATCACTTATTTTAATTCTATTTATTGTGTTCACTGAATGTGAAAAGGCTACTGACTTGATGAAAAGTATAACTCACAATAAAAACAGTGTGTAGTTCTTACTGCAGTGTGGGATTACCCTAGTATAACAAAGTGCCTATTCAATAAATAATTGAAATGTATGTGAGCTACCATCTGGTACTGCAGAGTGGGGATAAAAGTTTATAATCCAGACCCTTGATGGTAAGGGGATGGGCCTAAATCTGTACTGCTGTATTTTTGTGCTCCATCAACAAGGAATACTCTTAAAACCAATTATAGTTGATACCGCCTGTTCCTCCTTTTCCTTCAAGCTGTTAAAAACAAAAAAGTGCCAACAATGAGAAACCTTTTATCTGTGTCCTAATGCCCTCACAATATGTTTCCACTGACAAGGAACTTTTTTCTGCCTCCAGCTAATAAGGAAAATATCATGCCAAACACGCTAATCTTCCTTGTGTCATAATGTGCAGTCATAATTGCAGCCTGATTCTCTATTAGAAGATATTCTCGATTGATGTGCACAAGTTTTGTTTTCTGCTGTGTGTCTATAGAAGCATAAGAGTGTAGTTAAATATTTGGGATATACTTTGAAGTATCAGTGTTTCTTTATCAAATGGAGACAGAAGGAATTTCCTTATCACTGACATTGGAAATAAGCTGCATAGGTATTAAGGTTAAATTAAGCCAAGCGTTTCTTCACTGTTCTGGATTTGAAGCTGGGTGTGAAGTATCACACATTCAATTCCCTTAAAATGATTCAGCGTGGCTAATGGACTTGCTTGCTTTCTTAATTGTCATGAAAAGATAGAGTTCAGGCGTGGTGGCTGAGGCACTGAGGCACAGTTTTTTTCTTGGCTGTGAGGTGCAGGGAAGATGCTGAATTTTGTGGTGTAGCTAGCTACTGCATATCTCTGCTCCGTGACAGCAGCGTGATGCTGCTCATGTTGTGGAGGTGGTGACTGTGGAAGAGGGGAAGTGAGGAGTCCAGAAAATCAAATCCCACATTTATCCTGTGAGACTTGGGCCACCTTCTCCCTATTCAAAGTTTGTAGAAGCATATCACCTCACCTGCAGAGGCTGATGAGACCCAAATGGTGGATCTCATTGCTTCTCACCTATAGATCTTGCCACGGCTTCCTGGCAGTCCTGCCACAGGGTTATTTCTTCAAAAATCTTCCTATTTGTTAACCATAGAAGAGTGTAGGGTGTGGCCATTCGCCCTGAGGCAACTTGTGGCTTCCATTGCTTTAGAAATGTTGTAAGAATCTGCCATTTTAACCTTGGTGATTGTAGCTTTCCCATGGTGACTGGAGTTTTCAAACTGACTATATTTATTCCTTGCATTAGAAGTATAATATGAATATATTCATGCCTAGTATCTTTGGAGAAGGGTTAGCTGAGCTGGAAGTGAGTTCAAAAGTCTTTTTCTTCTACCTATTTTTATTTCTAATTCCTGTTGAATAACATCTCACCTAGTCCTTACTGTATTATTTATATAATAATCAGATCACAGAAGATAAACAAGATCACAGAATGATAGGGGTTGGAAGGAACCTCTGGAGATCCTCTAGTCCAATCTCCGTGCCACAGCAGGTTCACCTAGATCAATTTGCACAGCATGGTGTCCAGGTGGGTTTTGAATGACCACCACTTCTCTGGGTAGCCTGTTCCAATGCTCAAATTTTGAAATAATGCTCAATATTCTTAGTAGGAATTGAATCCAAGTCTCTTAGATAGTAAACCCATATCTACATGTTCAGAACAAAATTCCCAAATCTGTGCTTAGTGTCATTTAAACTGTTGCAATATCTGATGGTCTTAGGGTGAGAATTAGTGAGGAATCTTAACAGTGAGGAGTCCTATTTATTCTAGTTACATTTACTCATTCCTCTGAAAATTACCAGTGAAACTTGGATGTTACAACCCTTGTGCCTCTGAGGCCAAACTGCTTGATCACCTCTGTTCATCCTTCCAGTTGTCAGGAGCACAGCCTAGCTGGTATCTGGGGAGATGGCTGAAACTGAAGAGTGCTGGGTCCTGGAAAGCCTATAACAGTCTGCATGGCTGTAGAAGTCTGTGGAAGTGCTTCCCTTGGTAAAGCTGACCTAGGCCACTAGTGAAGACTACCTAAAGCAGTCAACAGGCACAGAGAGGCTGTGTGACCCTTGGGTTTAGCCAGTGGATTATGGTACACACCAGTGCTTGTGTGCTGTGGGATGGTATTATCCATGCACTGCAGAGGGACCTCCTAAGAGATTCTTGCAAAAAAATGTATGCTGTCCCTTGTTTCACATGACAAGTACAGCAATACTGCAGTAATAGGGCAGCTGCAGCTCAGGTGTCTGTGCATCACCTGTCCTTTTCTTTCAGGTACAACATGTTCCTCCCTATGGAGCACCTTGTTCTGTTGTACTGTGGGATCTGAATCTTTCGTAATCCTGTGTTGGAATGACTGCTTGCCGGGCACCTTGCTGGCTGGCATCACATTTGTACTCATCTGACATCACCTTGTGTTACCTTGTTTCACCTTGTTTTGCAGGAGCTATCTTAGTTGGCTGTGGCTGATGCTTACTGCCCCTTACTTCCAGTCAGCAGCGTCTGGCACAGCCGGTTGCTCCATTTTTGAACAGCTGGTTGGCATGGTTTGCAGCCAGTAGGCAACCATACTCAGAGAAGAGTTTAACAGGAATAGGCCCTATTTGTATTTAAAATGCTTTTGATGCTGCATAGGCTGTCTTGCTCATCTTTGTTTCTTCTGACCCTGTTTTGTGCTGCTGGCATGCTACAGAGTGCAAGATGGCGCATGTCCCAACATAGTTCATTCAGTGTTGTCTCACTCCTGGACTATGTATTGGTGAGTCCTCTCTGTGAGAACGCCTCAAAACCAATGTCAGAATAGTTTAGACTGATCTGAAATGTAGGGATGTTTTTCCTTGAGCCATCTGTTTGAATGCTGACTTATCTTCTGCATTCTCAGTTTGTGCAATGTCTGCCACATAGCCAGACTGGTGTTCTACTTTTGGATGCTGGTGTTGTATGTCTTTTGGTTATTTGTTTAGGTGTTTGTTTTTATTTTTCCTGAAACCAATTTACTTTAAGGGGGATGAAGCTGTGGCAAAAAGAAAGAAGATTGCAGATGATTAGCACAAGTAGGCTGACTGGGCACCTGCTGCCAAGCTCTTGAAGACAGTCTGGCATTATAGACAGTGAATGCTGGTGTAGTAACAGCAAAGAATTCCTGCTTCACTATACAAAGGAAAAATGTTCATATGGAGTGCTCAAAGCAGCCTCTACCCAGCCTTGAGCTCCCACTTTTGGATGTATGTCTATCACACTTGAGGCTGGACTGTGGATAGAAAAACGATGCACAAAAAGTTCATCAGAAAGGGTTACTGTCATGCTGCTGCTGGTGCAGCAATTCACAACTTGGGGTCGCTGTCAGGACTGGTGCTTCAAGTGTGAATATTGCTGTTGGGGATGCTCTGTGAACTTTGCAAATCCACTAAATAGCTGCAGGGTAGACCTAGTCCTCTGGCTGCCACCACCACTAATGTAATAGAACAAGTTCTAGGTGAGGGTGGTAGCACAGTGTGTGCCTGAGTGTACTGCTAGTGGAAGAGGCAAGAGCTATCCTTAAGTATTTTTGAGATGACCTTAGACTTGCCAGGCTTTGATGGTTGCTCATAAGAATCTTTTCTTTGGCCTTTGTGTTATACCAGGAAAAACTGCTGCTCAATAACATGTCCTATCTCTTCTCTTGAGGGCTTAAATTCCTCTCTTCTTTAGCATTCCCTCCCCATTCCCTGCTTGCAGAAATACACATAGAAAAACAGGAAGGCACCTAAGGCTCTCTACTGGGTTAGGAACTGGCTGGAGGGCCGAGCCCAGAGAGTGGTGAATGGTGCCACATCCAGCTGGCAGCCAGTCACTAGTGGTGTCCCCCAGGGATCAGTGCTGGGCCCCATGCTCTTTAATATCTTCATTGATGATCTGGATAAGGGCATTGAGTCCATCATCAGTAAATTTGCAGATGACACCAAGTTGGGGGCAGGTGTTGATCTGTTAGAAGGTAGAAGGGCTCTGCAGAGGGACCTTGATGGGCTGGACACATGGGTGGAGTCCAACAGGATGGTATTTAACAAGTCCAAGTGCTGAGTGCTGCACTTTGTTCACAACAACCCCATGCAGTGCTACAGGCTGGGGTTGGAGTGGCTGGAGAGCAGCCAGGCAGAAAGGGACCTGGGGATATTGGTTGATAGTAGGCTGAACATGAGCCATCAGTGTGCCCAGGTGGCCAAGAGGGCAGATGGCATCCTGGCCGGCATCAGAAATAGTGTGGCCAGCAGGAGCAGGGAAGTCATTGTGCCCCTGTACTCAGCACTGGTTAGGCCACACCTTGAGTACTGTGTCCAGTTCTGGGCTGACCAATTTAAGAAGGTCATTGAGACTCTTGAACGTGTCCAGAGAAGGGCAACGAGGCTGGTGAGAGGTCTTGAGCACAAGCCCTTTGAGGAGAGGCTGAGGGAGCTGGGGTTGTTTAGCCTGGAGAAGAGGAGGCTCAGGGAAGACCTTATTGCTCTGTACAACTACCTGAAAGGAGATTGTAGCCAGGTGGGGGTTGGTCTCTTCTCCCAGGCAGTCAGCACCAGAGCAAGAAGACAGTCTCAAGCTGCACCAGGGGAAGTTTAGGCTGGAGGTGAGGAGAAAGTTCTTCACAGAATGAGTGATTGGCCATTGGAATGTGCTGCCCAGGGAGGTGATGGAGTCACTGTCCCTGGAGGTGTTGAAAAAAGGATTGGACGTGGCACTTGAAGCCATGGTTTAGGTAGTCATGAGGTGTTGGGTGATAGGTTGGACTTGACAGTCTCTGAGGTCTTTTCCAACCTTATTGTTTTCTGTGATACTAGCTTGCATAAAATCCTTCTCCATGCAGACAAGAGCTGTGCAGTAAGGGATATCCTGTTGTGCATATGTAGGAAGTGAGTGTGGTTGGATGATGAAGACAGTTTTCTTGTGCATCAACTATTTCAGATTCTGGCTTAAATTCCTCTACTTCTGTCCTCTATCCACCAAAGACTGTTACGATCCTTTATACTAGAGCAGCTAGTGACAGGAGAGTGTGGATGAGGGTCCACTGGAGCAAGGTGGAGCTAGAGGTGCTTTGTGGAGGTCCTGACCATGGTTTTTTTGTGTACATCCTATTCTGCTCCCTGACGGCTTTCCTGTGGTCGGAGGTGGGGCAGTGTAGCTTGGATAGCCTTTGCTAGTGAAGTTTTTGATGGTTATCTGGCAGAATAGTGCTAGCATGGCCACTGTTCCAGCGCAATGCATTCTCTGCTCTGAGTAAACTGGCTTTGTTCTTTTGAAGAGTGTATGCTAGGACTAATTCACATTCAAGTAGCCCAGACCACCATGTTAGCTTTGGTAGTGTTGTAGCTGGGGCTAGTGACCTGAAGACATGAGGTTCAAAACCTGCTGTTGTATTAATGATGGACCCTTTACAGTACAAGAACAAGAGGACACAGTCTCAAGCTGTGCCAGGGGAGGTTTAGGCTGGATGTTAGGAAGAAATTCTACACAGAGAGAGTGATTGCCCATTGGAATGGGCTGCCCAAGGAGGTGGTGGAGTCACCATCACTGGAGGTGTTCAGGAGGAGACTTGATGGGGTGCTTGGTTGCATGGTTTAGTTGATTAGGTGGTGTTGGATAATAGGTTGGACGCAATGATCTTGAGGGTCTCTTCCAACCTGGTTTATTCTATTCTATTCTACATCTGTTCTGATCTGTTATTCTTAAAATGAGGCAGTATCATTTAATGACTTTGTCTGTAAAACTTCATGCTGTGAAATACTGACACAGAATGCTGCAGTTGTATTTTGATGACAGTGGGACAGTAGCATTCTGGAGGATGAGAGATACATTGACATATACTGTTAAAATCATCCATGTCCTGAGCAAAGTTTGGCTTATGCTCTTTTGCCCCTTAGGAGGAAGTTGGTATTGCTTTTCTCTTGTGGATAAAGTTGTTGACAAATAGCAAAGGTCTTTAGTGAGGGCTTATGTGGTCTGTTAAAGGCTGGGTTTTGTATTTAATATTATTTATATATGAAGACTCAAAAAGAAGTAAATATGTAATTGATCAATTTGCCTTTATATAGAAAAAGTCTGTGCAGCTAATAGTTTCTCACTGGTGGTACATGTAAAGCATAGAATGCAGAAGTAAGGCTTCATAAGCATCCATATATTACCATTTTTTCCTGACTTTTTTTTTTTTTAAAGCTTAAACATCTAAATTATTTTTGCACTCTTATTTCTTAGATAATATTAAGAAATAATATTGGGCCAAAAAAAATTATTTGCATCCTTAAAACTTCTGTGGTTGGCACAGTTCTGCCTGATCAGTGGAACTTACTTGGACGTTGGTTTAAGCCAGCAGATTCAGTGCGATGAACTTTTTTATCCAATGGAGCTGAAATAACCTTTTTACAAGTAATTCACATGTGGGAGTGAGTCAGTTTCTTCTACACCTACTAGAAACAAATGGTTATAACTGAGTCAGAGCTGAAGAGACTTGTTAGCTTTTTTTAGCAAGTCGCTTTTACTTTATGGTTATATGTTAGTGGTTTAGATTTTTAGAAATGTTGATCTGTAGCTGAGATTAATTGGGAATGTTAAACTGTTACAGAGTCTTTCAAATTTATAAACCTGCATTTCATCCCTTGCTTGTGACTTGAAGCAAGTAATTCAAATGTATCTGAGCCATTAACAGAATATAGTGCCTAAGATTAGGAAAAAATTTTGTGGTTTCATCTCATTTATTACCTATGTCTGAAAAGATGGATAGAATGATGGACCACAGGCAATTCTTCTTACTGTATTTTTGTCTTTGATAATGTTTAAGTAGAGTTGAGATTAATTTTCTAAGCCTTTCATAAGGTACACTTGAGAATTCTAATATATACTTGATGTAGTTACCAAAGAGTTTCTATCATAATAAGTCCCACTGTGACACTAGTGTGTTGTTTGTTTTGTATTTGATTTTGTTTCTTTATAAGAAAATCTATTTAATTTTATAAAGCTTTTTCATGTCTAAGAATTTTTAAGTAAATTTGGTCTATGGTTCAACATAATTTGTTCATTTTAACTGTTTCCTGATATTCCACCCTATTTTTCTCATCAGCATATGTGGATTGCCAGAATGCAGGCTTTCATTTATAAAGATCTTTGTTCGCTCTAATGAATGTAGCTCTTTTCAAGAGGAAACTACACAGTCTTCTTAAGCCCTGATTTTGCATAGACCTCAGTAATCATGTCTGTAGATATACTTAGAGTGCATTCAGATTAAGTGTGTGCATCTATCGTTGACAGATGAGGCCTTAGGCATCCTGAAGTGCCTGAGATGTTAATTTCTGTCATTCATGTCATCAGGGTCTTAACACTGAAACATGTTATTACTTAACCATGGCCTGAATCTTTGAATGTGACTAGTACCTCTGGATGCCCAGCATGAGACCTTTATATGGAATCTGAGCTTTGAGAAATGATGGGGATGTCTTCCCAAGTGTTGAAGCACTGAAAATCTATGGAATTTATTAATCAAGTCTGCATTAATGAAGGCTGAAATACATGTATTAGTTTGCTTAAGTGCAGTGCCATTGAGGGCTGGATATGTGTATCTGCCTTTCCCAAAAAGGACGAGAAGAGAAAAGATCATAAGCAGCATCAGTTTCAGATATAACCCAAATTCCTCTCACCGTTTGTAATTTTCTCCAACACAAACATGGAAAATTGCTTTTTGAAGTCCTGCTTGGAATGTACTTGTGCAAGTTCAGTGAGATGTGCATGTTCAGGGTTTTAGAAAAGTCTATGCAAAATTCTTTCTGGGTTTTTAATAAACTTAAACTTGGGTTATAGTGTTATAAATTTCATCAAATCATTCAATGAAAGATGATGTAATAAGCAAAAAAAAACCCCAGTTTTTAACTGATTTAAGTAGGTATGTGGAAGTCAGCCTCAAAAGAATGTTGCAGCTATTTTGATAATACTGTACTTTTGGGATGTACTTTTTCTTTATAGATGGTGTAACTTTACCCAAAATACAGTAGCCAATTCAGAAGCATAGTGGGGTTCAGTATATAGTGATTTTCCTGCTAGTGGTGGTCCTTTAGCTTAAGAACTAAATTGTGTGCCTCAGATAGGTGAGACTTAGGGAGAAGCTTAGTCACTAGAAATTCTCCAAAGGTACATAAAAATGTGTCATGCTCTGAATGTAAACCCTGTAGTTCTAGAAAAAAGACAATACCCTCTTCCAGCAAAGAACTCGTTTTTAAATTGAAGAGCTAAGTGCTATGTGGGGTGGTGGAAAATCTCTGTCGTCCTTTGAGGAAGGACAGTGTTTCTAGTAAAAGCATGGTTATACTTCTGGGGCATCAGAAACATTTTTCCCACTCTTGAGAATTTCCTCTGTTGCTGGTTCTGACCCCGTCTTTCAGAGAGCCAAATGTACTTTGGGAGGTACTTTGGCTTCCATGCCTTTGGATTTCTTCTGTTGTTACAGCATGAGTTCTGTGGTCTTCATTTGCATGTCATTCCTCAAAAGTTGGCTTCTCCACGGGGCTTTTCAGTGTGCTACTGGCTTTATTGCTGTCTGTGTGACTTGGATTATCAGATGGGAAACTGGAGCATTCTGAGTGTCTTCTTTCTTACTGTAATTAAGGCAAAGTAGAAACAGCAGGAGGGTGACTTCAGGCATGGAGATCCTATTATCATTTTGAAATGTTCCCAAAGGTTTGCTTTTTTAAGATGCATGTTTTGTGTTTAAACTTAGCTTTTTTTCTGATAGCATTAGTGAGGTTGTCATAGTTTGTTCCTCCCCTCCCCCCCATTTCTGTGTATCACAGTGATGTGGCTGCGGTTTCCTTGTCTCTTGTTAATGCTGAGAAAGATTCCTAGTGTGTATGCTCTGGAGGCTTTGTTCTGTGGGCTGCTGAATAGTCTTGGATTGTGGATCTAAAGAAGAGGAGCAATTTTTTCCTCTGCCTAGGTATACCTGACTAAGAAATCTGTACTGAAAGTTTTAAATGAAGTAATTGACTTTGTTATCTAGTCTATGATCTTTTGCACTGCGTATGAGTGAAATTGGAGTGCAATATGTGTCCATGTTTTCTTTGTGTATTCTTTAAGGCGAGGAGGAGATCTCACTGTGCCCTTGATATCAGTGGTTCCCTTTAGGATGGTTTTGTTGCTCTGCAACCCTTTCAAGTTACTCACCTGAAAAAAGGAAACTACATTTTTGTGATTCAAAAGCTCACTCTCTTATGGGAGACTAGGAAAAGAAAATGTTTAGATGCACAGAGGGCTGAAAGTGATTTAGAGATCCTAATGGAATAACTAGTAGCTTGTAAGCACTAGATGATGTGTTATGAATGCAGAATGAAGGGTGGAGTCTGCCATATTTAATCTTTCTGCCTTTTGTGGGTAAGGAGGTATTTTTCCTAAACTCTGAGAAGTTGCCAGATGAGTTAGCCTGTTGTGTAACCGGGGAGCATAAACATTTTCTTTCCAGACCAGCTTTAACTAGTTGTAGCAAAACACTTCAGTTGTGTGGCATGGTATCACTGCACAGAGGCATCAAGTTTGATTGTGTTATCTTATTCTGTTATGTAACTGAAGATTTCCATCACCAGTCAGTTCAGCCTTTGGTTTCCTGGACAGTTAATGTTTATGTTAGGAATAATGACAATATCAAAGAGCTGTTTTTAAATTGTGGTTCTGCTGGCCGGGTGCTCCAGATAACATAATATGGGACAACACTGAGTGGGAATACCTAACTGGAGGCTGCATCAGGCCCAGGCTGTCTTTATCTTACCCTTAGAAATATTTACTGATTATTAAGGCAACTGAACTGTGGTTATCACTGAGTGTATGTTATCATGGGCCAGCAGGATTTACTGGATTTGGTGTAGTGCTGTACCATCAGAGCTATACTGGTCAGTCTTGACCCAGGCAGGCAGGACCCACTGAGGTCTGCATCTATGACTAGACATCCGTAAGTCCTTGTGTATCCTGAAGCTGACTGTGTCCGATGTGAATTATAACGACAAAAGGAAGGGGGGAATTTTTCATTTAAAATAACAAATAAAAATTAGTGATGGAGAAGCTTTTACTGATCTTTGGAAAGGGATTTGTAGCAGTTCTCCTCAGTGTTGAAAATATGTGTGCATTTGAGTGGCTCACACCAGGAGCAGAATTGTCCAGGTTGATTAGAGCTACAGGTAAGGTAGTTACAACCTTTTGGTTCTTGTGGATAGTATTAAGCATTGTAAAGCTTTAGTGTAATTTTTCAGGTGCATTTTGAGGGTGGGGATAGCAGACATTCTATACTTCACCTTTTGCATACCAGAATTATATTTCCTTCACCCTGTAAAAACTCATAAAGTATAGCATGACAAGTGTGAGATCTCTCACTGTAGAGCTGTAAAAGTTGGGGAGTAACCAAACTGAAAGCAGCATTGCAGAAAGAGATTTGGGATCCTGATAAACAATTAGTTGAAAAAGTCAGTACTGCATCCTTGTAGAAATGAAGAGTACCTGGGTACTGGACTGCTTGAGCAAGAATGTAGCCAGCAGGCTGAGGGAAGTACTCTCCACAGCACTTGTGAGATAATTTGTGGAGTACTGAGTCCAGTTCTGGGCTTCTCAGTGCAGAAAAAACTGGGAGACGAAAGTGAAACCAGCAGAGAACCACTGATGTGACTGGAGGCCTAAAGAATGTGATGTGTGAGAAAAGTCTGAGACAACTGGGTTTGGTGAGTATGGAGAAGGGGAATATGATCCTGATTCTCAATTGCCAGATATGTGGTTAGGGAGAACACAGAGGCAGATTCTTCTCAGCTGCACTGCCAAGAAGGAGAGGTGATGGACATGGACTATGACAAGGAGGGTTCTGACTATGTGTAAGAGGAAAGAAAAGTATTCCTCCTGAGGGTGACCAGGCACTGGAAGAGGCACTCAGAGAGGTGGTGGTCTCTTCATTCTAAGAGACAACTGGACAAGTTGAACAACCTTACCAAACGTCGATGTTCTGAGTTCAGATATTCACCTTTGAGTAGAAGATCAAGCTCTGATGTCAAGAGATCCCTTCCAACCATAAAATTACTCTGTTTCACTATCACTTCTTTTCTTTCTCCTATTCCCATGTTAGCAAATTCATTTGACATCATGGCTGCTTTAATGATAAGCAGTTGTTCTTCATACTTCTCAGAAGGAAAATAAATATGTGAAATAGAATCCTATATAGTTGACACAACCGAATGTAAGTACTGACATATTTTAGGCTTGTAAATTATGGGAAAGTAAATTTTGTTCATGTTGTTCTGCTATGTATTTAACAAAAGCACTAGTTTCCTTGTTCCTGGAAGAGAGTTGATGGAATAAGTTTCAAGAGCTTTGAACCTATGTTTTAGGTCTAGTGCTTTTTACCAAGTGTAGTTTTCTTATGTCTAGTTGTTAGTCTTGATAGCAGTTGAAGTATTTTAAAGCTTTGTTCTGTGGAATTATCATAATTCCTTGGAGTTATCATAAGAGCCTGCAGTCCTTGCATGACTGTGAGTCTGAATCATCCTTTACAAACAGTACAGGTTTAGCTGTTCTGCTAGATAGGTTCTCATATCACAAAGGGATCTCTGTCTAGTAAGGTTCCTAATATCCTTATGTCTGACATTATGAGGAGTGTGACTATGCAGTTGCTAACAACAGTGTGAAACAAATCTTCCTCATAGTTGTAAAGATCTAAGAGATATTTGCTGGGTTTTGAGTTCCTCTGTAAAATGAGAGCTTGTATGACTTAAATGAAGTTTGATTTGCAACACGTTTTTAATGTTGTTTTTCTTTCTTGTTGTTAGTGCGTTTGGCAAACAAAAATGCATCACCAATTCAGTGTTTCAAGATCATATTGATATATATAAAAATAGCATGGGAAGTGCTATCAGTAATGAGGATAACAATGTACAAACAGGGCAAACCCCAAGAATCCTTTATTAGTAGAATATTGTAATTATTAGCAGGGTATCTTAAGTGAAACTTGCTTTTTTCATACAATGAATTTGTATCTTTGTTTTTTAGTACATTGCTTTCAGCAAATTCCTGGGGAAATAATAATTTTCATAATCCTCATGATTCCTCGATGCCTGTAAGAGGTACACATCCTTTCCAGAGAAATATACTGTCAACTATATCATGAAGGCATTCATTGACAGCACATAATGTAATGGTCCATTACCCTTCTGGGGCAAGGCTTGTGTGTGTGAGCAATTCATTATGTGTGTTAATTTTTCTGGAGACATGTTCAAAATAGCTATTTCAGATGCTGTGGCAGCGAGCCTTCAACTGTGTTTGTGATTGATGTATGGATGTTCACACTGTGTTCTAGTTGCAGCATATTGCTTCCCTGTTGGGAGGTACCTGCACACTGTGCATGTGCCTTGGGAGAAAAAGCAGATAGAGAAGCAATAACTTCTTTATGGACTGAGTCTTGCTGCTTTAACTACTGAGAAAATACAATCCCCTTCTTCTCATGTTCTTAATTTCATCTTTTGTTTAATTTTTCCCAGTTTTAGTTCTTACTTCCTATTTGTATTTGGAGAAGGCACTTTGCAGTAATGTCTTTAAAACAGCAGCGTGTGCTTGTGTAAGTGTTGCTGCAATGATCTTTTGCGTCAGTGGCTGGAATATGTCATTTGTGCACGTTGGTACTAATAGCCCTTCAATTATTTGCTTGATGGCTACAGAATAAATAATACAGGGAGTTTACTGGAAAATGTGTCCCACCTTCAAAGCTCTATGGGGAGATCTGAAATGGGTGACAGCTGGTGAATGATAATGGATTATCTTTCTGCAAGGGAGAAACATGGGCAAGACCTACTTCTTAGCTCAATCTCCTTGCCCTCATTGCTTCCTCCCCCTTCATGTTCCATATAACACTTAAGAACCTGTCCTCTGCACTTTCTGAGGGACTTAGGTGAAGACTGTTAGTTATCACTTTTGTCTTTTTCTAAAAAAAGTAAAATAATTGGCAAGGAAATAAATGTAGCAGTCCATAACAATTCATGGAAGAGGAAATCAACACTGTCTACTTGCTATCT
This sequence comes from Melanerpes formicivorus, assembly GCF_026170545.1. Classification (NCBI taxonomy): domain Eukaryota; kingdom Metazoa; phylum Chordata; class Aves; order Piciformes; family Picidae; genus Melanerpes; species Melanerpes formicivorus. The sequence goes on along the minus strand of NW_027142400.1, from coordinate 2,756,631 downwards.
TTTAACACTTGTCCAAAACTAGATCGTGGAGTCATAGTATTTGAATTAGTACTTGAAGTATTGGAATTAAAAAATAAGCGTGTACCTGTCTTAGAAAGGACTGGAAAAGCAACACTTAGGCCTAAATACTGATTAATATCTTGTAAACAGTAGGCAGACTAGGCATCTTTACTTGGCACTTCCAGAAGTGATAGGCTGTACTTTTAGGAAAACTTTAAGTTGAGGTTAGGTACTAAAATGTCTGTTGAATAAGATATTGAAGGAGAGAGGTAGAACTGATGATGCTCAAGGAAATATTTTCATATGTGACAATGGATTCTTAAATAGACTTTTACAGGTTTTGATGTATTGAAGTATGTTTGTGTAAGAAAGATGAGATTCCAAATAGATTTGGTCCTTCAAAAACATCTTTCTGAGAGTGTTTCTTCAGAAAAGGACAACTTAAATTTTGATGTCAGATAATACAATTGTAGAAAATTCTGACTTGTTTCCTTTCTTTAAAATACAACTGAACCATAGAATCAGTCAGGGTTGGAAGGGACCACAAGGATCATCTAGTTCCAACCCCCTTGCCATGGGCAGGGACACCCCACACTAGATCAGGCTGGCCAGAGCCTCATCCAGTCTGGTCTTAAACACCTCCAGGGACGGGGCCTCAACCTCCTCCCTGGACAGCCCATTCCAGGGCTTCACCACTCACAGTGGAGAACTTCCTTCTCATGTCCGGCCTGAATCTCTCCACCTCCAGCTTCATTCCATTCCCCCTAGTCCTATCACTACCTGATATCCTGAGAAGTCCCTCCCCAGCCTTCCTGTAGGCCCCCTTCAGATACTGGAAGGCTGCAATTAGGTCACCTAGGAGCCTTCTCTTCTCCAGACTGAATAGCCCCAACTCTTTCAGTCTGTTCTTGTAGGAGAGGTGCTCCAGCCCTCTGATCATCCTGACTGAACAGTCAGTCTGGGGTGACCTTTGGCCAGCAACTGCACAAACTACTCAACTTTTGTAAAATGTCTTTAAATGATTAGGTATATTTTTATTCCTATGTAAGAGTAACTACTGGTGCAGTCAGGGTGCTGTAATGGAAATGGTAATGAAGCAATACATGTTGCGCATGCAAATAATAAAGGGGAGTAGTTCAACCCATAGCAGTTCCTGATACATCTCTTTAAAGATTTTTTTTTTTTTTTTTTGTATCTAGATGGCTTGGGGTTTTTTAATGATGCTGCTACGAACTTAGTTTCAAAATTCAAACTACCTGGGAAACAAGAGTTAAGTTTCAAGAAATGATGATAAATTTGATGGCTGTTAGGGTATAAACATTAGAATGGTTGCCAGAAGAATGATGTTCAAGACTGGAACACGTCTACAGAACATCTGAACTGCAAAAATCCAAGTTTTTTAAGCACCTTCAGTGTGTTATCTCTCTCCTGGAGACAATTGTCACAGGCTTGTGTTGTGTACCTGCCCATAAGAGCCAGATTGAAGCTTGCATGTTACTTTAAAAGCCATGAAACTACTAAGAGATTAAAAACATTTTTGGGTAATACTCATGTCCTTGCTGGATTCGCAATGGCAACCCAAAGATGGAATATGTATTACTAAACAAGTCCTGAGCATCTTTTTCATGTAGGTAAAAAAACAAAACCAAAACAAAAAAAAACCCCTGATGTAAGCACTATAAATATTGACAATATTAAAAAGGTGAAAAAGGAAAGGAGAAATATTTAAAGATCACACCTCTTTGAGATGTTAAGAACTTCCAAACAAGTTTGTGGAACAAAAGGATTAAATTGCTTCAGCTCCAGATTACTAAGATCAAAAATGGAAGTAGCATATCTGAACTACTGTTGTCAAGGATGAACAGTTTGACAGCCTATAAAAGATTGAGATTTGGAACTGAATGGATTTTTAAAGTGAGGCAGTGCAAGTGGAAAATACATACAAAACAATCACTGAATGGGCAAAGTAGCCAAGGTTTACTTAGATGATGCTGGAGATAATTTAGTAAGGGAAAATACTGAATTCTGTGCAGAAAAAGGGGAGGGAATGGGGCATAGCTAAAACGGTAAGTAAGGATGTAGAAGAGCAACCATCTGGCTTTTCTCTGTGTACATGATTGTCTCAATGTCTATGTAGTTTGCAGTTACATTGCAACAGCTTGAAGTTTGAGCAGAAATTCCTTGTTCTCCTACCTGTGGTCTCTTCAGAGAACCTGTACTATGTGAAAAGATTTCTGGAAGGAACTAATGCATCTCCACTGGTTCCTGCTTTGGAAATGAAAAGTTGTAAAAGCATATCTGCATTGGTGGGGTTTTCCAGCTAGCATGCAGGTCTTACCTGGTCGTTGCATGGGACCATTCAAATGTTTGGTTGTTATTTTCAAGTATGAGTAAAGGAAAAGGTTGTAAGCCAGCAGAACAGAGCATGAGGTATAGATGAAGATGAGAGATTGCCAGCCTACTACAAGCTTGTTCTGAATGTCCTGATACTTGGTTTTCGGTTTTCAAATCAACAAACCTGCACAGAGGAAGCAAAAAGAATTCTCTGCTTAAATGTGGAAATAAATCTTAGGGCAAAAGTATCATGGATGTAGTGTTTATTAAGGAAAGATGACATGTGGATACTCTTCAAGTGAAAAGGTGTGTACAAAGTGGTGGAGTTGTATTTGAAAAAAATAAAAAGCAGAATGTTATATCAGATACTGCATCTGACAGAATAACTTGAGATGATCCTTATTTGATATATCTGCCTTGAAAAGCTGGGGACAGAGATGTAGAGGTGTGGTGTATGTAAATACCAATGTGATGGTATTTACAACTGTGAGTGTAATAATTGAAATGCATTTCATATTTCCACAGCAGTAACTTTGGTATCCAAGGACAACAAGCAGACTTTTATTTCCTGCTGATTTTAAGTACATGCAAGGAAGAAGGAGAAGCTAGAACCCAGGGAGCTTGGGCTGCTGCAGATCATGCTGAGATGGGCAGTGATGGAAGGAATATTCTGCTTTGGAATGGTATTGTGGAGGATATAAGCTTCCAGAGGTTTGGGAATGCCCTAAAGCATGTCCATTGTACAGTGGGTCATGTGAGCTTGGCAGTTTGTTGAGAGCTTGATGTCTAAAGTCATGATCCAGAAGCTGCATTTAAGAATTTCTGAAAGATAGTGCAACAAAGTTGTTAGGATAGCCTTTTATGAGGACTTAACTAGGTGATAGATGATGGTAGAGCAGTGGATGTGGCATATCCTGATTTCAGTAAGGCATTTGGCACTGTCTCCCACAGCATCCTTGCAGCTAAGCTGAGACAACGTGGTCTGGATGATCAGGCATTGAGGTGGATTGAGAACTGGTTGAAGGAAAGAAGTCAGAGAGTTGTGGTCAATGGGACAGAGCCTACTTTGAGGCCTGTAACTAGTGGAGTCCTTCAGGGGTCAGTACTGGGACCAGTACTATTCAATATATTCATCGATGATCTGGATGAGGGCACCAAGTGCACTGTCAGCAAGTTTGCTGATGACACCAAACTGGGTGGAGTGGCTGACACACCAGAGGGTTGTGCTGCCATTCAGCGGGACTTGGACAGCTGGAGAGCTGGGCAGGGAGAAATTTGATGAAGCTGAAGTTCAACAATGGCAAGTGTAGAGTCTTGGACCTGGGAAAGAGCAACCCCATGCACCAGTACAGCTTGGGGACTGACCTGCTGGAGAACAGTGAAGGGGAAAAGGATCTGTTGGTCCTAGGGGATGGAAGATTGACCATGAGCCAGCAATGTGCTCTTGTGGCCAAGAAGGCCAGTGGTAATCTGGGTTGTATTAGAAAGGGTGTGTTTAGTAGGTTGAGAGAGGTGGTTCTCCCTCTCTACTCTGCCCCGATGCGGCCACATCTGGAATACTGTGTCCAGTTCCGGGCCCCTCAGTTCAAGAAGGACTTCAGGGAACTGCTTGAGAGAGTCCAGCGCAGAGCCACAAAATGATTAAGGGAGTGGAACCTCTCCCTCATGAGGAGAGACTGAGGGAACTGGGTCTCTTTAGTTTGGAGAAGAGACTAAGGGGTGAGCTCATTAATGTTTGTAAATATGTAATGGGTGAGTGCCAAGAGGATGGAGCCAATCCCCAATGACAGGACAAGGGGCAGTGGGTGGAAGTTGAGGCATAGGAAGTTCCATGGAAACAGGAGGAAGAATTATTTCTCTGTGAGGGTGACAGAACAAGGAAACAGGCTGCCCAGGCAGGTTGTGGAGTCTCCCTCTCTGGAGATATTAAAGACCTGCCTGGATGAGTTCCTGTGTGACCTGGTATAGGTGATCCTGCTCTGGCAGGGGGCTTAGACTAGACAATCTCTTGATGTGCCTTCCAGACCCTGGCATTCTGTGACAAAAGATGGGATAAAAGTACTGGAGGGGGAAAATCAAAATCAATAAGTGTGTTCTCTGATATACAACACATTGAGTTGAGGAGAAAGACATTCAGTGTACTGTACATAAATTAGCAAAAAAGTTGATGTAATGCAGAAAGGATGACATCATGCAGAATGAAGGGAAGAGAAGGAGAGAGAACTCCATCCTGACTGTGCTAGAGAGAGCTGAATTTAAAATGCTTTGGAAATTTGGAAATGCATCTAGGAAAAGGCATGGTGTTCTGGTTGTAGACTCTCGTTCCATAGGCTTTGTGTATACATGTGATACTAAAGTCCTTTAGATGTGCTATGAGGCAGTTGGGTTTTAAAAATTTACACTAAACTGTTCCAGGATTTGACTGCCCTAAGGACAACTCCTGGATTTAAAGGATGGTTTAAAATTTTGAATGTGTGTAAACTGTCACGTGTCTAATATTCTGAATAATGATTTAACCAGTATACACTGTTCAGTGTATATTAAAGCCCTCCTGTTTCCAAGCAAGCAGTAGATGGATTTTGGTGTTTATTTAAGGTATTATGATGTGGCCAATTTGAAACTTCATAATGATTAGTTGATACTATTTAGCAAACTGATAACTGAGGCAATATTCTAAACCAGAATTCTTCAGGCCTCTTGGTTTAGTTCTCACCTATGATAATTTTTGGCCTTTTCTTTGCACCCTGAGGACTTTAAAAATAATAATAATAATAATCTGTACTAATACTGATCCATGTATCACACGCTTTGACATCTACATCTAAGGGCAGTTTTAAGGATATCCTCATAAATTTCCAGAAGATTTCCACCCCCTCAACACCACTCTGCTTCCCCCCCTCCCAAAAAAAAAAAAAATTAAATTGAAAAAGGAAAGTCTAGCCTTTTTTTTCTTCTAACTGTAGTGTATGGAAGCTCAGGGGATAGACAAAGACAAATTTTGACACGTGCTTGAGTTGGTGTCAGACATTAAGGAAAAGTTGCTTGGTGGAATGAGAAGCATGTTCCTTATCTGAGTAAAGTTTTTGTCATATTTTGAAAGGCCAAGAGAATAATTTCTCTGCCTTTCTACTCTCTTTACGTCCTTTATGAGCAAGTAAGTAGCAGGAAGCATTCTGTGCTCTGTGTTTGCCTTCTGAATACTCCCCAAACCCAGGGATTTTTCTGTTACAGAATGGCTGGCCATGCTCCTGATACCCAGCTTGCCCTTGTTATGTTTGTAGCGACTTTTAGTACTTTGACTCAGTGCTGCTGTAAAAGTTCTGCTATGTTCTTCTTTACCACTCCCAATCAGGGGCATGAGAAGAAGCAGAGCAAGGCAGAATGGCTTTGGCTTTAGAGTTCCTGTCTAGAGAGGGAGCTGATGAAGTGAAAGTATTTATAATAATAAAAAAAGCCATTCTGAGCTTTCCACTATAGCATGGGACTTGTTCGTATTCACTGTAGATTTAAAAACAATCCCCTCCTTCTCTGCTTCTGAGTAACTTCTGAGCTACTCCAAATAGTCTGGTGCCTAGTTACATTAATTGCTTGTCACATGTCTTTGTGGCCTTTTCCTGCGGCAAAAATCTGACTTTCATTGACCTTTTAATTAGATCTGGAGCTCCAGGGAAGTTCTGAAACAGGGTGAGTAATGTCTGAAAAAATGTCCTCCTGCCTGCTGCCATTTAAAAGGAAGTGAAGAGAAAGATGTGCCACACGTGTGTTTAAAGTAGCTGTTGCTGTCTCAACTCTTGAAATTATAAAACAGCTCAGGTATTTATATGCATAGTGTTGCAGCCTTGAGCCATCCAAAAAACCTCCAAAAAATTAAAAAATCAAGTGCAGTTCAGCACTGTAAGCTGATCTAATGCCCCTTCCTGTAAGTCTTGTATTTCTTAGTTAATGGTTTTGATTTGGCTAAGAAATAAAATATTAGCAAAAAGGTAATGGTCATTTGACTCTGTTCCTCCCTTACCCTACTTTCCATGCAGCTGCCTGGGTGTTAGCACCAAGGAAGTTCACCTCTGCAGCAGTTAGACTGCTGAAAAGGCCCTTTGCATCGGCAGTTCATCTCACTTTAATCTGGGCTATTTAAGATGATGGTCTCTGAGAAAGAGCTGTGGTCCTTTACCCCTGCAGTGGTATAGCAGCATCTCCTGACCCTTCAATAATGATGATTCAATTTGTTAAACTACAGGATGGTAGTTGCATTATTTGTTGTAGGCTGGCTTTCTGCTGGTTTAGTGAACAGAATCATGTCGGTGTGGTGAGACCAGATGAATTGGTTACAGTTCCTACAAGGAATAGAGCAGAGTCCTGAAACTGCCTCTCTAGTCCCAGTGATCTACTTCAGTTGTGTCACTGAGCTACTTTGTTTCACTCTAAAACTATAAGGTGAGAAAAGGGATACCTCATAAGGTGAATTTTTTTCCTGTCATTGTAAGTGCGTTTGTGTTAGGGTGCTTTGTTAGGAAGTGCTTATTATTAGAAACCTCTAACCCTTACAATAAAGGGGGTAGCATATGGGGTAAATACAGCACCAATATGAGGTGTGAATGGTCAATTGTTCTGTGACATAATGTATGTAACTTGGGAGAACCTCTTGCATGTATCTGGAGAAAACAAGGTATGTGTTTACTGTAAATAATTGATGAAACCATTATGCTGCTTGTTTTGCTAAGTTTTGCAGTCAGAAAATTAAAACTTTGCTCATACACTGATTATGTGAGTAGTGGCTTCTTAATTAACCAAAGTGTATATAAGCTTATGTCAGCACTGTAGCCATCAGGTTGGAATTGGTTTATTTCTTAATAACAAGAGATGCTGTGTCTGAAATTTAGATTCATTCATATGTTGCTATTGAAATTTGGGCAAATTCAAATTTGAGATTTTCTTTAGTTTGAAGCTATCTGAAAAATAAGTACATATATCAAAAGAGCATATATGCAGTCATAATTCTCCAGCTGATCTACAAAAGAGATACTAACTCTGCTTTTTAGATTATTCATCATGCAGCCAAATAAGTGGATTTTAGCAATATTTACAATTATGTTATGCATGAAAGAAATCATTGAAATGTTGATGTTTGGAACTAATGATTCATGCAGAAGCCTGAAACAACTTTTACATTACTGATAGCTTCAATGTGATTGCCATTTGCTGTGGTTTAAATGGCCTCTCCAATGCTTGCAAAATGTGGTCTTGGAGTACAGAAAAGTTTGGGTACAAATAAGTTCATATGAAACAGAGATTATATTCTGTGGTGTTTGGTGCTATCCATTCCATGCAGTGCTTTGGCATGTATCTTGAAAGATCCTGTCCTAATGTGCTGTAGATTGGCTATAAACAGACTCTTATATAGCATTTCCATGCTTACTGCAGCCTGAGGCAGGTACACATCAATTCCAAAAAGGCCGTTTTGCCCTTCTTCAGCCTTGTCCTGCTGCATGCTTCCAAGGTCACAGCTGCATGTGAGTCACATTGGGTGAGTGGTGCAGTGTGAGTGGATGGGTTAGACAAGTTAGCTTTTGCCTGGAAGTGTTTACTGGTTTGATACACCATGTGAATGTTAATGATGTCTCAGACAATAGAGTGGTGGATCATTGTGGGAAGGAACACGGAGGAACTCTTTCAGCAACAGAATGGATTTTCTCAATTAAAGTGCTCCTGTAGCTCCCCATTCAGTTGTCTCAGATGTCTGGGATGTCAGACAGTCCCAAGGAAAATCTGTATTTCAAAGAGCCTGTATCTTTTGGGCTGGGTATCATCACCTTAAAGAAAATAAAAGGATTGAAGATGAAGCATAAGAAGGCATTGGATATCAACAGTTATTCCAGGACATAAAAGGCTTCTGTATCATCGAATAGTAATATTTTCTTTGCTTTCCCCCACTTTCCCATAAGGCTTAAGAGAAAGTACTACCTTTGGAAATCTTACAAAATTCAGAAGTAAGATCTGGTATTTCAGTCGCCTCAGAAAGTGACAATTTGCAGACAACATTGGGCTCCTGCTCAGTAGATTAATCAGTGAAGTCTTCAAGGCTGAAAAGGCTGATAGACCACCATGGAATCCATGGCTGGTGTTTAGTTTGCTAAAAGAACTGGGGACTCTGGGGAAGGCTAAGAGACATGGCAGCTTTCCATCTCACAAAGAAATGTGACAGGTTGGAAAGAGGTGTGAAAAACTGGACTACAAACTGCAGTCAGAAACATATTTTATCTAGGAGCTTTCTTAATTATCTTGTGAGAATTGGCTGAACCTTAAGCCTGCTGAGTGTTTGGTGGTTGGTGGGTTTTTTTTAATACCCTGCTAAGTAGTCATAAAGTGCAGATTTTCTAGTTCAGAATGTGTCATTATGCTTTTAAAAAAAGTCTGTCCCAATAGCTGTGTCCTAAAATGTTACTTATTAAGAGGCTGCACCAAGCTTGGTTGGTTTGTAAGTCAATTCTGGATTCCCAAGCTAAATGCTGTTCCTAGACAAGGGTTTTTTTCAGTCTTAGTACTAACAGTTCCATCTTCAAAGGTCAACTTCAGTATTTTAAAAAAAAACAAAACTCTCTCTGAGTTGGTTCTAGAGACCAAGTTGTACTTTCCCAAACTGTGGATCATTCCATGACAGTAATGCAACATGAAAATGAGAAATTGAGCAGTGAGCGTTGTCTGTTAGGTGTTGGGCATGAGCTTCCTCTCCTTTGTACTTGCATCCGTCATAGCATTAGCACCTGCCATTACTTGGCTGACGTGGTTTTTATTTCACCAGACCATCATTTTTCTGTGGTCAGCTGCTGGTTTTATGTATAAATTAGTTGCTTCTTGAATAGGTAAGCCAACACTTACTTCCTCTCACTCTAGAACTTTCGCTGCCTAGTTCTTAAAGAGAATTATAGTGGGTTTGACTGGAGTTAAATTGACAACACATTTGATCATTTGGGCTACTCAACCATCTGCACGTTCTTGAGTATTCTCTTTGGTGTCCTTTCATTGTAAGCATGAAAACCAATGAATGGGCAAGTCAGGCAGATAGCCAGCTATTAACTGTTTGTGGTAACTTTCATCAATGAGCTGGGAAATAGTAGTATATTGCTATGTGGTTCTTTCTTTTGGGGCTTGCCACACAGAGTAATGAAAACAGATGGCATTTCAAGGTAAATGCCTTGTTCTTCTCCTGGCAAATTTATCAGTGCTAATAGGACCAACACCAGAACATTATTCTTCAAAACATTTCCCAACACCATTACCCTTTAGCATGGTGACAGATTTTTCATGATGTTCTCACAAACTAGTATACAAATTCCAAATGTTAGGATTAGTTCTGTAACTGTTAAAGCTGCTGGTGGAACACAGTGCAGAAGCTATGAGCGCAGGGTCTTCTTTAATGCCTAAAAGTAATGGTGGTTTTGTCCTTTCAAACCTTTGAGGATTTTGCATGTAATTACTTAGCCCAGATCTCATCAGAACTCATAGTTCTGTTGAATACCAGTAAGGTATCTGATCGAAAGTGGCCAGGCACTCTGTTTTACATTTTTAAAGCCTTTCACAAAATGAAGCCAAATCCATAATCATGACTGCAAATGGATATGCTTGTGTGCTATTCTTTTTTCAGAAAAGTTGGATTTTTTAAAAACATTTCTATACCAGAGTCAGTATCACAATAAAAGATTTAATAATAGTTGGCACTTACTGACTTGAAAAAATGCTGGCAGTTGGCCTCAAGGAAATTCAGACTTTCTTGGTGCTGTGTTAGTGTATGTCTCTACCAGTATTTCACTTCTGATAAATACTTTTAGAAGAGAACATCTTTAAACTAGGAAGTGCTGGTTAGCCAGGCACTATGGAACTAGATGGCCTTCCTTGAGGGGAATAAAAAAGACTCTGAAAGTATACAAAGCAGTGTACCCTGTCAAGAGGCTGTTCTCCAAGGGTCTAAGCACTTTGGCAAGAGGTAACCAGGTTATGCTTCTCAGATTTTTATATTTTTTTAATCCATTGGGGCTTACATCATTGTAATGATAACCAAAGTCTTGCATCACTGAATTTTTTGTCTAATGCATGTTGATGAATGATGAAGAATTAGATCATTGAGCAAGAAGCAGAGTAAGTGAAGTGTGTGAATGGGTGTTACAAAAACAGGAGAGAGGGCCTGGCAGAAGTCAAAGGCGCATCAGAAAATGTGTCAGAGAACAGTGTGTCGGCTTCTGCTTGTAAGCATCAGCACTTTGGTAGTGCAGCTTCCGGTAGAATGGAGAATTGCCTCCTTGACTATGCTCTGCCCTTCCCTCCATATTACCTTCCTTTTTTGGCTGTATGCTTCTTTTCTTCTCTGTTTTGTGTTGATATTTCTCTGCTGACCCTTTGTGACTAGGGACAGCAATGTGTGTCTTCTTTGGAACTTAGTGTGTGCTGGTTGCCCAGCTAAGCAGGTGGTTGCTGTATTCCTGCTGCAGCCTTTCCCTTAGTGGAGGTGATACTGCAGGTGTGTTTTCTCTTTACTGACAGGGTTTACTTTTCTAGAAGTTGTAGCAGCTTGGTGTCTTTGGACAACTGCAGTGAAATTTGTAAGGGGGATATTGAAGGTCTTTACTGGGATCAAAAGGTACTAAATGGGAGGAATGGATGCAGGTTGCCAAACTGTCTGATCACTCATACCTTATTTCCTTAGGAAACCAGACTGAAAAAAAAAAAGTATTCACAGGGTGGGGAGAAAGAGGAAATGGGGCCAGCACAGGAAAAGGATCTATAATTGGAAAAATTAAGACCAGAGTCAGCAAAGGATGGAAGCATTAACCAAACTACATTTCTAAAATACAGGGAAAATTTCACAATTGGATAGCAAGAGGATTTTACTTCTTTAAAACTTGAATGTGGGTATTTATCACACTTGCAAGCAGGTTGGGGCTACCTGGGTGTGGGTATCTCCCAAGACATGTATACAAGCACTAACTTGTTAAACCTGTCAGCCTACTGTTTCAGTAGCAATATCACAGGAATGCTGCTTCTTTGAAAAGGGTGCACAAAGGACAAACAAGTTACTTCATTTCTAGAATGTAAGTTAAGAGGGATAGTTGAGGGAAATGGTAAAAATTGGTGCTCTTTCATGTTCTTCCCCCAAAAGAAAAGATATTAAATAAAATATTGGATCTGCCGTGTGGCTCCACAGACAATTACCTGCGTCATTTTCTTGTTTCCCTGACATTTAATATTTTGCAATTCACATACTTTCCTACCACAATATTTTGTAATGGGGTTGAGTAGATAAAGGGAGCATGGTGACAGATGAATTTCTGTATGACCATGCAGAGGTATGTTGGACATACCTTTTGGGGTATATTTACCTTAAGGTTATTATTGTGCTAGGTAGTGAATTAAACTACAGATCACTTACAAGAGCATTTCCAAACTGATCACATGCAGGGCAGTCTAGTCTGTCAATAGCTTGTCCAGAGAGGCCATGGAGTCTACATCCTTGTAAGTTTTTGAATCTTGCCAAGGAAAAACTCTAGAGTAACCGGATCTGAAATTAATATTGACTGTGATTGGTTGGACTGGAGACCTCCTGAGGTCCCATTCAGCCTGAATTGTTGAAAGAGACCTGCAAGTCTGTGTATTATTTGCTTGCAGTTGCCACATTTATTTAAAACTTGAAGCTGCTAATGACACAAAACATCAGATGTTCTTGAACATTTGGCAGGTTTGACTCAGTGATTTTTGTGACTCTGAATTTCTGGATGCTTGCACTGCCTAACAAAATACACAGGAGTCCTCAAATTAGAGCTATTGAGTAACTCCACCTGTGAAGCAGTAGTTACTATAAACCTGGTGGGTGGTCTTTTGTCCACTGTAATGTAAAGGTGCTAACTTTCCCAGCTTCAGCATAGTAAATTATTGATTTTGAATGACTCAGAATCTGAATCCACAAAATTTCATATCTCATCACTTCTCATTTTAAACCACGTTCTAGCTTGGGAAATGTTGCCCTATTATTTTCTGAGAGTGATGTTGACAATACTACCATCCTTCCCTGAACTGCTTTCGGAAATGAGAGGAAATTTGACACATGCTTCTGACCTTGACAGAGGCTGGCGTACACCCGTTCCTGGGGTAGCTGTGCAGAGTGCCCAATCTGCAGTGTCAGATCATCTCCACTGCATTTCCCGCAGCTTTTAGTTGTTCTGAAACAGTCTCCAAATACCTTTTATCAGGTGACATCATACAAATTGACTGCAATAGAGATGCACCAGCTCACAAACCTATTTATCTATGGCTGTGCACCAAGTTATATTTTCAAATTTGTTTTCTTTTTGTGCAAACAAAATATCCTAGTCCTATTTATCAGTAACAGAGGAGAATATGATCAGAACAGAAGTTGTTTGTAGGGGGAGAATTGTGTCTTTCATATATACACAGATTTTTGTTGAAGGAACAAATGCTGGCATTTCATTTCCCATTATGACTATTGATCAAAACAGTGGCTGTTACTGTTTTGTATTATATTCTTGAGAATGTACGTATCTGGGCTCCTTAAAATTAGCTTCTCGTTGTGTGTGGTGGTGGTTTGTTGTTGGGGTTTTTTTGCTTTGTTTTGGTTTGGGCTTTTTTGTGTGGGGGGCGTTATGGAAGGCACTCTTCTTTCAAACCAGTCTAAGTGCAATAATTCAAAATCAATTCTGAGAGAAAAGGTGGTGATGCATGCAAATATACTGCACATAGAACGCCTATTCCAAATTCTGATTACAGCCTCACAGTCATGAATAAACAAACTCATGCAATTACTCTCAGCTGATGTTACCCTGACAACAGTGTACATAACAAAATTCAGTAATCACTGCCAACAAAGCCCCCAGTACAGCTAATACTTCTGTTTGCCAGGATGAAATACTTTCATTAAGTATTAAATCAACTCCAAATCATAGATCCTGCTTTTAATATTAGGATCAAAACTAATCAGTAAAGTGTAATTATTCATTCCAATATATATAAAAGAAGTTTGCTTTGAGTTGCCTGTTTATAAAACAGTGATATGTAAAAGGAGAAGCTGGAGCTTTTTATGAGTTATATACTGGTCCATGTATTACTTGTCATCTTTCTGAAAAGCACAATGAACACAGCTCTCTGATTCTTTTTGGCTGCTCACTTAATTTTGCCAGTTCTGTTCATGGTACTATCTCTACTAGAGGGTTGAGGAACAGCAGCCCTCTGGGAGGAAACAGTAAAGCAAATTGGAAACTTTTTTTTATTTAACTTGCTGAGAGGTGAAAAATTGTACAGTCCAGTACTTGAAAACAGCAAGTTAAATCCTGGTGTAAACAGGGCTCTACTCCAAAATGGCAACAAATGAAATACCGGTTTAGATGAATTGCTGGCTTGTTGCTAACTCTGAGCTCTTACCTGCTGTGTAACCTGTGTTTTAATCTCTGTGATGACAAGATTCTATGGATTCTATGGGGTTTATTTTTGAATTTTATTTACTTTTAAGGAATCTCAGTCAAGAGTTGAATGTTTGCTTTTCAGGGGAAGTTCTATCCAATTAAAGAAAATTTTGTACATTTAAGTATTCATGTGTGGTGCTTAGCTTACCAGGAGACAGACCACTGAAATTGCAGTGTGAAAATCTGCTAACTACTAAAAGCTGACATTAGTAAAGTGCACAAATAGTTTGTGAAAATAGTAACTTCTTTTTATGAGGGAATAATTTTTTCATTTGCGTGTATTAAACTAATTCACTTTAATATGTAGTAATTCAGCTGACCAACTGAGATGGAAAAGGCTGGGCCAGCCTAGGACTCCCACAGGTTTTTTTTAAATTGAAATAGTAGTAAAAAGAGTAAGGTCTGCTAATCAGAGTAATAGAATGGAAGGGACCTCCAGAGATCTTCGAGTCCCCCCCCGCTGCAAAGCAAGACCACTTAGGGCAGGCACAAACACTGTGTCCATGTGGGTTTTGATGATCTCCAGAGAAGATCTAGGGCAACCTCTCTGGGCTGCTCTGTCACCCTCACATTTAAAAAGTTCTTTCTCATGTTGAGATGGAATTTCCTGTGATTGAATTTACATCCATTACCCCTCATCCTATCACTGGGAATCACTGAAGAGAGACTGGCTTCATCCTGCTAACAGTCACCCTTAAGATATTTATAGACATTGTTAAGGTCCCTCTCAGCCTTCTCTTCTCCAGACTAAACAGCCCCAGGTCTTGATCCATCTCAGCAGCCACTCTTCTAAGCCACACCTTCCATTTGGAAGGCTACAGTTCCTAGAAAGATAGCATTAATGCCCTTCTCTGCAAAGGCTGTTTCTTCAGTTTACTCAAATTTTGGTATGTGATCTGCTTCATATATAATATTTATTCTAAAATATAAAACTAATTGAATTCAGTTGTTTTAATACAGCAATGTATTTGTAAACTGAATCCTGATTTTGGTGAGCTGAAGTTTGGTACACTTCAAAGCAAGGAAAACTCCAGGTTGTGGCACCAGTTGACAAAATAAAATGAGAATTTTCTTCAGTGTACAAGACAACTTCAGCATATATAGATTTATGTCTTCTGGATTTGAAAGTTGCTTGTGATCAATTTGTAGCAGCAGTTTTTGTAATAAATATTTGTATCAATTGTCTTCGCATTCTGTTTACTGGGTAGAATTATTGCTAAAATTAGTTCTCCTAAAAACACAAAAAACTCCAAACCAAACAATCACAAACAAACAAAAAAATTGGATTAGTATCCCCCAGAAGTAAAATTTCTGGATTTCATTTCCTCTACCTGTGAAGCTGATGTTCTGCAAAATTAGTCTAACGACCTGCATTCTGTAGTAGCAATCCATAACTTGATAATGGAACTTTCACATTTATTTCTTACCTGTAGCTGCATTCTCTCAGTCTGTCCTGATTTGATTCAAAAGGAAGGAGGCAAGAGAACCTTGCAAAATATCACAGCCATCAGCAGTGGTATTTACTTTTGTATGTTTCTGAATGATTTGGTATGGGTCTGGAACTCGTTTGAGTTGGTATTGCTGGGAAAGTTTCTTAAACAATACCTGGGGGATTGAGATGATAGTCTAAATGGTCCTGTGGTGTGAGAGACCATGGTAGGCATTTCTGCCCAGCTGAAGGGGGAAATCTAGCAGAAAATTTAGTAGAGTCTTGTTCTGAAGTTTCATACTTCAGATAGACAAGAAACAGCCAGTGAAAAGGGTATTATTTGTGGAGGAAACCTCTTCAGTAGCACCTCTGAAGTACAAAGAATCAGTATGGATGTTCTTTGGTACAGCTATTTCTTAATTTTGTTAGCTATTACGTTAATTTTTCCTGAAGAGGTTTTCAGGCTTTCTTGCTTACACTTGATACTGAAGTGTGTAATCTGCAGTTCAGATGGCTGTATCTTCTCTGTGTTTGTAAGGATTGGTTTATTGGAAACACATTGTCAAGGCAGTGACCCCTCTTGTAGGAATTCTGTTTGGCTGATAACTCATTAGCTTAATCATAATTTGAGGTGAGGTAAGACGGAAGTCTGATCTGAATTACAAGTAGTAGTTATGTGATATTTTATTGAGTTGCAAATGGGAAAAACAAATGTGTTACAAAACATTGGTCTTTTTAGTCTAATAATATTTGTGATGAGGTGAGGATGAGCAGTCTCTTTTTGTGCTTAGTTAGAAGTGTAAGCTGCTGCATTGTAAACACAATACTTGCGCTTGTGCAGTTCAGCTTGCACCACTGATTTTCCTTATTGAGTTGGTGGTCTTATAACAAGCGTTGTACCCAAACAGTAATCCCCATCCTGTGATATGATTGAAATAAATAAAATACTCTGAATGGGAACTGGAGGGAATAAATTGATGGGATTTGCAGATATGGTGGAGTTTGTCAACAGATATTTTGGGAAATATTCTGAGGGTTCATCAGAACAAAGTTAGTGTAGGCTAGTTGCTAGACATCATCTAGGCTGCAGCCCTTTGGTACTTGTACTATTTGAGACCTAGTGAATGTTGCTTAATAGAAAAGCTAGTTCAAAGCAAAATCTTAAATTAGCTACAAATTTTGTAGAAAATGGCCTCATCGCTACTGAGAGCTATCTCTTGAGAGTGGGCTGTTAAAGCTAGAGCTGGTGCTGGCTGAAATAATAACAAGTAAAGCTGAACTCTGCTTAAGAAGAGAATTTTCCTAGTGACTGTATTAAAGTACTGATTTTTCTCTAGGGTTTGCCAATAATGAAACAACTCTTTCATGTGGTCCTCCACTGATTTGCAAAACCCTAAAGAAAGGAAGAGGAAAAATCATTCTGAAAGACTACTTAACTCTTTACTTTCTGCAGCAAAACAGAACCAGTCATAGAATTGACTATTTAAAAAGCCTGAGTGTTATTTAAATAGTGGAATATTTTTCCCTTTTAATAACAGTAGAAAAACTGCTATTGCACTGGGTATGCAACAAGTACTTTTGATCTCTGTTTTATGGATTACCATATTTCTCTACATAATTGACTTTTTCTTTTTTTTCTCAAACAGCAAGACCATTTACAAAATTGGTAAAGGAAATGCAACTCCATCGAGATGACTTTGAAATTATAAAAGTGATTGGAAGAGGTGCATTTGGTGAGGTAAGAGATTTTTACTCTCAGTTGTTGTAATTTCATCATCTGTGCATCCAATTTCTTGCTGCAGTCGACCTGTACTTGTCCTTAAGAGAAAAGATTCATACAGATGTGTTAAAATGCTTCCAAATGTGAGATGTAGCTAGGTGTACTCATGAGAGGTCCTTTGAGCAGGGTATTTAGAGTCCAGTTCTGTGACTTTTATGACAGAGTCATTCTGGTTTCGGTGTATCAAAACAAGTGTCTTTTCAGTGTGTGTATGAACAGGGTGGTCCCACCTAGCAGCTGCACAGCTGAGTTGGGGATCTCATCTCCCACTTGCCATATGTACTTTCCTGCGCTGCAATAATTTAATACAGAAATGAGCTGCTTCTATGGTAGGAACGTGGAGGCTGCCTCACCCATCTGCCTGCCTCTGTAGCAATCTGGTAATGCAGAAAGATGCATTTGGCTGCCTCAAAGGCTGTTCCCTGTCATCTTTGAAGATCAAAGGCTGCTGGGTCTGTTTTTTGGGCAGCAAGTTGAATCATGCTGGGATGATAGGAACTCCTTATGTTTTGAGGACTCACCAGTCCCAGGACCCTGGACTGAAGCCTTTACTACTTAATATGCTTGATGAGTCTCATCAGTCACAGAAGTCTGATAGGGCTTGCCATTGGCAAAAGCATTCATGAGCATGTCCCCTCCAGTACACACAGGATATCTGAGACTTTGGGAGAACCTCAAAGACAACCCTTTCAGCATTAAATGAGCGTAACTAAAGCTGTAGCTGTCAGCAAAAGAGTTTATTAACTGGAGAATTTCTAGAAGTAAAAAAAGACCAAACAAACAAATAATCCCCACCCCAACGTAAATTTCTTTTAGGAAGCTGCTTTTAAGTGAAATGTGGTGACAGCCATTAGTGGTTCACTTCAGCCCATTAGCAGTTGGTTGCAACTTTTGCTGGTGGCTATGCCTAGGCTTCTTTATCTTCATATCCGTTGTCTCCATGGAGAGCAGGACTGTGTGTTGTACAGTGTTTTCCTTTGTGTCCTGTGTGCCCTGAATATGCTAAGTATTTTTGTATAGGATTTGATTAAGGGACAGAGGTACCACAGTCAGACCAGAAACTAAGCTAGAAAAATGGCAGGACCCTACTCAACCTAGGTTCAGAAAGCAGTGAGGTTTCTATATGCATATGTACTTGATAATTTCATATCCATGTACTTTAAGCTACTGCAGAGACCGCTTTTGAGGGAAGCGGACACCTAAGACAGAAAGAACATCTCTTTGTACCATCATCTAATGATGTGGTGAGGTAACATAGTTCATGTGGAAGCACCAAGAGCATAACTGCTAATGAAACTTGACCATTTTAAGTAAAATGCCCAGATCAGTAGTCACATCTTGACCTGTGAGACAAAAGTACAATTTATACTGGATGTTGAAGTTCATGAGTTGCAACATTTGTGATAGAATAGGAAGTGTTTTCTTAGGGTAGTACAAATACTGCACGAAAATCAGTTGATTGTTTTGCTTGAGTGTTTGTTTTTGTCTGGCATGTATTATTTGAACATGGCTATTAGAGAGAAAAGTTACTGCAAAGAGTTCAGCAGGAAAAAGCAGAAATGGGAAGAAGGAAGGACTGAAAGCTACAAATTAAATTCCCCAAAGAGGTGTGAGCAGAGAGGTTTATGAGTAGATAGAAGGCCTAGAGACTTAAAACAGTAGTGTGTAACTGTCTACCTCTCTGTTAAAATTTAGATTCAAATCAGTAGTGTAATTTTGAAGAGAATGCCTCCACTTAGTGCAGAATGATTCTGTGATGCATGATCTGGATTTCTTTCTGGAGAAAACTAAACCAGAACCTCTGTTCCAGGTGTGCACCAAATGTGCTTCTGGCCTCAACCATTAAATGAGAATGAATCACTGTGTTTGACTCTCCTAACAGCTTCAAAGCATGTTTGGTTTTGGAGACCAGGCTAGATGGAGTATGAAGCAAAATTCCTGAACTGCTCACAGTGTAGATGGGAAAGCTCAGCACAGGCTACATTCATCTCTTGTTCTGGTCTTGGTGTGCCAAATTACTTGCTATAATGGCTGTGATCACTGATATCTAAAGAATTTTAGACTGATGTTTTGGTAGTGTGTCTTTTGGAGGGACTAGAAGTGGTTTCTAGGTCTATTCAAAGCTATGCTTGTGAATGCTGTAGCTGTCAAAAATGGTTTCAGGTCTGGGGAACCCTTTATAGTGACTTGCAAATGTACTCAGTGTTGGGAATGCCCACACATACTATAACTTCAGGGAAGGGCTGTTTTCCATAGTACTTGCTCTGCTCTTTTTCAAAGAAGGTGCTCGTCTCCACTTAAGGAATTGACCAGCTGGAAATCTCAGTACAACAGCAGGTGAAGTGTTTACATGAACTTGAAGAGTCTTAATTTTATATTTGTTAGGGGATTTAAATTGACCTTTCTTAGATTCACATCAAGAGTCTTAAGGTGTATAAAAGACACAAATTCTGGGTGGAAACTTGTATTAATGCTGTTTGGTGTGCCTAAACCAATGTCTTTCGTATCCTTTCATTTTGAAAAGCGTGGGACTTAACTAAAGCAATTAGTACATACTCTCCCTTCCCTCTCAGTGGAAAGGAAATTTCACAGAAGTGAAATGAGAAAGTGCCTTAATTTAATACTTCTGTTAGGCCTGTGAATGCTCAGAAGGTCAGTGGTGTAGTTATCACATTGTCTTGTTCGGCTTTTAATTTAAAAAGTTCTAGTTTATGGTTGTAGCAGCTTGAAACTTTAATCAGTTTAAATTATGCAGGAATAATTGATTCAAGGTTCACTATACTTTAATCCCATTTGCCAGAGAATATTTTGTACATTTTACTTATGAATTAATCTCTTGACCCTTATGTATACTGCACTGCTATAAATGCCAAATATTGCAGGCATTATAAAATAGTAATTCTGTAAAGGTTGACATTCCATAAGAAAATAAAAGCAACACTTCAGAAAACCAAATGAGGGAGCTGTAATTTTCCTATAGTGTACTCATATTCTTGTTTAAAAAGCAAGACAAAACAAAAAACCATAACACCACAAACACAACTGCCTGCTAGAGATAAATTCTAAAAATAAGTCTAATATGCTTGGTATAAAGCATAAAGAAATTGATCAGAAATAATTCGAGTCAGAAAATACTTACAGTAGCTTAGATGCTGAACAGCTAAACAAGCCAGACTTCAAAAAGAAAACTGCATTCCAGTCTTTTCAGTTTAGTTACTTTGGACTTTTTTGAGAATGCCAGAGGCTTTAGTCTTACCAGAGAACTTTTTTGCATAAATCAGTAGCTTTGAAGAAAGATAGCTCAAACAAAATGAAGTCATTATATTAGTTATTAGTCAGGAACAGTGGTCAGTGTAAGCCAAAGAAACATGCTCTTTGACCAGAGAGAGGATTGAGACCGCATGTAAACTTGTCTCTGTGAACACAACTGCGAAATCAGTATCTAATTTAAGGCAGATTGATATAATCACCAGTGCATATCTGTATTGGCATGTCAATTATTTTATCTTTCTTTCTTCTTTTCAAGCCAGAAGAACTCAGCCTGGTTCTTTACAATTTTTCCAGCGATATGACAATAAAAAGAACAAATTGGTAATCCAAAACCACCAGAGTGAAAGTTGTTACAGCACAGGAGATCTGAGAAAGCAAGAGAAAAAATGTTTCTTTAAGTTCTTACTGTTGTGCTATGACAGAAATAGCCTAGCTGGAAACCTAGAGTTTTCTTCTCCAGCCACCTGCCCAAACACAGAGTTATTTTCTCAGCCACTTTGCATGCAGGATAAACTGAATGTCTGAATATCCTTCACAGTCCCTGACTCCTGGCTTGGGAAAGTAATTTAATTTTTTCTGAAGTTTCATTGTTACGAAGAAAAGTTTGAGGTGTTCTTTGAGTGGATGACAGAATAGTATGTAATTCAAAATGCTAGCTGTAAGGAGGGTAAACTGCTGGTGACTCCTCCCCATCTTGTAGAGGGTATTCACTTAGGTGTATACACCAAACTGGCTGGAATAGTTCCATGAATGCCACAGTGATACTTTCAGTCTTCCTTCTTGTAGGTCATATAGGCATAGTTCATACGCAGCGGGGCAACCTTCATGAAAGATAAATCTAATCATAATTTAAAAGCCCCCTGAAATAAAAGCAGAATTCAAATGGTTTTCTGGTTTCTATTAATAAAACTTCTGTTTTTTATTAATAAAATTAATGTAGAAGTCTGGTTTTGTATACAGGAATGAGTATGTTCAATAGGGTGAAGTTTTTGCTAACTGGTGAAAAGAATCATTCTTTGGGGTAAGATGCAATGATATTTAAAGGATGGGACAAAATGTTATGATTAAAACTGGAAGAAGCTAGATTTAGTTTAGATGTTGGGAAGAAATTCTTCACCATGAGCGTGAACAGGCTGCCCAGAGAGGTTGTGGAGGCTCCAACTGTAGGAAGTATTCAAAGATGGTTGGATGGGGCCTTGAGCACCCTGATCCAGCAGGAGGTGTCCCTGCTCATGGCAGGGACTAGATGATCCTTAAGGTCTCTTTGAACCCAAACCATTCTATAATTTGATGATTCCATGACTGAGTACAGAATGGAAAACTCTCCTCCAGCTTTTAGACCTTTAAAAACATCTAAACAAAGAAAAAAATCTATGGCTTGAAGTTTGCAAGTGCCTGACTACTCCTTCTGTCCAGAAACACTGTGGACCACTTTTGAAACAAAACAATGTCCTGAGAGCCTGTGCTTGATAGGATTGTGCCTACCTGATAAAGCTAGTGCAGGCTTAAGAAATGCCTTCTGTATGCTTATTGTTTGCTTCTGCATGCCAAAGGAGGTGGGCATAGCAGTGCTACAGTATGATGGAGAGGGATAGCAGGAGGATCCTCTGCATAGGGACTGTCTGATTCTTAATACTTGCACTTGTTCCTTTGTAAGCTTCATCTGACCTCTTAGTGATGTAATTGTAAGTCTTCAAAATCACTTTTCCTCATTTTGTGAAAAGTACCATTTAGGCACACTGCTGTAGATTAGCACATTTTGATGAAGAGCTGTTGTTGAAGGAAGAACCATGTCAAGATGTGCCTTGTTTGAGAACTCAGATTGTATAACATGACTGACACCTCCTGGAAATTTGACAGCAGGTGACTGAAAAAAATGTTTTCCTTCCTTTGTTTGTTAACTAGGATTTCTTGAATGAGCAACACTTACTGTGCTTCCAGCGGAAGGGTGGAACTACTTGGTCTTGCTGAGCTCAAAAATAACCAAAACTCTTAATGTGCCCCACCTAAATATTACTCCTCTGAATGGATTAGAAATACATTTCCATATAAATGCTGTTGTTTGCAGACTTCATCTGTGTAGAATTTAGAACTGGTACAGTGCTTAGTCGAGGTCTTAGCTGCAATCAACACATGTAAAAATTGTTTCCATAAGAAAATAAATAATTACTGAGAGAACAGGACTGATCCCTCTGTTCAGTTCCTGATGAGAGATAGACTGGCTAAGGGTACAGTGAGACTCAAAAGTGAATATGCAAAATCTAAGCTCCCTGTGAACAGTTGTGCTTGGCAGTGAGGAGCTAAGTCGTTGGTTCTTTTTTCATCATGTAATCACAGCTGAAGGGTACTGAGTTTAACATTGTCATGTATTTCTAGAAATTACCCTGAGGCACAGGGTGCCTACATACTGGAACTAAGGCTGTCTTGCCTATTCAGAAGCTTTAGTGATTGGTGTTGGGTACCCAGTAGGGACTGTGCTTTCCTACAGTCCAGATTAACAAAATTCGTAAGTATTGCATACAGCGTACAATACTTTTCATTTGGCTATGCAAAGAGTCAAAGCATCCTCAGAAAACAATGCAGAACAAATATTTAATTGCCTCTGCTTTTCTACAGTATGGTCTTTGCACCCCCCCAAAAAAAAATAATAATCAAAGCAAACTGTTTTCTGCTGTGGAAATGGATAGAGAAAGAACCTTCTTTGTTTAGAAAAAGCTTCAAAAGAGCTGGTTGCTATCTTAGTCCTCCCCCCCGGTTCCTTGTCTGTTTGTGTGGCAGCACCAAGTTACTATGGTGACAGGCAGGTTGCAAGGAGCTGGAGAGATGCAGTTCATTGTAGTGCTCCTGTGAGACCAGCCATTTGTCTCTGCAATCCCCCTGATTGCTGGGGAAGGGCTTAGGTGTTGTTCAAGGCCTTTATTCTTCTTTTGCAGAACCTTTCTGGCTGGCACTCATAAGTGATTTCTTAATTGCGCTATATGAAGATCCGAGCCCTATGTTCAAAATTTATATTTATTTTTTTTTGCTTTGGGAATGTGCAGCACGGTGTATGAACTCCAGCAAAAGACACTTTGGTTGCTCATTTTAAATGTAAAATAGACATAAAAAACCTGATAGAGCAGTCCAGACCAGTTTTTCCTCAAAAGATGAAATATTAAAACTTAACTAATGATCAAAGACTTTTCATATCCAAGAGAGTATCAGGAGGATAAAGCAGTTCCTGCAGTGTTTTTCCAGTAACTAGTGTCCAAGGCATCAATAGCATGAGACAGAAGTAATAGAATTAACAGTGGCAAATACAAGCTTTAACTGACGGAAATGAGTGTGATATTCAATTATGATTCTGGTAGTAAGAGATCAGTTTACATCTGAAATGACATTTTGTCTCCTCTGTGGGTTGAAAGGCTTGTCTCAAATCTCTGCTCAAATGTCTAAAACCATTCCAGGTTGCTGCCAAAGGTTAAATTCATGATAATTTTACACTGTTTTAACCATGTCATTTTATCATCCATTAGTCTAAGCAGTGCTTTTATCATCCTTATTACTGATACTGTTCCTTGCAATTTTATTTATAGGTGGCAAAACCTTTTCTATTCACATGGTATATGAAAGACTCTAGTTCCTTGATCAGCTCAATAGTCTTTCACACCTGTTCCGGATAAAAGTATATTCCTCTGAGGTGTGGCTGTATGTACTTTCTGTTGAGCTTGTATTTATACATGGCAGTAATGTTTACCTATCCCTAGTGGTGTCTGCCTATGAATTCCAGAATCATGTTTACTTTTTTTGAAGCTACCTGCTGTTACGAGGTGGCTGTACAAGGATTATCACCTATGTGTCTGTGTTCCTCCTTTTTCAGCTGCAAACCTTCTTTTGTATTTGAGTTTCACCTTGTTCCTGAAAGTCCAGTCTTTGAGGATGTCACCTGAACGTTTAACATGGCATGAACATGAGCAGTGTCCTAGTTGACTTTGTTTTATCTTTGCTTTGAAATTAATATCAGTGTGGTTTCCAAGAAATTTTGTTAGATGTCTTAATTGCTCCTTGGAAATCCAGTCTTACACCATACTTACCACTTCCATAAAAGAAAATTTGTAACTTGATACTACTTACTAATGCTGATCATGTCATTCAGAGGGCAGAGTACAGTGGTGGGAAGCTCTGTCATGTTTGTAAAGGCTGATTTGGCTCAGATCTCTACTCTCTAGATGAGGAAAGGTAGAACTTGGTGTAGAATGGCTTTGCACACTGCAGCCCTATTGTCAGTATCAAGTGAGTTTTGAAGATAGAAATGCAGCAATTCTCTAAAACAGTTAAAGAAGCAAAATGCTAGTTCTTCCCAAAGGCCAAAAATATGTTATTTTAGCTAGGTTGGGTGGGGTTTTTTTTGTTTTGTCTTTTTTTTTTTTTTTTTTTTGCAGTACAAATGAAACTGAGCTTTGAGGCAAAACAGGATGGGAAGAAAATGGATGGCAGAAGTAATATAAATCTGATAGGGTGTTGTGGTGTGTATACAGCTGGTTCGCTCTTATGATTTAGCCACAGTTTTCATGCTGCTGCTTTTTTTTTTTTTTGCCTTTTTTTTTTTCCTTTTTGACATAAGTATGTCTTGAAGTTAGGCACCAGGATTCATTAGACTTTCTGAGGTCCTTGAGGAAGTGTACTTGGTCTTTATTACAGTGTCCCTGTTGTCATGAATCTTGAGCATGACTAGTCACAGTGACAGCAATCAAATCGCCTGGTGACAGCTTAGATGGATGCAGCTTGCCTGGAAGGGGGTTTGCAGCGGTGGGGGAAACCCTGCATCTGAAATTTTTCCTTATCAGTGTTTTAAGACTTGATAAAGCAGAATCACCTAAATCTCTACCAAATAACTTTCATGTAATTATTGTTCAAACTCTGATTCTCCATTACATCCTAGAATAATGAGATGCAACTTGGGTAAGCTGTAATTTTCTTAATTTGACACAGGTATCAAAAGTGGTTGTTCTGGGTCAAAGGTGTGTGTGGTTTAGTTAACCCACATCCCATCCCTTTACCCAGGTTCCCAACTTCCAAAGGCTCCCTAACCACAACTGTAACTCAAATGAGGTCAGTAAGTCAGAGACTTCTGCTATGTGCATTACTCAGGTACTAACCATGTACTTAGATCCTTTTTGAATCCTTAGGTGTCCACAGCAGCCTGTGATTGAGTTCCAAAACTGTTGTGTGACAATAATGCATCCTCAATCTTGCTACCTTTTCATTTTGATTCTTTTCAATTTCCATGTTATGAGAAAGAGTAAATAATTGTTCTGTCCATCTTCTCCATGGCACTCATCATTTTGTATGCCTATCATAGTTATCTCTTGCAGGCCTGGAGTAGGTTATTAAATCTTTTTCTTCAGAAGCTATTTCAGAAGCTGCTTCAGAAGCAGCTGCCTTAACTTGCACATTTTTATCCTTTCATTATCCTTAACAGTTTGGGAGTTTTTTAACGTCTGTTACAGTGTAAGTTGTAATAGCCTTGGAAATGAAGAATGAGCATAAAAATTGAATCTTGGATTTTTACAGTCTGCATAATATGAGCGAGTCAGTCAGTAGATTTTTTAACTTTGAAGACAGAGGCAATGCTTTTTGTTCTTAAAGTGCTTTAAAATGCTTTTAAAAAGCATTTACAGCAGTGTTTACATCTGTGTCCTTTGGAATACCTCTGAACACCAACCAAGTATTTTTACTTAGGGTAGCAGATGTGGTTGATTGGTATGTAGTATAGGAGCCACCATATTTAAAACCTGATGTCTTGCATGGTTAGCACAAGTGCTTTATGTTTCTGTTTGACCTCACAAAGCGGTCACTGTGGTGAATTGAATTTGAGGTATGCCAAAGAAAGAGGAATTAATACAAAAGTAATGAAAAACAACTATACCACAACACCTCAGAAGCAGCCAAAGTGTTACATGAGAAATGCATACTTAGAAATACTACCACCTGCTGAGGAAAGTAAAAGAAAGCTAACTCAGAAATGCTGAGGTGTTTTAAGGAGCAAAGAGTGTAGGGTTTTTTTTGTGATATTGCAGCAATATTCTTGCTTATAATAGTAGTCAGTTTAATTAAGGCATAATTTAGTTTGTGCTGCTCTGTTTCAATTCAGGCATCGATGAGGTTTGGGGTTTAAACTTCTGTTTTCTTAAAAAAATAAACCAACCACACCAAGATCTGATTATTAGAATGGGTTGAGGAGTTTGGTCTAATCAGGCCAAAATTCTTTTACTTTTGTTAGGTGTCTTTTCAGGTTTCTGCTGAGAGATAAAATTCTTTGTGAATTACCTATTTTGCTATATGGTTGCACAGATTTTTCTATGGGCACAAGAAGCTGTCTGACTGTTGCCCTTACAATTAGAGCAGGAGTGCGTTTACTGGTGCCATAACTTGATAACCACTTAATGTGAAAATATGAATCAACTTTACTTTTATTAGTTCTACTTTTTCTTCTATAGAAGGCAATTATCTTCCTCCAGAAGGTTTAAATTGGGCTTTTTTTAAGTAGTCCTTTCAGTTGGAAATAAATAGCACTAATATAGATAGCAACTGAGGATTTGCTAGATAGGTCCTTTCAATTTGGCTTCCTTTTTCTTCTTTCTTTTTCTAGGCCTGCTCTCATGTACTGCTTTGTCCTAATGTTTGCAGAGCTCCTCAGTTTTGCATGTCCTCCTCAATGCTGGGCTGGCATCATTCCTCAGTAGTTGATCATGCTTCAACCTTCTGCTATCCTGCAGTGCTCTCAAACAGTGATGGCCTTAGATAAAGTGCAGTAGATGCATGTCTGAGTTCTGATTTGTGCACTAGATTTGTACTTAAATGGCTGAGCAGTTCTAGTGTTGTGTAATGAAACTGGAATGCTGCTACTTCAGGGCTTGCAGAGCTACGCTTGCAAATTGCTTCTGCCCCAGAGCTTTTATTCATCTGTAGCAGGTAATTTCACTCAGTTCTGGTCTGTCCCTTCATTGGAGATGGGGATATTTCCTGAGTCATCATTCTGTATGGAACAGAGTTTAAAATGTATAACGGGTAATGTCAGCATCTTGCAAAGCTTTTAATGTGCAGGGTGACTTACAGTGTGCCTTCAGCTATGTTACAGTAATGATTCAATTAAGTGTATAGAGAGAGGGTATTACAATGGCTTCTAACTGCAGGGCTTCAATAAAGCTGGGAGGAAGACTAAACTGTTTAGGCCATTACTGAAGGTCAGTGTTGAACATTTTCAAGTGTGCCTTCCCCCAGAGCATGTGCAGTATCTGTGGGAGGTTTGTAGGCCACGAGGCACTATGATCTAATGCAGTTGTGGGTATTCTGCATCTCTTAGAGAAGCTTCTTTTTAGTGCTGTGTCTTTACCAGCCATGTTTAGGGTGATGGGTACCTATCAGTTCTTCTATTAAGATACATTTCCATTACATGAATCTGTGTGCAGGTGTGTGCTGGGTGTCTTCATCCATTATGTGACCTGGGGAGGGGTTCTTCACACACTGAGGGGTGGAAGGCTTAGGCATGTATCTGTAGTGTGAGGTGTCTGTCTAAATGCGACTATTCCATTCTTGTATCACTGGAGGAGCAGTTATCTCTCTGCCTCTCATCTGGAGCTTCTTTACTGGGAAGGTGCAGGGAATTATTTCCTTCATACTTCCTCAGGTCTTCTGACTTTGTGTAGTGTTGCTCCACTTGATGCGCTATTACAACCTTGGTTTATGGTCAGCAATAGTAGCTCCTGATTTGCTTATGGATAAGAGTTGAAGGGAATAGATAGTTGAGGAGATGAGAATAGCCGATGTAATTCTTGTGACTTTTCCCACTGCTATTCAAAGCCTTGTTGGAAGCAGTGAAAGGTGGTGGGTTTTATACTTCTGAAATAGAGGTGAGCTGAGGAGCAGAAATATTCCAGCACTCCATGTATAGTCTGAAAATGTTGCAGTCTTATTCATGATGCCTGCTTTTCTTTTACCAACTGGAAGATTTTTGTGGGAATTATGACTTTACTACAAGAATTAATTTTGGTCTTGGAGAATACAACTCTTGGTCAAAATTAAGTCTTTACATTCCTCAGCTTTGAAGTTTTTATATTCTGTTTTTTCTCCCACAGTACAGCGATGTGAGGGGTTACTGTTCATAATAGACCAGTCTAAGCAAGTCAGGATGCATAGTAAAATGCTTCAAGCAAAATGTTGAGCAAGTAAATCAATACTGGTTTTGCTTCTTTTTAAGTGTCTGCATACACTACACAAAAGCATGTTAATTTGCAAATACCTTTCAAGTTCCTGAAATGTGAAATATGAAAACAAATTAGTCAACTGTAGTGTATTTTTACTGACAGCAGCCTTTCTTGTTTGCTCAGGCTGCCATTTAAAGTGTTGCCTGATTGGCTGAAGGCATGGCTTACAAGCATCACTTGTTCTTGGCAAACAATGCAGCTTTACTACACATCTTCATATGAAAAGCTTCATGCTCCTCCTGTATCATCCCTGGTGCATTTGATCATGAACACCTGACCACACATGGTGTGCTGAGCATCAAGCATGTAGGAGGAATATAGAATTAGCTAGAATCAAGCTTCAGTTTCTCAGTGAGCTGGTCACTGGTGATTTCTTACTAACTTATTAATTTGTGAACGTTAAAGTGTTTGAAAATTGTTTCTCTGCTTTGGTCTGAATATGAAGCTGTTTAAATATTGTATTTCTCTGACCTTGTTTGTGTGTTGTTTTTTTTTTAGGTTGCAGTTGTTAAAATGAAGTGTACAGAACGCATTTATGCAATGAAAATTCTGAATAAATGGGAAATGCTTAAAAGAGCAGAGGTAAGTAGTGTGATTCCTTAAGGCAGAGAATTTTTTAAATGGCAGAGGGAAAATTACATTGAAGCTCTTCCAGATTAGGAATCATTTTGTGAATGCTGGAACTTCATCCTTTTTTCTTTTTTTCTTGATCTGTTTTAATACAATCAAGTCTGACAGTCCCTTCCAGGTATCTGCTGTTCTTAGCATTACTTTGTATTCATTTACCAGACAGATTGCCCTAGTTCTTACCCTGAATTTACTGGCCAGATTTTTGTTTACAATAAAGGCAAGTTAAAGACTACATGAAAGCTGACATTGGTGCTACTGTGACATTCACAGCTGTATAAAAAGAACAGTATGAAAAGGTCTTTTTTTCTCTTGCACTGAGAAAGTGTATATTTAAGAGCTTTGCATCCTACAGTCTGTAACAGGATTTGTATAACTGGTGAAACTACAACTAAATGTTTTTGAATCACAGATTGGATTGTAAAACAAAACATGTTAAGAAGGTAAATCTGTTTCTGAAGAGTATTTCTGGTGAAACAAGATGTACATTGTCACAACAAATTACATGAATGTGAATGGGCACTTCACAGATTAAGAAAGAATCTACTAAGAATGTGTCATGGGAAGTGGTGTACTCTAGGACACTTACTCCAGCACAGTAGAGGAAAACCTTATGGCTAATGTAACATAACATAAGTCAGCAGGTAAATGAACAATAGATTTGAAGGGGAAAAAACATTAAATGCATTAATAATTGCAGCAGTTCTGTTAAGGGGCAAAGGCTAGCTGCTTGCTTAGGAGTGATCCTGCTAGCCCTTCCCTGTCTCATTCTTCTGTCCCCTTCCTGAAATCTCCTCCCTCTAGCCTGTGTCCCTCCCTTCCTTTTAGTGAGTTTGTGCCAGCTCTTTTGCTGTGAATAAGTCTCCTTCCTCTAGTCAAGCC
Organism: Melanerpes formicivorus; assembly: GCF_026170545.1. Classification (NCBI taxonomy): domain Eukaryota; kingdom Metazoa; phylum Chordata; class Aves; order Piciformes; family Picidae; genus Melanerpes; species Melanerpes formicivorus. The sequence continues at coordinate 2,726,598 of NW_027142400.1, read as the reverse complement.
CCTCTTTGCCACCTTTGCCTGATTTAGTCACACTCTATCCATTGGCCCTTGCTTTTCTTTACAAGTGGCAGCAGCCACTGCCACTCAGCATTTCTTTGACCTGTGAGAAGAGTTCGCACTCTTGGCTGTGCTGCATCAGCAGTTCTGCAGTAAGCCTTCCCCTGGATGTGAGAAATTTGATGCCCTTTCTACACAGATTTTAGTTGGATTCATTGATCAGTGTAGAATTGTTTTAAACCCAAGTGCTGTATAGAGGGCTCCCAGAGTCTAATGGAAATACAGCTATGCTGGTTTACTTCAGTCATTTTTGAAGTGAATTAAATGATAACTTTTACATGTAGAGATGTCCTGAGAAGGCAGCTGTTTACAAATCATCTTCAACTTATGCAAATAACTCTTATCCTCTCAAGCAGGCAAGAGGTAGAAGAGGATTATCCACCAAGAAAGATGTATAATGAGCAAGAATTTTCCCAAGACACACTTAGGACAAGTAGCAGTCCCACCAAGTTCTCTGTCCACTGGTTTTCCCCTCTGCAAAAGCCAATAAAGGAACTGTCTGCTGTGCCCTTTGTCTTTTCTTCTTAGGTTTGCTCACTTGATTTGGCTTTTCTGGATAAGCAAGACTTTATAACCTACATATCAATGATGTTCATAAAGCATCAGGGGATTAAAATTTCTCAAATGCAATAAAACTTGTTAATTTTTTAAAAATAAAGCTTACAGGAATACAATAGCCCCTTGAGTGGGGAGTTCCATTGAAAAGCAGACTTCAGGTGTTTTATTATCCCAACTACATAAGTGGTCTGAGAAGCACATTGGTATACTGGGTTTTGTTTGGTTTGTATGACTTATTAAACATAGCAAAAAGTGTACTAGCTGAAAGAATAAACACCATATGGTCAGAAACCACTAAAATACAGGAAAGATTAGTAAACATCAACTGACAGCCATAAATGGCATGCAAGCAAAAATAGTCATGCCATTTTATGTTGATAAGGTGGATCATTTGTATTCCTTGTTCTGACAGCAAAATTCATAGTCATTGGTGTATTACTGCTGACAGTTCCAAATAAGCCCTGACTGGCTGATTAGGTAGCCTGTCATGCTTTTTCAAAGCATGTCTTAGGGCCTTTTAAGCTAGCATAAGCAGAGAAGCAGAATTTTATACATTGAATTCATGATGCAAAGTGTTCAGCAGCATTACTGGTTTTGAAGTATTCGTATCATTCCCTTGCTATTTGAGGTTGCAGAGTGAACTGGATCAAGGAACTGATGTCTTTGAAAGTAAACAAACTAGTTTTGTGTTGGCAGCCTCCTCACATTGTGATGCCAGATGAACTGAGAAGTGCTGTGCTCTGGTGCTGCGGACTGCAGATAGGATTACTTGGAGCTGCTGTCACTGCCAAACTTTCTGTAGAGTGATACTTTGGCCTTGCATTCATAAACCATTAAACCACTCTTAGTTAACGTTTAATTACAATTTATATCTCTTTGCACCAGTAATTACTAACTTTACAATATGGCCACGGTGTGGTGTTCTTCAGTAGAAATGTAAATTGAATTTTGCTTCCTTAAAGACAAAAATTGTTGAGATACCTTTATAAGATGCAATCAGTATGTGGTAAGGCTTGGGCTTCCCAGGCATATTTCTTCCATGGTGCATTTTCCAAGGCATCTTGACAAGCAGCGATGACCCAGAAAATTAATTATGATCTGGAATCCAAACACTGGGATCTGTAGCTACTGAATATGCTAATAATGACTCTCTGAATTGAGAGTAGTGAAACAGTCCCAAGTCTGCATCTTCATGCTTCTGATCCACTAAAAACATTAATATATTTTTATTAAGGAGTACTTACTTGAAGTTTATAAAATTGGTTTTACGTAAAGATGCTGAGAAAATCTGTTACATAGAGCTTGGTTCTCCGAAGTGTTGCAGTGTGCTGATTGAAGTAGAATAAAGATTACTGGAAACTTATTATACTGGACAAAGATAAGACAGCAATAGTAAAATTTGCTTATTGCCTACTCTCTGTTGACAGTGTCTGGAACTGTAATACAAGAAGAGTATGCATGAAACTCTTTTCACAAAGGTCTTTTTCAGAAGCACCAGACTTACTTTCCTGGAGCCATTATCTTTCTGCTACAGATTGCAGTGCCAAATTATCATTTTTCTGTCCTTTAAAAATACATTCCAGAACAAAGGTTCAGTGTTGACTCAGAGTGGTTTGCAGGCATTTTGGGGGTGGGAGGATGTGTTATGTGTTGGGTTGGTTTTTTTGTTTTGTTTTTTTCATTAAGGTTGCAGTCAGGATTAGAGTGAATGAATACCCAAATACAAGCCTGCAGAGGTTCCCTGGCTTGTCACTTGTGCAGACTGAAATCCAATCAATGGAGACCTCTGTTCAGGAATTTTAAATAATCCCACAAAACATCCATATATATTCATCCTGTGAAAACTACTTGTTGATGTTGACAATGGCTTTTTCCTCTCTCTTCTTTTAGACAGCTTGCTTCCGAGAGGAGAGAAATGTCTTGGTGAATGGAGACTGTCAATGGATTACTACATTGCACTATGCCTTTCAAGATGAGAACTATTTGGTAGGTTTGATCCATCAGCAACCTAAAAGCTTTAGCTTATGAAAGAACTGTGTTTATGATGCATTTAAGGATATTAGTGCATTAAATCCTTCCTCTCATGCCTCACAGTTGTTACAGCATTTTTGTTTTCTCCTTGAAAGAATTCAAAGGGACTGATCGTAACTTCAAGAAAGTGAGAAGGTTGTATGGCACTATAGTATATAGTCCCTTACATTAATTAGTCTCTCCATGCATGAAATACATCATGCTTGAGTTCATTGGTTTTTATAGCATTGCAATTAAAAAATTTGGGAGGTGTTAACTCTATAAAAAAATATTTTTACTTTAAAATTGCAGAATGTCTTTTGTAGCAAGATTTTATTTTAAAGTGGCAAAATTAATTTGAAATTTTATCCTACAAGTCTGATGAAACTGATATTTTAAAAGCCTTAGGAAGAAAACTAGCCCATTTCTTAAAATGGAATGAAATATCAGCAGATTGGCCATCTTAGTAGTTTGAGGTACCTTAAGAACCATTTAGAAAGTCATTACTCCTATTGCATTTTTTAATAATGAGTTACTAGAACTGTATCATGGAAGCTATATTTAACTTACAGAGGTCAGAAGAGTACTCATTAGGAGTAAAGTCAGTAAAGCCCTGACATACTACAATACATTGAACTATACAGCTTCTGTGTGGCTACTTGAGGCAGGGTTTGCAAACCTGCTTTCTCTGAAAACTGACATAGTTATAATATGAAAGTTTTCACCTTCTTAACACTATTTACCTAGAAGCACCACATGATTATAAATAAGAAAACCCACACTGATAAAAAGCTACCTATGAATTCAGGAACTAAGTATATGAATGATTAGAAAATACTCAAATATTTTTACAGAAATAAAACAAATTGTTTTGACTGTCATGTTAAACATATTTTCAGAACTGCAAGCGTGTCCTAAGCAAGTGAGTAGACAGGTCATAGAACCTCATTTACAGGCTGTTTCCATTGAACAGGTCCAGATTTTTAATCTCTCAAAATTTAATTATTGCTGGCACTGCCTCATGAAGGCAGCTCATGATTTTGATTCCCTCAGAACCAAATGGCCTTCAGACTTACATAAAAAGAACCTAAGACATCCTATAACTTATTTGGAAGGAGCTTGTGAGAGTGGCACTGCCTAAGGAAAAGCCATTAGCTGTTCAAGTCAGTAAGCAGTAGTAATGGCAGTACAGAGAGCGATACTGTGTTGCTAATACTGTTTTACTCAAATCCATTCCAAGCAAGCTATGGCAGTATAATACATTTCTTTTCTCCCCAGTTCCCAAAGGCAGAACTTAGATACACGTTGAAGTTTTACTTGACAGCATAATTTAGACATCTAGCATCTAATTTAAGATCCAGTATCTAAGAAAGCAACAGTTCTGCCTAGCAGGCAAAGTCAGCAGATCCCCAGCTTGCCTGAGGTCTGGTTCTGCATGTGCTGAGATACTGCCTTCCAATGGTCTGTTACTCAGCATCTACCTCATGTAAATGTCTGGTGCTCACAGATGGAGTGTATCTGCATCTCAGTTGCTCTGTTGTAAATGATGTGTGAAGAAAACATGAATCATGTCAGGAACTGACTTTCATCCAAAAAACCTGGACAGAAGGTTTTCTTCCATACCATTTCAGTGGTTCACTCATCCATGGGCTAAAAGATCTCTGTTCAGTTCTCTGCTCAGCTTGGAGAAGTTTATAGCCACATTTTTTCATGTCTTCAGGAGAGCTGCCATATTAAAACACTTGGGTGGGAAGATTAATTTACTTTTTAGCTGTGCTGTTCATCCTTGTAGAATGGCACACAAAGCTGAGAACAAGTCAAGACCAGACAACAGCGCTCAGTTCTCCAACCTGAAATGGACATTGGTCCTGTAAAAGAGAGCTCTAGGTTCTGGTATCTATCTGCCCCTAGTGATCTTTGTGCATTATAGCTAGAGGTTCTTAAATGCAAAACCGTGTTGTGACCGTTTGAGGCTGTGCCCTTAAGAAAGGGAAGCTAACCCTGAAGAAGAGAGAGAACAATGTTGGTGTCTCTCTACACCTAGGGCTTTGCCATACATTTCTGGCTGCATGTTACAGGGTTCAGAATGAGAGAAAGAGAAGGTAAAATGTTAAGGCAGAAAAGTAGCAGCTGCCCTTGGAGAGTGTAGAATAACTGGGGGTTTATCTGTTCTGTTTAGTGTTAGTAGAGCATATGATGATGCAGGACTTAGATACAAGCAAAACCTGCAACATTTTATAAAATGTATATGCTCTAGAGTTCATTTTCTGGTTCTAGTCCTGTAGTTTTAAATAATTTTGAGGCAAATAGACCATGTGATAGTGTCCTCTAAACAGCCAACTCTTGAATCACATGACACAAAATGCTAGTATGGCTTTTTTCTGGTTCTTAGAAAGCTCTTGTAGAGACAGTTTGAATCAAGATGGGTTAAGTAAGCCTTTGGTGATTCACTTATGGTGTAGGTGAAACATAGTCCATGATTATTAGAAACATGTATGGGACTTGAAGTTCTTCATCTCTTCCAGATTATGTAATTTACAATAAAAATTTCTTTCCCAGTCTCATTCAGGGAGGACATGTTTGTTTGTCTGCTGTCAGCCTCTTAAAGGCTTCTGAGTGTTCATGAGGGTATTTCAGTGTGGATTTTTCCCTTTGATTTCCAAGTACTCTCCCCCTGTGTGATGTAATCACTTCCCTGGAAGGAGTGCAATACCTTTATTAGATTTCACCATCTGAATAATCTTTGTTTTAACCCTATGTGATGGGGAAAGTGCATCCTGGCAAGAAGATATCTGTGAACTGGACGGTGGATAAAATTTGACTTTCTTAAAAAGATGTCTCAGCATCTTCCTCTGATCCAAGGGCCTCATTTCATAGGTCAGCTGAGTTCTTGCTGAGTTACGAACATTGGGAGCAGGGGGAAGTGCATTACCTTGTCTCTTTGACAGTCAGGATATTTCAGCTCCCACAGAAGGCTCTATGAGCTCTTAGTCTTGAACTTGAGTGAAAGTGTTTCAATACCATATTCCTTTTAAAAGATTGGATGCATTCCTCTGTGGACTACCCTAAGCGATCCTGCTTTTGCGGGGCGTTGGACCTGATGATCTCTTGAGGTCCCTTCCAACCTCTAATGTACTGTGATTGCTGGTTCCTGTCAGTAGCCTTTCATTTTCAAGCATATTGTTGCATGCATAGAGTGTTCCAGCACATGTTGTGCAATTTGGATTGATTGATTTCAACATAAATGATGAAAATTGCCTATTGGATTAAGCTATAGGTAGAATAAGATGGAGAAAAACATCAAAATCTATACTTTTTTGGAGTCACTCTTTTAAGCCAAAAGATAGTGAGAGAATGGTTAGTAATGTACTTCATGTTTCTTTTGGGTTCCTCTCTTCTTTAATTTGCTTCCCTTCTGAAAAATGAATCTCTCAGGGACAGTAGTTTGCATTACATTGAGGAGAAAAATTACTGCAGTGAAAGTTAACTCCAGACTAAGCAAAGCTATTCCTAAAACCATGTATCAAATCATCTTGTGATGGTTATTGTTAGGAAATAAGTAAAGTCTAATCCTTGTTTTGTGATATGTGAAACGAATTGCAAGTCTGAGTCCTTTTCTTTCATGTTACCCTGTCCGCATAGATCCTTCGCTCACTCGTGTAGGAGGCTGTTTGCTTTTTCATTGAAATACCTTCAAAAGAATATTAATGGTTTATTGGAGGGGGCGGGGAATCCCATCATAGTATCTCTGCCTTGTCATGGGCATCTCTGATGTACAAGGTCATAAATCTCCTGCCAGGTTTGTTATGCATCCATGAAGTGGCATGTGTCAAGATGAGCATTTGACGATGTTGATGTGACAAATCCCACTTTTAGAACCACTAGTAGTATTGAAATGCTAACAAAACTAAGAGTAGTAGCAAAATGTATATTTTAGACTAAGCTGCATCAGATACTATTTTTAACTATAGTTCTTCCTTCCTTCCTTCATGTTCTGGACAGTTTGATAAGGGTTGATAATTTACATTAATTTTGGTGATCCTAGATCATTTTCCTTGTGTGGCACTGTAGTTAAGACAGAAATAAACTCACCCGAAGTTACTTGTTTGTTGCTGTCAGACATTGGGTTTTGCGGTTGGTTTTTATAGTAAGAGCTGAATGTGTCATCCTTATTGAGATTAAGGGAATATGATATGTTTCAGCACTAAATAAGCAAATAAAAGCAATGCAAAAGATGACCAATATTGACTGCCCCAGGCACAGCGGGGGGAGGAGAAAGTAGTGAAAGGGCTTCTCAGGTGTTAACTGATTAATTTCAGTTTGTTTGGGTTTTTTTTCTTACCAGCTATCTCTCAATACTTTATTGCTTTATTTCTCTCATTTCAGTATCTAGTCATGGACTACTATGTTGGTGGTGACTTACTGACACTTCTCAGTAAGTTTGAAGACAAGCTTCCTGAAGATATGGCTAGATTCTACATTGGTGAAATGGTGCTTGCTATACATTCCATACATGAACTGCATTATGTGCACAGGTAAAATACAGTCTCACTTGGCAAAAAAATGCATGTACAGTTACATGAAGCTAATCATAAGGGTATTACTGTATATACAAATGGGCACAGTAGCCACAGGCAAACTACTGTCAGTTCTTCCTTACAATATACTGTATAATAGCTGTATAAGCCATTGTATTTTAAATATCCAGCTTTGATGGATTGATATTGGAAGCAGTTTATCTGACTAACTTTTACTTAAGCTTTTCTTTGTGATCAGGCTTCTTGACTTAATCTCAGTTCACTCAGTTCATGAATATTGGTCTGCCTTTGTCCAATCTAGAAGTTTGAAGCAGATGTTCTGCAAAATTTACACGCAGTAAGCCCATGATAACATCATTGCATCTCTTTAACTGAGGTCATCCTCAAGCAACTTAGTAAGGAGTGGGCATGTGCTGGTCAAGTAATTTCTGCACACAGGATATTTATTCAAGAGCATTGCTTACTGTTATGGTATCTCAGCTTGTATTCTGCAGCAGTGAAGAATTGTAGAATATTCCTCATTCTCTGTCAGAGGAAATGGATCAGGAAGGTAGAAAAAAATATGTATGCCTTTTTAGCTTTCTGTTGGAGCAACTGCTTCAGAAGAGCGAGTAATGCAAGAAAGGCACTTGATAAATACTTTGTTTCATCATTGCAAGAGTGTTGTTCAAGTGAGAATTTCTGGTTTTGGTTTCCTTTTTAGATTTAACAACTATGTATAACATGTCAGTTAGAAAGCAAAATTATATTAATTCTAGAAATGTTTGCAGTTGTCTCTTTATATGCTGACTTCATAGCTTGTTTTCAGTAAACAGAGAAGCTTAAAAAAAAAAGGTTGGAAGAAGTGAGGTTTTTCAGTTAACTAAAAACCATTTATGGCCATAGGAGTGGGTTCATGGTAACTCACTGAAAGTGCTGGCTCAGGAGAAGTGGACGTCATACTAGCATTGTATATGACTTTGCAGGTCCCTTTACCTCGTTATGCCTAAATGTGGTCAGTATATGGGGATTTAAATATGTTACGTACTCAGGGATGTTCACTAAAGGCACCATTGCACCCATTTCTGATCAAGGTGACTGAGGGACCTGTCTGGGGTTGTTCAACCTGGAGAAGAGAAGGCTCCAGGGAGACATAATAGTGACCTTCCAGTACCTGAAGGAGGCCTACAAGAAGGATGGACACTGTGTTCAGAGGCCTGTAGTGGCAGGATGAGGGGCAATGGTTTCACACTAGAGAAGAGTAGATTTAGATTGGATGTTAGGGACAAGCTCTTTACTATGAGGGTGTTGGAACTCTCAAACAGGTTGCCCAAGGAGGCGGCTGATGCCCCATCCCTGGAGATATTCAAGGTGAGGCTTGACAAAGCTCTGAACAACCTGATCTAGTTGAGGATGTGCCTGCTTTCTGCAGAGGGCTTGGACTAGATGCCCTATGGCCTTTGGAGGTCTCTTCCAACCCAAATCATCTAACTGATAATCTACATCTCTGCACAGGACTGAATCAGTGCCTGTTGGGGCAACAGGAATGAATGTCTCTGAAGCCATGAACAGGAGATGCGTGAATGTCTGAGGAATTACTGCTTAGTAACTGGAATGGAGTAGGAGGAAGCATGTTTGGTCTGGAGAGGATTTCTAGGATCCTTTAAGGACTTACATGACCTCTTAGCTGTAGATAGGAACCAGTAGAACTTGGAGATGAGACACTAAACTTTTTTTGAACAGAAGCAGTGTTCCCTTAGGCAAGTGAGATCTTCATGCAAAGCAGAGTAGAGATGTATTGCAAGAGATTGGCTAATGCTTCAACTGGCACTGTGAGCCAGTGTCTCTGAAAACAAACAAATTGGAGTATAGTTGGTATATAGCCTTAATAGTCCTTTGCACTCACTGACCTTGGCTTCTAGTTATGGGACTGCAAGGGAATGTTAATGACATCTGGAACTGAAATGTATGGAATAAGTTTAACAACAGAAAATCAATGAGTTTATTCAGAAAGCATAGTGAGAGGGTCTAGTTTTCTGGGTTAGTAGAGTAACAGCTGTATGTACATGGGTTACAAAGGTCTTTAGGCATCTGCAAGGGCAAATATGTTGTGAAGTAGTATACTGAATAGCAAATGAAGAATACTTGTGAACAGAAATGGCATTTAGAGAAGCAGTGGAAAAAAATCTTCCTAGATAATAAGTTGGAAGTTATAAGTCTTGTCAGAAAACCCTTGAGACTGAAGGAATATCTTTTCTCTGTCATATTTTTCTGCCTCTAAACAATACATTGTGATGCATATAATCTTGAAATTAGGTTGATGAAGTAAACTGCTGATCTGTTGCACTCAGTATGACTCACTGTAATTATTCTGCTTGTTCAACTTTGAGCTGGAAAATCTGATGCAATCTTAGGGTTCAGTATCATGGACAAAGTTTTAAGTTGGGCAGGAGGAGAGTTTAGTTTAAATAGTGCAATAAAAAGAGTTTTCATCCATGGGTATCCAACATAAAATTCTTTGTTATTCTGATGCAAAATTAGACTTTGCAAACCATAGTTAATGCTATATATTTAAATCTTTTCACCCCTTTCTTTTATGACAGGGACATAAAGCCTGATAATGTTCTGTTGGACATGAACGGCCACATACGACTGGCAGACTTTGGGTCCTGTCTTAAAATGAATGAAGATGGCACAGTATGTATGAAGCAAAATTTAACTGGGTTGCTTAGTAGTGGTACCTTTAAAGTGACTTGATGGTCTTACAGCAACTAGATGTTGTCAGTGAGCATCAAGGAGCTGATGGATTCTAAGCTTATTGACATACTAAAAATTGAGAGAAGAGTATAACTCAACTGCCCATTTTGTACATCTTCATCTACTTGTTTTACAGCCTGCTACCCTTTACAGTTACCCTTTACTATGCTATTCTGTCTTATACCTTTTCTGCTGCTGGCCATTTGAGTTCTCCTGGGATTTTTTATGAACTGTCTAAAGGCCTTTGCTGAAAAAGGATACAAATTACATGTTATTTATATGATAGAATCATAGGTGACCAGAAACCCAGAACCCATGACAGACATGATGTAGAAGTTATCCAAAATGAGGACATAACTAAGCCTAGCTATAATTTCACCACCACATGTGGCTATTGCTGTCAAAGACAAGTAATAAATGTTTCTAGAAACGTATTTGCCACAAAAGAGCAGCTAAGGAGGGTGTAGAGGGTAACATAGTGAAAAAGGCTGAGGTACTTAATACCTTCTTTGCCTCAGTCTAATAGTAAGACTAGTTTTCACAGGATGTTAGGGATTGGAAGGGACCTCTGGTGATCAAATCCAACCCCAAGCAGGACCATAGAATCTAGCACAAGTCACACAGGAATGCATCCAGATGGGTCTTCAGAGTCTCCAGAGAAAGAGACTCCACAACCTTTCTGGAGAGCCTGTTCCAGTGCTCTGTGACTCTCACAGTGAAGCTCATCTCTGTGAAACTTAGGCTGTGTTGCTGTCTCCACAGCATGCTGCATGGCAACAGGCTGAAGGCCCTTACTAGCCCCCCCATCCCTCCTGCCTTGGTGTGTAGTCCCTCAGCCTATCACATGAAGGCCTGGTAATACCATTATCCTCCTTTTCTTTCGCATCCTCTTGATCATTCCCAGGTTCTCCTGTGAGTCCTAACTCCTTAATAGTTCTTGCATCTTCCCCAACAAATGGCTCATTATCCCCTACCTCCCCTGAAGTAGCAGTGGAGCTGGCACACTGCCTCACAAGCATCCCAGGTTTGTTCCTAGTGAGCATGGTTTTTCCCCTTGCCTGCTTTGAATCTAATTTAAAGCTTGATTAATGAGCCAAGCCAACCCCTGATATATAAGCCTTCCCCTATGAGAGAGGTGTACCCCATCCCCACCAGCAGACCTGGCATCGTGTAACGTGACCCATGGTCAAAAAACCCAAAATCCTGTTGGAGGCACAAGGCTTGAAGTTTCCTCCCTACTTCATTGTTTTTCATTTCAAATTCATGCAGTCAATTGCAATTTTCAAGTATAAAAGGACAGAAAACCAAAATATATTCTCCATTTGTCTTTCTGCCTTCACAATGTCTGTTATTTATTTTGTTTTATTCTGAAGAGAGCAAACCCACCTCAACTGATTTTATGTAGAACTACATTGGAGCTTAATACTTGGTGTCTGTTGTTTTCTTAATATTTTCTTTACTTTGTTGCTGTGATTTGATAAATCTCTCTTCCACAACCATGTTGTGGTGTCTCTGTCAGAAATACTAGTGTGAGTGAGAAGGTTGCTGAGGGAATGTGAAAACTTACCAAAATTATGTTTGACTTATTTTTAAGGTGCAGTCATCAGTAGCCGTGGGTACGCCTGACTACATCTCCCCTGAGATACTACAAGCAATGGAAGATGGAATGGGAAAATATGGACCTGAATGTGACTGGTGGTCACTGGGTGTCTGCATGTATGAAATGCTGTATGGTGAAACACCCTTTTATGCAGAGTCATTAGTAGAAACCTATGGGAAGATTATGAATCATGAAGTAAGAACTCTACTGAACCTCTGTGTATTCAATGAGTTTATAATTTTTACAGAGAATCTGTTATCTCTTAAAGATTTTGAAATGCTAGTGGTTCTTTGCTTTTTTGTGATGTTTTGGAGCCATGTTGTGTAAGTTCATTGGTTCAGGTTTTACAAATGTTTGCTTCTCTGAACTGCAAAAATGTAATTCTTTGTCAAATGGAAACTTTTGATGTTCTTACTGGAAAATATAAGTAGCCATCACAGAATCAAAATGAAAACCAATTCTCATGTTAGGCCCATAGAAAATTTCCTCTGGACTATGCAGAGGTGAAGAAATGTGTTATTTACACAGCTGTGCACATTTGCTGTCACACTGATAACACTATAAAAAAGGAAACAGACAAGTCAGCCAGTGTAGGCATGAGCTATATGAAGATCATGAGGTCAGGGGATTTGTCCAGGGTCAAGGTGATAGAGAACTGTAGGAACTTCTGGGTGCATTTTCAACATTAGAGAATGAGAGTAAACCAGTTCATGTTGTTCCTTTCAGGGCTGTATTAGGAGAATGTATTTATGTGCATACTCATCCTACATAGCCAGAAGCTACTGCATAGTGTGTATTGTTTCATTTTCTTCTCCCCAGGATGAGTGCAGTTTATCTGTGTTTGTAGTCCTGTAGTCTCACAATGAGGTAGTGATGAATAAGACATGAAATCTTTGGCAGAGCTGACACCCTTGCTGTGATGAATATTAATCTCTCTCTCTAATTTCTTCAATCAACTAACTGGTTGCAAATGTAACCCGTGTAAGCGCTGGCTACCTGTCTCTTAAAATTATTTGGGAGAAGATTGGGAGTTGTTGTCTTACAGACAATATTTTAATCTCATTTGGACACACAATGAATATGATTGGATATGTTTCAATGGAAGTTTTAAAGTTCCATTCCAATTATGCTGGTTTGGTCCCTAATGATTTCTTTTAAACTTGAAGTTGTGTTATAAAAAGCGATACACATGCTCTTACTGGAAACAAACAACAACAACAACACCCCACACAAACAAACAAAAATAACAAAACAAAACAAAAAAAAAAACCAGCCCCACAACAAAACAGTTAAAGCCTTTCCTGACTACACAGTGGTAGTAGCAAGCTGAAGTACAGAACTACAGAAAAGCTTTCCCGATTTTTTTTCTCTAGAGCAATTTTACATGTTAATGGTAAACATTATTTTTAGATCTTCTGTTGTTTTGTGGCAACACAAGTCTTAGCTAAATGTAGAAGATATTTTGGTAAGAAAACCAAGTATTTAATCTGTAAATTAGAAAAAATACATCTTAAATATAACAGTATTTTCTAAAGCATTGACTATCATCGTGGCGTTTTAAGAGTTGAAATGAATGAAATCTCAAGAAATACATCTTCAGGAGATGAGCAGATTTGTGACTAAGAATATCAGTGAGGGTCTGCCTTTGTTGTATGATCTTTAATATATTGTGTCAAATTCCCATATGTCTCAAAAATAGAGCTCCTAATAGAGCTTTTATGATTGAAGCTATTTTCAAACAGACCTGTATTATTAAAGTAATTGAGAAATAATTGCTTGTTTCTAAAATGTATTGTCAGACACACACAAAAAAAATCTTATCAGTGTGTGGCATTGTGTTCTTCCACTGCTTGTCAGAACTAGAACAGTGTTTGACTATTCATTTCCAATTTTATTGGTGCAATTTAGCATGTTCTTTTTGAAACTACTGTTGAAAGTTATGGAAGGGATTTGTTCTCTAAAAATTCCTGTTTGTTTTGTTGTTTTCTTTCAGGAACGATTTCAGTTTCCATCCCATGTTACAGATGTATCTGAAGAAGCAAAAGATCTTATTCAGCGACTTATCTGCAGTAGGGAGCGTAGACTGGGACAGAATGGAATAGAGGATTTTAAATCTCATGCATTTTTTGAAGGACTTAATTGGGACAACATCCGAAATCTAGAAGCACCTTACATTCCAGATGTTAGCAGTCCTTCTGACACCTCAAACTTTGATGTAGATGATGATGTCTTAAGAAATCCAGTGAGTCTTTGTTTTTAAATATTACTAATGCAATGTGCAGTCTTGCTGCACTGTAAGGTAGCTGAAAAATAAGTAATGTAAGAGATGAAAAATAAGTAATTTGAAGTGTGAAAAGTTCAAGTTTTTAATCTCTGGAATTTTGGGTTATCAGAAATCAAAACATTCCTGGCTTGAATTTAAAGCAAGAAATAATATTTTTAAAAGTTCCAATTGTAGTAAGTCTTCATTTAAAAAAAAAAAACAAACCCTTACCCCTTCCCAAGGGGACAAAAACCCTTTAAAAGCTGAAGATTCTGGTGATTCTAGTTCCATTTTAGTAACAAGAAGCTGTGTTTATATAAAAATATATGAAAGCTGCTTTTCTAAATGGTGGCATGTGCCAAGGTGGACTACTGTTACATGGTCAAAGTTAAAACATTTAGATGGGGGAAAATTTCCTTAGTTGCCATTTTAGTTTACCTTTCTAAGGAGGTGGTACTTGATTTTACTCATATTCAAGGGTGAAAAAAAACCCCTATGTGTCTTCAGAAATACACATACATTCATTCTTTATGCAGCTTGCAATCACAAGTTTGCAGGTGTGAGAGGTCACACTGCTACTTTTCCACTCACTTTAGACTAGGGACATTGATTCTCCCCTCTGTTATTGTTGTGTAGTTGTTTACAACCTTAGGTCAGGAGGAGCAGAAGACTTCTGGGGTTCGTCAGCTTGTATTCCAAGAAATTAAGAGCTGTTGGCATGCTTTTTGATTATATATCTAGTTACAACTAGCATACTAAAGCTAATACCATGAATTTGGGTGCCAGCTCACTTCTAATTAGGAATTTGGCATTTCAAATTTCCTTTTGCTAATTGCATTGTGCTTTGAACTTGTTGAAATGCTGCCCTTTCAAGTGTTAGTTCAAGATGCTCCTAAATTCAGGTCATTATATAAAAGTGATCTGAAATAAACTTTGTGTAGGGACAATGAAAGGCTCCACAATGAAGCGTAAATGTTACTTGTCAATTGCTGAGGAAGTTTGTTGGGTAGCTGTCTCTTTAACTGTTGAGGCTAAATAAATTGCCTTTAACTGTGTATGGGTTCTCTTGGATTTTCATGCATGTTATTTTTGTGCAGGAAGTGGTGCCGCCAAGTTCTCACACAGGCTTTTCTGGATTGCATTTACCTTTTGTTGGGTTTACATACACAACCGATAGGTAAGCAAGGAATGTGTTGTTTGTTAAACTTGTTGCAGCTAATTCTAGGAAATCCTCATTCTAGAACTGTGTAGAAAGGTTGATGTCCATAGATGTACCATAGATAAACTTTTATCCTTTCTTTTTTTTCCCCCCAAATATCTAAACATATTTCAGTGGCATCCTGGCCTGTATCAGGAACAGTGTGGCCAGCAGGAGCAGGGAAGTCCCTGCTCAGCACTGGTTAGGCCACACCTTGAGTCCTGTGTCCACTTCTGGGCCCCTCAGTTTAGGAAAGATGTTGACTTGCTGGAAAGTGTCTAGAGAAGGGCAACAAAGCTGGGGAGGGGTTTGGAGCACAAGCCCTATGAAGAGAGGATGAGGGAGCTGGGGTTGCTTAGCCTGGAGAAGAGGAGGCTCAGAGGAGACCTTACTGCTGTCTACAACTACCTGAAGGGAGGTGGTAGCCAGGTGGGGGTTGGTCTCTTCTCCCAGGCAGCCAGCACCAAAACAAGAGGACACAGTCTAAAGGAGCGCCAAGGGAGGTTTAGGCTGGATGTTAGGAAGAAGTTCTTCACAGAAAGAGTGATTGCCTATTGAAATGGGCTGCCCAGGGCAGTGGTGGAGTTACCATCCCTGGAGGTGTTTAGGAAGAGACGGGATGGGGTGCTTGGTGCCATGGTTTAGTTGATTAGATAGTGTTGGGTTATAGGTTGGACTCGATCTCAAGGGTCTTTTCCAACATGGTTCGATTCTGTTCTGTTCTATTCTTTGCTGTCATGTAGTAGTAAGCTTTGCCATAGGAGAGTTAACATCTTAAATCTCTTCAGCAGTTTGTGAAATGAATATTTATCTGCATCATTAATGTTCTGAATGCAAGTATCCCAATCCTACATCAGTATACACAGTTGCTAGGGCATAACGGTTTCATCTACAGTGGTCACAACAGTATCAATTACTGCACTAATTGTTCTTGTAAATTTAAGGTATGTATTTGGTGGGATCCTAGCATGGTGCTGCTAGAGACTGCTGTGAATATTTATTAAAGTGTTCTAACTTACGTGTTTTCAGCTCTTTATCTGATAGAGGCACTTTAAAGAGTGTGATGCAGTCGGAGACTGTAACCAAAGATATGGATGTACAGCGTGACTTAAAAAACACTTCACAAATAGAAGGCTATGAAAAAAAGATACGGAAACTAGAGCAAGAAAAGCAGGATTTGAACAGAAAATTGCAAGGTTAGTCATTTACTTTTGTTGAGATTTTTTGTTCTGCTCATTAGGAGGAATTGGGATATATTTTGTTGAAAACCTTCCCTTCCTTTTCTGATTTTAAGAATCCACACAGACAGTGCAGAACCTCCAAGGTCCAGTTTGTGTTGCGGTAAATACAAGCCGTGATAAGGAGATTAAAAAATTAAATGAAGAAATTGAACGGTTGAAGAACAAATTAACAGGTAAGCCTCTAGCGTGCTGCTTCGAGTAATGCAATTTATTTTGTTTCTCTTGGCAACATTATTTACTGTGGTTTTGCAATAAGTAGAATTAATGTTCTTGAGGTGCTAAAAGAACAAAAGGGTTTCTAAATCTCATTCGTTATTAAGAGGCATTTCAGTTTTCCAGGTGAGTGCTTAACTTTTTCTTCCTTGGCCTGATAACACATACTAGTATGGGGAGTCTAGACTATAATGAATTGTGTCGTTGGGTTCAATTAAATATTTTGTGTGACTCTTGTTTCCCTAAAAATCTCAGAAGATGCCATTCTCTCACCCTTCTTTTTTGAGGGAGTGTTGTTTTGGAGGGATTTTCCCTGGAGGCAGATGTAAGACTGGGTAGAAAATACTTGTTCTTTAGTAACATAAGGGAATAGGTGGGGGGAATGTGTAATAATAATTCTCATTTAAATATTTCTGAGCTCCTGCTTTCTTTGTGTTTCTGTCTGGTGATGCATTAATTAGGAAGCACTGAGCATTGCAGGAAAACAAATACTGGCATCTGTCCTAGGAGAAAACTGACTCATCCATATCACTGAAAATCTGTTGCTTGACAATGCTATTAGTTTATCCATACAAACCTCCTGTTAACATCTAATTTTTAAGTGTGAATCGGAGATAAACAGAATGAGAGTTATGAATCCAAATGACTTGGCTGAAGGGTTTATAGGGGTCTGTAGTACAACGTGAGTTCAGATGCTGAGATGTTGATTTATTTTCTTTTCCCCTGCATTTTGCCAGTATATCCCCTTTGTAGGTACCTTCATTGCAAAATAACCCAAAAACTCAGCTCTTACATAGATTATCCTTCTGAAAAAAAGTTACTCTTGTGTATTCTGGAATTAGATTTGAATCAAAATAGTTAAGGTGCTTCTTCTGCAAATGCTTCAGGTTTATCTAGCTCCCCAGTAGATGGTGTCTGCAAAAAAGTATAGCAATATGGTTTGGTTTAAAAAGTAGTAGTATTGGTTCATATAGGGTGGGAGGAGGTTTGTGCTGAAGTGAGAAAAGGAATGCTGCTTTAATTGTTACAGCAGTGCTTGGGGTCCCTGAATACAGAGGTCAGATTTCCTGTTCTGTCACAGATATGAGTGGAGTCAGACAGTTATTCTCTGCACAAAATTTTGTTTGATTAAAAGAAGCAGTAACTAAAACCAAATGGAGAATGGCTGTGACCAGCTCTATGACTAAGTAGAAATATATGTGATTGGTTTTTTGCTCGTCAAGGTGATAATTTCAAATGAAATTTCTTTAGTTTTCTGCAACAACATACAGCCAGGAATATGAGTACTCAGGTCTCCAGCCTGCCTGGTGCAGGATGGTGTTCGCTTACCAGATGGTTGGCTCTTACCTACTCTAGGAAATAAGTAGTCTTTTCCTGTCTTGCTGAATGTACTAAAGACTGTAGCCTTACTTGACATATGACGAAGACTATTTAGGAGACAAATTACTAGATCTGGATTTAGAACAACTCAGGCTTATTTCAGTGTTTTCAAGGGCTAGAAGTTGCATTCCTCAAAAACAAAACAAAACCTTGTTGCCAAGACTTTTTCATTTAAAGAGATCATAGTCTTTAAGAGGATTTCTTTAATATCTGAGGACAATTAATTATTTGTAGGTGTCAATGCCCCACAATTACTTTAAACAGTCAGAAATGGTGGGAACAGCAAAGAAGTTGTTTTTCTAAGTAAAGTGATAATGCCAGTTTGCTTGAGTAATGTTGCTTGCTTTATTGGTGTAAATTTGCTACCAGATACCTTTCATATGTATTACTCTACAGATATAAGTAAACTGGAAGGGCAGCTTGCAGATGCAGTAGCTTTTCGACAAGAGCATGAAGACTCTATACACAAATTGAAAGGACTAGAAAAGCAGTGCAGAGTACTGCGGCAAGAAAAGGATGACCTTCATAAGGTATTGAGCTAAAGACATACATTTAAAACTGGTCATGTAAAGTTAATTGCAGACAGTTCTGCTGCTGTTTTATTAATTTAAATGCTGCTTTTTAAAACCAGACTGAGATGTTAGTGAACCCATTAATTTCCTATTACTCATGTGGCATTTGGACCCCAAAGTAATCCATGAGGTTTGTGTCCACTAGAATTTAACAGTATTTCTTCTGTCTGTTAACTTCTAGTAAGGATTATTTGCCAGAATGTCTGGGTAGCAGAGAAGGCAAATCTGCTTCTTTTGGTTTGAACACATGCCTTTTGGGAAGTTAATGAGTGCTCCTATAATATTCCTACTAATGGCCAAAATTTTTATAGAAGTCCTTTGGTCAGTATCTGTGTCTATTTTTCCTTGTTTTCTTACTCTTTTTTTGTCCTACTCTCAAATTATTTTCTGTAGAACATGCGGGTTTTGTTTTGATCTTGTTAATTTTTGTTACCTTCTTGCTGTAAAGGAGACAGCTTTTATACCTTGAAGTATTAGAGCTTCACAGTTTGTCCTAAGGAATCTTTCTCACTTTTCTGAAGATGTTTCACAAGATCTGCTGCAGCATCTCGGTGCTGGTATGATATATCTGATGGCTTACCTGAATGTGCTGTCCACTAAAACACACCTTTAAAAAAGGTTACTATTGTGCAGGTATATGGTGGTAACCTAAAATTGTTTGTATGTGACATGGCCGTGTGTATTCAGATTTGTGAGGAAAATTGCTGAAACACCGAAGGTACTCTTGGAGCTGCCACACTATAAGCAGAATAACTGCTGTCTTAATATGTTGTTAAAGTGACTTAGCTAGAAGAAAAGTGTAAATGAAGAATGAGAAATAATATTTAATGTTACGTGAGGCAGTTGAGCTGTCAAGTCATGCTGGTATAGGCCCCCAGTTCCTTTCTTCTTTGAATGAGCATGTGGAGCTAAAATTAGTCTTTTTATATTATTATTATTCAAACCAGCAACTTGTGGAAGCCTCAGAGAGATTAAAGATGCAATCCAAAGAATTGAGGGATGCCCACCAACAAAGAAAGCTTGCTGTGCAGGAGTTCTCTGAGCTCAGTGAGAGGATGGGAGACTTGCGGTCTCAGAAGCAGAAGCTGTCCCGGCAACTTCGTGACAAAGAAGAGGAGATGGAAGTGAGCATGCAGAAAATTGATGCTATGCGACAGGACATCCGTAAATCAGAGAAGATCAGAAAAGAGGTAGCTTGATAAAATAACATTTCAGCTGCTGCTTATCATTATCTTGTATGTGATTGTGTTGAAAACTTGTGACCATTAACGATTATTTACTTTGTCCATCTGTAAGAAATTGCACCAGTAACTTCCATATTTCTTTGCTATGGTTCACAAATTAGATCTTCAGTTTGTTTCTAAACATTTTACTGATGTATCAGGA
Source organism: Melanerpes formicivorus (assembly GCF_026170545.1). NCBI lineage: Eukaryota > Metazoa > Chordata > Aves > Piciformes > Picidae > Melanerpes > Melanerpes formicivorus. Next base: position 2,706,846 of record NW_027142400.1, on the reverse strand, counting down.
AATGTGCTGAGTCGTCTTTTTTTTTTTTTTTGGATACTTGGGCTGATTTTTAATCTGAAGGAAACTGTTCGTGCTACATGCCCAGATTCTTACTTCTTGTGTTTTGATTCTTGTAGACTCTCACAGCATGAAACTTAGAAAGCTTAATGTCCTCATGTGCTTGAGTTTGGGGTATTCTGATGGTTTGTTTTTTTTTTTATGGCTGAATTTTTCTCTTTAGGTGGAGGGAGGAATAGTGTTATAGACTAAATGTGGTTTTCTTTCCTCTGTAGAGGAAAGGAAGTTGTACAGAATGTCTGTAATATCTTTAGGCAGGTGAACTTCCAATTAGTATAGTAGGCACTTCATAATTCTATGTGAGATGAAGTGGATAACCAGAAGAGGGCATAAGAAACAGCTAATGTGGTTATTAACTCAGTGTTTTAATCACTGAAAAATAATCAAACTTCATGTATTCCCTGGGTGAAGTGTAGACTAGAAATTCAAGGGCCTTATAAACATTGCCAGAGAACTTCTAACAAATTGAAGGACAGTCTGTAAAAATATGAGATTGAATTCCTCAGGTTTTTATCTGTGAATAAGAGGCGGTAGTTGACTGGGAAAGGCTGTGGCACCATATCTGATGCGAAGGGCTGTGACCCCTCGTCTTTAGAACAGAGCGCAGCAGGCATTCAAATGTTACCATCTCCTGTCATTCTTGCAAACTCCTGTTTTCCCTTTCCTCACGGTTGTATTAGTCTTCTCTTCAGAACAGTCTTAGAAGTTCATTATCTTGGCTCACAACTCTAAACACAGCCCTTTTAAAAATAGCTTTGCTAGTTGAATTTGAATGCAGAAAAGCAAATCTTAGTCATCCTGTCAGATTTTTAAATTGCTCCTGTTGCTTGAATTGAACACTTGCCTCAGTTGCCACTGAATTTAAATTGTTTTTCTGATAATCTTTCTGAGGTTGATAAACTGGATGATCAAGCTTTTTCTGTTCGATAACTGCAAGGTGAAAATGTTCAATGTTCATTTTTTAAGTATTTTGCAATAATTTGGCTTGAATTTTGGGATTTTCAAGCTTCATTAGTAGCATGGAGCTGACCTGTACTCATGGGAGACTGTTGTCTTTCACAACTGCAATGACTTCCCAGTGCCATTTCCATCTCTTAGCACTACCAGAAGCTGTGCAGTTCTCCCTGCAAAAGCTTCATGTAGTTCATACCAGCAAAAAAGTCATATAGTAATAGTTTTACTGTGAGACAGTTGGATGGCTGGATCACTGAAGGCAAAACAGTTATCGTGACATTCTGAGATGATTGTTACAGTGGTGCAACATGAAATAGAAATAAGGAAAGCTTGCTGCTTGTCCATATGGAGTAAAGGAAACGAATGATACAGATCAGTGTATTATATCAAAATGACTTTAAATTACCCTTGTTACAGCTGGAAGCACAGCTTGAAGAAGTGGCGGCAGAAGCATTAAAGGAACGCAAGCTTCGTGAGCACAGTGAAGTCTTCTCCAAACAGCTGGAAAATGAATTGGAAGCTCTAAAGGTTACCTATTTTTTGATGAATATTGTCTCATGGCACAGGAGCTGCAGTAGTTTTGCTTACTCAGTTGTTGATACCTGTGGGAGACTTAAAAACTACAGCACTGCTAGAAACCTGACCTAACCTGCTCAGCTTCATTTGCCTTTTTGCTTGAAAGACTTTAATATCTCATTGGATGTGTTGAAAATGTCCCATTTATATAAATTCTGAACAGATAATAAACCAGTGTGGTCTGAATCTGTCATCTCTACAACCAATTTGAATCGCTTACTCTCATGTAAGCATAGTCACAGGGAGTAATAATTGTATACTAGCACCATTGAAATTGCCTGGTGTTCAAATAAAATTTTTTCCCAAGTGCTACCAGCTGGACAATTCTAATTGCAAATAATATTCTCAAAATACAAAGATCATAGGCTACTTCTGATGATTTTTCTTCTTCTGCAGCTGAAGCAGGGAGGCCGGGCAGCAGGTGCCACACTGGAACATCAGCAGGAACTTTCCAAAATTAAGTCTGAGCTGGAAAAGAAAATCTTATTTTATGAAGAGGAGTTGGTCCGACGAGAAGCATCACATGTTTTGGAAGTAAAAAATGTAAAAAAGGAAGTACATGATTCTGAGAGCCATCAGCTTGCATTGCAGAAAGAGATCATGATATTAAAGGATAAATTGGAGAAAACAAAGCGAGAGAGGTAAGCGTTTGAGCATGGTTCATTAACTATAGATTTGTGTGTGTATTGCATTGGATAGGTAATCTGTGCAAGCTGGTATTTCACCTTGACTCTGTTTATTCACTTTTGAAAATCCCAGTCTACAGGTTCAGCAGTGTTACAGTGTGTTTCTATTTCTTGTCCGCCTCCTTAGGCACAGTGAAATGGAGGAAGCAGTAGGAACAATGAAAGAGAAGTATGAACGTGAAAGATCCATGCTCTTGGAAGATAACAAAAAGCTAACAACAGAAAATGAGAGGGTAATTATTTAAGGAAACAGTTTTAAACAAAATATAATTCTTTGTTACTTACCAATGTTGATGTAGTCTAATTGCTGGTCATAATGGGATCTGTGAGAGTTCAAGCAGTATCTGAAGAAACAAACGTAATTTTTGCCCTAGAAATGTCAGATCTGGCTAAAGAGTAACTTTAGTATCTCAGTGTTACTCTTTGTTGGATTGATTTCCACAACTTGGAGGACACCACCTTCCGATTTCTGTACAGAAAAGGACGCCTTTCTAAAGACTGCCTACTTACAGTTAAACCTCATTCTTCTCAATGACCTCTACACTTGCTTTTTCTTTTCCTTGGTTTTGGATTGTTTTGTGCAAACTGGCAATGTAATGTTCCATGCTCAGGAGCTAGTCTCCAGTTTCACAAGAAAAGAACCCCTTCCAGTTCTTTGATCTGTATTAGAACTTCTGGATAGCCCAGGGTGATCTTGTGTGTAGATTCCATAGATATGCAGACATACATGTATGGAAAAAGTCTGAAACTGACCTAACTGAAATTATACTTTTTTTCAGCTCTGCTCCTTTGTGGACAAATTAACAGCACAGAACAGACAACTAGAGGATGAGCTCCAAGACCTGGCAGCAAAGAAGGAGTCTGTTGCTCACTGGGAAGCTCAGATTGCAGAAATTATTCAATGGTGTGTGATGTTTAAAGATCCCAGATGGCCACTTTGGATTTTTGAAACAGTGATTGTCTTTTTTCTTTTTTAATGTGTAGCAAGGCCTTTTCTCTCTGCCTGAGATCAACTAAAGCGTGGCACTTCTGAGTGCTGATAAATCTTTTCTGCTTTCTAGTATTGCTGAGTAGTAATGACAAGGGAAATTGTTGGATGCTATTAAGTACAAAGGAGAGGGGTTTGCTCTCAGCTTGCTTCAGTCTCTTAAAGTAATCATTAAATTACCCAATTTGGAATATTTTGATAAATTTATTCAGGAATATGATGATGATTTAAAAGGTGAGCTCTTGCATGTAATTCATAGGTCAGTTTTTTCCTCTGTTATTTGTTGTTTTAGCAAGCTGGGTGTGTTTCCTGCTCGCAAGAAAAAAAGGCCTTGAAGGTAGCCCTTAAAAAAATTGAGCAAGCAGTATGTATGCAGATACTGATCTAAATAATAACAATAAATCTACGCAGAAGTCTTGCTGATGGCAAAAGGGAAACTTGGGTTTCCCTAGCAACTGCCACAATCAAGAGAATCAGAGAAAAGAAAATCTGAAGCAGACAATCAGAGATCTATACAGTTTTCTCTTGCTGAGAGAATTTCCCCTGTGCTGTCCATTTCTGTTATGTCCCTAAATCCAGTGCAGACACTATGATTATTTTGTGATGTAGTTTTTGGTGCTGTGAGTGATGAAACCGTGAAATAACATTTTTTTGTAATTGCACAACAGGGTAAGTGATGAGAAGGATGCTCGTGGCTATCTCCAAGCATTAGCTTCCAAGATGACAGAAGAACTAGAATCATTGAGAAGTTCCAGTCTGGGGTCACGAACACTGGTAAGAAAATAGAAAGCAATCAAAATGTCCTGGTAATGTCTAAGAAGCTAAGTTCCTCCCCCACCCCGCCCCTGCCAGTTTCAGCTGTCTGTCTATAATCAGAATTCTTTTCTAATAAATCCTCTGCTCTGCTTTCTAGTTTTTATCTATTGTTTGTGAAATCCACCTACGTAATCTCATCAGAATTTGATAATTAGAAGAAGAGGTTGCATCATACTAATAGCTACCATTACAAACTGCTTTAAACAGTACAGAGGAGAAAAGAAATAATAAACCATTATAGAGGAATACAGCAATGTATCTGAATACATTAGTTACAAGTGAATAATTTTAATTGCTGTTGCAGTGAGGAAAAAAAGTAAATTCTCTTTTTTAAACAGTAGTTGGTCGATGTTACAAACTAGTGACACAGTGAGAGCACACAGCCTTATTTACATGCAAAACAATGGGACCTTGTAATATCATTTGCCCTTATAGTAGTAACATGAATTAAAAAAAAAAAAAAAAGTCTGCAAAATGTAGGAGATCTCACAAAGGAGGATGGTTTCAAAGATAAAAATGCTGGTTTGCCTTCACAGGTACTAACTACCTGCATAAGGAAAATGAGAGCCATTTGTAGCTAGGCATAGAAGCCCATGTCCCTAGCAAAGCTGGTCAGCACATTTTGCCATGCAGTCCCATCTTCTGCAGCCTTATATAGATCAAAAGTTACTCACTCCTTCCAAATCTATGAATAGGAGACAATAGGAGAAAGCTATGACTTTCTGTGCCATTCCCTGTCACATTTGCCTGCATCATTGAGACAATTAGAATATTGAGAGGTGTGATAAGGATAAAGATTGGATCAATTATGTTGGCATTTTCTTTTTGGCTAATGTCAGAATAAAGAACACTGTTCTTGATACGCACCTGGTTTTGTAACTTCAGCAGAACCTGATCTAGGGCAGTTATGTCTCAACATAAAAAGTGCTTCTCATTTTCGTGGCTGTTATTTGCAAGGTCATATGTGACTAGAGAGGTATCCATTAGGGGATATCACAAATGTTGTCCATACTGAAAAATGCATGGAAAAGCTCAAAATATTAGCTTCTGGGGTAGCAGGGCAGAATTGCACAAATATAATGTATACTGCTTAGCAAGCATAAGAATTGTTCAGGCAAATATTATAGGCACCTTGGGTATCTTGACACCCAGACTATTAGTCCATAAGTAATTAAAAGTGCATTCTCTGAATTGGTGTGAAAACTAATTTATGCCTTTGAACAAGAACAGAAATATCTTTAGACAGTCAATATTAATATTCTGTAACTTACTGCAACAGGATCCACTTTGGAAAGTGCGACGCAGTCAGAAGTTGGATATGTCAGCAAGGCTGGAATTACAGTCTGCCCTTGATGCTGAAATCCGTGCCAAACAACTAGTACAAGAAGAGCTACGAAAAGTTAAAGATGCAAACATATCTTTTGAAAGGTGAAAAGGGCTTTGGTTCTGTTTGAGTTTTAATGTCATGCTCCAAACTGCTGACTATACTAGTAACAATTTCCTTGAAGTAGTCCCTTGTGCTGGGAATATTGGACTTTGCCAGAAAGATCCCATTCTACAGATGAAACATTTCTTATGTAGTCAAGTGAGAACTGTAAAAATGTTTTAAACATTTCATTGCTCTGAATAGCTTGGTAATAAGATACAAATCTTGGGCACCTGAGAGGGGAGAAAAAAGGTAATTCAGTACTTTTTCTTAGGCTAACTGGAGATTAGACATATTCTTGGGAAATGAGTCAAACTATTATTAGAATAATTTTGTTTAGCAGACATCTACAGTGATGGCAGGAGTCTCAAGTACAATTTTCACTGTCTAGTCTCAAATAGCAAGGTGCCTATTCATGGGCAAAATTAATCAGCCTCAAAATCTCAACATTTTAAAAGTCAGCCACTGCTTCTCCAAAGGAAAGAAGCATTTTCCAAAACTCTGAGAGGTAGGACCAGAAGTGAACAACCCTGTGCACTGGACTTCCTGCTTTTGAGATATTGCAAAATTCATTTTGATCATATTTTGTTGCTTTAGCAAATTAAAGGAATCAGAAGCAAAAAATAGGGAACTGTTGGAAGAGATGGAAGGTTTGAAGAAAAAACTGGAAGACAAATACAGAACAGATTCAGGTAATTAAAGTTACTGTGTTTTAACACAGTTCTAACACCACCTACAATGTTGCCTTTTAGTTAAGCCTGTTCTGCTTTGTGTTTTAGGTCTCAAACTTCCAGACTTTCAAGATTCCATTTTTGAATATTTCAACACCTCTCCCCTTGCACGTGATCTAACATTCAGAGTGAGTTATTACATAAAATAAGTATTAAAATGTGATCACTGAATTATAACTTTTATTACATAAAAGTAGCAGTTAGGCACTACATGGCATGTTTGGATCTAGAATATTGGCCAAATTACTGTGACGTGCAACTGGATATCCAGTAGATGTCAGTTTGCTTGGCACTTTGTAGAGAAGCTGACACCTTTGGGAAGTATTCCCAGAAGTTCACATCAATTATTTCCCATTCTAGTGTCTTTGATCAAGTTAATCTCAAACATTTGGCTAAATAATATATATGCAGGGCTTTTTGGAAGCTGGCTGGCACAGCCTGTTACAAATAAGGGATTAAATGCTTCACAGTTGCAAGTTGCTGGCTAATACAAGCTAAAAATATGCACATAGTTCAAGGAGTGTTTAAGCAGATATGTAAATAGTTCGCTCCAGATCTTAATGGAGTGGTTACAGTAGAAGGAACTGGGAAGAGAATCAGGAGACCCACAGCTGCTGGTATAATAAGTTTGTCATGACACACCCTCTGATCATTAGTAAACTAATCATACAAATCACAACTGTAAGTGGGCGTTTTGCTTTAAAAGGTTTGTACATTCCTGGAGGAAGCAGCTGTTAAATACAGCATTGAATCACATTCCCTTACTTCATGAATTCTTGATCCAATGTTTTCTGGTATTCTGCTCCCCTCCCCTCCCAGTGCAGTTTAGGATAAGAACAAAAACGAAATGGAAAGAATAATAAGTTATATTTATAGAGCTGAGATAAAGGGGTTTTTGTTAAAACTTCAGAAGTCTCTGTTTAGGTTTTATATCTAAAATGTGTACTGTGATTTTTTTTTTTTAATATATTTTCTCAAATTTTCCCTGTAACATGTGGAATATCAAGCCCATAGGTAATCAAATTTCCATCCAGCAGGTCCTGCAATAAACACATAGTCACTGTAGAAGTGCAGGTGGCATTTTCTGATAAATTACATTAAAATCTGATGTTCTACTTAATGACTTCCATTAACAAGTTTTTTTTCACATGCACTTATACAGATAATCCATGTTACCTGCTCTGGGTTAATTTAGTTTTAATGAATATCATTTGGCCATATAAAACATTTTATTTAGCTAGCCTGCTAATACGGTATCTGAAGTTTTCCTGTGGGTGATAAGTGATCATTTTTATCCCTCATATCCATTACAACAAAGGATTCTGTTTCTTCTTCGTCTACATCTTCTCTGCTAGCCTTTTGGGAAGAAGTAAGTTTTTGCTAGTAGTTTTGTCTCCATACTTTGTTGTGACCTGTCATAGTAAAAATGACCTTCTAAAATTAGATATTTTGCTTCCCTAACTTCTCTATAACTTAATTCGCTAAATAGAGCTAGCTTAGTTTTCTTTTAGTTCCTCTTTACAGCCTTACATTTTAATAATTTGGCTGTGTGGCTAAAGCTGAATCACACAGAGCATTTTTTAAAGTTCATATTACATAATGATACAATTTGATCATAAAATGACCCAGCCCTAGCAAACAATTGAAACCAAAAAAGATATCTGAACATATTTAGTGAGCTAACTGAACTTGAGCCATTTTCCTGTCTAAACTGGCTGGGAAGTGAGTGATTCATTAGTTGTTGCCTTTAGTGCTAATTACATCATTTATGTGAAGTCTAATCTGATGTTTGTTAATCATGACTTTTATGATGTCCTTGGAGTACTATAATGTAGACAGTATCCTGCTTCCACACCCAGCTTCTTTAGCTCTGGAATTGTAGCATACTTCCCCCTTGTGCTGGCAATTAGTAGTTGCTAATTTAAGTGTGAAATCAATAGAGGGCTTGTAGTGGATGCTAGTCTTAAATTTTAGTCAAATGTAAGATTCTTTAATGACAGAGGCCAGCCATTTTTCAACAACTTTTTAGAAGTTTTGTAGTACTACCTTAAGAAATTTTTCTTGTGGCAGAAATGCTGTCCTGTGTGCTAGAAAATTCTTAGTGTAGTAAGCTACCGTGAGAAATAAGCTGGTTTATGGATGATTGGCAAGCTTCTCAAATGTCATTCCATACCTGCATGCATGAGATTATACATGGCCTTGCTGACAGAAGAAAGCTTTTGCAGCGTATTTGCTCCCTACTATGAGGTTTTGCATTTCAATTTCCAGCTTTAAAACTTTTTCATTAGGCAGCAGGTTTTGTTTAAACTAAAGACCTTTTTTTCTTTCAGAGTGGATTTTTACATGTATGTGTACTGCGTATAAAAGTCAGTAGTGTTTTATGTTTCCATTTTGTTGATGTGAGAATGCTTCATCAGATCTGTGGTATCTGATGTAACATGTTTGCTTTCACTTTTGCAGACCAGTTCCATTAGTGAGCAGGATACACAGGGTCCCAAGTCAGAAGTTTCACCATCTACTTCAGTTGTAACTGCAGAGCAGCAACAAGAAGTAAGACAGTTGTTGGTTTACCGTGTCGTGTAATTGACTAGAAAGTCCCTCTGTTTTGTTCATGATATGGCAACATCCATTGTGAAGACACAGGATTGAATGTTGCTTATTTGCAATATGTCAGTGTTAATTGCACCTGTTTTGAGGACAGCTGCAAATTAAACCTTTTTGCTGGCTCTGTGTATGTTGATGTACCATCATTTTCATATGTTTTCTGTATGGCTGCTTGTTTCTCAGTGTGCAGGCTTTCCTGTGAGTGCTTCAAAACACAATCTGTGACTGTTAAATCAGAATGGCAATGTTTATGACAATTAAATTTTTGATTTTCAAAAAGAAAAAAAAAGACAGAAAACAGTAAGCTTTGCCACTCCAATCTTGAAAAAATTCTTGAAGCCTTATTTTGCTCAATTACAGTTTTTTGTGATTCAGGAACCAATTCGGCTTCAGAGGATGCCTGCTGCTCCTTCCCCCACCATTCAGTCCATTTCTCTAGCTGTACCAAAGGTAGGGGGACTGTGCTAACATTATTATTAAGAACAAAGGAAAAAATACCATTTATAAGTTGGCCCTCTATGTTTGTTCTTGTCCTGTTTGGGTTTGTCATGTGTGTTAGCTCTGTATTTTTAATCACATGTTTCTTAATGCAAGTTGCTGGGTTTTGGTTTGTCAGAAGGGATGACAAACAATGGTTGTAGGTTTGGGTTGGAATGTCTTGTGCAGTTGGAAATAAAACTGTTACTCTTGCGTTGCAGCACCTTGTACAAGCTGCAGTTACTTAACAGAAGCCTGGGTTTCATAATGTACACTCTGATATACTACAGGGCAGTGAAGGGAAATGTTTGCATATATACAGAAAGTGAAAAGTTTTTTGTCCTGAATTTATCTTTCAGCCTAAAGCTCACCAGCTCAACATCAAGTCATTCACAAGCCCTACGCAGTGTAGCCATTGCACCTCTCTTATGGTGGGATTAGTTCGACAAGGTTATGCCTGTGATGGTGAGTCAGTTAGACATTTTACTTTATCAGAAAATGTCTGGAAAAATCATTCCCAAGCACTAATGTATCTCAATGCAACCATTTCTTTGGGGGGGGAATGGAAGGGAAAAGTGGCTGCAACAGGGCAGGATTTTTTGTTGTTGTTTGCGGGTTTGGTTTTTTTTTGGGGGGGGGGGGGGCCCTGTTTGTTTGCTGGGGTTTTTTAATCATCAGACTTCTAAAGTCAAACAATTAGTATTGGCCCTCATGGTTTCTTTTCATATTACTAATTACTTCTGCTGCCACTAGTGCTGTTAGAGTGTGAGTGCTGTTACAGTGGAGGCAAGGAAGGCAGGACTTTTTCCTGTTTCTGTGGTAGAGAAGCCTACAGGAATGCTCTGGTACCATGAATCTCAGTCTGTCTAATTTGTTCTATCCTGATCATAAATCCTGTATGTTGGGAGGACCATTTGCTAGATTTTTTGGCCTGTAGCCTGTCTTGCTGTCCTTTAGCTAGGTGTCAGATTCATTCTCAGGAGCATGTCTCACTATTGAATTCCATGTTTGAATATGTGGAGATGAGTTTTTTCCCAAATACTTGATTAGACACCTGAACTCAGGAAGTAGTCTACATGCTGCGAAGACACAGCAGTATAAACAATCTTAATGTATTTCTGTTCCCAGCTTAGTTCTTGCTTGTGACACTTTCTCCACTAGCAACTTCATTGTCGTGTTCAGATTGCCTCATCTGCCCCTCAGGGCTTTTTACTGGCAAATCTTCTGACAGTGGGTCTTTCCCAGGAGCACCTACTGCTAGCACTTGCCTCTTGTCTCCTGTTGCTGACATTTGTGAGCTCTTGTTATAGATCTCTTCCTGCAAGTTTGAAATGATCTTTTTCCCTTAGCATAGTTGTCAACTTTGCTCTTTTGTTGACTTGTATATTTTGGTTAGGCTCTGAATCATTTTTTCCAGTTTGTCTTTTCTGCTCCAGATCTTGATAGCTACAGAAAAAATTAGAATCACATTGGGACAAAAATAAAGATGACTCCAGCAGAACAAAACTTTGCCATGTTCCACTCCCATTTGCTTGCTTTTCCCAATCTCTCTTCTTTTTAATGCTGGTGTCTATGGTAAAATGCAGCTGCACTTCCAGAGGCCTGTGGAACTGGCTATATACCCTGGATTTTCCCTATTTTACAACTGATGTTCCTTGATATGCACAGTCTCAAAAAATTGTGGTGTGTCCTTAAAGAGCTGAGGAGTTTATTAATCAGTCTTGCGTACCTACAGTACTTTGCATGCATAGCTTTTTCGGCAACCCCTGTCCTAGGAGCAGACACTAGCTCAAAGAATGATCCAAGAAACCTGCTCTGGGCTGAGGAGGAGGTTTGTAGCCCAGTCTTTGGCTGTGGCAGAAGGTGGCTGTTTCCAGCTTTTCTGGAATTCTGTGACCCTTTGCAATTACAGAACTAGATGTGCACAGGGTGTTTGCCAGATTCCCCTTCTGAGAATATGGTTAGGAGGAAGCACAGAATATATCAGTGCTGTGCCATTCTCTCACTGCCCTCCCAAACCTACTGGTAGAAACAGGGTAGCTTGGATAAACTATGCAATATCTCCATGGGAAGATCTGGGCCATAAACTGTGGGTTGGATGCCTCAATATATATAACTTGTTAATTCATTCCACAGTCCTTGTAGCCAGTTGCATGTGAAGAGGCATGTATTCTAAGTTTTTTTTACTGTAGTACTTCTGTGTGAAGTGCTCCACAGACAAAAGACCGAGACTTCTGTCTGTCCCTTGCTGATGCAGCACATAGTAAGAAAGGATGCAACAGTTGGTATAGGTGTTTGCTCTTTATTTGAAGTCTGACATAGATACATAGATATATATCTATAGATATATATTTATATATGTCATTTCTACCACACAGTGTTTCAGTCCTTGTCATCTAGTTTCTACTTTATTATGCTTTCAAGTCTATTGTCTTTGTTTGATAGCTTAACCTTTTCTAATTTTTTTTTCCAGTTCTGTTTTATTTTGTCTATGCAGTGTTCTTGCATTAGATTACCTTGTCTCCTGTCACTCCTCTGTAATTTTTAGATCTCCTTCGTTAATACATTTTTGTGACTGGATTAGTCACTGTTAACACCAGTGAAGCTGACCGACTTTGTCCTTCTGGAAAATACTTTCAAAAGTTGCCTTGAAATGCGTACTCAGTTCTTGCCTTTCATGTAATAGGCTTAAAAGAGAAAATAAAAGCACTTTGGAGAGTACCGTACAATATCTAGGTGTGTTCAATCCTTTACCGTAGTGGGCTATGGCAATATTTGACTGCCACTTTGTGTGATTAATTTGCAGAGCGTTAAGGACAAACTGCATTGATCTCCTGTTACGCCTGACACGCATTTCACTGTGAATTTTCTCTTTTGTGCTTAGTGTGTTCATTTGCATGCCATGTTTCCTGCAAGGATAGCGCACCTCAGGTCTGCCCCATACCCCCTGAGCAAGCCAAAAGGCCTCTTGGAGTAGATGTGCAAAGAGGAATAGGAACTGCCTATAAAGGTTATGTCAAGGTAATTGTCTTTTGTTCTTGGACAAGAGAAGAATACTAAGCTCCACTTACAGCTATGCACATTGGAACCTCTAGGCATGTTTAAACAGATCCCCTAAATTGTGCTAAATCTTTTAGGCTTTGTTTGCCATCTGTGTAACTTATTCAACCTCATTTCTTTAGATGTGGGAGTAACAGTTGGTTTTACTACAAGAGCTAAAGCATAGCAAATTTAGTAGCAGGAGGGTTTTAAAAAAAAAGCATGCTTTAAGGAAGAATTTCTGTTGTTGTAAGCATAATATAAAGCTAAACTGTCCTATCACTTTGGTATTTGTGGAATATACAAGTCCTATTGTATGTCTTAAAACTGCCTAATATAGTGATTAAACTGTAGCAGGGAATGGTTGAACTTAAGGGAGAAAAAATGATTGCTTGATTACTTGACATTTTTCACTCTGTTTTGAAGGGCAAAGAGAACGTGTTCTAATTCCATTGATCTAAGTATAAGCTTTTCTAAATGTCCTTGCTTTCTGTGTCTACTATATGTGCTTACATTTAATAAGCAATCAGTTATTTATACACAGGTCCCAAAGCCTACAGGAGTTAAGAAAGGGTGGCAGAGGGCTTATGCAGTTGTCTGTGACTGTAAACTGTTCTTATATGATGTGCCTGAGGGAAGATCCACCCAGCCTGGCGTTGTTGCAAGTCAAGTCTTGGATCTCAGGTTTGTATTACTATGACAGAGTAGAAGTCCTCTCCTAATAGGAATATTTATTTATAGTGCACAAGAAACTTTCAAGATCTTGAGAACTCTTGCTGGGGATGACCTGTGTGTCCTGTATGTAGAGTGCTGCTAAGTTTAGGCTGAAGAAGTTGGCTCAACAAGTCGTGCCTTAAGTGACTTTATAGTCACTTACAGTCATCAGTGTTTACAATATTAGCGTGCTTTTTCCTAGAATGCCATATGCACACATGCAAAACAGATTGGTAGATTGGGTGTTTTTTCCCTGCACTCAGACCTCAGCACCCACAGTCAGTAGTTTCAGGAACGTTAGAAAAACTGAAGTGGTTTTCCAAAAGCATTCACAGCACAAATGGACCCTTCATCTCACAGGAGTTACTATATTCATGGTGAACCATCTGAACCACTGAATGCTGTCTGCAAGAGATACGAGACTTACATTGATCAGAATAACCAGGAAGGTTTTTTAACTTCAATTTATGGAAATACCAAGAAAGTGTAGTACCTTTTAATGTTCATCTGTTGAATGTAAAGTTTGCATTTACAATCACCTTGATTTATGTTTTTTCCAGACAGTGGTACCATGGGGTTGCACCGGTACTACTATTTTATTCTCTGAGAACTGTCAGTGTCAGCTCTGTCTGACATGCTGGCAGTGGGAGCAGAAGCACAAAAGTGTTGCAGATAACAGCCTTCACCTCAGTACATGGCTTGAAGCAGCTCAAACAAATGTTATACAAACTGTCCCATGCTTTATCTGCTTATTTGAGCTGCCTTTTTGAGTCTGTCTTCTGAGGATTCTTTAGATGTTTTAATAGATATTAACCACCACAGCTATGAATTGTAGCATGGGCAAGTCTCAGGTGTTCGTGTCATCTTTACACTAAAATTGGCAATAGTGATCAACTCGGTCAAATTCAGCTTAAAGAGGCTTGTGTAGACAAACCCTCTGGGGTGGGGCACTCTGAAATGCAAAAGTTATTCTGATGTCTATTTATTTTACTGTAATGGAGAATAAAATCTAGCTGTTTTGAAAACCCTTATTTGAATCCCACAAACTATAATTATGTTTCCACGAGCTTTTTATGTGGTTTTTCTTTTTTTCCAAAGGCCCCTCTCTTGCTGCACATTGAGGTATGAATTATTCACTTCTAATGTGTCTGCTGGGCTGGAAGATTCTTGCTGTTGATCGTAGAATAGGTGTGATCAGTAAACCAAAAAGCCACCCCACTTCAAGTGGACAGAGTTACATATACTGAATACTGTAGAAACATAAGTAAAGGTTGTGAGTTGTTTAGGTCAAGGACAGTTAGAGCATAACAAAGCAGTTGCGACCTCTGTGTGGGGATGGAAGATTGCAGCCTATTGAAACAGTTGTGGTATCAGTAAGATTTTGCTGAATAACATTGGTCTGTCCATATGTGTGATTCTCTTGCTCTCTTTCTCACTAGAGATGAAGATTTTTGTGTGAGCTCTGTCCTAGCGTCGGATGTAATACATGCAACTCGTAAAGACATCCCTTGTATATTCAGGGTATGGCTACAAATTCACTCTTAAACAAAATGCCAGTTAAATACCAGTGTTTTGCTTTGGTGGTGAAGTATGTTATCCATATTTAATGTTAGTTAAGTTATGCAAAAGTATAAGAATTTTCAAAGTGTGCTGAAATGTACAGAACAACAACGTGGTACTCCTTTTATAGCAAAATTGTAAAGAACAAAGTTCTGCTTATTTTGCTGCTTCCTGGTATATAAAGTTTGTCCTTATTTTATTGATTACAATTTAGTATGTTTTTGTCTTCTCTTCCACTGGCATTACCGGGTCCTGGGTTTTCTTTCTTGGCTTTGGAGGAGTCCTGCTTTAGGAACTGATGCTGTAACAGTGGGCTGAAGTTGGGTTATGATCACTAATTCTAGTTGTCTGTGTATTGTCCTGTATAAAAAACATTAATTTCATTTCATTTTCTTCACTTCAAATTTAAGTATTGTAGGGGAAAAAATTAATTAGCTTAGTTATAATATCCTCTTTGTTGTATGTTCTATCTGAATGCTGTATTTAGTTTTTAACAAGAGGAACTTCTTTCCAAAGATTTATGTGAATTGCATTTAATCTGGAATTTTAAAATACAGAGACAAGTGCATTAGTAGCCCATATATATAAAATCCCTTGAATTTGAATGCAGAATCTTACTGTTTTCAGTATCCCTGATCCTTAGTTATTTAGGATCAAGTCAGTAAAACACAGAAGCCAAAGAGCTGACAGTCACAATCAATCCAAATCATTTGATCCTTTAGGGTTTTACTTGGGAAATGTCTTGGCTATTTGAACGCTTCTGTAGCTTTGCTTTTCTGAGGTTTTTGTACAAATATTTCCTGCAGTGGATTTTCATCCAATAGTTTACTACTACTTTTACTTTAATTTTCATCTTGTTTCTGAACATTTTGGGTTTTTTTAATTCCCATCTCCTGCTCTCCTCTTAAATTAGCAAGTGTGGGATACTATGGAAAAGGACTTCTAAAGAGAGAAAATGAGCTGCTGGTTGATTTGTTTAACACAAGGCATCTGCAGAGTTTACCCTGCCTGACTTGCTGCTCTAATTTCTGCTTGCAGTTTTTAACTGAAAGGGTGTCACAAGGGAAAAAAAATATTGTCAGATATCTTCATGTGAAAATACTTGCATGGATAGACATGACAAAATGTCTCCATAATTTGATCAGATTATCCCCTACTAAAGAGATGAAAGGAATTAACTTGAAGCCTGGTGCACAAGTATATCCGTTTAGATCCCCCATTGACAGGAACCAGAGAAGATGCTGCCGAAGTCCCACCTCTTTTCTGAGTTTAAAGTTCTTCAAAAGAAGGAATTCCTAAAACTGAAAACAAGTAGTAGCTGATGCAAGATAGTCTGTTTTCTCAATTTCATTTAATTCTAGATTTGCATCTTGCTGGCGTGATGACAGTGTGGTTTCTGCACAACAGTTAAAACCGTTGCTTTGCATCATCTGTGTAAAAATGTGCTCCTTCTTTCATATTGGTGGCCCAGCAAGATTTCAATTTCTTTTGGATCTTCCACCAGCAGAAAGCAGTACCTGAGCACTGCCAAACACCAAAATATTGCCACCTCTGACTCGTCATGAAATCAAGAGGAGGATGAACTTACCTCTCAGTGGTAAACAGCTTTTAAGGCTGGATGCTAGGGCATCCTTGCATCCAGACACTGCAGTCTAAGTGCTGCCATCAGTATATTTTTAATAATAATGTAAGAGTGTCTGTTGTGGTGGAGTCCTTCCACAGCTTAGCAGTTTGAGTTAAGAAGCCTTGAGCTTCATGGCAAATGCTGGATTTTTTCCTATGATGAATAATGCTACATACATTATGACCAGCTTCTCCTGTTTTTACTGCGTTTCGACTGCATGCAAGTCTGAGGAGGAACTCAGGGTGATACATCAGAGGGAAGACCATAGCTGAAGTCTGGTTTTGTTTTGTCAAATTTAGAAATACTATCTGTTATGCCTCCATACATTTTTTGGACCTGAACAAAGCTTGATGCAGAGTAGTAAGAGCTATGAGCAATTGCAGCCTACTCAGTTCTTTTCCTAGTGCTCTTCACTTTCTTCTTACTTCTGGAGTTCTGTCTTTGACATCCTATTGTCCCAAGTTTTTCAGACATATCTTGAGATGAATGTTCCTGCTTAATTCACTCTTTTAGGAGGTGTATATAGTTGCATAACCACATTATCCATCTTTATGGTGATTTTTCTTGTCAAGGCATATAGGCTGAAGGTGTGTTATTCCATGTATGATTAGTTACAGCCATCAATTTTGCTTTTTTTTTTGCCTTTTTGTGTGGTTTTTTTGTTGTTTTGGTTTTTTTCTGTTTAACTATTGTTACTCTAAAAGTCTGTTGTGAGGGCTAATGCTGGCTGATGACCTGCTTGTCTGACTTGAAAGCAAAGATTCCCATAATCTCTCAAATTCTTTGATCACTTCATAGAGGACACACAACTAATATTAACAATTAGTAAGTGTGTACTTTGGGCAACAGAAAGGTCCTGGCTAATTTTCCTGAAATGAGGCCTGCTCTGACATCTATAAGATGATCTACCTGAAAACTTAAGTGAAGCCATACTCATTTTCTTTTTACAAGGGACAGTGGAAGAATGCAGTACTTCAGTCTCAAAAGATTACTCTTCCCCTTAGACAAGTGTTTTTAAAATTACATAGCCAAATCAAAATCCAGAACAAATCATAGCAATGCCATTGGCTTTAAATGCATCTGGCCCAGAAAGCACATGTGTCATTTTCAGTGAGTTAGTAACAGATGATGGAGGAAGGGATCAGGACAAATTATGGCATACTACTGAAATTCCAGTTCAGAGCAGGAAGGAGTCTTTGACTGCCCTGTATTGATTACTGTAGGAAAACAATGTAGCATTCCTTGTGTATATATTAGGATTCAGAGGCAATAAGCAAGACTGAGTATTTTTAAACAAAACCACTG
The DNA here is from genome assembly GCF_026170545.1 of Melanerpes formicivorus. Classification (NCBI taxonomy): domain Eukaryota; kingdom Metazoa; phylum Chordata; class Aves; order Piciformes; family Picidae; genus Melanerpes; species Melanerpes formicivorus. The sequence goes on along the minus strand of NW_027142400.1, from coordinate 2,689,289 downwards.
CATCGTGTGCAGTTTGGTTTTTTGAAGCACTGTGGTTGTATCAGCTGTATGCTATGTTGCATTCTCCTCAGGTACATCATGATGATGTTGTGAAAAAGTGTGTTTTACTTTCATAGGTCTGTGCAGTATATAATATGACAAAAAGGGCTTTTATTACTCTTACTGATTTACCTTTCTCTATCTGTTAAAAGGTGACAGCGTCTCTCTTAGGTTTACCTTCAAAGTCTTGTTCTCTACTGATCCTGACGGAAAATGAGAATGAGAAGAGGAAGTGGGTTGGAATCCTAGAAGGCTTGCAGTCTATCCTGCACAAAAACAGACTGAGAAACCAGGTTGTACATATTCCACAAGAAGCCTATGACAGTACACTGCCTCTTATTAAAGCAAGTTTAGCTGCTGCTATTATAGGTATGTTTGGTTTAAGTTTTGTAAGTATGAAAGTTGTTGGAGCTTTTACCTGGGCTTCTTGAATGACAACACAAAATAAATTCTTCAAAATTCCTTCAAATAATTTAAAAATGGAGCTGAAATGCTAATCTTGCATTAATATTCAAATTTCTTCATCCACTGAGAGTAAATAATACTGTTTAGTTGTTTAACAGGTTGTTTTAGCAATATGGTATGTAGCATGCTTTTGACAGGCTGCGTAAACTTAAGCAAACTTTATTTGCTGGTGAAAATCTGTCCAGAAATTTTTCCAGCTGTTCAAATTAAACAGTCTGCTTTAAAGATAAGATTAAGTGTAGCTGAATTAATAGACTTTTTTTTTTTCCCCCTTCCTGGTTTAGATCGAGATAGAATAGCAATTGGTTCAGAAGAAGGACTGTATGTGATAGAGGTGACCCGTGATGGTAAGTTAGGCCATAATGCATGCAGTAATTACATACAGAATAATGAGCTCCATAACTCTTAGTGCTGTTGTAATAATATAGGTCAAACAACAGCCCTTCACGTATAGTAAGTATGAAGCACTCAGTTAAATAATGAGAAAGAAAAGTAAATGTGAGATACAAGCGCCAATTTCGTAATTATCATTACATTCAGTTGGCTGACTGAAATTAAAGGGATGAGTAACTGGGCGTATTCTGACACATTCTCACCTTAACTGCTTTCCTGCAGCAGGTAGCATAATGCTTCAGCACACAGACACTTTACTAACTATAACTTGAATTGAGTGAGAAAGACACGGAAACAGACTTGTTCCAACCTGCCCCATCAGAGGACTCAAACTACCATGAATTAGAAGAAAAAGAGCCAGTGCAAAAACTAAAGCCACCATGTGGTATTGTCTGTTTCTTCCAGAAATTTGACAGCCACTCACATTCTGGTTCAGACCAATGGTGGGCAAAGTGAAAGCTTTGCTTGCCCCTTTCCATTATCTGTTTCCCTGATCCCATGCTTTTAGCTGAATCTGCTTTGTCCTTCCTCCTCTTAATGCACTCTGCCCTCTACTTTGGGAAAAATGGCCTGCTTTGTTTTTTTCAACAGACTTGGCATGTTCATTCCAGAAATTCACACAGAGCATGCTCTGGTTACCCCAGCAAAGTGTACACTGCATCGTCATTGGGCAGCACCGGCAGATTGCTCTGTCCTTGAAGTATTAAGCTTCACACCAAGGGAGTGAGGGAAGCGCTTTTCCCTTTGTTCTGATATATTGAGCACAAACACAAATAGCAGTGGGAGACATGCCTTGGTATGGTGGGGCAAGCTTGGGAGGCCAGAAGGAATTATTAGCATGGGGTGGTGGGATAGTTTGGGGTCAATCCACACAAAATGTAATCTTAAAGGTGGAAATACAGATAAGGAGGCTGGTTAATTTTGCAGTCTACCTGAAAAATAAGACATTCTTATTTTAAACAAATGAACCAAAAAATGAAGAAATAAGTTATGTTTAACTGAATTTATAGAAATTATTTCTAAGAAGTCCATGCTTGCTTATAACTCTTGAGGCACCCTGGGTTTATACTTTGTGTGCTACAAGAGCTAACAGCCTTGGCTCTCTTAGAGGATTATTTTTGACAAAACATTTGATGCTTTTTTATCTCTGTTTATAACCGCTGAGCTTAGGTTCCTCTGGTGTCTTTAACTGTCTGGGAGTTGAGGATGTTAGGTCAGGTTCAGGCTTATAAAAAATCCAAAGATGCCTTTCTCAACTTTGGAAAAATCACTGAGACACTCCTGAAATACCTCTTTGACTCTCTTTAGTCATTGTCACCCCAATTTAAAAAAAAAAAGATGATACTACTTTAAAAATTTAGCCTTCACAGAAGAATTTGAATTTCCTGTTTCAATGCAATTTCATTCATGGCTGTTTGAAAGTTGGATTGCAGTCATGCCAGAACTTGCATTTCAATGTAAAATAAAGCAGTGAATACAAGTCTTTAAAGACCTACTTGACTTTCAAAATATAATGGAGTCAGAAATGTGGTTTTGCCTATTGTATTCTATTCTATTCTAAAAACAAAATATTATTGCTTTCTCTTGCTTACAATAAGCCACTGCATGATTTCTGGACAAACTGCTTTATACGTGGAGGCAGCAGATATTTGAAATTCTTTTTGGCAGTAATAAATGCCATTCCTTTGCATAACCTTCCAGTGGTCACCGTTCTGTAAGTACTCAGAAGTAAACACGACTGTAGATGCAGATAATTCCAGTACAGCTTCCTGCATAAAATAAAATTGTACATTTAATTTGAAAGGTCATTCCATAAAGGAGCGATCCGCTGCGTCACCCTGCCGTATGTAAATGTGACAATAAATCACCAATTTCAGATTTAAGGTAAAAGATGTTTTGCAGGAGATTTTGTGGCCAGCTCCTGTATGCTAATAGCATTTTCATAAATCACAATATCCTTTTCATTTTATGGCAATTGTAGTTTTCAGCATTAATTAACTGCCAGCTGCTTATATCAGAGGTCTTTGGTCAGGATATCACTTAGTTCTTAACAAATAAACTCTCAGCTGGAATTTGAGCTGGGGGGAAGAAAAAATCTTGGTGGCAAAGTTTCAACAGCTGATTATTTCACAGAACATTTCTTCAGACATATCATCTATTTGTGCAGGTATGAGGATGCCACAAAAGCACGTGGCTTCTTGATCTAGACAGCCAAAGTCTTGTTCCAGAGTTTAAAGAATATGGTAACTTGGCTATTACTGAAAAAAATGCATTTAATTTCTAGTTTGTTTGTTTTGTTGGTGGTTTGTTGTTTATTGTTTTGGGTTTTTTAATCATCATTCAAAAGTATTTCATATGCATTCAGCTGACAGAAAAGTGACCGTATTAGGATTCCTAGTTTGGAATTGCTTCATCTCCATTTGTACCTCATGAAATAACTCACCACTTGAAAGTGTCTGTACACCCACAATCCCAAAAGCAGAACGTGTTGTACCTAGCCCCTTTAGCTGCTTCTAGCAGTTTTTAAAAACCTTCAAACAGGGAAACTCCCCAGCTTCCACGGGCAACCTAACTCGTCCTGACTGTGAGAAGGCTTTTCCTTGCCTGTCCTAAATCTCTGTTCTTACTGCTTAAGCTCATTCTTTTTGAGGCTTCCTCCATCACACACCTGTAGGTGTTTAACACCTACTTTCTGTACTGCTTTTTCATTTGTCAACAGTACAGCGTTAAGTGGCTACAGCATTTAGTGATGAGCCTCAAATACTTTGTATTTCTTTGTGTTCTGCTAATTTGACATTCCTGCAGAATTTGCTGAAGATGCTGATGTTTTCCTGAAGGTGGAACCCCTTTCAAAAGACAGAGCATCTTGAAGTGTATACATAGTACAGAGGATACAAAATATTTTCTGCATTTGTCCTAGATACTTAAGCAGCTTTTTCCTCCAAAGTGTTGCAGAGACTTTGTATCAATAATGAGTGACAGTAATGCTTTGTTTCATGGTTTGTCCTAAGAATTAGTAACAGATCATCAAACGTGTAACAAGTGCTCTTTCTTATCTGCTATGTGTCTGTGTTTAGATGCATTTTCAGACATCAGTGTGTAGCAGTGCAGTGTTTCCAGGTGGCATGTTTTTTTCCCCTTTAACTTAGGGCAGCTCTTGTTTCCTTTGCAGTGATCGTCCGAGCTGCTGACTGCAAGAAGGTGTACCAGATAGAGCTTGCTCCCAAAGAGAAAATTATCATCCTCATCTGCGGTCGGAACCATCATGTTCACCTTTACCCCTGGGCGTCTCTGGATGGGTCGGAAGGAAATTTTGACATCAAGCTTGCAGAAACTAAAGGATGCCAACTGATTACAACTGGAACACTAAAGAAGAGTTCTTCAACTTGTTTGTTTGTGGCTGTCAAACGACAGGTTTTTTGCTATGAAATTCACAGAACTAAACCTTTCCACAAAAAATTCAGTGAAATTCAGGCTCCAGGAACTGTACAGTGGATGACAGTGTTCAAGGACAAGCTCTGTGTTGGCTACCAGTCTGGGTTCTCTCTGTTGACCATCCAGGGAGATGGACAATCTATAAACCTGGTAAATCCTAATGACCCCTCGCTTATCTTCCTCTCACAGCAGTCTTTTGATGCCCTTTGTGCTGTGGAGCTCAGTAATGAGGAATACCTGCTTTGCTTCAGCCATATGGGAGTATACGTCGATTCGCAAGGTCGAAGGTCACGCATGCAGGAACTAATGTGGCCTGCAACTCCTGTTGCCTGTAGTATGTATATGTTTTTCTGTTGCCATATTCCTCTTACTGCTTTACTTGTCTAAAAATAATGGGCATTGCATTCTGTTTTGCTTCGGTTTGTCTTTCAACAGCTACAGGTTATGTTTTGATGGATTAACAGCATACATGGTTCTTCCTGGTGGTAGTTTTGGACATGGTGCAAGAAAAGAAGCTGTGTTTTGTTATAGGACAAAGAAAAAGGAAAAAGAGAATGCAGAATAACTTTTACAGAGGGTAGCCCTGGATGTCGAGAGTAGCCTGTGAAATTCTTTGAGAGAACAAAGAGAACTCCCCAGAGTGTAAATGTCTAGTTGTCTGTAGGATGTCTTCTGTGTCCTGTACTCAAAGTACCGTAGAAAGCTGAAGAAGAAATGTAACTATAGAGGTTCTTAAAGATAACAAAATAAGAGGTAAAAATACTGCTTCTCAGAGAACTGGTAGCAGTTTTTCTCCTTTTAGTTTTAGGGGGAGAATTTCCAAAAATAATTTAATACAGGCAAGTGGAACTTACAGGCAACTGCTCTGCTCTTTTCGGGAGTGTGGGTTTATCAGCTGCTTAGGACAGAAGCACATGCAGAGCATTTTTCAGTATTCAGTAGTCAAAGCAGTTCATGATAGAACTAGGATTTCTGTTTGGCGCTCAAACTGCAATGAAAATATTTTGACCAATTGAAGGCTAGAAATAGCTTTTTGTTTAAATACTGAAGCAAGCAGTTAGGAGTGTGTTGGTTTGATCAGGCCAGGCCCTAATAGCCATTTGTTTAATTTTAATTGTCTTGAACTGAAATTATTTGCTTGCTTTTTACTCTGACCTAGTTCTGTACAGAAATCTTGAAGCTAAGGCTCAAGGAAAACAATGTAGTTGCAAATTTGCTTTAAAACACCATTAGCCAAAGCTAATAGTTCCTTTTCCTGTATGAGCTTTACAGGCTTTTTGCTTTTCAGCAAACTAGACTTGCTAGTTAATAGTTTTGTCTGTTATTATTAGAAGCTGTTCTTATTATGAACTGTTTTATAGCTTTCTTGTATGTGCAGTCCTGAGTAGTGTTGGCTTAGGGCTGCTTTTGTAGCAAGAGCAACTTTATCTGTCAACAAAAGAAAGTGAATTACTTCCCTTTTTGTTAGCCATGTCCCTCCTCCACAGTCCTGGCCTCTCTTGCTGATGATGGTGGGTGTATTTCAACTCTTCCATCCAGAGATTAGAAATGGTGCCCACCCTGCTGCAGTTTCTGTTATGGTAACAGGACCAAGTTGTAAAGAGGTTTTAGGATAGGATGGAGAATTTGTCTTCAGGGCATTGTTCTCTCATGCTACTCAGAGAGGGTGAGGTCTGCACTAATGCAGTCAGCTCTGTTCTCTTGAGTGCATTTCTAGGCTGCACTTAAAGCAGCCTAATGTGTTGGCTCTGTGCTGAGTTGGTGTAGGTGTTGTGTTTAGCTTGAACATGGTGCAGTGCAAAGACTTGGAGACAGCAGGTCTATCATGCACAAGATCAGTGCAGACACTGAACCCTTCCTCTAGAAATCAGTTGAGAGCTGATCAGGCTCATCAGGTCTTATTCATAGAATCATAGAATCAATAAGGTTGGAAAAGACCTGAGAGATCATCAAGTCCAACCTATCACCCAACATCCCATGACTAATTAAACTGTGGCTTCAAGTGCCCCATTATTGGTAAGTGCTGGCCTTAGCTACAGGCCGTCCAGACAATAGCAGTTGGTGTTTCCCTCTGATGCTTGATGGTATCCCTTGATTTAGACATCCAAGCCAACCATGACCCCATATAATAGATATTTGACCATCAATCACTTCTGTGGTAGGTATTTATGATAGCTGCCCAAGGCATTCTGTGAACAAATTCAAACAATAGCACCACAACCTTACTTCAGTTCTCCTCTAAGAAGATTCCATGATGTGTTTAATGTTCTGCTGGTTTATTTTCCTTTTGTTTATTGAAATAGCTCTTATCTCTATTAAATCCCATGAATTTCTAGTAACTGCTCTTTGCATCAGGACACAGTCTTTACATGAGCAGAAGCATGTTGATATGAAGCTCTAGGGATCAACACTTTCATTTGACCTAAAATAAACTTGTCTGTTGATGCCTTTGATGCTTTTTAGAAAAAAGAAACTAGAAAACATCTGAAAAGATAAAATGTGTTGTGGACTTTAAGCATTGTGACAATGCAGCCCATACATGAGTATCTAAAGTTAGGTAATTGTTATCAAAAGAGGAAGGAAGTTGAGAGGGGATCTACATCAGGCCTTCACAACCCACCTCACAGACAGTGACCTTGTCTTTTCCCCTGCACAGCAGATGTATAGTTAGTTGGCTGCTTCTGAAATGATCTGCATCTGCAGAAAAGCTAGCTGCTCATTTCCCACCAAGCAGCAAATTTGTATGCATCTGAAAATTTCAGTCACCGTTTTGCAATTTCATGACGCCGTAATTTGAAGTTTAAAAATACCAAAAGGCCCAAATTTAAACCTTTCCGTGGTGCTGGCAGTTGTCTTTAGCAAATCTTGTCTCACAAAAATACCAATTTGAAAGTGGGGCAGGGAAAAAGTGTATTGAAATCTATCTTGCACATAGTGGAAAAGTTGTAACTCTTGAAATTTGCTGAAATATGTCAGGTCTGGACTACTGAAACCACATTAGGGTTTTCTGTTTTCAATCTGTGCAGGTTGTAGTTCTTCATATGTCACAGTGTATAGCGAGTATGGTGTTGATGTATTCGATGTTAACACTATGGAATGGGTCCAGACCATTGGCCTGCGAAGGGTAAGTCATTTTCTTTGAATATGGAACTTCGTTGGGGTATTTTCAAGTGAAAAATTTCTTCATGTGGTATGCTAGGCTTGTGTTAATTCTCTACCTCCTTCCTTAAAACAGATCAGACCATTAAACATGGATGGCACGCTCAATCTCCTTAACTGTGAGCCACCAAGACTAATATATTTCAAGAACAAGTTTGCAGGTGAGTAGAGCAAGGGGAGAAATGGGGAAATGACACAAAGCTGAGTAATTTGAAGCAATGTCACCTTTGCATAAAATGAAACTTGTATTGGATGTGTCTGGGTCAACATGTACCTCTGTACGTGAAACTGCATTGTGATATTACAGCAGGAGCTGTCCTCAGCGTTCCAGAAACATCTGACAACAGCAAGAAGCAAATGCTTCGAACTAGGAGCAAAAGAAGATTTGTATTTAAGGTTCCTGAGGAAGAGCGATTACAACAGAGGCGGTAAGAAATGAGCTGTGTATGTGACTTAGTATAGATGATGAGATGCAGAGACTGGGTCTGCTAATAGTCAAAATCTCTCTATTCTTTTAGGGAAATGCTTAGAGACCCTGAGCTAAGGTCAAAGATGATTTCTAACCCAACAAATTTCAACCACGTGGCTCATATGGGACCAGGAGATGGAATGCAGGTTCTCATGGACCTCCCACTGGTAAAATACATTTAAAAGGGAGGAAGATATATGTGTATTTGTTCTGGTTCAGAAAAACTGTGTAGATGAACTGTAAGGAGTTAAAGTATTATCTGTACCAAATTCTTCTTTGAATTGTTACGAGAAAGGTGAACCTTCCTGATGTTCAATGCTTCTAAATCCTGTTCAAGGAAGCACTGTTAGCTGACTTATGAATGAGACACTGAAAGCAATAGATGTCACTGCCAGGAGCTTGTTAGTGGTTTTGTAAATAATCAGTCTCTCCTCCTTCCTTTTCTCTTGCTTGTCTTAAAACAACAGAATGAATTTCCTTCCCCCTCATCCTCTCAACATTTTGCTCTGGTACCACCTCCAACAGGCTTTGAGCACGTCTATCACATGAGCCCTATCTCTGCTGAAATCTCCCTCCAGAGTGACCATTCCTCACTGCAAGGCTCCCCTCTTCTTTCTTCCTCTTCTTGTCCCTCATCTGCTTCCTTAGCCAAGGGTAGGAGTAGCTCCAAACTGCTAGGAACTGAAATGGTGTGCTTGTGGCACTTCGCCAGTTCTAGAGCAAAAACCAGGGGGGAAAAGCTAATGCTGTGGAGGTAACTAAATGCATGTAAGTTGCAATGCTTTATAGCATGATTTTTATTTTGTATTTAACAAGTAGAGCATTTTGCAAGCTATTTAGTGTAAAATCCACGAGAGGAAGACACAAAGGTGGACTTTATGTTTTGTACTCTCTGTTTTATAGCTGCTAGTCAGGCTTTCTCTTGTCCTTCTCAGCTAGCCCAGATGAGGCATTTGTCCTTTCAGCAGGAGGAGGAAGGAAAGCAGAGCTTTTGGTACAGTCCCTGCCCCTTCATATAGAGAGTTTGCTGGCTGATAGGTTCCAGTGGCTGCTTTGGGGCTTAGTTCTTTCTCTGTCTTTCTCAGGGTTTGTGTCTGTTACTGAAAATATGTGGATGTGGTCAAGTAAGTTCAGAGTTTTATTACCAACACTGGGTTGTAATAGCTTCAAAAGCACAGTAAAGTTGTCATGACTAACAACTGCTAGTTGGATAGCTTTTGTTGCTGGCTAACAAGGTGTTTTGTTTCAACTGCAGAGTGTCCTACCTGCTGCACAGGATGAGAAAACATGTCCATCTACAGCTAACCTCTCACGGCAGCAGCAGCAGCAGAGAAACAAAACCTATATTTCGTGGCCCTCTTCAAGTAAGGCTTGGAAGCAAGCTTGCCAATTCTGAGCTTTAATTTATGGCTTCAACAAAAGGTGTAAACCTTCCTTTTTTTCCTTCTTTCTCTCCAGGTGGCAGTGATGTGGGAGGAGCTATGCCTTCCCGAAGTATGTCTGATCCTGACCAGGAGTTTGACAAAGAGGTAAAGTAGCCTTCATTAAATGGAGACTGACGGTATCCTGTTGCTGCAGATTGTTGTCTTTTTCCAGTGAACCACATTTCTGAAGAAATACTTCACAAAGACCATGGCCATTTTGGAGTTGTTTTCCTTCCACAAACACTGTAACGTATGATTGCAAGTTAGATGTGCCAGCACAAAAGCAAAGTTGTGAAAAGGTCTTTTTGTGCTGGTATTTTAAGTATGTCTTTAAGTATGTCTTGGATTAAGTTTTGTAGACAAGGGAAATTTGACTAATTGATGAAATGTCCTCAAAGCTCCTAAAAATGTTCTCTGGGCTATTAACATAGAATGGCAAAGTAATATGACTAATTAAGTAATTTTCTGTGCTGCCTTAAGGAAGAGTTTTTGTTCGTACAGCTTGAGAAGGAATCATATTCTAAAATACATGAAACTGCTTTTAGGAAGGGTGAAAGTGTGTGCCGTTAGTTGCCAAACTGGAAATGTCCTAGCTAAACAGAACTGGTGTCCCTGAGTCCAAGGGGAGGTGGAGATTATGTATTTGTCATGAGTGTTGCTGCTTCCAAGCTTGTTCAGGCATTGCTGTGCAAAGAAAGTCTTAAGAACTACTTCTGGGAGACAAACTCCTAGATCAAGGTCTTTGCAACTTTTTAGCAGTTTTTGGTACCCACCTACAGGTCCATATAATGCTCTGGATTCTGATGAGTGTTTTCCTGAAACCAGTCCTTAGCAGGATGCTTTGCTACACCCTAAGTCAAAGCATCTGTCCAGAGTTCTGATCACAGCCATGCTCTGCCTTCCTTTGTCACCTTAAGTAGGCCATTAAAAGCAGGTGAAAACAGGGATCTCTAAACACAGGTGGTTTTGAAACTCTGGATTTTCAAAGGTGTGTTGATGAAGGACTGTGTCAGTTAACTTAGTTATTCTGCAGCATCCTTCCCAAACTCCATTACATTCCATGCTCTAATGAAAATTGCTGCTTGTAGGCACAAGTGGTAGATTCTAAGGTTTTTACAGCATTTTCAATAGGTCTTACAATTTATTATGACTTCTTAAATTAAAAACCTCCAGTACTCTGAAACTTCAAAAGGGAGGATCTGGTAACACCTTTTGGCTTTATGCTATTTTCCTCATGGCTTTTGGCTTTATTGCAGCCTGAACTGTATCATGCTAGGATAATCTTGTTATAGATGATCTTGTTACTGAGCCATGCAAGACCTTGTGAACAGCATTCATGAAGGATGTTACCTTTCCATCTATTTGCTAAATATATATTCCCTTTCTTGAAAATAACTTGCTGCAGCGGTACCAGTTTTTCCTGTGCAGCATTTTTCAGCTGTGAATGTGTGCAGTGCTCAGAGCTGTGACTTGCCAAAATAGTGGGAAACTTGCCAAGCCATCCTGCTGGAGACCAGTCTGTGAAGGCAAATATCCAACAGCCAGTCTAATGCTGGGGAAATAACTGTGGATAGTCTGTTTTTATTAGATACTAACATAGGGCAGCTCCAGAAAGCATATTCTGTTTCTAGATCTTCAGCCTGATACTTGGCAATTCACTCTTTTGTGAAGTGCCTGACATGCTTGTGACTGTAGCTGTTTTGTAAACAGTTCATATTCTTGTTTCCTTCCTTCTCACCAAGCTGAAGGTGATTTGGCCATAATTGTTTGCATGTCTGCATGTGCAGACATATCCGCTCCTGATCTATAAGAACTGCTTAAGAGACAGGCTGATAAACTCAGACCAATAGAGGACAGATAGCTTTCCTGATGGAATGTAGCTGTGCAGTGGATAAAGGAGTGGGGCCTGAGATACAGCAGTTTGCATTACTTGGCCATAATTCCTGGTACATCAGAAGGTCACCTTCACGACTGCACTGCAGCCTGTTGAGAATTATGGAAGTACTTGCAGGAATGCTTATCCATGAAATTAATCTAATGCTCACTGCTTCATAAGTGTTGCTCACCCTAATTTTTGAGCGCCTTTGAAACCTTTTGGATGTACGGAATTGGTTTTAAGCATGATTTTCTTTGTATGTTAATGTTTGTCTTTAACAGCCTGATTCAGACTCCACCAAACACTCTACGCCATCCAACAGCTCAAATCCAAGTGGTCCTCCAAGTCCCAACTCTCCTCACAGGAATCAGCTTACACTAGATGGACTGGATCAGTCGACCTGTGACGCGTAACACTACCGCTCTCACCCTTCTGGCTTCAATCTTCCACTACTCGATGGAGTATTCAAGAGCAGGGCAAGGCTGTCTCAGATGCTAGTGCCAAGACTGACACTGAATCTCTGGTGTTGTACAAGAATAATTATATATCCAGATTGTAGATACAAACTATTGAAATGAAGAAAATTCTTTACTAAATAGCGATTGAGCTTTTTATGCAGAATTGTTCACTGCTCAGTTACGGTTGGTTCCTTTCTGCACAGCTGTGATACAGTTTTATTGCATAGGAGCATTTAAGGCCACCAGTAAATAGTCTTATTCTTATGCTGAAAAGAAGACATAGAGAGAGATACTGATAATGTTGCTATAATATCAGGAATATTATTTTTCTATAGAATGATGTAATGTCTCATTAGCAGGAAATCCTTTTAGACACAATTTGGACCTCTGAATAGAAAATGGAAGCAGGTCTAGTTACATCCTCAGATGAATACAGTTTTCCCTTTTCCCCCATAACTGTTTGTTTCCTAAATCTTAAGGAGAATGCTAGGAAGCTGTAAGGTTGTTTCCAACGTCAACAGATCCACCAGGAAGTCAAATAAAAGTTGGTTATAGTTTTGTGGCCTTTTAATTCATTTAGCCATTACATATATACAGCTGCATAACTCTTTCTATCTTTCTACCAACTTTTTAGTCTTGTACATAGGACTGTTGCCAGTTACCTTTTACCCATACCCTGCTTTTTAGTCCTCATCAATCAGTCATTAGTCAGGGCTTTTAAAATACTGGTAATTACTGCTGTGAAAAAAGGTTTTATTCCTAGTTCCTGCCTATCTCCTCCTGAGAAGTTGTTTCTCCTGGGTTTTTTGGTGTGAGGACACACTACATTGTTAGTTAGCAAGCCTTCTCGTGGTTGTGTTGCCCTCGAATTCTGCTTGACCTAAGGGACTATGTCACACTAAAAATCGGTCTGTTTTCTCGGTTACCAAAGTGGAACGTGAAGGATGTGTCACTGGGGGTGCTGCTTTTCTCATTAATTGTATCCTCACCTGCATGAAGACCCCATGATTATTAATCAAGTATTGATCATGTAGAAAAATGCACAACACACTCCTGTATATTTTGCTATGGCCCACGTGCAGTGGTGATGTTTTGCGTGTATATTTAATCTCATGCTTCCGTGTATTATACGTTTAGTAATCAAAGATTTGTGACCATGTTTCATTAAAAGCTTGTAATTAATTCACTGGCTGGCATATCCAGTTTGTCATTGTCACACTAGTGTGCCTTCTGTGCCAATTTTATGACAGTTGGATGTCACTTATTTAAAATCTGGTTTAAATGGGCTAATGCTATACCAATGGCTAATGTTCTTTTCTGAAACACTGTATAGGACGTGCACTTATCTTTAGTTTCAACTGAGTGTTCTAGTCAACATTTAATCCTGTTACATTAAGTGTTCGACAGTACTTGCTCTTTTTCTCAGACTCTTGATAAAGGAGCTCAGTTAGAGCTGGACACTACTGCTTTGGGGGGTTTCTGGTTTTTACTTTTTTTAATGTAAGTCTAAGTCTTTGTAATTATTGAATTGTGAGAACATTTTTGAACAATTTACCTGTCAATAAAACAGAAGAGGGAGGTTTTAAAGTTCATAGTTGTCTGTCTTGACATGGGAAAACAGTCTGCCACTGACCCTGGCTGGAACGTCATGGTAAATTTGCGTTGTTCACATGGATGTTTTACATAATCTGGAAGATACTCTGGAGCCCCTTACCTGAATGCTGTGAGGAAAGGTTTGTGTTTCTGCACGTAAATGCATGTTCAGGAGCATTGGAAGTCCTTTTGCTGGAATACAGTGTTGAAATTCTGTGCCCTTGGTTTGTGTTAGAGTTGTCATTTTATCGACCTGCTGGCCCAGTGAAGTTCATTTTGTAATTATTTATGTGACTAAGGAGGCTACAGGAGCTACTCGGGCATCTAAAGGGTGATTAATACATTAAAGACTCTCGACTTGTTGTCAAAGCAGTAGTCCCAATGAGACAGTTAGGAACATTTCAAAGATTGGTGTGTGAATGGTGCAGTCCTTTAATATGGAGGGTTTTTTAAAGCTCCCCTCATGCTCCAGTATTTGAGCACCATAGAGCTTACTGTAGCTAGAACAGAACCAACATCTCTAGTGTGTTCTGGGTAAGCATCCCTCATCCCTTATGGAGTGCCTGAGTGCTCCTGGATTGCTTCTCGCTTTGTCCCACCCATTCTTGTCCCATCTAACCTTAATGAGGTTAATGAGGAGAGGCCTAGGTGGGTATTTTGGACCCTTCTGTGCCTTGCTTGACCAAACCTACTTGGTCAAGGCCAGGAGACTGGGCTGGGTCAGCTTGGGAAAGTACAGTCTGCCCTGGGGATGGGGGTGATAGCTGATAGGAGGTTTGAAGGCTGTGTGCTGCAAGCTGCCTCAAGAGTATTTCATGTTAATCATCTTTGACTTTTAAAAAACATTTCTGCTGTTCTTGAGCTGATTTTTCTCTGCACAGAGAGGACTTAAGATGACAACAGTCTTTAATTATGGGGATATTAAATCATAGCACTCAGCAGTGCCAGAGCTTGGTTATAATTTAAGCAGGAGAACATTTCTAGAAAAATAAATTAATTGCTCAGTATGAATACTCTTTAACCCCTAGAGTTTAGCCAAGCAAAATTTCTTCTCCCTGAAGGCTACCAGTCTAGAATCACAAGTGAGGAATGAAGTTATGCAAGGAATGAGGATCATTTGGTCTCTTCCTGTACTTCTGCCCATTGCATTTTCACAGAGGCAGGTCCTGAAGCTGAGCAGTGGGCATGCCACTCACCAGAAATGTTCATCACTTCTAGCACAGATCTTTGCCCCAGGAGGCTGTGTACTTTGGAATACATTCTAGTGTTACTTGCTGCCCAAGAAATTAAACTCATCTGCTAGCACCTCTGCAGCACGGATGGGCTCAGAACAGCTTTCTTAAATTAGTGCAATCTGCTGGTGGGGATGGGGCTTAAACACTTGCTTTATGTTTGCAGGGTAAGTCCTTACCACAGCCAAGCCACAGGGAGGGCACCCTCACTGTTCTGCACAATGCCCAATTAGGCATCCCTGGGAGAAAGTAGATGCATCAAACTTTTTAAGAGCTGGCAGTGGTAGTCTAAAGCTCTGAGAAACAGAAAAGCATTTGAGGGTATAGATTACTCTGGGGCCTGAAGGTGCAGTTTAAGCAAAGTAACAGGCAAAGAAAGGTGTGGTATCACGACTACAAACCTTGTCTTGCTTCTGAGTTTAGCCTATTTGAAAAGGAAAGAGCATCTTCTGTTCCATTTTATGCTCTGCCTACTTGTTTGAAGCAGCTCTGGCAGGTAGAAGTGAGGAGGATGTACCAAAAATTAGTGTTCACCCGCCCAGGTATTGCCTTCCTTTGCAGTGGCAGCAGGTCTGAACTACTTTATGTCTGCTTGCACCCGTGCATCTCCCTTCTCTCCATTTCCCCTTACACCCCTTCTTGGCAGCCTTGGGCTCCTTGTAGCTTATGGGGCAAGAACTGTGGGTGCTGGTATCCTTGGCCAGCGCAGAGCAGCCACTTTCTTACAGGCTGAGAGCTGCTGCCCTGAGCTCACAACCAGCAGGACAATGCAGCAGTGAGATGGCGGGTGGGGGGTGGGGGGTGCGCTGATTCAGGGGAAAGGCTGCCATGGGCAGGCGGGCAGGAAGGCACGGTGCTTGGTAAGAGCCAGCATGATCTCTCTCCTCCCTTCTAACTGTGTTTCTGGGTATGGGGCGTGATGATGAGTCTGGACAGCAGCTGCGTGCCTGTTGCAGGATGCCGGAGAAAGCCAAATGTTGGCAGAGCACGTTCCACGGGTGAATGATGCTCAGACTGACGTTGCCGGCAGGGTTAGGTGAGGACAGGAGCAGAAGACGGCAAGACGTGCTCAGCAAGTGAGAACTGCAGTGCTGCGCTCCAGCCAGAGGAGGAACATGAACTCAGTAATCAGCCGGTTCCACGTCCTTGCAGCAAATACTTTTCCTGCTCCCCAGCAAGCTGCAGCACTTTTTTTGTCACCTGACGACACAGGTTTATGCAGCTTTATTGGTCCTTTTTTTCAGATAAATCCCTCGGAGTTTTTGCAGCACCGCCTACTTCCCCGTTTCTTGCGCAGTCCCAGTTCTGCGGCCCCTTGAGAGCCGTGCTGATGCGGATGGAGGAGATGGCCACAGCCCCCCTGCTGCCTTGCAGTGCCTTGGCCACCTTCTGCACTTCGATGGTGCCAGCCCCTGCCAAATGCCTTCACTGCTGCTACCTCCTGCTAAAAAAAAAAAAAAGCAACAACAACAAAACAACCAAAAACAAACAACAGAAAAAACAACATTGTGGCAGGTCTGCCTGTAGGCTCGGTGGTATTTTGAGCACTGCTGCACGTTCTGCACAACCCTGTGAGCGGCTGTGCCGTGTGGAGGGAGAGCACAATGACAGGACTTGGTGTCCATTAATAATACACAGGTTGCTTATTCTTTTAAGACCCCAGGAAGCAATGACTTGGGAGATCTTGCCTTTAACACTAATGTATTTTGCATTAGTCTGTTGCAGCAGGGAACCCTTGAATCCCAGGACCAAGAGCAAAACAAAGCCATCAGGTGCCCAGCCACACATAGCCTCGGTGACATCAACTACTCCTCTAATGTGCTGCTTACCAAAGATGTCTGTGAATTAAATTTGTTAGGTAGAATCCCAGGAGAGACCCTTACATACCAAACCCCTTTGTGTTACCCAGCCTGCACCATGGGCTGTCTGAGTGTGTAGTACACAGGGTAAGATCATGGATCCAGCTGGTTTTCCAGCAGCTGTTGGTCCCCAGCATGACAAGCTGACTCTGGTGCTTCAGCTTTTTTCTGCAGAGCTCCCTGTCCCTGCAATGCTTTCTGTACAAGCAAACAGACATGGCTCCTGAAGGAAAAGTGCAGGACGTGCTCAGCTAGCACCCTGACAAAAATTGATCTCTATTTTAATTAAAGTCTCTATTGTAAGTGACCTGGAGCAGCAAATGCATTTTAAAAGTGAAGCCTTGCCAGCTGCAGATCCATACACCCCAATGTGAGGGGCGCCCAGGCGGTGAGACGTGCTGCAGAGGGGCCTGCCTGCCTCTCTCTGCAATAGCTGTGCCAGTAGCTGTGTGTCCCCAGAGACCATCTACTACATGGCCACACCTGCCCATCGTCCATGCTGAAATCCCTGTGTGCCAGGTAGAACACAGAACTGATGCCCTCAGCTGTTCCCTGGGAAAAGATCATCCTGCCACCATCTGGTGCTGTGGACTCTTTTGCATGTGACCGCAGCCGACTCTTACCTTTTGCTCTCAGTACACATCACAAGGAGCCCAAAAACTGCACAGGGAGGGAAGCAATTCAGCCTGGGGTGGGTGGCAGGGGCCTTGGATGAAGACTCTGAGCCCTCCCCATGTGTGGGGCAGTACTGGGATGGTGGGTTGCCTGGTGCAACGGCCTCCAGCATGCAGCAAGCGCTGTATTAGCCCTGGCTATGGAAAAATAAATTGTATATAGAGAGGTATGTAAAGGCTTGTAACCTGGAGGAGATTCAGTCACTTGCAATGATCTGATCTGAAAGGGGAAAAGAGCTCAGGCAGCAGGTGGAATGCCTGCAGGGGTATGAATACCTTTCCCTCCACAGCAAGCCCCAGCCGTGGTGCTGCAGCTGCGCTTGCAGGCATGACCATAACATCACAGCACCATTGCCTCAGGCTGTTCTCTGGCCTCATGACATCCAGATGAGGGCTTGAAGTGTGGGCGAGTTATTCCTTGGGTTCACATCATGGGAATGACTGTGCTGTAGGGTGAGTTTTGGGGGCCTGGCCTTAGGTCACTGCTCTTCACCGATATGCACTCATTGCAGGACCATGGAGTAGTGGAACCTGGGAATTCCCAACCCTCTGATGTTGAACACCCCCTTCAGAGGTCATTGGCTTCCTCTAATTTTTGACTTGTCTGGTGACCATTTAATTCAGCACCAAGCACATGACAGTCACAGCAGAAGCTCCTGTCTGGGCACACTGCTTTTTATCCCAGTAATGCTGGGGTAGCACTCTCATCCCTCCTCCCAGCCCTGGCTCTGTCTGGCTTACAAAGCAACAGCAGCAACTGGGGGCATAGAGATTGTCTTGTTCCCTGCCTGGCTTTTGTTTTGTGTCCTGCCTGCTTGCACTGCCCCTTACTAGAGGTCTCTGCAGGCAAGGGAGTGTCAGGGCTGGTCTCATCACCACATGCTGTGTGACACCCTTCATAAGGGCTCTGATGCACCTAATGATGAATTCACAGGCCTTTGAGAAGGGATTATGTTTTCCAGAGGCTAGAACAAAATATAATAAACTTAAAATAGCTGCTTCCATATGGAATATGCCAACAAGCCCCACTGAAAGCCCAGTAGAGTGTAAATTAGCATAAATTTGAATACATCTCCATAATTTCAGCCTCACCCATCAGACCTGCTCCTGTAATGAAGTGCTGCCTGACATTGTGGGCTGCTAAAGGTATTTGACATATGCCAGGCCAGAAATGCCATCTCTAGTGAGGCCCTTGGTGCCTCTGCCTTGACTCTCATTAGAGACAATCCAGAGTAACTCTCCCCAGTCATTGGGTTCCTGCCTGCATTCCTCCCCAGGGACCACTAGCACCAAACCTCTTTTCCCTAATACCACAAGAAGATGCATGCTCTCACTAAAGGAAATTGCAGGATAAATTCTCAGGTCTTAAGAGTTAGAAGGTCTTAAAATTGTCAGTTTGGGTACAGAGGGAGGAACCAAGCCCAGGCAGCCAAGCAGAGGGACTGTGGAGGGAAATGTTTGCTCAGAACTGCACCTAGTGCCCAGTGAGGTCCCTATGAGGAGAAATGAGGAACCCAGCACTGAACACACTGCTGGAACACAAAATAATGTCCTTTTAAACCCAACTAATAAGTCCAAGCCCTAGAGGCTCAGGAGCACATTTTGAAAAGTGTTTGAGCACTGAATTTCCATCATGCATCCAGAGTTACATCTGCCAACCTGCTGCATGCCCTGGGCAAATCCAGCACAGTGCTGGCTAAAGCTTCTCCAGATATCACCTGAGACCCAAATCTCAATCTTGAACTGTCAAAAAATGCCTGGTATCTACAAAATACAGCTTAAATACCAGAAGCAGCATCAAAGAGGCCTAACGATAAAGGTTTGCTGTGGTTTCCTTCACCATATGGTCACTTTTATTCAGGTAGGATCCACTTGTAGTTTAGATCTATCAGAGTGATGTGAGGGGCTGTGAGGGCTGGGGAAGGCAAAGGTGTTCCTGGGGAGGTAGTGGCTGCCTCCAGTATGAGGCCACACTATTAGGTCTCCGTCTTGCCTGCATCATACAGAGGGTTGATGTAAAATATCTGGTGGTCTTTAGGAGCCATCTCCTGCAGTGTCTCCTGTCCAGGTTCAGTGCTTGGTGTCTCCTGCAGTAGTGAGAGAGGGAAAAGAAATTGATGGGGAAGGGAAGCAAATCACTTGGCAAAATCCATCCAGTACTGAGTCCCTGTGGCAGCTAAGTCACTGGTGATTTGTGGGAGGGTGAGGCCATCACACAAACCCCTCCTGGCCTGAGGAAAGGAGGACTCCTGCCAAATGCATTGCATCTTGCATTGTACAAGCTGCTAGCACTTTGAGAGGGCACTAGCTGGTGCCCCTGCCACCTCCTGGTTGCTTTCTGAGCATCCTCAGGTCCCCAGGCAGTCGTGACTCACCACATCAAACATGGGATTGTCGAAGCCTTTGTCACTGTCCGACTCCATCTCCACTGTTCTGTCCCAGGGCCGGGGGAAGCGCAGGACAGGCAACCTGGGGAGAGACCTGGACATCACACGTCCACATTCCACCCATCCCAGCAGCTTCCTCAGATGAAACACTGCATCTTCCAGAGGTGAATGGGACATACAGGGAGATTTCAGGCTGTCTTTGAAATGAGATGTTTGTGCTCTTTCCCAGGAGAAAGCTGCCCTACCCAGCAGAAACCATTCAGCCTGGAGGGCTGAGACATGCATCCTGGAGGGAAGAATTTGTCAGAGGCAGACAGCTCCAGCACAGGCTTCACTTTGGAGCCATTGCTCTCCCACCGTGGCCTAAAATGAATTGCCACAGAGCTGACACCTGTTCCCACTGCAGCCTCAACAGTCACTAATTACTTTTGTCATTACTTTTATCATGTTATCATTTCATCTTCTTAATCACCTTCATCTCTTTTATTATTTTCTTCATTACTCTTATCCTGAAAGTCCCACTCACTGAGGATCATCCCTTGCACCAGATACGTGATGCATGTGGGCTCAGCAGTGGTTCCACACATGTCACTGCAGGTTCTGGGGGGCCATGGGTACTTAACCACTGTGACCACAATATGTGCAATCAGAGGAGCTGTGCTATCTGCAGGAAAGCTCTTTCCAGACCCTTTTTGGTGGAAAGAAGCTAACTTCACTGGTGTGCTGGTGATCAGGACAGCTGCACTGCATGGGAGGAGACTCTATCTGCAGACTCCCAGAGCCTTCTGCCTAATTAGCAACAACTCTGCTGGTGTCAGATGCCTCCATGAAGCTTGACAGCACTGATCGAAAGGGCCCTGCCCCAGAGCCCCTGGAGAGACACAGCAGGAGAGTGTCAAGCTTGGGGATGTGACCCAGACTCAGGTTCAGCTCCATCTCCTGTAGCTACATGAACTTCCCTCCCACCACTGATGGAGCCGCTTTCAAAGGCCTGTCCAGCATCCAAAGTGTCAGTGGGAGATAAATCATTAAGTAGCAACTATGGGGCTGGGAGTTTTATTTAGAAATTAAATGAAGGCTCAGGTTTATTGCAGGAAATGTCATGTCAGCCCGTGCTGAGTGGCAGGGCAAGCATCCCTGCCACAGCCACTGCTGTGCAGCAAGAGAGCCCAAGCTGATCACCTGATCTGAGAGCCTGAAAAACAGCCAGCACACCCTGGTAAATACACAGAGTAAAGCAATTCACATCTCCTGGGTTTTAAAATGATAGGGTCCACCCACTTTGCCCATAGTCAAGTACATGACATGAGCCACAGCAGCTCAGTGGACACCCCACCACACCCAGAGACATTTGCCAACAAACCCTGTAAAACTGTCCTTGGGAGAGACAGGGCCCTGTGGGAAGGTGGGTACGTGTGTGAGGGCTGGGGTGGGTGCTCTGAGCCCCTGCTGTGGGCACTGCTGGGATGCCCTATTCACTGACAGAGCCTGTCTCCAAGCTCTGAGGGGAAAAGGTAATGGAGAAGAGTATTTCTGGCCCGCTCCCAGCTGCTGTGAGGTCAGGTGCTGTGCACTTCACTGCCTCACTCCTGAGATCTCTCCACACTATGTGAGCAAGTAATGCACCAGAAGCTGCACTTTCTTGTGGATGCTGTCACTGCTTTACATGGCTATAAAGTTGTGGGCTGAGTGCTTTGAATTATTTTGACCCAGTTCCATTTAAGCATCTGCCAGTTTCAGTCTTCCATCCCCCAGAAGGACTGCAAACGGTTACAAGGAACAGGAGTTGCCCCTAGGCTGTGCAGAACACCAGCCAAGCCACAGCAGCTCCTCTCCCACCAGAGCACACCATGCCACATGAAACCAAGAAGAAAATGCCTTTCAGCCACCCTCACCTCCAATAAATTATGAGGAACATTGAGATCAACAATTTTAAACTAAAAGAAAGTAGATTAAGGTTAGACATAAGGTCAGCTAGAAGCATGACCAGCAGATCAAGAGAGGTGATTCTGAGACTTCATTCTGCTCTGGTAAGACCTCAACTGGTGTACTGCATCCAGCTCTGGAGCCCTCAACACAGGAAGGACATAGACCAGATGGATTGGGTCCAGAGGAGGGCCACAAAGGTGATCAGAGGGCTGGAATACCTCTTCTGTGAGGACAAGCTGAGCTGGGGTTGTTCAGCCCAGGCAAGAGGAGGCTCTGGGGAGACCTAATAGCAGCCTTCTAGTACCTGAAAGGGGGCCTACAAGAAGGCTGCAGAGGGACTGTTTACAAAGGCCTGCAGTGGTAGGATGAGGGGCAATGGTTTTAAGTAAGAGAAGAGTAGATTTAGATTGGATGTTAGGAACAAGTTCTTTACCATGAGGGTGGTGGAATACTGTAATAGGTTGCCCAAGGAGGCAGGTGAGGCCCCACCCCTGAAGGTATTCAAGGTCAGGCTCAACAAGGCTCTGAGCAACCTGATCTAGTGAAGGATGTCCCTGCTCACTGCAGGGGATGGACTAGATGACCATTGGTGGTCCTTACCATTCCATGATAAAAGGAAGAAACTCTTCAGTATGAGATGGAGAGACACTGTAACAGGTCATCCAGAGAATGTGCGGATGTCCCACCCCTGGGAATGTTCATGACCAGACTGGATGGCGCTTTGAGGAACCTGATTGAGCTGAAGATTGAGCTGCCCATAACAGAGGGGGTGGACTAGGTGATCTTCAAAGGTCCCTTCCAACCCAATCCATTCTGTGACTCTTTGAACAGTACTGTTGGGTACAGCAGACTGACTTGCCATGTCTGCCACTGTCAGAGCTCTGGGCAGTACTGTGTGTCCCTGTGCCACCAAGCTAGCTGTAAGGACAGCTTTGGGTGACAGCTGTTCCCAAGCAGGAGAAGCCTGGCAATACGTTGCCTCATCCTTACCTTAGATTTCCCTTTATATAGAGAAAGAGGATCCCTCCAAGGAACAGGAGACCAAAGAGCAACCCCATGATTGTCCCTGCTGTGATCCTGCTTGAAGTGTGGCTTCCAGCTTGCCCACTGAATGTGCTGCTGGTGGACACCTCCATTCTGCCAGCTGAAATACCAAGCACTTCACCTGGGAAAGGGCAGGAAGAAACAGGGATGAGGATTGGCCAACACATCCCAATTCTGATTCACACACAAGGCAAAAGGAGTCTGCAGCTGAGTCTATCACTGCTTGCCTGATTTCAGGACACAGCTGGGTGAATTTAACTGTTACCCTGTGACCCCTGGCTGAATTAATTCTGGGGGAAACTTCAACCCAGCACAACCTGCCGGTTTACATGACAGCCTCCACACTGCATTTTGGCTGCAAAGCAGTTCTGCAGAAAGGTACCTGGGGGTCTTGGAGAGCACCAAGCTAGACATGGCCAGACATGGTATGAAAGGCCAATGGTATCCTGGTCTGCATGAGGAGGAGGGTGCTACCAGGTCAAGGGAAGTGATACATCTTTTCTATTCTGCCCTGGCAAGACACATCTGTTGAGCCAGACTCTTCTCTGAAGTGCCCGGTGTCAGGGCAAGAGGAAATGGACACAAATTGAAATAAAGTAAATTCCACTTAAATAGAAGGGGAAAAAAATACTGCAACTGTGGTCAATTATGAAGACAGGTTGCCTACACGTATTTTGGAGTCTCCATCCTTGGAGACATTAAAAACCCAGCTAGACACATGGTCTGCCAGCAGAAAGCAAGGAGCTCT
Organism: Melanerpes formicivorus; assembly: GCF_026170545.1. Classification (NCBI taxonomy): domain Eukaryota; kingdom Metazoa; phylum Chordata; class Aves; order Piciformes; family Picidae; genus Melanerpes; species Melanerpes formicivorus. The sequence goes on along the minus strand of NW_027142400.1, from coordinate 2,666,105 downwards.
GGACAGCTGTGGGTTTAGATGCACCTGTAAGGGACCCACGAAGGAGGACAGCGGAATTACCATGCTGTGCTATGTCCTCCATGATGTCTGCTGCCAGCTGCTCCACAGTGGTGCCAGTCTGTGCCATTAATCCATCATCAATCAGCACAATTTGGATGAGAGGAGTGTAGCCTTGGTGTATGACTCCCAGGAAGGTCTGTACCTTGTGCACCTTGGATATGGCCATCCTCACTCTGGTGTACTTGGGCTTTTCAAAACACAGAGACACATCACAGTATCACAGTATCACAGTATAACTAAGGTTGGAAGAGATCTCGAGGATCATCGAGTCCAACCTATCAACACAGACCCCATGACTAGACCATGGCACCAAGTGCCACATCCAATCTCCTCTTGAACACCTCCAGGGACGGCGACTCCACCACCTCCCGGGGCAGCCCATTCCAATGACGAACAACTCGTTCGGTGAAGAACTTTCTCCTCACCTCGAGTCTAAACCTCCCCTGGCGCAGCTTGAGACTGTGTCCCCTTGTTCTGGTGCTGGTTGCCACAAAACTGGTAGGTAGAAATCAGTTGCTTCTACAGGCAGCCACGATGGATGCACCAGCAAGGCTCACCCATAAATCTTCACCAGCCCCATCACACAGCTGCCAGCCCTGTTACCGCAGTGCCAGTGCAGGTCCCAAATAAGAGGCTCATACCTCCCTTCCCTTCCAAGCTGTGACCAGCACCTGGCACTCAGCACCTCCCTGCAGAGGCGAGTGCGCCAGGAAAACAATTTCATGTAGACATTCATTAAATGCTGTATTAAGACAGAATAGCTGCAGGGAGAGCAGGCAGCAGGCTTTCAGCTCAGGATCAAGAGAGCAGTATTGTGGTATTGATCCTCCCAGTATAACTCTAAGCACACCTCCCCCCAGCAGCTCCCAGGCAGGAGGAGGAGTGTCATGCTATGTCTGACAAGGAGTAGTGTGAAGTGAATCCTTGTAGAAGATGCGTTTGAGTGCTGAGCAGTGCTAGTTACCCACCCTGTGCTTGCCCAGCACTGGAAGCCATCTTACAGAGGCCCTGATGAAGATTTGCATGGCCCTAGCACAATGGTTGACCTTCTATGTTACCTAGACCTGACCGGATGACCCCCTGCATTTTTAACATCAGGGTTTCCACTAACACCTGCTGCATCCTTTTTTATCCATGTGCCAGCAGCTCTTCCTTCCCCACAATGAGAGGGGCAACATGGCTGTGGCAAGGAGGCTGCTCCAGCTGCCATGGCAAATTGGCACATCCAAGAGGCTGAATATGGAGGTTAAGCCCTTCAGGGTGGTGGGGAGTGAGGCTGAACCCTCCTGTGTCACTAGGACCACAAACCCCCCAAGAAAGGCCCACCAGCATCGAGTCACTGGCAGACATGGCCAGTGGCTTGTGCTTTTGCTAGCCCCTCCTAATACAGCAGGCTATGTACCTGGCTCAGCAAGACTTGCAGCAGTCTATCCTGGTATTTCTGCAGGTCAAAATCAGGAGTGAAGTCCAGGTTAATAGTGGCTCCTGCAGCCCAAAAACAGATAGGTATGACATTGTCACTGAGCCTGGGCAGAGAGCTGCCATGGCACCACAGAGGCAACTGCCATGAAAGGCACTGGGAACCCTCCAGTACCTCCAAGCAACTGCTCTGCCCAGGCTCAGAAGCGACATCTCCACAGCCCTGCCTGAGCATCACTGCCCTAAGAAGTGTCTGCCTCCCTCACTGGTGTTTTTATCAACTGGGTTTGATTAAAGTATTTTGTTTTCCACCACATTCCATAGAGAAGTTTTTTCTGGAAAGCTTTCTCCCATGTACCCCTCTGGGGAGCTCTGTATGTGCCTGGTTTCAGGGCTGTAAGGCTGCAATTCAGCAATGCAACCCTGGCTGTAAATCTGCATGGTTTTATTTTAAACTAAATGAAAGAAACTTGGAACTGGAAAGCTGACATTAGGGTGAAAAAGGTGCAGTTCCTCTGAGTGTTTTCTGCTGCATAAACACAGCAGAGCTCTATTAGCTTGACAAGTTGTGACATCCTGACAGGATAAACCAGAGGCATGGACAAAGGGCTGCAACACAGAATAAACTCCCAAACCCCAGGCTGGTGTTTCAGAGACGCTCTGAGAGGGTGGCATGTGGCATACGGATGGGACCCGTGGATGAGACCCGTGGGAGCAGTGATGCACTTCAACCCACAAACAGCAGCATTCCTCACACCCTGCTTTCCCCTAGAGCCAGGGAAAGGGGGCTGGGGCAGCTTGCATGGCAGGGAAGATGAATAGGGCAGTGGCCCCCACTCACCGCAGACCTTGCAGCAGTGGCCAAGGGGCTGCAAAGGGTTCTGGCACGCTGGCACCGGGCACTGACCCCCCGACGCTCTGAGAAGGGCTGCACAAATGCGATGGCCATCCTAAAGGAGAGCAGGGCAGCGTCAGACCCTCGCCCTGCAACTCACAATGACACCGGGCTGAACCGCAACGTCAGGACTCACCGGGGCATTCCCGCAGGCACAGCCGGACTTGTCAGGACAGCGAGTGCCTGTCACCTGCAGAGTGCCGTTGCCATGAAACTGCAGTGAGGCGGAGGGACCCTGCAGGTACCCAGCCCAGGCTTCGGGGCTGCTGAGCTCCTATGTGGGAAAGAGCAACAAGATATCCTCAGCCACATACAGGCACCTTGCTGTGCCACCTTGATGCCCAGTGCCACATCCAACAGCCAGCTTGGAGCAGTCCCTTCACAGGCAGAGAGTGCAGACAGAAAATCTTGCCAATAACGCCCATTCAAACTTGTGCATGCAGCCAGCAGAAAAACCCTTCCTAATTTAAGACAAACAAACACACAAACACACAAACCACAAATAAATCATGAGATGGCTGAGCTCTTTTTTGCTTCTTGCTTTCCCTCTTTCTGCTGGCCTAAAGAATTTGGGTTATCAGCTTTTAACGACTAGGAGGAATGGACTGCATATGAGGTGTTTTCCTTCAATCTGGGAAGCATTTCAGTGAGCTCAGCGTTAGTGAAGGCTGAGCTGGACTGACCAGCCTCATTTTGCCAAGCCACCAGTCTTCCACAGGAGGTTTCTCCATGCTCTAGCACAGCAGAAGGATTTCTCAGGCTCTGGAGTAAAAATACCCCACTGAGAGCAAAGAGTGGGATAGCACAGAGACAAAGTAGTTTATTTACAGGAAATAAACTATAATCACAAAACTAAAAAGCACTCTCTCCTTCCATCTCATCACTCAGCAGCAGCCTCTGCCCTGGGACACAGAGGTAGATCCCAGGAGGTGATGATGTGCCATGGAGTAGTCCCCAGGCATCAGCAGGACTGGCATCACTCCAATCACCCAAGACCATCCACCTCTGCATCCCAGAGACTACACATGTCCTAGGTGAGCTCCTCTGGGTTGCTGCCTTGTCCAGACTCGCCTGCATCCACCTGAACATTGGCTGAGTTTATTAGTCACAAAGCAGTTACCTAATGCCTGGCCCCAAACTGGCAGATCCCAGGCAGCGCAGCGATAGAAATAATAAATAACTTATGAAATGTCTGCCACCTCTCCCGCTCCTGCAAGGAGCCTGTGTTTACTGCTGCAGAGCCTGTGATCTTTCACTCCTCTGACTGGCAAGGGATGGGACTCATCGTGCTCCTGATTCCCGCGCTGATGCACAGCAGGCTGACAGTGTTTCTATAATTATCCTTCCAATCAATTAAAGAACAGTACTGAAACAAAGCTGTGGGATGATTGCCAGGCCCCGGGCTATGTTAAGGTCAGAGGTGGAAGAGAGGTGTCCCCAGAGAGTCCCAGAGCAGTGCAGTTGTGGACGTGTGCCTGGGAAGGAGTCAGACCCTGGATGCTGGAGAAGATGCCATTTGCTGCTGGTTTGACCCGTGCTCACAGACGGGTTTTTTTTCAGTCTGAACAGTGAGGCAGCCTGTGCTCCCACCACAGGGAAGGGAGGTGATAACAAAAGAGGAAAGAAATTGAGACCATCTACAGCGGCAGCCACCCATGAAGCTGCAGTGCCATGGAAGTGACCCATCTCCCTGTGCAGTGCCACCGCTCCATCCCTGGCTGGTCCCTCCTCTCCATGACCTTTCTTGGCCATAGTAAGGAGGTGTCAGGCTGGTTTCTCATCCTAGCCACATTACCTGTCCCATGAGAGAGATGCTACTCAGGTGAATCACTTGCTGTGATGAGTCGATGTTTATCCAGAAGGAGGTTTCAGGCTGGAAGATAACATCATCATACTGGCATGGGACACGCTCCTCATCCACAGAAAAGATATGCCTGTTTGCCTCGGACTCCTCACCATGGGACACAGCCTGCCACAATGTGGGGTCAAACCATGTGTGGTTCTCAGCATCAGCAAACCTGACCGTTGCACCTGGAAAAACAACTTGAAAGGTTAAGCATGACCCAGACCCAAATTCACAGCTCCAGCAGATGCCTCTGGCTTGGTAAAATGAGGCACTGCTTTGCCAAAGGTAGAGGAGCTCGCCCTGCAGGCATCAGGTGAAAGACTGGCCCTCCCAGGCACCCACCACCTCAAGCACAGGCAAAGCATTCTAACTCTCAGGGCTGAGGTCTCAGCAATTTCTAGTGGCAGGCATTCAGCCCCAGATCCCACAAGACATTACCCACCCCCTCCACGCCCCCCACCACTCACCACTCCCTTATTTAAAGCTCACCCTTATGGCAGGGAGGAAAACAGCTGCCCAAATGCAGCAGATAAAAATGGTTATGAAAATTCATGTCCCAGTTTCCAAGCAGCTTGGCAGGCCTGCCAAAACATGATCAGTCCTGCTCCCCACAGTGGGTAACACCAAAACCAGTGTCCCATTTAACCATTACTTACTTTACCCATTAGCCATTTCCATGCTGGTCACATTTAGTATCATTATGCAGTGCCCTGCTTCCTTCTCACCCTTTCCAACAGCTTGATCTTCACCAATTCAGCTAGCACATGGGCATTCATTGATTCAATTATTTGCAGTAATTTTAAAATTATGCTTTAAAGAAACTATTTGCAAACATTGCCCCAGAAAGTCTGTTGATTTCAGGGGAGAAACACATGGACAGCAGGAAAAGCCCAGTGCAAAGCTCAGACAGCTGCCAGAGCATTCCTGACAGGGGGCAAAGAGCCCCGAAGCAGAAAAATCACAGGGATGAAGGATTTTGGAGTGGCTCAGAGAGCTTGATGCTGCAGTTACTCCTCTGGGCAGACCCATTTGGACTTTTTCACATTTTTGTTCTCTTTTTTTGCCAGTCAGAGCACAGGCATAGGCTCTCCCTTTCCTGCAAGAGAACTACAAGATTACTGGCCACTGAAAGCATTAGGTAGCTCTTAAATACCCAAAATACTTCTCCCCAGAGAACAGCTTTCAGACTAGTAACAGGCACTGATGAAGCAAACCTGCTGTCTCAGTCACAGCAGATATGGTCTGGAGGCTCAGAGGGGAGGGAAGGATGCACTCACACTGAAATCCTTTTGCACACTGGGCCAAAGGCCAGCCCACTGAGATGGCTGTGGTTCAGCTCACCAGTGTGTAACTCATAGCCACTTTTCCTTAGAAATAACATGGCAAAGAAAATGAGGGCTTTGATGTGGCTACATGCTTAATAGGCAGGGTAAAATACAAACAGTTTTTGCCTCTCTGCTACAACTTCAAAGGCTTCCCTACTATAATTACTTTTTTATGAAACAGGTGATCTAGAAGGAAGAAAAGATCTGACGTGAGGGAGGTCATCAAAGAAAGGTAAGTATTAAAAGAGGCGTGATTTACTTTACTCTGAGGTGGGACAGCAAAGACCTTTCTAGAAATGTTTGGGCTGAATTTGCATCACTAATCATGGACTGATGAGGTAACTGGTCTGGGCACAACATACCTGAGTCACAGCCTGGATCCCAGCTGCCATCGAAAGCTGTGAATCCTGCACCAGACGCCAGCACAAATTCTCCATTCAGGGGCAGGTACTAGACAAAGAGATTCAGAGTATTACTGTGCCATCCTGCTGCCAGCCACCCAAGTTTGTAATCAAATGACAGTGCTAATTATTAGGCTGCCTATTACACTTGCTGTCTCTGAGGCACTTTACAGTCATTAGGAGTCACCCTTGCTGTGCCCCATGTTAATGGAAAAATATCAGCTCCCCTTTCTACAGATGAGGATGCTACAACAGGGAGAGGCAATTTGACATTATCTTCCAGTAGCATGGAAAAGCATGAAGTATTCAGAGAAACAAGAACCAGGGAAAAGCAAAACAAGCTCTTTTGGCAGCTGCTTCCTCCTCTTGCACACATTCCCAGCAGCTTGGAAATGGCTTTATACATTGGTATGCCATGGAAAACCCAGCTTTACTCTGCAGGTGTCCAGAGTTCCCCTTGCTCAGTGAATTCCCACCTCTAGGGGTTAGGCTTGCCAAAACAGGGACCAAAACAAAGCTTGGAGAGTGTCAGTTAGTAGATTTTTTTTCTCAGCATGAGCTAAGAAAAGCACACAGGGGCATTTGGTGCAGCTTGCCATAGCTAGACCCTCTTGGTAGGACTAGCAAGTAGTCAGCATCACCACACTTGTGTGGCTTCAGCCCAGCCAAACTTCTGCTCAATGGCACAAGGACAGACTTCAACAGGTACAGTTCTGCCATGAGAGCCCTTTTGGCAAGAAGATGCAGCCAAGCAGCTTGCACTGTCAGCTCCAGGACAGACCTTGGCAAACAACTAAATCAGGCAATTCAGGCAATAGAATATTCAGCCCAGCCCACCTTATTTTATGTTTAGAAATTGGCAGAGAGAAGGCCAGGTCTTCCCCAACATTTTCACATGGCAAGGAGTGAGTGACCTTCAGGAATTCCTGCTCCTCTAATTTGTTCTACCCAGGGTTTTAGCTTCACTCCCCAGACAGCAACTGGAATGCCTCAAGGACTGTGTTATGCCAAAGCACTGTGTCTTGTGCTCAGGCAGAAGCATGTTAGATGGGAAGTTAAGGGTTCATCTACTGAGCAGGCTTTTAAATATGCATCTAGGTTAGAGAAAGAAAGACTTATGAATGACTGTTGCAGATAGCTCTCTGTCCTGGGGGCAATCTTGCCTGATGATGCTCTGCCCCACACAGGGGTCACCTTGGAATGGGGGATCAAGGCAAAAAGCTCCTCACCCCCAAGCTTTAGGCATCTGTTTAGAAGTTTAATGCTCTGGTGGTTTAATGCTCTGGCCATAGCCCAGGTCTTCTTCCTGGTTCAGGAACTGTGAGAAGCCATGGTGGAGAGCAGCAGTCAGTTGCCACTGAGAAGAGCTCTGCAGTGCTCCTGTGCACCATATACTTCAAACCCAGCAATGTTCTCTGTTGGGCTGGACAAGACGGGATGATGAGGTGAGCAGCTGAGGTCTGGGCAACTTTTGCCCCAAGAGGATGGAAACTCCCCACCAGCCAGGAAGAAGCCTTTGCCTATGGAAACTGCTCCTGAGACCATAGCATGCATGAGTCATGCCTAATTGGAAACCATGGCATCATGTTCTCTGAATTTCTACTACTCTTGAGTGAAGTCAGTTTTTCCAGTACTGAGACACTGAAAGAAGCTGGAAAGTCTTTCAGGATCCAAATGGCAATGTGTCCTTCAGCTGCAGATATGAAACCTATGTCTAGTGATGTTTTGAGGCTCAGGACTTGGCCTGCTTTGAACTGGGCAAGGTCTGTGCTACCAGTACCCTTCACAAGGTGTTTCATAAGTGCCCTGGCTTGTTTTCCTGTGAGCCCAACTGTGGGTGGCGGGACACTTTGGAGCAGTCAGCTAATGCCTATACTGGGGACAGGTACCAGCAGCACTGTCGACCAAGTCCCTTCTCACAAAACTGCTGGGGCATTTCAGCCTTGAGCATCTCACTATTGCCTCTTGTCCACTTTTCAGGCTGCCACCCTGCAACCTGCTCTGTATGATGGGTCCAAGCAGGGAGGGTGGCCAGCTAATTGCTGGGGTCCAGCTGAGCTGCTCAGGGTAGGCTTTCAAATACTAACACAGAGTATTGGCTCTTCACAGCAGGCACCTGCAAGCACTCAGGACCCTAGCTGCGGATCTTTGGATGGAGAAAGGAACATCAGAGAGCAGCAACTGGTGACAGGGATGGGTGACACAGCAGGGCCACGGATGGCTGGCCCCTGCTTGCAAGAAAAGCCCAGTAAGGAGTCACATAGTATATCTGAAGTGAGTGTAGAGATACCCACACACACATACAGATGCACAAATGCTCATCTGATGACCAATAGAGGTCACATCCTCCCCTGCCTGGGAAAGTCCAAGTAAGCAGGGTCTGGATGGGGTGCAGAACAGATGAAGGGTCAGTAGTACACGGCACCAATGCTGCCCATGGGGAGAGGCGGGAATAAATGTCTCATGCTAAACCTGACCCACACCTGAAGCTCCTGTGCAGGGCTCTGGAAACACTAGCCTCTGGGCTTTCTGGAGAAGATGCAGCTGCTGCAGCTACCACTGGAGATCACCCTCCACCATTGAGATGAAAACCCCAGGATGCCTGAACTTTCCAAGCCCAGAGGAAGCTGTCCACATGAGTATGAGTGTGGCAGGGAAATGATTGTCCCACAGCACACATGGTGTCCCAGCTTCTGACCCCGTCACACTCTGGGACTGCCCAAACATTCTTTGCACCAGACCTGGAATTAAAATGCAACACAGAGTGATGTGAGCCAGGGAATGGCATCGCCTCCTCTCCACAAAGATGATGTGCAAGAACAGTCCTGTACTTCTGATTCACAGCACAAATTTCTGAGGCTGAGCCCACAGATACAGCTCCTCACCCACCAAGGCAGATGTGTTGCCCATCTACCACCATCCCTTCCCAAGATGTGCATCACTGGATAGAATTTCAGAAGTGGCTCCATTGTCCAGTGGATCTTAGTTTGTAAATAACTTGTCCTTTCTTTTTTTTCCCCTAACAGAAATTAAGCGTCTCAGTTTCTGAAGAGGACAAATGGAGTTTCCAACTGGGCAGTGGCTTTCTGCATTTGGGAGTTTAGTATAGAAATTGCTTATAGGCTGGGCCACTTTCCAAGTACATTGTGAACTGAAAAATGACATGTACCAAAGGACTGGAGCCAAAACCTGGCAGCTCCATCTCCTCTCCCTTACTCCTGCCAACCTGTACTCCAGGGCCATTAATACAGCAAGTTTAGTCCCATTAGTCATTTCCCATCCCTGATACTGTTAAATGACTTATCTCTTCAGTCATCACTATCAAGTGCAATGACAGCTGAAAACACACAGCCATCCCTTTTTTCATCAAACTAAGAAAAAAGAAAAAAAGAAGGAGGAGGAAATACCCCATGTGACTCTTGGTCCAAAGTCACTTCATTTCCACCCTTGGTGTTGCAACACTGAGAGGAAACCCACTGCCCCAGTGTGTAAGTGAAAATGAACCTAAAGTCCAAAAGAATAAACAGAAAAGGCCTGAGTGACTTTAAGCTGGCCTTTGGCAAATCTCAGTTCTGCTTAATTCATGAGCATCAGGCTGAAATGTCTGACAACAGCAGTGTGACTGGTATGTCACCATCATCAGTGCAGGAAAAAATGCACTACTTAGACTTTGAACTCAGGTGAGCAATGCCCATGTCTGCAGCTGGCTCTTTGCCCGGTCTTATTTCAATCTCAGGTGAGATGATGGCACTATCCCCATTGGGCAATGCTGAAACTGCCCAAGCATGCTGGGCTCCACAGCTCTGCACCAGCAAGCAGGACTTTTGTCACTGGGGCTGTGCACAGCTCTGGGTACTTTCCCTCACCTAGCACCCAGCTGGGGGGCAGCTTTGGGCCTGGTGCTAGTGGCATTTCATCAAACAATATCACTAGGATAGGATGCAAGGGGGTTATTCCCACCCAGGGTCAGCAATGGACAGGGGCTGCCTGCCTGTCACCATCTGCTCTGTCACTGCCCCAGCAAAGCAGAACTGGGACAGATGATGCAGAAATTATTTTCCTTTCACATTAATGCCTATGGTGCATTACTGCACTCTGTGGTGGAGAAATAACCCCCTTGCCAGTTGGCCCCTCGATGGGGGTGGCCCAGCACACTGGGTTCCCAAAACATCCTGCTGCTGCCTGTCCCCACAAAGATCCTGCAGCTCCTGGCCATCCCACACAGGTGCTGGCTGGTGCACACCTTGCAAAACCACCCCACAGACCCCAGGAAAAGCCATGGGGGGGGATAATGGGTCCAAAAAGGCCATTAGTTTGGCTGTAGCCCCACAGTGCACACCTGCAGATGTGGAACCAACGGGAAACAGAAACCAGGTGTCCTGGGGATACACAGGTACATTGGGAACCCCTCAGGAGAGCAAGATAGTTCAGCTAATTTCCCTGAATGTCCCTCCACAGACAACAGTCAGAGAGAGTTGGAAAATGGTTCAAGGCGCAGGCAGGGAAATCATCTCCTGCAGCGAGAGACAGAAAATCGTCCACGGACCAGTCACTGAGGCAGACATTCTTCAGCATCCGCTCCAGCCTGGGATGCCAGCAAACCACTCTGCTCCTCATAGGCACTGATAACCACTCCTGCTGGAAATTAGCCTGCAAGGAGCAAATAAACTTGGGGAAGTGACTGTAAAAGGCTGTTTTACACACTCCTTTCCTAGGGCAAATCTTCAGTGAGAGCATTGCTGGAGAAAAGCCTGCAGGACTTGGGTTTGTAATGATGTGCCGGCGCACGGACACATAGTCCTGTGACATTTTTTACCTTCATCTCAAGAGAAGGAAAAATAACACCTTTTCTGGGTGTCTTGTTACCCTGCTGTTTGGGAAGGAGGGAGGAGGGAGCACTGGTGCCAGGGACAAACACAAACTGTGGCAATTCATTAGAGCCAGCACCCCTGGAGAGCAATTGGCATTTCGAGATCAATCTCTGCCAGGAACCGAGCAAGAGCATCCTGCAGCAAAGCCGAGTACATTCTGCTCTTGCAATTAGGCAGCTAAAAATATAAGGCTGGGCAAGGCATCCCTGGTTAGACCCCAGAGCCCCCCTCCACATTCCCAACTCTCCTCCAACCTTTGCAGCCCCTCACCGGGTGGGCAGGGAAGATGTATAGGCAGTTGCCACCACGATGGCAGGGATCAATGGTGGAACAGAGCTGGAAAGATGACACTGGCACTGCTGAATAACCCCAGCCAGTGCCCTGACACTACTGGGGTTGAGTGAGGCTATGCTGCCCACGTGGTTAAACCTGACTCCTGCTGCCTCAAAAATAGCGAGTGGCATCATCCATCCCTGGCCCATGCTCCAGTGCTGGCCAGCTCAGGCACAAACCACACCAAGACAGGGGTTACTGGGTCAAATGCCAGGCTCATAGCCACAACTGTGCCCTGGCCTGGCTCTCTTTTGAAGCACAGTGATAGCTAGAGGGTCCATTCCCCTCAGAGAAGCCCTTTTTCTCCAGCAGCACAACAAATAAAGTCAAAGCCCACCTTGCCCTGGAGCATTCACGTCAAGCAGCATCACCCTAAACACCTCCATCTTATTTGCACATTTACTCCCAGGCTCTTCTGAAAGCCAGCTAAACACTGATCTGCATCTTTAGGTAGCTAAATACCATACAAAGTCCATGCTAATAACAGTGGTTGTGCTTCAAAGTCACTTATGATGGACTTGGATTAGTGTGTGGCTGAATTAGGGACCCACTCAAAACTTCAGACCAAATAGCCACTGAGCCAAGTGATTAATGGGTTTTCTCCAAGCATGGAGGTAGGCTGTTCACCCCAACAGCCCCAGTCTCCTCCCAGGAAAACAGGTCCTGGCACTAAGTTGGTGGAGTCAGGATAAGATGTTTCATGCTGCCCCTCTGCCAGCAGGGCAAGCACAGGCACCAAGTACCCTTCCCTCTGTGTGTTACTGCAGGCACTGTCCTCATGAATGTCAATGAGATCCCAGGCTCTTCCCCTGATGTGGATTTCCTGCCGCACTACTATAGCAAGCATGGCTCTCCTTTTTCTTTTCTTTTTCTTTTTCTTTTTTTTTTTTTTTTATGGCCAAAGGCTGTATAGCATCTCCATGGTGACTCTGAAGCTTAATGTATTCCTGCTGATTTAAGTGATTAATTCTCCTGTGCAGCACGGCCAGCAGCTGAGCAGGTGCAGCCCAGCCTCACTGCAGAAAGCCTCACAATCAATTCATTTTCTAACTACCCCATTGCCAAATCTCACACCATCCCCACAAGTGGCAGACCATATCAGGTGCTGGGTTTCATTCCTTTTTCATCTCTAATTTTGGCAGTCCTTGTACCAACTGGTGACAAGAGCACAACGGCACCTAGGAGGGAGGTAGCTGAGTTGAAGTTAAAAAGAAATATTCACCACTACTCTAGGAAGCTGAGTGGCATAGTTCATCACTGGGGCAGCAATGCCCAGAAAGGTATGAGCTGCAATATGGGTTATAGCCTGGGATGAGCTTGGCTGCTCACAGGCAGTACAATTGGGTTCAGCAGTGGGGTGAGCCCCTGGACCAGTGCCATGCCCTCACAACCCACGCTGTAACCCCAGCCCTCCTCCTCTGCTCCTGCACAGTGGTGGGACTATAACACCCACTGTAACCTTGGAGCCCACACAACTCCTTGCCAGCACTGGGGTCCCAGAGAATCACAAGAGCAGCAGAGGGTCCTCAGCACTCCCACAAGGATCACTGGATCTTTTAATAGGGTGAGTTGGGGACCACTCCAGCACCCTGATCCCATCACTCGTTCGTGATAAGGAATGTTCCCCTGAGCAGCCGGCAGCCGGCAGCCGGTCGGCACAGCCACAGATGTCATTAGCTGTGCAAAGGCTGTGTCGCACCTCCCCCTCCCTCAGCCAGACGCAGGGCTGCTCAGCTCGTCTCTCAAGCTGGGTTGTGAAAGTCTCCCCCTGTAACGAATAACGCTGCTTTGCAATTATGCACTTTGCAAGCCTCTGATGAAAGTGCTTTAGAAGTATTATACATTCATCTGTAAGTAAAATAAAATCTACTGGAGTGATATTTTGCTCTTATCTTCTCTGGGTAAATTCCACACCATTTATTACATTATGTTTGTACGTATTTCCCCAGTACATACTTTCCTTCCAAAATTCATATTTAAAATGCCATATAAATAAAGTAGCTCCTCCAAATATTTGTAGAAGGATTAAATGTGGCGCAGGGCGTTATTAGAGCATCAAAACTATTAGTGGCGTAGACAGCCTGAACAAATTGCACCATGTAAATTTCAAGGGCTTGTTCAGATTTAATGGCTGATAAAAGAGCAAAGGTGCCCTAAAACGGAGAGAGACAATTCAGCCACAAGCTCATCCCATCCAGGGGAGGAGGTTTTGCAAATGGGATCCGGCCCATTTCATGCCAACCTGGCACTGGGACAGGAATAGTCAGTGACCCATCTTACAACCATGCATTGAGGCAGCAAAGATTTGCCTTTCCCCTTAATTCTTTCCTCCCTGCTAAACTTGACCCTCACAACTGTGGGGATCAAGACCCTGCACTTTCGTAGTGTCTTTTTGAAGGACACCATTTGGCTCAGAAGCTCCTTCCTCAATCTGATCACACATTTTGGTAGGGTGTTGTGCCTGTCCTGTCACAGTCAGGTTAGTAGCACCACAGAAAAATATAAACCTCAATAGCACTTGAAAGCACATATCTCAAGCAGCATTTTGAGATTTCCCAGAACGGTTTGTTTTCATTTCAAGATCTTTTGATGTCAGCTTCACTTAGCCTCTGCCAGGGGTTAGAGACTCCTCAGTGTTGGCAATGTTGCATGCTAGTGCTCCTCAGCAAACTCCTGCCAACATCTCAACCCCATGGAGGGGCTTTTTCCCTTCCTTTGGGGAGAAAAATAATATTTCTTCCAAATGAAAGGAAATTTTGGGTGCTCTTCCCCATCTTCCCTAATGAAAACAAATAATCCCAGAAATGTGCTTTGTGGCTCCATGGTACAGACCCTGGCTGCTGCCGCTTTTGGGGCCTCATCCCAGCCAAGGCATCCTTGGTCTGGCTGGACCACAGAGCAGAATGTCAGAGTCCCTGGAGAGGGAGAGAGGGGGATATGCCATGCAGCTGGCTGGCAGTGCTCCTGTGCCAGCCCTGCCCTCACCCAGCCTCCCAGTGTCACCAGATGCTGCCTTACCATGTCTGTCAGGGCGTGGGGAGAACTGACAAAGACTGAGACGACCTGTAAGAAAAGGAAAAATAAAAGCAGGCTTTCACCCAGCTGGCAGTGGGTTTTTCCAAAGCCTGATGGCATTTTGCATACAATCAAATGAAAATAAAATGTCAAATACCTTGCTCTTCAAAAAATGAACCACGTCTCTGGCACAGGGGACTCTGCCTTTATCCCAGTTGGAGGCGGTTTCAAAATTAGTGTTGGGGATCCACTGCTTGTACATGGCAAAGGCACTGGCTGGGAGAGGCAGAGAAATCACTGTAACCCAGTCCATGTGAGGCAGTGGGAACACTCTCTGGGATGTGCTGTAGGGATGAGTTAGACTTTTCACACTAGATTTGGGCATTTTCTACCAAGGAGCAGCCCCTGTACCTTCCCAGTTGAGCAATCACAGCCCTCCTGTGCACAGGTGATTGTTGGGTGGGTTTTTTTGGCTAGATGATGGCTTTTACCCACTCAGGTGGGAAGAGGAATAACGGACAAATATTTGGCAGGCAGCCAGAAGACAGAAAAGCCCTGCAGGCAATGGGAAGCCTGGTACCTCAGCATTTATTGCAGTGGAGTTTGTTGCCACTCAGACTAATTGATTGTGCAGAGAACCCTCAGCTTTGGTGTTTCCAGCAGGAATGGAGTGAGCACACAGACCCAGCAGGACCACAATGACAGGGACAGGGATGACCCCACTGGCCAGGGATGGGCCATGGCAGAGGTGGGTTTCCACTATGAATGTCTTTGTTTGCATAAACACGCCAGAGTCTCTTGACTCCCAGGCCTGACATTACCCAGGCTTGGCTGAAGATGCATGTTCAGCTGAAAATAACTCTCCAGCAATCTGAATTATATGGCTTCAGACAAGTGAATTATGAGAAAGAAAAGTAAAAAAAAAATTACTCTTAATATGTATCATCTTTTCTTTAGGGGAAAACCCCACAAAACACATAAATACATAGAAAGGCAGCAGTGGAGGGGACTGGGCAGCAGTAGAGAGGACTGGACAGCAGAGAGGGACCAGATACTAGAGATCAGACAGAGAGCAGGGCAGAAGGGGCTGTGGAGAGAGAAGGGGAAGTCTAAATGATTCTAGCTGATGAAGGAAGGTGCACTGCAGAAAGTCTTGGCATGCTAGTCCAAATGATGGAGAGGGATGTGGCCAGTTGTGCTAAATAGGCTCTGCAGAGGCTTTATCAGCAAACAACGATCTCCTTGGAGCGTAATTTGCATTGTTTGACTCTGCCAAGAGCTCTGCTGAGACTGCTGTAGGTAGCCATGATCAGGCAAAGAGGAAATGCTGTGGTTTTAACAAGAATGAAAGTCCTACGGCAAGAACAGGGGCTGGAGCCCAGCTGCAGAGGGGCTTCCCCAGCTCTGCACCAGCAGCCATGGCTCTCAGCTGCCTGAAGAAGCCCTGAGGTAAAGCAAAAACTCTCCTGCCCTGTATCTATTTCAAAGCCCACTGAGAGGGGAAAATACTGTAAGAGTGATAAGAAAAAGACCAAAGCAGGTACTTGCAGTGTTATAGGCAAAATCACCTTGATGGATTGGGGTAAAAAAAAGCTTAAGAAAGGAAAAAAGCCCCAGATGGCAATTGCAAGCAGTTCTGTCACTGCTGCAGTTGACCTGCCTCCCTCATCTCAGGAAACCAGGGAACAGAGATGTTAAAGCTCCAGCAGAAAGGCTCAGCCAGCCCCATTGCACACATGCCCCACATTCCCATAGCTGCAAGGTGCTGTGTGTCAAGTGAGTTCATGCTACACCACAGAGATGGCTCTTTGTGCTGACCCAGCTGCAGCAGCTCCTCTGTCCAAGGACTCTGGGGACATGGAGGTTAATCTCCTATTGTAAAGCCTTTTCCCCCATGCAGCTGTGCTGGTGCATTCCTGCACCCTCTACAGCTCTGAAAATATCAGTGTGCTATTTAATCAGCCTTGTCTCCAGGGAAGCACAGTCCTTGAACATCAAAGCAACAAGCATATTCAACAGACCGTGTGTCCTGCTGTGCAGAGCTGCTGGCTTCAAATACAAGTAGGAAAGCCCCAGCTGTGGAGGTGCAGTGGGCACAATACAGTAATCCCAGCCTCATTCCCCTGCCTTCTCCCTGTCTGGTTGGAAATTTTTCCTTTTTGTGTTACAGATACATCTGAAGTGACGCTACCTGGAACTCTGCTCTGAAACAGGATTGCCAAAAGC
Source organism: Melanerpes formicivorus (assembly GCF_026170545.1). NCBI lineage: Eukaryota > Metazoa > Chordata > Aves > Piciformes > Picidae > Melanerpes > Melanerpes formicivorus. The sequence goes on along the minus strand of NW_027142400.1, from coordinate 2,649,714 downwards.
CTACCTGAAATGGTGAAGTCATCCAGTGATCCGTGCTGCCTGTCACAGCAGTTGTCCCTGGGCATACTCACCTAAGAGCTGCAGGATGCAGAAGAGGCCAAAGAGGTGCTTCATTTTGCAGCAGGCTGCCAGCCTTACCTCCGCAGACCTTGCCCAGTTGGACCTTGGACCTGCCCAGGAGCACGTGATGGGCTTGGCCTGGAGGAGACTGCAGGGAGAAGGGAGTAAGCCACTATAAGAGGTAGGTTACCCCCAGCACAAACCAGAGCTTTGTTCAGCCCCAGAAGCCAGTTTGCTCTCAACTCTTTTCTCAAGCTCCCCATTTCCTTGGCATCCATGAGGAGCTTGGGAAAGCTGCTGAGGAAGGAGTCAGACAGATGAGAGCAGTGATCCCCCAGCTCCGCTCACTGCTCACCATCCCTACCCACTCCTCTCATCTGAGTCCTGCTAAGAGGTGGTGAGTGTGAACGCACCACGTGCTGCTCTCCCCTACAGAATGCTGACTACCTGCTAATTACTAGTTACAGTCTCAACGTATTTTCAATAGGAAGAGAGCAGCTCCCAGAGAAAACTTGTAATTGTACTTTGGTCACCAGCTGATTTGCTCATTTCCTGGTGCATGCCATGGCAGTGCCAGCAACAGCCCCACACTGCTTTTATTGAGGCTGACGGAGGTTGAAGGGGGCAGCTGACAGTGACACCAGCATGTGGCTACAGGAGAAGAAGGAAAGACTCCACTAACCCTGTTCTCTACCCCAGCGTGGAACAGTGCTGCATGCAGGTCCAGACCCATGTCTTTATAAGAATGTGTTAGAAGAGGAAGAGGACAGGAGAAGAGCAATGGCATTCTGGGAAGGGGTTGGTGACATAGACTGACACAATGAGGAGAGCTGGGGGACTCAGCATCTGTCTGTCAGGGACCCTTCCACTGATGGTGGTACAAAAAAAAAAGGAAAAAAAAAAGATGCTTGTTCCAGGTTGAAGGCAGATCCTCCCTTGCCTCCCACCAGGGCAGAAAAAACTCCAAGACTCATACAAACAGATTGCAGAAGTGAGAAGTGATGGAAAGTTTAAATGGAAAAGCAGCGAGTGTTTACAGAGAACCACAAGCACAGTGACAAAAGAGATCCCAAAGCATACCCAGAAGCCTCCCAGCACTTCCCTTCTCCCTGCCTGAGGGTACACCCCAAATCCTCAGGGCTCGCTCTTCCCCCCCTCCACTGTTAGGCTAATCTCAGCTGGCCAGATCTGAGATTGCACTTCCCCTTTCTCCTCTTGACATTAGGCCTGGCCAGGCCTAAGAGGCTGCGAGATATCTCCCCTTCCATTACCGGATAGGGAGCATCTCCCACGGGAGTGGCGAGGGAAGTAAGAGGAAGTGTGAGACCTTGCAGATGGATTTATAGGGAGCAGGACATTATGGGAATGAAATATGTTATTTCCTGTGTCTACCCACTGGGCTGGACACCCGGGGCACCAGAGGTGCACCCCGTATGGCAGCAGCAGGAGGCACCCAGCCCAAACTGCCACAAGGGTGTACCATCTTTGGAAGGAAGGAGAGGTTACCCATGAAATGTCTAAGGGTGATGCTGGGTCATGTAGGAAGACAATTAGAGAGGCAAAAGCCCATTTAGAGCTTAGGCCAGTGCTGTGAAGGACAACAAAAATGCTTTTATAAATATATTAATGGCAAAAGGAGGGGCAAAAACAACCCCTGGACATGGAGGGGAACATTGTAACTAAAGAGGAGGAAAAGGCAGAGGTATTTAACACCTTCTTTGCCTCAATTTGTAATAGCAGGACAGGTTGTCTTCCAGACAACTGGCCTCCTGAGCTGGCAGATGGAGTCAGGGAGCAGTATAGCTTCCCTGTGATCCAGGAAGAAGTAGTTAGAGACCTTCTGAGCCTCTTGGATCCCCACAAGTCCATGGGACTGGATGGGCTCCATCCTAGGGTGCTGAGAGAGCTGGCAGATGAGCTGGCCAAGCCGCTCTCCATCATTTACCAACAGTCCTGGCTCACTGGAGAGGTCCCAGATGACTGGAAGCTGGCCAACGTGATGCCCATCCACAAGAAGGGCCAGAAGAAGGAACCAGGGAAATGCAGACCTGTCAGCCTGACCTCAGTGCCAGGCAAGGTTATGGAACAGGTCATCTTGAGTGCAATCACACAGCACTTACAGGATGGCCAAGGGATCAGGCCCAGCCAGCATGGATTTAGGAAGGACAGGTCCTGTCTGACTAACCTGATCTCCTTCTACGATCAGGTGACCCGCCTGGTGGATGTGGGGAGGCCTGTGGATGTAGTCTACCTGGACCTCAGCAAGGCCTTTGACACCGTCCCCCATAGCAAACTCCTGGCCAAGCTGTCAGCCCATGGCTTGGACAGCAGCACTCTGAGCTGGGTTAGGAACTGGCTGAAGGGCTGAGCCCAGAGAGTGGTGGTGAATGGTGCCACAGCCAGCTGGCAGCCAGTCACTAGTGGTGTGCTCCAAGGATCAGTGCTGGGCCCCATGCTCTTTAATATCTTCATTGATGATCTGGATGAGGGCATTGAGTCCATCATCAGTAAATTTGCAGATGACAGGAAGCTGGGGGCAGGAGTTGATCTGTTAGAGGGTAGGAGAGCTCTGCAGAGGGACCTCAACAGGCTGGACAGATGGGCAGAGTCCGATGGCATGAGATTTAACACATCTAAGTGCCAGGTTCTACACATTGGCCACAACAACCCTATGAAGTGCTACAGGCTGGGGTCAGAGTGGCTGTAGAGTGGCCAGGCAGAAAGGGACCTGAGGGTACTGGTTGATAGTAGGCTGAACATGAGCCAGCAGTGTGCTCAGGTGGCCAAGAGGGCCAATGGCATCCTGGCCTGCATCAGGAACAGTGTGGCCAGCAGGAGCAGGAAGGTCATTCTCCCCCTGTACACTGCACTGGTTAAGCCACACCTTGAGTACTGTGTCCAGTTCTGGGCCCCTCAGTTTACAAAACATATTGAGTTGCTGGAGCGTGTCCAGAGAAGGGCAACAAAGCTGGGGAGGGGTTTGGATCACAAGCCCTATGAGGAGAGGTTGAGGGAGCTGGGGTTGCTTAGCCTGGAGAAGAGAAGGCTCAGAGGAGACCTTACTGCTGTCTACAACTACCTGAAGGGAGGTTGTAGCCAGGTGGTTGGTCTCTTCTCCCAGGCAACCACCAACAGAATAAGAGGACACAGTCTCAAGCTGTGCCAGGGGAGGTTTAGGCTGGATGTTAGGAAGAAGTTCTTCACAGAAAGAGTGATTGGCCATTGGAATGGGCTGTCCAGGGAGGTGGTGGAGTCACCATCACTGGAGGTGTTTAAGAAGAGACTGGATGGGGTGCTTGGTGCCATGGTTTAGTTGATTAGATAGTGTTGGGTGATAGGTTTGACTTGATGATCTCGAATGTCTTTTCCAATCTGGTTAATTCTATTCTGTTCTACAAGCAAGGCAAAGCCAGATGATTTGTGAATGCATAGGTTTACAGGATCCTAGGAGGATACTGGAGAAGCACTTGGAAAGGACATCAGTGGAGGAGTCACAAACCACAGGAAGTTCTGTCTGACTTTACACTAGCAAGGATTAAGAAGTGCAGAAGGGAGAACAGGCCACTCCCACCCCACCCTTCATGCCCCTACTGCTTCCCAACTTCCAACTGGGCAGATCAAAGGAACGCAGGGACAAAGTCCAATTATTCCTGCATAATCGTCTGTCTCCCAAAACATTAACTTACTTAATGTCAATTCCCACATCTGGTGCAAGCGCATGATCAAGATTTGCAGCAGGGCTTCTGTCCTCAGGACACCCCAGTTCAGCCCTGCATGATGCAGTGTGCCCTGCAAAAGAATATGAAGGTGCCTCTGCTTCACTGGTGTCACAGGCATGGTCCACAAACTGCCAAGAGAAAAAGCTCCTGAGCAGCAGCTCTTAGCCTGGGAATTAGCCAAACACAGTCAGCACTTTCTGCACAGGGAGCTGGGTGCCGAGAGATGTCCTGGAGGTGAAAGTCTCCTGCACTCTCATTACCACTCACAAATATCTCCCAAGGGGCTCTTGGGGACAATGCTTGCTTCAGTGAGATGTCCTGCATTTTAATAGAGGGGGAAAAAAAACAGAATTCACAGATTCTTGGCAATAGCATCTTGGAGAAACTACTGCAGTGTGCGGAGGGTAGGATGCATGCTTGTTTGCAGCCTCAGCATCCTAATGCCTGGCCAGGGTAGGCAAGAGGGGAGAAACCACTGGTGGGACCCTGTTCACAGAGTAATGCCATGGACCCTGAAACTTGGTGTTTTGGGCTGTGCTCCACACTCGTATTTTTACTTTTTTGTACCCTGAAGCCACTGCTTTTGGACACTGCTTGTTTCAACTGCTCAGCATCTTAGCCTCCACTGAAGCTGGTACTTGCTTGATTTTAAGTGAGCCAAGATTCACCTGACAAGCAGGTAGAGATCAAAAATACCCTGTATCTGCCCTGCATCCATCAGATGGCCTATGAAATCCTGCCCTGCTCCTCCAGCTCTAGCATTAGGATAGGGCAGTTACAGAAATTGCAGCAAAGTCTGTATTAATGGGGACAGCTGCTCACTACAGCATTACTGCTGGGAATCAGAGGGACAGAACCACCTGGCCCTTGGTGTGTGTCTCTCTCTGGATCCAGGGCACACGCCTCTCCAAGCCACCTTTTGCTGCTACTGCCCCAAGATGCAAATGCACCCCAGGACCAGATAGGCACAAGAGAAGGCTGTAGAGGAGTGAGATTTGGAGTAGGCAGTTACAAGGAGAGAGAAACTAAGATAAAAGGAAGCAGAATTCAGTCCCCAGAAATGAAAGCAGCTGCCCTGACAAAGACATAATTTTACTCCTTGCTGCTAGCCCAACATTCTGATCCCCAGCTGTTTCCCTAGTGTTGGTTGCGATGCCCTGGAGCAGGGCAAGTATATCGCTACTGCAGAGGGGGAAAACAGGCCACAGCAGATGCTTGACCTTCCCAGCATTGACTTATAAACTGGAATCGAAGCCAGTAATATCACTTCCCTTAGCCAGTCAGCAAAGCCACCTCCTAAAGTCTTTCAGGAACATCCAGCATGTCTCTCAATTTCCCTGTCCTACAATTGCATCTCTTCTCACTGCATAAACCCCTTGCAGCTGGCAACACAAGGGCCATCTCCTCTCACACAAGCCCTCAGTCCCAGCACTTTGCAGTTGGAAAGGGAGCCCCACACTAAAACCATCAGCATGAAGTGCTGACAGTTGTGAGCACCAGACCCTGAGCTGGGTGATCACCCCCAACTCACACACACGCCCTGCAGGCATACAATCACACAATAGCACTGTCCCCAGAAAGTCATTAAGTACATGGAAAAATTATTCTGTGATAACTGCATTAGGCCCCATGGCCTGACAGAGGGCAGAGGCATGCCACAACCAGCTGGCTCCAACCCCCCGCATGCCAAAGCTACTCCTGCTGGTGCCCACTGTCCTGCTCTTAGGACACAATGACAGGCTGGGCTGTACACAGGACATCGTGTTTGCCAGTCTCCCTGGAACAGCGACTCATGTTTGGACATGAAGCTAACCACCCTGTCAGATGCACAGCCCCTTGAGCTGTTACATCTCATAGCTGCCTTCAAAGCAAGCAGCTGCAAGTAGTGATAGAGGGAGCAGAATAAGCCCCTACTTGGGATTTCCTTTTATTTCAGAAAATGCTGGTCTTAGGTGCAACAGTGCAACCTGCAGTGCCATATGTGATCCCTGGTGGCAGAGGAGCTGTGTGCGCTGCCAGGAGAGGCACAGCACCATGCAGGAGCTGCTCAGGAGCTAAAGCTGAACATTCAGTCAGCCCACGGAGTTGAACCCTCTCTGGGACTCCATGCCAATTCAGCAAGGGCAACTCATCCAGCACTTACAGGCCTCCTGCAGCCACACAGTCACCTTCTCCTAGGAGCAGCAAGGCAGGAGCAGTTACCAAAACAAGGACTTCCTGCTGAGCATGGCTGTTAGAAACAGCCACAGAGTTGCATCTGTGTGTCTGTGGGTTTCTGAGTGACTAGATCTGTTTCCCAAGACTTGAACCCACAGCCTGCTGGACATTTTCATCAGCTAACTTCATCCAGACACTGGGCTTGTGTAAAATTTCTTTTTATCCTCACAGGATTGATTGCCACCACTATCTACACCTGGGACAACTGCTGAAGAAGGAATGGCTGAAGACAGGCTCATACCTCACCAGCCACTCCTACTGGCTGATGGCGCAGGGTATAGAATCACAGAATTGTTTCATTTGGAAAAGACCTCAAAGATCATTGATTCCAACCATTAACCTAGCATAGCCAACACCACTACTAATCCACATCCCTAAACACCACGTCTTTTCAATACCATTAGGGATGAGGACTCCACCACTTCCCTGAGCAGCATGTTCCAATGCTTTACAACCCTTCTGGTGAGTAATTTTTTTATAATGTCCTATCTAAACCTTCCCTGGCACAGCTTGAGACAATTCCCTTTTGTCCTATTGCTTGTTAGTTGAGAAAAGAGACTAACTCCCACCTCACTATAACAACTTTTCAAATAGTTGTGGATAGGGGGAAGGTCTCCCCTCAGCCTGATCTTCTTCAGACTGAACAGCCTGGTTCCCTCAGCTGCTCCTCATAGGACTTGTGTTCTAGACCCTTCACCAGCTTCATTGCCCTTCTCTGGACGTGCTCCAGCAACTCTTTGAATTTCTTGTAGTGAGGTGCCTAAAGCCAAACACAGTATTCAAGGTGTGACCTCACCAGTGCTGAGTAAAAGGGGACAATGACTTCTCTGATCCTGACAGCCACACTACTCCTGATTCAGGCCAGGATGCTGCCAGCCTTCTTGGCCACCTGAGCACACTGCTGGCTCATGTTCAGATGGCTGTTGATCAATACCCACAGGTCCTTTTCTGCCTGCAAGTTTTACTATCACTCTCCCCTATGCCTGCAGCATGACACAGGGCTGTTCAGACCCAAGAGCAGAACCTGGCACTTGGCATGGTTGAATCTCATACAGTTAGCCTCAGCCCATCGACCCAGACTGCCCACATCCCATCTCCTAGGTAGGACCTCTCAGCCCTCCAGATCAACATTCCTACCCAACTTGAAGTCATATGCTGAAACAGGTGCCATTTTTACCAGCCAGGGATGATTCAAATAATTTCCTCAATGGGAGCGTCTGTGTTGGCACAAAGCAGCCATTGAGTGTTCATAACCTGGTCTGCAAACAACTCCTGCCTCTAATCAGCATAGTGATGCTCTCAAAACACACATTTCCACAGCTGCAACTGATACTGCGAGCTGTGGCCAAACACTGCTTAATCCAATTTGCAACCAACAGGGTAGAAGTCAGGCCCCAGGGTCTTCTGTATTTGCCAGCCTGGGCAGTGGGAATTCAGCTCCCAGCTTGGGCCAATTTCCTGTTCTTTGGAGTCTATAGATGAGAATGTCCAAAGGGGTCCAGTGTTCACCGCTTCCAGAAGTCACCCCCCCAAAGTAGCAGAGCCTGGGTGGCCTCACCCTCCTCAGGTGCCATGTTCACTGAGGGGAGCAGGGGAAGACACTTGGGCTGTCACACCTCTTCACCACCAAGGACAAGCCAGACAGGAACAGCCTTCAGGGCTTCACCCAGACATGCAGGAAGGAACCACACAACTGACTTACAGAAAACCTATCTTGGTGAAAACTGGGTGAAATCAACCTCTTCTGCCACTTGTTTTGACCACTAGATATTTCCTTCATTTACTCAAACAGTTCCAGGACTCAGTCACACCAAAGCAAGCTATCACCAAGATATGGAGATAGGTCCATCTGCAGGTCCATGAAGTTTTTGGAAGTGCTCCTCCTTATCAGACAAACCCGAGCCTTGAAAAACTGGAAAACTTCAAAGGAATTATAGCAAATCCCCCTGCAATTCTTGCAAGGGATGGCCCTAGCAGCAGGTCCAGGCTCAGGCAACTTACGTGTCTGCACCCTCTGTAGACCAGGGGAGCTCCTCTTTCCACACTCATTGACTTCTCTGCTCTCTCCGAGCCGGCAGTCCGTTTCCATTATCCTAATAACGTACCACCTGCGGGGCAAAACCACAGTACAAAAGCTGCCAGTCACCTTCTGTGACCTATGGTGAAGAAGAAACCTTCTGTAAAGATTCATTCTTGCCAGGAATGGCATTGTGTAGCACTTCAACTGATTCATTGCTGAGGAAAGAGCAAGGAAGTGAATTGGTGTTCACTTTCATATTTAAAGCAATTTGTTTCTACTCCACCTACCCTGCCACACTGTAATGACACGTCAGGTCTGAGCAGCATCAAGCAAAATAATTTGGATGGAGGAGCAGCTCGGGGGACAATAAAAGCTGCTCTTCCATAAGAGGGCTTTGCTCGAAGGTAATCCATTTCCTTAAGAATACAAGGAAATTGACGGTCTTTTCACGCTTCACAATGAGATCTGAAGAGCTTTAGGCAGCACAGCCTGGAGTGCCGGCGTGGGAGTAAAGTGGAAAGTGTGATGACCAGGGCAGGAGATGCTGGAGTATTCAGTCACTTCGCAGTGACTGCTCTCAGCAGAAGGGAACTTCCACCATAACACATCTTGCGTGCAGTGAGGATGGCATTTCTCAGCCACCCTTCCCTCTCTCTGTGCCCATCTTCCTGTACTTGCTTTTCTCTGCTGTCCCTCAGCCATCCAGCACTTTTAGACTATCCGCTGCAAACACCAGTGTCAGATGGGTGGGACATGCTCACATCACAGTGCTGGCAGTGGCTTTTGCTGAGACACTGCAGCCTTGACTCTAATAGGCAGGACATTCCCGCACTGCTAAAACCCAGCAATACTCATGCAGTGATGTTAAAGAGGCGAAAGGAGAATTTCAGTAATGAGGAGGTGGGAGGAAAAAAAATGTAAAGACAGACATATCAGCACTGTGCTCAGTAGAAGTGATGTGCTTCACATACCACCGCAAGGATCAGAGTTTTCATCACTAGGCCGAATCTGAAATGTAGTGGAAACACTATTGCTTCACTTGTTTCAAAACAATGTGAGGCTTTTGAGACTGCACCATGTTCATGATTTCAAACACATGCATTTCTGAGTTGAGAATGACACTGGAGAAGAAAGACAATTTTAAAAAATTACCTTTTCAGACATTCAAGCCACTCTCTCTCCTTACCCACACCTCTTTGGGAAAGCAGTGTACCACAAAAGCACAAAAAGCCATTCCAATTATTTCTCCTCTATTTGCACAAGGACTCTGGACACTGAGGTTAGGATGAACACCATTACCTGGTTTATTCTAGCGGAGTTATCACATGAAAAATGGGACTCTGATAAAAGTTATGGTAAATTTCCTGTGAAGAGGAAGGGAAGCACCACAATAAAGGTCCATCAGGTGCGTAAGTGTACAGCACTGAACAGCCAATGTATAGGGGGCCCAGAGAAGAGAGAAGCAGCGCCTCGGCCATTCGCAGGTCAGCAGTCATTCAAATTCAACACACTGAGGTTTTGTAAAAAATATTATTTCCTACTTAGATTTATTTTTCCTTTAATAACACAGTTTAGCATTTCAGAGTTTGGCATTCTACACTCTTACACACTGTCCTTGTTTATTAGCATTTAAACACAAAAAGACATATCAAGACCTCCAAACACAAATAAATACAAAAACACAATATACAATAAACTGAAATACAACATATAATAATGCTATTGGGAAATTAAGACATGTTGCTAATTCTTTCATCATCGTTATTATTTATTATTATTTTAACAACATGGTTATTGCTGAGCAATCAATTATACATATTAAAGTTGTTTTTCCCCCTAAAAGGACGAGAACCACTGGTTACCAAATCACTTGCACTGTATCCTTACAGCTATTGATAATTAAGACAGGCAGAATATACACAATCAAATGAGGTTGGCCTTCTTTGGTCTTTGTTTTTGATCATAAAACTGAACACAAGTGTACTGTTCACTAAAGAGCATGAAATTAAAAGAAATGGATACACAAGTTTCAAACACATTAATTTGTACATTACTCTCAATCACTGATGTCTTTTCCATAGATACTTCTTACGGAATTTCTTGGAAACAAATGTCAGCTTTAGTTTTCCCAATTATTATGTTGTTCCACGCATCTTAAAGGTTATCCTACTTGTCTAAGAGAAGTAGACCTACGTTTAGTCCATCATCTCCTAATGGGGTATTTTTCACAGCTCTCTAGTCAACATTAAATCATTGGAGTTTTATACCTTGTAGAAAAAATCCTGAACTTCCCCTGTTGGATATTTTTGATAAAACTGAAGAAAAAGCAAACAACCAAACAAACAACCAATCAAAACCCCCCAAACAACAGCTATAAAGACAACAAAACAGGCGAATCACATGATGCATCAGCAACAATGGAAGCTTGTACCTTTCCATTCTACAAGTACAGATTATACAACTCTCTGCCAGTGATGCAGGTCATAGTTGGAAGATGTGTCCTTTCAGATGCGAGCTATATTCATATCCAAAGCTCAGAACACTATGCAAGAAAATGACCTTTACGAATGATAATGCTGGTTTATCTCAGTAACCCTTAGACAGAGTCAAATTTTATCACTACGCATCACACTGCCAGCAATGGAGCGTGTGAACACCGGCATCGCTAAGAAGTTAAAAAGTCCTTGCAGAACTGGCAACCAAATTAAAAGCTTAGTTCCAGAGGACTAGGAACACAAACACCACACAGAGACAACAAACCCTCCCCTAAATGGATAGGTTAGTAAGCCGCAGAGTCGAGATCCAGATTTGAATTCTACATCAAGCCTGGGATGTTTGGATCCAGGATTTTGGTTCAGGTGCTTCTCTGTGGAATTTACAACTTATTTGAACCCTAAGGAACTAATCCTAACTTGGAGGAAAAAAATATAAACAATCACAACCTAGTATCTACACTAACATCATGAAATGGAAGACAGAAGCTGCAGTCTTGACCATAAATTAGAAGACAAGTAGGAATAGTCAGATTCCTTACATGTTATGTACCTCTGCTTTTCTAAATGTTAAGAGGATGTCCCTGAATCAGCAGTCCAAAGTTTTCCACAACCTTTCTATCTCACGCTTGTCAGCAAAGATGGATTAAAAGGCAGGAAAGAACAATTAAGCCCTCTATATCTTGGTTTAAAGAAAAAGGGAGAAAGCTCCACAAGAATGAAATGGTCAGTCATGATACATGCTGGTAGAACAAAGTGCCACTTCACTTCAGAATGGCATTCTCCATCCTCAGTTAAGAGGAGCATCAAGTGAGCCTTACTTTGTTGGGCAATTCTGAACATATAGAGCAGGACACACATTTACTGCTGTTACTCACACCAACACATTGAGCTGGCCTCCCACTCTGCAGGCCATGCAAAACACCACCAAGCAGTAACATCTGGACTACCATACATGTAGAACCCCAAATCATGACAGCTTGTATGTTTAATTCTAGCCCTTACTGTCCTGATGTGGGTCTTTAAGGTATGTCAACTTGTTTTGGGGACAAATGTATTAAAACCTAGTGACCTGAAGGTAACATTAGGGAACTGGAACCACCATTCAGTCCCATCTGCAGGATCTTCCTTTCATGACTCTGGGCAAGTCACTTCACATCTCATCCTTGAATTCCTTTGTCCAGAAAAGCACTTGCTATAAGCAAAACATGTTTGCAGATTAAAGTGCTTCCTTCACTGTACAATGCACTAAAAACTACTCTCAGACAGACTGAATTCCCAAACAAATAGTTTTTATTGCAGTAGCTGTAATTTCTAGGTCAACTAGAATATAGAGGTACGAACTGAACAGAATAAGAATTCCAGGAAGAGATCCAGTTGCTTTTTTTAATCACCTTTTTTCCCAAAGTAAAGAATTTGTCATTAACAAGTTGGCCATAATGATGTTTGTTTAAAATACAAGAATCTTCAAATTAGCAGAGCACGAGGAAGGACATCTCTCCTAGGTGACATTCCAAGGTCTTCAGAAAAGCTAGACAAACTGTTTCATTTGCTATATACAGGTTTTCAAAACTGGAAGATGTGAACCTGAAGTTTGCCCTTAGCCATGATCTTCCCTTAGCAGCAGTAAGTTATATTTGCACCAACTGATCAAGTATAACTTGAAGGAAAGGGTTTTGTTTCACCACTTCTATATAAAGAAAAGACTTTGCATATATATGTGCATGCATGTTGGTGTGTATGTATCTGTACCTACATACATATGAGTAAGTTACAGAGCAACAACTAAGAGACTAGGTATGCAACCCAAACATTTCCCCCCCTCACCTATTTGTATATTTGCATAGTTAAATCATATCAAGGCATCAATACTGCAGTAACATTTTCCACTCTTCTGTGGTGCAGGCAACTTTTCTATTTACTCCCTATATGCTTCTCTGTCTTGGACCAAACAGCACCAGTGTTTTAAAAATTAAACAAAACAACAGAAACCCAGCATTGTTGGTGAAATGCCTATTCCACGTGATGGAATACAGATACAAATAGGTGGTAACTTTTAAACTCCATCTCAATGAGCCATTAACTGTGGCAAGCTGAGAAACACAAGCGATACAATCACAACCTGACATTCATGGGTTCAACATTAAAATTACAACTAACATAAATCTCTATCGCCTTTGCCTTTGAGAAATTCACCAGACACAGAAACAGGTACATATCTTCAACTTTCCTTTTTAAAACAGGAACACACATGGGCAAAGAAAATCATCTGTATTTTGTAAGAAAGCCAGTATGTTACCCACAACTTTTTTTTTCCCATCAAAATTATGCCACTCCTCATCCGCTTTTCCTATTGCACATTCTCTCTGTGAAGAACATTTGCAGTATAAAGCTGAAATCAACATTGCATATTGTAAGTCAGCAGTTGAAGGTGTACCATGTAGACAGTAACTGAAACAAGACCCCTTTAATTAGACCAGAGAAGCAATGCAGACATGGTCATGCATCATAATCGCAGGTTGGTCTTTAAATACCCAAATGGTTTCATGCTGTTTAGAATTCAAGACTTTCTGGGTAACAGAGACACTCACCCTGTGCTGAAGAGCATACAGAAGTGGCAACATCTGGATTGCCACACACTGCAATCTCCCTAGAGAAAGATGGAATAGGAAGAAGCTTGTACATAACTTGGATGATTATGGTTAAGAAAGCATAACAGCAAGAGACTTCAGTTGTGCACTGCTAAGAATTACTAAGCAGAAGGAAAGAAAGGTTCCATTGAAGAAACTCTGTTCAAAGTGATGTAAATTCTCTGGGACTCCCTTGCAACAATGGCATTCCAAAGGAGTTAGCCAAGATTTAAGAGTATCTGTGGGGATAGAATGTTGCCCCATGATTCACTTTAAACAGACAGTCCCTAGAAAACTTTGGATATCTGGGTCAGGAACACTTCACAGAAAAGAGGATAAAGGGCATTTTGATGATGAGAGAAAAAGTTAAGTAATTTAAAGTGTTGAGTAAAGCACCAGGTATCTTTTCCTTTCAATTTAAAGAACAGAGAATATACAGTGGCCTTGTTTTCACAAAATGCTACATACTCCTTGCTGGAAAGCAGAGAAAACCGATTTCTATGTACACAGTAAGAACTCTACAGAGATGGCCCGAGAGTTCTGTGGAGAAAGGGGTGTTACAGTCAAGGCTTCAGGTATTCCACAGCAGGCGGTGTCTACGTTTGTGTAGCAAGATCTTGGATTTCACAGTACGCAGGGTTGGCAAACTGGAAATTCTCTGGCAGCTTCATGTAGTTTTAAAAAATAAGTGCAGTAGGCCTCCGTTTTATTAACTGTGATAAAAAGCATATATGCAAAAATATTTTCATATCGATAGCACATTACTGCATTATAAAAGCTGCCCAAATGAAGCTGAAGATTCTGGCAGCTGGTGCTTTTGGCACTTGGGAGATGTGGAAAGCAGCATAGAGATCTGTGAAATATAACAGTGACGGATGTTTCTGCTACAGTGATTGGCATTAATATAGTTAGCAGTGTTCATATTTAAACTTCTCTAGGAAGTTTCTGAGTCAATATCCCACTAAGAGGAGATATTCAGATCTCTTAAAGCTACTTGTTTAGGCTGTGTGCAGACTCAGGAAGACTTCCCCATTAGTTTACACTTTTTGCATGTTTCAAAGTCCTCTCTTTCAATCACAAAGGCTGGAAACACTTTTTTTTTTTCTCCTCTTTAAAAGAGTCTGGATTTAGAAGCACAATTCTGTCACAGGAGTTGGAAATGGTAGTCAGAAATCTGCAGAATATGCTGGGCCCTGCTTATACTAGAAATCTCCTCCAAGTCCCAGATTGAAACAGGATATCAACTGTTTTGAGATGGCCAAACGGTTTCATTTAGGTTTGTAAGACATGCATTAGCAATGGGAGGAGAGTCCTTTGGACATTTCCACTTGGGAATCCTGTTTTCAGTAAAATTCTGTGATGCACAAACACAAAAGCTCAGCTGCCCACATTCACAATTATTAAAATGACACAAGTTGAGCGAACCTTCGCCCTAAAGCATGATGGGTTTGCTTATGCAGCCTGCATAAAACTGCAAGTGCCATACAATTATATCTAAAGATATAGAGTTGCGGGTATATCTGTAGATATTTATCTCTTGTGCAGAACATCCTCCTTCTGTGCTAGAAATTCAATGCTAGCACATGCCTCCATATTTGAGCTTGCACCTGTTGACAGCTATGTACCAGAAAGGGAGTACAGTACCTGGACAATGGAAGGCAAGAAAAGGAAGACAAGTTGCTGCTGACGGTAGCGACAGTCAACAGCAGGCAGTATTCTAGCAGGTGCCTGGAAAACCCATGAAGACCACTTAGCATGCATTGTATATTCATAAATACTTCTTGCAGGCACTGTGTGTGAAGGCACAGCCAAAAAAGACAATGGCAAAGACAAGCTGAAATACAAAGGAATGAATTCAACTGCACCTTAAGACAAAAACTGTGACTATGCCTGGAAAAGCAGAAAACTGATACAACCTGACATTAAAGGCTGAGATGCAATGTTTTATTTCAAGCCTACAAAGGCTAAAAACAGTAGTGCAAGTCTGCTCTGCTAAAGCAGCTCTTGGATTTTAAAGAGCACCAGAGTGCTATGTCTCTAGACTTGCTTATCACAGGCTGTTAAACAGAAGCAGATGAACACAGCAGGCTGCAATCAGCATGTTTCAGGGCTAGCGAATACTTTCCACTGCAGTTCAGGCTGTTACAAGAAAGAAGCCCATGCATTCCCAGTTAGGATGCTCATCTGCTATGAGAAGCTGTCATGAGCATATACATTCACAGCCCCACAGAGTTCTCATATGGGTCTGTTTCAAGCAATGCCAACACTACAACCACAGGCATTAGAGGAGAAATGTTGCCTGCCTTCACAGTGGCCATGGAGACTGTCTAGTCCAAGCTCCATAGGAGCACCAGGCAAAATGTTTTGGCACCTGAATAAGATGGATTCTTCCATGGCCAGGCCACAGAAGCTCCAGAAGACAAAGAAATGGGCTTTGGCTTCCATTTTGTACATTGCAAGGTACCTAAGGGCTCTGAAGACAAGGCTAAACATTGTGCCTGAAGTTCAATTAAACTACCACTTCAGATATCAGAATTAATCTGAATAAAAAGCTATGGTCGATAAGCAGCACAGCACATCTAAGGCACATGTATGCATGCAAGCCACCATCACTATATTAAGACATTGCTTATTTGTCCTTAAGAAGCAATGGCTGCTAGTACAGAACAAACATATAGGCTTTTTTCAGCACTAATCCTCCTCCCCAATACTGAAAAGACTATATACTGCTGACAGCATAATGTGCAACATATATAGCTTGGTTGGAAAGCATGGGGCAGAACTTTAAAAAATGTACAGGATTCCGTTTAGAACTCCAAAGTTCAACAAATGCCCTATTTTAGGGTGAAAACAATTATAAATCTGATAATGATGCACAGCATCCATGAGTGATTTTTCCTCAATTTTGAAATAGTGTCATTAACTACGACATATATTGTAGGTTTACATTTCTAAAGAGAAATAACAGAATTGAGTATTTTTTTTTTCCTATCACAAGTGATAACCAGTGTTTGATATCTTCTATTTTTCTTCCAAGAAATATCAGTCTATCAACAGTTTCAAAATAAAATGTTTTCTTGTAACAATAGAACTTTAAATAAAAATATGATTTTGATTCAGATACTTTTGAGAAGACATGGACACTTCTCCAAGATCTTCTGACAAAGTAATTATTAAAACAGAGACCAGATGAGGCCTTAAAAAGACAATATACTATATTTCAGACAAGATTGCACCTCAGTTTTTCAAATAATATAAGTGTAACATTACTTCATCGTTTCTTCTTTTAACATGCTGACAATTTCCAGCTAGCCCACGTGTGGAGTTTTTGTTTTTTGTATTCTAGCTCAAAGAAATAAAAGTCAGTAATTTATTCAGCGCATACTGTATATGTCTTTTCACCTCCAATTGACTAGATCATTAATAAGTTAAAAAAAAAAAAAATAACCCTCTCTGACCATAATCATTATCCTCAGGAGGGATAAGTGATTCTTCAGAGTTTAAGTGTTGCTAGTTCTATTAAAAAATATACCATGGTATGATTTATTAATGTGTCGCTACTTTCGCAATTGGACCCTACGCAGTTATGCCTTCAAACTCTTCCATCTGTTCCACAAGGTGGTTCTGAGAGCTTTAGGACCTCCGATTGAAGACAAACTGATATAAAACCCCCAAACGGAGTTGTCTTCTGTGTAATCTGCCTCCCCCATCGTATGTCAGGGGTCCGGTAGATCCGACGTATCCACTATGACTTTAATAAAAATAGTATCATCTTTAATATATGTTCCATTCTCTAGAACAGTTTGAGCCACAAAGACTGGGCAGCCAGATGCAATGTTCATTTCTCCAGTTGGCTTCTTGAAACTGCTGCTGTTTGGGTCTGGCTTGAAAGCATCTCCTAAGTGGCGTCGAGATGGCCCCTGATCCATCAGCATGAGAGTCACTTTCTGTTTAAAGGGCCAGGGAAGCAACGCGTCGTATTCCCCACGCATTATGACAAAAAACAGCGACAAGTGCGTCCCCTTTCCCATGCCATCTCCATTAAGGTAAACTCTGGCACACATCTTGTAGCCAAAGTATCCAGTGTAAAAGGGTTGGCTGTACAAGGACAGAGTCTTCCCCATGACTGCCTCTTGCTTTCGACGTTTGTAGTCTCGAATTTTCCAGATTAATACCCCATTGTAACTGGCAGTTTCTAACACCTGGAATCGGAGGTCCATGTCAGCCAGCCGAATATCGTGAACACTCAGCATCTGGTCATGTCTGCTCAGCTGTGTCTCTAGTAGGCCTGTAGGAATACAGAAAGACAAGGAAAGTAGTTTTTCCTAAAGACTGTAAAAATCAATGGCCAATGATATTACTGCATATGAAAACACTTTCCTCTTCAAGAGCCAAAGTGTGTTTGTCCACTGGTGAAGCCATTTCCATAGACAACAGTTTGCAATCCAGGTTACCTGGGATTCTTACAAACTTGAGTCTTAATCACACATGCAGTAAAAATATTTAAATTATCTAACAATTTTTTTCTGGTCACTAAACAATAACTACAGAGGGTTCCATTTTTTGAGAGGAGACTTTGAAGCATTATCGCTGGATTGCTATTAGCAGTGAAGAACTTGGAAGTAGTTATGCATCCTACGTAATCGCTCTGAAATTCACAATGCATCACCGATCACTCAATATTCTTCTCAGACACTACCTGTCTCAAAACTATAGCACTGTGACCATGTCTAAAGCTCATCATAAAAGAACAGAAAATTCAAGCACAGCTCTGCATTATGTGGTCTTTTGCTTTGTTTGGAGGAAGGACTGTTTGTAATGTCCCCTTTCCCTCACACAGAAACATTACTCTGTCTTTGCACATTGGCAAAATTGGCCAACATACAAGACTGAGGAGCAATAAGGCATGTTTCATACACATCTACTTAAATACTCTTTGTCCTAATCATTTAAACACTAGATGTGATCTACACTATCTTGCTGAACTCCAGATTTCACTGTATTTAGCAGGCACAACAAGAACTTTATTCTCAAAGAGATCTCACAGGTGGTTTCAGGTGGATAACCATACTGTGGATTCATTCATGGGTGACAAGAGTAATACAAGAGACTTGTACTAAGACTACATTGAAAGAAACTGCTGAAAGCTATTAGCTGTCAAAGACCAACTTAGAAACTCTGAGAACCAACACTGTAATCAAGATAAGGGTCAAGAAAACAAAACAAAAGACAAGAATCAATCATCCACAAACAGCATGGAAGCAATATCACATCATCAAAGGGATTATGCAGTTTCTTATTAAAATATCAGAAGAATCAGCATCATCGGTGCTTCCACATAAAAAGCACAATGGAAGTGTCATTCTGTCGACACTGCTCACAACGTGGCTGACTACTTCAGTCCACTGTGCTTACACTTACTTGTATTTCGAGCTCCTTGACCTGCAGTTTTATCAACACTTTCCAGTTCAGTCACTCTGTTCTGGAGGGATTCTACACTGCTCTTCATGCTGTCAGCCTCCTCCCAGTTTTGTCGGAAGGGACGGATTTCTTTGTCCAGCTCTTTCAGTTTCTCTGCTTGACTGTCTATTACTCGCTTCATAAAACAATAAACAACAACTTAGAATAACAAAAAGTGTTTAATGTGCATAAATTAAGATTATCTATCAACCAGAAGATGCAATAGCAACAGTAACAATATTTTAATAACATTATGGGCTGATATTTGTTGGGTTTGATATTAACAGTACTTAAGCAACAAAGCATGGGGACAACAACTTACCAGTGGATCGAGTGGTTGCTCATGGGCATGTGTTTATTACTGGGTAATAGCAAACAACTCACCCCCCTAGCAAAACATCAATACTCTTGCACACATGGAGCAGGAGTATGTACACGTGCAGGTGAAGTGGTATTAGCAAGCTTCAGTCTCAAATAAATCACTTATCAGAGCCTAAGTTATTAAGTGCCCATAATGACAACAGAAGCCCTCACAACTGTAAGCAACACTATCACTTCTGTCCCCTTGAGCACTTTTAAAATTTCCACCCTTACTTCCTCACTTGAAGCCATGCATCCTGAAGGTGCTTGCTTGTTGAGTCTTTTTTAGCAAAACAAACAAACAAAAAACCGCAGTTGATTTTGGAAAAGCATGAAATGTATTACTTTAAAAAAATGATATAAAAGTTGCTATTTTCTGGAAGAGGAATATTGCAAGCACCTCAGTAGATTACAAATATAAAGAAGAACACATTTCCCAGTCTTCTACCTCAAACCTGATGCAGGAAACACAGAGCACTTCACAGCATCACAGCGAATTTGGACTAGCAGGAATTTTAGCCAGAACCCCATTATCAGTGGTGAAGTTCAGATCGGAACACAAATATTTCAGACAAGAACTACTTTTGCTACCACCTACAGTTAAATTCCAAATCTAACTTTAGAGTTTATCATCATATAGTGCCAAGTTACAAAAACGATTTTTCACTTCTCTTTAAAAAAAAAAGTAGCAGTTGAGTACAAACCAATGAAATGAAATAATTTTGCATTAGCCATGTGGATTTAACATTCTCCACTGATGGGGAAAATCCTTCCCTCAAGCAACCTGCATTTCCCCTTTTAGGCTTCTGCTTTTATCATGTGGTTTCAGTTATACTGAAAGTCTGTAATGATTAATTAAGGCTGTCAATTTGGTAAGTCAGCTAGCAAAATAATTTTCTAAGAGTATTTTATTTTGTTGTCTCTCAAAGTACTGCAGAATCTAACGTATTTCAAGAGGAACTATGATTTCCCTGTTGGTGTTTTAAAATAAGCTTTTATCTCACTTGCAAAATTACAATTTTGTGAAGGAAAGTTGTGTACTGAATCATAAATGCAGGTGCATGGTCCTTTCAAAGAGATGAAGCAACTTGCCTGCATGTATTAATCATCAGCTACCAGCATAGTCACTGTCTCTTGAACTGATGGTCATCAGATAATAAAATAGTAAAGGGCTGTTAGCTGCATATATAAAAGGAAACAACACCAAGGAATGGCCTAAATTGTTTTAAGAGCAGAGCCACAAGATTTGGCCATTAGCTCACAGTTAATGTGCAAAAGTAATTTCAAGGTGTGACCCACTCTACTCACACAAAAAAATTAACTCTCCAAGGCAAGAGCAACAAACGTGGTCATGGGTTTGTACAGTGCCTCACACAGAGACACTCTAATTTCCAACTGGGACCTCTTGGCACTAACAGAGTACCAAACAAAACAAACACATATTCTTATAGGAACTAGGAAAGTGGTAAAGATGCAGAAGAATTGCAAGCTATTCTTTTGGGAGAAGTTTACTGCAAGATTTGATTAGAAATCAACTTCTCTTCATCAACCTCTGTGCAACATTCTACCTTTGTAAATGTACAATCAAAACTGGTTTTGAGCTGCATCTACTATGCATTGGCAAACACATAGTATTTTATCTCCTGTATCTCTTCATGAGGATTCAAGAGATACAAAATAATTGGAAATAAAGTTGTATTCTGTTTTCGAACAGCAAGCAGATCTCCATCTTTTTACCCTACAGGGAGTCAACCGCCCTCATACTGCACGGTACCAATGTACTAAATCTGAATTTAATGCAGCAGTGGAGGATTTCACTCTAATTACTCCATTAGAAAGCACACAGATGTCTCACACTGTACTCATAAATTTTCAAGTAGACATCAATTTTCTGCATGCACTTTTTATTCCAGCAACTGACCTCTCCAGATCATTAATCCAGAGTTATATGCCTGGCAAACCGTTAAGGGTTTTTCTTGATGTTAGTTTTCATCCAGGTTTTGTTTGGTATTTCTAATAAAACATTTCCAGAATTTTAGCACTATTCTTAGTAAAACAATTTAGAAAATGTCACGTAGAACTGAAGAATAGTTGCAACTCTCTTTCTGATGCTCCTAATGGATCTTTTCACTGAAGTTGATAGAGTAAAACTGAAAAGCTCAAGAATACACTAGAAAAGGAACCAAAGGTACTACAACCTCCCCTTTTGAAAGAATGTACTACAAATTACATAATTTCATATTCATAAGGTCATTGTTTCTTTTGCTTTTAAGTACCTCACGTCCACACTCAGCTTAAGATTTGACTTACTAATAAGCTTCCATATACACTCAGGTGGACTGGATACTACTTGATGCCAAAGTTCCTTTCCACAAGACAGAAGTCAAAAAAGTATTATGTACTCCATTTGTTAAAAAGACTTTCCCTAGAGGTCAGCAGACAGAAGATTAAACTGAATCAAACCATCTCCAGCTGGAGGTTCCTGACAATGCCCAGACACCTTTGATGCGTTTCCATTACTTGTGTTAAAAGCCTCACAGCACACCAGTTTTTCCTCAGTGAAACAGCTGTTCCCAGGCCAAAGTAGGCTAAGTGACAACTAAACCTGAAACTACACTAGAAATTACTAGCATGTGTAGGGCTTGAGGGACCAAACAAATATTGCTAGTCTAGTCTGGAACTGGCTAATTTTACAGTGGAAATATATGGGGATTGTGTACAGCCATGGCTGGTCAATACAACCCAGAAAAAGAATTGCTCACAATGTGTAACTGAATCTTTCAACTCCTGGGAGGCAACAGAATGAGGCTAATCATATCATCCAGGGAAAAACAAGTCAAGGTGTGCTTCCAGGATGCTCTTAACAACCTCACTGAACCAGGAAGTTCAGTAAGTGGAAGGAATCAGGTTGAAATAGCTGTGAAACACAGTTTGCCTTAACTGAAATAGAATAGCTGGTGAGAAGCAGTAACTGGGGGGGATGAGCAAAACACATCTCCAGTACCACAAAAAGACTACCTGTTGGAATCTGCCAACCATATTGTTGTGGGGGTTTTTTAAAAAACATAAACCATTTGGAAATTGAATTTGCTAACACAGCTTGAGGAAATCAAAGATAGTGCAATCTGTCATCAAGACAATCATGGGAAAAGTCTGCTCTATGTTTTTCCATTTCCCCTCTCATCACTGGTTATTGAGACAGCATGTGTTAAGAGCCCCGGGCTTACAAATTAACTTACCTCCTGGTAGATTCAATCAGCAATATCAGTACATATAAGAATTAGCTTCCTAGTGTCAGAATGCAATACCATAAGCATGCAGCTCTATCCCAGGCTACTATCAGATCAAACAATGACTAAGGCAGGCTAAACTGGTTACTACATGGGTAGAACATGGAAAGAAATGTTCCTATAAGGAGAAATGTCCCTGTTGCCAAACTTAAAGACTTCCTTATACAGCAACATTCAGGGTCTTACAGCTCTGAGCTGTTGAATGCACTGTCCTTTAAATTTTAGCCACATTCTAGCTTGGATACTCAGATCTTTCTTGAGTACAAACATCTGCAGTTTAATACATGAAGTGAATAGCAAGTTGAAAAGATAATTTTATTTACCTTCCTTTAAACTGGGTGATATTCTAGCATCAGATATATTAAAATAATGTGTAAACAATACCTTCACAACAGCTTGCTAAATTCCTGGCTTGACACCGGCCTATGGCCAGGTGATTCAGACCACAGAATAAGAAACTCAGACCTACTGGCAAAGGAGTAAATCGATACATTTTACTCAGAAGATGGACAACAGAAATACTGATTTTTAAAAGTGTATTCAATTGTACTATGTCTAGATTAATTCTACACTAGAATGATCTCAATCATGATTAGTATTTTTCTTTAATACCAGCAAGTAGAAAAGAAATACACGTTGTACATGTGGCAGTTTTAAGGTGCTAATCTTTCAGTTTGACAGTAGTTCCTCAAACAGTAATTTTTTTGCAGAGAAGAAAAAATAATTACACTTCAGATAAGATTTGTAACTTTGTTTTCAATCTTTTCCCTTTATGAACAGCAGGCTTTAATACAGAGTAGGCAACTGCAGTGTTTAAGGGATATTACTCCAGCAAACCAGCTACTGAGCAGAATTAAAAAAAGGATGGATTAAAATCAGAGTAGCTTTGTAATAAGATAAACTCTCTCCCACCCTTTTTAATTAGAACGCCTCACTTGACAAGTGTAAAGGCACAGAACAGAAGCTACTACCATTTCTGCTGTAATTGGGAGATTCTAAATTTCTTACCTGTAAATGAAGTATTTTAGATTCATTATTCCGCAGCATTTCCTTCTGTCTTTCAATTTCTATTTCAAAGCTACAAATCTGATTATGTAAAGTTTGTATACTCTTGTTCTTTTCCAAACTTTCATTCTGGAGCAAGGCCACCTGGAAAAAATTCTACAATTACTCCTGCCAAAGTTTATTAAAAATACCTGTAACTTTGTTAAACTATTTTACACACATGAAAGGGATGAGATTCTAGTAAAGTCTTTCTCTGTGTACTGCAAATAAATAAAGAAACCCCAGATTTCTAATAACTTCTTTTGCACTTCCACAGCAGGATGGTGGTACAAATTTGGCTAATGGAAATGAGGACTGGATACACAAACAGCCAAAGAACAGCATAATCTTTTCCTTACTCAACTTGTTATTTAATGCCTTGGTTTCCTGGTTTCCATTAACTGAGTTGGGAGTCCCTTGGAGTCTGGAAGAAACAACCTATTTAGGTCTAGATCACTACTAAGAACTTGAGTCCTGCACAGAAGAGATACCAGAGAGAGGCTGAGCAGCTGCAAAGCTAGTTGGGAAAGGGAACATTAATCTTCACTACATACTCCAATCTATAATGATTTATAGCAAATTTAAGGAAAAAACACCCCATGGGATTGGCTTAGCTTCACAGAATGTAATGGTGATGCAAACTCCTGAAATAAGTGAACAGAGAAGGGATGTGAGCATTTGAAGGAAAATCCAATGGTGCCGAAGAACAAAAGAACTTGAGGCTGCAGAATATATTCTCTCTCTCTAGTGACATTTTGTTAATTCATTCATTAGTGACTCATTCTGATTTTAAAACATGAGCCTTGTTAGAAGGATATAATGCATTTCCTTGGGGATGAAATACAGTAAATATTCTCCATTATACTATTTTGTGCTCTGTTCATTTTCATGGTTTGTGGAAGGAGGCTGCTTTGTGATAGCACATTTCTTTAACAAAACAAGAAAGAAAAGTTAAAGAAGAGAAAGAAATCTCATTTTTCACCAGGCAAGATTTTTTTTAGTGGCAAAAATGCAGAAAACAAAACATTTTACGTAAAATGACATTTGGATGTGCCCTGACTAGTTTCACGGATAGAACTTTACAGGGCTCAGAAGCAGCACCATTTGGACACAGGGAAATCTTAATAAACATTCCACATTAAGGCAAATTACTTGGATGCTCTGTGTTCCCCAAAAAATCTACACCACCATCTCCTAATATAGATGCTAGTTTGAGGTCCAGTAATTTTTATCTTTGATGTGGGTACCAGTGTAAAATTCCACCATGTTAACTGCACTCTAATCAGACACAGATGAATCACTTACATGTCACTACATTCCCAGCCTCAAGAAGGCAGCCTGTTTCAGAAAGGCAAATAATTTCAATCTCTCTAGTAGCCTAAACCATACAAAGATGGCCAAAATCCACAAGGCATACGGCAGGTTCATTAGAGGTCCAAAAACATAGAGACCCTATAATAGTTGTGTACTTGTCAATATAGCATAGCTTATGGGCACTTATAAATATACATTAGCTTTTTAGCTAAAAACTGGCAGGCAAGGCTCAGTAGAAGTAAGAAAAAGCTTATTTTGCCAGTGCAGAAAGGGAGAAATGGTTCTGAGGCTGAAGCAGTACATGCCTAGGTACCAGAGAAAATTCTCAAGAATTAAGAATTTTTACTTAGTCTAGCAGCCCTGCCTCCCACATATTTCTTATCTGGTGGGTAGGTAGTTGACTTTTTTTTCATCCTCCTTTTCTTTAATGAATCAAGAGTTCTTTAGTTAATTGTGATCTCTACATTTCCCTTTTGTCACTGTTTCCTCCCCAGGCCTCCCAATCATAAGGCAGTTACACTCTGTGTCACTAGCTTAACACTTCCATTTTTGTACGAGTTATAAAACGTGGGCCTGTCTCATACTGAGATTTTCCACACAGTTTTACAGAACAGAAAAAAAATGGAATTATGTCCTGCAGCCCTTAATCATACAGAACTGCCACTGCTAAGTCAGTAATTGTAGTTTGGTGGGAATTCGTGAGTAAGAAATCTTTTAACACTAAATGTACATTCCTAATTGCATTTGGCCTAAGTCTTTGGAATGTCAGTTACAAAACAAGGCAAAGAAAACACAGCATCTGTTTACAAACTGTGTCAGTTTCCTTTACTTCCTTGACATATTTGAAATATCCCTAGGCTCAAAGCTTTCTCTTATTCAGCAGTTTTTAAAATTAAGCTACTGTACATTAATAAAAAAGAATGGAAAAAACCTTACACCACGAAGAACTGGATTAAAACAGGTCCCACTTTCAAGTCACACATTAAAAAAAACCAAAACAAAAAACCACCCCACAACACCAAAAACAACCCAAAAGCCCACCAGTTTATACCATTTAATGATGTGAGAAGCCACAAAATTACATTCAACTCGCTATCCAACATCACAAAACCCATGGGAGTTCAGTTTGGAAGTCTGTCCCACCACAGAGCAAACAAAACACTGATTTTAATTTGCCCTACAGAGTTTTGATTCAATATATTACATCTGACCTTCTCTTACTGTTCTTTGCCAAGAGCGGCATTCAAATACCAAACTCTAACTTTGCACGAGCTTTGCAGCTCTGAAGACTTTCAGTCTGCATACTCTGCAAGCACTGTTAAAGAATGTGGTGACTGGGAGAAGGCAACTTCTCCTTTCCCTCCATACATACCATAGTGAATACCCAAAAGGAAATCTTGACCCTACAGAAACCAACAAGAATTCCACTGGCTTCAGCAGGGCAAAGATTTCTTAGAGATTCATCAGGCAAGTTAACCTTGCACTGTTGCTCTTCAGTGCACTGATTTCTTTTCCTCAAAGAAGAGAACAATGATGAGTTCACGATTAATTTTGTCACCCTCCTCTAGAATAAAGTCACTGGCATATGATATGTGGTTAGCTATTCTGGTAACTTGGCCTGGTCTTGGGATTTCCAGTGATTCAACTCTTTATTATGAATGGGAAGAAATCTACAAAGCAGGAAGTGAAAAGGAAAAAAACAAAAAGGTCAAAGTGGACAAACAACAATAAGCAGTTATGTCCTAAATGGAAGCTGAAACAAAAATATGAACACAGAAGAGTAATAAAGTGTGTATTGTCTTAGCTCTGTAAGAGACAAACATAGAACTGCTGGGCATTTTTTAAATAACAAAGCACCTCTCTGGACACTGACAAAAGGTAGACCACAATCTATCCAGGAAGTCACAGGGAATGTGGTTTTTTCATATGATATAAAATAAACTGCGTGGTTTTAATCAAAGTAAACAAAAAAGAACTAAGGCTATGAATTTGTACCCATTAAAATAAAGAACCCCACACATTTCCTACATTACAAAATATTCTTAGTGATCATCAAACTAACACCTGCACATGTAGTGAAATTCTGTCTAAAAAAACTACATTAGACTTCTCCCAGCTGCGCTGGTTTCCTTTTTTGGCTTCCAGTTCAAAAATCAAGCAGTCCAGGAACAAATGCATTAGGGATCTTCTGCCTGCATTTGAGAATAGTTTGGCAATTCTGCAATTCATTCCCCCACAAAAGTGGGAGCATTTTAATGGCTATGCAAAACTTTTTTTCAAAAATATTCAAGAAAACTGTGCTTTGTTCTGAAGTTTTGTACTCTTCAATTAAAGCCTTACATTTTATTTGCAGAACAGATGGTTAACTTATTCAAATGGTTCACAAGATTGTAGCTGATAATGGCATGATTTCCAGCATCTCCTAAATCCCAAATGACCTAAAACCAGAAGTTTCAAGTCTCACTTCAACATGAAGTTCATTCTGGTCTAGCATTAAAGCAGAAATCATCATGTCCATAAGCTACATTATGCACATTTCATTTAATTAACCTTTGCAGGTCATTTGGACAGCAAGAGCAACAATAAAGACAGATTAAAGAAAGAAAGAATGAACTGATTTATTTTATGCTATTTCTAATAATGTTATCTCCCAAAATACTGAGGTAACAAAAATACAGCTTAGTGCTGCCACAGCTTCCTGAACCCTCCCTTTTGTAAGAAGGCAGCTCAAAGAGGAAATTTAATGCTGGACAAAAGTGTTTTAATTAAGTTACCAATGAGGAAAATTGTATATGGAGTCGTGAAGCCAAGTTTCTCACAGAATTTTATTGCAACAAACGTACCAGATATGCTAAATGGCTTAATTGCCTTGGGAGGCTACTAGTGCTTTAGCTGTACTCTTTGAACAGCTGTTAAACAGAAAGGATTAAAAAAAAAAGCTTCATCCAGTACTTTTATATGATTTAAAGAAATCAATGAAAATTAGAAGTGAGTAGAAGATATACCTTATTTTCTAGAGCATTGCTCCACTCTTTCAATAAGTTAACATGCTGCACTGCTGAGCTGGCTTCATGTGCTTTAATTTGTTGGTTTGTTCCCTGTGACAACAAAGAATTTATACATTTTAGCCAATTCCATTTCTCTTAAACCTACAAAGAAAGAGTATATCAAGACATTGAACCAACACTATATATTTTGGTTCACAGATGCATGTTGCAGAACTACAGAGAGAAGGGAAGTATACTTGGGAATTTACAGAAGTCAGGAATACATTTAATATAGCAAGTGTTTTATACAACTGCCATAGCTCTCCATTCAGTGTGCTTGATACATCACAGACAATAAAGATGAACAAAATTTACAAAATGAATTGTATTTGAGAGTCTTCTGCGTAGCTTTACAGTAAATAAAGCAAAATAAAACTCTGGTGTCACACAAAATCCAAAATGTCCAATTCCCCAAACTGTTAATTTAAAACTTCTGCTGTATTTCATGAACAGCTTCATAAGCACTGAATTTTCCTTTGGTTGAGTAATAAAGACAAATATTTAAGATAATTTCATCATCACTGGAAACTGCCAGCATTATAAACTACTTTGAGAGATACTATAATGCCTAGTTTGTCATCCAAAGATATTACTGTGATTGCTCTATGGTATTCAGATATGCTGCCTCTGCACAACCTATAAATGCTGTTACAAATAACCACTATATAAAAAGTTTACAGAACACACATAGATTATATACAGAGTACATAAGATGTAGACCATATCACTTACTTTATTTGCATTGGTTTGCATTACACCTACTTCAGTAAGTGTTTTGCAATGCACAGTGTATTAGCTTTGATGGTAGATATGCTGCAAAGCAACTGAAAAGGTTTCAATGATCCTCAAGGTATGTACTCTATATAAAAATACTAAAAATATATATGTGGATATATGTACATATATGCACACATATACATACATAAAATGAATGGCAATACATACAACATAACAGTGGGCAGGGTTACAGAATTGACCAGTTCTACCACTAAGAGCATTACTGTTAGCACTTAAAATGCTGAGAACTTGTTTAAGAACTTGGAAATACCTGCAGGCAGTAGTTTACTAAGAAGTGTAGCTGCTTACAGTTCTTGTCTCTCTATCACGGGCTAACAAATTAATCACACCATCTGAAACTCTATTTTTTCCTGTCAGCAGTTTCTGAAATTTCCTGACTAATCTATTCATTATAGAACTATACAAACT
Organism: Melanerpes formicivorus; assembly: GCF_026170545.1. NCBI lineage: Eukaryota > Metazoa > Chordata > Aves > Piciformes > Picidae > Melanerpes > Melanerpes formicivorus. The sequence continues at coordinate 2,620,855 of NW_027142400.1, read as the reverse complement.
CCCCGAGACATGTGATTAGGGAAGTAGAAAACTAAAAGAGATGATACTGAAACTAAACTCTGAGGTATGGGGCCTTTAACTTTTTTATTTATTTTTTGAATATATTGCAGGAACTGCCAGGTTTAATGTCTAAAACTTGGGGGGGCGGGGGGTGTTAATAAATTTCAGACTATGCTTAGATTATACACCTATGTACACATGGACATATGAATGCACATAAAACCATATGTTTTAAGTGCACTAAGCTATGTTTAACCTTAATAAAAATATTAAGACACACAAATGAGAGAAAATATAAACATACTTCGCTCAAGAAAAGAAATACTTTCATAGAAATAACTGAAGTTCGTAGCCTATTCTCTGAAGAACAAAAGCGACTCTCTTTACTCCAAGTTTAAAAGTTTTTCAAGTCAAACATCTTGCTATTTTCACAAGATGTACCTAACAACTTAACTCACAGACCACTGCAGGAATGTTTGGGCTTTTATATATTTTTAAGTTGTTTCTTTTTAAAATGTAAAATCAAACACTTGCTGCATAATCACTTGGCGCAACTGGATGACTTTTTCTTAACCAAGACTAGAGAAGTCCAGAACTTTCACGTCAAAGTGTTAGGTTCTATTTGCAGACTTTCATCAATTGGGAAGTATAATTGTTATATACTGACCTGAAAAGTGCAGCCATAACGCTTAAAACTACAGGTACTTGGGGCATTAATACATTCTGACAAATGTGCATTCAACTGCAATAGGAAAAAAATGTGAGTTTTGGCAAAAGACGTTTGCATGATAATGCTCAAAACACAGGGCAGAGGTTATCAGGTTTTGTACTGTGTGCTGCTTGCAGAACATACAATACACATGTGCATCTTTTCTCCAGTCTGAAGTGCAAATACTATATATACACATATGTAAACCACACGCACATGCCAATACAGTATACAGTGTGATACACTTAATATACAGTGAAACTTCTGCCAAAGACTATTTCAATAGGTAACCCAATTTTAAAAAGCAAAGAAAAACCAACATTCTACAATCATTCATGGTTTTGTTTGAATTTAGCAAATCACTAAACTTTTCTTAAGAAGCCATTGTACTTTTTCTTTTCTGAGAAAGTCTTAAGATCAGTTTCACTGTAGTAAACTACATTTTTTTTTCTAATCCTAATTTCACAAGGAACCAATCTTTCAAAACATAACATGCAACTCTGTGTGCCTAAATTTAATGGTTAAACTACACAAAAAAGACTAAACAAGTACTGCATGAAACAGACAAGAGTTTTAGAATAGGTACAGTTAAGTAGCTTTTTTTTTTTAATGCAGTACACAGAGGATTAAAACTAAGTAGTAAAATGCCTGCATTTTTCACAGATTGAGATTTATTCCAGTATCTTGAATCATTATGAGCACAGATCACTTTTCATTTAAAAATAAACCAATTCCCAGAGGCATAGACATATATACAGATGGCAGCCATTGCAGCACAGAGGGCAGCAGCAGCTAGGCACAAACTGCCTGAAAGAGGCATTTTTGGAAAGGACAGTGTAAGAAACACGCTCTCTTCAAAACCAGGATCTGCAGATTAGATTTCCCACAAAGCAGACAGGAACTGGAGCCTAGCTCCTCCCCTGGCATCACTCTTTAGAGTTTCAAAATTTCATTTGAAATTCCCACACCATAAGCCCCACATGACTCAGCTCAACCACTTCCAGAAGAAGTGGCAAACCAATGCTGCTTTGAATGTGTAGCTCTAGACAGATAGTCTTTAACATCTGACACTGAGATGTAGTTGGTCGCTCATCTCTGATACACATTTGTGTTCTAAGCAATCTGTACAAGTCACAGTACAGTTTCAAAAGACACAGAAAAAAAAAGACTAAATAAGAAAGAGACGTGTAGTGTAACAGGCTTTGCAAGAATGCCACATCTTCAACCTCTCAACACTAGAAGTCTTCAAAGACTTATGAATTGAATACAAAAAATTGCCTTTCATTCTACAGTAAGATATTCACTTCTTGTAAACTACAGAATTTTCTCAAACTGTTAGGCAGGCATTTTCCCATTTTCTGCATTAGAGTCTTGTCCCTAACCATGCAGCTAATATATACATTTTCACAGTATCAGGAAAAAAATAAGCAACATACAGCAACAGATGATGCAGGGCAAGATGACTGTTTAAAGTTCTGTTTCTACCAATGGCTTCTGAACTCAGTTCAGACTGTATGTGTATGACCCAGGCTTTAATGGGTCAACTCTTATCAGCACTCAGATATATCTCTTCTCAAAGTAACTGCTGAAGTCAAGATTTAAGACCATGCCCAAGTGCTCCAGAACCAGATCTAAACTTGGAAATAAGCACTGATAGAATTGGTTCAATAGGCATATTTTCTCTTTTCTTGACACCCCAATTTCTCCTAGGTACAGTATCTATCATGTATTTTACACTTCACTACCCTGGGGGAAAAAACCTGCCCCAGTGCTTGGCAGGTGCCATTTGTGCCATGTATACCATGACATGATTAATAATTTACAAATGTACTTGAAAAATAATACAAACTCAACTCAGGAAGTAATTATAAGTTCAAAGAGGCAAGCTTATCCTTAGACCAGAAACTTAAATTTCCTTAATTGAGGCTCATAGAGTGCTGAAGGCTTAAATAAACTCTTTCCCATCCTTAGTCAGTAACTTCTACTTTTGGGAGAAAATAACACACATCAACTTTGACAGATTCTATTCTATTCTATATGCTACTTTTATCTTTTAATGTACATGAACATGGATCTGTTCAAATAAAGCAAGCTTGGGGGGGGTGGGGTGGTATTTTTTGCTGTTTTTCTTTTTTTTCAATCTGATCTATGTATTATTGCAAGCTTTTATATGTTAAAAGTAATTTTTATACACTGTTGGATCAGGTGCTTGGAATGTTGTACTTGTATTGCCCTCTATATTACAATAATTCTTCAGGTGTCAGAGATCAGTTTATCCCTGAATTTAACAGATCCAATTATAATTGAAGTTCTTCCATGGAATGATTCTACATGTTTATATGATTTTTCTAGTCTTTATTCTTGACAATGTGCACTAAATTTTAAATGTCTCTTTTCATTTGCATATAAGCTAACTACCCTAAGATGCTGTTCTATCGTGCTCAACAAATGTTTCAAATGGGGGAAGGGCAGGGGGAGAGCTAGTGAAACTGAAAGCAGGAAAGACCAGCACTAGTCTTGGGCAAATCAAAGTGTAACAGTGACACAGAACTAAGAACTTCTTTGTTTTTAAATATTTTTTGAGGAAATCATTAAGAATATTTGAGTGTTATCACCCTTAACTGTGTGGTAGAAAAAGCTTTTCTTTAGATCTCACATTTTAATAAGTAAATGGCTTCTGGCAAAATTCTTGCGAGATCTTACTTTAAAACTGATGTAGCTTTCCAGCACAACACTGGGCATGACTTCTTACCTCGCTCCTCATGAGTGTTTTAACACTACATTTATGAGGACATGAAACCATGACACACGGGCAGTCTGTATCTTCATGTTTCTACAGAGGAAAAAGCAAACAAACCACAAATCAACTCTTACTCTGAAATTAAAGAGGTGACTTACCTGCAAAGAAAAGTATCCTACAATAATCCTAAAAGCACACAAGACTGTTTTTCCAATGTGTATCCCAATTGTGCAGCAACACAACTGCGATTGCTCAAACATCAATTTATGCTTTTAATAGACGTGTGGGTAATCTGAGGCAAAACCAGATTTTCTTGTTTCCCACAGAGAGTAAGCTTCTTTGCTTCCCATTTTATTATTTTTACTTAGAGCAATGAAGCAGCAATAAAAACTCAAGTTTTGTTCCCCAGCAAGGCTCACAAAAATGAGCATTTTTAAGTAAGCAGAACCACTGCATGTGTCCTTTTTAGTAAGGGTATACAGCACATGGAACATCTCTGCAGAAATCTACATTCTCCACCCTTACAGAATCTCTTTCCTATGTACAGATATTCCCCTTCCAATTCTTTCCTGATTTTGATTCCCAAATATCTAATACTGAGTGTCACTGTTATATATCCGAAGTTCAAGGAGATGCTGAAACTTTATCATGATGCTGGGCAGACCCTTTGATCTGAACCTAGATGATGACAGGTAATTCACTGTAGTTGTCAAACTGTATCACCACAGGAGGGAAGAAACTCAGGCCCAAGCTAAATCAATTTACATTTCTTCTCAAAAAAACAACAACATAAAACACACAAACAAAAAAACCACAAACAAACAAACAAACCTATTTCATGTCAAGTGACATGTCTTACTCAACTTGAAACAAACTGCTTCATTTCTGGTACTTAAGCCAAGGAAACAAATGTCTAGATTTATAAGGCTGCTAGAAAAGGAAGAACAAATAACATGCCCTTTTTGCCCAGTGATGATGTCTATTTTTTAGAAACAGAACCAAGACAAAGGAGACACTAGCTCTGAGATCTGAAAGGCCTTCATTCAGAATTCTGACATAAATCAGCAAATATTTTAAAATGTATACCTCCTTACTTTTAAATACAGATCATCTGGTATGCTGTTCTGAAGCAGGTCTACTCTGCCTTCCTTCTCATTTGCTCTAGGCCACTTGATGTAGCACATGTGGACAGTCACAGCAACAGAAAGCATGGAAGCCTACATTGCTCCTTAGCCATAATTGTGATTCGGCACCCAAGACATGGGGGTGAGGAGCTAGCTGAAGCCCCTCCCCACCATGGATACTCATCCAGCATCAATGATAACAGACTGACAACACCTCTCCTTAGAGTAACATCTGTAAGGGTAGCCACAGTGCTCTTCTGATCCACAATGGCCCACTTTTGCTCAGACTCAAGAACTGGATCTGGCCCCTCATTCTAAACACATGAAGTTGAAGAGAGCTATCGGAGACCACCATGCAGCTTTAGAAGCCTACTGCCCAAAGTTCTTTTATGGTTTATTAACAGTAAAACAAACAAACAAACAGAAAGTAATCCTGTTTTCTAATATTCATTCCCTAATTTTAATTCCCTTACTCTCTTCTCTAACCTGCCCAAACTGTCTGGCAAAGGCTATAACACTAACTTAGGTTCATCATTAATATGCAGCTTCTCTACAATCTCTCCAATATTATTTTCCTCACTCCACATCCCAGAGCCCATCCATGGAAATCAAGGGGAGACTTTCCAATGTCTTTAGGATACACCAGTGGAAGCATATTCCAATAGCAGAATCCTCTTCCTACCAGCCAACTAAATTCACACAGTTGAACACACAATTCAAAAGCTAAACACAAAACACAGGTGACAACACATGCAGGGCACCTGGCACAGGTAAGAAGAGACAGGGTATTAATATGGCTCCCCACAGAAGCCAGTGCCACATTAGGAACATGTCTGGCTCTAGAGCAGCAACAAGAGATCAAGATGATCAGTGGCTGTTCCAGTCAACTGAGCTATATTTCAGACCTCTAAGCCCAAACTGCCTTGGCAGGGTCTGCCTGGGACAGCCTTATTGTGACAAGGGTGGCATGCAAGACACAAGGCTAGTACTAAGTAACACTGTCCTGACAGATCTGTATCATACTACTACATTCCAAGTATCAGTTTATAGCAGCAGCACTTCCAAGTAGTTTTGCAGATTATACACAGAAAAATATAATAATTTAGAAGCTTTTCAGGCTACTAATTTCTGTTGTAACAATGCATCATCTTTATCTGCCAGAAGTTATACAATGAAAGGGTATCTTTCTGACAAACCCCTCCAACTTTTTAGATGGCTTAAATAATGGAAAAGAAATTAAGAAGTTAACTCACCCAGTGACAGTGCAGGCCAGACAAATGTAATAGAAAGCAATGCATATTAACATTGTTCACTGAAGAGTTTTCCTTCAATAACGGGGATTTCCTACCCCAGGGTCATGGGATTCTATGAAGCCATGAACCATAGGCACTCTGGTAAAAGTGTTTTTGTTCCTATTTGCACACCTTATCTCTCAGTATGCTCCTTCTATCTCCATTTTCAGTTCACGTCACTGACACCTGCTTCTGTCATTACTACATCAGAGAAAATTTTACACTACAGACAGACTCAAGCTCTGAGTGACAAACTCAAGTAAGTTAAAAGGAGTATTTCATTCAAACATACAGTCTCATTACATTTCTGGTTCTCATGATCAAAGTGCTATGAGAAAATATTTTATCAGGCCACAACAAATAAAAGCATCTACAGTTTCATAATCAATGAACATTCAATAATCTCCTGCATCCAACTACTAATCTAACTGCAGAGCTTTGTGCACCCTTAAATCAGTATGGAAGTAAAACCATCCTTTTTCTATGTGCTGCAACATACAAGCAAACGATAACGCGAGAATGTAATACTGCTTGGAAAGGTTCTGATTTACAAGTGCAGACCTAATACACACCTTTTAAGATTAGGTGAATAGTGTTACCAAGTTTAATACAACAAAAATACTAACTTCTCAACATGAAACTACATTTTAAACAAATCTCTCTGGCCCTCTGGATGAGCCAATTCTATTACCTCTTAAAGCAACTCAGAATTCCACCATTTAAGATTCTGGAGAACAATGACTTTATTTAATCATTCTTTTATGCGCTTCAAACTAATGTGCCATCCTTGCTTCCAACATGAATGTCTAAAGTAGGCTTTGCTGTGAACTAAAAATCTGATAGACTAAAACTTGTCTCAGCTTCTGAGTGATTGGAAAGCTGCTACTACTTCAAAGGTTTCATAAACATCACATCCACCGATATTGGATAAAAGGGAAAGCTCTTAACCTAAAACAGAGTTCTGAGCTCTTCAAAATGTAATGATGATTTCAGACACAAAAATTTAACTATGTGACTCCTATAAAAAGAATCTGCCTACAAGAAACCTGTGAGCATATTGCATAGATATGGAAATCAAATTTGTAGAAGACATATTTAATACTCACTGACTCTGTTAAGACACTAAACATTTTTTTAGTATCACTCTTCTGTCTCACATTGATTCCCAGTCTAAAGTAAATTCTGGGAGAAAATCACCCATAATCAAAATAAATGTATTTTCATCTCCCTGTCAGAATATGTAGGAATAATCACAGTGTAAACTTAATTTTCTTCACGTATTTTCACATCTCAACCACCTTGTGCTAGGCAGTGCACCACTGTTAAAGAACCAGCCCTTGCAAGTATACACTCTAATAACTGAAGGCCAGATCTAAATCTGGAGCGATTCCCCTTACGCCTTTTTGTAACGACACCTGTGAGCAAAGAATGCTTCTCATCACTGGGAGATTTCACCTAACAAACAATACACAGGAACACAAATGAAATTTTCATCCCTCTTACTAGACCAAGAAAGTCTGAAGTGTGAGGCTGTCAAACAACAGAAACTACGTAAACTGTATTAAAAAAAAAAAGTTTAGAGCAGTTCAGCACAACACAGTGCAACACAAAGTAAATGCAGTCAAGTTATGACTTTAAGTGTAAAATGAGTATGCCTTTCTCAACCTCTGCTCTATACTTCTAACTCACAACATGCTGCTCATCAGACAAACTTACTCATATGCCAAGAACAGCAATAACCCTGCTTAGGCCTGTCATATACCACTGCTGTTACGTCAAGACATTGTTTTTACATTGTTTGCTCCTTTTCTCTCATAACAGACCACACAGTACCCAAGAAGGATTGCACAGAAAGATGCTGTTCCTCCAGTCAATTGCCATGCTTATGCTCCTCCTGCACAACATTTAATTGTTATCAGGCAGGGTAGTTGCATTTATTTTACCAATTTAAACAAACTAAGAAAAGCACAGCAAAACTTTAGTATCACTAATATGCAGTGGATCTAACTTTTTTTAAATGCTGTATCCCACTCCATGCAGTAACTGGTGTTCTCCCAGGAAACAAAAAAAAAAAGGTTTTGAAAGTCAGCCTGTTTTCATATTTGACTTACTAATTCTGCCTGAAAGGCCAAGGCTCTATTGGCAGCTACAGAGAAGCACAAGAATTATTATTCCACATTGAAACATGAAATCTTATTCTATACACACAAGAAAATACTGCACCTGCAACATAATCATTGGGACTTGGCTTTTACAGTATTTACAGGTTGTCTCCCGGTATTTACAGGTCTTCTCTACATGGTCTGGCAAATCTTTTCTCAGTATTTTTTCTTTGCAATCAGCACGAGGACATGGGAGTTCTTCAAACTGACAATCAGTTTTCAAATGCAACTGAAAGACACAAAAAAAAAAAACCCAACCCAACAAAACAGTCAAGCTAGCTCAGTTTTGTGCATGTCTTCTATCCTTTGAAGGCATCCCACAGGAAATAACTTCAGAACCAAAGTAAGCAAAGTTTTTTTGCATGCTATACTGTTGCAAGAGCAAACACTAACAAGCCTACTCAGGAATATGTTTCTGACTTCACATTCCCTTTACCTAGACAGCAGATTTCACTGTATTATAGATGTATGCAAGTCCAAAATTCTACAAAGATTATTTTTAAAGAAAGGTGTGTTTTTCAAGGTATTACCATTCCATATAAACATAGATGCTGCTTTAAGCTGCTCAAGTACCTGAGGTTGCTCAATTCAAAAGAAGGGCCCACACATTTCACTGCAAAACGCTGTGTGGCCATATCTTACTACAGTTAAATTACAGGATTACTGGTATTTTCTCTCATCATGATACAAAATTACAGGTTATTTTGTACAAGACTGGGGAAGCCAAAGGTTTAACTCCACATATTAACCACCACTTACATGAGAGGATTCGGACTGCTAAGTGAAAACAACCCCCCCAGAAAAAGGATTTTAAAATTTCTCACGTTTGTAAAACACACATTTAGATTTTTCTAAATTTAGTTCTCCCTTCAGCTCTCATTTGCTTCATGCATTTACATTTCTGAGCTTTAGTGCCACGCAATCACATGACTCCTTATGGCTCATCAAAAAGCTTAGTTTTAAAACACTTTAGCTCTATTTTGACAGTTATAAATGACTAGAGTAAGTCAAGAAATAGATTTGGGCTTCAATTTGAAAAATTTCTTCTCATTCTTTATCTCCAAAGGAAACTTAAACCATGTTATATTACTTACCAGTAACTGACCCAAAGACAGCTGTTCTTTACAGCCCTTATTTTCATTTCTGCAGTATATCTGAAGGGCAAGTAGCTCTCTCCTGCAACAATTATCTTTAAATACCTGAAAAAAAACCCAAACAATTCATTGTAGAAATTTTTAAACCACTCATGAGATCAAATAAAGCAGAAACCATGCAACTTGGCTGCAGCAGTGTCATTTAATTCTAGCTTTATGTGGTAGAAATAAAATCTCTCCTTCATTTTTCTTGAACATGCATGTGTCTGAGATTCCTCAACTACAATCAGACTAGCAAAAGAATATTTGGACAGATGCTCTACTGCTGTTTCACTTTTGCTACAAATACATGAAACCAAAAGGTACAAGACAGTTTGGGGGTTTTTTTGTTTGTGGTTTTGTTTTTTTTCCAATTTGCTTGCTAATACTAGGTCTGTGTAAGCTGGAACACTCTACACTGTTTGGGAAGCTGATATATTTGGCACAGTACCTCTATTTCATTGAAAGATTTCATGTAAGACAGTCTCACAATGAGTAGAGTGGTAAGTTGGAAAGCTGACTTGCACTTCAGTGGTTGACACATAAGTAAACACATTTTCTAGAAGCTTAGAGTGAAGAAGGTTTATTATTTCACTGATAAGCAGGCTTTAGCTATCTCTCAATTTTAATGCTTATAAACTTTTCTAGCATTTTCTGTCTGTAAGAGAACTGCAAGAAGTTAGACATAATGCATTTGGGGGTTTGATTTTTCATCTTTTGCATGTGATACCTCATAAAAGACAGAGACAACATAGCTGCATTCTCAAGGAATGGGACAATGGTTCTTGGTATCTCTGGTTCCTTCCTTCAAGGACAGAAACCAGAGATCAGGACTGAATTACTACTATTTTGAAGTCCAAAACAAAGGGACAAAAACTTCCAAGTTATTTTGCAATTGCTTTAATGACCATTAGGAAGGCCAACCCACCACTACTTCTCTGACAGAGTTCCATGATACTGCATACTCCACAGGGATACTGTAATTACAAAACACCTCTGCATGCTAACATTTAAGAAAGAATTATGATCACATCTGACCACAGTGACTACAAATCTATTCTCAGTATCGACAAAGAAGGAAACACTGCAACCATTCTCATCCAGTCTCATCTGACACAGGTCACTGATTTCTGTTTACTTTTCAGTGGCATATGTGAAGTTTAATGAATCAACAAATCTCACCTGAATAATCAATTGCCAGTACTGCAGTATTTTTTTTCCAGAGTAAAAAGAATTACTAAGCTCAGGTTTGCTACAATTGAGATAAGACAGTTCAAAACATTTTTTCCAAGGCTGTCTCTAAAAGCTCTGATTTTTGACATCAGTATTCTGTAGGAAGAGAGGCTTCCAGTTTCATGAAAATCATTGACTTGCAGAGTTAGTCTAATGTGTACCTTGGGAGCTACAAAGTCAGAGTTAGGAGGACAAATAAAGCAGGTAACATGATCATTGGCCTGAGCTCTTGGAGAGTCCATCCATGTCAAAACTGAATTACACTGAACACTGTTCAGAGAACTACTTTGAGTTAAAATAAAGAGGGATTAATGCACCCATTAACCTTTTCTTGAAAATAGTTACACTTAAAAGTATTTGTTTAGGTAGAAAAGACTATTAACACCAAGAAATCTACTAAATACTTTAGAAAAATGTAAAACCAACATAAGCTATGAACTAAGTCAAAAAGAATTTTCTCTACCCTTGAGCTTTCAAAAGTAACACAAAGTTTTGCTGTGAAAAACAGTGACAAGGGTATCACTGAAATGGCTTATCCATATAAAAAGAATGTGATTCTATTAGTTACTGTAACTCCACACTGTTCTGATTCCAGTGTGGCTCACAGAAAGAGTAAACTCTGAAAACGGTGAACACTGGTCTGGATGCAAATCAGGAGTAAGATTTGCCTACAGGAGATGCAGTATTTCTTACCATTCCCTTCGTTGATGGGAAGACAACTGCAATGGGTTGCTCTAGCTCCCAAGTATGAAAACAGGATGTGAAACCTAGCTGGACTGCCAGGGATGAAGGGAGGCTGTAGACAGGCAGAGGTTGGTCTCTTCTCCCAGGCAACCAGCACCAGAACAAGAGGACACAGTCTCAAGCTGCACCAGGGGAGGTTTAGGCTGAAGGTTAGGAAGAAGTTCTACACAGAGAGAGTGATTGCCCATTGGAATGGGCTGCCTGGGGAGGTGGTGGAGTCACCATCACTGGAGGTGTTCAGGAGGAGACTTGATAGGGTGCTTGGTTGCATGGTTTAGCTATTAGGTGGGTTGGACGATAGGTTGGACGCGATGATCTTGAAGGTCTCTTCCAACCTGGTTTATTCTATTCTAACCACTTCTAGGTAAATGCTGTTTCCTAGCATGTTTTTAACAGTAAAAAATAGCTGTCTTCCTATATAAAATACATGGTCTAGGTTTTTCAACAAAACTATCTTTCTCAGTCAGCTTGTAAGGCTTAAGAAGTAATTAGCACAAAGCAACAGCACATCTTACATACAACACACAATTCTATACTATTGAATAAGAAATAATTTTAACAATACCTTGTCTTTTACTATGCTTTCTTGACACGCTGTACATTTTGGACTAGAAGAACTGGAGAGAAAAGAAAAGAGAAAATCTATTTTAATTCATCTGATTTTCTGCAGTACCAAAATGTCCATTTATGAGGCACTTAGTTATGATTATTCAATAGATTGAAAAATCCTTAAAAGTGGATAGAGTTTCATTATAATGAGATAACATGATTTTCTAAAAAAACACTGAGTTTTCAGTGGACACTATGTGCTATTTTCAGAAGGTAAAGACAAGGAAGAAGAGGTGGTGGAGTGGCCTTCTATGTAAGGGAGACATATGAAACCATGAAAATTAATGAAGGTGATGATAGGGTTGAGTCCTTATGGGCAAGAATCACGAGTAAGGTCAGCAAGAGTGATACTGTAGTGGGTATCTGTTATAGACCACCCAACCAGGATGAAGAGGTAGATGAAATTTTTTTATAAGCAGTTGAGAGGTTTCACAATCACTTCCCCCTGTTCTCATGGGAGACTTCAACTTCCCAGATCTCTTCTGGAAATACAATACAGCAGGGAGAGAACAGTCTTGGAGGTTCCTGGAATGTGTGGAGGATAAATTTCTGACACAACTGGTGAGGGAGCCAACCAGGGAAGGTACACTCCTGGACCTGCTTCTTGTGAACAGGGAAGAACTTGTGGGGGAAGTAAAGGCTCACTGATCATGAGATGATTGACTCCTCTAACCTTAGGGAAACAAGGAGAGGGGTTAGTAAAACTGCCACCTTGAACTTCTGGAGGGCATACTTTGGCCTGTTCAGGAGACTGACTGACAAAGTCCCTTGGGAGACCACCTTGAAGGATACAGGAGTCCAGGAAGGCCGGACATACTTCAAGAGGGAAGTCTTAAAGGCTCAGAAGCAGGCTGTCCCTGTGTGCTGAAAAACGAGTTGGTAGGAAAGGCATCCAGCCTGGCTGAAGAGGGACCTTTGGCTGGGCCTCAAGAACAAAAGCAGAGTCTATGGCCTTTGGAAGAGGGGACAGGTCTCTCATCAGGACTATAAAGATGCAGTGAAGCTATGCAGGGAGAAAATTAGGAGAGCCAAAGTACAGCTAGAGTTCAACCTAGCTACAGCTGTTAAGGATAATAAATGTTTCTATAAACTCGTTGACAACAAAAGGAGGACGAGGGAAAATCTCCATCCTTTGCAGAGGGGAAACATAGTGACTAAGAGTGAGGAGAAGGCTGAAGTGCTCAATGCCTACTTTGCCTCCGTCTTTAGCACTGGAACCAGCAGTTCCCTGGACACCCAGCCTCATGAACTAGGAGGCAGGGAGGGGAATCAGAATGAGGTCATCACAATAAATGAGGAACTGATCAGTGTCCTGTTGCACCACTTAGATGCACACAAGTCTATGGGGCTGGATGGGCTACACCTAAGGGTGCTGAGGGAGTCGGCAGATGTGCTCGCCAAGCCAATTTCCATTATTTACCTGAAGCCCTGGCTAACTGGGAAGGTCCCAGTGAACTGCAGAGCAGCAAATATAACACCTATCTATAAGAAAGGAAGAAAGGAGGAGCTGGGATACTGTTGGTCTGACTTCGGTACCAGGGAAAGTCACAGAGCAGTTCATCTCAAGTGCCATCACATGCCATACAGAGGACAACCAGGGGATCAGGCCCAGTCAACATGGGTTTATGAAGGACAGGTCCTGCCTGACCAACCTGATCTATGACAAGATGACCCCACTACTGGATGAGGGAATGGCTGTGGATATTGTCCTACTAGACTTTCAAAAAGCCTTGTACACCGTTTCCCATAGAATTCTCATAGACAAACTGACTGCTTGTGGCTTGGATGAGCACAGGCTCTGCTGGATAAAGCACTGGCTGGGTGAACAGGCCCAAAGAGTGATCAGTGCTCATCAGTGGAGTTAAATCCAGCTGGCGGCTGGTCACAAGTGGTGCTCCTCAGGGCTCAGTGTTGGGACCATTTCTGTTTAACATCTTTATTGCTGATCTTGATGCATCAGCAAGCTCGCAGATGACACCAAGTTAGGTGGCAGTATTGATCTTCATGAGGGCAGGGAGGCTCTACTGAAGGACTTGGATAGATTGGATCAATGGGCAAATGCCAGGTCCTGCACTTGGGTCACAACAACCCCAAGAAATGCTGCAGGCTTGGAGAAGTGTGGCTGAAAAGCTGTCTGGCAGAAAGGGACCTGGGGATTCTAATCAACAAGAAACTGAATATGAGCAAGCAGTATGCCCAGGTGGCCAAGAAAGCCAATGGCATTCTGGCCTGTATTAGAAATGCTGTGTCCAGCAGGAGTAGGAAGGTGATTGTCCCCTTGTACTCAGCTCTGGTGAGGCCACATCTTGAGCCTTGTGTTATTTTGTGCACCTCAATACAAGAGAGATGTGGAAGTGCTGGAGCAAGTGCAGAGGAGGGAAAGGAAGCCGGTGAAGGGCCTGGGGAATAAACCTTATGAAAAGTGACTGAAGGAGCTGGGGGTGTTTAATTTGAAAAAGAGGAGGCTGAGGGGAGACCTCATTGCTGTCTACAACTACCTGAAAGCACACTATAGAGAGGGTGGTGCTGGTCTCTTCTCACAGGTAATTAGTGATAGAACAAGCGGGAATGGTCTCAAGCTGTGACTGGGTAGGTTTAGACTGGACATTAGGGAAAAAATTTTCATGGCAAAAGTGGTCAGGCATTGGAATGTGCTGCCCAGGGAGGTTGTTGAGTCACCAACCCTGGATGTGTTTAAAGGTCATTTGGATGTGCTTGGGGCTATGGTTTAGGAGTGAACCTTGTAGAGTAGGGTTATCGGTTGGGCTTGGTGATCCCGAGGGCCTTTTCCAACCTGAATGTTTCTGTGATTCTGTGATTTTTGAGGAAATGAGACCACCACAATGATTCCAGACAGCTGTGCAGTGACTTTCTTCAAAACAGAAAATTCATTCCCTATTTTACAGTTTGTGCCTGATCCATAATTTTCATAATTTCTTAACCTATCTGCACAAACAGGCAAAATATTTTCTCTCAATTATCCAGTCCTTTTTCAAACACCATCTAATTAAACCCTACCTTCTCTGACAGCCAATTATACATCTATCTCCTTTAAGTCTATTCTGATTTTAGCAACTGTCACAGACCCTCACTCCTTTACCTGAACTATTGCCTTGTAGATGTTTTGGTAACCCAGTTATCAAACTTGTCATTTCTCAGACAACAGGTAGGTTGAGAAGCACAGCAGTGTGTGAATAGAAACTGGAGTGTAGGAAACATGAGCTCATACAGCTGTTTGTGGCTGTCACCTGGTAAGCATTGTAGTGTACACCCCTTCACTTCTTTTTAGCTCCATTATGCCATGTAAAATGCAGATAGCCAATACTGATCTTCACTGTAAAGCACTAAGATCCATGGATGAAAAGCCCTAGGTAGAAGCTAAGGTAAATCTTCCATGAAGCAACTCATGGACAGGCTGCAAAATTTGTTGCAGCTAGCAGCTGTGCAAGTTGATGCAAAAGTCTGAGTAAGTTCAATTATATAATCAGCATGGTTATTTCAAATCATCTCACTGGCTTCTGCCCCTTGAACTGACTATCCTGTGTCTCATCCTATTTCTGAGCATCTTAACTACCTTGCAGCTGCAATATCTGTAATATTTTTCTTAAGTTAAAAAAAAGGGAAAACTAATCTACTTGAGGGTACACAGTGTTTATTACAATGTCATGCTTTCCTCACTCTTACTGAGTTCACTCAAGCATCTCCCTTGCTTTTTTGAACTAATGCTGCATACTGAGCAAACATATTTACTGCATTATCTACACTGACTTCCAATTCTTTGTCCTCAAATAACACTGGAACAGAGGCTGCTAGCACATAATCAGTGTGTGTGTGCAGCAGGATATCAACACAATGAAAAATTTTTGTGCCAAATAAAGAAACACTGTAAACTTATTTTTCTTCCAGTTCTATGGTACACTTTTTAATTCTCCAGAAAAAAAGTAGCTGTAAATTTAATTTTAACAAAGGATTTCTTTGCAACAAGCACTTAAATATAGCAAAATAATTCAAATGAAAGAGTAGCATGGTAGATGGTCTCACCCCTGTACCCTTTTCAATAATAGACTGGTTGGAAAGTCAGGAAAGTAAAATTACACCTATTCTAGCTGCACTGTAATAACCACATGTGCATGGTCCCACAGCAGGGAAGCAAAATTACCCAGATTCCAGCAATGCCAGAATTGTTACTGCTTAGATTGTTAAGTATCTCCTTTCTGCACACATCCAAGCACAGCAACTATTTGCTTTTCTGCAGTCACTGTTATTAACCATGTTATAAACTTCTAAAAACATATATTCAGAAAGAAATACCTGCATTTATTATATAAAAACTACACCTCACCTGAAAATGTGTATTGAAAGAAAAGCTGGTGGGGATTTTATGTTGTTTTAAACTTGACATGCTATAGCACAAAAGCTACAAGAGTGGGTTAGTGAGCTATGGGCCCCTGTATTTACCCAGTACAAGAATGGTCTGGGTTGGACAGGACCTCTGAAGGTCACCTAGTCCAATCCCTTCTGCAGTAAGCAGGGGCATCCTCAACTAGATCAGGTTGCCCAGAGCCCTGTCAAGACTTACTTTGAATATCTGCAGGGATGGGGCCCCAAACACCTCTGTGGGCAACATGTTCCAGTGTTCCACCACCCTCAAGGTAAAGAACCTGTTCCTAACATCCAGTCTAAATCTAGTTTGAAGCTACTGCCCTTCATCCTATCACTACAGAGTAATGAGACAGACTAATGTAACATCCTCCAATCTCTTTGCCATGCTGTATGCAGTCTTGATTTCTAACTGCCTGAGATTACTGTATTTCCAAGTTAGATATATACTAATACCTAGAATGAGGATGGCCAACAACATCAATCCCTTCTGTACCTCTGCTTTCCCAGGAGTAAACTGAAGTATTGACTACTTATTTACCCCAGGAGATTGAAGTTTACAAAAATGGGCTCTTAACACTAGACCAAGTTTTGAAATCACACCGCTGAATACAGTCAGTGACAACGCATGAAAGTTGAGAAGCAAAGAAATAGACCTTCTCAGGAGCCAGATACTCCTTGAATGACCACATATTTATCTTACTGAGACTAGGAAAGATTGCATCTCTTGGCATTCAATTTATCTCTATAACATTCACTCACTCACTTTGCATGCTGGTCCAAATATCTCACTAACAGAGAAGCCTGCCTTCATGACCCTCATAGAATCCACAAAAAATATAAGCCCCAGTACATACAACTAGAAGAGTTATGGGAAAAGGAAGCTCCACAAGCAGTTACATCTATCCAAGGGTCCTACCGCTCAACTATAAGGCTGGATCCATGGCCAGGTGAGGTATCACAACTTCAAGGAGCCTCTGCAGGCTCACTTCCTCACACAGCCACCATTTACTAAGTGTATTCTACATGAAACTAGTCATGTCAGTAGTCATGTAAAAAAGATACTCAGTGTAAGCTCCACAGGGAATGAAATTGTTACCTAACACATTAAACCACTTTAACAATTGTTTCAACAATACAAAGCTCAGCTGTTCCATCCTGACTTAGTAGAATACAAACATTTGGGAGGAACAAATAAGTGGAATGCTACTTCAAACCAGGGCATTAGCTTAATGTACTCCTAAAACTACAGTGGTGATCATGCTATCTTCAGCAGTTCACAAGATCTACAGGTATCAGTGTGTTCCATCACAATAAAAAGACACACCTTAGCAAGGCATTCATGCAGGTCTCACAAAATCTGTGTCCACATTCAGTCTGCTTAGGATTGCATAAGATGAGGTGACATTTTTCACATTTATACTTATCTTCCACGGCATTTACAAATTTCTCTTTGTAGCCACCTTGCTCTGGGACATAAATTGATGCCGAAGGACTGCGATCAGGATTGGCCCTTTGTTGTACCATTTCTACAGATAAAGGGGGTTCTGTCTTCTTGCTGGTGTCCATGCTCTAAGGTAGTTTCTGTGAAGCAAAAAGGAGAAAACTTCTGAGAAACTGAGACCTCTTTTTACATTTAAATGAAACAAAAATAGCATCTCTGAGAGACTACATGACACCAAAAAGCACCAAGAACAGATGTTTGTTCATACATCAGGTGAATACAATACACACAACTGCCTAAATATATGAAGCATAACAAATCTGTGAAATATTCTACATTTTAAAAAGGATCTAGAAGGTCAAAGATTAAGACCTATTCCTGAAATGAAACTGTTAGTTAATTATGGGCATCAGTCTATGAACAAGTAAGAACAGAGCTGTCACTCTTGCATATCTTTCTTACTCTCTGAAAAACATCCTTAATATTTAGATTGTGTCATCAGAGGAAGCAGCAAGGGGTGTGGTGGAGCAGGTGCACTGGTACATTACCATGCATGACACAGGCCACACAATCACCAGCACCTTATACAATGTACCCAGGGTCTACACAGCTCCACTACCAACTTTTCCTGTATATCCCATGCAATTGCAAAGTGTAAGACATGCTGCTTTAAGACTGGTTTAGAGGAACACAACAGGTTTTTTGACTTTATTAAACAATTTCCATTTTTTTCATTAAGAGAGCATGTGATATAAGTCCTATTAACAGAGGAGAAAGGCCTATATAGCATGACCACCTGGTTAATTCACCAGGACTAAGCATAACTCACAGGCAGCTGAGAAAACTGATACATTTGATGACTCAATTACAGCACCTATTATCTTGAACTACAGTTCTTCTAGGTCAGCAAGCAAAGCATTAGCAAAACACCAGAGGAAGAATAGCTCAGGTTAAATTTGAAAACCCATTTTCAGGAAGTTCCTTGCTTATTTTTCAGTCAAACAAGTGTAAGTGGTCTTTAAAATCCTCAGCACATGAAGTAGAAAGCACAGTTGGAGGATACAACTGCCTGGTTATTTAGAAGAGAAGGGCATATTTCCATTCTCCCTCCATGTCAACTGATGCTTGAAACATGAACCTATTCCAGTGCTGTACAGTTGCCTTGAGCACTACAATTATAATCCAACTTCAAGACACAAAATGAAGAAATGAGACTGGGTTCATTTCTAGTTACAGAGTATGTCCACCAATGCCATGAAGGGAATCAAAACACTTCACACTCCTCACACTATCCTGACTTTCCAACCAGTCTATTATTGAAAATGATACACAGGTGAGACCATCTACCACACAGGTTTTTATGATCTCTCCTCTCACTAAGTCCAAAACAAGTATTTGTAATTAAACATATTTTCTCGTAGATCATTTCTGTATCTATACTTTCTGTACAGAATTCTCCGTGGAGACTAGACAGACAAGGAAATTTCTTTCATTTCTGATGCCAACTACTGTTTCTCAAAACAAAAGATAAAATCATTGCAACTCATCATTAATATCACTTTATGTCTTTATCAGTGTCAGCTGAACATGGATAGAGCTGTTGAATGATGAATCCACACTTCATTGCCCCCTTGCCCCAGGATACAGTCTCTCAGTATCTCCATTAAACACTGAGAAAGCCCAAGGAAGCCATCCTCATAACCTGGTATATAGCACAGATGATTCAGTCTTCTTCCAAATGAAAAAAAAAAGCCACCAAAAAAAGAAAACAAAACAAATGAACAAAAAACCCACCCAAACCACACACAGACAAAAAAAAACCCAAAAAACAACCAACACACACAGACAAAAAAAGAAAAAAGAAACCTAAAAAAACCCCACCACATCACAGTTTCTACAGTAACTGAAAGGGAAATATAAATTCTTGACCATCGTTTGAAATAATGGCTGCCTATCCTTGTCTACTCTTCAATGGCTGCACAGCCTAACACCTTGGCAGAATAGCATCTGAAAAATATTTGGGGGGGTGAGGAGGGGCAGGAATCAGTACTGACTTCAAAGTAACTTGTGGCTCTCATTAAAAAGGAAATTCTGATTATTTCAGACCAGGAAAGCAAGCAAAGACTGAACTACTGTTTTATCAGAAAACACAGGGGAAAAAAAGGTAATGACAACACTGAAGAGGCAATTTTAGAGATTTTTAACCTGCACACATGAAATGAAATGTGATGATGAGAACAAGAGTCTGAAAGACACAAGGAGATTAAGAGAAGTGCCACAAGCAAGAAAGGAAAGCAGCTGATCAAAGTGGTTTAGCTTTAGAGACTCCCAAAGACATGACTACCATCACTGAACATGTGTGGCTGGACAGAGGGGAACCTAGTCATGAGCTTGGGACCTCACACTATTGCAGCTGTAAAAGAAAAGGAGACGGGCAAGGAAGGAAAAAAAGTGCAGCTCCAGGAGTACCTGGTTAAACTTAGCTATCTATGGATTTACTTCCTGTGCACAATTGTGGGAATAGCTTTATTTGGAGCTTGTAGTTTAGGAATCTGTAAGTCTTCAGTTCTCTGATTTATAATCTCTAGATTGGTACTATTGTCTCTCTTTCCTTTGCAACTTCTTTGGTTTTTAATCATATTCAAGATCTCTAAGCCATTCTCTCCATTCTTGAAGTCAAACACTAACTTCTAAGCATGTTGACTGGTAAGAACAATGTAGGGAATGTGATTTCCCTTATGACAGAATAAAACAAGGCATGGTCTGATTCTGAGCCATAGAAGAAATCCAGAAAAAGAGGCACAAGAGATGCTTACAGGAAAACTGGCAAGTTAGGAGCAAACAAAGTTTATGAACTTGTAAGTCATACAAGGAATATCTGTTTCCCCATGAAGCTACTTTCAAATGAAGAAATTAAAGGCGATTACAGATGCGAAGTCTTTCAAGAGCAGGATTTCTTCATGGAAACTGAGTAACTAATCACAGAGCAGGGGTGAGAAAACAAAATATTTATGATGTAACTGAAACAGAGTATCAAATAAGTAACAGGTGAGAGTTTCATAGAGATAAGAAACTACACAGGAGCTGGACAGTCAGCTGGCAAGAGAGATTTCATAGAAAAACAAGCTGCACAAGGCTCCACATGACTCCACTTTCAGAACTGATGTATTGGATATCTTGTCACAGAAATCAACCAGAAGCCATGCTGATAAATACCATTTGCCTAACTCAGAATTTGTGCCTCAGCTTACATATTTCTAGTTTATGAATAAGTACATCAGACTAGAAAAGCTAAACAACCAGAAAGCACTAGAGTAGCCAGCTTCATGAAGAATTCTTTTCCACAATACTCTGAACTGCCTGCATTTGATTATGCAGCAGATCTAGGAAGCAATTAATGAAGTACTGCAAGAAAATACAATAGAGAACTGAGCTTAACTCCAAAACATTATTACATTGGAGGAGTTGCATTTACTAAGAGGGTGATGTCTACCAAACTGCACACACAAATCTGTATGCACAGAGCTATGTTCTCATGCATATGAGTTAAATGCTCTTACATCAGTATATGGGATAAGTGGTGAATGTGCAGATAATGCAAACATTTCAGCTGCCAGCCCTTTAGCAAACAGCTTTCTACTATGGTTTATATACCACTACAGGGTGCCATCTGTACTGTCCTACTTTTCTTTTTAGGAACTTTGTAACAGCAGGACTCAGATTATATCCTCATAATCATGTTTCAAACTGCCAACAAGAAGCTATTCTGAAGTCACACCTCAGTAAGACACTATGCACTTACTTCAATGAAGATAACACACTTCCAAAAACCAGGAACTCTGGCTAGAACATTCAAGACAGGCTAATTCTGATGAGGGCCTCCCATTCCTGAGGGAATGGCAAGCTGCTATCAAGTCAAAAAACGTCAGTTCTTGTTCAGCAAAATAAATCTTCACTCTTAATTCACTATTAGTGATTTCTTAAGTTCCAGTTTCTTATCCCTAGGAAAAATCACTACAGTAAAAGAATATGGCTTTTAGAGGTCTTTTAGAACGGTTACATTTCAGGCAATCACCTTTCAGGATATAAAAAGAGGTGCAGTCACCAAGGTCAGTTATGTCCACTGTTGATTACACTCATTCACAGCCACCTCTCCTGCAGCCAGAACATGCTTATACTCACACTTCTGCAGAGTAACAGAAGAGCGCTGCTCTGGTCATCAGACAGGTGACACTGCTTGCCCCAGTCTAAGTTTCACTGAGCTCCACTATTGTCACTACTCTTGCTCAACATAAGTGGTACATCAGTAGCTGAGGCTGGAACTCAGTTAATATTTCAGGCTGTATATACCATAATAAAGGTCTGTACAATTTGTCATCACTTACCTCTTACTAACATTAGCACCGAGGCTTAGAAACTGGAAGCAAGAGTGAATTTACCAACAAAGGTGTTCCAGGAATTCAAAAGCACAGGAGTTCCCAAACCAAAAGCATTTTCTCTTTCCTTTTTTAAACAAGGATGTTGTTCTCACTGCAGAGAGGACAAACATCCCAGAAACCTACAAGAGCGTTTTGTATCATACCACATAAGATTTGATTTGCTCTTTGGGAATCAAACCAATCTGCAACATAGAAATACAACACATCTCCGATTCATTTTTTTTAATCAAAATAAATTTGCATCTAAAACAGGAGGGGGAAAAAAATTAACCCTTGAATAATCTAAAATATTCTCAAAAACCTGATTGTAAAAGGGCCCACAGGATTCAGGATATAGCTAACTCTGCAAGAAGACCATTTCCATATACTGACATTACAAAGCAAATAAGCTTTTGCCAAAGTTTGAAAATTCCAAAAAGTCAACAATTTATTTTAAATCAGTGGGTTTGTTGCACTATCAGAGAAGAGGATAACACAAGACACAATCTAATTTGGTTATCACTTTGGACAGAAAAAAATTTCCATCAAACTGCAATTTGTGGTTGGGTTACACTGCGTTGGGTTAGGAACTGGCTGGAGGGCCGAGCCCAGAGAGTGGTGGTGAATGGTGTCACAGCCAGCTGGCGGCCAGTCACTAGTGGTGTGCTCCAAGGATCAGTGCTGGGCCCCATGCTCTTTAACATCTTTATCTGGATGAGGGCACTGAGTCCATCATCAGTAAATTTGCTGATGACACAAAGCTGGGGGCAGGAGTTGATCTGCTGGAGGGTTGAGAGGCTCTGCAGAGGGACCTCGACAGGCTGGACAGATGGGCAGAGTCCAACGGCATGAGATTTAACACATCCAAGTGCCAGGTTCTGCACATTGGCCACAGCAATCCCATGCAGTGCTACAGGCTGGGGTCAGAGTGGCTGGAGAGAGGCCAGGCAGAGAAGGACCTGGGGGTACTGGTCGATGGTAGGCTGAACATGAGCCTGAAGTGTGCCCAGGTGGACAAGAGGGCCAATGGCATCCTGGCCTGCATCAGGAACAGTGTGGCCAGCAGGAGCAGGAAGGTCATTCTCCCCCTGTACACTGCACTGGTTAAGCCACACCTTGAATACTGTGTCCAGTTCTGGGCCCCTCAGTTTAGGAAGGATGTTGACTTGCTGGAGCATGTCCAGAGAAGGGCGGCAACAAAGTTGGTGAGGGGCTTGGAACACAAGCCCTATGAGGAGAGGCTGAGGGAACTGGGGTTGCTTAGCCTGGAGAAGAGGAGACTCAGGAGTGACCTTAATTGCTCTCTACAACTACCTGAAGGGAGGTTGTAGATAGGCAGAGGTTAGTCTCTTCTCCCAGGCAACCAGCACCAGAA
The DNA here is from genome assembly GCF_026170545.1 of Melanerpes formicivorus. Lineage (NCBI taxonomy): Eukaryota > Metazoa > Chordata > Aves > Piciformes > Picidae > Melanerpes > Melanerpes formicivorus. Next base: position 2,597,492 of record NW_027142400.1, on the reverse strand, counting down.
CAAGAGGACACAGTCTCAGGCTGCACCAGGGGAGGTTTAGGCTGGAGGGTAGGAGGAAGTTCTACACAGAGAGAGTGATTGCCCATTGGAATGGGCTGCCCAGGGAGGTGGTGGAGTCACCATCACTGGAGGTGTTCAGGAGGACACTCGATAGGGTGCTTGGTTGCATGGTTTAGTTGATTAGGTGGTGTTGGATGATAGGTTGGAGGCGATGATCTTGAAGGTCTCTTCCAACCTGGTTTATTCTATTCTATTCTATTCTTGCACTGCAAACAGTTGAATAGAACAACAGAACAGCATTGCATGCACAATCTCTAAATCAAAATCTGAAAAAGAAACCTGAAGGTGGACAGGGAGCTAAAGATCTCAGCAAAAAAGTGACCAATGAGACGACTCAAATTTTCTCTTAAAAAAGTAGTTGACATATTCTCTACAGTATAAAACTACACAAATTTCAGTGCCTCATCCTAGGGTATCCTTTTTGGTAGCATGGGGTTTATTTTTGTGGGGTTTTTACCACAGAATGGTTTGTCTTGGAAGGGACTTTAAAAAGTCATCCAGTCAAATCCCCACTGCAGTAAGTGGGGACAGCTTTAAGTAGATAAGGTTGCTCAAAGCTCCCTCCAACCTGCTTCCAGGGCTAGGGCATCTACCACCTCTCCGAGCAACATTCTAACCTTTCATCACTCATATTGTAAAAAATTTGTTCCTCACATCTAGTCTAAATCTCCCCTCTTTTAGTTTAAAACCATTACACCTCGTCTGGTTGCAAAACGCTCTGCTAAAGACTGTCCCCATCTTTCTTATAGGCCATCTAGATACTGAGGCCACAGTAAGGTCTCCTCAGAGCCTTCTCAGATTGGACAACCTCAACACTGTTTTTTCCTCAAAAGAGGTGCTCCAGCCCTCCCATCACTTTTGTGTCCCTCCTCTGGGGTGCTTGGTGCCATGGTTTAGTTGTTTAGGTGGGTTGGATTGGTTGATGGGTTGGACATGATGATCTTGAAGGTCTCTTCCAACCTGGTTTATTATTACTCCAACAGATCCATGTCTCTCTCATGCTGATTACACAGGAGCTAGACACAGTACTCCAGGTGATGTCTCAGCAGAATGGAGTACAGGGGCAGAATCACCTCCCTTGACATGCTGGCCACACTTCTTTTGACATGATCCAGGGTAATTCAAACTTTCTGGACTGACAGTGCACATTGTCATCTCATGTCCAGCTTTTCATCCACCAGTACCCCCAAGCCTGTCTCTGCAAGGCTGCTCCCAGTCCCATTACAAAGACTGCCCCAACTCAGGTGCAGGACCCTGCACTTAGCCTTGTTGAACCTCATGAAGTTCACACAGATCCACTTCTCAAACTTGAACACATTCCCTATGGGTGGCATTGTGTCCTTCTGGTGCTTCATCTGCAAACTTTCCAAAGGCACACTTGATTCTATTGTCTATGTCATTGATAAAGATATTAAACAACACTGATCCCAGTACAGACCCCTGAAGCATTTTTTTTTCACTCCAGATTTTAATGATGTGGGGCTTGCGATTGTGCTGTCTCTCCTCCCAGCTTCTCAAGGACACTTGGCAGCTAAACAGACATGAAAATGAGCAGCTATGTGGGGAACAGAAAGAGAAATGTAGGCTCACAGTGAGCAAGAGGCTGTAAAAGTGCAGTCCCAGTGACCATCACTTCTGTATGGTCTATCAGTTGGCCAGTCAGTACACAATTATGCCCAAAGCAGCCAAGGCCACCTGCTCCCTCTTGTCCAGGCAAATTTCATGGTCTTGGTTGCTTCTGATATTACACTGGGGATGGGTTGCAGATCTTGGTTTTGTGTGATTTATGTTGTTTGAGGTTTTTTGGTTGCTTGCTTTATGATTTGTTTGGGGAGGTTGGCTTGTTTGTTTTACTTTTGTCTTTGGTGGGGGGCTCAGTGATAGTAAAAAAGGGGATGTAGAGCATAGGTGAGTAAGAAATCAGATTTTATCCATTTCACACTACAGAATTTTCTTCTGTGCTTTATAGGGTACCCTCAGAGAGCCAGCTTATCAGGTACCCAGGCTATTTCCAGCCTTTCAGTCCTCCCAGTCCATGTGCCTTCTTTCACCAAGAATTATTGCTTCAAGTAATCACCAAGAAATATTTATTTTAGAAGTGAATTATTACAAACAATTTGAACTCTTCCTTATATTTCACCACTTTACAGCTTCTTATAAATTCCTAGCACATACCTCCTGAAAAGAATGTACATCTTTTACTATCTTTTAGACAAGTCTTCTGACTCGGTTCTGCTTCTACTTCTGAGTGCAATTATAATATGCAACATATCCTGTAACAACCTTGATGACTGGTTAAAACAATTAACACAAGCTGAAAGCAGTGTAGTAGTGACAATTCATTATCATTTACTCAGTGCACACACACCAAAAAAAAATGTAAAGCTGAGCAGTGAGGCTGCCATGGGAATACTGACTCTAGAGTTCTTAAGCATGAAGGTACCTTACTGCAGAGGGCCATTCTCACAACACCCACACACCTCTCAGCCTGGTATTCTGGCAAATGCCTCACCACTGAACATAGACAGGGACACAGAACAACAACTGATAAATAAAATGCATATAGCTTGAATCACTCCACAAAAATACCCAGGCAGTGACTGAAGCTTCACATTTGACAGCAGAGAGCCATCCATTGATTTTTGCCTTGTATGAGGTCAAAAGTCTTGCCATTTGCACTCCGCATTTGTACAGGGGTATTTGGGGTTGGGGTTTTTTTGTCCTCCATGCAGTTGTCATGCTTGAAGGACCAGTCACTGTTTCTAGACAACATATATAGTATCAGCTAACCAGTGCTGAGGTATTTCCAGCATATTATTTAAGAGAAAATTCTGAGGTGGAGAGGGGAGGCTGGGGAAGGGTTGCTGGTTGCTAACCCTAGATGTAATTTTACATGGTGAAAAAGATGAGACTCTTCCTCATGTTCCTTTAGGCAAAACATTCAAATATTAATTTCTGTACAAAAATAAAAGCAGCATTGATATTTAAAACCTGGATTTCCTTGTGTAAAAACAAGTTTGGTATTTTAACTACTTCAAATTTTGCCCTATATTTGCATAAGCATTCATCATCTTTGCATAGATCTAATGCAAATCAGCTGCAAAGACCACCTTGAGATCATACACAAAACAGAACAGATGAAGATGGATAGGGAAAAAAAAATCCCTACTTGGATATAAGCAAGCAGGACAGAACATCTGAAAAGATACAGAAAACACTGAGCATTCTGCTCATGGGTATTTTCTGCCCTTTGCAAGCTCTTCACAGTGCAGTATCCCAGAGACTACGAGGTTGGAAAACACCTCTGGAGGTCATCTAGCCCAGCCTCCTGTTCAGAGCAGGCCAGCTTCAACTTTAGATCAGGTTAGCAAAAGCTGAGTTTTCAACATCCCCAAGGATGGAGGTACCACAACCTCTCCAAGCAATCTGGCCCACTGGTTAAAACACCTGTGAGGTGTTTTTATTTTAGTCATTATGGCATGATATTCTCATGTAGACAAAAGGCTTGTTCTGATACACAAGCCACTCTGTTCCCAAACAATTAAACCAGATTTCACCATAACCTTTAAGGGCTCTATTCTGTAAAAAGTATTGAACAAAAAGTAAAACTGTTTTTGGCTTGCATAGTACACAATATTCCTTCTTTTCCTGTCTGAACTAGAAAATCAGAAGCATAACCAAAAATCACTTTGATGTTACTGGAAAAGAACACCTGTACACATGAGATGAATTGTGAAGATTGTGTACTTCCCGTGTTCTAGTTTGCAAGACACCTAATAGCAGAAGTAAATGGTAAGCTGAGTATTACATTGGTCTATCCTTTTAACTTCCCATAACTTTTCTTAAATCCATTTATTTCAACAATGAGTCTAGCCATTCAAGTGTCTTACAGGATCAAACAAACACCATCCCAGTCCAGGGAACTCAATTTGGCAAGCTTGCTAGCGAATGCTTTCATGAAATCAGTTCTGAGATATATTCCATCCTGCACAATGTGACAATTTATATATCTTAAATAGGAAAGAAGGCATTAAGAGATGAGAATGGGAATATTTATAAATAATAATGTAGTATCAACATAGTTTGGAGTAGTCAAGAAGCCAGGGACTGGTAGCGCTTTTAGTAACTATACAACCACAGTTTGAATCAAATTAATATTCAGTCTAATACATATGGCACAGATGGGAGAATAAAAACTTTAAGAGAGATTCAATTTCAACTATTAAAAAAAAAAACAGCAGAAAGGTAATTCAGTGCAGTAGAGGAAAGATGATTTTTAAGTGACACTAAGTTCAATTATTACTGCTTTGAAAGTTAACAGTGTTATTTTGAATCACGGCATATGGGCTGGCAAAATGGCTTTAAGGTTCAGCCTGAGGCAGTGGTAAAAACAAAGTGTTTGTACTTTGACTTACTCTTGCTATCTACAGCTCTCAGTGGGCTACCAAAATCCAGTGCCAAGTCATTTGAAGTGCAAGAAATCTAAAGCCTCTTTTAGAAATCAATAGATATCTTTAGCTTTGAAAGACTTGGTTACAAGACAACAGCTAAGAGACATGCAGTTCAAGCTCACTGTGAGTTGCTGCTTCTGCATTGTGAGTTCCAGTTTGGATTCTTGTCTATGGGTGCAGGAAAGAGAAAAGGTTACTGCATCTATGAAGTTGACCACCAGGTGGGATCCATTTCTACATTTTTAGTAGTAGCCTTTAAAGAATAGGAAAGATCAAAAGACAATCAGAAAATCACAGGATAAAGTGTACTTAATCTTTTCACTGCTGCTCAGGGGAAGTCTATGATTGAGGTGCACATGTCAGTCCCATGTGGAGGAAGTGGGTCAACAATATTCTTTTTTGAAACTTCTGGCTCTGTTTACAAAGGAGAAGTTCTATCTATCATAGGAGAAAAATATTCAGATCAAATATTCTGGGACATGCCATGATAACTACAGTATTTAAAACTAATGGTAATTTACTTTTATAGAATTGGTTTATACATGCTTTAAAGAGACAACTATCAAAACCAGCTTATATTTGCATTCTGATTACTCTGATTTCATGGAACGCTACTTTCATCAGGCCAGATTTCCTACATTTCTTATTTTACACTTATTTTACTTTTGTTGGGCAGCACAGAAGTTATTGGCTCACCTGTTACAAGAAGTAATGTCAAATCATATACACCCAAAAGAGAACTTATTCATTATGTTTCTCAGCCCTGCTATGACCAGGAAACTAAATTTTAATTATGCATAACAAATCTTAACAAGGATTGTGATTAATACAATGATGGCATCTGCAAATCATGCTGGCCAAAGCATGCAGTCCTCAAAAAAAGATCTCCTAGTGACCTAAAAATTCCCCTTTTCCTCCCACGGTAAGCTTCCAAGAAAAACCTGCTGCAAGATCTCTCAGAAACAAATCTTAAACCAACTGAAAACACCAAAGCCTCTTCATCTATTATCTACTGCTGCTGTCATCTTTTAAGGCTATTTTCCATTTGTTTTTTGTTTGTTTGTCTTTTGGGGTTTGTTTTTTAAAGACCTATGCATGGATGCTATTCTTTTTCACTCTGTTAATCAGAGAGATCCTCAGAGAGCTAATAAAATTTCAAAAGCCTAGCAGAATAGCAACTGATAGTCTTTAAATCACAGTCTGTCTGCTCTGCTAACTGACAAGTGTGTGAAGAATACTTTCAACATAAACCAGTTTCTGGTAGAACTCATCTGTGATGACTCTCAGTGAATCCAGACTTGAATTCTAAGCAGAGGGACTGCCTGCCTTAAAATTCTTTACCTAATCTTCTGCAATTATTAGAAAAAATATCTTAGAGTCAAAGGTGTCAGAGACTAGTAAATAAAGCAAAACAAAAACCACCAAAGCACTTCAAGAGGCTTATTATTCATAATTACAGGAAAACCGTTTTCTCAAGAATCCCAAAAATGTTAGCTAATCCAATTTTAAAATGCAGCTGATCTTTAACAAAATAATCCTCACAGGAAATTCTGAACACAGAGTATAGAGGAAGCTGGCAAATTAAACAAAATGCAACTTCAAGCATGGCTCTGAACATTATAAATTCAATGATGAAATCAAGCATTGTGGTACTAGAAACAGAAAAGGAGGCTCAGGGGTGACCTCATTGCCCTCTACCACCTGTGATAGGTTGGACTCAATGATCCTCAAGGTCTCTTCCAACCTTAGCTATACTGTGATATCTCAGTTCCACAAGAAACTCTTTCTAGTCTAGCCCAAGTTATCTAAGCTTACATCCAAAGCTCAAATAATTTTTATGGAAATTATCTCACCCACATAAAACATTTCCTGCTCACCTATCTTATCCAGTTGACCACTACATACTGTAAAACATAGGTAGAAAAGAGCTACTTTTCACAGTATCACAAAGGTTGGAAGAGACCTCAAAGATCATCGAGTCCAACTTGTCACCACAGACCTCATGACCAGACCATGGCACCAAGTGCCACGTCCAATCTCCTCTTGAACACGTCCAGGGATGGTGACTCCACCACCTCCCTGGGCAGCACATTCCAATGACGAATGACTCTCTCCGTGAAGAACTTTCTCCTCATCTCGAGCCTAAACTTCCCCTGGTGCAGCTTGAGACTGTGTCCCCTTGTTCTGGTGCTGGTTGCTAGAGAGAAGAAACCAACCCCTTCCTGGCTACAACCACCTTTCAGGTAGTTGTAGAGAGCAATGAGGTCACCCCTGAGCCTCCTCTTCTCCAGGCTAAACAATCCCAGCTCCCTCAACCTCTCCTCATAGGGCTTGTGCTCAAGGCCTCTCACCAGCATCGTTGCCCTCCTCTAGACATGTTCAAGTGTCTCAATGTCCTTCCTAAACTGAGGGGCCCAGAACTGGACACAGTACTCAAGGTGTGGCCTAACCAGTGCTGAGTACTTTTGCACACTGCCCTAAATTCTAGAAGCTAACAACCACAAGTGATATGATAGTAGTTTATTTTAACGTTCAACTGCCTTGAAGAAACTCATTCACACACAGATCTCAACCTCTCACTAACATTAAGTGAATTTTTGCACCATTCTAAATGATGTCTCCAGCTTTGTTTAAAATCATTACTTCAAAGCAAAAGAGGGTGTAAGGGCAACTCTCTCACCATTATTAATCAGAATGCAAAGAAAGACAATAAACAATGTCCATTTGTTTAATGAAGTGATACGTTTAAATTCACTAATTTAATTGTATATACTTCACAGTTTATATTGTCTTTTCCATGACAAACACCCTGAAGTCTGGGAAAAGTGAGGGAGATAGGGGGGGTTGGCATGAGGTGCTGCTAAATTCTGCAATAGGAAAAAAAAGACACAACAATTGAAACGTGTAAATGGAATCTGGAAGGAAAAGGCCACACAGGCAAATAATTTCAGTATAACCAAACCACCAAAACACTTGCACTAGTATTTCTAGGTATACTAAAGTGCATTCCAGTTTCTACATCTGTACTTAATAAATATTACAGAATTTGACTGTCTGAGGAAAAACAAGTTTGGAAAAAGTCAGACTTGTCAGACTATTCAGAATCAGAACTTCATATTCACTGCTATCTAAAGCATTGTTTTGCTTTTATAGAAGTATTCACAGAAGAAGCAGGATAACTGAAGATTTAGATTCACAAAACATGTTTCCCAGCAATGTAACAAAGTAAGGAACTTGTTGCTTCCTCTTATAGAAAGCACAAGACTTGGGAATATGGAATTAAAGGCCAAGTCTACATAAGAAGCAAATTGCTTCTGGTGTATGACAATAGTCATTCTTACAGCTGCAAAGACTCATTAGAAGATTCTTTTACCTGAAGCCTGCATACACTTTCCAAGTTTTTGCCTCAGATTGTGACTACTTTCTCAAGGTACCTTTGTCTCTATGTACAACCACCTTAACATTATAAACAGTTCTGTGAAGAATCCTGCTTCCCATTGTTTTGCAAGCTCTTGTACTACTGCCTTTAGAAGTTTCCCAAAAAGTGTCAAATAGAAACCAATTAAAAACACATACAAATGCATTTCCTACAATAAAGTCTCAAAACACATCAAAAATGCTATAATATACATCCATGAATCTAGGCACAATCTAATTCCTGGGAATCTTTTCCATCACTAAACATTCTTTACAACACACTAGACAGACTCATGGCCTACAGCACAGGCAGACATCCTGTCATAATTTCATTCCAGACTAGCAGTATTTGTTTTCAGCAGATAGAGCTGGAAGTTTTCTAGTAACATACAACCATTACAGGAAAAAGATGGGGGGGGGGGGGGGGGGCGGGGGGTGCGGTGGGGAGTCAGTTCCAGAACACGCTAAGCATAATTCTTCTTTCCTCTACACTTGTGCTAACTCTAGAAGCAATTATCTTGAGGCCAAGAGCAGAAAAAAATCCTGTTACTTCAGATCAGTGAGTTCTGTAGGCTAATCATATAGTGTCAAAAATTGGTTCATCCTTGGCTGGTTTTGTTTTGTACTTTAACCTTCCATTTCAAGATACTTACTCGGGAGGAAAAGCATTATTAAGCTTTAAGTATATACAAGCTCACTACTTTTTTTTTCAGATCAAAGTCATCAAAATAAATGCTCATCCTCAAAAAAGTTACATTTTCCAAACAAAGCAAGAGAATTTCCAGTAAAGTTCAAGATGGCAGGTAATCATGAAAACATTCTCTGAGTCCCAACCACCTACTTCAATGGAGTAAAAAGACTACTCAGATGAAATATTCTCCCCTATACTTAATCACAGAATTGTCAGTGTTGGAAGGGACCTCAAGGATCATCGAGTTCCAACCCTCCTGTCATGGGTAGGGACACCTCACACTAGATCAGGTGGCCCAGAGCCGCATCCAGCCTAGCCTTAAAAACACCCAGGGATGGGGCTTCCATCACCTCCCCCAGCAACCTGTTCCAGTGTCTCACCACCCTCATGGTGAAGAACTTCTTTCTAACATCTATTCTAAATCTACTCTCCTCATGCTTTAGAATTAAAAAAAAAAAAAGAAAAAGACTAACAATAGAATTAAAACATCATTTGTCTCCTAACCATTAAGTACCAAGCTCATGAAGTCCAGATTGAGCACAGCCCAGCTCAGGCACACCATTCAAACAAACAGCAAAATAAACCAATGAGAGAAAGTACATCAACCTGGAGTTCCAAATGCGTCTTTCTCTGTCAAGGTTTTTTATGCTTGACCAATGTGAGACTTTTTCCAAGAGCCAAAAAGAGTTGTGTTAAAGCCAAAAGTATCCAGAAAGAACAGTACTGTACCATAGCCACACAGAGCAATGGCAGTGCCACCAATAAATGACACCTATGAATACAATTTCAAGCAACCTACAAATCAAGTTACAACCATTAGAAGATTCAAGATGAGTATCCAAACTAGGGGTAACGTAATTCCGTAAAATACATGTATTTTCTTTGAATCTACTCTTTAGAACAGATTTGCCTTAAGAACAGTGTACAAGACCCTTTTCCATTTAAATGCCTCATTAGTATCACAGATGCTGTCAAAACAGCGCAAAGGTTGAAAACCTTGCTAGTTCCTGTCCCTCACTAGCTGAACCTTTACTGTTACTCAACACCTCTTGTGTGTGCTTCACTAGCTATGTGCTGCCAGGTAAACTCTGTATCAGTTTGGAAATTACATACTCCTCATATAACAGACAGACAGGCAAATGAAGAGACTGCAATATTAAAAAGATAACTGCTAGTTTAAAAAACAAAACACACCACCCCACAAATAAAAAAAAAACCCAAACACTCTTGATTTCCAATGTTCTTGTAACAGTTTTCTTGATCAAATCTGCATACTTATTTTCCTCATACATTAACAACTCTTCCCTTCCCCCAGATTTGGGAGACTCTTTGCTTACATTTCCTTCATTTTATCTGAATCTCATCTGAGCTGCAACTTAAGAAGAAAGAAGAAGTACAGTTTCTCAATGCTCTGTTAGGGTTCTCTTTACTCTTGCCAATAAGGAGACTTTGTTATAGTCTGCTCAGTTTCTTTCTTTGCCCTAAAGAAAGTCTAAGTTACATTACCTTTATGCAAGAACCCTGTAACAGGCGGCTTGACATCCACAGTTAGTCTAATGAAGCTGAGGAATTATCAGACTAAGTTTTAATGATAGATTCTTAAAACAATAAACAACATTATAAGTAACATACCAACATAAGATTTTAAAACCATTTTCCTCTCCTCCACTGCTGCTCACAAAGGACTCTCAACAAACCACACAAATGGATGCACAAAGTAAGCACCTCAGCTAATTTTTCTTGCCTTCACATGCACACAAACTTCTCCATCCAGACACATTACATATCATTACAGACTACATAAAATCTTCAGAGCAGAGCCATTTTCTTTTTTAAGTCTGTTAAATTCCATTCAAAAACTTTCCCAGACTTGGGCTGTTGTATCTTAACTGTTCAACAGACTGCTCCTTTGAAAACAAGAAACCAAAACAAACGCAACAAAAAACCACTATATGACAAATTCAAACATCATTAGAAGAAAGCATCCTGGTTTGGGGAAGCTTGTTTGATCCTGGAATTTTTACAAGCATAGAGAAAAGGAAGAAAAGACTAAGAAATCATAATTAATACAATTTTCATCAGTCTCTGGCTATATGTGTTGGCAAATGTCAACAGTAAAGCTCACATGCAACAAATGCTACAACAGTGGCCAGGCCACCAGGCTCTCTCATATTTACAATTCCAAGGACAACATTTTATGGCCCCATTGCAGCAACCCCACCATTTACTATATATACAGTTAAATCACATTTTGGCAAGAATTTTAGTTTCTCAACTCTCGTCAATGAAGCAATGCATCCACCTACCACAGAGTCCAACAGTGCCGGTGAACTCTGACAAATCTGAGCAGCTATTCCATAGCACCAGAGCAGCGATGTCCCCAGATGACACTAAGCAGATCAGCACCAAGGGCCCACCTCAGAAGCATGTTCCCAGCTGTCATCCTGCACAGAATGCTGTGAAGATGGATCAGCCGCAACAGTTACACAAAGCTAGTTACCGAAGTTCAGTCACAGATTTGTATACCTGCCACTAAAGGTGCTGGGCCCTTATTCCCATTATCATGTCTAAAGTAAGACTTTGTTACATTAGACCACGATAAAAGTTATCTAAACAGGAGAAATGGGGGGTGCTGTGGCTTTCCAACTTGTGGGTCTTTGTCACGCGCTCTGATTCACCTTTGGTCCTCAGCAATTAGAAAGGAAAGGCTACTGCTACTAGCAAAGTAGTAGTCGTGCTACTTTAGACCATAATCATATTAAGATAACAAGCAGTTACAGACTGGCAAAAGAAACAAACTGGCCAAGGAAATCCCACCTTGGCTCGTTCTACAAACACAGTAGCTGGAAAAATATCCCAGCACTAAAATTTATGTACAGCTACAGGAATAAACTTACTCATATGAAGAAGAGATCTGCAACTGTACAACACTTTCCACATCAAAATAGCACATACATTGAAAAAAATCAGCCAATAATTCTTACAGATATCACAAATTAAGTACAAGTGTCTGTACTAACTATTTACACAGTAATCCAGCAAGAAATTAAAGTTCTAAAGCTCTTATAAGCTCTCATGCTGAGTTAAGATCACCCTGGTGACTGTCCATTCATATTCTTAGCTAGAAAGCTGGATTTGGTATAGGAGGTTTGCAACTCCAGCCTCTCTTTCCTCTCCCAACACACTATCCAAGCCCTTTATTTACAGGGAAAATTCCGACACCTCCAAGGTTTGATTCTTTCTAAACAAGTGCACTCAATAGCTAAACAGTATTAGTATGGCAGTGCTGTTCTAAAATTCAAAGACATGGATCAGACATAGAAAGGACTTGGGGTTTTGTTCTTAAGATGAACATGAAAAGAGGAACATTCCCAGAGCATATTATTGAAAGCAATTCCTTGTTATATTGGATAGCCATTGCAAAAACTTACTCCACAAAGTATCATTATATATATGAAATATAAGTAACTATTTGTTATCTTTATTATCCTAAGTAATTCAAGTAACTGATTACCTTGAATTTCAATGAGGTACAAGCAGGAAAAAAAGACAATTAAAACTTTTGCTTCTCAGCAGAACAGTTACTGTTGCACACCACAACATGCAGAAATTACTTCTATTATCCTTCATTTTTTAGACAACAAAGAAGTACCTTACCTTATTCTCCACTGTCTGAGCACAGAGAATTAAAAACAAAGTATTAGGCTGAAGCTTCAAGTGTTTCATATCAAGAGATAAAACAAACCACTGCATCAATAAACTTAATGGCTGCCCAGCATGCCATGCACACACTTGGGACACTTAATGAAAACTTATCCACATCCTTTTCTTGCAAGCAGTCAAGATCCCCAAATGGGAAACCTGAAGGCAGTTGTTTATTACCTCCTGGCTCCAAAATGCAGATCTCAGCAACGCAACACTGCAAGAGGAGCCACCAGAGCTTGATGTTCCCTCCTAGTAATTCCCTGTGTGCCAATTACTGCTATGCAAAATGAAACAGGGGAGGACTGGAACAGCCCAGGAAAGAAATACGCAGAAGTTTGTTCAAATCACCTCATGTTTTATTAGTTGTGGACTGAAAGAAATAAACTGCAGAGTTTGGTGGGCTCTCTCAGGATTCTTTCTGCTGTTCCTCCTGCCATGCTCTTGGCTTTCTTTTCCTTCATTACTCATAGGATAATTTGGGGAATTTACTTTGTGGCAAAATAGAAGGAAGTGGTAGGGGGACCAAAAAAAAAAACCAATGTTTTCAATTTGTTCCTTATATTTAGTGACATCACTGTGTAGATTGAAATATCAGTGATTATGGAAATAAAACATAGGTTTAAGGGTTAAAAATACTGAAAGGAAAAGAGAGTCGTCTTAAGGCTTGGAGTGGTTTGCGGTTTTCTGGGTTGGGGGAGTGGAGTTTTATGTTTTTGCTGCCTAAATCAGGGAGCTTAGTCAATTAACTATTTTAACACTTGGATGCTTTCCCTATACAATTAAAACTGCCATGATTACACAGCAGCAGCGTTCTAAGATAAAAGCCCAGAAGGGGCATTTGTAATTATTTCCCAAGTGTTCCGAAACAGCAGCTAAAGAACACATCAGAATATTAAAGAAGCTTTCAGAGAAGGGTTGAGGTTGGATGGGACATGTGGAGATCATGTAATCCAGCCCTCCTATTTAATCAGGGTCAGCTAGAGCCAGATGCTCAGAACATCCAATCCGGTTTTGAGTGTCTGTGCAGACAGTAACTCTACTACCACTTTGAGCAACCTGTTGCAGTGTTTAAACACCCCACCACTCATCATGGCTTTTTGTGCTCAGGTGGAATTATATGCGATTTTTTAATTTATGCCCTTTGCCTCTTTGGACACTAGAAGTCTAAGTTGCACTTGGGCTAGCTTCACCCCCACCTCACTTCTTCATTCTCCACAGCTGCATGTTAGAGCAAAGGGAGAATCGAGTGCTCAGCCTCAATCAGCCAGTTGTTGACTCATTTGTAACAATAGGCTCATCACTGCTTTCCACCCCTCCTTCCCTTTGCATTCTGCAGAGCAAGGCTCGAGGCCAGATCTTTTAGCCCATAGCGTCCCAGCTGCCTACCATCAGCAATCTATTACCCCTCGAGATCCATATCCTCTTTGTGGGAGGACCCTAGCCAGCATTTTCTCACTTGCCCTCACTGGCATGTTAGGCAGGGCTAAACACAGGCTGACAAGGACATGGAAAGCTCAGAAATCTACAGATAGTCTTCAGCACCTCTCTACCTTCTGCTGCAGCCCCTCGGGAGAAGCAGCAGGAGCCAGTATTCAGAATACGTTGTATGGGGACAAACAGAAAGGAAACAGGAGAATTTGGAGGTAGATGCATCCTCTTGGGGTTTGGTTCACAGCAATGAAAAGACTGGTTGTTATTAGTGGTATGGTTCAACAAGTTATGCACTGACCTTTTAAAAAAAGGTAACGGGCAACATGTACAAACTCACGGATATAATGAGCATACCTACTACCCACTCCCTCAGCCATAGATGGGAGAAAGATTAATTTCTCACAGATGTCCATAAGTGCTTCACAGGGCACCTGAGTTTCCACGCTCTGAAAGAATAAGTTTACCTTTTTTTTCCCCACTCTACCATGGCTTAGTTCAAATTGAAACTCTAATAGACTACATATATTCAGTTTAGGCTCCCAAACAAAATTTTAGGAAGTTTTATTTTAAGCCCTTCTCTACTAAAAATAATTTAACACTAAAGGTCATCTTCAGTTTCAAATCTCTTCCTTGGTTTGTAGGTCAAACATCATGTACCACTTTTTAAAAATGGTAATGAATTTGGAAAGGAGCAAGGCCTGTTGGCTTTTTTCTGATCTTACCTGAACACCTACCAAGTTCCCATATCTTCCCATACTTGTACACATATTACCTTGCATAACAGGACTGCAGCCTTAAACTGTGAACTGCCCAAAGTGAAAAAAATAACTAGAAATAAGAAACACAAATATAATTATATCTTGGTCAAGTTTGGGGGAAAGAAAGACCAAAGCCATCCCTTTCGCCTGGTAACAGAACATAAATAATGATCTTCACACAATTTCTGATTTCTGCAGTGAAGTCCAAAACTATCACCACAATGGCACTTTTTAACCTGTTTTACTTCAGGACACCAAGAATGATGTAAAGACAGTCATGTGCAGTCTAGCTGCTTTCTTGCTGGGGTTCACAGACTATTGAGGATGCACATAGCACTTCTTAGGTGAAAAAAAACCTAATTTAGAAGATGGGGCCAAAGAAGGGGAAAAAAAATCTTCCTGAAAGACAGCAAGTCTGCTTCATAGAGTGTTCAAGGTCCCATGTATTGTTGATGGGAGGGCAAGACAAAAGACAGAAAAGGCTAAAATCATATCCAATCATTCCAGCAGACAATTTCCTCCTCCTACACCCTTCACATGCTATTTCTAGATCACAAGCTAGAAAGGGCTTGTTATACTGCTACACAAACCTACAAAGAACATTTATTGTGACAAGAACATGAACTTCTGTGTATAAACAGCATCATTTATTCACATAATTACTTAAATGAAGTTCTTAGTCATAGTGCTTAACAGTGTCTAGAGTTACTGTAGCAAAAAGCTTATTCATACCCCTTTTCCACACTAAATTTTGAAAGACCCTCTCTACCTTTCATATTTATAAAGCTGGAGCTGCTCTGAGGAACGAGTCAGAAGAGTTCCACAGCATTACCTGCTGCTGCTCTCCAAAGATTGAGGGTATTTTCTTCTCTTGCAGCTTTGTGTAAACTACTTTCCCAAATTCAGCTGTAGCTGACTGAGGAAGCTGGCTACCACCTATGAGTGCTAATCATGTTCTTAAGTTATTTGAAATAAAAAATAATCTCCATTTCATTAAACAACTGAGGGAAAGATCATTTGCTTACCTTCCTTGCCAATACAACAGAATTGTAAAATGAATCACAAATTTACAAACCAACAAGCCTGCATATACTATCAGGTAGCTTAATTCCATCAGAGAGAGTTCAGAAGAACTTGCTAACCAGTCCATTCTAATTGTGTGGAAGACAGAACAAGAAAGAGCAAGGCTATAAGCAGGTTTTACTTGCAGAAATAAGAATGAAACTTATTTGATTTTTAGATATCATCCCCATTCATAGCTAAAGCAAGTCCAGGAACTGAAAACAATTTGTAAAATTAATACCATCAACTTAAAGACGTGAAAACACAAAGGAGAACAAGGTACTTGACCATTTCATGCAATGATACAAATATTACTTATACCAAAACCAACCCCAAAACCAGCCCACCACCACCTCAAAAAAAACCACCCCAAAACAAGAACAAAAACCACCAACAAAAAGCCCCAGCTCACACAACTGTCATGAGGTTTCCAAATGTATATAACACAAAAATATATACAGCAGAAGAACTGTTGCTACCTACCTGTTTACATGAAAAAAACTGACAACACAAACCACAGGGACACACAAGACTGAAGTCTGTGCTTCCAATGGATTAATATATTGTCTCCCACTGCTGAGAGCTGGTCTTGATTCAGTTAAAGCCTAAGCACTCAGACTTTCCTGCTGGGAAACAAACAAGCAAAGTAGGTTTCAAGCATCTCCTATTAATATACAAGAAACAAATCTCTTAAGCCTGAAGGCAGAAGTTAAGGTTGCATGGAACCATAAAACTATATCAAATCAAAAAAAGCGCACAGAGATTGATTAATTCACCACAAAATTCACTGCAATAGTCTACGTACTTCATGAAGGAAGCCACCACTGTGACCACTTAGTGAGTCAAGCTGATCTGCAAGCATGCTTTACACAATGGGAAAAAATGTATTGGCCAGAGGTTCACAGTGTTCTTTAATTTCCAGAAACTGCAGATGTAAAGATACTTCTGTTAACCTAAACCAAAACCAAGAAAAGAAACTACCCGCGATGCTTGCTCCATTTCACAACATAGTAATTTTACTAGCTATTGTACTTCAAACTATTCAGCATAGGAAAGGCTTACACTCTGGTATCAAAGGAAAGAAATACGAACACTGAAAAAACAGGTTGTTTTAATACTACCACCAAATGGTATTACAACATTGGCTAGCACATCGCCATCACTTCTCAACTGTGATACTGAGAACTGTAGTAGTTTAAGCTATCGATTTTATTCTTGTAGAAAATCAGTGCAAGCAAAACAGTCGGAATGAATTTACAAGAAAACATCATACCATCTTATTCCTTCCATTTTCACTTTACTGTGAAGTAAAAGCTTAACAAGAGAGCCAAGAATCCTTACAGAGTCGGTAATAAACTGAAAGGTGGTCTTTCTCTATTTCAGCAATGAAAACATGTTGCAACAACTACAGTTTAAAATCCAGTTCACATAGAGTAAAGCAGCTTTAATGAGGAAATCTTCCCTCCATTAGTTGAGAGTTGATAACAGCTTTTTATATATTAAAAAAAA
The DNA here is from genome assembly GCF_026170545.1 of Melanerpes formicivorus. Taxonomy (NCBI): domain Eukaryota; kingdom Metazoa; phylum Chordata; class Aves; order Piciformes; family Picidae; genus Melanerpes; species Melanerpes formicivorus. The sequence continues at coordinate 2,580,408 of NW_027142400.1, read as the reverse complement.
AAAAAACAGAGTAAATCCAAAACATTTCACAGTTCAATATTACTCCCCTTATTCTGCTAAAAAATATCAATTTCAAAATACAGATTGTTCAGGTTATATTTTACTAGCTGCTTTTAAAACATGATACTTTTTAATGATACTTATGAATAAGTATTTTTTTAATTACAAAACCTTTTTTTTGGAAATGGAAGGAACACTTTGAATTGATGTTGTGGATCACAATGCACAGGTATTAGGATTTAAGCTCTGAAACTTGAATTTACAAAAAATTGATCATAAGATAGACTGTGCTATGTAAAGTCTCAAATGGACAAAGATCACATTTGGTTTGGTATTAAAGAAACACAACTGTTACCATGACAGTGTAGTACAACTTTCCTAACAGGCCACAAAGCTGGGGGTGGGGTGATGCAGTTTAGAAGCTTAAATTCATCACCTTTTTTCAATCCCTAGCATTAGGGCTCCATAATGCAACACATACAACTGTTCTTGTGGTTTTAATTTTATGTTACTTTCAGTGATGCAAATTCTTCATAAAGCTTTCTGTCCTACTGAAACATTCTTTCTGCCCCACAGTACAGTAAGACATCCTGTCTTGCTTTTCTTCCCATGGACAATTTACCCATATTTGTCAGCAAAAAGCCACATTTGTGATTGTAAGGATTTTATTTTAGTTGAATATAACAGAATAATGAATAAAAAGGCCCTCTGACTCCAGTAACTAATATGCTTCTTTGTAAATGGAAGCTTTGTTGGGTTCCTTTGCAGAAGAGAACCAACTTATTCTTTATTGATGTTTTCAAATAATTATAAAAAAGGCAAGCAAACCAGAAAATAAAAATCATATTTCTTTTCATTATGCCATGATGCACTCATTCATTTGAAGGCCTAAATTCTACTCCTGGATTGTACAGGCAAGAACAGCAATAGAGCTACATTGTCCAAGTGAAAAACATCTCCATGTTGTCATGACGCAAGCAAACTCTCAGAGCCATACTGAGGACCCAAAATTATCTACCAGTTTACACAGAAACCCAAAAATACACCTCTTTTTAAATTCCCCAGGACAGTTATAGGCTTCTCATCTGTAACTAGACTGTTCTTGTCAGTCTTCACAGCACTACACTTACATGGACCTCATCATACTTATCCACATGCTGAATATCCTCCATGAATTGGCAGACTGCACTCTCCATATGCCGTATCAAAAAAACACAGACAGAACACTACTGGCTTTGTGGTCTGCCTTAGGTTTTCCACCTCAGGCAATTGTAACACTTCAAATCACACGAGTAAGCACAGCTTTTCCTAGGGTTAGACATATGGAAGTCACACTGGAGCAAGATTAATCGGCAATTCTGCAAGATGGCCCTACAGAGATCAGGACCCCTGGAGCTACTATCATAAGATAAGGTCACACCATGGAAGCAATTTCCTCAGTTCAGATAGGAATGTAATGCTATAGCAGCTTCAGTAGTTCCTGTCCAGCACTGTATCTCCATGTGGATCCCACTATAGCAATCCAATATACACTCCAACTTTCAACAGGGGAAAAAAAAAACACAACACCACCACCAAAACAACAAGCCACAATAACAAAGCAAAAACCACAACCTAGACTGGAGGCAAAGGATTAATTGAAAGCAGCAAACAGCCGTGTTCTAGTCTATAATCCACCCCCTGATGGAGTGCTGTGGTGAATGGCAACAATGAGATGATAGGCACACAGAACACTACACAACTGGAGGACTCCTTTCTTACTGTTATGGAGAGTTGTGCCCTACAGTGCTCTGAGTGCTCTGCTCTGATGAGGGTGACAAAGTCCCCTATATCACTGTTTATCATCACTTAAGAGTTACCTACTGGCATACTGACTTCCCAGACTTTATACTTCTAGTTCAACTATCCACAAATCAGACTTTGAACTGGAAACAACCCTGAAGCCTTCTGTATTTGGACAACCATAAGAAACAAATTATATTTGGGCAAATTGCAGGCAATGGTATTACTGATTTAAAACCTGTAATGTTCCAAGACCTAGTTCCCTTAGGCATTTCTACCTCATTTGCTATTGGTAGTAGGTCAGTTTTATCAGTTAACAAGACACTCAAAAGTTACCAGCCTGATATCAACTCTCCTCCTGCCTGCTCTTCCAGAGTTACTTAATTCAGACTAACTAGTTCTGAAGAGTCATAGAAGGCTGAAATACTGTCAGAAAGAGGACTCACCATTTTTTAGTATCTGCAGAGACACTGACCCAGTCACCACTTACTCACATCCCAGTTATTGAAAACAGATTAATATCCTGCATTCACTTAGAACAATGGAAGCTGAACTCTTCTGGACTAATTTACAGCCATTATACACTAGCCTCTTTATTCTTACAGTGAACATCTGGATATGTAGGGTAGATTCATCAGAGGTTGTAAGGAAGCAGCATCTCAGAAGTCAGTTGTATGAAAACATTAAAGATTTCTTTAAAATATTTCTGTTCACAGGAAAATGAGACCAGAAGAACAAAAAGACAACAGCAGTTTAAAGAGAGTATTAAACAGGTTCAAGGAACACGTCCATATAGAAACATGTATCATTAAAATACTCATTTCTGTTTTACTTATTGTATGGAATACCTGGCAACAGGCTCTGACACTTGCACCTGGAGACTAACTACAAGCCATTAAGATACAGTTACATCTGACTTTGGCCTTCCCACCTCTTCCTTGGAATTTACTGCATTTGTGGTTCAGTTCACAACATCATACAACACAAAGCCAGTCTTCAATGGTAGTTTAAACACTAGCACAGGTACAAAGAATTCCACCACACTGTGGCCCTGTGTCTACTCCAAGACTTCAAGATGTCACTGAGCTAAGTACTTGGCCTGTAGCCTCTTATACCATCTTAAATGAAATGCCTGAACCTGATATTAAGACTAGATGTATGTGCCAGTATTGCTGCTGTTACCAACACTGAAATGGAGACAGCACTTGAAATCAGGAGAAAGGGAAATTGAAGCTGCGTTCTCAGTTCCCAGAAAAAATGTGGGCCATATGAAAATTCAAGAGTAGTGAGCAACCCAATGACACTGACTCCAGCAAGGCCTGTTCATTTTGAACCAGAGCTCTGATCTCCAGAATACATCTGTAAGTGTACTAAATTAATTCTCCATTGTTCAGTTTTTGAAGTCACTGTGGGAAATTTTAACTATCTCAGGAGCAACAAATAGATGTTTAGGCAATGTTACCCAATATGATGACAGTTACCTGCATTGTCCTCCTCACTTTTCCAATCCATTACATGCTACCCTTGCTGCCATTTCCTTTAAAACAGACTGTTTCTCCTCAGTCCCCTAGACCCTAACTCAGGACACAGAAAGAATTGTGATAAAGTACTACCAAGAAATTGCTAATGACCCTTACCATTGCTCTGTTATCTTGCACATGTTTATAAAAATATAACAAAACCACCATTTATTCTAATTTTTCTGGAATATAAATCTCATTTCTCAGTTTCACAGTACTTGTGTCACGGAAAACAAACCCCAAGATCAAATACAAAAACTTTGATTGCATTTAACCCCAATCAATTACCGCAAACAACTGTTAACCACTTTCACATCTAACTGGATTGTGCATTTTATCATTTAATTCTTCTAAAGAAGATAGAAGAAAGAATTAACTACTCCCGTTCTCTTGGCATCAACTTTTGCCACTTTCCATCCACACTGGCTACAGGAAATATTCCCTTACTGCTCAAGACCTTATGAAAAACATTTTCTCATTATCCTTTTATCTCCTGTATTAGTTAGATATTGGTCCATGGCTCAAACACTCCAATCATCTCCCTGCACACTTGAGCCATTCTTTCTTACTCACCTTTAACACCATTGCCTAAATTCATCAATTTCTTCTCCAATTTCAGATTGTTAACAATGTACTTATTTAGCTGAAACGGTCTGTTCCTATGTGTCAGCGCAAACGAAAGTAAGAATTACTAATTCTTTTTGTTCCATAAAAAGAAGGTAACTACTGAATTCCTCTTAGACTCTAACTCCCTATGCTCCCTATGGCATCTTACCTACAAATTTTCTGAATACTTGGTGGCTTCATTTTGCTGTTCTTTGTCCTTCACTTCCTAGAAATACTGGATTTTATCAGTTCAACCTAGTCTTTCACAAGCTGCCTCCCATCTTTTTAACCAGCTCCTTCCTACTTTCTTTGTCAATATTAAATCAAGACAAGTATCCCTATTTACTATCAAGAGATTTTCTATACATCAGCAACTTCTTACACATTTGTGCATATCCCACACATCTTTCTCAAAAGTCACTTAAGCAGATAAAATCTTCTGTCTACACCAAAGCTCATGTTTGGTTGTTAGGTCATTCAGGTTGTTGGCTTTTTTTTTTTTTTTTAAGAACAGTAGTAAGTTTTACCACCTTATCCATTTCTGGTGGGTTTATTACAACATTGCTCTTGCCACTCCCTAGAGGTCCTTCTTCACCTAAACTTACAAATCCTTAATACACTACAACGTATTGTCACTTCTTCTCTGAATGTCCTTACTATGCCCCCTCTGATCAACATTCCTGTGGATATGCTGTTGATACCATTTGGGCCATAGGAACAAGTTATTCCTTGATCTGGAATCTAAGCACAACAAAATACAATGACAAATCTTGTTAATTGCCAGGCCTTAGCCTGTAAATACACAGGTAGTATCCTAAACAGTTGAAAGTCAAGGGAAGAGGAAAGAAGGAAGGCTAGGCTTTGCTAGAGCCCAGAATACTATCACCATCCCATGGTAATGCTAAAATCAAGGTTTTCTATACAAAGTGACCAAGCACCACTTACTTTCTGTCCAATTAATTTTTATCTGTGGTTTCAGTCACACATAGCAAGCTAATCACATAACTGAGGAACAGCAAGATCATATCTGAAGTCATATGGCTGGATGACACCATAACCACTATCTTTTAATATATTATTATCAGCAAGCTGTAAGTTATTATTAGCAAACTGATGAAACACTCCTGGTCCAAGGCCTCTCGTACAACAGTGTGTCCATTGTGGCAGTTATCACCTAACACAAATAGGAAAAACTGTCAGTTACTCAAAACGTATAATTAAGTCTAAAACAAACCATCCTTCTGTTACTTCAAGCTGCTAGATTTTGGGAAAATAATAGCACCTGGCAATCACACATTTTAAACATGACCACGTTATAAAGTCAAAGATTTTTGCAAACTTCTCAATTTCTTTATTTTTAAAAACAAAAAAATTGCATGAAGTCGCCCGGCTGCTGCACGCCATGTTAACAGGCGTTAAATTCCGGCCAAGTCTGCTAAGCTAGGCTTCCCACTGCTGGATCTGAACTTATTTTAACTTTCCAACTCCAAGAACCAACCAAAACAAACTCAGACCATTCCGTATCTTAAGAAAGATTTTGTCTCTTATGTTTCTTGCTCCGCGCTATTTAATGTTACCGAACTTTTTTGCTAGCTAGTCACAATTACCTTGATTCTTTAAATCCTGGCATGAAAACAGTTGTAGGTAGAAGCCTGCTTTCATTAGGTATATAAATATTTCAGTCCCAGCAGCACCATCTAATGGAGAGCTGAGCAATTTTTCCCCCCATCTTTAACATGACAAATATTTTATTTTGGAGGTGTTAACAACTGATACTTTAACACATGGACTATTTAACACTCTATAATAAACTGACTAGCTACATGAGAAGCCAAACAATTTCTCCACAGATCATCATACAGTCCTTTTCTCCTCAAAAACAATAAATTTGTATGTGAGTGCAGTAAGTACAACAAGGATTTGTTTATCCAGCAGATAAAATTTTAGTTAGAAATACCTTAAGACAAAAAAAAAAAGGCAAGCAAAAGAGTAACTGTGACGCAGCAATGCCATCTTAAAAATACAGCTACCTTAAGCATGTTGAAATTTTTCCCTCTAAAAAACAGATAGCAGTATGCCTAAATTTTAAAGTGTATGGACAAACATGGACCTTCACCATAGCAACAGAAATCACTACCTACACCTGCTTAAGATGAAGTTAAGCGTTCTAAGGCATCTTCAAGTTGCACTTCTGCTACAAACATACTATGGGAGATGGTTATCAAGCTATTGTGAACATCAGTAAAGCAGGTAGTATGACCATTGTCAGCTTCCACTGTTTCTCATTAACATTTTCTTAACCAAAGATGACAGAACTTCTATTAAAAAAATAGTACTTCTTATAGATCTATTTTGTATCTCACTGCTTTCTTTCCTTCTTGTTCTTTATGTAAATTACAATAAGGATTCAACGACTTTGAACTTTTCTGATTAACTCAGCATATGGGCACGCTTGTTCTGGAATAATTGCCTTCATATATATATATATATATATATATATATATCTCCCAAAGGATTACCAAAGTCTGTCTACCCTATATCATCTCAGAACAGTCAACTAGCACATTAAGAATTCGTATTTTTAAAAACAAACAACCACCACCACCAAAAACAAAAACCAAACACACACCACCACACCAAAAGCCCCAAACAAAACCAAACCAACAACAAAACCCAAACACCAAGACTCTTAGTAAATAATCTGCAAAAATACAACATCATACTTCAGCTATATGTGCCAGTAGTTTTACTTACACAAACACAACAATCCAAGTGTCACTGGAGATGTTTAGAAGGAGACTTGATAGGGTGCTTGGTTGCATGGTTTAGTTGATTAGGTGGGTTGGATAATAGGTTGGACGCATTGATCTTGAAGGTCTCTTCCAACCTGGTTTATTCTATTCTATTCTTCTTCATTTATTTTGAGATTATCTCCTCAGCAAAAATATAGACCCACTGCATTCTATTTGCTTTGTTCTTTTAATAAACAAAGGGGGGAAAAAAAAAAAAAAGGCACACCAAAATAACCACAAACAACACACAACCAACCAACACTGTAAATCCCCCAAAACTCCCTCAAAATCTTAGTGGCCAAAATACAACAATTTGCATGTCTAAGTACTCCTTTTCAGAATGAAAGTGAAGTTTTCAGGAATTTGTAAAAAGGAAAGAGGAACATAAGAAAATCATGGCCCCAGGTACCAAGAAATAGCTGATCAAGTACAGCACACCAATAGCAATAAACTTGTTTTATCTACCTAAAGATTGCCAAGATCATTTTTCTGCACGTGCTCCAAAATAAGTGTAAAACTACCTTGCTATGATACACAATACAAAATACGCTGCCAAACAGTATGAGCAACACAACAGCACTACCTACATGCTGAACCACAACATAGGAGCCCTTGCTATTTCTGTTACATACTGACAGCATGGGCAAGTACTAAAACATACTCACTTAATCTGAAATGCAGCCTGCTCAGGTTCTGTAAGGAAAAACATGATCCCACTCCTCATAGAGAACAGAGAGAGAAGACACTGCTCACTTTAAATAATACTACAGACACTTCAAATGACATTACCTCAAACACACTTTTCCCACCCACCTCTCTCCCATCAGAATACTGAGTTTCCAAAGGCAATGGAAATATTACGGCAAAGAGTTCCAAAACAGCTAGCAATGTGCATATGGAATTCAGCAACTTTCAGTTATTTAGGTATCCAACGCCCTTCTATTCAAACTGTCAGCCCAATTGCAGCATTCTAAGAACATGTCATATACAACCACAAGCACTTTACCTTTGGCACCTACTGAATGTAGAATTGGTATCCTAATCAGGTTAAAACACAGGAGTCATAAGAATAAAAGCATTCCCAGGCAAAAGCAAAGTGCTCCTCTCTCACAGATGTGCTGAACAGAAAAGAGGACTGTGAAAAGGATGGAATGAGAGAGTATGTGTAGTCCTAAAGACATGTTCTTCAGACAATGGTAGAGTACGCTGTAGATCATCTTCGGTGACCTGGATGAGTCCATTAATTCACCTGGAGTGGGAGGTAGGGTGGGGAGAGAACCAAAAAAAGTGGGTAGCTACAGAGAGGTCAAAGGAAAAGTGGATTTGCAGGTAAAAATTATTGGCTGGAAGCGTGAAAGCCAGTACAAGCCTGGAGACAAGTATTTCAAGAGAAAAAATATGTGAGTGGAAGTAACCTAAAAGGGAAAATGCAGTTACTTTGCTCAAATGCAAGGATGAAACCATCTTAGAATAAAAATCATCCCATAACCCTAAAATCACAAGATATCTGAATGAAGCCAGTTCAAAGCAATCCACTTCTATACTACATATAGTCCAAACAACAGAAGATGCAAGAGAAGCAAGAACATTCCATCAGTAGCTGAAGAGCATAAAATGCAGAGAGAAGTCACTTAGGATGATTTAAAAGAGATTCAAATAAGTGTAAGTTGAAAGAAAATTTTAAGGCTATACTCCCTATGCAAAAATCAAGACCTACATCTGAGAGTCATTAAATTAGAAGCTACAACACTCAATGCAACCTACTCTCAAAATGCTCCTCTCTGTGGAAAGACAGAGGGAGGATATAGTCAAACTGATACAGTACTCTGTCTGTTTTGAGTTGGGAGGGACCCTTAAAGGTCATCTATTCCAACATTCCTGCAGTAAGGACATCTTCAACTAGATGAAGTTGTTCAGGTTCCCTCTTCCTTCACGTAGCCACCATCCCTGCTGCTGCTTCACAGAATCATCTGGATTGGAAAAGACCTTTAGGATAGATTGAATCCAACTGTTAACCCAACACTGCCAGCTCACCACTAAAACCATGTTCCTCAGCACTACATCTACACAACTTTTAAATCCCTCCAGAGATGACAACTCTACTATTGCCCTGGGCAGTACACAAGATCGCCATTAGAAAAACCTCTGATAACTGTCCTAATTATCTCCCTTTCTCAAGTAAATGGGTAAGCTTACAAAATGAAATCCATTCACATGGCCAAAATTTGGTTTGTGAGCCAAGTTTTGTTGTTAGGAAATTATTTTAGGCATGTTTACCATGTAAGCTGGTTCCATAGAATAAGAAAAAACATTTGTTCCTTTTCTAGAACATCCAAAGTAGAAAGTTGGGAACCAATCTAGGCACCAGAACAGCTACCACTGACAAATTCTGTACATTCAGTTTTATGTAACACTGCATGTTCACTGTAGGCAACAATGGAAGTGTGAAGCCAATACTGTTTCCTGTCCCACAATGCTGACGGTGCAGACTGGTAGAGCACTGCAGTGGAAACAGAAAAGGACGCCTCTACACAGCATTTGCAATTCATTTCATTTAATCAACAGATCAGGCTTGTACTGCCCTGCTGGGGCTCAGCATATCATTTTTATGCCCTCTGCTCATAGAAAAGCATCACTATTCCCCTTTTATTAAGGGCCAGGCAAATGGTCTGCATATAGAGCCAGAAGCCAGACACACAAAAGCCATTAGCTGCACTACAGTTATTCTCAGAAGTCCTGGTCAGCTGCCACATAACCTGAGCAGCACAGAAGTATCTGTACTCAAGCACTCTTCCCCAGCATCCCATCTATGCTTAAGGAAACTTCCATTTTGACAATACAGATCACTCCAGAAAGCATCTCAACATCAAGTTCAAATGCCCCAGAAAGCAAATGAAACAACACTGAAAGAAGCTTCAGCAGAGTTTGTCTTTCCTCCTCCTGGTAACTGTCCTAACCACTTGACTGAGATACCATGCTTCCTCTTGCTCTGTTTTTCAGGCACACCAAGTTTTGATTATTCCTGGCATAGCAGAAGAGCTTCAAGAGAAGGAAGTGAGACTATTCTTAACTGGCATGTGGCTTGATGATGAGAATACTCCCCAAGGAAGCAGGAAACTTGGACTGGAATCCCCCTTCTGCCTCTGGGACTCAAGCATGATGTCACATCACTCTGCACTGCAACATCAAAGGCCCTTGTCAGTTTGGCCCTAACTGAATGTTTTAGACTACACACATCCACAGGAACAAAAACAACCTCCAGGGCTCCTAGATTTTACACTGGTATCTTCAATGGACTACTTCACTTTTTTGACAGATGGAAAAAGCTTCCAGGAATGAAGTGGAAACAAGGAAGGCACTTATCTTACAGTAGCACCACTGACGTTTTTCAGGACAGACCAAATGAAAATAACTCTTTTTGATAGACACCTAAGAAAGCTGCAAAGACTCACAGCACTCTGAGCTTGTCTTGAGTAGACATCTTACTTTATTTACAAAAAGAATGGCTTTCATATTAAGGAAGAAACCACAAAGTCAGACACCAGTTGAGTATTACTCCAAATGTAATTTTCTGATGAGTTTATATAGCCATTAAAGCATGTAAAATAGAAGTTTTGTGACTTTCACTGGTTTTTGTCTGAAGCACATGAAAGGATAAATTCATTTCACAGCATTTAAACTATACTGCAGAATTACTAGCAAATTTTATCATTTCACAGTTTATCATACAGAATGTTTCTTCTGTATATCACAGAAAGCAATTTCATAAATCATTTTATGACACTATATAAAATAGTAATAGAACTACAAAACATTCCAATTTAAAGCATCCTGTCATGCCCACTGCAGTTCTAAATCCTCCAATTTGCAAAAATTCAATCTTGATGTTCTGAAAGTTTGGTTCTAAAGCCTCCAATTTGCAAAAATTCAGTCTTGATGTTCTGAAAGTTTGGGTGTTGTGTACTTTGACAAGGAGGGAGCCAGGAATGGAGGCCATCATAAATCCAGCACCGAACTTCTGCATCCACAAACATGCTGAGACTTTGCTTCCCATGCTGCCCTTGACTAGAACTGCAGGATTTGGAGTTCTACTAAAATCACAGTTATCACATGCTGACTAACACAGCAGGGAAAGAACAACAGCATGGAAATCAAAGGCTTAACATTTTGGGGGGAGTAGAGAGGATTAGTGACCTACAGTTGTATATCATTTTGGAGACACTTGCCCTGTTAACCTAGTTACAAAGCCAACAGTCAGTAGCAATTGAAGTCACAGTGGCAACAATATTTTGCTGTCAAGTACTCTAGTAGAAAAGATCTCTAGGAGGAAAAGAAAAGCACCCTCAAAGACTATATATATCAGTTCCCCAAACCAAATACGCCTTTGCCTTACTTTCTCCCTCATTATAATGTATGCCTTCATTACTTATTATCTAGGGATCTTTTTGTCTATTTCTTTTCCTCTTCTTTCCCATTAGAAGAAGAAAGCACTTTTTCCTACTCTGCAGACACCTAATGACCTTTCATTTCAAGTTGCCCCACCACCACTTTCCTCACAATTTTCTAGTACTTTCTTTTTGAAAAAGGGGAGGGGGGGGAAGGCATAGAAAAAAAAATCAGGTGTTTCTGATTTCTCAAAACAAACATGTATTACCTTTAAACTATTAATATTTATGGAGGGATGGGCTTCCATCAGGCAGAGCGAGGAAACCAATTACATTCCATTTGCCAGCCCTTTGCTGCTGCAGTTTGTTATTACCACAGGTTAAAAAGTGTAAGATAAAACCTAGCATGGCCACACGACCATCTCTTGTGCTACAATCACATCTTTGTTCTGTTGCATAAAAATATACAACTCTCCCTCCCTTGGCTTCTTTTCCCCATACCACATCTTGAAATCTCCAATTTCACCTCTCCCACCATTTTCAGTGCTCCTTAGCCATATGCCAAAAATGCCAGGAGGTTTTAAACATGAGCATCATATTCAGAAAGTACCCACCCACAGGCATTTAAAAAATAAAAAAATTAAGCTTGGCAATTCTTTAAAGAAGCTGTGCACAAGAGCACAAACATCTGAAACCAGTGTCTAATGAGCAGTCTTCAGACATCATAAGATTCGGCACCTTCAATTAAGAAACACTATTATAATAAAAACCTAATGAAATCCAGTTATTGCATCATCTAAGATATTAGATATCAAAATGTGTTATTCTTATAATACTTATTCATACAAAGCCAGTTCAGGGTACTGGAGGAGATTTAAGTAATTCCTATTTTTAAACTGCTTTTTCATTTGCAGAAGAGCTACGATAATTTACTTATCAATCCATTTACTTTCCAGTGGTTTGACAACAAAAGTTAAAAATTAAAGATTTCTGACTTTTCATATTCTCATCATTGCCATATCTACTAAAAGAACAGCTGGACTTCAGCACTGAAAAAAAATATGCCAAGTCCTCTCTCACTTAAACTTTTCATTATGGACAAGAACAATGTGAAGACCTAAAATACAAGATGATTGTTAAATCATTTAATAGAAACTCTATTAGCATGGACCGGTAAGACTTCATACAGAATTTCCTGCCACTGATGCTAGCTACTGCCACCTTAGAGTTTTTCAAGGTACCAACAGTAAAGACACTTACACAACAATCAAATTCTCTGAATCTATACAAGAATGGCTTCTCCAAACTGGTATCATCAAACTTAATTACAGAAAGACTTCAGGAAAGCCTAGAGATTGAGTCCTTTAGCACCCTCTTTTGATTAGAATTCATTTGCTTTGCTACTGAATGCACTTCACCTTTCACTATATATTCTAGGTCCAGCTATTATTGGAAGCTTCTCAGCAAGTCACATTTCAGTAAAACACCTACTATTTTCACGTTGGAACAATGCAACTTTTAAAACCTCATAGTACTGTTTGCTTGCAATGCCCAAACTCATGACACATCAATGTTTCCGTTATCAAACTTTATGACAAGGGGTTTCCCAGTTCAGACAAAAAAAAGAACCTGATTCAGTCCAAATGTTCAAGTATTTCTCATCTTAAAGCAAAACCCTTCTTCTTAAAAAGAATAAAGAACATCTCCATCTACATTAATCCATACAAGGTTATAGACACTTCCAGCAAAATGGCTCATTTCAAAGGACCACATATGCTACATGCCATGATGTCTTCAGTTCTAACAGTCACCACAGCCTTTAAAACCAGGTTTCTACACAAGTTAGTAGCTATTTTAAATACACATTTTCCTACTTTGAATTATACTATTTCATTTGTTTTAAGCTAAATACACTAGTGTACCTTGAAATTATAATCTAAACTCCTTTTCAGACTATGAATGCAAGTTCAGATTAGTGCACAATAATGGTCTATGTATTCTACGGGACAAACCTGCAGGGAAAAATGCACAGCTCTGTTGATGAAATGAAAAAAAAAACAACCATAGGAATTAGAATAAAGAAGGCTCAGCTAGATCTCAAAAAGCTAGAGAAGCCACTGACCCAAAGCGACTGCAAATTTCAAATTGCATCACGGAACGTCCCATATTTTACTACTACAGAACCAGAAAAAGATGAAAAATGTCGTAATGCATGGTGAAGATCCACACAGGGCTGCACGTATTCTTTCACATCACACACGAGCTCAGATCAGCAGAACAAGAGATTATGCCTCTTAGCAATAATATAATTTCTCTTGTTTTTCATCAGATAATTCAGATTTTAGGTACTTGATACAAATAAATCAAGATGTAAATGCCTTACCTTCCTATTCTACAAGCCACTGCAGTTCTCAGATTATGAGTCAGTCATCGGTTCATCTGCAGAGGAATGACTCAGTATAAACTTTTAAATACTCGTTATTTTTTCTAACCTACAACCTGGTAATTAATATATTAAAATGCGGTGTTGCGAATCAGCGCCTAAATGAATGGCGTGAAAACAAAACACTTTTCTTTCCGCTCACGGCTGGCAGACAGGCTTATAGCGCAGGGCCATTGTAGGCAGACAGACTTTATACAAACAGAACTCCTTCCGCAGCGAACACGGGCAGCCCCCTACCAACGGCACAGGCTTTTCCTCCCGAGAGTCGGGCGCTGGCGGGCGCCGCGCAGAGACGCCGCAGAGGGCAGCAGCCTCGGGAAGCACGAAGTTGCGGGGGGCCCGGCACCCAGGCGCGGCGGCTGCCGGCACTGCCCCTTTAAAGGCCATCGGCCCGCCCCCAGCACTGCATATGGAGGGAGCCAGGAGCCGAGCGAGGTTTCTGCATTCAAACGACACATCAAACACCGCAAGCGCCGTCGCGCCGCCCGGCTCTGCTCCGGCCTGCCTCTCTTTCCCTCCCCTACACACACCGCGGGGCGGAGGGGGGAGAAGGCAAGAAGAAGGGAAGGGAAAAGTAGGGGGAGGGAAAAGGGGAGGCAGAAAGAAGTAAGTGAAAAAGGGGCACCTGCAAAGCGCTGGAGCGTGAGTGCGTCCGGGCAGGCAGAGTCCACGCCACCCCCGTCGCAGACTGATCTATCCCCAAGCACCAGCCTCCGCCGCCAAGGTCCCGGCAACAGGCTGTGGGTGAAGCGCGCTCGGCCCCTGCCTGGTAGCAGATGCCTCGTATCAGCACCGCGCCGCCGTCTTGCGCCCCTGCGGCTCCGCGGGAGCACCCCCCCCCCCTCCCCCCGGCTCCCGCCACCCGCCCAGCCCCGTTCCTCTCTCTAGGGAGCTCAAATGCGGGAAGGAGAGCCCGGCCGGCACCGGAGCCCTCAGCGAGAGCCGCCAACACGGCAGCACTGAGGCGCGCCTTCCCCCCACCCCCGGCCTCCTCCACAGCACCGTGCCGCTACCCAGGGTTCGCAAGGCCCTGCGGACGTCCTACCTGCGAGCGTGTGAGGGGAACGGGGCAGCGGGCGAAGCCGACCGCCAGCCCGACGGAAAGTCCCTACCGCTCTGCGCCGTCTCCCCCCGCCCCGCACTTCCTCTCCCGCCCGCTCAGGCTGGAAATCCCCGGCAAAGCCCGCTGTTCTCCCGGCTCCTCCTCACACAACGAGGGGCGGGCCCGGCTGAACCGCTCAGCGCGCAAGCGGCAGCCGGGGGCCGGGCTTGGCCTGCCCGCCTGCCCCGGCTGCACCTGATGCCTGCGTTACCCCACCGCCCACTCGCACCGGTGCTGTGGGTACAGCCTAGGGTGAAGGGGCTCTGTGCTCTACAACTGGCAAATGGAGCCTGTCTCGCTCGGCGCCTGCCGGCACTCAGCAAGCGGTGGAGGGGTGCGGGCTGGGCTACGAGGACACCGTTGCGTCCTGCTCAGATCAGGGGGAGCCGTGCTGAGGCTTGCTCTGCCGTTGCGGGAGCTCGGCCTGAGGGCAGCCTTTGATGCGCCGGCCCGACCGTTGGGGTACAGCGGGAGAGGGGTCGGTGCTGCGAAGAGAGGCTTGCCTGCCCTTAGCTCTCCGAGGGAGGTGCGAGCTGCCCCGTACAAAGGGTAGCCTCGAACACAATCGCCTTTATTTAAAAAGAAACCCCACAACAACAAAACACACCTGCCACTGGAATAAGGGGGGGGAGGAAAGCAAGTGGAGGGCGGGGAGAGTACTGGGACAAGAGGCTGGAAAAGAGAAAAGCAGCGAGCCAGAGCCGTTCGCCCTTAGGAGATGCCGATGACTTCGGTGGGGGCCCGGTCGGCTGCAGGCAGGAAACGGCCGACCGTAGGTGGCAACCCCGAGTCGCCGGACGGCGGAGCATGGGGGATCGCGCTGATAAGTGCTCCTTTCCCCGGCCTCCCAGGGTGCGAGAGGCACCCGGTCCTTCCTCTTCAGGCAGGGAGGCGACGCTGATACCCCATAGAAGCTGTTGCATAATGCTTGTGTTGGGCTCCCCTGATCGGGGCAGATACTCGACCGGTACCGGCGGCCTCGCTTTTATGCGGGGCAACGCTGTGCTAGCTCTCCCCGCGTCGTCACCGCGCTTCTGGGAAGGAAAAGGGTGCGCTGGCTCTGGCGCAGAAGTGGCGCGGGGGGCTCAGCCAGAGCCGGGGCACTCAAGCAGCGCTGGCGGCAGCGCAGGCCAGGGTCGGTCGAAGAAATTGCCGCAGAGGAGCATTCGCAGCTCTAGGTGCAGCGATGGGGCTGGTAGGTCAGGGAGCCGGGAAAGCCGGAGCTGTAAGGAATGTGCAGAGCTGAACACGGAGAAATGTGTGGTATTTGGCTAATTTCAGTGGGATGAGGTCACCATCCTTTTTGGACGTTGTTTATCGAGGGAGGAACAGTTGGATGCGTGATCCTGAACGGACAAGCTTTGCGTCATAGTTCCCGCTTACAGCATCTCCCCGCGTTCCGAAACCTATCCTGACCCTCTTCGGTCTTCATCCTCCGGATCTCTGCAACACCCACGTCAACCTGTCCCGTAAAACCAAACATCTCTAGTTCCAGCTGTGTCCTCACCAGACCCTAAAGTACGAAGCTTGGCTCGCACTGCTAAATCCCATTTTGTATGCTGATTTTTCTCTTATCCCACTTTGCTGTTTTCTCTCTCTCCCGCCTTTCGCGGCTGTTCCCAGTAAGAGGCTGGCTGAGCTGTCAAGACAACTGCCGTGAACCTGCAATCAGAAAGACAATCTAAAGTGTTTTAAATGTTCCCATTACTTGTTCAAGATTGCTTAGCTCTGGTCTGACTGATAGGACTGTGCACCGAACCTGGGTTTCTCCAGCAGCAGAGCTGCGAGTAAGTTTCTATCAGAAACCTGCAATTTCCTTCTTTGCCACTCTTTTTGCTGTTGTATACGTGTCCTCTTGTCTTGCCCTAAAAATAAATAAATAAATAAATAAGAAGTATTCCTGTGCTTGTAGCTCTAACAGCTGTACTAGTGTATTCTTTCCCCAAAAGAGAAACCAAATTCTTACAGCGTCTATAATATGTCAGCAGTTTTTCCACATTTAAGAATGTCTCTAACTAAAAGGACAGTGTTTATCTAATGCAATATTTACCATTTCAAGTGCTTTGGTGTTCTTTCCTTTTTCTATATCACATCCACAAAATTTTAAAGATTTCTGATACAATTATTACAGTAATGTCTTGTCTTTAACTGGTTTGGAATTTCATGTTGTAAGCAACGTTTTCACTGAGGCCTGAAATGCTGTCTCTCAATGCAGCTGCTGCATATTCCACACCACTGCTTAGTAATGTTTAGAATGTAATTGTTGGAGGGGTAGCTACTTAGAATAACATAAGTAATGGTGAAGACCTCGAGTAACTCTGTATTTTAGTAAAATTGTTTGAAGAAATAAAAGTAATAGGACATTACAATGGAAAGTTACATCAGAGAAAAGAATATTAAAGGTGTCCAGCAAGAGAAGTCTGGTAATCCATTACAGACTTGGACCCGGTTAGTTGTCTCCAAAAACTATGGGGAAGAAAAATACAGTAAATATCATGTAATTGTGGGAAACTATAAATTCTCAGATACAGGCTGGTAAAAGATTACTGGGAAGTGGTAGGGTTTAAATGTTCGGGAGTATCATAAAAACTTGTTTTCTCAAGCAAACAGGGAGAGAATCCATGAAGATGCTATTTTGGGTCTGGTGTTAATAAACAAGAAGGATTTTTGTAGAAGGCCATAGTACTTAAACTAATCTCAAACTGAGTGATCAGGGACTAATCCAGCTAGTATTAGACTGCAAGAGGGACAAATGTAGACCTTTGTCTAAGGCTTGGAGTCACAGAACTGCAAACTCAGAGAAACTGAGGAAATTCGTGAGGTTGACAGGACAGGGGAACACAAAGATGATTTCTACCCAGAGGTATTGAATGAAGCTAGCAAAGGAAGTTACAGTTGTCAAAGCAAGAATCTGTTCAAGGTTAGAAGTAGTACTCTGTGCCTGAAACTCTCTACAGCAAAAGGAGGAAGGTGGTGATGCTCTGGTAGCCTTAAGCGTGCTCATCTGACTTACTATGTGGGTGAATTCCTCCATGAAACAATGACTGTGAGCTGCCAGTGGGAGTAGCTGTGGAAGAGGCTTATGTGAGTCTATGATGCATGAAGCAGGGTATTTTTAGTAGAGAGGGACGTATTAATACGGCTTTGATCAGGACCTTTGGAAAATTATGTCCAGTTCTGGTGACTTACAATCAGAAAAGGTTGAGTTCCATTCCCACAGGTGCAGAAGAGGAACACCAGGGTGGCAAGATATCCCTTGAACAGGGCGGCTGCAAGCAAGCTTTGTTGGCTAGCCATACAAAATCAAACCAACACAATGATTCACCGTAAATACATTCAAATTGTAAATATCAAGGGAAGATAACACTTAAAGAATTATACTAGCACAGGGATGTATGGTTATAAATTAGCCATAAGGACACTTAGACTAGAAAGCTTTCTTAATCATCCCTGGAACAAATAAACAGTAGTCTAGGCACAAGCACCCAAATTATTTTAAATGAGGGCCTGATACTTTGGTGTATGCAAGGGAGATTTAAAGGGGACTGAGCTGCTGACCTTTGGCATTGTACTTTGACTATTCCCAGGGCTTCTTATGGTCCTTTACCCCATCTGCACATGGCTTGTGAGGGTTTTTTATTAACTGCCTCTGAGGCACTGGAAATTAGTCAGAGACAGGATGTAGAAAGGACACTGGTGGCATTAAATCATCAGATGGCTTGTGGTGCATCATGTTCACAGGAGTTTGGTTGAATCGATTGATAGATTTATGTCACAACAAATCCTTTTCCATCAGGTGAGTCTGGCAAAGGACTGTATGACCTTTTTTTTCCCCCCTACCATTTTCTCAGTCTTTTGGGCAATATGGTAAATATCTCATTGCAAGGGTATTAGTTGTAGTCTTTGATATTGTGCTTGAGAGATTTGGGCTTTTACTGCAGCTCTTAAGTTTATTACCTGATATTGAAAAGTGTTTTGTGACCCTTAGTAAGTGGGGGCTGCAGGAACAGTATTCTGGGAGACCTCCTAAACAAAATGGCCATTGTATAGCTGTAGAGAGGGATAATTTCCAGTCCTACATTCCCAGAAGTGGCATCAACAATTCCTTTTAACACTGGAAATAAATCTGAGAGAGGGGGAAAGAGAGAGAGGGCAGCAAAGTATTATTTCTTGTGTGAATTTGCTTACTGCAATTAACAGTCATTCAGCTGAACATTTGTAATTGGTAATGATACAGTACATCCTCATTAGCCCTGCTGTCTCAGGTGCGGTTTGGCGCTGCTTTTGTACATAATGCTAACTCTAAGTGTTGTGTTTTGTATGCAGTGCGAATGTCCTCTCCACGGTTTCTGCAGAAGGTGGTTATGTTTCATTCATAATCAATACCTACTGTGGTTCTGAGCAACACTTAGAAGGACCTAGTTCCTGCATTTCTGACACAAAGGCAAATTTTTGACTTGCAGCCTGCCCAAGTGGTGACTTTCTACTTTAAATTCCTAGAAGGTGATGGCTTTCTAAATGGCAAACATTTGAGGTGAAATATCCCCCAAGACTTCCAGAAGTTAGTTATATATGGCTTTATGAGTATGCTATGTGACATTTTTCCTTTCTTTCAAGCTAATTGTAATTCCCAAGTCAGCTTATAGATCTGCTTCAGAATTGGCAAGAAATATTAGTATGGCATATCACAACTGCATCTCAAGAATCTTAGGGCCTTCTTACTCTCTTGTTGAGACTATTAAAAATACATTGAGCTCCCCAGGCTCCTCTACCAGAGACTGCTGTCATGCCTGTGCCAAATTGACTTTGGAGTCAAATGAAATTTTTGAGTTCATGTCAGTGGATTTCCAAAGAGGCCTGTAAAGTAATTCACAATAAATCTAAGCTCTACCTGGGAAAAGAGACACTTCCACAGCAGGGAATTATTAGAGCACAGCAATGTACTTCTGTCTCTCAGTATGGTGTCAAAAACAGAGCTGTGATGGCAAGAGTGCAGACTCAGCAAAATCATCTCTCCACCATATGGAGAGTTCCCTGTGACAGATGAATCTGACTATAACTGCTAAAAGTATCTTAAAGGCTGTTTTGAGCAGCACAAAGCAGCTTTATCAGGAGTGAAGACTTGGCCCAAAAGTTTTCCCCAGACAGAAGCCATCAGTTATTATACTAGTTTGTAACTAACAACTACAATGATTCTGTTGAATACCTGGCAAAGTAAAAGTCTGACATGAATATAACAGCTGTATTGATTTATCCAGATGCCCTCATTTTCTGGATGATACATATATTTCTGAAAATATCCTTAGGATCTTTTGTCCATCAAGAATTGCAGAATCTAATCATGTAAGAGGAAAAAGCCTTACCTAATAGTGACAGAAAGACCAGATGAATATATTTTCAATACTGAGAATTGTTCATTATTGTTGAAGTTGTTGTTAGCTCTTTAATCAATAATAGTTGTTTCTTCATGGACATGTAACTATTTTTATTTTCACCTTTTCTGCATGTAGTCATGGGAACACAAACCAACCTGTGAGCATCAGGCTCAGGAACAAAGGAATCAGGCTTAGGGGCATTTGAGGTGGCTGGGAGGCAGTCATTGAGCCTCCTGACTTTCCTGGCTTCCAGCTTAGCTATGTGCCTTATCTGCAGTGCTGTCAGAGCATCAAAACAGATTTCTTTCCAGTTGTGCCAGCTGACAGGTTTCTTTCCTCAGCCTTTATTGACACTACTAAGTTCAAAAGGGAGATTTCAGAGTGATTGTGAAGTTTTTGAGCATCTGTGTCATCTTTTTGTCTCCAAAAGATGCAGTTCCAAACCCTGAAATATTCTGTCCTGACTTCATGCACATCTGGACCCAGGCACCCCTACCAGGCTTCAGTACAGAGTGATTAACATGAGATGGAACCTCTGTGTTTGCTATGCAGTAATGCCAGCAGGTTCCTGGAAATAATCAGGCCAGGACCAATCATCATCTAAAGAACAGTTGTTCTAGAAACCTAGAGGAAAACAACACTTCCCTTGTCAGCACTGTTCTCATGGAGCTATAGTTGGTAAATCCAACCCTTTGTTAAATCACATGGATCTCGCCCCGCATGCATGACAGAGATATTGTGCTACTGAAAAACATTTCATTCCAGACACAGTTGTTCTTGCTGCCAGCCTTTGTCTTAACATACATCCAGCCCACTAGTGAATCCACAAGCACTGGTCCAAGACATTGGTACACCTATATGATGGTATAATGTCTTCTTGTCCCTCCAGCTTTTACTGTAAAGCTTGTAGTACTTCATTGGTCTGCCTCTTGTTACTGAACAGTTCTTTCCACTCTTCTTAGCAATTTTCTCATCTGGTATAGTAAATGGTAAGTCAGATTTACAGTTTCCCAGGTACCATTCATCCTGCCTCCTGACAGTATGCATAAAGTATAGTAACTAGAGAAAAAATAATTACCCTTCTTTTTGTCTGAAGATATATCTTAGTTGGATTCTACTTACCTGCCTGAGTCTTCAGAGCTGGGAAAGTAAAGATTCACTGACTGATATTCAGAATAATTTCACTTTCACCTATCATTTTTTATCTCAGAGTTCAGGGAGGTTTCTCCCCTGTGCATATGAAGAAAGTGACAAAAAGTGCTAGAGGCAGTGTCAGGATGAGAGTTTCTGTCTTGGGATGCAAACAACTGAGTGTTCTTAGCACTTGCTGACATACTGCATAGATGAGATTCAAGAATAGGTATCTAGTTTAGTATCTTCAGGGAAGCATGATTCTATTCAAATATTTTCCTTGCTGAGTTTCAGTATCTTTGTATCAAATATGTTCAATTTTCAAGTAAAGGTAAAATCTCTCTCAGGACAATCTTGGCTTAGCCCCTAAGAATCAAGCTTCCTTTCTTCTTCCCTCTCAGCAGTTGTGATGAATGCTCTGCAAGCCACATTACACCCTAATCAGCATTTGCATAATCTTTGCTATGTCTGTGATTACAGTATGAAGAGGGTTATATATAAGCTAGACAGTAATTAAAGAGAGCTAGAAAGAACCCAGCTCAAATGATTAGCATAAAGGAGTAATGACTCAGGAGCACATAGACTGGGGAGAAAAGCTGAGAAGGAAAACAGGCAAGTTGACTCTCCAGGGTAAGGCTTGCAATGAACCTGAGAGATGTAGGATGGCAGAGCTGCTAGTGCAGGGATGAGGAAGGAGAAGGCTTCCTGGTCTGAGGAGGGCCATCATCAGTCAGCTGCCAGATAGTTGTAATGAGCCATGGTTTAGTAGTCATGAGGCCTTGGGTGACAGATTAGACTTGATGATCTTTGAGGTCTTTTCCAACCTTATTGATTCTATGATTCTCTGATTTTAGATGATTGAGAAGGAGTGTGGCTGACAAAACTGGCTCGAAGATTTTCCACAAGAAATGAGCAAGTAACTACTGTCAGTGGTGGTCATCTGCTGTATCCATGGGACAGTGTATCAGTCACTGGCATCTCCCTCCACAAAATGGATAATGGGTGGAAATACTTTGCTGTAGCTGCCATCATTAAAAAAAAATGTTCTCTTGAAACTCAGGAGAAATGCTTAGACTGCAATTCCATAAAGAGCCCTTGGAACTGCAGAATATGTATGGAACCTGGCCATTTTACAGGATACACCTAATCATCTGCTGTCAATATGGAAAAACAAAGACTCTTTAAAAATCTAAAAGAGATGTGCATGTATTTATTCCTAAAACCAGATAATAATGGAACACAACCTGTTGTAAAACTGCAGACAGGCCAAGGCACTACATTTTAGATGTAGCCAAAGCAACCCCAGAATAGTGTGAGTGCAATCCTCTCATTTTAATAGCAGCCAAATGCCATCACAAGGAGCTGCCATCTCCAGCCCCATATCAAACAGCTGAATTCTCAGGATCCCTAGGGAGAAGGGACAATGGGACTTCATCCACTAGGTCATGCCACAGTAGTTCTGATTTTCTTCACTTTTTCATTCTTCCTAGATTATATCCCAGAGAGATGAGAGACTGTATTTGATCCTGTACCGCTTTCTGAGTTCAGCCTTTAGTATATGCTCAAGCTATTGAGAAAAATGCTTCATGTCCTGAATTAAATATTCCCCTGTTGCTAACAGATGTGAGTTAAAATGCACAACCTCCAATGCCATTTTTTACTGAACAAAAGTTGCAAAAAGCTAAATCCTTCTTTGGCCTCAGTCATATCAGAGGTATGCTAAACTGTCTTTGTGCAATTGCTGCAGAATTAGACCCATGTAATCCAGCGTAGAAGGAAACCCCAAACCTCTCCTGGGCTGTTTGAGATGATTCAGTCATAAAACCCAGTATCCTTCCCCCCTCCAGTTTCCCCAGGATATAAGGAAACATTCTGATCTTAGATCCAAAGTGGAAAGCTGTGATATTTGCATTAACTTTTCTGCAGTTATTCCCAATGCATACTGTGGTAACAGATTGTCTTTAGCAAGGCCACCCATTTCAGTGGTTGTGGAGAGAAGATGGCAATCTGCATCTTTCCCTGGATAAGGAGAAGTTGTATTTAATGATATTGCTGCTAAAGTATAGCTTTGGATCTTTTATGTACTTCAGAAAGTTCTTTATGTGTAAGAAGGGCATATCTAAAACTCAGACACCTTTGAAGAGCTACAAATTGCCAATTCTCATAATTTATATCATAAATTTTGTGATATCTGAGGCTTTTTCCTCAAACTACTACATCTTGAATTGTTGTGATTATGTGAGGAACTCCCATTTTTTGATTCATTTAAACAAAAAAGCAATAATTTTCTTGCTCTCATACTGCAAAGGCTCAGGAAGCAGAATGCAAAACAAAATGAGTTGAACATACATTCACTTTTAAACATTATAAGTTCATGTCATAATGTATTTTCTTTAAGATCTGATTCATGATTTCATATTATTCCATATGGCAATATCAATTCTCTAAAGGCTAAAATGAGCCAAGAGTGAGTTCACACATGCTGTCTTTTTTTAGCTTTTTAAAAACATTTACTCTTTAGAGAAACTCTGTAACACAATGAAGACTAGAGCTTTCATCAAGTCAAGCCCCAGTATATAACAAATATAAAAATTGAAAGGTATAATAGAAACAGAAGCTAATAAAACTTGAAATAGGTGAGATTATTTCTTTAAAGTATAACTTTTCCCATACCCAGTGGACCACAGTCTGTTCTGGGTCACACTAGGGTAAACCTAGAGAAAATCCAGTGAAATAATCTGAGTTTATTGGTCACAACTAATATGTTTTGCAGCGAATTGATATCAGTTCTGCTAAGTGTATTCATCATTCCATTTCTAGTTCCAGCTTTTATATAAAAATCTAGTAAGAATAATGTGACAGAGGAATTGAGGAAGTACTAAAATTAAGCCTGTGTGTGCAGCTTCAGTCTGACTGATATCCTTTCTGCCCTGCTTTTGAATATTAATTCTGAAGCCTTTAATGATATGATCACATTTTTTCCACAGGATCCACTATCTCTCCAAGTAATAGAACACTCTGTTGGGGTTCAGATGTGAAGTGTACAGCAAGAAAAACTCCTGCCTTCCAGATCTCTATTTTACTTTAACCTTAAAGAGGTGCTTGGAGCCACACAAACCAAGTCCTATAGAAAGTAGATGAAAATGGGTGATTTGCATAGTCAGCTATAAGGAATCCAAGATTGCAAAGAGAATTTACCATGCTGTCTAGCACCTTGAATAAGAAGGGAAAATCCTGTGGCCTGCAAAAGGAAAACAATCCAGGAATCATACTTGCTGTCATTTAATCTATAATGAGAGGGTGCTATCCATTATGTTACTAGCATGCTGTTAGCAAGGTCTTTTCTTGAACAGATGCACTCTATAATCAAAGTTGAAAGACAGATAATGAAATTGATTTCTAACACCCCACCTAACTTTTCCCAAAAATAACAGAGCAAAATGAAACCCTCACTAGGCTGATATGAAGATGAATTGAGTCTTTATGAAGCCCTGAAGAACAGGAATGATGAGCACTAGCAAAAAATTTAGGCTTTGAACTACCATATCACTGGAAAAAAAAAAAAAAAAAAAAGTAAGTGGAATAGAGGTCTTACATGATAACTCTCAAATCTTCCAAAGCCAAGACCACCTTTCTCTCAAACTCTTTTTAAAATATCCTATTTACTGCCTATAAGAATCATCTAGATGGGATTCAAAGGGCAGAAAAGGAGCATGTATCAGAGAAAAACAAATATATGGCATACTTAGGAGGAAACAGAAGGCTTTTAAAACAAGCCTGAGTAACATACAATAAGCTATTTGGGGACCACACATTAAATACTGCAGATGAAATGACAAGGAATCCTCTGTCTGCCTTGAGCACTGAAGAAATTCAAATCCTTTGGAAAGAATAGTATCCTGCTAAGGACTGCACCATAATGCAGGCTTTATTCTGGCTTTTTTCTGGTTCATCTGAATTGCTGAATCACCTGAAATTCAACCTCATTGTCACTCATACATATAGATTTCTAGTTTGGGGTGAGGAAGAGTGAAGACTTCTTTCTAATGTATGTTCTGGAATCATTCATATTCTCATGCTCAGAAAGAGAACATTCTTTAGACCACTCCACCGACTTCTACTGCTTGACCTAATGGAGTATCTGCTTACGGTACAACAATGCCATGTACTCTGGAGCAGAGAGCACCTCTCTGGCCATCACAGCTTCACTGCTGTTTATTGATAGCAGAACAGGGAGGTTCAGTGGCCTGCTTGCCTTTTCATGCATTGATGGGGGGGTATCACGCATCTTGATGGACATTCCCCTAAAATGGACCTCAGTCTTTTCCACATACCTGCTTCCTTTCCCACTGTTTACTGTTCCTGTTGTTTTAACTTCACACTACATTGCTCAGGGATCTCATTCTTGTCCCAGTCTCTGATAGCTTCACTACAACCTCCATCTCATGGTTTTCCATCGAAGTACTGTTCTCTTGCCATACTGTCAATGCCTTTGCACAGAGGACCAGCCATCATTTAATCATGTTAATTCCTGTTTCTCCTCTTTATTGCTTACAAGATTTACCTTTTCCTTTCCTTTCTCTCCCTCTTACCTCTAGGCATCTGCCACACACCAGGGTACAATTGTGAGACCTTTGTGAAAAAAAAACACAACAGTTACTGAAGACTGCCATGCTGCAGTCTGAGCTCTTGTTGGTACTCAAACACTACAAGAGCCATGTAATACAAAGTATTGAAACACCATACAAATACCTGCAGAAG
Organism: Melanerpes formicivorus; assembly: GCF_026170545.1. NCBI lineage: Eukaryota > Metazoa > Chordata > Aves > Piciformes > Picidae > Melanerpes > Melanerpes formicivorus. Next base: position 2,554,511 of record NW_027142400.1, on the reverse strand, counting down.
AAAGGGTCAGTATGTTTGTCTGTAATTCAGGTTTACAGTCTCAGCAGTCCATCATGCAGTATGCTTGACAGAACATTCACATTGTTAAATAGTTATACATCAACATAGGAAACCTGAGAGCTGTCAGGGTCCAAGAATCAAGAAATTTAATATGTGCTTTGGTCTGCCTTAGAGATGAAAGAAAGGGGGAGGTTTGATACCCTCTTTCCTTCAAGGCTTCACTTGATCTTACAATCCAAATGGTACGGGAGGGGTAGTCTGGTGAGGATATTTATTGAATGTGAAGTAAATCCAGAGACTCAGTCCACCCTGTGCCCTTAAAAATTAGGCAAAAATCACAGGACCCTACACTTCTCATGGCCTAGTCAAAAACCATTCATCATTGAAGAAGGTCAGGGAAACAGGTTTAGAAATCTAAACTTGCCTTATTCCTGAAGAAAGAAAATAACTCCTGCAGATGATTTTACTATGAAGCAGTATGAAGAGACATACATGGAAAGTAAAAGGGTCAGAGTAAATACGGCACGTCCTGAAGATGTCAAAGTGATAGCGGTAGCACATCTAACATACAGGCATCCGATTTTTTTATGTTCTTGGTGTGTTCCAGTAATGACTGGAATAAGACTAATTTTTGCCTCTAAGATTGTATACCACTTTTCCCACAGTTACAGAAACTCTGCTGTGCAGAAAAAAGTTTTAAGGGAACAAAGACAGAACAAGACTAGGCGTGACTAGGTAAATTATTAGGGATGGCCTGGGATGCTGAGACTCAGAGATAGGTGCTATAATATCTGGAACACAGTTATTCTCCTGTTTTCTCCTCCCTCAAGAATCTGCAATTATTTCATGCAGCAGAGAAAATCTTCAAAAGGTCTGCAGGGTCTTTTCTTCCAGTATCATTCCAACTGTGCCTGGATGCTCTGCTGATAGACAAGCGGTGAATGGATCTCTTTGTGCTCTAACCCCTGCCTCTTGTGTCATCTCCAGCAGCTGACACAGAAACAACAAAAACAACAGACAAACACAATAAGGCAAAGATTCAGGCATCTAGCTCCAGTTTGAATTTTGAAAGGAGAAAGGCACTGCCTGGTGGTGTGCAGTAAGATGACTGTGCCATGGGAAATCACGGATTTAAAGCTTTGATCAGATGGCCTCTTGCAAAGGTAGATGTAGCAGAAGGATTTAGCTCCTTATCCATCAACTACAACTACTGGGCTGAAAACTGTTGCTTATGACATAACTTACCTGCTTTAGTGCCAGAACTGACTGGTCAGGCATTTCACTAGGGCAGATGAGGAGCACTGAAGTGAACCATTCTGCTGTGAAAATGGTAACCTCAACCAGAGACATGACAAACTCAAACAGCTGAATAGATGATCATGTCTTAAATTGCTGCAGCCTCTTCTAAAGTGGCTGTGTATATCCAAGGATGACTCCTCTTTTACAGTGCCCCCTTTGGACTATTTTCAATAACTGACATTTCAGCATAGTGGCTTTTGTGGATGCCCCTCTGATGTTACCTTGCCGTCCCCATGCACTGGGGACCAAGGAGCCTACCACAAATCTGCAGATCCTGCTGTGGCTGGTGTGTAGCTGTATTCTGACTGTTCCATCAGTAGGGCAACCCTCCCTTCACAGTAAGTAAATGCACTAACAATTCAGTGATGCAAGTAAAAGACAGGAATGGAGCCACAAGGAATTTTTTCCCATATGAAATTTACCAAAGATAGCCAAGTGTCACTTGTATCAAAAGACAGTATCTTGTAGCTAAAACATTGTTGCCACTGTTGCATGATGGTCCAAGCAATAACTTTATATGTGTCTTTAGCAAAAAAAAATCCAATAGCAGCAGAAAGACATGGAGGTGCCAGCTGGCACCTACCCAGTCTTCAGGACCCTTAGACATGCACAAAGCTGGCAGGCTGCCTTTTGAACCTTGAATGCTTTTACTATTGACTGATTTTGCTTTTGCCCTGTCTTCTGCCTTTCTCCCTTATCATCACTATGGCGACTACCATACCACAGCCTCTCTCCTAGCCTTTGAAACTCTCTCTCTCGCCTTTACTCATCCTTTCTCCCTTAGCATCCCTTTTCATTTCAACTCAGTCCTGCCCGTTAAATGATAGGATCAGCTCTGGATTGTGGCTGAAGTCATCCCAGCCTATCCCTGCTGCGTGCTTGTCTCATTGCTCATCAATCATCTCCTGAACTACCTCAGTTTTGCCAAGCAACATTTTAAGGCAAAGTGAACTAAGCAACAGTTCACCTTGAAACACATGCTCCTGGCTGCAGCAGCCAAAGAGCTGACTGACAAGCAGCTGTACAACAAAAGGGAGGGGGACAACTGTCCTAAGGTAAACTTTCCCTTCTCTTGAAACAGTCTCCTCAACAAATACATGTAATGAATGCTCATCCATCTTCCTCTTATTGATTTCATCTTATGTCAAAGCTGTCTTTTCACATATTCTGAAAGAGATCCTGTTTTCTTCCACATGTCACTTAGCATCACCTAGGACAGCAACTGATGGGAGCAGAGTTCGGGGATGACAATGAGCTGTGTTGTTTCTGATGCAAGACACAGCCCCAGAGACTGAGAGGTGCTAACTCAACTTTAACTTGGTAAATGAAGTCCGAGGCTTCAAGCTGATTCAGACAGAGCACATCAGCCCTGTGTATCTTCCATAACATACTGAAAAGGAGAGAAAATATTAAAAGCATTGGATATGCAAAGGATCCAGTAGGGCTGTTAGTTTTAACACTCCCTATTCCTTTTCCATTAGCTTTTATCCCAATTTTCTATAGAAATAAGGCTTATGAGATCAGCTTGGCAATGCACATCTCTTCCTGGCCCAATCTCAAGAGATTTTAATACAGAAAGTAAAGTTCTTCAGAGTTAATTAAATTCCTATGGGATTTATAAAACCCAGTGACCAGGAAGCAGAGAGCATGGTTTGGACCTCCCCAGATTAATCTCAGCTGATTTTGCTCCTGTCACCCAATTTCTAGAATATCACTTGGCTTTAAAACAAGAGGGAATATCATAAGGAAAAGGAAAGGGTCAGCACTGTGCCTTGTTGGATACTCACAGTGCCGTGACTCACACTGTACGCAACAGCCACTGTGGTGCCACTGTGGCAAAGGCCACGCACAGGAGCTCTCCCAGACACACCCAGATAATGCACAGAGGACAGGCAGTAAAGGGAAGTGGACAGGCTAATACAATGCTCAAAAACGTGTGAACAAACCAGGAAAGAGTCACACTAGTGGCACTAGCAAGCTTCTCCTGAGCAGTGTGGATTATTGTCCAGACAAGGACCAGCTAAATCCTTGTCTAAAGGTCTAAAGACTGATTTAACATGAGCCATAAAAGGATATTGTACATTAGGGATATGTCATCTGGGAAATGTCTAAATATAGCTTTACATGAAATGAACATGGGGTGCTGACAATTACTGCCATGAACATACGACCTTAGGGTAAGGATGAAAAATTAATCAATTAAAAATGTATAATAGGAGATAGCAGTCACTGAGGAACTGCACTGTACAGTGCACAGGGCTGATTGAGTACCAAGGAGGAATAGCTGTACGTCAGTTCTTCTACCTTTAGTTTCTGTGCGGCATGGGCCCTAGTGCCAGCATTACAGCTACTATCACAGCCCCATACAATGTGCTGGAATGAACCCTGTGCTGTCTAGAGCTGCATGAAAGAGCTGTAGTCCCTGCAGTGCAGAGGCAAACAGCGGGGAAAAGAGATTTCCTAGCTGGGTCATGGTCAGTGGAGAAGGACCCTTGATGGTTCCCATCACTGGAGCACAGCTACTTCTGGAGGTTCTGTTGTGGTTAGTGGGCATGTGAGACATCCTGGGAGATCATCAGCTGTGGGAGAGTGAGGGAGCACTTTCCCCTGGTGCTCCCCATGCACTGAGAACTGTTACTGCCTTACCACTGCCCTCCATTTATTTACAGTTACAATGACAACTTGCACAGCCCTGCAATGAGAATAACAGGGAACATCAGGGAAAGGGATGGGTTAAGAAGGAGGAGGAAATGACAAGACAATCTCAAGAGAAATCTGAAGCAGCAGAAAAAGAGAAGCTGTAATGTTCAGGAAAGATGGAAATGAGGATGAAAGCCAACCAGCTCAAGGCAGCAGAGCAGCCATGGGGAGGTGAGTGAAGCAGATCAACTGAAGAACATGGAAATCACAGAGCACAGTGTGCTTTATGCAGAGATAACAGCAGATTTGAGTATAATTAACTTAAAAGTCAATACTGCCCTTTATGTGATAGGAACATAGATCTGCAGAGAAACAGGCTTCATTATATTTCCCACTTACAGAATTACCTCCTATCAGCAAAAGCCACTCTTTGGCTGGCTCTTGTAAGGTACTGGAGGTGACAACAACTGTCCATTTTAGTAAAAAGGGAAAAGGTTATTTTAAATGGGCATGAGCAGATGTTGTTTTCTTTTGTTCCTCCAGAGGGGAAAAAAAAGACAGCACACAAATGGAGAGTGAGAGGGAAGAGCTGCAGAGACAGAAAACACAGCGGCTGTGGTGGTGCTGACTCTTTCTCTCTATCTCATTGTGAAAGAAAGGGCACAGTGCACACTCCTATCATTTCTTCCAAGATGACATGTACCAGCATTTAGCTGTTCAGGACACTGCTCAGCCTTTCTCAGCACCCTCACACTACTCTGATGAAATGCAGTTTTGGCTGCCTAATCCAGACTTTGAAATAGGGCCACAAGCAGAGGAGAAAAGAAGAAACAGGAGAGGGAAGGGAAAAACAAAAAAAAAGGGAAAGAAAGAAAGAAAAAAAAAACCCAGAAGCCCAACCAGGTGGAAATGAAGATATCAGCCAGATTGTCTCATTCAATTTCCCTCACTACACAATGTTTTTGAGTTCCAGTAGAAGACACCCATCTTAGTAACTTACTAGTTTCTAGGATTCAGGTGAGCTTGGGCTGGGCAGCTCTGATGGTTAACAGCTTGCCCAGCAATCTGTCCTGCTCACCTAGTGCCTGCTGTAGACCCTGTGAGGGCAGAAACCCCACTCACTCATAATTTTATCCTTTATTAATGGCCTTCTAAAAAATGTGACTTTAACAGAACCCCGAGCTTTTTGCTCCAATCAGTTCCCCATCTTTTTAATACTTCCATTACTTTTATTTAAACACAAAACAAAACAAAATGACCTTGTGTGAAGGACTTAGTTCAATCTTGTGTAACCCCAAATACCTTCAAGCTGTTTATCCCCACATTCTCACCCTGCTTTAATCAATCAAACTCAGTCCTGCTTTAACTTAATGTAGTGGACTGTCACAACTGCTGCAGTTCTGGAGCTCCTGCACATCCTCAGCTCCCATTCCTGCTGTAGGGATGCTGGGGAGGGTGGGCACAATGCTGCTGGGAAGCTGATTCAGCCGTCACACTCTAATCCACTGCAGCATGCAAGCTCCCAGAGAGTGGTCACCTCTTGTAGGACAAGCTGTCCTTGTGCCAGGCTGGGCTGCAGCACAGCCCCCATGGCCAGTGCTTAGGAAGGGAGAGAGCACCACACCTATCTCTCTTCAGTGCTTTCCAGAGGCTCAGGCAGGAAGCACACAGAGTTATTGTTCTGGCTGGCACCACAGTCATCTCCAGCTACTACTCTGCACCATAAGTAGAGAGATGAGTACCATGCTTGGTGCATGAACAGACATCTTTCTCTGGAATACCAGGCCAGGGGTTGCAGGATCCCAGCTTAAAAAGCAAGCTGCTACTGCTAGATGCCCCAGACAGAAGGCAAGCAGGCAAACCCTCCCTCTGCCAGCATAACAGCAGCAGCCCCTCTGCAGTGCAGCTCCCCGCTGTGTCCCACCGCACAGCAGTCCAGGCATTAACACAGGAGAGAAACCAGCCCTAGCCCCCCCCCAGACCCTAGAGAGGGTCTGATGCATGGTGCTGCTCACAAGGCTGATGTGGCTGTACAAGAGCAGAGCCTTGTTCCAGCACAAGGAGGAACAGGAGAGATATTGTAAAATCGAAGAGTCCCCTCACCTTGTTTTGCAGTAGAATGCAGCTGCTGATACATTTGAGGTCAGCTGGATCCTGTCATCTGCCATCCTTATGGGGAGATGCATGGGCATGGTCTCAACATCACATTTCTGGCTTTGGGGCTGGAGTGCCTCAGCCATGAACACAAGCTTCAGGTATCCAGAAAATTTTCATCTTGAAAACCATGGTGCTTCTTTGGGCAAGATTTTAGCTACAGGGGGATTTTCAAGATTGTGTTTTTTCCCCTTACTCATGTGCAGACCTTCTCCTTGCTATGTGCTCTCTCTATGCAGTGGGTATAGAGACACCCAAGAAAGCTTCTGTGGTCATGCCTGGTGTGTATGTTTGTGCCATTTTGTTTATTCTGTCACAGTGTGACAGGCTGAGGGTCCCAGATGTTAATTCCAGTCCCACCTGAGCTATGCTAGCAGAAATATTTACTACAGAAGTACAAATGAGAGGAAAAATAAGTTGTTAAAGCACTGATCCTGAAGTAGAGAGTGAACTAAAGACTCTCTTGAGAAAGCCTCCTCTGCTGCTTTATATTGAACAAAAATAACTTGGAGACACCAGAGAGGCAACTGTTTGCCCAGACCTCAGTGAAGAGAGATTATTTTTAGTCTTCTCTTGCTGCTGCTTCCTTCACCTCTCCACAAAGTGGAGGATGAAGCCACCTCCCTGGATTAGCAAGAGGGTCCTATTCAGACCTGGGCCCAGGGTCCAGGCAAGCAAGCTGACAACTGAGAGTGCTGATGGATCTGGTGAGGGAGAAGGCACAAGAACAAAAAAAGCCAGACAGGCTTTCCACATTCCCTGTACTCAACACTGGTGAGGCTGCACTTCGAATACTAGTTCAGTTTTATGTCCCTCACTATAAAAAGAACATTGAGATGTTGGAGCGTGTCCAAAGAACGGCAACTGAAACTTGTGAGGGTCTAGAGAACAAGTCTTATGTATGAGGAGTGGCTGAGGGAACTGGGATTGTTTAGTCTGGAGAAGAGGAGGCTGAGGGGAGACCTCATTGCTCTCTACAACTACCTGAAAGGTGGCTGTAGTGAGGTGGGGGTTGATCTCTTTTACCTAGTATCAAGTGATAGAATGAGAGGAAATGGCCTCAGATTGCACCAGTGGAGGTTTATGTTGAATATTAGGAAAAGTTTCTTTACTGAAAGAGTGGTCAGGCATTGTAATAGGTTATCTAGGGAGGTGGTGGAGTCATCATACCTGGAGGTATTCAAAGACCATGTAGACATGGCACTTCAGGATATGGTTTAATGGCCATTGGGGTTTTAGGTCAATGCTTGGACTTGATAATCTTATAGGTCTTTTACAACCAGAACAATTCGATGATTCTGTGACCACCTGCATGAAGTCACCTGAAGGACTAACATATTAAACTCCAGGACTTTTTTTTTTTAATATATATAACCATGTCATTGTTTCAAGAGAAACCTCAGGAACTGAAGGACCATTAAAGCTGAGGAGCACAGGCAGCCAAAGAGCACACTGGCCTAAGAATGAAACCAGTCGGTTTTGACAAAAATAATAAATCATTACTGGAGTAGAACCTAATCTTAATAGATTTTTAGTGCAATTTTTTAAGGTATAGAGACCAAGAATTAAATGAGTGTTATCTTGAGGCTAAAGTGTACTTTGTCTCTCTAGATTCTTCTTAAGCCCCCAGAAATCACTCATGTGATACTGGGAATTTAACTACAAACACTCTCAGGACACTAGTCTGTTTTAACCCTCAGGTAAATTTTTGTCCTTCCATTGAAATATCTATTAGGTCTCTTTGCTTCTGACTGTCAGGCAGCCCATTGTCCTGTTCCCAGCACTTGGAGGATGTAACAGTTTGAGCTATTCCCTAGCTTAGATACTAATTGTGAATAGGAAAATTCCAGAGGCATCTGAATGTAAGATAAACAATGTAAGGATGGGATGCAAAATGATAATGATAGGTTAATATAATTCCATTGGTGCATTGAAACCCTCATATCTTGCAGCAGAGTTTGTTTGTTCTCTTTGCCTGCTTGCTCTTTGCTGCTCTGCTTTGGCTTCAGGCTGTGCCATCCTCCCTCTGACCTTGGACTTCTCTATATTTGCTTCTCTAAAGGGGGGGGGGGGGGGGGGTGTGGGTGTGGCTGAGCTACCATGTGTGGTTGTATAGCTTTCTTGGGGCCCTTGGGGAGAAAGACCTGAATGAAAGGTACAGGGGAATCCTGTGTTGTTGTTTATATATATATATATATATATATATATATATATATATATATGTAAATACACCCTGTACATGTTCATTACTTTTTATACTGTTATATTTAGGGTTTTTTGTAAATACAATTCCATTTTTACTTCCAAGTTCTGAGTGTGGAGAGATTCGCTCTCTGGGGCAGATTTCCAAAAAAATAAGTTATTGGGGGAATCTAATTCAACCCATAACAGATGATCTCTGTTGAGATCCTCTGATGAGAGTGAAAACAGAAGAAAGGCATCGAAGGTCCCTTGAGTGATTATCTAAATCCATCTGGTTATCTAGCCCGTTCAGGAAGATCAGCTCTACCCTCCAGGTGAAAAAACCTCGGGACTCTCCTAGACTGCAAGACATTTAGTGGCTAAGCCAGGCTGACAGGACTGAAAAACTTTCTGAGAGGATGACTCCAGCAAAGAAAATCTATACCCTAAAGAGAACTGCTAAGGCCAGACATAGGATAAAGAGCAAAACCAGTGAGGCCACACACAGTGAGGCATCCTGTAATTTCTCTGCCACTACAACATCCATTGGGAGTACAGCACCCATATGATTTAGAACAGCTTTCCAAAGTTGCTGTAATTGTGCTGTGTGCTAAATGAACCCTCAGGATCTCACTTGTAATCTTCTCACTTTGCACCAGCATTTCTACCAGCACACCAACAAATGGGGACAGACAGCAGCACAGTATCTCCTCAAGACCCAGTAGATGAGCATAAAATGTGCGCAGCAGAGCACCTTGCATAATACCTCCATGCCTACTTAGAAATGCATCTATTAGCCCAAAGAGGACAATAATCAAGCAATTCTTTGAGACCTTCAGGTATTTCAGGGCACTGACACAAAGGAGGACTGTCTCACCTACAGTTTTACTTTGACTTAAATCTGTGCTGTATTCAGGATGTTTGGGCTGTTGGAGTGAGGTTCAGTCCATTCCTTTATCCAAGGTCAGAACTCCGGCTGCTCAGAAGCAGACAGGCTGGAAAAGCAGGACAGAGAGAAACCAAGAAAAATTCCAACTGAACTCAAACTTAAAGTTGCATACCACCAATCTACCAATGAAATTTGTTTAGAATATCTGATTGCTTTCGTCACCATTCCAAAACATTCAGCCAGAGTATCCCAGCACTGTCCCTTTCTTAAAGGCACAGCCTCAAATGGTCACAGTTTTCAAACTACTCAAGCATCAACATAAGGGGAATATCCAAAGTTTCTATAGCTACATTAATAGCAAAAGGAAGACTAGGGAGAACTGGTGACAGGTGTTGTGGAGAAGGTCAAGATTCTCAACAACTTCTTTACCTCAGTTTTCATTTGCAAGGACTCCAGACACACACCCCAAAATCACAGAAGATAATGGCAGGGGCTGAATAATGATCCTTGAGGTTCCTTCCACCCCTGATAATTCTGTGATTCTGTGACAACCTGAGACCTGAATTGGGATGTTCCTTTCTCACACATCAGTCAGCCAAACCTTCCCTGCAGTTGTCTAAGTAGAAAGCATGGCAGCTACCTACTTCTTGGTCATCAGCTTAAACCAGCATATTTTCAGACAAATGCCAAACATAATTTTTGCATCTGCTTCTCAAAATGGACAGGTGCTTTTAAGTCAGTAAAAGCACTTCTTTTTCTGTATCCAAATTAGCTAGATTCTTACCAAATCTTTCTAGCCCTTGTATGCAAAATTGAAAGACTTATTTTTAATTATGTGACAGATAGAACAAATATCCCTGGGGGAGCTGGGGAGCCCATAATCCTACAAACATATGGTACATGGGTTTCCATGGTCCAGTGTTGCCTGAGACTTTGCAAACAACGTCTGAAGAAGCTGAGACACATGCTGCAAAGGAGCAGTTCTCCTCTTGGAGGTGTAGCATTTCCAAGGAAAGGATGTTCTGTTCTCCACCACCTCTAAAAACAAAACTGACTATGTCATCTCCATGTTTGTTTTGCTACATCTGATATTTTTAAATTGTTTGTTAAATACACCAGTGATTTAATTGAATGTTTGTAGTAGCATAAGATCTGTGCCACTGGCTTGAGCCAAGAACCAGAAGGCATGCAGAAATCCCCCACCACACTGCCACTGCCAGGTCTCCATGTCTTGCAGAAAATTTTTGATCACCCAGTACTAAATCCCCTTAATGTCATTGCCCTACCACCAAAACCAGGGATGAAACCGCTATGAAAATTTGTCTCAGAGTCTAAACTCAGAGCCCCGCTTTAATTTCACCATAATTGTCAAAAATCATCTTCCAAATCCTATTATAACCACAACATAGAAAGAATTCATTTTTTAAAAAATCTTCTCTCCTTGCTGCAATTACCAAAATCACAGGACTCATGCTACATTACTACTGCACTGGAAACTATTAGAAGGAAAGCTCATTGCATTTCACTGCAGATGTGACCAAACATAAAATGTATACAGTGAAACCATTGAAAAAAGTAAGTCTTCAAAGATCCCATTTTAGGAAAACCAAAGGGAAGACTGTGCTTATGTATTCACAATTATAAAACAAGTACCAGAAAATATGGAAATCACTTTGTAATAATGAAATAAAGTCATTTCAAATTAAGTGACTGCTTACACAAAATACACCAAACAAAAACAATGTTAAAATTGCAATATTAAGACATAAATCCACAAAAGGGGAATTCTAAATTGCCAACTTGCCAACTCTTTGCTTAATGCAATTCTTACCAAAATGCCACTTTTCCAGAAAGCTATCTTATTCCCAGCATATTTTAAAATGTGTACCCAGCTATAGAATAAGAAAGAATAAATGATTATTCACACAGTTTAAGTAATGCTCCGTATCTCACATTTACTGATGAATGTGTGGGACTCAGGGTATCCAGCAATATGAACCAAGACTGCATTTCACTATGGGTGTCTCTCCCTCTATGATCCTCCACAGTTCAAAGTCACTTCTGCAGGAGTACCAGTTACATTTATGGCCCCAAACCCATGCTTTCCCCAAAACTGAAAGCAAATAACAAGCAATGGAAACCGTATCACCTTTCTCTCTGCTGCTGTCCACAGCAGAAGTTCATGACTGAGCTGGAAAGCCACATGGACACTGGTTCCTCTGCGAGCCATGAGGTTACCCATGGAAGATGCACCGTGGCAGTTCCAGGAAAGATCCTGTAGAGATAAACAAGTAAGAAGAGGTGAGCAAAGGACCCCAAGCATCATGGTTTCACTGAAATGGAGTTGAAGAGCTGTCATGGATGACATTGGACCCCCATCAAAGGTTGAGCACTGGCCTGAGCTACCAGCACCAGAAATTCTCATCCACCACCATGAAGTTGTGCCTGGCCCTTGATGTTGCTAATGAAACAAATATGGACATGCCCTATCCCAAAAGCTACTAAAGCAAAGTCAGCATTGGCAGATCAAATGGGTCTGAGCTGGCCACAAATGTGTTTAAGGTGGAAGCAAGAAAGACAGCAAAAGGCAGGAGCTTGATTCAGTATGAAACTGAGCGTGGTATGTTCGTTAAAGGGATTACATAGTGTGATCACCTGCAAAGAAAAGCTGCTTGTTTCAATAGTCCCAAAGACCTCCACTTCTGTTCCCAAATCTCTCTGTGCTTTGTGCACCTTGCTTTTGCCAGCCTCTCATGCTTTCACAGACCCAGCAGCACCATGCTTCAAGAATAGAGGACAAAGGCACAAAACATGTTTTGAAGCTATTCATTATATGCCATGAGTATTTGCACTCTTACACAGATAAGACCAACTTTGTCACTTAGGGATACAGGGCAAATCAAGAGCTGCAAAGGCACATACAGATCTATCCCAAAATAATGCTTTCTGTATATTTCAGGAATGAGTCTTAACTATACTTAGGATAAGGAATTTATCTTCATGTGATGAGCCTGACCTCATCATCTACAAAGGGAGAGGTTGTGAGCAAGCAGATACTTCTCTCATCTGCAAGGTCCAAACCACCAGTATATTTCATATATTTAAAGTACTGATCTGGGACCCATTGCTGTAGTGTCTGGGTGCCTCATAGTCTGCCTAAAAATAAATAAATATCAGTTACCTAAGTGGGTGACTCATAATCATACACTAGCCCCTTCCAGTGTGAGCAGGTTGGCTGATTAATTAACTTGAAGTCTGACTAACAGATGATCTTAATACTATCCCCAAACAACCAAGCCACTTTAATTAGTATATGTAAAAGAGCCAGGGTACACAAAGGTAGTAAACTAATCTCCCCTTCCCTCTTACATCATGTGCTAGAAAAAATTTCCCTGTTCTCAGGACAGAATTCACCCCTGCTGACAGAAATGCTCATAGATATCTTTCTGTCCCACAATCAAAGTATGGGACAAGGGGTAGGTTTTCATCACAGCACCAGCAAAAGTCCTTCACCAAACCACAAACCTAGCATAAAATTCAATCCACTCATCGGGCATTTGCTCATATAGCCTGTTGTTGATATTCTGATAAATTAATCTCACCCTTCATCCCCTCCACGCTCTTACAAAATACAGTCTATTGAGATTACACTTCTGAATCACTTTTTGATGCCCTTGGGATCTAATCTGATAAGAGTTTTCCTTCTTTTTTGTTTTTACAAACTCCTGTCTGTATATAAATATGCACTCACAGGAAAAAGACATATAGATATATACAGATATATAGGACCATATGGAACTCTTTCTTCCAAGTCAGACTCAGCACAGGGGGAGCTTTGCTGGCAAGCACAGGAACTTCTGCCATCCTCTGACTCAATAGCAGCCAACAACATCAATTTAGTTATCACTCAGTAATGCAGAAAATAAAATCTGGGTTTAATTTCCTTGAAAAGTCACCAGACTCAATTGTTTAAAACAACAAACAAACAAAAAACCCCACACCAACACAAACAAACAAGCAAAAGCCCACAAACAAAACCAAACAGATCTTTTGGCATCTCTCTATGAAGTGTTACAAACAGCCACCTTTAAGAGATGACATTTAAACCTGTGTCACACTCCACATGCTGGTTGCTTTTCATTCCAAGCAACTCCTCTGGGCTGGAGAGGAAAGGAAGGGGGATCCTGACAGACACTCTTCATCTATAATCAGCAGCTATAACTGCACTTTCCTTTAGCCAGCTCCAACATTTTCCAGGCTAAACTCCACTGTTCTCATGCAGGGAAAACACTTTGGAAGTCAATAGAGAGCTGCTGCTCAGAAGTCAATAAGAATTGACTTTTTTTAGCCTGTCTGTATGTGCCAGCTATGGTTGCTTTTTGGCATCCCTGCATTACACCAGCTTCATGCGTACAAATGAGTGAATTTTCTCCCTGCTGACTGGCTTGAAGGGACTTATTAATACTGACTGCTGCAGGAACTCTCTTTTTGCTCTAGAGATAGAAATGTGGCTTTGGGAACCAAAGAACCAACCACTGAGAGTAAAACACATTGAAGTTGATGTGAAAACTCCTACCAACTTCAGTGAGACCAGGAGTTCATCCCTTTTCCTGGCAGCTAATGGGGATGTACAGTTGTGTTTCTTGGCTTTGTGGCTTCTTTACACCTCACTCCTTAAGGGTCTGCTCTGCAGCCCTGCAGCATACACAGAGAGCAACATCAGGTATAAGATAAGAGCTCTTGCCACAAAACTGTCTCATATCTACACCAATCCCAGCATTTTTCTGTACAGAAATATGCCAGCCAATTCCGTCTGATGAATGGCTGGTCACATAGCCACTTCTGTGGACTCCACGGACCTGAACTGAGGGAGCTCTTTAGGGCTAAACACACACACAGAGCACTTCTCTTGGCATTGCTACTTGAGTTTTGCATCAGCATTCCCAGATGTGTGAAATCAAAGATAATTAAGGTTTTCACCTTATGTTATTGACTATTCCAGAGCAATGTTCACCAGTGCCTACATAATTATCTGAGTGAGACAATACAACAAACACTTTCTGAGACACAGGACCGTGTCCTGTGCATATTAATTGTACCATAAAAAATACCATTAAAGGAAGTGGGGTTTACCCTTAGTTATCCTTCCAAATGTGGGTGTTTTTTAACAAGATTTATGAAAGTACATGAAAACAAATGGAAAAAATGTGCTGTAGAGACAAACACAATGCTGACCACAAAATCCCAACCCCCACCCCCCAAAGAAAAATCCCAACATTGTTTTGTGTGAGTTTTGTTCCATGGAAAATAGTTAGCATGAACAGTGCAAACAGGCAACCTGACTGAGTCTGAGCAGAGGCAGGAAAATCTTTGGGCTGTGCTTTTTAATTTTTATTTTATTGTAAGATGCTTGTGAATTTCAAGGGATATTTTCAGCCTGATGTTGGGAAAGTGTTAGGAATTACAGACAACTACAACTGACATTTGTCTTTGCACTCAATGCTTTTCTGGGTATATGATTGCAGTTTCCTTTAGGGCTTCCTTCTTACTCCAGAAAAGAGCATCTGGGAACTACAAGGGAAATAATGGACTTACCTACCAAGCAAACTGGCAAGTCAAAGTCCAGGCAAGGGGCTCACTGAAACTCATTGGGTTCTGGCATAGGCAGTCAAATCAACCCTGATGAGTGCCAGGTACATCTTGATCTTCTGTCACCTGATTATTCATGCTGCAGGCAATGAGCACTGGTAATCATCTTCAGGCTGCACCAGGGAGTTCTCTTTAAAGACTTGTCCATGATCTGAAGAGCAGCTGCTTCACTGTTTACCACTCACCTCCCAACAGGTCATGCCATGACAAGGTCCAGCACGAATGTTGGAGAGACTGTCCTGTCTGCAGGCTTTAAGCAAACCCTGAGTCTTAGCATCATGGAGCCCTATTTGGGATCTTCACACAGTAAAACAGAAAAATGCAATCAGTCAAGTAAACAAGCAACACTATGCACAACAAAATAAATTTTGTTTTCCACAAACAGTATCTTAAAAGTAAGGTTGGTTTCTTCCCAGATAACCCGGGAAGGATGAGGTGCTGCTTCTTCCTTGTCCTAGGAATGATAATAGGTCTACATATTCATGGAACTGAAAGAGATTAATAATTCTAGGTCCCCAAAAAATTGTCTAATTTGGTCAAATGAATTCAAAATCATAGGAGGACAGAGTGATAATAAGAGCACATATTTTTACTTTCATAGTAACCATTTAGCACAAGTCACATCCTGCTTTCTTGCTGCAGGTCCTCATCCCTCTGCAGGAACTAATGGCAGACCACCAGGCTGTGTGCTGCCTGGGCCTTTTTGCTGTAAGAAGTGCTCAATTCCTGCACACTAACAGCAAAACATGTGTCACACATCTCAAATGAGACACTTCTAAGAGGACAAGTATCCATTACTATTTTTTCCTGCTGGCCCACTAATGCCAGGGGGACTGCTCACCACTGAGGTGTTCACTCATATTCACTGCTACACAACCAGTAACATCCAGCAAAGACTGGGGCGGACAAACTGCCACCATGACACCTCCTGGAGTAAATCCAACAAAGCACTTGGTCCCTCTCTTCTGTTTGCACATTTCTGGCTCTCACAGTAACTGCAGAGGTTCAAAAAGCATGCAGGAGCACCCCGAAACCCCACATTTTTGTCTGTGGGTTTTCTTGTTTGGTGGTTGGTTGTTTGGGTTTGGGGGTTTTTGGGGGTGGGAGAGGGGGAGCTTGGTTGGTTGGTTTTTTTTTTTTGTTGTTGTGGGTTCTTTAGGGGTTTTGTTTGATTGGTTTGGTTTGGTTTGGTGGGGATTTTTTAATCAGGAATGCATATAAAATTGCAGATGGTTGATTCATCTTTTTAAAAGGATATCTTTTCTTTCTTGATCATCCCTACCTTCCCCAGCTACAGGTCACATCTCCCAGCAAGCACCCTTACAAAAATGCAGTTTATTGCAATATCCTTTGTCAGGAATATCTCAGACTGGCTCTTGATAATGCCAGCAAAGTCCTTTCCAAGTGATACAACTGCATCAGCACTGGAACATTTGCCTGCATAGCTATTTTTTTGGCAAGAGAAGGGTAACTGTGCTGACCAATATAAAGCTGGAAAAAGAGAAGCTTGGACCACTGCATCTGTGATAGCATCTGCAGCCTCCGTCCCCTTTCTCCAGCTCCACTTTCTCCCATCACTCCACATAGAGTTTCAAGTGTGCCCGGGAGGGAAAGGGATGGACTGCTGTCTCCTCGTGTGGATAAAGCCAAAATGTTTCATGTAAACACGCTGAAAGGACCTGCAGGAGAAGCAGATGTATGCTGCAAGTCAATTCATTCACTCAGTCACTTATCACCTCATTGAGCCCGTAACCTGACAGCATCTCCATGCTAACTAAAAAGCTTTTGTTTCAAAGGAAAACGCTTTGAATTATCTTTGTGCGAAAGACGATGCCAGGGATGAGAGCTGCAGTGCTGCCATTTGATCTGTGGAGCACTACTGAAAGAAGCCAACAGCCCAGAGCATAGCTGAGCCTGTTCCCTTTAATGAGCAGTGAACTTCATGGGGCAGTTGGGACCTTCTCATCAATAGTGTTATTAAGAAAAGCTCATTTGCCCTCCCACCTTCTGCCTACGAAAAAAAAAAAAAAGTTCACTACTGAACTCTGTGCTAATCCAACTGCATAATTATAGTTGTAAAAAAAGAGCTCAAAAAGGGGAAGCTAGGGGGAGGGGTTCTTTTAGCAGCAGCTGAGGTCCAGCCTTACTGCAGTCACCCAGGTGTGTTTCCCTGGGTGAGAGCGCGCTGACAGCATTACAGCTTTGATCGTGATGCTTTGGCACAGCCCAGACGCAACTCCCGGCGCCTCTGCAGGCTCGCACCTTGGCTTTCGTTTTAGCAAACAGCGCATGGTGCAGTCTGACAGCGCCTGGAAGAAGGCTGTGCCGTAGCTACGCATGCACGGCAAGCAAACCGAGCAACAGATAGAGAAAACAAAGTGTATGCAGCCACATTTCTGCTGACACGCAGGTAAATCCTGATGACATCCTTCCTGTTAACCTACCTAAATTTCTTCCTACGATTTAGCAAGTCGATGCTCTTTGGGCAAAATACGACAATCAACATATAAGTTGGCAGGCACAACAAATTGAAAAGGCTTTGAATAACGTTGATCCAATTTTTAGCTTAAAGCTTATACCTTACAAACAACATAACATGTAACAACACTATGTATTGATTTCATTAAATAATAGCATTGAGTGAGGAATAATTGCTCTGAATACTGGCTTTTAGGAAAATCACTTTCTAGTCCATAGTATCTGATAAAAATGTAGTGCTGGCAGCTGAGACCAAGGGGAGAAAGAGCTGAATCAGAGGCCCCCGAGATGCAGTGCCAGTCTCTGCTGCAAGGGTGTGGGAATCCTGCAGCAAACATTACAAATTCTCCTCCAGCCCTGCAGTAGCAGCATGTGACTGCAAGCCCCCAGCCCTCAGGCTGCCGACTCCAGCCCTGCTCTGCCCTGCATCTCCAGGAACTGCCACTAAAATCCTTCATGGCAAGACACAGCATCAATCCCCCTGAGCAGTGCTTGTGCTCAGACCGGTCAGATCGCTGCAGAATAAAATGCTGCTGCCATAACCAGGAACATTTAGGGTAGGGGCTGGAGCTGTGCTGGTGGGATTTTACTAGGGTAGCTAGCCCAGGATATACTCAGGCTGCAGGCACTGAACATCTGCAGGAGTTTATTTCTGCTAGATCCATGTACTCAACCTCTCCTCTGCTCCCCTTATCCCGAATAAACCTAGCAATAGCTGCTCAGGGCATATCCAAGGCAATTTTTTTCAATGTGATTCTTTCAAGCACCTACTGCATCTCATCACACCTCCAGCCAGCACAGCTCTGCGGGGAGAGACCAGCCTGGCCTCTGCAATATGAGGAAAAAGCCCTACATTTGTCAAATTAGCTCCCATTCAGGGTGGCGTAGGCTGCACTAGGATCCGGCAGCGCAGCCGTTTAACCTTGCCATTAAGTTTCCATCAAGATACGCCACTGCCCTGGCCAAGGTGGAGCCCAGTTAATTGAGCTTGTGATCTCCCCATTCCCTGTCTCCTCACATTCAGAGCGGGCTCATAAAGGGCAGACATTGCCAGCCAGATGCATGCTATTAGTAGCAGAAGAAGCAATACTGTTATTATTAGCTACTCTTATTTACTTTTTAGGAAGTTACCCTGCTGGACTGCAGACCTGCCTGTGAAGGTTTCTAAAGGGGGTAAAGGGGATGTGGGGTGGGCAGACTCCCTGGCACCAAATCCATCACTAACCTATTTTGAAAACAAGATCATGTTTTCCAAACAATCACTGCATGACTCGCTCCTATTCCAACACATTTTTATGGTGGTTTGGGATTTTTAGGGGTTTTTTTTGGTGGGGGGGGAAGAGGATAACAACTGATAAGTGGACCAGCATGCTTTGCAAGGAGCCAAGAGAAGAGTCTATGCCTTTGCCCTGGGCATGCCCCACCCTTCTGCACTGGGTGGGGATCAGGTCCCTGGGAAGCCCTCTACACAGGCACTGGCTCTAATCCATTCCAGCTGGAGGATGTGCCCGATTCAATTCACCACAATATCTGGAGGCAACAGCATCACAGGCCACACATGCAGGAGGTTTGCTCAGGCATGGTTAACCCCTACGAAAAAGCTAACATGACTGCAACCCAGTGAAACACAGGGCCAGATTCTCCAAAGATGATCTGTAAAGCTGAACTTTACCTCCCCTGTTCCACATGGACCAGCCACACTCCTGCAGTGCAGCCCCCCTGCCTGCCCAGCCCAGCCCTGTTTCCAGAGTGCTAAGGTCTCATCTCTGTCATTTCTGTGACTAAAGATGAGGAGCAGCTACAGGCTCCATGTCACAGCAGTTTAGAACTGTTTACAGTGCTCAGGAGTGGACTAGTGCTCCAAATCCGAATGGATTTGCCCTGTGCCTCAGTAAAGTCTAGCTCAGGATGGAAAGCTGGTTCAGTCTCTAACTGCTGCTCTTTAGGGGAGACAGGGATTCTTCCCAATAGGAAGAAATGAGCTGGCTGCTGGCATCCCTCATGGGCAGGAGCAGCAGCGACAGGCAAGGATCAGCAGTCCTGCTGTGAGGACAATGAGGAAAGTGAAAGACTAGCGGTTTAGCTCATAGCTTTGGACCTCGTTTGGGGAATTCCCAGCATGCAAGATGCTGTTTGCTGTCTTCTGGGGTCCCTTCAGGAGCTTTTAAGCAATTACAAATGCATGCAGATAAGCACAAAACTTGGCTTGTCCGTGGGATAGATAGCCTGTTCCTTCACCAAGGGCTTTCAGCAGCCTGGAGGAACCATACTCACCATGAGCCTCTGTACCTCCCCTGCCTCCAGCCAGCATTAAGGAGGCTAAAAGGCTCTGAGCAAGAAGCGACAGTTGACAACAGAAACCTACAGCTCAGGAAAAAATCTCTTATTTCCAGTATCACCTTCACCTCCCACCGATCCTGTACAAGATGCCTTGCTCTGTGCCTCAGCTTCCCTCTCTGTAAAATGGGCTTGAGCCACCTTTCTGGTAAGCTCTCTGACAGGTACAGAGAAGTGTTGTGAATGGGTTTTTGTTGTTCTGGTTTCGGGTGGGTTTTTCTTTTTTTGGGGGGGAGGTTGTTTGGGTATTTTTGTATGGGGGGGTGAGGTTTTTGGTGGTGGTGGGTTTTTGGTTGTTTTTGTTTGTTTTCAGTTTAGAAAACTGGAATCCTGGGCAAAGGGAAATAAATAAATCAAGTGACAAGCCAGGTAGCTGGCAAAGTCACACAGCTGTGAAAACTGAGGCAGAGACAAGCTTCAGTTGGGAATCAATTCACTGTCACTGAAAAGTCTCTTCAGCAGAGTCCACTTGTAAAACTGGGACAATCCTGGCACTGAGAAGTCCATGTGCTACTTCTAAATATTGCAGAAATTCCCTGCTATTGCAGGGAAAGGAGTCTTCCCCCCTAGGACAGAGACAGGTTGGCACAGGAGAACCTAAGTGTGCTGCAGAACAAATCTTTCAGAGAGGTTATTGGGCACTTTGCTCATTTAAAATGGTGTTGTTCTTATTCATCTTTGTGCAGTGTCCCTTGTGACTGTACGCAGCTGTATGCAATACTGGAGAAGTTAGGAGAAATTCAATTATATTGATTTAGAGAAAAAAAGAGACAAAAATAGATGTAATGTGTAGTTGCTATTCCATATTTCATGGTGATCCATTAAGACTTTGGTTTCTAATATCCTCGACCTTTACTGTGAGAATTAAATTAAAACATCCAGAGGGACCTTAACAGGCTGGAGAGGTGGGCACAAGCCAACCTCATGAGGTTCAACAAGACCAAGTGCAGGGTCCTGCATCTGGGTTGAGGCAATCCTAGGCACAAATCCAGGCTGGGCAGTGACTGGCTGGAGAGCAGACTTGGGGGTACTGGTGGACAAAAAGCTCAACATGAGCTCTCAGTGTGCACTTGCAGCCCACAAAGCCAATCAGATCCTGGGCTGCATCAGGAGAAGTGTGGCCAGCAGGTCAAGGGAGGTGATTCTCCCCCTCTACTCAGCTCTGGTGAGACCCCACCTGGAGTACTGCGTCCAGTTCTGGAGCCCCTATTACAAGAGGGATGTGGAGGTGCTGGAAGGTGTCCAGAGAAGGGCCACAAGGATGATCAGAGGGCTGGAGCTCCTCTCCTATGAGGACAGACTGAAGGAGTTGGGGCTGTTCAGTCTGGAGAAGAGAAGGCTCCAAGGTGACCTAATTGTGGCCTTCCAGTATCTGAAGGGGGCCTACAGGAAGGCTGGGGAGGGACTTCTCAGGATCTCAGGTAGGGATAGGACTAGGGGGAATGGAATGAAGCTGGAGGTGGGGAGATTCAGGCTGGATGTGAGGAGGAGGTTCTTCACCATGAGAGTGGTGAAGTCCTGGAATGGGTTGTCCAGGGAGGTGGTTGAGGCCCCATCCCTGGAGGTGTTTAAGACCAGGCTGGATGAGGCTCTGGCCAGCCTGATCTAGTGTGGGGTGTCCCTGCCCATGGGAAGGGGGTTGGAACTAGATGATCCTTGTGGTCCTTTCCAACTCTGACTGATACTATGATACTATACTCTGATACTAAGATTTTTCAGGATGAGGGGCTTCTCCATTGAAAGCCTGGAGATCCAGTTAACCAAGTGTCAGCACATAAATCAAGAACTCGAATATGGGTGCATTCAAATCCTTGCTGGAAATCAATTGAAGATGGTTCCTCTCAGAAAAGGTGCTTCTCAGTACCAGCTATGCCAAGGAGGTGTCCCACTTACTGCACAGATCTAGTTGCGTAGGATAAATGTACAGTAGGAAACTGAATCTGAAGCAGCTTCTATTTAATGTCCATGCTTTGAAGATCCACCTTCTAATTACTAGGTAGGGCACCAGAGACTTCAGCAGGGAGGCAGAAAACTCAAAATATTAAGCTAAAGCAAGCAGATAATTGTGCTGGTCTGTAGCATGTTCCAGGTACTAATGGCCAAACTTTGACTGATTTTAGGGAAACCTTGAAAATAGACAGATTTTGGAGAAGGGTAATAACTTGAGGACTTGAGGCTCCCAGCTAAGAAATCCTTGGCATCTACTACTGGATACACATATCACTAGTGACAGCTTAATGGGCTGCTGCTCTGCTGCTGGGTGTACAGCTCCACTCTCACAAGGAACAAATCCCTGAGCTTCTGCTTACTGGGCTTTCTTCCTCTGTCTCACTTTTCATTAGGGGTCACACTACCATGACACCCCAGATGGACAAAGTGCAAACCCCTTCTTTTCAGCTAGCAAAATCTAAAACCACCTCGCTTATAGGTGTGCTGCTACTGGAGAAGTTTTTCTTCCCAATATTCAGACTCTGCAGATGCTCTTTTTCATACAGCCTGAAAACACCTGCTCTTTATTATGGGCAAGGGCTAAAAAGCAGCTGAGGTACATTCTAGTAATGTAATACTGCTCTGAAATGCAGCTCTAGCTATTGAGATAGAATATCTGTTGTTTAGGAGGGTCACAGGTTGAGTTGAATCTGCTGCTGCCATGCCAGCTTCAAAACTGAAGTGCTGTCTGGAGCAAAGCATCCTGGGCCTTGAAGTTCAAATTGTAATAAGAGGCTTCTGCTTCTAGCTGCTGCTTTTGGTTTCCAGGTTTGGGGTGCTGGTTTTTCTGCTGGGCCTACTGTGGGGCAGGCCAGCAGGAAGGTCACTGGCTTCGGGGTCTGCTTCTGCATTTTGCTGCACTTTTCTAAAATAGGCTAAAGTAATTGTGCATTGTATCATTTCCAGTAAAATTCTTTATCTTAGCTCTTAATCTCAACTCAGAAGGGTTTTTTGTGTTAGTTTCCCTTCCATCTCTGTGGGGAGGGAGGGGGGCTTGTGAGAGCAGGGTGTGTTAACTCACTGCTCAGTAGCTGAGTGAACAACTATTTATTTGAAGCATCTTGTACTACCATTGCATGCAGTTTATGGCAATTTAACTGAGTATTTGTAGGCAAGGTTAATAATTCCCTTGCAGTTTCCCTTAGCTTATCATTTGACACCTTGAATGGCTCTACCCCACCCACTGCCATGTAAGCAGCAATGTGCTGCCAAAAGGGCAGCAATGCCACCTTCAAGCATGCTTCTGCTTCAGTCAGCAATGAGACCAACTTTTACCTAGCTAAAGCATGGTTCCCTGTTCCCAGAAGTCAGTCTCAGTCTTACATTTCTCTCCTTGAACCTATCAATGCTGAAGGCTTCCCAAAAGCCCCCCAGTCAGAGACACCAGAGCAGCCTGCACCCCCTCTGCACGAAGTTTGGTAGGACACTGGCACAGCTCCCACAGGACATGAGGAAGAGCACCAACCCGCCTAGCCTTCTTCCAGCAAGCAGACCAGGGCACAGCTTTGGCTCACAGCTGTCTGGCACTTCTCCAGGTGATGCTTGCTTGCTTTTTAAAAGCAAACCACCCACAGCCCTCTCCCCTGCAAGGTGTGTTGCCACACAGCATTTGCTGAGCCCCTTGTGCATGAATCCTGGACATATCTCATGGTCCAAAAGCACCAGGGGACTTTGGAAAGCAACTACCTGAGTCCTAGTCATAGACCCTCCAGAGGGATCCAGCTGAAGGCAGGAGGCATCCAAAGGGCTTGTGATTTCTCCCAGGAAACTCTGGGAAGAGCCCAGAGCCCAGCTTCCTCCATCAGACTCTTCTGTCTGTCCCAGAGCACAGATTTTGCATCCATGGCTGGCTGGCTGGCTGCTTCGCTACCTCCTCAAGGATGCACATCTCCTACAGCACACGTCACTGTGGGCCGGCTCTGCCTCAGCCCAAGCCTGGAGCTTGTTCCACAGGTTCCTCCAGCACTTTCAGACCATCTCCAGAGTGAGAGGGCCTGAGGTATGGATGTGGGCTGGGCAGGTGGGAGTGGGAACTGGGGCATCCCCAGGGTGCAGAGCTAAGGCTTGAGGGGAAGTGGCAGCTGCATACCTTCCCTGGGGAGCAGAGAGCTGAAAGATGAGTTTCAGTGCCAGTTTCAAAGGCACACAATTAACCCTCTGACCTCTCAGCACACCCTGGGCAAGCGTGTTACCACTCTCCTTAATGTTTGGGGGGACTCAGGATGTCCTCCACCTTCACAATAGTGCAACAATGCACTAGTTGTCTCCCAGGACAGGAGGAAGGAGCAAGAGGAGCAATGGGCCTGGATAATTTGTGCTACCAGGATTGCTAAAGCTGGCAGGGACCTCTGGAGACCATCTGTCCACCTCCTCCCCAGGGCAGGGTCAGCCATAGCAGGTTGCTCAGCCAGGCTTTGTCTATCTCCATGGATGGAGACACTATATCTTCTCTAGGTGCCCTGTTGCTGTGTTTGACCTCTACTAACATCTATGCAGGCTAGGATTTAATCTCAGTCAACATCTGAATATATCAAAGCTGGATCAGAGCTGGTTACCTTCACCCTTATCCCAGGTCTCAT
Source organism: Melanerpes formicivorus (assembly GCF_026170545.1). Taxonomy (NCBI): domain Eukaryota; kingdom Metazoa; phylum Chordata; class Aves; order Piciformes; family Picidae; genus Melanerpes; species Melanerpes formicivorus. Next base: position 2,530,316 of record NW_027142400.1, on the reverse strand, counting down.
TCATTCTTTTCTGTATAAAATTGGTACCCTTTGCAGGGCACCCAGTCCAGCCTGTGGAAACCTTCACCACCTCAGAGGTATGATTACATCAGCAAAGGCAATTTAGTCTCCCAGCTAGACTTAGTCCCCCATCAATACCATCCATGTATTGATAGTTCACAGATTCAAATACTCTTCCTTTTGCCATTTAACCTTTGTCAGTAAAGTTAATTTCCAGAGGCAGATTGTGAGCTCTGTAGGACAGAAACGATATTTTTCTAGTGTGTTGTACATAGTAACAGTTTCTATGTAATATTCCATAGAAATAAGAGTCTTTATAAGACAGGCTAAATATAACAGCTCTAATGAAGTTACCTCTGGTCTTAAACATAACATGCTGCCTTCCAGCCTGCAGAGCTTCAGCATACACATTGTCCTCCATCTTCAAAAACAGGGGAGTGGGATGGCTGTTTTTTTGTCCTCAGGCAGCTTTTTTATCTGCCTCCTTTTTGGCCTGGGAGCTGCTTTAATGAATTCTTTGCTTTCTAAATATCACATGGTGACCACTAGAAAACGTCACATCCCTCCTTTGCAACCTCCTCCTGCCCAGGCACTACCTAGCTCCATCCCACCACTCCATGGCCTCCTCAACCTTGCCTCTGCCATCACAAAAGCCTTCTACTCTGCCTCTCTTGGTATCTCCACCCCTTTACCAATTGCCAGCACTACCCAAATCTCAACAGAACACAGGTCTGCCACCTTTTGCTATGCTCTTTTTCATTCCCATTACTATCACTAAAAATGAGAAGATAAAGGTTATGTGAAAGAAAACTAAATTACCCTCTCAACCTCACGATGAGCGAAACTGCATATTGCTTGGTTAGGTAGTACAGAATTGAAACTTCTCTCTAAAAGCTCACACCATAGTCACCTTAAAACCAAGGAACCTCAGCTAATTATGCCCTATGAATTAGTCTGCTTAGGTTGATTCCTACTTGTGAGCTATATGGCATCTCACACTGTGCAGGAACACAGCCATCCAGGTTAAAAATGTACACAATCACTTCCAGGGTTCAGACAGTAATGGCAGACAAGGAATAACCTTTATTAGAATAATAAAGCCCAAAGAGCGAGTGCCTGGGATCATTACACCCTAACACGTGCAGTTATTAAATGTATTTACCAGGGCCATCTGCTCCGAGAACTGCGGCATGAGGGCAGGGGAAGTGTTGTCTCTAGCTGCTTATCTGGAACCAGAGTCACAGTTGGCTAGTGGTCCAGAACTGAGAAGCGAAAGACACCCAAAGGAAATGTAGTCAGCTTGAGCATTGCTTTAACATCTCACTAACAGGCCAGCTCAGTTAAAATCACCTAGAAGTTCTGTTACACATGCAGAAGGAAAGAGCCCTCCCAAAGTTACAAATACTCTACAGATGCACAAAACCAGAATAGAATATAATAGAATTAACCAGGGTGGAAAAGACCTTTGAGATCATCGAGTCCAACCTATCATCCAACACTATCTAATCAACTAAGCCATGGCACCAAGCACCCCATCCAGACTCTTCCTAAACACCTCCAGTGACGGTGACTCCACCACCTCCCTGGGCAGCCCATTCCAATGGCCAATCACTCCTTCTGGGAAGAACTTCTTCCTAGCATCCAGCCTAAACCTCCCTTGGTGCAGCTTGAGACTCTGTCCTCTTGTTCTGGTGCTGGTTGCCTGGGAGAAGAGACCAACTCCCACCTGGCTACAACCTCCCTTCAGGTAGTTGTAGAGAGCAATAAGGTCTCCCCTGAGCCACCTTCTCTCCAGGCCAAGCAACCCCAGCTCCCTCAGCTTAGCAAAAATTGTTTATCAATACTGTGAGGGGGAAACCCAGCATCCGTGTTAAGCATTTCAGACTCATAGATCATGAAAATATGATTTTCCTTTCCTACCTACTGTCTTCATTCTCTTCCACTGCAGGCAATGTCTGGAGAACCCAAATAAGCAAAGAATACCTTATGTGCCACTGCAGGTGCAGTAGGGGCACTTGCTATTTGCACAATTATCTTTATGGTGTAAAACTGACACTATGCTTTTATAAAACAAACTAGAGACTCAGTTCTGGACTCCTTCACTAGAGCAGGTACTCCTGCTATATGTGTACCTGTAGAACTCTACCTGTTCTTTAGGCAGAAGTACACCTATTCTCTGTATGCAAAGGGAGTGCTAGATGAACAAGGGGAGAATTTCCTTTAAAATGCCTATTTTGCATTCCCTGGGAAGGCCAAATCCAGCCAATAGCACTGTCTACTGCATGCATTGCAATAAGCTGTAGATCATTGTTTGGCAAGAGACTTACCCACGGACTGCCAGCTGTCCAGGTGCTAGTAACAAGAGACCAAGCTGCATCTGGCTGACGCTGATGTGCTTAGGACCTGTGGATTGCTGTGCACCACCCTCCCCCATGAAGCAAGCACCACTCCATCCAGGTCATGAAGTCGCTCTTGCTCACAACAGTTACCAATGCTACATCACAAGTCACAGCTGAAAGCCTCTTGGCTGGGCTTGTTTTTAGCAGCCCGCATCAGGCTTCCTTTGCAAAGGAAGCTGGCTGGCATTCCAGATAGCAGTGATGGGTTATCTGCCTCAGGGGATCTCAATTTGGGATGTTCAAATTCCAAGAGATCCATTTACTGAGCTAGACTTGGAGCTCTGCACTTGTTGGGGCATGAGATGCTCCTTTGAGCATCACCTTGTCACCAGGAGCTGGCAACTTGCCAACCACAAGGTCTCCAAGCTGGGGCTGCAACTTGACTCAAGAAGTCTTGCCAAACTCATGTGATGTTCTTACTGTCTGTTTCACCACTCTAAACCATTGTGTGCTCAAGTGTCCAACTACACTCAAATGTCACTGCCAAGCAAAGACAGCCTGGCAGTCATGTCTACCCTGGCACCTGTGGCACAAGCCTAGCCATGCTGGGCAGCCATGCAGCCAGAGGGAAGAGTTGTTACCAGAGGGAACAGCAGAGAGGTGAGAGAGAGGACCTTCCTTCTGCTTTGCTCTCTGTCTTTTAAAACTTTTCTTATTCCTTCCTTCTTTACCTTCTTCTGCTGTTTGTTTTTTTCTTTTTTTCCTCCTCTCTCCTGGGTCATGAACCCTCCCTTAGCTCCCACCAAAGCCAGCTGGCTCCAGGCTGGAGGTCACGAGGAAGTTTTACACAGAGAGAGTGATTGCCCATTGGAATGGACTGCCCGGGGAGGTGGTGGAGTCGCCGTCACTGGAGGTGTTCAGGAGGAGACTTGACAGGGTGCTTGGTTGCATGGGTTAGTTGATTAGGTGGTGTTGGATGATAGGTTGGAGGCAATGATCTTGAAGGTCTCTTCCAACCTGGTTTATTCTATTCTATTCTATTCTATTCGCAGCCCCCAGCAATGAGCTAAGCTGTACTTTTTCCGCAGGAAAGGAGCACCAGCTCCCCTGCCAAAACTGGGCCCTAATATCTACACTTCCATTTCTTTCCACTGCTTTTTCCCCGCCAGTCTCAGAGGGCATGAACTGTCTGGGTGAGGTTTAGGTTTGGAAACTGCAGGCAGATGCCCATGGCAACATAGAACAGTCTTTGGCTGGATTGCTGGAGCAGAGCACTGTGGATACCTGAGCTTCAAGGAAAAAGCAACAAGTCCCTTATGGGTGCACATGAGCACAATGTGTCCTTCTCTCCAACCATGTCTAGACCTGAAGCTTTCCCTTCCCAAACAAGCATCTCATGTCAACATCACCTGTTCTGCCTCCAGTATTTGCTCAAAATCAAATGGCATTCACAGCAATTTGGTTGGAAGTACCTATATCCTTCATTCCTAGTCTTTCACCATGTAACATTGAGCAGATATTCTTCAGATTCAGCTTATTGTAAGAATTTTGTTCATTAAATCCTCACCAGAAACCCCTCCCATTACCCATGCTGCTAATGCTCTGTGAGGCACATCATTAATCCAACACACAGCCACCAATGAATTCGGATTTGTTGCTAACAAATGTGAGGAAACGCTTGGCTGCTGAGGCATCCATGACCTTGTCTTCAGCATCACAAGAAATCACTGTTTTCCCCTTACCTGCCACCTTCTCTTCTGTTTTCTTGGATGTGAAACAATTAATCACAGAAGTGAGGGGAAAGGGGGAAAAAAGGAGCTGCAGGACATATGTTGCCCAAGAAAAAAACATCAATATAACAGTCTAGCATGAACTCATTCTACAGACAAAATTACCAATGATCTCAGCTGCAACATGAAATGGAGCTGGCTGGATATTTGTCAGGGTTTTACCATGTGTGGGTTGGGATTGGTTGGGTTCTTTTGCTTTTATATGAATTAATTTAGAGAGATGGAATGCAGAGCTGCCTCTTTTATAGTGGCTAGCTCAGAAAATGTTGATTTGCAATTTTTGTGAGGGTTTAGGGGATAATACTCCTCTTGCTTTCACTGTAGCAGCCCATTTCTAAACCATGGACATGCTATTTTGCTTCTGATCTGCTAGTTTGTGAGGGATATATATCATCCATATGTTTGTTTGTTTTCCCTGCCTATTTTTCAGTCCTCCTTTTATTCCTCTCCAGGCATCCTTATTGACAGACTAATAAATATGACAGTATCTCTTTCCCAGGGATTAGGAGGGCTGCAACTATCTGTTCAAATGCCCAGAACAATCCATTTTTTCATTGCATATAATAGGAGAGGGGAAGAAAAAGTATCATAAGCCACGATGGGTGATCAGGCAGGGGAGCAGCATGTACACAGAATGCTCTGTAGCAGCTTTAGAATTACACTGTGCCTGTTTCTGAAGGCTTAATTTGTCATTTCAAGACTTTGCATACAGAGGATCCAGCTGCAGGCTTAAATCATAGTATTCCCATCAGAGCAGCTCACAGAAATCATTTAGGAGGTAACCCAAATAACAGCATTGCAAGGTACATTGTTTACTGCAGGGTAAGTTGGTTTTGGTAGGCCAAGTAAGAATGGGTTTGCCAAAACAGTGTGCACATAGTTCTGGAAACAGAATCAAGTCTGATGTTCTTGAGACAAGAGCAATCTTCTGGTCCTCTCAAGCCCTGAATATCTGAGGGTGTCACAGGCTTATTTTCTTTCCTAGGCACAGCGTTGCCTTTGCTTGTCTCATGCTACAGTTTAGGAGCAGACAGAGGAAAGCCACACTAGATTTGCAGACAGGATTTGCAACAATGATAGATTACAGCTGCAAAGCTTCATGCTCTAGGCAAGAACAAGGTGAAAGGGCTTTCTAAAATCACCACTTTTCCTTAAAAAAAAAAAAAAGTAATCTCTTGCTTTTATCTCAGGAAAGTTAAGCACTGACCCATGGAGCTTTGAGAATACAGGGCACCAAGTGGATAAAACTGACAGGGGTAGAGGAGAAATGAGCTATGAAATTAAATAATGGATTGTAACACTTGTCTCTTGCCTGCAAGTATTTGGAAAATCAGAGACAGGAAGGTGCCTAGCACCAGAAATATCATCCAAAAAAGGCTCATGCAAGATATTGGTTTTATGAGGACATGCTCAAAAGGGAGACAATTAAAGCATGGCTCTAAAACAAATATGATTTTTCACAGTCAAAAAGATTAGCCTTGCTCAATAGTCTACAGCTAAGTGGGAAGAGATGATTATTAGGCAATAAAAAACAAATAGAACTCCACTACAGTCTTACAGGGGGAAAAAATGGAGGGATACCACTTTCATATAAAGGCAAAAGTTTTTGAGGCATGAGATGGGAGATTTACATCAAACCCACAGCCTAGCAAAATTCCTGTTTTAAGGCCAGATTGTAAGGACTATCAGAGACGCAAAGGTGTAAAGAAGCCTGGTAAAAAGGTCCAGTAAGGATTCACAAACTGCAAATGCTGGTCAGAAAACCATGGTGAACTGAGTGAGAAAATACCAGCCCCAGGGACTGGAGATACAGACCCGGAATTGCAAGGCCTGAGAAAAAATTTGCAAAGCTTTGCATATTTGCACAAAGGGTTTTCCATCCAACATGGAAGTATGTGTGGGCTTCTGCAATGCTACTGCATTTACAAGAACATGGTGAGGACCCATAGAAACATAGTCTGAAAGGAACCCCAGAAGTCCATCCCTACAGGGAACAGAGGGCCTCAATAAAAAAATGAGGAAGGGAATCACTCTTGGGGATTTCATGAGAAGCCAAGGATCAGGGAGTGAAACACTGGTATGAGCATGAAGGTCTCTTATACAATGAACACTTCTGTGAGTGAGTTGATAAAGATTCTCTAAAAGGGTTGAAAAAGAAATGCAATTGTGCTCACTGCTAAAATCAGCTATCATGGTAAGAAATTCATTTTATCATAGATAGAAGCAAGCTAGATGTCAGAGGAAAACAAAATGTTAAAGAGTGTTTCAAATAACAAATTCTTATTCCAGGGCTGAAAACATCTTAAGCTTCAGCATTTCAGTTCATCTACCCCAGCTTTCAGAATGTTCAGTATGGAAACCTGCATCTGCACTGCCTGTCCAGAGTCCCTCCTGGGTTAAGGTAGGAGAACAAACACCTCTGGGATGCAATTCATCTCAGCTAGTTTAGAGATCTATCTTAAGAGTAGACAAATGATAACCCAGAAGTAGGTATTTTTCTCCATCAGATAAAAAGGGAGGCTTTACAATACAGGTATCTACATAACCTGGTTAGCCACCATCATCTGAAAACAGAGTGGGATTTATCTTACCTTACTGAATTAAAATTTGTATCATAGGACAGGAGCTAGTGGGTAAAAATAATGAAGAAAAGCAGAACAAAAAAACAAACAAAACCCAACACAAAATAAAAGCCCAATTCCCAGTAGTAGGTGAAGGCACTGCAGAAAGTGAAATATAAAGTAAAATGAAAAAGAGGCAGAATTAAAAGAGTCCCTAAGCTAATGTTTCTGAACATACTGAAGGAAGCCAGATTCACAGGCCAAGGCTGGCACAGACCTGCTAGTGCTGGGAAAATATATATTGATTTTTGGATCATTGTTCTTAGAATCCAAAAATAGTATTATTAAAGATTACAAGCCAGTACCCATGTGCTCTCCTGTCTAAAAGTCTGCCAGTCATAGCATAACAACTATGGAAACAACAGATAATGAACGTCTTGAGTCACAGAATCAGGTTGAAAGAGACCTCCAAGATCATCAAGTCTGAACAATCACCCAATCTTATCTAATCAACTAAACCATAGCACTAGTTTAAGTTTTTTAGGAGTCAAAAAAGAAAATATTGTGAAGAAACTCCTCTGAGCCCAAAGCCATTTGGCTCCATTTGGAATCTCCAGCTTAACTATTTTGTGGCAAGCGATGCCTACAGTTCTAGCCAGCAGCCAAATGTACAACAAGGTGTTACTCTGGGTGCTAAAGGGCAGTTCCACTCTCATCATGCCTCCAAAGGGTTCAGCAGAATGCACCAGGCCTGCACGAGAACCAGTGTCTCAGAGCACCCCAGTCAGAGCAGTTTTGGGAACAGTAAGCATCTGCAGCCAGAGACAAGCAGACAGTGCTTTTCTTCAGCTGGCAGGAATGTTTTTTTCATTTGGCTCTTACACTAAGATGCATTGAAGTTATTACCCAAGTCAGGCAACTGCCTGCCTCACAACCACCACCCACACATACTGTGTGTGAAGAAGCTGTTGCCAAGACATGGACATCTCCACCCAATGCTGTGGCCATACCTCCATAACCAAGCTCCCTCAGGGGAATGGGCTGGTCCCACAGAGGACAGCACTGCTGAGGAGCTGAGCAGTCACTGCAATCACTGGCAGCTCCTCTGCATCCAGAGCCCTGCAACATACACGGTTTGCTGCAAGCTTGAGTGGACATTCATGCTTAGAAATTGGGAGATTTTAGCTTTTGGCAGAGAGACAAGAGAGGGTGAAGGAGGGAGAGAAGGATGGAGAAGAATTTGATGCTGTTCTGAGTGCAGTGCAAACTAGAGAAAGAACCATTTTGCAGAGGTGGAAAAGCTGATTTACAGCTGAGCTCATTTTTAGAGTGGTAGCCACCAACATCTGCTAATGGCAGTAAAAGTCCTCCCACTTTGGCTACATATCAGCTCCTGTATAAACTCATCCAAAAGCTGACAGGCGTTCTGGTTTGACTGTTCCAGTACATTTTATTACTTCAGTGCTTGTGAAGGGAATAAATTTGTGTCCCTAATAGCTAGGAGCCACACACAACTTGCACCTTTCACCAGGGTTTAAAGGCCCCTGCATCCCCCTTCCCATACCAGCCCGCTGATGCTGTCCCAAGCTGCTGACTCCCAGCCTAGCACCCACCTTCTCAGTAGCTCCACCAAGCTGCTGCTTCCCTGCAGAGGACAACACCATGGCAGTCAACCTACCTTTGGCCTGACCAGGAGCTCTGTTAACCAGAAGGCCCCAGCTAACCAAGCCTGGGGCAGGCACGACACAGAGCCTGCAGCAAAGGGCAAGCCACCCAGGGCACTTCCAGTAGGGCAGAGGAATAGCTGCAACTTCTGCTGAAACTCCTCTGCAAAGCACTCAAGATGTTAATGAGTTTTAATTTTCCATGAATTTGCAAAAGCAGTATCCTGCAAAGCTGCAGACAATTGTTCATGCTTCCTCACCTAGTCTATCATTCATTATATTTTTCAAACAGACATTAGTATTAATTTAATCTTGATTTATTTTTTTCCCTGAAGCAGACTATAATTAAATGTCCTTTTCCTGTGACATTTGCTGGGATGTAGTGAGGCCAGGGCATTTGTAAAGATTCATTCAATATAACTAGCATTTCAATTAATGTAAGTGCATGAAGTAAACATTAAAGAAGCCCAGCCTAGTCACATGAAGTCATACACATGGGACAGTTTGATTTTTAATTCACTGCAATTTTTTATTTCTTCAAAGGGGAGGAAGTCTGACTGGGTGGTGGAAGCCCTAGCAACATATGCATGTTAAAACATGCTGGATTTCTTTCCACTTTCTCCTGAGAGCTGTAATATATTTTCTTTCCACAACTGAATCTTTATGTTGATACTTCGCCTCCATGCTGCTGCCCTTACTTGGGGAGATTTTCACACAGGAAAGTTCCTGTTGAGCAACACCATTTCACTGAACAAAGCTGCTTCTCTTTGGGTCCATCACATCAGCATGCCTGAGCATGGATTGGCAAAGGCATGTATAGTATTTTCAGCAGTTTACCCTTCCTCTTTAAAAGCAATCACAGAGAAATATGGTGGTATTCTTATTTCTGATTGTCAGGGAACATCTCTAAAAAATGTTAAAATATTTTTTTTTAAGGGCCTCCTTTGGGGGTTCACAGATCCCAGCTCCCTGCTGATAAGGAGTAGTCACATCGTACTGTGTATCACTGCAGCATCTCACACAGCAGACCCTGACCTTGCTCGGGGTGCTGCACAGGAGGCGAGAGCACTGTGCAGCAGCAGCAGCAGTCACTGAGCCTTTAATAAGTTGTCTCAAATTACCATAGGAGACATTAAGGAAAGGGACATTTAATTACAGTTCTCTGTAAGAGGGGGAAAAAAAGCCACAATCATTTTAATCCATTTCCCATAAGCTTGGAGAAGGAAGAGCAACTTCTCCGTGCCATTTAAATCTCCTTTCTGTACTGCTGGTGACTGAAGCCAAGGGATGGTGGGAGAGGATGCCAAGCCAGGGGCTGACAGCAGCTCCTGGAGAACCAAAGCAGAAGGCTCGACTTCTGCAAGCCAATAAAAAGGCACTTACAATACAGCACTTCGAGAGGTTGCCTTGTTTGGGGAAAGTTTCCTGTGTTCCCACAAGCACCTGCTGGTTGCACAGCCCCAAGAGCAGTGTGTCTAGAAGGGGACTCCAACACTTCCTCCAGGATTATCTTGGGAGCCATGGACAGAAATTACATTCTGAAGGCTAAAAGACAGGCTTGGGAAAGAAGTGAACCCAAGCTTTCCCTGAAGAAAGTAGAGGCCTGGAGGCTCACACAGTAGGAGGGGCATGTCCCCTGTCATGTCAAACGGTCACATCCCCAAAGGGACAGCTCAAAACCACATGCAGGAGGCTCTCAACATGGCAGCAGTAGAGGTGAGGAATACTGCATGTAGATACCTAGCCCTACAGGCTACAGTAAACTGGACAGGTCTTTGGTCTTAATTACCCCAAGTCCTGGGGAAACAGGAAGACAGTGATCAAAAACAAACCCAGCATCTGCACTGTTATTTCACTTTCCAATAATCCTGTTGCAACACCAAAATTAAGCATGATTACAAAAGCAAGAGTATTTCTAAAAGTTAAATAAATACCAGGAAATGCCTTCCTATGAAATACAGATTTTTATCTAACACCACCATGTGAACTAAACACTGTGCTGCTCGCTCTGCTGTTCCCAGAACAAGCATGGTGCATCTCCAATTGATTTACCCTTATTACTCATTTTGTATCAGGGTTTGCAGATTCCTTTCTCAGAGCAGAACATAATTTTTCTCTGTTGCTGACAGACAGCAGCAGGCTGCCTACAATAAATCTCACTTTGTCACAACTGAGTATCTCCATCATCATTCCTCCTGACCAACCACTGCCGGCACTGCTCTAGCGGGGGGCAATTTCCATAGTTGTGTTTATCCTTCCTTTGGCCTCTTCCACAGATCCTAGAAATTTCCCATTATTTCAGATGCTAGAGATGCTCTCAACTTAGGTGCAAAGAAATCCCCTCCAGGCAGACAGGAGGCTTGAATGTCATCCCCTGTAGGCGGAAGGTCACCTTCAGAAAGGCTCAGCCCAGAACCATCAGCCACTCCCAAGTGGAAGTGAGCATCCTGCTGCCCTTTTCCCATTTCAACCAATGGCACTTGGCTGGAGCTGGAATCCAACAGACCCCATGGTCAGAGCAAGATTTATGACCAATTTAGCAATGTGGTTTTGTGCTGTTGGTCACCAAAGTTACTACACACTGACAAGTGTCCATAACACGACACTAGGTGCCCTGTGGGGCTAGGATTTCCTGCCTAACAAGTCTGCCCAGGGGCTCCTTATTAATTAATTCTCAGCTGTGCTCACTATTTGCTTCTGGGGCCCCTGACTGGGGGTCCATGATCTCTCTTCCAGGATATGGAGAACCTCATCTCTCCTTTTTTCTTGATTGAACTCACAACAGGTGGGTATGAGAGATAAACAGGGGAGGAGGAGGAAGACAAGTTAAATGCAGAAGCTGACCTGCCCAGCATGCTAATGAGGCTCCTGGGTGCACTGCTGCGCTGGCTGGCAGCAAACCATTTCCCCATCTCTCCCAACACAACAGAGAGAGGAAGAGCACTGCAGGGAACACAAAGCCGTTAGCAGTGCCTCTTAGTTAAAGGCAACATCTAGAAAGCTCCTCGCTGCGGGAGGGAGGTGGCACAACTGGCCACAGTGCCCCTCAGTATCCTCAGGAAGGGATATGGGGGCTGGAGATGCCTCCATGCCCTTCCTAGAGGAGCTGAAATCCAGCTCCCTGCCTGCTTTTGCCTCAAGGTTTGGGTACTCCCTAGGCTTCCATAGGAACCACTTCCTCCCCCCCCCACCGAGGACTTAACACCTCGGACCTCTTGCCTGGTCTTTACCAATTAGAAACAGTTGCAGACACTGCAGAACTGCTCTGATTTTGTATTTAATTTTTGCAGTTAGGTTAGTTCAGGGATCAGAAAATAAATGAGCTTAGCTCAAGTCCCACAAGCCTGCCTTTCCTCCAGGCAGCTAAACACACTGCTCTACTTGCTAGACAAACATTTAATCACTTTCTGCACTCAGCATCCTCCACCATGCTGGGATATGAGTTCCTCAAACACACAACACAGCCACACATATACATTTATCTCCGATGCAAGTTGTGGCTGGTGCATGAAGACAGACACAAAGAGAGGAAATTACCATTTGTGAAACAGAATACCCTGAAACAGGGTCAGGTTGAAGAGGTTCCCTGCCTCCAGAGCATCTTCAATGCAACCATAAGCCAGGAATCCATCTGATAATGTCCCTGTCAAATAATTTATGCCAGGAGACAGAGGGGAAGTGAGATTCACCTACATGTGTTACCAGTGCCAAATACCATGGGGTTTGAATGGAGGGCATTTCAGTTCTGTAATGTCTGCCTTTTCAGGAGAACGGCAGAAAACTTTTACTCCTCAATTTATCAAAAAAAAAGGATTGAGATCATAGAATTGTTAGGGTTGGAAGGGACCTCAAGGATTATCTAGTTCCACCCCTCCCCTGCCATGGGCAGGGACACCTCACACTAGATCAGGTTGCCCAGAGCCATGTCCAGCCTGGCCTTAAAAACCTCCAGGGATGGGGCTTCTACCACCTTCCTGGGCAAACTGTTCTGGTGTCTCACCACCCTCATGGTGAAGAGCTTCTTCCTAACATCCAATCTGAATCTATTCACTTCTAGTTTTACTCCATTCACCCTAGGCCTATCACTACCTGACACCCTAAAAAGTTCCTCCCCAGCTTTCTTGTAGGCCCCCTTAAGATACTGAAAGGCCACATTAAGGTCTCCTCAGAGCCTTCTCTTCTCAGCCCCAACTCTTTCAGTCTGTCGTCATAGGAGAGGTGCTCCAGCCCTCTGCTCATCCTCATGGCCCTTCTCTGGACATGTTCCAGCACATCCAGATCCTTCCTGTAATAGGGGCTCCAGAACTGGACACAGTACTCCAGGTGGTGTCTCACCAAGATGTAGCTGTCTCCAAGTTCCAGGTTGAGAAGATGCATTTGATAATAATCATTAACCTAGCAGAAGGAGATGCAATGAGACATTCCAAATAGGTAGGACTTTAAAAAAAAAAAAAAAAAGAAGATGCTGGGCAAATTAAGGCACCAAAGGTAGCTGACAATTGAAGCAACTTGCTTAGGGACTTTGTGAATTCATTGTTGCTTGAAGTCAAACCTGGGCATCTTTCCAAGAGCTATGTTACAGCTCAAGAATAAATTACAGGTGTGACAGAGCTGATGTTCTGGAGGCACAGAGATATGATAAAAGCCGTGGAAACAGTCACAGCAAGCAGAAGTCATTATGAATAAATTGCAGTTCCTTACCCGATGGGAACTGCTAAAGAATGTGGGAGAGGAAAAGGCAGAACAGGATAATTGGGGCAAGCTTATCCTCTCGGGAGATCACCTCCCAGAAAAACCAGCACCGCTTGGCTCAGGAGGCTGGATGAGACCATTGGGCTAAATCCTGGCAGTGCTGGACTAGGACGGCCAGTCTTCACTCCATCACCAAACGCAGAACATGTGCTCCACATGCAACATCTGCTCCCATTGGTGTCCTGCCAACATGAGCAAATGTGGACTTGCTTTGTGGAACCCTCTGCTCCTGGCAGAGCTGGGGAGATTGAGCTGACATTCAACACATGGGAACTACCACAGTACATCAGAAGGCAGATGAAGGTTTAAAAGCCATTCCTGGAGAGATGGGAATGTGAGACGAGCACCAGAAGACCTAGAGAAGTCCCCAAGAAAGCATGGAATTGCTGCAAATATGGCCAGCCTGGGCAGGGTCTTGGTCATCGAGCAGGCTCTGAGACATTGTAGGGCTATTGAAGCCTAAGTGACAGGATAATCCATACAAAACATGTCTGTGGGTCTTTCTGGCCTTCAAACCCTTCAAGAATTTATCCCACCTGCTCATTTATCACTAGACAAGGGTGTTCTTCATGCATCCCAGCATCACTTGTGTCTCCCCTTCAAATTATACTCATCTAGACTTCAGAGAGAATCTCCAAATAAATAATTTGTGATTCATAACTTATTCAAGCAGTTCCAAATCCTTGGACTAGGTATTGCTTGGGTTGTCATCTGACAAAATCAATCACTTCTCAGAGCCACTGGGACACTTCCTCATCTTCTCCTTCTCACAGCTTTACTGACTCTGGCAAAGTATAGGCTGGAGGTTCCACCTGGCACTCCCGCCTTGAAGACAGGCTGTTGAGAAAGAGTTTGTGGAGAAAGACAACCAAACTCCAAGTTTCACAGCAATAAAGAATGCAGCACATCTGTCACTCAGGTCTGCTAATGATTAATTCCCTTTGCTGCCTCATTACCAGGACTTTGTCAAGAAAGAATTTCTACCCCTGCCACACAGCCTGGACTGAAGCACCCACATGTTTACCCTCCCTGGCCAGAAACCATTTCCTGCAGAAATAAATCCTGTTAGCTCAGGGCTCTGAGCTGTTCTCTGCACTTACAGCATAGACTACACTTCATGCCTCCTTTCCATCCCTGAAGTACCTGCACCACTTCCCTCCAAGCCCCTCACCATTTCCTGCCATTAGCTTCACCACAGGATAAGAGATGGATATTTTAGCAGTAGATTTCAGTACCTTTGAGTGGTCAGAGTAATCGAGATTTACACCAAGCTTCCCACACAAAAGATCTTCTTACAAGGGTGTTAGGAAGGAATGAAGAGGAAATGAGAATGAAGATAAATGAGAGGACACACCCATGCCCCTTCCTCCTCTAGGGTCTGCAGTTTATTCCCCAGCTTCTACTGTATGCAATATTTAAGACAGCAGCACACATGCTCTGCCCAGCTTCCAGCCACAAACACATGGCTTCCAAAGGCTTCTGTAAGCATTAATCAAACACTTCAGGACACACAGTGTTCACATACTAATTTACTTAAGTGACACGTTACTTTGTCTTAACAACTGAGACACCTCAACAGCTGAACAGAAGTCACAAACTGAATCTCAGAGGAATAATTAGTATACAAAAACCAAACCAAGCTGAGATAGAGCCGCCCAGGCAAATGGCCCTTGGGGTCTGCCTACAAAACAACTTATTTACAATCAAAACAGTCACATCCTGAAGAAATTTTGACAGTGTCCTCCAAAGCTCCAGCTACTCCAGGAAAACAACCTGCTACAAAAGGTTGTCACAAAAAATTTATCTTGTGATGTGCAGCCAGACCCTGCATGGAAAACAGACTGAAATGTTTATCCATTACTCAAGAATAGCATAAGCAGAAGTTCCAAGCCCCAACTCCCCTGCAGGCTGCTACGGTGCTTCTACTACTCCCAGTGTAGGTTCAAGGTGCCTTTTTGTTGATATGTAGATGCCCACAACAGTCTGTAGCTGGAGCACAGCCCAGCAATCTTGTTGATATGTACCATATCAAGATGTTCTTCTTGTGCTCTCCAATTTTCTTCTGTGCTTCAACTATCCCTGGTTAGGAGTTTCCAGGAAAACTTGCTATAAATACCATCACTGCCAAGGAGCAAACCAACATCAAGGGCAATACTCTTCTATCAGAGAACTTCAGAAAGCAAGTCCACACTGAGATCTCTCTCTGGAAGCTTCTTGCATCCAACCAAGGACCAGTCCCTCCAGTCTGCTACTCAAACACCACCTCAGCCTCTGCAACACTCCTCCAACAGGACCACACTTACAACTACATACAGCTACTCAAGTCAGCCCCTCTACCATCAGCATTGACTTCTCACAGGGATTGTTTTACATAAGTCAAGACCAACCCATTGCTACTGGACAATATCTACTATGAATCTTTTGCACACCACCTTGCACTGCCTAAAATCACACCCTGGAGCCTTTGGTATCCATGTGTTGCAAGGGCTAGGAAACGCTTTCTTCCTCGGGTATGTAATTTCTCCTCCACGACTGTGCAATGCTTACTAAGGGCTTTACCCCCCAAACACCCACAGGCTGGCAATGCAAGCCCTAACTGGACGTTATTCTAAGCCTTGCTTATCTGTAGGAAGGACACATCCTAAAGCTTCCCATCTGCAAACATCAACGCTTTCACACTGACTACTCTCTACCTTGAGCTCACAAGTGAGATAATGGTGACTTAGTTTTGGCAGAAATGATAGTTGTGTTCCTCTTCCACGGGCATGTCAGCAACTCTCAGTAGTGCTGTGACCAGCAGTTTGAAGCACTTAGTAGGTTCTGGATTTTTAAACAAAGATGTATTCTCCTAAGTGTTTACAGGGCATTAAGCAAACATTTTACATTCTACTGAGATGTTTAAACATGGAAAACCATCTCAATTACTCAGCTTTCATTTATACATCTCTGTGACCTCTCTGTCCCAGAAGGCTGTAGAAACAAGACTGAGTTACTAATCACTTTTGCAAGAGATGACTTCACTGCCTTTTGGCAACTTTCAAATGCAAGAACAGCAACAAAAATTATATAAACCCTCTTTGCTTCACTTTACAGATTACTTTCTCTTTTCATACCAGTTAAAACCAAAACACTGTACAATAAAAAACAAGTCCACATCCAGGTTTGAAGGTGCTGCCCTGTTGTTAACATGTAATGCTAACAAAATTCTTGAGACCAACCAGTATGATCTATGAAATGACCATCTTCAGTGGGCAAAATAAAAACCAAAGAGTTTACTGAATGTAACAATTCTCACAAGTCCTCAAAATAGGTTCCTGGAGCAGCAAGGAAGCAATTCGGAGGTGCTAGATGCTCTCTCAAGTCGATACAGCTTTGCTGAAATCTTGCTGCTTCTCACAGCGTGCCGATGGGTTCTCTCATTAATAAAGCACATCTTTTTTGTCAGGTTTCCACTTGGCTCCAGACACTACTGTGAGACTGGCAGGTAATCATTTAAAATTACATTTGCTCTAACATTATAAGGTTATTTACTATCCACCTGCTCCAGTGCTTAACCACAAACAACGTAAAAGCGCCTAACAAGGCTCGGATGAGGCGCTCTACTGTTTACCTAACACCTATAGCAGGGTATCCACTTGTCAGGGACTTGCAGTCTGAAGTGTTAATACAGAAATATCTTGGGAAAGTCTGAAGTTAGAAGTCATGAGACATTTTTATGTATGCATGTGTACAAATATCAAGTTGTCTACTTTTCTTGTCAGAGATTTCCTCTGTAGCTAGAGAGTCAGACTGGCAGAAGATGACCTTGAGTATTTCACATTCTGGAGACCCTGGGCAGCACATACTTGAGGGCAGTGAAGATGCGAGTCATTTCATAGTCATTACTGATCCTTCTGCTTGACACTAGATTCTGAATCACAAATCTGGAGCTGCAGACAGATCCCAGGGCTCACTGCTAACAATGCACAAAAACAAGAGCAGGAAGAAGAGAAGTTATGCATCCATGCCATGGGCTAAAGTAATTGTTTGTAACTAGTCTGCCTTGTGTACACAGCAGAATTCCCTTATTTTTCTGCTGCTAAATTCCACTGTGGTTCTGGGTCACACATTGAAAGTCAAAATGAGGAGCTGTGATGGAGCACAGACATGTGGTACTGTTTACTTCCTGAGCAGGGCATGGCACTTGAACCCAGGGCCTCCCATGCATGATTAACTGCAGAAACTGGAATCTTTATACAAACAATTTTAAAAGGGAATTTGATTAAACTTAAAGAGTTATCTTCTCAGAATAGCTGTACCAGTGAGACCTGATTGTGCAAGGAGGAATCAGCCATGCAGCAAAAGGGAATTAGCTTAAAGAACAACCAATTAACTGCTTTTGGGTTTGGCTTTGTTTTTTTCAGTACTTGCTATTCTTTCAATTGTTTTTAAGGGAAAACATTAACAGCACAGCATACAGATCAGAGATTCATAGATTGTATGGGGTTGGAAGGGACCCTCTATCTTGTCCAACATGCCTGCAGTTAGCAGGGGCAAAGCAACTGTAAAGCTAGTTTTGGTATCAGAAAAGCTGTCCCTGAAGTTGCACTGGAAAGGCTAAAATTGATAGAAAATATAAACTAATAACGTTTTTGATATTTGCAAATGATGACACTTCTTACCTGAGAGGCCTCTTCAGGAGAGGTGGGACACAGTGCCCAAAAGAACAGAAATCAGGTCCAGCGAGGTCCATTCCTCCAGCGGAGCTGTATTTCTAGGGTATTTAAAAGGTACCAAGTCACAGCAGAGCTAGTTCCGCTGTTAGAGACATTTTTTATCTAGCAATGAAAATTTGGAACCCTCAGGAGGAGGGTCCTTCTGATCTTCCCAACTCTGTCCAGGATTTCCTGCTGAATCTTGTGGCAAGATGCAGATTTAATCCTCATTCACAAGGAAGTAACATGAGACAGAAGTAGGGACCCTTTCCCCAGGAAACCAAGACAAGCAACTCAGTTATCAATGATAGAGACAAGCCTACAGGACATGCCACGCTGCAGTTTGGGGAAGTCAACATCCAGTAGCTACTGGAAGCAAAATAAACCAAATACTTCAAGCCAGTCTTTCCTACAGGGAATCAAGGATTGTACACAATACTACAGAGGAACTTTTCAAAGCATTGGTGTGATGGCATCAACATTTCTTCATCTATCTGGAAGTACAATGCCCAGTGCCAGAGTGAGGAGTCAAAGTCCTTGTCTCCTGGAATTTAAGCACATGCAGCCACAACACTAACATGGTTGATGTCCAACTTCTACATCTGAAAGAGTGCCAGGCTCTGCCTATGAGCTATAACAGGGAGATAAATAAGCCCTTTCAGGATGTAATATATCAGTTTAGGGTCTAATTTAGGATTACATTCATTATACCCTATAAAAGCCTTTTTCTCTCTAAGGGATTCTGGACAGGTAGCTCAGGCAGTGATACCCATATCCACTGATGAATCCTGTACCTTGTGACTGACTAGTCAGGCATGAGTTTTTCTCTGGCATTCCCATGGCACCCATTCTTCTATTTCATTAATTCACCTAATTCTCCTTTCCATTATGACTTATTCTAAACTGTGAATACACAAAAGCAGTATCAAGAAGTCTGCAGCTACCTAGATCTCCTATTCATCTTTTTCTCCCAGAAATCAGCTCAGTTGTGTCAGCCACATGCCATCTTCCCTTTCAAAAGCTTATTCAGGTCTCGCTAAGGCAGTTTCATATGCTAGGTGCCAGACAAATTGTATCTGCTCCCCTGAAGTATGCAGATGGGGAAAAGGTCATCCCAGCTCAAAAGTGCACATTTTATTTGTATCGTTTCACACTTTCTCCTGTTCCAAACTACCTTAGTGAAAACTGCCTGTCCAGAATCAGAACATCTCAACCTCTCCCTCCTCATCATCTCTGACCGGGAACAAACAGAATTCAGTATGACATCTC
The DNA here is from genome assembly GCF_026170545.1 of Melanerpes formicivorus. Taxonomy (NCBI): domain Eukaryota; kingdom Metazoa; phylum Chordata; class Aves; order Piciformes; family Picidae; genus Melanerpes; species Melanerpes formicivorus. Next base: position 2,511,247 of record NW_027142400.1, on the reverse strand, counting down.
TGTTTTCTTACTCTCATTTCCTGATCTCCCTGTTGTAAACTCTTTGGCTGTTCACTGTTTTCCCCCATCTTTAAAGGCCCTGCCCTTTGTTGCCCTTGTTAGGCTAGGCTTGCAGACTCCTTCCATGAAAACTTCTCCCCTTGAAGAAGGGGAAACTTCCAGGTGATTTCTCCATCTTTTATCAAAGTTCAGACCTCCTGTATGCTACTGTCCTCAAGATTCCCCTTCTTGATGACTTCAGAATCTAGTTCCCTTAATATTTTACAGCATTTCTCTCCCTGCTGCACTTCTGCAGCAGACAAACCATGCCTCCACCATTGCCAGCAAGCCTATTGCTGAGTTTTGTGTGTATGTGTGTTTTGTCTGGCTGGGTGCTTTGAGTGCTTGCTTGTTGTTTTTACACACACTTGCACATTTTGTTTGCTCTTTACTAAAAGCAAGACCAGAAATTACATTTCCTCTTATTAGCTGAAAGACAATTTGGGTGGATAAGCCAGAGCACAGTTCAGAGGAATAAGATAATAGGGTTTCAAACATCACACTGTATCTTTCAGACTGGAAGCTGGGTTTTTAAATAAAATCCACCCTTACACTAGTATTTTATAAAGCAGATACTTGGGAATTAGACTAAGATCTCACCCACAAACAGCACCAACATTGAACTCTTCCCTTTGAGCCTGAACTCCAGGCTCATATCAAATCCTGCAAGGTAGCTCCTATCCTAAGGGAGAAGTGCTCTGTGCTGCTGAGTTGTTCCTACACCACAGCTTGAAGAGAAGGGAAAGGCTGGGAAGACACATACATGTGCTCTGGAAACCAAGGTTTCCCCACATACACATATTCCCATTCTTTGTTAAGGGCCAAAGCTTAATTCAGCCTAAGCTGAATTTAGCTTAATTTAAAGCCTAAACCACAGTAGTTGCTGGAATGCCAATTGGGCCTTAAGATTTCAAAGCTGGAAGTTATCAGATACCAAATTTGTTTACGTAGGAAACAGGCCCTCAGGAACACTAAAAATAGCATTTAAACTCCATTCAGCAGTAATTCAACACTGCAGTCCCATTTACAAATACCATTACTAGGCAGAAATGTAGCAAGCACTGGTGTTTTCAAAAGCAGAATCATTACCACCACTTTACCTCTACATGCAGACTTCTCAGAAGATTCCTCAGGTGTGTGTTGGGGCAGAGTAAGCCCCCCAGCTTCCTCCTCTGCTGATGTTCCCTGACTGAGAGGGGACTGAAGGGGGAGGAAGTTCCTTTATTTTATTTTTGTTAGGGGGCACATGGGCAGGAAGGGCTGGCATGTATTGAAGTTTAAAGGCTGAAAGATCCTCGAGTTAAACAACTGTGCTATGAAAGTAGATCACTACCTTACTGGTACCATATTCTCCATCATCAGGAAAATTACAAAGATACTTTCCAGCAAGGAAACCCTCTCAATTCTTAAAAATGCTTCCTGTGCTTCCAAAGCTCCAAGCCTCTCTATCCCTGCCCTCCCTTTCCAATACAGAAAGGCAAGACTAATTCCTAACCTCTGTACACCACAGCACTGGAAACCATTGCAGTATCTTGCTGTATTACTTCTTCTGTGTTTAACACCCATGAGCAACACATTGTCCATGCTTTTGTGTTTAGTGATCAGTAGCACCCAGCATGTGAGGACAGAAAACACAACCTTCCAGCACAAAACTTTGTCCTTATGAGCATCTGTGATAGCAACATCTACACAGTGCTACATTTCAAGGGTACAAGTTGTATTTTCCATTATGCTGTAAACACATTTCTTTCCCTTGCAGGACAAAGATGACAACCTTGTTGACTGGTACAGCCAAGTGCTAGCCCCTTGTAGGCAGCAGACAGCAGTCTCCAGTTCCTCGTTACAATGGTGATGAGACTGTCAGTCTTCAGCTGTACCCTACAAGCTAGTCTCTGGTTCTACCCCCTCAAGACCAGACCCACTGGGTCCCAGTCCCACTGCTTCCCAAATATAACTGTTGGCTGAAGCTGGTGTGCCCATGCCAGCAGGACTGCAATGTGCAGCTGGGTGGCCAGGGTCAGGAATATGGCACACCACCAAAAAAGGAGCAGTATTCTCTCCAGGGCCACTGGCATGAATTGCACCAGGCAACTCCAGGTGGTAGCTCCACACTAAAGGGTGCTCACACTCCCAAGAGACAGTGACTCCATGGCAGTTAACTGCGCTCCAATGACACCTACACACAGATGATGCAAAAGAGGAAGGGGCAGACCCTGGCCAGTTTTCCTGACCAGAATCTGAAAGGTAGTGGATGAATTTTATTTGAGAACCACAGTTTACATGAATAACATTTTACTATGTATTTTATTACATCAATGGCTTGAAAAAAAAATTTATTTGATGTCAGCAAACATTGGAAATCATAGAAAAATGAATTATGCAGAATTTCACAAAGGAATTTACCCCACTATAATTCCTCATACAGTAAAATAATTCAAAACCAAAATGTTACTTTTCAGTGGCTAAGCAGTTTCATAATGCTATGAACATTCATCACAGTAAGTGTGCTGAATAATAGAAAACAGGCAAAAAAGACATTTAAAATATTACTTACAACATCATTATTACAACATACTTTCTTTAAAATCCCAATGAGTATTTTATCACTTCAAAAGCTATACAGCATTTCCATTATATTTGCAAACTTAACCTTATACATCTTTTAAAATCTTGAAAAAACTTCTTTTAAGCAATCTATAAGCAGTTAACAAAATTGGTAAAATCTACATAATGGAATACTATACACTCCAGTATAAATTTTAATTTTAAGAGAATATGAATGTAAACACTCATTATTATACAACATGCATAGACTATACTGACCTTCCATCTTCTGAACTGTAACTTTCACTGCAATTGTGCTTTACTATCGACAGGAAAAGCTGCATTAATCCAGGGAGTGGCAGAAAGTATTTGCTTTAGGGGCATTGCACAAGGTTGCTAGATTTTTGACTTGCTGAAGACAAGCTGGAGCTAATAAAAAATAATTTTTCTCTTTTGTTGTAAAGGCTAAGCATCAGACCACTCATCCCTGAATGGGCTGTGTGTAATTTCATTACAGATTTCAAAAGGAACGCATTATCAGTAAAGTTTCCTACAGTATTTTTGAGCTTCATTGACTTGGAGATTTATGTTCACAAATTCAGTGATCAGGTTAGTGTAATGCACTGTTTGGCTCATATTTGGTGTGCAAGAATACCAAGAGCATATTAGCAATTTTGAGAATAAAAACTGAAACTTAAAGTGACAATGAGCGTATTTTAATACATAATGTTTCAGATGCGTTTGTACAGGAAAGAAGAATGCTTGTCAGGACGCTGCTTGCAGAGTGTAAGAGTTTCACTCTCACATTAACTATTAAAAAAGTGTTCTAGTGGGTATTTATGGGGTCTTTCTGGTTGCAAACTTGTAAAAATAAATATTAAGAATTCATTATCCCCATTGGTATTAAATATATCAAGACACAACCACTGTGGTTGCACGACCAGTTATGGCTACTATGACCTTAAGCATCTGATTGTACGTTGTTGCTATACCGTTAAGCACAACTGAGACATGTATTTTTTCCCCCCTGGTTATACGATTAGATTACAAAAATTGATCACTGTCTCCAACCAGTTAACATGAATATTCAAGTAGCAAGGTTGTTTTAATGGATAAGCAAAAAAAAAAAGAAGTTACCTAGCACTTTACACAGCTACATCAAATTAAATAGAACAAATGGAATTCATGTATATGCAATACACTCTTATACCTTTAAGATTTCTAAAACTAAAGCTTAAACTATCATTTTCTTTAACGATACCATACTTTGCACAATAACTTAGGAGAAATTATTTCTCATTTTCCACAAAATATATATAATTATGACATTCACATTGATAGTTTAAGAAACAAAATTTAAGTGAGAATATGCTATCTTACGCAGTTATCTTTGTGGACCCTTGTAATCAGAATGCAACCAGTTGATGTATCTAATGCTTGACCCATTCAGAAAGTGAAAGAGAGGATCGTCACTTAAACAAGACCAAACCATTTAAACTTTCAAAAGCTAAAATTATTTTATTGCATTTAAAAACATAGTTAAAGAGAATGTAAAAAACTAAATGTTTAAAGTACGGTGCTATTATATTGTATGTATCAACTACAATAAGATAGCAGTCAACTGAAAAGTAATTTAACAACTTTTTTCTTCCTAATATCACAAATTACACGTTTCCCCCTACCCCTTGGGGATGAAGCCAAAACACAACTTTTCTGATCATAAGATGGACAGATTTGAGGGCAAAAACAGATGAGAAGTCCTCACAAGTAACAACTCACCAGCAGAAGCCTCTCCCGATGAGTGAGTTTCACCAGCTGGGATGCAAGCTCACACAACCCTCTGACACTGGTGAGGACCTGTCTCCATGCATTGGTACCAGCAGGAGGTTTAATACTGGAGTATTTCTAATGAGCAGCATTGCCTTACACCCAAACCGACAGCTGAATTCACAGTGCTATTTGCCCGGTCTTTGATCCTAACTCACACTGGCTAACCACTAGTGTCCTTTCCCACAACAACCTCCCAACTCCAACTGGCACAAGTCTACAGGAACATCTGCAGGACCACCATCAGAGCTGCCAGTTCACATCAACAGTGAGACATTGCCACAAACTAAGGATGCCAAGTTTCCAATACAGAGCATAGAAAATAGCTCCCTTCCATCCTCCCATGACCTCAAAGGATGTCTCTGGAGCTACCAGAACGAAATTGCTCAGAAGCAGCTACAAAGTGGCTGAAATGCCCTTTTTAGGCTTCACACACTAGCTTGCCTTAAGTAATGCCTATCTGTTCCTTTGTCGGTATGTTGTTGCTCCATTTCTGATGTCTAATTGCTTTTCTCACACAAGGCCCAAGGAGGAGACCGTGGTACATGAGGCTACCTCTCCTGCCTTTCTTTCTACATTGCAGGAGGTACAGTCAGAGCTGGCTCTGTCTCCTGGCTGGAATAATCCTACCTCATCTAGGTACAGAAAACAGAGCCCACGCAGCACACAACATGGCAGCCCAGCAGCTCTAACATCAGCATTGAGTTCGGGCTGTATTCTGAGCTGCAGCACCTCAGCTGCAGGACATGAACTAGGTCATTTGTGTTAAAACGCTGCTGCCATACATTGCTGTGTGCCAGCTTGGCCTAAAAGCTCTGTAGAGGAAGAAAGGCAAAGAAGGTCACCTGACAGTTTCTCCCGACATCATTAACCATTTTTAAATGCTTTGTGACTAGTGTTATTTTGCAGCTTTCCACTGGACAAGAAGTAATACTGCTGCTTCTGGCTTCTCTGAACACTGCTCGGCAGTCAGCAACTATCTTGTTCAAAGTGCAAAGTCCCCATACAGGACTTTCAAGAACAGCTCCAATTCTTGCCAGCTAGACAGGCCACAGCACAGGTCATCTGGTAAGAGGGCTGGGGATTTGAAAGCTGCATGCACCAAGTCTTTGGAAAAGCACCTCTTAGATTTTAAATTGCATATTTTGGTTCAGAACATGAAAGCGATGTGTGCTTCAGAAGGGTTAAAATGGCCAATGAAATTAACCCAGTTCTTCTCCAGTAAACTTTCAAGAGACCAAAAACTCCTGGAAGGCTGAATTTTATGCTCCAACCCTCAACCAGAATTCCAGCGGGAGAAGTAGTTTGATGTCTTTGGCAAGCAGCGCTCTGAAGAGGAATGAGACACTGGGACAGGAAGTGATCTATGGGAGCCAAATGTAAAAAAGGCACGTATTCCAAAAGGAGAGGCACCAGAGAAAGTTGTTTTGACTTAATCCCACAGAGGATCAGGAAAAAGAAAGTTGTGTAGCACTCATTTAACAAGTTACAATGCAAATGCTGAATGCCAGGGGTTAAATAGCGTATCAAATGGTTACGTATTCCCTTTTGCACTAAATAAAAGCCATTAAAACATACAGGACTAAAATGCTCGTTTAGGGAGCTAGCTCTCTATGAAGCGAGAACATACAGATACAGTGGAAAGAATTGCACAAACCAGAAGTGTAATGAGTTAGATCCACAGCCTTGGGCTGACCAAACCTTAGAAATAACATTTTCTGTCACTTTGCATTATTGAAGATTGTTTGTTACCACGCCCTGCCATTTCAGAACAAAGCTGACACCACTGGCGCGTGCACACACCGCCCCTTTCTTTATAGAAAGCTCAATAACAATAGTGTCACTGTAAGAATACACAGGAAGCGGAGACCACGAGGCCATGCAGCAATATGCACTTACACCCTACGGACTGAGTACTGTAAGAACTCCTAATGTGTAGTTACTGTGGGGCTGCTAAGGAGCTCGTTCTCCAGGTTGGTCAAAATTTACAGACAGGTGTTACTGGTTCTAGAAATCCCAATGCTTAAGCAGGACGTTGATGCTGAGCTACCTGGGTGCTTTGAAAGAAAGTGGAGGCAGTATGGAGGAATGAGGGGAGATTAAGGCAGATGTAGCACAGGACTGGAAGCGTTTGCCTTTTTTTGGTAATAGCTGCTTGTCCACAGATATGATGCAGATGGCTGTCTGAGGTTTGCTAATACCTGATATCCTGGATAACACAGTAGTCAACACAAATTGTTCTAGGCTACAGCACCTTCTCACGAAGCAGATGCATATCTGACATCAAGAACAGAAGTAGCCTGGAGGGAAGGAGGAGGAGGGAGAAAAAGGACACGTTTAGTTTTAAAATTAATATACACAGGCTTTCTTGTATCTCCAAACTTCACCCCAGATCCATGGTACTGGAAGCAACATGACAGATAACCCTGGCACATGGGAGGAATAGCAGCAGCTTCCCCTATTCTGATCTGCATCAGGATTTATTAGGAGTGCAAATGTACAAGAATTAAGACTGGAGTTGAGGTTACTTTATTATCATCAGTCTAACCTTCCTCCCTTCAAAAATAGAGAAAGAAAGAAAGGAAGAAACAAAACCACAAAACTGCAGCCACTTGCTATGAAAATACACTGAAGGGGAAAGCCCAGAGCAGTCAGAGGGCTGACACAGCTTTTACTAGGCTGGCAGCCAAGTAGACAAGGCATGCCAGAGGAAAAAGCACGCAAGGGACTTAGGAACTTCAGTGTTGGGCCAGAAATCTTCCTGACTACTGCTGAGTCCACCTGACTTGACCAGCCACCTGTGCAAGTGCTGCACGATACTGCACAGTTCAGGAGGGACCAGGAACACTCCTAGCTCAAATGCCTATGTGATAATTCCAATTTCACATCGCCCCCAGAACTGCTCAGACAGGCAAACAGTCAGCACTGCACTTGTTACCTCTAAAGGCAGGAGCACATTTACACCCAGCCTGAGAAACAGTGTCTGGTACTGTACAGCGGACATGCTCTCTGAGCACATTCATGTGCCCCTTCCTTGTATATTTTTACAACAGGATGCAGTCTTGGTAGTTAAAATCTCCTCCATGCTGCCAGCACCTCCCTCATTTCAGCTGTGACACATCAGTTCCTACTGTCTAGAATAGGCTTGGTCAAGAACTACAAGCCACATGGTGCTAGTGTAAGGCATATGTGGTATGTCATAGCTGGCAATTCACTGCCACAGTGCCTGGCTCCTGCTTGTGTCAGCCTGGTGCAGGCAGGCTCTCCCCTCACCCCTTACTCAACTGCATGGTACTTTGAACTGCCTGACTCCCACAACAGCTGTTTTATCTCTACGCTTTGCAAGTGTTCTCACCAGCCTGTTGTTCTAGTCCCCATCCCACCACTCAGCACTTGCTCAGCTCCAGCCTGGGCACTTTTCATCGTAAGTGTGGGGTTCACAACTGCTGCTCCACCAGCCATTTCACCAGACCCTGCTGTCATGCTTCCAATTCTCCCTCCTCCTCTAACTTCTCTGGGATCCTCATTGCTCCAAAGGCCACACACTCGATCACATCAGCGTGCTCCAATTCCTGCTGCAAACTAACACATTTTTATCTCAAATGAGATCAAGCATCAAGGGTGCATTTGAAGGCAGGAGGAATCTCAGAGGGCTCAGAGAAGAAAAACTCTGCACTGCTAACACATACAGCTCTACTGATCACAGGAAAAAGCAGTGACACAAGCCATGTAATTCAAACTGGCAGCTATATATTAGCACCATTGCTTCCTTGCTCCACTTCTCAGTTCTGGAAGAATGGGACAACTTTGCTCACACGCTTCTGAGAAGACAAGTTTTTTGAGTTTGGTTTTGTTCATCTGTCATACCTTTGGACTTAGTTCCAAAACAAGCATTTTTTTATTAACCCATCATTAGGATTTGTGAAGCAATGAAGTTCTGCTCTCTGAATGCCTGAATGGCAGCATAAGTGAGCCAGCCATAATCAGGACAACAAAAAGATACAGTACACTGAGAAGTCTTTTGTCCATGCAAGACCAAAGTTTGCCTTTTGCTGTTGACTGTGCTTACATTTAGAAGATAGGGCTTTTGTGCCAAGCTACCTTATAAAATTAGGCCAAAGAAAGCCCTAGATCAGACATTTTTAACATGCGAACCTCTAGCGGGGTTTTCTGTTGCAAGACTGTCAACATTATTCTTTTGTAACTAACTTTCGTATTTAAACACTCTACAGTCTTAAGTTCATTTCAACCACACGTAGTCTTTGGAGAAGTGTTATCACTGTGAAGCTCCATCAAGGAGAAGCTGTTTCTAGAATTTCTGTCTTCACAGAAACTGCTGTAAAAATCAATGAAACTTTGTCTCTAGGTAATTCCAGAGGGAACAGTTTCACACACTCGCCTTGTTTATAGCTTTCTTCCCTTCCCTCAAGTGAAACAACTCCATCATCAAAAACGAAAGAGTGAGCTTTGCTTGAGAAGACTGTAGGGTCCCACAAAGCCAAACCTAGAACAGCTTGTAGAACTGAGTGCAGGGAAAGCGTCCAAGTGAGATAATGATATATGGGGTTTCAGCAGCAAGTGGCATTAAAATGTCCATGTGCTGATGAGATACAGATACTGTCAGAGGGCTGCAAATGAATTGTTCTCTTTCCACTTTCACACGTGTCTGGAATTCCCAGTTCCCAAAACCAGTACTGGAATCTGTATATCCAGAGGAAGTGAAATACGCTCAAGATTGAAGATTGTCAGGAAATGGCTTTTGCACAGCGTGTGCATATACATACACACACATCTATCTGAACTGAGCTCAGATGGGGAATTTTACGCAACTTCTAAATTGGATTTACCTCATCTTCCTCTTCAGACATTTTAGTGGAGTTATCAGGGGATTTTACGGGCTTCTGGCTATTGGTTCCATTTGTCTCCTCTTTGCCATGCTCTGCCTCCCACTCCTGTAGAACCTCATCTATGTTGAAACGACGTCGATAATTTACAAAAAAGTTCTTCACTTGCACCACAGACTTGTTTCCAATCACATCAGAGATTGCCTGGAAGTCTCGGCCGTATTTCCTGATTGCTAAAAGCAACAAAAACAAAACCAGCATGTTACTTCCACTAAGGCCACAAATCAGCCTTGAGTTACAGCACAACAATCTGAAGCTGAACTTCCCAGAAAAGCTTGAAACCGTGACAGATTAATCAAGGGGGAAGAAAAAAAGACACCTAAAATAGCAAGAGAGGCAGTTAAGACTAGCTGTGCCGAGGAAGAATACAGTAAAGTGTAGCAGAGATGAGCAGAGCCATTCTAAAAAACCTGGGTAAATCTGGGCGTACTACTTGAGATGTTGTGCAGGAAAAGAGCATAGCTGTGAGTCCAGTAGAGTTTCACTGTCTGAAATCTTGGACAAGCACAGAGTTTTTGCAAATGTTTGTACGATGCAGTTTATACTGCCCAGGAAGAGGAAGAGGGATATTGCCTTCTTGTTCAATTCCGTTCTTTGTGCGTTAATACACAGCTATGACAAAATTCTTCATTAGCCACTGAAGAGAAACACTGCTCTGAAATGCAGCAGTTTTGATTGTCACCATCTTAAGTACAGATAGACTTGTAGTACCATACCTTGCACGGCAAGAAGCTGCTCATCCGTGGTCCAACGTGCATTAAATTTCTGAACAATCTAGACAAAAGAAATTAGGTAACTTCATTTATATATGCAACAACTTTTTTCACTTGTATCTGAGCTCATAAAAACCTCACAAAAACAAGCAATTAACTACTAGCCAAACCATATCATTCCTTTTAGTAGCAACAACGTTTTCAACGAAGAACTGCACATGGCATCCATTTCCTTAACTGTGACATACACTGTGCCAGTAAGCCATGACAATACAAAGAGATGGGGAATGCTCTGAGCAGATAACCAAGAGCCACACTCTTCCAAAGCACCTACTTGGTTTTATCACAGACACCCTAGGTAACCTTGGTCAAATTATTTCCAGCATGAGGTGCCAGCGTTGGAAGGAAAACAGCAAAAGCACCAAGTGTTAAGAGAACCACAGGCCATCAACGTCTCTCATTTCTCAGAACAAAGCAACTACCCCTCTCACAAGGGCACTGATAAAACAGGGCATCTCTGTAATACCCTGTACTTCTCTTAGACACCACTTTCATATGTTAAACACTGCTGTTTCTTCTCATTCCCCATCTTTGACTTCCATTACACAAAAACATTGAACATGGTAACAATCTCGATTCACAGTGACAACTAATATGACTCTGGTCCTGGTTTACTGGCAAGAGGAATAGCCCTGTTATGTAAACACAAATTAGCATTTAGCTCCACAATAAACAAAGGTCAGAAAAGGATCCTACCTCTGGAAGTCTGTATTGTTCTATACCACCTTCAAGCTTTTCTTTGAGTGCGCTGTTTGTCTGCTTGATATTCTGAATCTGAAAACAAAGTTTCATCCCTTTAACAAGGATTTAAAAAAAAATAAAATAATATTGGGACAAATCTTCCAGCAGCCCCAGCAGGAATCCCACAGTTCAGCATTCCAGTTCTCCCCACAACCTTCCTTTTCCAAAAAGAAATACACTGGACTAAAGGAACACAGGAACAGCTGGCATGTTAGGGGAACTCAATTTATTCTATCCTATATGTATCTGCAAGTTATTTGGAGCAAGAACTGCCCCCATACCCAGGGCTGCATAAAGCCTGACATAAGAAAAAAAGGCCCTGTACACAGCAAGTAATGGATTAAAGACTGCCAGAGAGCTTTTCTTCTCCCAAAGAGTGAGAAAAAGGCTTTAGGCCAAAATACCAATTCTACTAAGTTTAATAAAGACTTTGAGCCAGATCTCTGCTTTAAAAACAGTGAAAATGCTCACATCTATGAAACTAACTCATGTAGTAAACCTGTCTCTACTAACAAATATTTAAAAAGCATTTGTTTGAAATGTAGACCCATCAGAGAAGCAGAAGGTATATAGGAAGGTTTGTAAGACATCTGAAGAACACAAACATACCTGCCTGGTCCAAAAGTACCACAGGAAAAGGCAAAGGAAATTACACTTTGCTAAAACCAATGTTATCTAAGGAAAGTTCACAGTTAAAACATAATGATCTCTGAAATGCAAGAAATGCTAAGCGCCAACAAATGATTCTTCAAGGTAGTGCTATGGGTTTTTCCTGCTTAAAGTATAAAATATGCTTGCCCATAGATAGGAGATGTAAAACACAGGGCTGTGCTAGTTTATTGCAAAAGGCTACAGCTTGTCCATTAAGCCACATAATGATGTGAATCATCACTGTCAAGATACACATTCCAGCAAAGTTTGCAGACTGTGACAGGCACTATTGCCAAAAACTGCAGTTATTCTTGATCTATCCCATCCACACCTGCCGTTTGATTGAGACTAATTCCATGTCCAGTTGTCTGAGTACAGTGGTAGCAGCTGTCGCATTGGCAGAAACAGCTTCCACATCTTCCTGGGAAAGGAACATTCCTTTGGGAGGTTTCCTCTTTGCTCTGTTCTTGGCCTGTGTATTGTGCTTCTCCTTCTTCACCTGAGGAACGGTTTCAGTGGGCGGCACCTAGCAAACAACAGTCATTTTTACAAAACTAGATGAACTTCAAAGGTCCCTTCCAAGTCAAGCCATTCTGTGATTCTGTGTCTTTTAGCCATCTAGAGAATGAAAAAGGTAGCTTGCAAATGGAAACATTTTTTGCTTTTAGTGGCACATCACACAAACATTGTCTTACATAAATATCCCCTTTATTCTAGGCAGCTTTCAGTATGTAAAAGAGAGACTGCTGACCTTCTCAGCCTGGTCTCATGCTGGGAGACAGATGCCCACTTTCCCAGCAGTTAATATTTTAGTTATTTTCAAATGCTTCAAAACCTCTTCTCTTGTTTCCATCATCAGGCCTGACCATGCCAGTTCAACTTAACACCAGAAGAAAACAAAGCGGAGTTTGGAGACAGAGGACAAACACAACAAGTCTCTGTAAACCCTTCTAGGTTTTCTACATGTCAAACAGAACAGATAAACCAAATTTAAAGGCTCAGGATGAAGGAGTGAGTAAAATAACTTTTAGATTGTTACAGTTTCTTGGAAGCCAAGTTTCCTTCTTCCTGAAGACTGGAAGATCCCAGCACAACTGCTGGCAGATAAAAGCCTGCACCTTTTTCACTAGCTCAATGGCAAGAGCCACACAGGAACAGTAAGGTTGACAATTGCCTATTTTCTTCAGCACAAAGGACTGTATGAGAGAGAACGCCTAAGGCGAGCCCAGGAGCAAGAGGTAACTGTTGCTGTTACACGATGGATACCTTATTTCTTTTTGCAGAAGAGGGTGGGAAACAGGAGAAACCAGACTGGTCTAGCTACAATTAAGTGAGGTAAGCTCTGCAACTCCACTTCTGAAGCAAGCACTTTGATAACTGAGCCAGGTAAATTATTTATCACAGATAGACATTTCAGATTTATTCATGTTTCCTCTACGCACAGAATTTCACAGGATCATGCACAACGGATTCAGGCTGTAGGTGGACCAATACATAATGCCTGCAGTGCAAATATCCCAGAAGTCTCAACTTTACGGAAAAATTAAAACAGTTTCAAATTGTTTTACACAAAGAATGTGAAGCACCTTTGTGTTGTGGACAAAGAGCCAGAGCTCCAGCAGAACACTTTTTGACAGCTCCAAATGCCTCTAGGCCCCAGTGATATCATGCAGGGCTCTGAAAATGTGAATCTCTATCCTATCTTGGAAACTCTTGCTTTCCTGGCCACACACCTCTCTCTATAGAATTAAATCAATCAATGAAAACCACAGAATTAAAATATAGAGATGTAGCAGTGCTTCTCTATTTATATATTGCCACTTCTACCCAGTGCACTTCAGTCTTGCAAAACTCGTAATGCAAACAAGGTTCCCTTCCTCACATTGCGTGGCATAAAAAATAATTAGGGAGACCTTTCCAGGAACAGGGAAGATGAAGAGAAAGCAGCTCTAGTTCATGACCTCAGTATTATGGAGTCACTATGAGAGGAAACCTGAACAGTTAGTTGCACTGATGAGAGATTTCAGACACTCTAAGAAATCCCAGTATTATTTGGCAAGTCATATAGTAACTGACATGGCTCGGAGCTGGAGAAACCATCTCTGAGGTGCTGGGACAGGGAGGTTCTTTACAGTAAGTATGGTAAGCTAACAGCACCTCACCACCTCTGCACATCTGACCACATTATTAAAGGAAACTTAACAATTCAAAAAAAACAAAACACTTTCCCCTCCTGGATATCTGATCTCTCCCCAGCATTTTCAATTAGTGCCAGGCCCAGGTACTGCAAAATCAAATTAAATGAACTCTGAATAGGCTATGCAGGTTGTCACCTTCATTTTACCCACCAGTACAATACCCATCCAGAAGAACTTCTACAAGGCTACCTGCCATTGCATACACAGCCATGCATAGCTCCATGAGTTCCGGTGATATCTTTCAGATCGAGTGCCATGGCCTGCATGAGCATGACAGGGATGGCAGAGAGGCTCCTCCCATACAAGTCTATAAAAATGTCTTGATGGTAGCTATCAGCCATCTGCTCTGGTTTGGCCTTACAACAGAGGCAGCCAAATTGGCAAACTACCTTTCCCTCTTTTGCAGCAAGTTTGGAGTGTGTGAGTCTGGCAGCGAAGGAAGTAATAATAAACAGGATTGAAGTGAGCCCTCTAACAGATGCAAGCTTTCAAAGAGCTTATGGTGAAATCAAAAGTTGAAAATTCATTAAAACAATGGGAACTAAGACAACATTATTACATATTTATAAGACACACTAGAGAGCTGCACTATGCAGCTGTAACTTAGTCAAGTGAGAACCCTTCTAGTTTGGGTGCTGCACAGGCTTTTGAGCACTTGGTTTCTTGTAAGGATGAATATGAGTGGCTTCACGTCTACTCAGCTCCTAGGAATTCATCAGGGATGATGGTTCCTTTGGTGGAAGGAACAGCCAAGGCTTTGCTAGAAAGTTGAGAGCACTCTAGCATAGGTGAAGAATGGACCTGAATGCTGTGATTTTTCATTTATTCCACTCAAAATAACTTATTGGATGAATTAATCTCACTGACAGTAACTAACAAAACATCTGATCTAGGACTCTGGTCTTGCCTGTGTGCAGTCACATTTTAATTATGTTTTTTTTTCCTTACATATACCCTTTTAAAAATAGCTGGGAAAAAAAAAAAACAACTGAAAGAATAACTGTAAGAAAGAAATTGGGCTACAAGAAAGCAGGAAGGGAAGTTACTTCAGGGAGAGAAGGTCTTAGGGTAAATGTCTTCCTGTAGCACTCACATACAACCCACGCTCCCGCTGAAAAGCAAGACTTCTTTAATTTAGTAATAGATAACTAGCAGGTTATACACATTAAAATATGCACCTCCTTGTTAAGCAGCACAGACTGGGTTTTAAATAATGTCTATTATATTTGTGTGTCTATTTTCATCCAGAACTCCAAAGAGACTAAATGACATACTTCCCTTCCAACAAGCCATCTCAGTGGGGACATAAGTGCTACTACTCCGTTTCTACGCAGTTGATTTATACCATCACTGAAGGTGGCTCAAACTAACACAGCCAAAGAGAGAATCAAAGAGACTAGAAACATTCATATAGTACATTATCATGGGATGGTAAAGTCTTGAATTTTCCCAGCTACATTCATAACTTATTTTTCTCTACTTGTATTGATCTAAGAATAATTCTGAAGACAATTCTTCTTTTCTCCTGTGACAATTACACAATGCAGAAATAAAGAAAGTGTCACTAATTACTTCATGTAGAAGCCAAGTAAACACATTTGCACAGTTGTAAGAAAAAAATTATACCTCTTTTTTGCTCTCCTTGTTTTGTTCAACTTCAATGTCAATAGGGTTATTTCCATTTGCCTCCTCCATTTCATCCTCACTGGAAGACAAAAGCAAGCAGTTCTGTATTGGTTCATGAGGCCCTCTTTTTCTATAAATATCATGCTAAAAGAAACACATGGATGCAACAGCAAGTGCAACAGCTTTACTTACTTCTATTCCCAGGGTATTTGGTTGTTTTAGGGGTCTGGGGTGGGAGTTTTAGGTGTTTGTGTCAAGAAATTCTTAATTATAAAAATAGTGACCATGTCTCGTAAAGGAGGACTTCTCAGTAGTGCACTTAGACAAAGTCAGTCTGCTCAGATGAATGCAAGATAGGTGAAACTGAATATGCAAGTTATCATATAAAGCATGTGGGACACTGACCATTTTAACTTTGGACAAAACAAGACAGAAATGAAGACTTAGAACTATAGCAAGTAACTAAGCCACAGGTTTCATACAACTCAAACATTTAGCAAGAGACATGCACAAGATGAATTCCCTCAAGAACAAGTGTAAAAAAAATATGTTTGAGCTGTTGGTTTTGTTTGTTGTAGGGGCGTTTGCTTGTTTGGGGGGGGTGGGGGGGGGTGGGGTGTCTGGTTTTGCTTGTTCTTTTTGGTTGGTTTGGGTTTTGTTTATTTCAAGAGGTTATCAGTTACAGGATAGGCATGAAATTCATGCAATATTCAAAGTGACCTTGGCACACCCAGCCAGTTTGGCTTTGGTGTAACTTTAATCAGGTATTAAATCAAATGTATTTTCACCACTTAGAATTTGTGTACTGCACACAACTAAAAGTTAATAATAATTGTACTATTTGGGACGATGCTCAGAAACAGAAAAATAATCTGACCTAATCAAAGCTGTCTTTTTCAAAAAACAAACAAAAACCCAGTAACAGCGTCCTCCCCATAACCCAAAACTCCCCCAAAAAATCCAAAACAAGACAAACAAGCACACAAGCCTAAACTTGTTTTGTCATGTCCAACTCTGCAGGCTTGGGGTGACAACTTTGGATGGTACAGGTATGTCACAGCATCCATGCACAGCAGGGCTGTGCAGACAAACTCCAACAGAAGCTGTGTCATGCTATTGGGGTGCTGGAGTCAGCCAAGGGGTGCTCACACAGAAGCAAGGGACAGCAGCCACAGTGGGTGCTAAGGAGCATGGCTACAGTGCCAGCATTGAAGCCTGGCTGTCTCCCTGCTGCAGCAATGTGCTGTGCAGACGCAGGCCAAGAAGGAACATATCCCTGGGTAGCCTGAGCTTACATCCACCACCACAAGAGCAGTCACTTGTACAAACCATTCCTACTCTCTCTCAAACTGCCTGGCTCACAAGCTGATTCACAAGGTATTTAGTCA
This sequence comes from Melanerpes formicivorus, assembly GCF_026170545.1. NCBI lineage: Eukaryota > Metazoa > Chordata > Aves > Piciformes > Picidae > Melanerpes > Melanerpes formicivorus. The sequence goes on along the minus strand of NW_027142400.1, from coordinate 2,494,556 downwards.
GTGTAATGACTATCCCAGGGAATACTTACAAGCACCCCCTCCCAGAGCTGCATATACAAAGACCCTTGCATACAGCTAAGAACAGCTACTGAAAACCTGGTCCCAAATGCACTGGGAGCTATTTTAGTGACAGACTGAGGAGCTGGGGGATTTCCCTGCCTAGCCACAGAAGACATATAGCAGTATTTGAGTGAGACACATCAGACTGCCTCTTCTCTTAGCTACATCTCCAAAAGAGCTTCCTTGAGTTTTCCCCTAGGCTCATATTTCAGCTTTTCTGCAAAGGCCAAACTCTCACAGGCTTCACTGTGCTCACAGTTTGCTCTTGTGTTCTAGCAAGTTCCCCAGACATGAACTAGATCAAACCCCACCCAATCATTTCTGCAGTTTTAAAAACCGCTAACTATTGACTGAAGAACACTTCTGAAGTTTTGCCAACACCTTATGACACAGTACAATCTCAAAATCCAGACACCCCAAATTCACCCAGCTTTTCTTCCATGCTCTGCATGTCTGCACTGATAACTCCTTCAGAGGTGTAAGGTGTTTGATAATTCAGGGGCAGAAGGGAAATCAAGTATCAAGCTGAAGGCCTGGTACATAGTTTGCATTTCCAATCCAGCTGTGTGCCTCCAAGGTTACAAAATTACAACACTTGGTAACCCATGCAGTTCTTTCCCAATTACCAGGTAGTCTGAGGTGCTGCTTTTCCCAGCAAACAGGCATAGGTACCAGAGAGATGTATTTCCAGATTGCAGTAATTTAATTTACAAGCACAGAACAAAACCAGAAAGGTAGTATCAAAAGATCCTAAACTACATCGCACAAGACAAAAACATACTCCTTGTAAGGGATTTTTTTTCTGCCCTCATAAATCGGTAGGGAAAAAACCCAAACCAAAATAACAAGCTATTGCAAAAAAAGAGCCAGGATGGGAAGGAGAAAAATCAAAAGAGTCTTTGCAAAGAAGGGAAAACAATGGAATGGGAAAAAAGTCTCAAGTCAGATAAAGCCAACCAAATAGTGGGCAAGTTGGCTGGTACTGGACAGGTTGGCTGCTAGTATCTCCCTGGCCCTGCTTGTTAAGCAAGCGCTGTGGATCTAGTGGAGAGAAGGGAGAGGTTGAATGAGTCATTACAGCTCAACCCTGCAAACACATTTCTTCTCCATTTCAAAATGGGGCTCACTCAATCACACTGGAGCCAGCAAGTGTCTCCCTGGGAAGTGCTAGAGCAGCAAGTCCTTCGAGGGAAAAAGCTTTTGTAGAATTTTGCTTAATTACATAAGGAGTCTCCCAAAGCCAGCAAAGACAAACTGCTTTTTGGAACAGGTTGAGAATGCACCTGCATCAAGCAGATGGAGCTGCTGGTGTTCAGAGGGATTTTTTCCCTCCAACACTTGCCTGAGGGCACATAATTTCTGAGGCCTTGTTAGCTCCAAAACCAGGAAAAGTCCTGTGGCAGACCTAAGTGTAAAAATATCTCTAGCAATACACACAAGGCCACTGGCTGACTAAGCCCTCAAGGGCTTGCCCAGTTATCTAGGAGGGTGAACTCGCAGACAAAGCTACACAAACAGGAGTCCAGCTCATCTGCTGAAGCTCAGTGGCCTTTGGAACACCACCGTACTCACCCAAATCCTAATGCACCCAGCACTCTTTGGGACACCTCTGCCAGAGAACTCATCCCAAATTCCTTTGTGCTACCCTCTTCTCAGTCACTCAAAAACACAGCCTCAAGTCCATCTTTCTCTGGAAACAGAACTTGCCCCAATAGCCTTATATTGATAACAGGTTTTGACATAAAAGGCAGGGGAAGGGGCTGTGTATGTACAAGACAGGGCTGAGGGGTGCTGCCCTGAAGCCTGTACCCTGGGAGGTACAGGTCCTCATTCTGTTGAGCATCACACAGAGGAAATAAAGGCAGATTTCTATCTCTCTCATTACTTCCTTTTACTGTCCTGCTTATCAGATTTTCTGGCTCTGCTGACAACAGTGCCAATCAACTTGTAACAGTTTTAGTTTCATTTTCCCCACCCTCAAGCAGTATCAGAAAAAAAGTTTCTACAGTAATGTGATAGTGACCACTGCAGTAGAGGGCAATGAGAAGTTGCAGTGTTGAGACAGGGAATCCACCTAATTGCTGACAGATTCCTTTTGGCTTTAAGCAAAGCAAAACATGCACAGCAGGGAAGAGGGGTGGGGAACAAGGTGTAGTACCAGGAAACATTTTGTGGAAAATCCTACATCTAGCTTCTAACAGGAATTGCTGAGATAACCTAAAGAAGTGAGCGTGTGTCAATACACAGCCTTTCTTCTCACAAACCTACCTTTCCTCACGTTCCCTTTTCTGTTTACGAGCATGACGGTCCATCACGCTAGTTTTAGTCCTTGTCTTCTTCCAGGAGTAGTAAAATTTCACCAGGCTGGCTATTGATTTGTCAGGAAGCTGCAAATTAAACATATATCCTTTTATATGTTTATATGTAAAGTATCCCCAGGAGTTCACATACAATTGGTCTGGTTTCGTCATGAACGTCTGATCATTTTGTGTTGGATTCTCTAAAAGCTCAAGTGAGGCAGTTCTGCAGCCTCTCCAAAAACTATCTATGAAGGAGTGTTTCAGGTTAGTGCCTACTATTTAGGGATAACCAAATCTCTAAGGAGTATCTCAGCAAGCCTCCATTTGCCAGCCAGGTAGCTGGTTCCCTTCAGAATAGATGAACATAGCAAGAGCAAATCCAAAATAGGGCCTTCAGACTGAGAATTTTAAAATGCAATACAGGCATGTGTAAGCAACCTCAGGAACTGCTGAATTGCAGGCTACATCCCAAGCACATCTTTGATGTTTGGTTAAAGAGGTTTATTCACACCATTCCAACAATGAAGTCTATTTGCACATCTCAACAAAGACGTTTTCAACGTCACTGTGGGGGGAACTGACAATACAGGTCCCAGAATTTTATCTTTCTCTTTTCTTCTTGTCCTCCTACATTAATGTCATTGCCCTGTAGCTATGGATGAAAAGTCTGCCTTCCAAAACACAAAATTTCATTAATCTTAATTTTCTACTTTTGAGGTATTCTGCATGGATGTCCTTACACAGGACTTGCACAAGGTAAAAGTCCAGCCTTTCTCACTGAATAAAACATGCTTTAGATCAGTGTCTGATTCAGCTTGGAGACCAGAACAAGTAGGGAGGAATAGCCAAATGTGAGCAAGAGCCAGATCTCTCTCTTTCAGATACAGCAACTTAAGTCTCCATTTGAGATAAGCCTGGTTCTCAGACTGCAGGTTGATTTTAGATTCTAATAATGGATCACACCAAAACTATGACCCTAGCCCACAGCTGCACACAGGCATAAATCCATCTGTGTTAGCAAGCCACAGGTGCTACAGTCAATGTGTTGTCAATAGCCATGCAGCAGGCTGGTACACTGGAATTAAAGAATTCCAAAGAACTAACAGAAGGACAATGCTGCTCCTGACAAACATCCACTTGGTCGCAAACACACGTTAAGAGCGCCAAAACAACAGATCCATCTCTGGTAAATATTGCCACTCACTTTCAATTCTCTAGCTTTGATGAACTTTTTTCTCCCCCTCAGTTCTAAGTGGCATCAGTGCTAATAGGGCAGCATATTAGGGTGCATCAAGAGAAGCGTGGCCAGCAGGTCAAGGGAGGTGATTCTCCCTCTCTACTCAGCTCTGGTGAGACCCCACCTGGAGTACTGCATCCAGTTCTGGAGCCCCTATTACAGAGGGATATGGACGTGCTGGAAGGTGTCCAGAGAAGGGCCACGAGGATGATCAGAGGGCTGGAGCACCTCTCCTATGAGGACAGACTGAAGGAGTTGGGGCTGTTCAGTATGGAGAAGAGAAGGCTCCGAGGTGACCTAATTGCAGCCTTCCAGTATCTGAAGGGGGCCTACAGGAAGGCTGGGGAGGGACTTCTCAGGATCTCAGGTAGTGATAGGACTAGGGGGAATGGAATGAAGCTGGAGGTGGGAAGATTCAGGCCAGACATGAGAAGGAAGTTCTTCACCATGAGAGTAGTGAAGCCCTGGAATGGGTTGTCTAGGGAGGTGGTTGAGGCCCCGTCTCTGGAGGTGTTTAAGACCAGGCTGGATGAGGCTCTGTCCAGCCTGATCTAGTGTGGGGTGTCCCTGCCCAAGGCAGGGGGGTTGGAACTAGATGATCCTTGTGGTCCCTTCCAACCCTGACTGATACTATGATATATAAACTCACCATTAATGTGCCCCTGACCCATGGATTCCTGTCACATTAAACAGAAAGCTTCATGCCATTTAATTCCTTTGATGCAGAATGGCTTTTCTAGGAGCAACAGTAAAAAAAAATAACTAGGGAACAGTGCATGAGTTTGGTGTTCCTGTACTGGAATGCACTTCACTCATGGAGAGAGTCATGCTTCTACACAAAGCAAATTTGAGAATTTTGTGCTTTGGTACTGAAACAAGCAACAGGACAGGCTTTATGTTCTCTTTTCCCTCCCCAGGAAATTCCCCTCTCCTTTTGTTTCTCCCTATGTAAGAACAGAGGAATAAAGAAAACAGCTTCATCCTTTCAGAGTCCACAACTCTTGAGACTGTATCCAGCTGTCCACAATATGTGCGAGCCTCACTATCTGACCCAAGAAAGTAGGGGACCCTAGGACTCCAAGACCATTTGAAAACAAACACAAGTGAAGGAGCTTCACCAAGGATAGGAAGAAAGCAAGCCAAGCCTCTTCCTGACACCCTTCTGAAAAGGGACCTGGCAGTTCTCCTTCATACTTGGGAGGCAAGTCACCTTTTGCTTTTCAGCAGGATCAGCAACACAGGCATTCATGTGTGCTTTGAAGTGGCTGAACAGACTGCAACAGCCTATGCTCACTTCAAAGGGTCACACGCAACATAACCAGGTCCTGCTGGAACACTCAAGAAGCACTTTACTGCAGGAGAGCAAAGAACAAAGCCTGGTTCCCACCCAGGTGATGAACCACTTGAAGAAACTCTCAAGATACAATTAATAAATATTTTTTAACATCCCATCCTCCCCCTCTTTTGAAAAATTGCACACACCCATGCAGTTCCCTTTCAGGCAGAAACCTATCACAGTTTTAAAAAATACCACTACCAGGCAAAAGCCAAGGACTGAATGCTGGCAGTGGTGTATGAACCTCCATACCACAGCACCCATTGACAGTCTCAAATCAGATTAAGCACAGACTTCATAGGCAAAATGAATTCCTAGAAAGCAGGCTGTAAAAAAGGAACAGGCTGTAGAAATTCCTAGAATTCCCAGAAAGCAGGCTGTAAAAAATTTGTACACAGATGATCTTTACTCTGTGTGTGGGTGGGTGGGCATGTGTGTACAGACCATATCTGATCTCCAGCTGAGACAAACACTACTGTAGCATGCTGGGGACTGAATACTGTAATTTCCAACCAAAAAAACCTGCACAGTCAAAGTTCATCCTGAACCAGGAAAACATTTCTACAGAGACTCTGGAAACAATGTGGTTTCTTTCCATTCATGGCAATATTTTTCCACTAACATCCCCTTTGGCCTGTTCTCTCCCAAGAGCATTAGACAGGAGCCTAGCACAATCAGGACTGAAGATGATGGTACAACTGCCTGCTGTGCTTTTCCATTCCTGTGACACCACTTACCATCTGCTGGATCCTGTGGAAGGTTTTCCCATGGAAACTGAAGGCCTGTTCAAATAAGACCTTGTCTTCCACTGTCCACTCATCTGGGAATGGAGTAAAGTTTGGCAGATCTGCCAAAGACTTCTCAATGTTATGCTTGTGCCAAAACAGCATTCCAAGGGCCTAGAAACAATTAGAACATCAAGGGAACAACTGTAATCGCAATTACATTATACACATGCAAAGGGAGGGATAACATTTTTCTCAGGCAACATGCTAGACAATTTTAATTCTCAGCTACATCAGACACTTCTCTGTATGTAAGAAACCCAGAATCTGATCTCCACCCCAGTAGTTGTGAAGGCCAGTGAAATGTTTATCCAAACCACACAGGTAGTAATGTAGTAAGACAACAGCAACAGAAAGGTGAAAGAAGAAAATTTAAGGCATTATTCCAGCTTCACTGGTCGTGGTATGTACAGGAAAGCTAAGCAAAGACTTGGGAAGGCTATCTAAAACCAGCCTGGGCTAATGGGAACTTCTTGCTAGTGCTCAACTCCCTTCACTTCTTGTGCAATTGGGACAGTTTAGTTGACTGGGGGGTGGTGGTGGTTATAGTTGTTTAGGGGGCAGAGTATGAGGGAAGAACATATACAGCTTTGACTTGCTGCTGACATCCCTGATCAAAAGGGGGAACAAACCTCACTCATTCTGGGGACTGCTCTTTTGTTCCTTGGAGAGATGCTTTGTTTCACTACTGCAGTCTCCAGTTCTAGGTTCCAAAGTGCAGGCACTGTACTTTAACTGCCAACATTCTCCTCCTGTTATATGTGAGACGCTTGCAGCCACCTCTCTCTCAGGAGTGCACAGCCCCCGTGTGTTATAACACATCACTACATCTGGCATGCCAGTGACATGCAAGTCATTTTGGGGAAGGCCTGACTGCAGAACTAGAAACCAGGCTTTGGCAATGGCTGTGAAAAGAAAACAATTCCCAACATGCTGAGTAAAACACCAGAGTAACCTGCTTGTCATATGCAAACTCAGCTTGGGTTTCAGCCACAGTGACCCTCATCTAGTAGTTTTGCTCTGGCCGCTCAGAGCTACAAAAATCCCTCTAAATTTGGGGGTTCCCCATTATGCTTTGCTATGCAAAATGCAGTTCCTTTATGGGATTTTGCTCCCCTAAGACTTTGCAGAGTGTGTATATAAACATTAGTGCTGCACAAGATCTTGCCCTGACCCTACTAGCCTCTCAACACTGCCCAGGCACCCTTCTCCTCCCTTTTGTCATCAAACAGAACAAGAAGCAGTCTTGACTGCAGCACGGTCACTCCAGATGTCATAGGAACAACACAGACACTTATCTCCATCCACCCTGGCAGGCACAGAGTGAAATAAACTATTTTGCAGCCACAATAGACTGAGTTTTCTCTCCCCAGCCACTCCTTTCAACTTCAATTACAAGATGTACCAAATAACCCCTGTGAGGAAGCAAGGGAAAAATCCAGGACACATTTTGGGATATCAGGGTAGTGTTAAATACCACCAAAGGTGACAGCAAGGGCTGAAGTATACAACAATGTTTTCCTTGTAGGCTTGCTTAACAGGAGAAAGTGTCCCTCCTCTGCCTTGTGCTATCCTAAGAAAGCTCTGCAATTGTCCACAAGTGAATGAATACGCAGCTATTCCAGCCTTCAGGGTGTCTGACATAGGCAGGCAGGACAGCACAGCTCACAGTCAGACTTGCTGTATCCACTCCCAAAAGCCTGCAACTCCTACAGCTCAGCAAAACCACCTACAACCATTTGCAAGACCAGTTGAAGTGGGCTTGCCCTGCTGGAGCTCATCTGCTTGACAGAACCTGCCTTTTCCCTGCCTTAGAGCTGGTGAGGCTGCAGGAACTCCCACCAGCACAGCCCCAAGCCTCCAACCATCATCTGACAGCAGCAGAGCCAACAACAGGGCACTTGGCCACAGGCAAGGGGACAGAAAGGACAGAATTATAGTAGCCACATGCAATGCATATGCAGCCAGCTGGACAGGAAAGCTGCTGGGCAAAGGAGTGCCAGAACATGCCCCAGCCACCCTGACAGGCAGCTTGCCATTCTCTCCAACAAACTAGTACATCTCAATCTGCAAAGGTAGGCTTTGGGCAGGGGGTACAGACAGAAGAATGGGAATTTCTGTAAAGATGGTCAGCTAAGCCACCTGCACAGAGGTCCAAAGAGACTGACTGCTGGGGAGATGCACGCATGGGAAAGGAATGCCCTGGTCAGGAAAGGCCAGAAACAGGGGCCAAGTGTAAACCAAGCTCTGCCTGGCTTCCAGGGAGTTCATATCAGCTTATCCACAGTTACCCAGCCAACAGCACCTCTGATGGTATCTGCTGAAGAGAGAGTATCCTGTGGTGACACAACTAATCATCCTGATTTGAAAGCCTTGACACTTGTCCTGTAACACAAAATGAGTGCATGTCTTCCAGAGCGATACAAGATAGATCCTCTCCAGTTATTTTCTGGATGTGCCTAGCTGAGCTGTCTAGGAAATCCCGAAGGACCTGGGAAACATGTTTAACACCAGAGCATTACACAAGAGTGTTGGAGCAAGAACAATCTTTAGAAGGAAGGAGACAATTTTACAAGTTGCTCAGCCACTTTATATCCTGGTGGGGTAAGTCCTGCAACTTCTACTTCTGTCTACAGAGAAGGGGAGAAAAACAAGGTGAAAAACTTTGAGGAATAAGCAGGAGGTCTGTTAAAATGAATGCAAATCTCTGTCAGACAAGTGTAAGTCTTTCAAAACACAGGAATTCAATACTGCTTTTTCTAGAAGTCACAAGCTTTGACCAATCTACAGTCTCCAGACAACACTTGTCCATTAAAGAAACCCATTTTTATTACCCTATGAACACCTATTTTGGGCAAATGTTACCCACAACATCCAATGCTAAGATATCCATCTCAAGTGAAGTGAGCTACCACCCTTATTTTCATTTAAGTTTGCAGCCTTTCAGTGCTTTCATCTTCCTTTTATTGTTGCCTTCTGCCCTTGGAAACTGCAATTATCAAGTCTGATCATTCCTGATTTTGCTGGAAATATTACTGGGTTTCTCAATTTCAGTGCTCTTTTTTCTGTCTTTTTGAGCATGAGTATCAACCACTGAAAGTCCAACTCAAAGATGATAGCAATTTGAATAGAAAACCTGCCCACCTAAGTCATTGGTCTCTATGCCCTTGGCCTGAACAATTTCATGAAGTTTCCATAGAATCCTTCTGTAAAGACAGTACATAATTTGCCAGTACACTATGTCAGTAGGTTCCCTGCCTTCCCTTTTCCAGGCAAGTATTAGTGCATAAGAAAACTCTACAGAATTCAGAAAAGCTTCCCAGGCATAGGTGTACTTATCTCCCCAGATGAGTGTTGAAATTCATGTTACCTAACCCAGGAAAGATTAGTATGCAACCTCAGACCACATGGAGTAAAGGAGAAGTCTGCTCCTCAGACAGGATTTCCATCCCTAGGCTAAAGGCACTGGCTAACCGCAGGGACAGCTGGTGAAGTCATCTACTGCTGCTACACATGTATCTCAAGTGCTCCTTTATTCAATGCAAAATGATTTGCAGCACAGTTTTTAAAGTAAATAACCATGGATACTGGTTTGCCTCAGAAAAGCATATGATGGTTCAATAGCTCATTAATAACTTCCAGTACGTCCATGAGGCAGAGGTGGAGCCATCAAGGGGAAACTGCAATGCAATCAGGCAGTTGTTCAAAGACAAGCCAATCTCTTTAACACAGCATAGGGGTTCTGAAAATGTTCAAGTTGTAGCCACCATAGGAAGCATAATACCCATGGTTAAATGCTGCTAGAAATTAACATGGCTTTGGTTTTCCAGTTTTGACTCTTGCAGTAAAGCTAAGGATGAACTACATATCCCCCAGAGCATGGGTTACTATTAAGAACAGCCAGTTTTGGAGAAGTTAGGAGAAGGGAAAAACCCAGACTGTATAGAAGGAAAGAAGCAGTTCTAGACAGTCACTTTATGACCTAACACCTGCTGAAAAAGATTTAAAAATAAATATTCAAAGGGTTTTACCTGCTCCATATTGTATCCATGCTTCTCTTTAGCAATGGCAATATATTCATCCACTGAAAAACAAAGACAAGGCATTAGAGCATTTCATAAAACCATCTCCTCTTACCCTTTCATTCTAAAGCCCAGCCCTGAAGCTCTGACTTCAATCATGGTCATTGCAACTTTCACATAGAACTTGCACGAACAGCTGCTGTTTCCAACAGTTCAGGAAAAACAGCAAACAAGAGGAAAAGAACAGTCACCAAACTACTATGTATTTTTCTTACCAAGCCTAGGTAATGTATGATATCCAATCCAGTTCCAGCACTTCTGAAACATGGCATATAGCATTTCAGAACTTGTTCACCAAAGCTATGGACATGACAAAAGTCCCCAGACACAGTCCATACCTTCTAATACTGCCAGAGTCCTAGCACTGCCAAACCACTGCAGATATCTTGGCAATTTTTTCAGCCCTTATGCCTCAGCAGTTTTACATCTTGGACTGAACTCCACCCTCTATGCATTATTAGGCCCCCAGCAGCTTTTACCCTTAACAATGCAAAGATGCTCTAAGGAGTTACATTTTACATAGACAAGACTACAACCAAAATGTCCCTTTCCATAAGAGCTTACACTATATGCAACAGCACCCATTTGATAAGGCTGGATCAAAGTCAGTACTAGCAGTGGCATTCTGCAGCCTGTGCCCTTGTGATTGGGCATTATTAAATGCACTGTAATTGACATCTTTGAAAAAACCCCACATGCTAGAAGGCGAAACTTCCACCATGAGGTTCTGGCTCTTCCAAGCTCCCACCTGCACACAACGGGGACTTCCAATGGGCTGACTAAACTGTTGCTGGACTCTGTTTTGGATGCATTCAGCAAAAGTTTTATTAGCCCTCAGGAAAAAGGTACAGCCCCGACCATTTGTACCTCATGCAGTACAAATGCATCTGTCTCTGCAAGTCAGCAAATTGTTTCTAAGGACCATATTGAACATGGGATGAAAACTATCCCTTCTTGCTAATTTCTTCTTGTGCAAGGCAAACATAATAGAACAGCTTCACAGACAGTGCAGGGAATGGGGACAGTAACAGAAAATTCTTAGATTGAAATTGCTCCACTGCCTAATAAAACAGTGAGCAGTTGAGGGTTACCAAAGGGTAGGAACCTCAGAAATCAGCTTTGACATGGAAAGGAACAACAACAAAAAAACAAAACAAGAAAACACAATTCAGGAGGACCACACAAAGAAAATGGGGACAAATGGAACTGCCTCCTCCCTACACACCATCCCTTCCCTCCACATGCCAAAGAAGGCAGGGAACATCAGTAGGATGTGGACAGAAGAATGATTTCATATGCTCCCAGTGTTTAAAAGCAGACCAAAAACAAAGGCTGCCAGGAAACCTCAAGTGCAGCATTTCCCTGTACTTCAGCTAAACCCCTTAGGGCAGGTATTGCCCATGCAGTGTTATATATTTTGTGTAAGGGAGAGGGGGAGGGAAAAGAGTTGAATTCTCTGAAGTCCATGGCTGAATTCAGCTCTTGAATGCTAAGCACTGCTGCATTAACTAGCTCCCTTTTGCTGTGGAAAGATCTACAGTTCTTGATTTGACTTCAGCATCTTATCCTTTAATACAGGCAAACAAAAGATGGGGGCTTTCCTCTTTCCTACCTATTACTCTTCCTATGCCAGATGCTATGTACAGTGAGAATACTCCCTCTCTTTTGCACCCTAGCCCCCTCAAAAATATAAAATCATTACAGCCATTTCCTCTCCTAACCAAGCAAGATCAGCAAGGTCCCCATGTATTAATAGGATTTCTCTTGAATCAAGTCAATACACCACAGAGCCAAACAGCAGACTGTGAGTGACTGGATACTATGAAAGGCAGGAGGATGCTTTTCTTGTCATGGTGAGGTCTGTGATACCTCAGTGTCATCCCTCACGGTTAGAGTAAAGGAAGAGAGGAGAAAAATAAGATGCAATAAGGCAGTACTCCCATATACTAAAGGAGCATCTGTGGATGAAGGAAGGGCAAGGAGTACCCCATTGTAATGCTACTCTTGCCTGCTCACTGACAATCTAGCTCGTTCTGCTTGTCATTTCTTGGCTAGTTACAGATTTGCTTGCTTTGATGCTTGCACCATCTGAGAGGTATGACAGTGTCTTGAGCAATCCTTCTGATTGCTCTTTCTTTACGAAATATGAACAAGCACAGCACCAGCTGAGTCATACAATCCTTTAGTCTCCCATACCAGTAGAGCCTGGAATTGCCATAAGCTTAATGCTGGGAAAAAAAGAAAGAAAAGAAAAAAAAAAGAGTGTCCTCTTCCATTTGTGCCTTCCACACGTACCTCTAGCAAGCTCAGGGCAGCAGGCACATGAAATTCTGCTCCACTGCATTTCAGTCGCATTCAGTCACACAGCATGTAACCCAGCAATATGTTTAGACATCAGAGTTCAGAGCCAGAGAAGCCCGGGGCTGAGCCATGCTTACACCAGAAGAGACAGTATGCCAGAAGAGAATAAGCAAAGGCAGCAAAGTAATCCCATCCCATTTTCCCCAGCATAAACTACAGCACCACACACTTTCTACCAGCATAATTTTTCTCCAAACATGTCAGACAAAAAGCATTCTCCCATCCCATTCAACTCATTTCTCTATGCTGGAAAGATATTTTGGCACAGACCAGGACAGAAAAAGACAATATTTGAATAGAGGCAGTTGTGTGACACAAGATGCATTGCTCCTGTGAAGGCTCTTGTTGCTACTAGAAACCAGATGGGGGGAGCGATGGAAATGAGAATCAAACTAGTATTTCTTTTGCATGCATTTCATCTGTGATGGGGTGAGCAGGATGCTTCTGGCAGCCCCATACCCAGAATGGAGTGAGCAGTGCCCAAAAGAGCCCCTTCTTAAAGCCAGTCATACTCAGGAAGGCAGAAGCAGCACAAAAGGTGGGGATGCAAAGGGAATAGAGTCCCACATACTGTCCCCAGCAAAGAGGAGAACAGAATGCTCAGAAATACTGAAAAACATCTCCCCATAGTGCAAGAATTGAGGTCTACAATGAAATGACTAAAGGACCCTAGGTGCAGCACTAACAAAAGAGACAAGAGAAATTGAAGGGAGTAGGAAAGGAAGCAGAAAAAGATGCTTCCCTTCCTACCATCTAGAGAACAGTTTATGACCAAAATGTTGTCATCAACCCCCTGAATTTTATGATCTTGTTTCCAGACATCTTTCTTCACTCACCCTTTTTTCCTGCTAACTATCTTTCCTGCAAGAATTCCTCACTAGAGGTAAAAGACAGGCAACCCTCGTCTGACAGAGGGAAGGAGAGACAAGAACAAACTGCATTGCTGATTTTCAGTCCTGCATTCTAGAAGAATGAATTGAGAGATGTAAAACAGGGAGGCATTAATTTGAGAGTTCTCCCACCCTGAAAAGGGAAATGCCTGAAAGCAATGACTCCACTCATCACCATTTGACCAGATGAAACTCTTTCCTAGTGGGACTTTCAAGAGGATTTCTACCCCCTACTCATATTGCTTCTTAATGACACTACCAGCATTGCTGGTCAACTTAGTGACCCCAAGGAGGGTTTGCTGCAGAAATGAGTGTGCTAAAGCTTATAGAAAGCAACAGGAATGCAGAGGTAGAGCTGTTGCAGCAGCCTCAGATCACCCCTATTACTGGGGTACTGCAGGAGCTCTGAACACTTTGCATATTACGTGATGCAATACCCTGACAGAACAGGGTGAAATGAGGACAAAAGGAGCAGCCTTCACAGCCTCAGTAACGTGCTTCACAGGGTTTGATCAATGCTGGAACCTGTGAGGAATTCAGAATGTTTCTGTATACCTCCCACTCCCCTCCATCTCGCGTGAGAACAGGGGAAAGGAAAAAAGTCAATTCCCATAACAGATTAATGGCATATAAAGAAAATAAGGAACATAGACACATCCATGTGAAATTCTTCCAAGTTGCAAAACACAATTATACACAACAATTGTACACAAACAACTAAGCTTTGCCATGGCTGTAATAATGAGCAGCTGCATTGCTGTCCCACCGCCCTTGCAGCATTGGCAGAACAATCCTGCCACCTCGTGGTTCCAGCACAGGAGAGAAAGATGCAAAAAGCACAAAGATTGGACAAGTGTCTCACCAAAGCCAGCTGTGACAGGGAGGGGAGAACAAGCAGAGAGCAAAAGACAGTGGCTTGATCACTTTTTCCAAGCAGAATCACTTCAAATAAAATCAGCCTATTTGAAAGACTCCTTTAACACTGTTTCTAGCAATAGAGAGCGACAGTTACACTAACATAAAGGCTACTTAAAAATTACCTCATGCAACTGAAGGCATGAAAGGATTTAGGCTTCAACTGCATTGCATCCACAGCTAGTGAGGGAAATTCTGGATGCAACTGGCAGGCAAAGTAAAGGGAAAAAAAAAAAAAAAAAAAAGAAAATCACCCATACCTGGACAAGCAATAGGAGCAACAGAAAAATACCCTGCAGTGGGGTAGGGTACCTTGAGCAACAAGGCTCCACAGCATCTCTCAACTGCACACCTACTTACCTACTTGCCTCCCTTAACTCAGACTTTATTTGTATCTCATCTCATGCACAGGACCAGAAGGTGCTAATCCATTAGAAGTCTAGGTAGGCAGCATGGCCAGGTAAAGCACCCCTAGCATCCAGCCACCTGTTGCCACCTGGGAACACGCACATTTACTGGGACCCCGAGGAACTGGACTAGGAAACTGCTCCACCTGAGAAACATCCACTCTTCTCCTGCTGTGTTATCTCCTCTCACCCAAGCAGCAGTGAGGCCATGTAAGCACTGAGTGGTGGTGGTTGAAAGGACTGAGATGGTCTCACCTACCAGGATAGGCAATCCCAGACCCCACTATCACCAGCCCTAACTACACAGGCTGCCCCTTTCTCTTTGCACTAGCTCAACTCAAGGCACTGAACAGGTGACCACCACCAAAGCAACATGATACTCATAAAACGAAGTCTTACACTTGTTTTATGGTTGTATATGATATAAATTACTTTCCTGGAATGTTACACAAGACTGAAAAGAGACAAGCCTCCTAGTTCCAGCAAGGAATGAGATTGTCTCAGTCAAAAGTGAGCTCATTCCTTGCCCAGACACCCCACAGCTGCAGACATGAGCAGGAACAGGCATGGACAGGTAAAGTAGCACTGGTCAGAAAGTTGTTCACAAACCACATCTGGAGTCTGGAAACTACAGCCTTGGAGAGCATAAAACAAAAAATAAAATGGAGTGCTCCATGCTGGGCAATTTATCCCTTTAAAAGCTCTGACAGCTACCAAAAGCTTCCTATCCCACACAAAGGTAATCAGTCCCCACCTAAGCAGTGCACACTAATAAGCTAGAAAAGGAACATCATTATTTCCTATTTTCCTCCCACCCTTTTTCTCTCTTTTTTTTTTTTTTTTTAATACTGCTCTTTGCATGGTGTACATCTAAGGGCAAGTTCAAAGTTGAAACTCCAGTGATGGTTGAAGACCTCAGTCATCTGCCTTTTGATTTTCACCACATCAGCAAGAAGGCTGCACTGCAGACAGGTATACTGAACAATCTAACATAGGTTTGGCAAGCAACAAAATCTATTTTAAATTGTTTATCAGGAAAGCCTTTTGCTAGTTGACACACTACTTTTAAAGCTTTTGCCAATATATGCTCATTCCTAAAGCTGGACCCCAGCTGACACTACCAAGGAAAGGTTCCACACACTGCATATAGGTATGGGGAGATGTATTAATGAGGATTTCCATAAAAGAAAGCCAGCCAGCTGTTGCTCTCTTGGCTTTTTGCTGCTGCTGTCTTCCCTCAGAAAGGCCATGTAGATGCCCATTGTAAGGACATCCATGGAGGACCTAGGGGCCTAACCTATGACCATATTAGATCTGAGTATAGCTATCACTTGGACAGGTACTGGATTGTATTAAACATACTTAGCACATAATACTGGGTTTGTAGGTCACACAAGAACATAAACCCAGTGTACATTAGCTTTTGACAGGGAGGGAGTACTTATTCCCATGTATGACCTTCCAAGACATGGACTGGAAGTTACAGACAGGATAAACATATAGATCAGACACCCTAACGACAGAGTGAGTTTATACCAGAGCAGCTCTTTGTCCAGCAGTGCTCTCAGTTCAGTCCAAGCAGCCCTAAGCCCAGATTTATTCTGCTCTCACACTGTGGCTTGAGTTAACTCCGAGAGGCTATAGGCCTGGATTACATACTTAACTACCAGCAGTGACATGCCCAGGCAATGCAAGTAGCAACATTATCAATACAATTATGATAGGAGGTAAAACATTCAAAAAAAATATTTGATCAGATGGGTCAATGCACGAGATGGCAGCCTGGATTAGAAGAAACTTCCCTCACAGATTTTGTTATGGATTTTTTTTTAAATGCCTAACACAGTGGATCCTTTCCAAAAGCCAGCTTCACTAATTCAGAAAAATACCATTTGACACACACTGATGACAGAGTCGGCACAGGAGGCCATAGATTCTAGACTACTAGTAGCATGACACAAAGCTTTGGTACTCTACCCAGGAACAGCATTCTTAATAGTATGAAATTCTTGGTCTGCAAGATAGCCAGCACAGGTTACCATAAAGCTTGGTCAGACAAACTGCTGCCAACCAACTTCACAAGCCACCAAGGAATATTCAGACCTCTGAAAAGAGTAAAACCTTCCACAAGGTCCCTTCAAAATATTCTGAAGCCTTCTAAAACCAGAACTGCTATATTCCTCATTGTAATAGGAATGCAAACTCATGACAACACTGTATCAGAGCCAGGCTCCCTAAAAACCACGGGTAACCCTACTTCCCCATGACACAGGGTCTTTGTGCAGTACAAGGGCACACACACAAGGGATGAGTGGGAGCAGAATAGCCTTCAGGTTAATTACAACTCATTATTATTGTTACCAATAATAAAACCTGTGACAAGAGTAGAAGCCATGCTGACTGCCTTTATAATGGATACAAAACCAAAAGAAATGATCAATCTGTCCCTTAGCTACTTCCTTGAAGGATGTCACTTGAGCAGAATGGAAGCATGGGGCAAGCCAGCAGGCAGTGAAAGGAAGATGAGTTGGAGTCACACAGAGGAGATGCCCTCAGTAGATATGCCAAGAGCCAGGAGCTGCTCAAAGAGCAAAGTGAGCCTCCAGCTGTAATTGCCCACATCCAGCTTCTCAGCAGCTCCAACAGGAGAACTCCCTGATCCTGAATGGTGAGTGGTCAGGCCACAAAAGCACCCCTTACTATTTCAGTTATTTTTCACAGCCAGTGGCCTCATTTCCAAACCCAACTATGAGTAACACAATAGTCTCAGCACCCCAGATGGCCTCTACAGTCAAGAACAAGTTGCATGAAAGATTGCTTCCAGCAAAATGAGATGAAGAATGCCAGGGACTAAGTAACAGCAACTTGATGTTGGAGAGGAATGAATCCTTCAGTTGTATTTTCTGAAGTGTAACTGAAATGCTTTTGTTCCATCTGCAGATAAAAGCCTGTTTGCAGATGTTTGGTGCCAGTCCCTTTGGAGAAGGCAGGAGCTTTCCCACAACTCCACTCAAGGCACTACTGCATCTGGATGCTAAGCATGAAAAAACTAGCTCTCAGACTTGCTTTGAAAGATTACATCTTCCTCACTTTCACTTCAGTAGGATGTGAGCACATTAGTAGCAAGCACAGTAAAAGAGACTTACTTCAAATGCACAGAGTGTTGCAAAAACTAAAGAGAGCAGGTTCTCTCAAGAACAGTTGTGGCTCTGCCACCCAGTTACTTGCCCAACCCCTTCTATTCTTGCTTCCTGAAAAAAAACAGCTCAGCCACTTGATAAGCACCTGTTTAATCACTTCATAAGGCAATCCATGAACTAAGAGAGCATAAACAAGCACCTACTACAGGTTAAGGTGCAGCAGATCGTAAAATTCCAGGTACCTTACCCCACACAACATGAGAACCTGGGCAATATACAAGAGTTCTGGGTGATGAACCCTTTCTCCATTGGAGAAGCCATCAATGGGCAAACTCACATGGACTGCCCTACTGTAGGCAGGCCAGACTTTAAGGGACACTAACACTCAATAAATCCATTCTTGCACTTGTTTACTTCCTACAGGTCTGAAACCAAAGCAGTACAAAGAAAACTTTTTGACCCCTCAAAGAAATCCAGGCAGAAAGACAACAAGCTTATATTGTCAGCCAGACCTTGGACAACATAATCTTTATAGCTACCTCTAAACCCAAGTATTAGTGTTACATTGACAGATAAAGGTACTGAAAAATACACCCCCCAAAAAAAATAGAAAATGCACTACTACCCTACCCTAACATGAATCTGCAGAAGCACAAGATTGAGAAAGTAACTTAACATGGAGTGCAAAAATAAAGAGTACAGGAAAAATAACTGTGGGAGTGGTTCCTAATTAGAGCAAATAATGCCTCAGCAAACACATTATGGTCAGGGAAGCTCTGGCACATGTCCTTGAGAAAGCCTAGCTGCAATGCCTCCTGCACCAGCACCTCTTTAAAGGTCACACTCTGCAGCAGCATATGATATAGCAAGCTGTTACAGCCATAACCTCCTCTAACATTCCTCAACAGAAGATATATCCCAAAAGAGCCACTCCCTGCCTGTGCACAGCTCCCATCACATCCCTAAAAACACATATTTGTTGGTGCATTTGCTAACTAACCTTGTTCAAAGGGAAAAAATATATATATACTTTTTCAAAAGTTACCCTCTAGTTCCCCAATCCTTCTTAATTTTCCATCACAGCTACAGTAAGACACAAGAGGTCAAGAAAAATTACCTAGTCCTCTGAAATGCTCCATGCCTGCCATTCCCAACAAGATCAGCAAGACTTGAGCACACTCAGCCCATCCCAGGGCTGGGTGCAAGCTGTGTGAATTAGCTGCAGCTTGCAAGTTCTTGTCATACTGGTCCTACAACTCCAAGTGCCTATCAGGCTAGCTAAGGCTGCTCCCAAACCTATTTCAGATCGAGGCTTGCTGCCAGGACAGCTCTTAGCACAGCTATCATCACTCCATTACATCCACATCATCTTGTCCCTAAACTTCTCTTAGAAAAAAACCCAGCTTCTTAGCACAAGTACTAGTTCAGTCCCTGCAGCAGCAACAGTAGTGGCAACCTCCAAACTGGGTCATCCTGACATGTTTGGAGGCCTGTTTCACACTGCAGTAAAAAGGAGGAACAAACAGGTGGCAGAAGAGAACAAGGCACATGGAGAAACTGGTGACTGCCCTCACCATCCCCCCCTCTCCACACAGCAGCAAAAATTCCTGTAGAATAACATAGCTATCTTAGATAAGACACCCTACATTCTCTCCACCACATTCTCTCCTTCAGGGTGTTTATGGGTTTTTGAGGGTATTTGTTTGTTTGGGGGTTCCCCCCCCCTTATTTTTTGGTCTTTGTATTTGAAAAATAAAAGCAAAAAATAAATCCAAGCAAACTGCACACCACACAATACACTATGCTATGGGTGAAATCCATCCCAAACACACGCTAGTCCTTTCAAACTAAATTGCTCTCCTAGCTCCGATACAAACCACTGCTGTGAAAGGGTTAAAAACTCATGCTGCTTTAAATAGGCATTCGGGATCCAGTAATACCAACCTGCAGCAATAATGATGAAAGAGCAGCTCCAAGATTTCCACACAGCATTGCAACAGCAACTAGCACAGCAGATGACATAAGGCAAACTGCAGCTAAGTTTGAGGCAACTGAGGCACTCATGGGATACACCCATAGGCTGCTATCTTCTTTTTGCTGTTTGCAAAATTGCTACCATAAGCACTGAAGATTGACTCAGCTACAATGAAGAACTGCATCACTTTACCTTTTGAGCATTTTCTGAAATGCAGTAACTGTGGCTGCCCAGAGAAGTGGCCTTGACTACTATTTCTACAGCTAAACTTAAACAGAATCTTAAAAGGAACAACGGTTGTCTCATTTCTCAATGCATAGAGTTGTGTTCTTCAGGTACTGTATTTGCATCCAAGCTTCCCAGCTGCCAGGTTCTTGGCGTAGTATGAAATTAAATAGATGCAATTCTGCTTTTCCATTAATCCTTTTTGCTATCAGTGAGACAGCCAACAAACTGGTATTTCTAGGGAGGAAGTACATAGAAACAGCAAGACCATAATTTTGAGGGTTTTGTTATATCTTCACTTGAGTGACAAAAGATAAGCACCTAGCTTCAGGTGACAGTTATAACCCCTCAGGTCTACCTCCTCAAAGACCTCTCTTGTCTCTACCTGGCAGCTGTTTTTTAAGGCTAACACTTCTCATACTGTCATTAAAAAAAAAAAAAAGAAAAAAGAAAAACCTCAAAAGAAATAAAAAAGGAGAAGAGAAAAAAGAGGCAGCTCAGACACAAGCAAAAAAAAAACCCAAACAAGAAAAGCACAATCCATGCACTCCTTTCAAAATCCTTCTACAGCACTTAGCCAGCCACAAAACAAACAAACAAACAAAGAGACAAGCTCAGCTAAGAGTTCAACAACAGTTTTCTTCTCTCTGGTGCAAAGCCTAAGGCAGCTCCCACCCTCCTATCTCTGACCAAGGTAGCTGTACTCTCCCTGAGCACCAACACAACCTTTCTTGGGGTTGTCTAACAAACCAGGTCACAATAATGACAGGGGCTGGAGGGGAGATGGGACCAAAAATAAAACCACAGATCTAACTATTCCCAGCATCCTTTTTACAGTGTGATGAAGAGGAAGGATTTAAAAAGCAGATTTGCTGATGCTGAATATGTACTTGACTACATTCTTTCCCTCACTGATGCTGCCTGAGGAGGGGCGCCTGTGTGGCAGGGAGGGGGTGGTTCCTAGGTACCTCTGAAGCATTAATCCCTTCCTTGTTAATCCCTTCATGCTTAACAGAGGCTTCGTTTTCTAAAACAGAGATTTTAAGACCACTTTTCCTCATCTGTAGTGTCCCATTTGTAGTTTTCTACCTTATTGCTATGGCACCCTACACCCCCAGGAAAACAACTACAGATAATGATAATGGGAGTCGTCTGTGCACAGAATTCACAGGCCAAAATAAATGAGCTGAAGGAGAAAGGATGTGTCCAGGTAGAAGCTCTTCTTGAAACAACCATGGGTGAGGTACACACTGAAAACAGACTCACCACACAAAGCATGATCAGACACACTCAGCAACCTGAGAAGACAACCATTTTCTTGTCATCTACTCTGGCAGACATTTTAAGTTAGACATTTCAGGCAAAGGTGATTTCCACCTTTAATATCCCCATTAAAAGAGAAACGAACAATAATAGCCTGTTCTAGTCACAGACTACCCTTTGAACTATAGCTGGAGACAGACTCTGGCCACTTAAATCTGCAATCTGCCCTCAAAAATTCCAGTATTCACCTCACCTTCACAACAGAATCTACCAAAACTCACTCTCAAAGAAGGCTGTTGACACTAATGACCAGGACACACTTACAGACTTGGCTGAGAGGCTTTTGAGACCTTGAATGTCAACTCATAGCTTCTTAGGGTGGAACATCACTACTCTCACACTCCCAAACCGTTACCCAGCCTGTGGCACAGTTAATTAAACCTTGCCCATCCAGACACAACAGGGTTAATACAGTAACCATAGCGACGAGCACTTCTTCCTCCATCAGCACCTCAGCTGGTACATTGTTGCCTTCCCAGGATCAGGTTTCCAAGCACATTCAGGGACTCCCTCCCTTTCCCCCAGTCACAGGGCTTGGCCAAGCATATCATGAGGATGATAAAGCACTCACTGTTTCACCTCATCTGGCACTCCTCCGTCCCCATGTCCTCTGGGCACTTCTACCTTCCCTCCATAGGAGGAGGGAGATTGTCTAAATTCTCTCCAAGTGCACCAAGGGAGACGTAAAGCAGGGAGCCAGCTGCAGCCTCAAAGGAAGAGATGCCATGGGGTTATAAGGGAAGCACTGATGAGCATCCAAGGTTGGCATACCAGTCAACCATCAGGTCAAAGAGAAGCAGCACTGCAAACCAGAAGACCTAGCTACCATCCACAACCTGCTGTCTCACAGGTATTAGGGAGAGCATCTGCCTCCATAAACTGCAAATCCACTGGACACACCCACCAAGACACCAAAACTTCCATCTAGTGGCATATGTCTTCTGTCAGGAAGAGAGCACAAAAATTACTTTCACAACAGAGCTTATCACTACCAAAGCAATGTGTCTTTCTCCTCTTGTAGTTCACCTTTGAACTCCAGATGCATAAAGGCAATCATCGCATCCTTTCTTCTTGCTTGGTTTCCATCCCTCACTTTTGGGCAGCTGCAGATGCCAGTACTTGCTCATTTCTAAACCAACTCAATGTCATTTTTATGGTTCTACCCACTGGTGTACTTGGCACAGAGAGTGTTGTTTTATTAATAGCTTCATGCTGGCCCAGCTCTATCCTGTGCAGGGTTTCCACAGCATCATTACAATGCATTTTTCACTATTTCTCCCCTCCTTCCCAATGGGCCATTCAGACAGAGCAGACATCTGCCTTCCACCTAGCTGTTCTTGCTCCTCAATGTCATCTTGCTCAAGACTTCACTCTTCCTCCTCTCTCCTTTCCCACCCTCTGTGACAGAGTCTCAGCACAGCCAGAACAATTGCTCTCCATGGCACCAAGTCCTCAGAGAGCCTCTCAGGCATCTCATTTTGAGAGCAAGTTCTTTGTAAGAGTTGCAACACCACCCACAGCACATGGGGTATTTGGAGCAGAGCTAGAAGGGGAGCACAGTTATTTTAAGTTCAAATGTTCAGTTGCTGCACAATGACAATTCTTTCTTTGTTCTTCAAAAGAGACAGGACAAACTTCTACCTTTGGTCTAACTTTGTGAACTACTCACTAATGGTGACAACTGCTATATAAGTGACCTCTCAAAGGCAGAGGTATGGCAGTAAATATGGAACATGCTGGCAGTATTCAACTTTGGTATTAATCTGGGCAAGGCAGTTAGTGGTTTGGACCCAGGATTAATAGTTAACAAGGCACAGAATAAAAAAAAAGTAGTCCATGTGCCAGCACACACACTTCCGTTTCATTTTTCTCTACCATATGCATCATTTCATTGCTCCCAGGTGAAACGTTTCTCCAACATGATTAAAATATTACTCCAGCATACAGGGTGCATGGGACCAAAACAAGCTTTAACTAAGTGTATGAGCCTGAAACATCTAGTATACAGGTACCTACCTGGTCTTGGCTGACACACTGATCTTTCTAGAGTTCATCTCAGTAGCTTACAACCTCTGCCAGTTTGGCCAACCCCCAGCAAACCCATCAGCATGTATTGCTCCAGGCATTGTCACAGATCTGCTTACAGTGTTTTGTAGCAGAGATTCACCTTAACAGAAATGGCTTCCAAAAGTTTCACCAACCACACAGAGCCATCTTGCTCATGAGAGCTACCAGTACACTCCCAACTGACAGCTAACATGTGCTGCACTAACTTCCGTCTTCACATTGAGTTCCAGCCATAGAAACAGGGAAGAGGCCCATGACTTTTTAAAGAGTTCACTACAAGAATTGGCATAGGAAAGATTAAAAGGCTTTGGAGTACAAAGCAAAGTAAGTAGACACAAGTGCCAACATGCTGCTGACTGCAAGATTTGTACATCCACACTTCAAACTGATCAGCAATATTAAAGAATGGATTTGCTAGTTAAGATTCATAGGTCTTATAACCAAAAGGGGCTAAATGAAACTCATGCAGACCACAGCTCCTTTCACTTGCCATTTCACATTGCCAATAATTTCTCCCATCAAGGATAACACATCACAAAAATCCATGGTTCTAAAAAAAAAGCAGCAAGAAATAGAGACTCCATTATTTCCTTGGATAACTTCCACTAGTCAATCACAAAAATCCCCACCCAAACTCAGGCATTTCCTTCTAAGTCCATGTGGACTTACTTTGTAGCCTTTTATTTATATTATGCATGTATCTTACTATGTCAAAACCTCTCTTTGAGAAAATAATTGACAATAGTCCCCTTTCAGTCTCTTTTCGGTAAGCTAAACAGATGCCGTTTGCTGCATCTTCACTTTCCAAAACATTTCAGTAGCTCCCATGCCCATCCTTTTCTCAGATTTTCAACACACAAAAAAAAAAAAAAAAAAATCACTATTCTGAGGTTCACTTTCTGGAATGCTGCTGGTTGCAGAGACAATAAACCATTCCAGTAACTACCTCTTTACACCCACATCATCTATTGGGTCAAGCAGAACAAGGCGAAACTTTGTCAAATTACCTGCGCACTGTGTCCCCATAAATTGCTCTCCAAGACACTTTTTTCCAAGTACCAGCCCTGATGCAGAAGATAAGGCCAGAACTTCTAGTACTGAGATTCATAACCTTGCAGTTGTGTCATTAAGAGCCCACTGCATTGGCATCAATCCGTGTTAGGGAAAGACCCAAACCACTCTACAGGACTGTCAGTAGCATTTGTTTTATTTACTGTTCTGTCAATCTATGCCTCATTCTGAATTTCTCTCCACAGTAATTCCATATCCCGTCCCATATCACTGATGGATATGTTGATCATCATCAGTCTTCTTACACATCTCCATGGACCTCATTTAGTTAGGATTCACTAACAACAGTGCCAAGATATGTCAGTGAACACCAGAGTAGCTGAAAAGTTCTCCTGTCCCCTGATGTTTGCTCTTCATAAACCATAAAAGACATTAGAGAATTCTGCTTGTAATACATTCAGTACGTGCTCTACAGCCATTGCAGAGCACTGGTGTTTTGGAAGAGGTTCCCATCTTCTGAAAGGAAGGAGGATAAAATCAGGCTCTCAAGCAGTAGCAAATCAGTGCATAACAGTTGGCTGAGTACATTACAGCTCTAGACTTATTTCTACAAATCAATCCATTTCTAGTCTCAAAAAGAACAAAAGCCTTCAGCAAGATTTGGTTTTCATTTTTAAGCAACACCTGATCGTGAGGAGAGTAACAGATACCTTTTAGTTGCATAAGCTCAAAAGGACAGAAGACAAAAGCAGTAACCAACCAGCCCCCCTCTTACTCTAATCTCATTCTCTGCACAGCTACCCTCATCTGCTGGAGTTTCCCTGCCACTCCAAGGTCCTTTGGGCCACCTCTCCCAGTGCTCCTTTTGGGCTTTTTTACTGCTACTAGATGCTGAATTTCACAACCCCGTTCCTCTCAATTAGACACGAGAGAAATATCTTGTGCCATATACAGCACAAGAACATCGTACCTCTCCCCCTCAAAACACCACACAAAATATTTACCTTTTTTTCCCCCCTCTTTTTTTGAAAGGCAAAATTACTGATGCAATTTCTTACTGAAATTTTGAGCCTTTTGAGAAATTTCTTGTTGCTTATGTTCGCACTGTTTACTGTACCAATAGCCAAGTGCCACCTAGTTTTTATTCAGTGTCATGCTACATTTTTAACTGCCTCTTCGGTTCACGACATCTTAGTAGATACTATATCCTTTGTACCTTTTATAATATCCTTGCATATTTTTGTGCTGGTTGCCACAGAATATTCAGACTATTTTACTCCACCTATCTTCACTCCTTTTCCTCCTTCACTCTCTCTTCCCTTTCCAAGAATCAGGTTTCCTATCAGGCAGGAGTTAAATGTTCCAAAGCTGAGTTGAGATTCACAAGACTGTCAGACTTGAGAATCAGCTAAAGGAATCCTGTGTCACAGAGCAGACCCTCCTTTTGGTGGAGGCAGCAGTTTATTGCTCTTGTACCTTTTGAGAGGTTTCTTGCTGTAGGTAACTGTGAAATATATCCCTCTCCCCGTAAGTCTTCAGGAAGCAGACAACATACCACTGGTAGAAGGCAGACATGATCCTTGAAAAGCCCTTTTATCTGTAGATCACAATACCATCATCCTTAGTTATTCAAGGGGTAACTTGTTCAGTGGAACAAATGCCCCAGGACAGAGACCAGCCCTTTCATGACAGAGCCAGTTTGTGCACAGTCTCTGCTACCTTAATTTGCAAACGCCATCACATCCCCACAAATATGTTATGATACCTGATGCATCTTAACCCTTGGGTCTAGGGGAAAATCAGTTATCAGCTTAATAGTGCCACCACAAACAACTGCAAAGGAACGAGAATACAAGACTTTTATTCCTGGTCCCAGAATCAGAAAAGAGGGGGGAGGGGGGAAAAAAAGGCTATGAGCACGAAGTCAAAAATAGCTCCTTTTAAAGGCTCCCTCCCCCAGAATCACTTAGGTTTAGTTACTGCATTCAAACAGCAGCCCTTTAATCAAGGAGTCCTACTTATTCAGAAGGAAAACTGTAGCTAGACAAACCTTTCAAACACGAGCTCTGCCATCTGGCAGCAGCACTGAGACTTGTTCCCAGATACACAGAGTGCTGGTAATTGCCCTCACGTGGAATTCCAAGGCATTGCAATTGTTCTGGTATTTAAACCTCCATGGGCTCCAGATGTAGATTGTGTCTTTGTCAGGAAAGATACTACTAATAGCTATATATTCCACCTCCAAAATACTTTTCTGTTTGCTCTCTCCAGTTATTTCTGTGATCTTCTACAGCACCAGCAGTAAAAAAGTAGACCATGAAGGGCTGTGGATTAGTATCTTAAAGAATTCATACCAAGGGAGAGTGTGTCAGATTTCTCCTGCTTTCCCTGCCTTCATAGATTTGATGCTCTGAGCAACTGCGCAGTGGGGAATGAAGGTCTTCCCAGGGATTGCTTTGTAGGCTTTGCTTTTTTCAAATTAATTTTATATCATAATGGAAAGGTCATAGACATAACCTCTCTATCGGAAGTGGCAATTCTGCACCCTTTAGGTGATACATAGAAAGGAAGAAGGGAATAAAAGGATTTGAACAGACTTACATTTTGCTTCAGACAGATTCTGATTAGGTGACCAGACCAGCATGCCGAGATTCTCTCTCTCTTGACTTCGCCTTGCAAGTTTGGCTTAAGAGAAAACAGACACAAACCAGGTTACAGCAAAATCATTTCAGATGCAAAATGGATACAAAAGTGACTTCTCACACATATATCTGTAGCTTTTAATCAAGATATAAAACCCATCTGTAGAGTTAAAACCCCATCTTCCCATTCAGACCTGAGGCTTTTCCTTTTTTCTGCAACACATCTCCCCCTATATAACATGACAGACACCACACACTCACTCTTTCATGCAGAGCACTAAGAAGCACACGTTAGATGTAAATTAAAATTTAATTAATGTTTCTCTTCCAGCATACTTGATTGTTTTTCTTCCAGCCATCATTAAACAAAAAAGGGAGTAGCTAGGCTCAGGCAGCAAGCTCCAAGCCCTTGACATCCTGAGACTGTACTGTGAAGCCAGGTTAACACTTGAGGGTAGACACATGCATGAACACCCTCAATTTCACTTCTGAGGACCTCCTTCCCTTGGCCCAAATGCCCTTCTATTAATCCATGCTCTTTACAAGACAGAAATGGACACCAAGGTGACACTCAAGTCTTCCCAGGTCAGAATCACCTGCACTCCAAAAGCAAGTCTGTTTTCAGCCAACTTAATGCTTGGTTGGCCTGAGAGCTCTATAAGTCTCAGGCAAAGAAACAAAGCCACAAGTTTTAAAGACCAACCTCAAGCTAAGGTGTGTTTCAACAGTGAGTTCCTGTCACAAGCAGTCAAAAGAGGAGGTGGATGAAAAGAGAAACAAACTTGCTCCATTGAGTCAGCACATGCACAGCCAGCTCAACTACCCACCCTGGCCAAGAGAAACTTGCAGGTCTTTTTATGAATAAGTGTCTACAGTGTTACTTCCACTCCAAAACGTCACATAATGCTGACATTTTATGCAACACCTCAACACAATGCTATTTTCTCTGCATTGTGCAATTAGACATATAAACACCACTTCATGTGTTAAACAGGTCACAAACTACACTTCAACGCTATGAGCACTCAATTTGCTCAGCTAAAAGGTTTTAGATAAAAATTTTAACATTAAGTGTAAATCACAAATAACATGCATTAAAAATAACCAGTTGCCAGCAACACACATACACTGAACTAACAACTTTTTTTCCAAGACAATCACTATGATTATCTTTCATACAGTTTGTTGTGCTTTTTCAAAAATAAGGTTAGGAACTGCACATACAAGATACTGTGTGCTGTGCATATTCATTACTTTCTATACTAGACAGAAAAACAGGACAGAGAAGAGACAACAGCCACCTCTGGTGGCAAGATATGGGGGTGGACACCAGGTCTATACACAGAACATGAAGGGCAACTTCATTTAAAATTACAACTTCATACAAAGAAATATATTCTTGAAGAGTTGGGGATTAAATCATACTTTCTCCCTCATTTCAAATCTAAGTCTGGAACGCAAAGAACCATAAGCCTCTCCTTTATCAAATTTTGCTTCTCCCCCCCTACCCAGGATGGTCTGTCCTAATGAAGTCTAGCATAGGGTTTAAGATGCAAAAAGTTTCCACACTTTCCATTATACTGAAAAGCACATACTTATCCCATAAAAATACTCAAAGGCAGGTGTTACCCTAAACTGTAACAACAGAAATCATCCGTCAGGTCTCTTAAACACTCTTCACCCAAACAACCCACTGCAGTTCAGGAGCCTGCACACACTCTGCCAGGAAGATTTAATACTAGGCAAATTGTCATCCTGGCCTTACCACAGTCTCACTCACTGAACTGGTAAAACACACCTAACCTAAGAAAAGAGAAAGTTTTCTTCTAGTTTAGTAGGCTGAACCTCCTCCCCGATGTGTCTTGGCGTACATCCTAGCCCAACTGCCCCTTTTTGGAGCAAAGCACCACTAGCTCAGCTCACCCACTGGTGAAGTTTCACCTCCCACAGTTAGAACTCCAAGTTACACTTTTGTGTGTTAGGAGGGAGCACCACAGCCTTCCTGGACCTGAACTGCAGTGAACCCTGGGTGATCATGACCAGTGCAGGGAGATACTGCAGGACCTCATGGCACCCAAGCAGTGTTGGTAAAACAAGTTCCTCATTCTCCATCACAGCTCCCCACCAGGCACCTAAGATCTCCCACTGCAAAGGGAGTGCCTTGGGTTAGGGGGGACCTCCTTCCAGCACCACATTCCAGGGTAAACTAATCCTAGGCCTCACACCCAGAAGAACCCCCTGCACTGGATGCTGGCTTCAGGCAATCCTTAGAACTCTCTTCCATCCAGTTCCCACAGCCCAGTTTCTTCCTCCTTCCAGCCTCTTGGTGGCAACAAGCAGCCAAGTTGCACTGCAGTTGCACACTGCCCCTTTCGTGTGCACACACCACCTCTCCCACCCTGCCTCTCTGCCCAAACCCACACCTGTTCACCCTCAACTCTTGTTCCTGAGTGGTAGAGGCCAGTTCAAGGCATGCTGTAGGATAAAGTTAAAACTCATGCTTCTCTGCAAAGCACAGGAGCACCTAAAGGCCAATACACAACGCAAGGTGGGGGACGGGGATTAGTGAGCGTCCTCAAACATCCAAAGAGGCCAAGTCTTCTTCTATGGTATCAGAGGTGACTTAGCCTGCCACCCAGCTTCTTCATCTAGTTCAAACCCCTTGGTAGAGCAGGATCACCTAGAGTAGATCACACAGAAACATGTCCAGGTGGGTTTTGAATGTCTCCATTGAAGGAAACTCCACAACCTCTCTCGGCAGCCTGGTCCAGTGTTCTGTCACCCTCACAGTGAAAAGCTTTTTCCCTACATTTATATGGAACTTCCTATGCTTGCACCCACTGCCCCTTGTCCTATCATTGGGCATCACTGATAAGAGCCTGGCTCCATCCTCACACTTTGCATATTAACAAACATTAATGAGGTCACCCCCTCAGTCTCCTCTTCTCCAAGCTAGAGAACCAGCTCCCTCATAAGGGAGATGTTCCATTCAATCATCTTTGTGGCTCTACACTGGATTCTTTCAAGCAGTCCCCTGTCCTTCTTGAACTGAAGGGCCCAGAACTGGACACAATATTCCAGATGTGGCCTTGGCAGTGCAGAGGGGAAGCAGAACCTCTGTCGCCCACCACCACCACAGCAGACATGACAGGCATTCTTCACAGTCCAGTGTTCGCCTCATGATGAATACATGCAGCACACAGTCTTGTTACATTGATGTAGCAAAGAAAAGGTTAAGAGCTCGCTCAGAATTTGGAAGCACACTAAAATGGTTATTTCATAGCAACAGCCATGAGAGGCGAAGACAGGGCTTAGGGAAGAGCAGTTATTAACATCCCTTGCCTCAATATTTCCAAGCACAGGTGCAAGGCTCACCAACAAGGAGTTCTTACTTCCCCTGCTTCTGGACAAAGAATTTGAACACTCTACACATCACTGACAATGTTAAAAAGCTAATTCAATTTAATCTGTTGTATATTCCACATAAAAGTAATCACAAGGAGGACAAAAGTTACTATTTTTCAGACAAACACATGAATTTAGGATCTGGTTTAGAATTTGCTTGTTTCAGCAACTGCAATTAAACCAACATAATCTGTGTTTAGAGAAGCTGTATACTGGCATAAGATCATCTGATGTTTCAGGAAATCATTTAGTTTACTCACCAGATATTTGTAAAGCCTCTGCCATAGCCATTAGCTCCCCATCATGGTTGTTGTGAGAGCAGACATTCCATAATACCTTTCCCACTGTTGGCTTTCCTATTTGTCCTAAGACCAGGAATAATTGTGGATGCTTCCTTCATCCTCAACTGGAAGACTAGTACAAGCAGCACCTCCTAAATTTTGCTCCACTGTCAGAATTCAAAGGATGCAAGCTTCCATTGCTCTTCCCCAAGCAGAGAAGTACAAACTCAACCAGGCACAGTGCCATGTTGTAGTTCCCATCCCTCTCTCCTCTCTCATCCCCAGAACCCTACTCTACAGGCTATACACTGAAACATAGGAGGGAGCTGATCCAGGTTAAAACTCACCTTGTGAAGAAAACGTTAGTTTTACAGTTGGTCCCAGCTACAGATCTGGTTTACTGCACAAGGCCAAGCAGCTCAAGTGTGCAAGGGAGGAGATGAGGCAAAGCATAATACCTATATACATCAACATTATTCTGTAAAAAAGTTGTGGAGTTTTGGGTTTGGTTTTTTTCATTTCCACCCTCACCCTGGAGCTGTGAGAACGCAACACCAGCATGCAGCTGACCACAGAGCAGGTAGAAATATATTGATTTGCAGAGTAGAGAGGCAACACCACCACTGGAAGTTCCTATCACTTCTGCTTGTAGGCTGAGGCTTTTTGTCCCTGGGGGTCCCTGAGCTGCCTGTGCTAAGGCACAGGCCTGGCACATGCAAGAGCAGCACACTGCCAGATGTGAAAACTCAGTCCACAGCAGCTATGGCTCATCCCCAACTCTTGGAAAGCTTTTGCAAGACTGACACACAGAAAACACCACAGGGGTTTCAACCAGCAGCAGCAGTCAGCTCAGACTCCAAGAGGCATTAGGCCAAATTTAACAAACAAGTATCTTGACTAAGTCCTTAAAGCATGTCTTCTCTTCTGTGAAGGTTACTACCTGGAACAGCCTCAATCCCAAGACTGTGTGTCTGTCACTTGCGTACATACAACATCAGTCCTGCTCTCCCACTCCCTCTAAGAGCCACACTTCCTTGTTGTTTTTAATCCAAGTCAGAGAAGAGGGTGAAGGCTGCCAAATGCCCTCTGCAGAAAGAGCAGAAAAGTGGAACTTGCAAGATCCCTGCAAGGAACTTCCTGAAGGACACTAAGCCCTAATTAAACCTACAAGTCCTCTGATCTGTTACCTTAAACCCCGGGTCTGGAACCCCTCCCTATACCATGAAATATTAATCTATCTCCTCACATTTGAGAGGCTGCTCTGCAGACAACGTAGCTTCCTATTTTCTCTTAGGCAAACCAAAGTTGTACTGGTGCTGGCATCAGGACTGTATGAATAAGCTCAGTGTTGAACATGCTGCAGACTTTGTCATCATGAATACATTTGTGTTGACATGAAACCACAAATCTTTGTTCAGGCTCTCTAGAACGTTGCAAGACATAACGTACACGGCACTCCAGGCTCCTCAGCCACCACGCTCAGCAGAGTTGCTGCAAGTGGACAATAAAGCAGGGCTGAAGGCAACAAGCCTGCTTCTCTCCTCACCTCTACCCAAGTGCTGTGAAGTCAGGACACCTGACAGCAAAAGGGAAATGGTGCATGTCTCCATACAGAAGCTACCAAAGGCTACTGCAGCACACATATGAAGTTCCCCCTACAGGTCAGAGTACCTTTCCCATCCCTCTGACCCCTCCTGAATTTCAAGTTAGCCATGGAGGCACTGGCGATCAGTACAAAGGGAAAGCTGTGTCTGGCTGTAATACCACTCAGTTCATCCCACCTGAATCTCTTTTTGGGGAGATGAACTCAGAGCCTCTGAAGAGTAAAGTCAGAAGGCCAAAGGATGAAGCTTGCACTTCATCACTTGAATCTTTTCAACACCTCACCACTTCTGAAGGGAGAGGAGAGGAGGGTCCTGCTCAGCCAGCTTTTCTCTGTTTTTCTGACATGTGCTCCCTGCCTCTGCCTACCATCAAGCTTCGACTCTGACATTTATACCTCCAAACCAAACACATTTGCTAAAAGTAACCTGGCAAAATAGAAGCAAACAGCATTTTCTTCAATTATTTAATCAAATCGGATGGCTGCAAGATGAGGCCAACAGCTAAACAGGTACACAGGGAGCAGGAGGCCTATGTGGACAGGGGACTTTCTGCCTCCACTCCAGAGCTTTACCTCAACGTGATGGTTCAAGAGCACCACTGCAGGAGAGTTTCCCCTTCTACCAACACTTATTTGAGAAACCAAAGCAGGGGATCTACCTGAGCTTAAAAAAAAAAAGTAAACCACCAAAACAAAACAAAAGCTGTTAGCTTTAACTCATACCAGTTCCTAGTTTTCTACTGTATATCCTAAGAGACAAGGAAGACAAATGAGGAAGAAGGGACAGGCAGGACACCTCCCTCAATCACACCACCAGTTAATGCTATCTTAAGGACCACTGGTGGAATAACAGTGCACACAGAGCACACCACCAAGCAGAAGCCAAGCACAGTACAGCTCCAGCTTGATACATCCCATTTGATTTTTCTTCTGCAAATTGCAGAAGAAATGTGCCTGAATCAACTCAATGGGAAATAAGAGCCACCAATCACTCTATTACCTATTATTTTGCTTCTGTGCAAAGCACCAGTGCCAGCTGCCACTTGAGTTCCTGCACTTGAAGGAGCTGCTCCATCTTGCAGCTCTCCCCAAGGACACTGCACATCCCAGCTTTATGTTCTGCTTTAGGCAGCTGTGCTGACCCTCAGAGAAGATCCTTGCCTCCTGCAGATGCCAAGACACACTGCTTCCCAGCTCCATCCTGTCCAAGTGGGGAAAAAGATCTGCCAGAAGGCCTCCAGCATTACTCCTCCTCCATAACCTTTTCAGTAGTCTCTGATGGCACTTTTTGCTGTTGCTGTTTGCACAAGGCAAAGCCCTGTGAGTTTCAAAGCAAAACATGCTAACACATGGCTGTGCAAGAGCCCAGCAACAACCACCACAAAGAAGGGGCAACTGCAGCTAGTCAGTGCATCTTACTCAGAAAAAGCAAAAAGTAACTCAGAAAAGCATCTCCACTGTCAGGTATTTGATACAGAAACACTGTTGTACCATCTCTGGAGGGTAAACACAAGCAAATCAAACTATGAAAAGCACTTGCCATAGAAGTACAGGGAATTCTTCAGGCACTGATCTCTTGCAAGACAACAGGTAAGAAAGCATTTCCAGATCTAAACAATGTATTTCATTAAGTTATTAAAGTTTACACAATAACTGAAATCCCCAAGGTACAGGATGGAAAAATTCCCAACTACAAAGGCTCCCATGTTACTAACAGCATTTACTGATCTCCCCCCATAACTAACTCATTTTTAAATCACATACTGTAGGTTTAATTTTAAAGACTAGAGAAACACCTTTTCAATGTGTCACCCTCAACATATATAGCAAACAAGCATCGTATAATACTCAAATGTGATCAGATGTTGCTATTGTTTGGGGAAGAGCTAGAGCTGACATAGGACCATTTAGCTGATGAATGCTGCTTAAAGAGGTTTTAGACCAAGTCTAAACATAGTTATTTCTAATGAAGTGAGATTAATAAGTGCTTCCATTCTCAACCATACCCTCTTAAATAAAGAAAATGTTAATAGTCATGATGACTGCTAAACACAGTAAGGTAAGGGAGGCACTGGCTCCCATAGTTTAAAAAAAACTTGATGTTATCCAAACTTAGAATGTTAACTGTAAATGCACAGCTGCAACACAACAACAAAATACTTGTGGCACAAGAGAATTCGATCAGAACTGAGCAGCAGAAGAAAAAGTTCTCCACCTTCCTTCTCCTCTGCTAGCAGTGGTGTCCTAAGCAGTAACTTGAAGACATTTGAAGAACTTTAATGTCCACCTCCCTCCACTTCCTTCTGCATGTGACTTGTCTCGAGTCAGCAAATGATGCTTGTGGTCCCCTTTCATTTGTGTTTTCTAAGGACTGCAAAGATATGTAACATCTTTGCACACACTACAGAATCATTAAATGCATCAGAATATTTTAAACTGGAATCCTGCAACTTGAGGAAACTTTTTTAATTGAAGTTATAAATTAAGCAACAGTTAGGTCTACCTATACATGGCTACACGCAGTTGACACTATAATCTATATGCAAAGAACATTCTGAGGGCATTTTTGTATCTGCCTTTGGAAACAAAGGTTTCTATACAGAGCAGCAGCTGAAGGGCCTTAATGCCTCAGAATAGGTGTGTAGGTACTGCGCTGCAAAAACCTACACAATATAGCAGTGTGAAAAATATTGCTTAAAAAAAATAACCAGTTAAAGGCTAATCATCCAGTAATGATTACAAAGGTCATTATTACCATTAGAATAACTGGAAGAGAAAATGAGAATATGCATGGTATGCAAAAGTTTCACTCACTTCACAAAGTAATCAAGTTCAATGCATACCAAGTTTGAACTTCCTATCTTTACTTTTCTTAAGTTTTATTTCAAACTCTTTAAGAATGTACCAGATCCAACATGCCTTTACTGCTAGTTAAAGAGCTAGCAGTAAAGCAAAAGCGGTGGCCTACATTTTGTCCACAGCCCAGGCCAGAACAAACAATAAAGCCAGAACAGATGTTGAGGCCTTGCCTTGTTTTTTTTTTTTCCCTGAATAATACAGTCCACTCATTCTTTCCTGCAAGCAGGTGGCACCAATGTGCAGCCATAGATGAGGTTTGAATAACTATACAAGCAAACAGCTTTTCAATGTATACCCTAAGTGTGCAAAATAATTTTCACTACATGCATGCAATTCCAATCTGAGCTTCTGCCCTGCAACCCATACAGGTACAGGAAATATGTTACCCAAAGCATGAAATATACCCCTTCACACACTCAATATTGAGAAGCACACCTCAGCTAATCACAACAGGCTTTTGTCTAGACATGGCTGGGGTTTTGCAATGAACCATGGAAGGGCTGGTGTATGTTTAAAGAGAGTAAAATATAAAATTAAGAGCACACACATTTGATCAAATTTCTTCATTCCTCAAATGGCTTACAATAGATCTATGGTAAAATATTATACCATCCACTTTTGGTTTTGTTTGTTTAAGGAAAAGGGTTACCACAGCTGTCTTGAGTGCACAACCAGAGAGGAGGTAACCAGAACAAAGCAAAAGCCTGCAGTGCACATGTTGGGTTGGCCCTATGAGGCTCGTCTGCCTTTTCCAAACACAATTCTCCCCTCAACATCAGAGAGCATCCTTGGCATCCCCAGGTCACAATTCAGAACCATAGCAACTTCAAAGCTTCACTAGCAGGACTGGGGTGGGACTGGACCCATTCCACTCTACTGGTCAGTAGCAGTAAATAGCATATATGAGGCCTCATGGGCCCCACACACCCTACGGCTACCAACCCACAACCCGCAGCTGCCATGCTAGGCCCCACATCCTGCCACCAACCTTGGTAACCCCTGCACACCCACAGCCCTACAAAAACCACAATGGAAGACCTCCACAGAGCCATGAAGAGAACCATTTTAAAGTCTGTTAAAAATAGGTAAAATGCATGCCCACAATTAGGTCTGAGAGCCAAGCTACAAACTGAGCCAAACTAAAGTGAGCCAACTACTGTTGGTTACTGTTCTGAACACTGCCCCAATAAGAAAGCATTTTCTTCCTTCCCTCCAAGCTGTTTCCTTTCCACGCACATTTAGTTGACCAAGAAGTCACACATACATGCCTACTTGAATGCAAGTAAGATCCATGTATAGAATTTAATATACAGAAAAGAAATAGCAATAACGTAGCACCAGGTCTCATGCTGCCAACAAATAGATCACTGCCAAATGTGTTTGAAGCTCAACAGTCTACCGACAAGGAAGAAGAGATAAGGTAGAAATCTTTCTCTTTCCATCATAGATCTTGATTCTGCTGACTCCCTTGATCCTTTGCAATAACTAATTCCTACACACACAGCTCTATATTCATAGTTTCCCATTTCTTTACAAAGCCAGACCTTAGGTATTCTCACCCACTGAACAGGGTCATCTGTTATGTTCCCTCATACCTAGCATGAAGAGCTGTTCGGGCCCAGTCCTGCCTGTTACTCACAGGCAGCACTCAGGAATAATGAGTCCCGGACCAGCAGAGAGAATTATTGAGCCTGGTTTTGTATCTGCATCATTGGATTTAATGGCCCTTCATTGGGGCGGGGGCAAAGTCCATCAAATAGTCTAATCCTTTTTGAACCCATTTGTAATTTTGGCATCTCCAACATCCTGTGGCAGAGTGCTTCAATTTAATTACATGTTTGTTGTCTGAAGGAGAACAAAGAAAGCCTATGCACACACTTGGTTCTCAGCTCTGAAGCTGCTACTCAGTCATTTCATTTGGTGGCCCCATTTCCTGCCTTATGAGAAGCAGAGGATAACTGTACCCTGTTCATCTCCCCTGTGTCTCTTTCTGTTTTACAGACCCTCTACCACACTCCTCTCAGTCATCTGTTTTCCAAGCTAGGCAGTCTGGGGTTTTCTGCTTCCCCCTTATACAGAGATGGAAAAGAACAACTCCTGTACTTTATCTACTTATCTTACAGGTCTGAGAATTACATATGCATGGGGAAGGGATGAAAATGGGGCACAAGCAGAACTGTACACAGTGTTCACAAAGAGGGTACACCACCGGATTTATGAAATATGGCACACTGAGGTTCTGTTTTGTTCTCAGATGCTTTCATAACAGCTTTTAACATTACACTTGCATTTTAACTATTACCATTAAGCTGATGAAGAAAACACTATGACTTCCAAGATCTTTATCTAGAACAGCAAGAGCTAATTTAGAGACCACTACCATACACATAGAATTAAGAGCCGTCCCACCCACTACCCACTTCTTAAATATTGCTCAGCACATAAGAGTTACCTGTCACTTTTATAGCTGTATTGTCACAAGACAGAACAGGTTGCCTATTCCCCCCATTCAGCAGATACCCACAGCCCTTCTGCTGCTCTCTCCTTCAATATACATACTGTCTTTTGCACACTTACAAGAGGACAATCCAGCTGTTAGTAGTAAATGTAAAAAGCAAGAAACAAAGACAACAATCTATGTAATCTGAAATGGAGAATACAAAAGTGTTGCTTTATTTGGAAAGTGAGAAATGCAGTGGCTCCTCTCCAACCCCCAGCTCCAGGACACCTCTGGCTTCCCAAGTCTTCTTGCCCCAGGAGACATGACACAAGGAACAAGAAGCCAACAGTTTCTCAGACCTTGCAGCTTCCCCCTATCCCCTTTCTCATTAGAGACCAATGCTGTTTAAGACCACCAACATAATGCTGTTGAAGGCTGCCAATCCTTTTTCATTCCATAGCACTCATCAGGGAGTAAGAACACCCAGTACCTCTGCTCAGGAAAGACACTCCCACATTTAGAAAGCACTGAACCTCCTTACTCAGAGAGCAAACCCTGTTACCCCTGCAAAGCATCAAACCTGGCCTTCATAGGCCTGCACAAGCACTGGCAACCCAAACAAGCAACACTTTATGCATCTTTCCCACACACTAAGGAGCAGCTGGTCTGGTTTCTACTGCCTCAAGGCAAGAAGAAAGGAAAAGAAGTCAGTCTTGAGTGTTTGCAAAGCAGAGAAATTACTTTTTTTTTGTATTTTTATCAACACCTCTTCCCTTCCCACCCATCCAAAGTTCACATGACAGCATACTTTTGAGATAGCTTACACGGACCACAAGTAACCAGTGCCTAGAAAGAGACAGTGATATGAAACGTAGATTCTTGGTTAATGAAGTAACTGGTTTATTTTTTCCACCAGGCTTTAAAAAATCCTCACCAAGAGGTAGTCAGGAATAGATCTAACTAGAACCCTCTCTCCAAAGAGTATGGGATGTGCATACTTCTTCCTCCTCCTCACCCAACATCTCAGAAGTTCATTAAAGAAAAAAAAAAAAATTAAAAATCTCTATCAACTGTGCTCAATGGCTTATGAACTAAGGCTGCTGGGAAAACATGTTACTGTTTGGCAAGACCATACTGTGAAGGGCATGCAAACAGGACTCACTGGTGTCTTCATCCAGACAAGAGTCTACTCAAGAGGTCAAATGAAAGACAAATTCCACATTACTGTACTCTTGCAGTTCCAAATCATTTTACACAGCTGAATGAATCAATTTGCAACAGCTAATCACAGTCACCTCTCAATAAGTAATAAAATTACTCACATAATGATTATTTAAAACATGAGTCAAATACCACTTTTCAAGGCCCTAAGAAGACAATCCCATCATATACAGTGGCAGACAAATCTTCCAAAGTCAGTTGTGTTCTTTGGACAGGCTGAACATCTAAGAAGGTACCACCAATGCACGTCCTGCTGGAAGCAGTGCCCTCCAAAAACAGCAAAATCAGGCCCTAGCCACATGCCCAGAAAAGGCCTCACCTCTGTGCTTAAGTCGTTTAAACTAACCCGATCGCTTCTACCTAAAGCTGGTTTCATACAGCTTAAAGGGAGTGTCTTGGCTGGCAGAGCAGCAGAGATAGCAACCTCTGAAGAAAGGGCAGAGCTTTCTCTCCCAATACAGAAGCAGTGACGGGTCCTCAGGCCAATGTGAGTGTACAAGTAGTTTACATATCAAATCCAACCCAGTACTGAGTCATGCACCAATGTGGTATGCAACTGCAATCAACAGGCTGCGAGCATGCCCAGTTTAACCCACACAAATCCGACTATCAAACGTCTGCAACAATTGCATATCCTCCTCTCACCCCCATCCGTGACAGCCTTCCAGGTCCTTATCCTCACAGCACCGCTACCAACAGATGAGAGCTTTTATCAACACACACACGCAAAGCACAGCGTGCCAGGCTTGCAGGAGCTGAGCCACGTTTCCCAGGCCCTGTGCTAGACCCCAACTGTGGGTCATCCTTACTCATCAACCCACACTCAGAAAAGCTGAAATCAAATAGGAGCCCATAAATAACACATTTGTAGTATTTCAAATCAGATCTTGAACAGTCAGCCTGCTTCAAGCTCTCCTTGGAGATGACTGCTGTATTCATTAACGCACAAGCCCTCCAAGGCACAGACAGTCCCTCTCCTTCTGTCTGCATGGGGCCTGGCTCACCAGGGTGCTGTAAGGATAATATTCATACCCAAAAACAAAGTCAGACTTAACATGCCCTTGAAATGCAGGCAGCTCCTGGATCACATTTGGTCCCTGACAGATTTCACAAGTTCGTTTTTTCCCCCATTTTTGCCAAACTCAGAGGCACATAAGGACTATATTTAAAATGTTACTAACAATCAGAGCAAGTCTTAAAATTTTGGTCTTAACATTCAACTTTTAGACCATCCAAAGCAAGTCATCTGATCCCTCCTCTCCTGTCTTCAAAAAGTCTCAGAAATAGTTTGCCCTGCATCTACATTAATAATATCAGAGCAAGAAAGCAGTATACCGAGTATGAGAGAGGCTGAACAATTCATCATTGCTACATACCAAGCACTGCCTTGCACTCATTCTGCACTGCTGTTCTGCTCATACTCCCACTTCAAGCCAAATGTAACTGATCCTAAAAGGTACCAAAGTAACAGCAAACCAACACCTGGAGAGACAGGCTCTTGGCAATAAGCAGCAACAAGCACACCTACCACCCAGAGGAACAAAACAGGGACACAGCCTTGCAAAGATGTTGGATTTTCCTGAGCTGACTCTGCTTTGGATTTATGAACACACCTTCTGCAGTACCAGCATTTGCATACCACAGCATATTAAAATTAAAAAAAAAAATCAGGACACAAGCACAAGGGTGAATAGTGGGAAGAGGCCCACTGTGCTTGGGGAACTGCACAGAAAAGCGTGAGTCTTTCTGCTCTGTTTATACACTTCAGGGAAAAGCAAATCGGTTATGACCTATCCGTGTCTAAAGCACAATCCCCTTCCCAGCCTATGCAACAAAGGGGACAAAGTTTGCAGGCACAAGGCCTTAGAAGCTCTCTGAAACACAACCACCACGTGGCGATCGTCAGGAGCAGCGCTCACACAAAGAGCCGAGAGGCAGCAGGAGAGGGGAGAGAGCTGGGAAATCCTCGGCAACCAAGCAGCAGGGGTAAGAGAGACCAAGCGTTATTATTCCATGGCCAGGATGAATCAAGCACAAAGGGGATGGTGAGGCTAAGCAGATAAGGCGAAGTCAAACGAATGCCAGCCTGGCAGTTTAGATAAACGGAAGGGCCAGACTGCTGGAAGAGGAGTGTGGTTTGGTGGAGAGCTGAGGGAGGAACCCAGCTTCGCGCTGCTCCGGGAGGGGAAGGAGGAGGCACTTCCAGGCAAGGCAGAGGAAAGTGGTTCACACAGCAGTTACCTGCCCTGTAGCACGTCTCTTGCACTGCAGCACCGTCCTTATCACACACACACAACTACAAAATTAATTTAACTATACTGTGTTCAGGGCCATTAGTCTTTCCAATCTGAGGATCAAAATCCTATTCAGCACAAACGCCTCTCGACTGAGACTGACAATTCATCTGTTTATTCCAGTTAAAAAACAAACAAACAATCCCTTTTAGATAGAATTCATGCTCAGGGCAAAACACCTTCGATGTCTTCCCTCCCAAAACTCATCATCACAGTGAAAGCAGTCAGAGCATCCCTGCCTGCATTACGAGCCCAAAGGTCTCATGTTTTCCCTTCCTGCAAAAAACATAATGGGGACCAAAAATGCAGTGGCTGGCCCCCAGCAGCTGTTTGATAGGAATACAGCTGTGCCTCCTCACACATCAGTAACGCTGCCCTGCACTGCGCAAGCTCAAAATGTGGCTGTCATACTCATTTTCTTTACCCAGAGACCATTGGATAACTCCATAAAAGCAACCAGCAGCTCCCCACAGGGCACCACATTGAACTCCAGTCACATAAGGAGGCATTAAGCAAAGTCCCTGTCCTTCAACACCTATTGCTACCACTAGAACACTGTCTCCACACTATCACCTTCTGAGCATCAGTGACCCACTGATGCCTCCTGTTCTGCCACCAGGTCACTTCAAATCCAAAACTCAGCACCTCAGCTTGTAGAAAGCACTTAATGGGACTTAAACATATCATCCATAGAGAAGTTTAAAAAAACCCTACCAAAACCAAACCACACACACACAAAAATACACCACCAACGATCAGCAACAAGAACGAGGCAGCAAGGGAAACAAAACACACAGGGACATAAAGAGGACAGAGAGCCTCAGGGGAGGGACAGTATTTAGAAGAGCAGAGTTATTAGAGACTGAGAAGCTAAATCATGCTAAGGTTGCTGGGGCTTCAAAGAGGAAAGAAAAAAAGTCTCTGCAGAGTATTTTACCCACCTATAAGGTTATTGTGTTATGTGGTCTGGAGCAGAGCAAAGCTGAGACACACTGGCACCAAAGTGGAAAGCAGATGGTCAAAGAAAACTATAAGGCAAGGTAAGCCAGGGAATCTGCATCATTTACCTACAGCAAGGGGCTCTGTCAAGCATTTTGAGACTCTTGCATCTTCCTCAGGAGAAAAGCTGTGCATCTTCATTTCTATCCTGGCCTGCACTTTCTTTGCAACTTTCCCAGCACAATTCAATTGCATTTACTGTTTTCCTGACATCTGGATTTTCAGAGGGTGCTACCTTAGACTACAAGACAAGAACCATGAAATGGGGACTCATAACCACCATTCTTAGTGCAGCTGAGCTCTGATCTGATTTGAAAGATTTGAGTCCTCTGCTCTGTGCCAACACTCAAATCCAAATTGCTACTAGGGAGACGAGACCAACACCATATCACTGCAGCCACCTTTCAGGTAGTTGTAGAGAGCAGTGAGGTCTCCCCTCAGCCTCCTCTTTTCCAGACTAAACAATTCTAGTTCCCTCAGCTGCTCCTCCAGCAGTTCTCCAGATCCCTCACCAGCTTTGTTACCTTTCTATGGGCATGCTCCAGCACCTCAGTGTCCTTCTTGTGGTGAGGGGCCCAAAACTCAAACAAGATACAACCTCACCAGTACCATATACAGGGGCACAATCATTTTCCTACTCTTGCTGGTCACACCATTGCTGATACAGGCCAGGATGCTGTTGGCCTTGCCCACCTGAGCACACTACTACCTCATGGTCAACCAGCTGTCAATCAACACCCCCAAATCCTTCTCTAGGGGGCAGCTTTCCAGATGCTTTCCCAATTCTGTAGCATTGTCTGGGGTTGCTGTGTCCCAAGTGCAGGACAGAGCACTTACTCCTGTTAAATCTCATACAACTGACCTCATCCCATCAATCCAGCCTGTCTAGGTCCATCTGCAGAGCCTTCCTACCTTCGAGCAGGGCAGCACTCCCACAAAATTTAGTGTCATCTGCAATCTTACTGAGGGTGCACTCAATTTCCTCATCCAGACCATTGGTAAAGATATTAAAGAAAACTGGCCCAAATACTGGGCTTTGGGGAACACCACTTGTGATCAGCTGCCAACTCACTTTAACTCCATTCACCACCACTCTTTGGGCCTGGCCATCCAGCCAGTTTTTTTATACCCAGTATAGTGTCCACCCATCCAAGTCATGAGCAGACAGTCCCTCCAGGAGGATGCTGTGGAAGACTGTCAAATGCTTTACTAAAAAACAGGTAAACAACATCCACAGCCTTTATCTCATCCACTAAGTGGGTCACCTTGCTGTAGAAGGCAATCAGGTTCATCAAGCAGGACCTG
This sequence comes from Melanerpes formicivorus, assembly GCF_026170545.1. Taxonomy (NCBI): domain Eukaryota; kingdom Metazoa; phylum Chordata; class Aves; order Piciformes; family Picidae; genus Melanerpes; species Melanerpes formicivorus. Next base: position 2,451,393 of record NW_027142400.1, on the reverse strand, counting down.
CCCTTCATGAACCCATGGTGACTGGGCCTGATCAACTGGCTGCCCTGCACATGCTGCATAATTACACTCAGGATGATCTGTTCCATGACCATGCCTGGCACCAAGGTCAGACTGATAGGTCTGTATTTTCAAGTCCTCTTTCTGGTCCTTCTTGTAGAAGAATGTGTGTCGAAATGATTTGGGCTAAGTTGACTCCACAGGCTTCCCTCTTCTCCAATCCCATAAAATCCCTCAGCCTCACCTCACTCTCCTTGCATGCACGCAGCTCCTCCACAAAAGCTTTACAATCATTAAGCCAGACTTGTTACCAGGGCCAGAGACACTGCTGGGAGCCTCAGCTCCTTTTAAGGCACACTCCAATTGGTCCAGCTTTCTAATGATAAAACTATTTGCAGTCAGACATTCATGATGCCAGCAGTGATTCCTGTTATAATCATGTTCATTATGATCTAGCCTCGTTATACAACAAAGGAAGAAGAGTTCACAGCCCATAAAAGATACTCAGCTCCAGTTAAAAAAAATAAAACAAAAAACACAAACTCGAGAATAAACCAGCTTCACCAAACAAGACTGAAGCTCTTTTCCTACAGCAGATTTCTGTATCATACATTTACTGTGAAGAACAAGAATATCTTATTCTCCTTGTTCCTAAGATCCTGCCCAAGAGCTGCCCACAGAAGGCACTGGATGTCCGTACTTCGCCAAACATGACTCCAAGCTCAAGCTTGTAAACATTTCCTACATCTCCACTTGCAGAGTCCTGCATGAGGGTTTCAGTGTGACATGCTCAACCTCCCACACCTCTGCATACAGTTCTCCATTATCCTGCAACATCTGTAGGAACCGCCTGTGACAACAGTTACAACACGTGCTGCTGCAAAAGACACAGAAGCAGCAGAGAAAAGGGACCCTCTGAAGCCCTCAACAAACACCCATCTTCAACAACTGTCATTCAGGAGGAAAATGGCAGAAGCCTCTCAACATCTGGATGCCAGATCTTTGCACCTAGGCAGTTTGTTTAGTATATCCAGCATAAGCTACAAATGTTAGCTCATGTTCTAGCAAGGCCTGAATGCCAGCAAGACCTTGGTCACAATGCAGGGAGATAGAAACAACTCTGATGAGCCCCAAGAAATTTGTGGTGGTGTTCTCTGCAAGTTCATGATTATCATCAGTAACAAGCATTTTGTCCAGGCTAGTAAGCCACATGCTAAATCAACTCACATGGCCTCCAGCAACACAGCACTAATATCAGCCTTAGAACTGTAGCCATGTTTGCCCCAACATGCCCCACACAACCCAGTCAGTATGCGGAAGAGTCACATGAGACTAGCACAAATGCAGGAAGAGTAGGATTTAAGTTATTCCTTTATAAGAAAAAGGAGTAGTAGCTAAGCAATGCTTAGTAAAATGTTTGGGCTCTCTCCTTGAGAATCCTTGCATCCTTGGGTTATAGCAGTACACCAAGAGCACTTGCTCTCTGCAGCTTGTTTAAATATCTGTACTGTCTACATTAACAAAACAACCTCTGCAGCCATTTCTAGGAAAGATGACACCAAAGTACCACAGTCTCCACAGATCTGGCTTACCGCCCTTGGAGAGCTCTTTCTGTGCAAAATCTACAAGGCTGGAAAACTTGTTTCCATCTGACACCGGTTGGTGATGTAACTTCCTTTTCCCTCAGCCTAATCAAGAGCAAAGCCCTTCTGAAGATTCCACTCAGTGGTCTACAGGAACAGACTAACTACATCTTTTTCTTCCAGATCTCTTTTTTTCTGAGTGCTACTACTGGAAAGCTACAGCTTTCACAATGAGCTTCTAGGTTGCTTCTCAATTCCTAAAAAGGAAGGTCACACACCAGCAGGCTTAGCCGGTGCCCTGCAGTAACACTTTGTGAAAGGCAAGGGCACCATGCCTTTGCCCTGCTGCGTTACCTGCAATAAAGAATTTCCCCTCTAGGAGCAGGGGAGAGACAAAAGGGACAGGGAACACACTAGGCTATGGTACATAGAAACAAAACATAAGCAGGTTGTCTCTTACAGCCACCATCTAACAGAAGAATATTCAGTATTCCTAAGGTTGGAAGAGGCCTCAGAGGTCATCGAGTCCACCCTGTCACCACAGACCTCATGACTAGAGTAGGGAGAACACTACTGCCCACTGCAGGCTTGAACTCACGAACCTTCTCTATTAAGGGTCTGATGTGCTACCAACTGAGCCACCTGAGGGGATCAAATACTGCAGAGCAGACCCTGCCCCAAGCTGCATGGACATGTGCTACATGGGCAGTTGTTACTCCTTCAAGTTTAGGACTGGTGATGTCCCATGTCACCCTGTGATGCTGGTAGCTTCCTGAATAAAGGATGTGGCACTTGAAGCCATGGTTTAGTTAGTCATGAGGTGTTAGCTATTAGGTTGGACTTGATGATCTCTGAGGTCTTTTCCAACCTTGTTGATTCTAGGTTTCAATTCAAATGTATAGGCCAAGGCCATGCTACCAAGACTGCTAGGAAAGCATGTTTTTCTGCTTTCAGAAGCTTTTCCTCTTCTGTTCCCACAGAACTACCAATTTTGGCCACCAGAAACCTTGTGACACGGGTTAAAAAAAATTAAAGAAATAAAAATTAATAGAAGCATCAATCATCATGTCTGGATTTGCCATTTAGCTATACTAACAATCTCTTCCCTGGCTTACTTGGCTCTTCTGTAGAAAACTCACTTGAAACCACCACAAAACCCTACTAGTTCTGCCATTGTTCAAAAAATGGTAATTTCCCCCTGTTCCTCCCATTTCTTTGTTCAGGTGATTTCAAGGCCATCTACAATAGTCTCATTCTTGGCACTGCCACTGAAAATAACACTTCTGAATTACAAAGGCGGCTTCCCTAGCTGTCTAAATCCTCCTAGAACAAGGCACACATGCAGAGGACAGAGGTAAAGGTCCCTACCACGTCCCGTGTGCTCATAGGTGAGACACTGTCCTGTCACATCCTAACATAAAGATGATCATTCTTGCTCACCTCATGCATCACAAGTGCAATGTTCTCTTAAGTTGTGAAATACAAGGAGTGAAAACTATTTCTTTCTTTTTTTTCTTCCAAAAGTTTTTAAAGAAAGCTGTTGGAACTTGGAACTTCATTTGCTCATCCTGGAATTAGAAGTATGTCCTGTCTAACTGAGTTAGCACATACAATTCTATCAAGTATGCTTCCAAGTACAGCCTTTTAATACAAGGCACATTTATCAACATTCAGAAGTGAGACTAGAATGTCACAGCACACTATGGTTAAGTGTATTTGTTGCCAGCTGACGTATCTGTAAAATGAGACAAAGGAGGGAGAAAGTGTCACAAATAGAAAGTATCAATATTGTTAACTACAACAGAAGGTTATATATCCTGAGGGCTCTGAAGTGATACACCAATAAAGACCCAGTGTCACAATGCAAGCGTAAAGAAACAAGTACAACATCCCAATCTGCATAAAAATGTCCTTCGGTGTGACATGGAAACAGCAAGGAACAAAAAGTGAATCTGATCCCATGTTATCACTAATTCAACTATTACAGACTGGGTTTTTTTTATTGTTTTTTAATGAAGCAAATTCATTAGTGACAGAAAAAAATTCTAAATAACTTATGGGCTGCAGTAATCTTCATTTAGAGCTTTTCACTTTTAATCCTAAATACATCTCAAGAATATCCCTCCTGATTTTTCTATGCAGGACTTTCAGAAGGGAAAGTGGATTCTGAGAGCTAATGACTTTTCCCCTAATACATTCTCACATCTAGTACATCACATCCATAACCTTTCCATAGAGATTAAGTGTTGTTTCATGCACTGAATTTTGCCCTAGAAAAGTATATGGCCTTCATGAAACAACACTGTCATCCACAGACCAGTCTCAGGTATCATTTACCTCTGGTTATGAGGATCTGTGTTAATCTGACCTTCTGTCTTTGAGCCCAAAGTTCACAAGATACCCATAAAACCATCTTATTAATTTATTAAAACAAATAAAAAACCTGAGGGAATTATTTTCTTCTCACAGACCTAAAAGATCTCATCCCTGGAATGGGAGACTGCATTTCATTACTGATTCATGAAGACCTTACCCTGCTAAGTTGCTTTGTAGCCAGAAGCCCCACATTTTCTCCTTCTCAAGCACTGTTACAACAAAAGCTCAGATCATCTGCTAGAATGTTTATGAACTGCAGTTCTGAAGAAAAAACTATATGAAAATGGATTTATTTTGGACTAACAGAGAAAGTGGATGAATGTAGAACAGGAATCTATTGGGAAGCCACACTTTGTTCCTTGGAGTAGAAGCAAGTCATTTCACCTCTGTGCCTCTATTTCCTCCTGCCTTCAACTCACAGCAATACTCAGCACTCTGCAGACATATATGCAGAGGACTAGAAAGCCCAAAGGCCATCATCAGGACGGCATTCCAGGCTCCACAGCAGAAAGAATTGCTGTGCATGTGCAAGCCATGCAAAGATTTGGAGGAATTTTCACCACTGCACTTCAAAGTGAGAAGACCACCAAAGCAATTCAAGTTACTTCCTGAAGGCAACGGTGGCCATAGGAAGTTTCCATCCATCACATTCAAAGAACAAATCTTCCAGTATTACCAGTACAGGCAGGTTACCATACCTGCTGAAGAACAGCCTCTGTAGCCGGCCAAAAATTGTTCCTCAGGAAAACTACTGTTCTTTCCAGTCAATTATTTCATACCTTTTCCATTATTGACACCAACAGCACTTGCATATCCAGTTCCAGCATTAATGAGAGCAGAAATCAGTGTCAGACCAGGTACACCAGCAAGTGTCTTGGTAGCTGTGTCCCTTTTGCTTGCAACACAAGTCTTTCCAGGGACCTAGATACCAGAGATCTCTGTAAAATGGCTCCTGGACTGAGGGGGGCAAAGCAAAAGCGGAAACCATTCATTCCAGCAGGACAACAGGAAAGTATCCTTGGGCTCACAGTCTATTTAAGGTTTCACAAAACCCCTTTCTAAATAGAAAGCCCCAATGGAAGAAGAAAGGAAAGGGAAAGCAAGCTCTTCAGAACTGACTGGGGTTCCTGCATGTGGGTTATACAGCTTTAACTACTGCAAATTAAATTCACACCCTAGCTCAGCTCAGACAAAAGATTTTAGTACAAAGAGCAAGTCAGAACCCTACACCTCTGCAGCTCTGTAGCCAAAGTTATGCTACACACCTCAAGCTTTGCTTAAAGAAATCTACTAAAAGAATAATGATACCCATATACATGAGCTATCAAAAGGCATTTCTGAAGTTCTTACACCCAGGAATATCACTACAGAGTACAGTCAGCCTACCTACAGCTGCTACCTCAACTAGGGACAGTCATGACATAACCCACATCTTTGTACAGACATGGAAGTTGAGAGCAAGTTAAACTGAGCAGTTATCAGTGAAAAAGTAGTCACATCATACTATGTTCACTGTGTTGCAGGGGAAGGTGGCTGCCCCATGGTTATACAGGTATAATTGATTTAAATCAGCAGCAAAATTTCACCAGGAAACTGAAATCCTGTGTCCATTAGGTGTGCTCCTCCTCAGAGGCTGCTGAACTAAGCCCCCTTTTCCTACAGTTCAGTTAAGATAGACAGCAAACTTCCCATTGAGTACAAAGATGCTCTGACATTCTGCAGTGTTTTCATATAATACCTTTGAAGAAAATATTGCCAAAATACAACAGAAGGGCATGGCAGTACCAGCCCCACTCTCCCACAAACCCCACATTTTTTCCACAATGAAACTTGATAGGTTATGTGCTGAGAAGATGCCTAGCTATAGCTCAGGACAATTGATGCCTACAGAAAGAGATTTTAACTCTGGCTGGTAAAATATTAGGATGGAGGAAAAAAAACAGGGGGGGGAAGGGATCAGAATGAACCACACAGCTATTTACAGCACTGCAGACTTCCTGTTTGGAAGCCAGCAAGATCTTCTGGCAAACCCAGGAACAAAATCAGTGGTTAAGGAGGATAAACTAGAGAAGCTAATGATCTATCATTGTTACACTTCAGAAAAGATGAAACTGCATCTATGCCTATCCTTTTCTAGCAGTATTACAAAGACAAGAAAATGAAAGAATATATTAGTAAACAAGAAAGAAAAGCAAACTTGTTGGCATGAGAAAGGAGGTCATCAACACCTTTGCAGTTTCAGATAAAATTCTTCTTCCCCACTTCCCCTGTCCACTCTATCTTGTGTGCCCCATCAGTTTATTCTAACCAGGCACTGCAGCAGTGAGTACCACATGCAGAGCCTTTAGGACACAGGCAGACAAAGTTCAGAACAGCAACTCTTGCTTCCACACAGGGTGAACTGCCTGAAAAAGTAACTGGAGACAGCTATAAGACAAGCTAAACAAGTGAAGACATTTAAGTTCTAGAAATCTGACTGCTCTTATTAGAAGAGCTTCTAGAATACTCAAATGGATTTTAACATATTGCTAAGCTTTAATAAAGTCTCTTGTCAATATACAGTTTTGGAGAATCATTGGTGATAGAATAAGACAATACTGTGGGTTCAAATCAGCTACATAAAAGAGGAAAGGAAAAAAAATCCTCTCGCAACTCTTTCGCATCATAAATTGGAAAAAAGCGCGGAGAAATATCAATACAAGGCCCAGCCTACAGCCCTTTGACACCAAGGGATTTGTTCCACTGACCTAGCTAGGTTGTGGCTCATGGATTCACTCTACACTAGTTAAGTATAAAACCATCCCAGATTGCTCCCTGTATGTGTCCTGCTATATGGACAGAGCTGTGCTGTGTTCTGCTGGTAGAAGGGTGGGGTGTGCTGGCCCCACATCACCTGGCAACAGTTGACCCATACCTCTGACTCAAAGATGAGCCAACAGCATACCCCATCATTGTAAACCTCTACACAGCCAATAATTCCAAGTTTATTTGTAAAGCTGTAATTGATAAAGCCACAAAAGAGCTTTGCAAAGTAGCAACAGAGACACCCTGCAAGCCTTCCATCAGAGCCAGTCAGTGCACTTAGAAGTGATGGGTCTCAAGTACTGCTTTCAAAATACCAGCAACATCACTCAGTGCTATCCTAGAAGCAGCTCTACAGCGGAACACGGTGCTGCACGCCTCTTTCTTCCAAGCCCCTGGACCAGTTAATCACTCACTTATAAGCATGAAATTTCAGAGTTGAGAAGAGACAAGTAGCAGGCAGCCAGGCTACCAGCAACTGCTCCTGAATCCAGGGGCTCCATCAGGGGTCCCTTGCACATACTGCACCAAGGATCATAGAATGGCCCAGGCCAGAAGAGACCTCCAAAACTCATCTAGTCCAACCTCCCCGCAGTCAGCTGGGACATCCTCAACTAGACCAGGCTGCCCAAGGCCTCACCCTCACCTTGAATATCTCCAGGGAAGGGGCCTCAACCACCTCCTCAAAGCAGACATTTAGGACCTGCTTTTTATCTCTCCCTTCCAAGAACCAACTGAGCACAAGTTCCATTAAGAGTTTCAAACAGCCAGCACTCGCACATTGTACAGAGACACCTTGCACACAGCAGGCTGGATCAAACCTGAGCTCCACTAAGGACTTCCAATGGGTGCAGCAGACACAGCACTCTGACTACCTTAACAAATGCTGTAGTGTCTCCATAGACCAGCTGTCCTCTCAGTGCTTAGAAGATTTGGAATGCATTTCCCATTTTACACCATTGAGAGGAAAATTACTTTTGCTCAAAGGCATGAGGCAATGGTGTGGCTGATGCAGAGGGTGCTTATTTAGGCAGGCAGCTAGAGAAGAGCCCAAGAGAAATGAACATGGTTGTATTAGCATCACTTGGAATTCACTTCTCCATCTTTCACAGTCAGTAAGGCCTTAGATTGTGGAAAATTCTGGGCTTAAGGCACTTTCTTCGATCCAGCATTCCAGAACACACTGCCTTAAGAGCTTCCACTCCTCCTTTAACATCCTGCACTCTCCTCTCAGATTTTCAGGAGACAAGTCTCCAGATTCTCAGAAACCCTCTTGTGAAAACATCACAGAAAAGAATGGAAGAGAAACTGACAACAAACACTTCAAACTCTTTAACTGGGAAACAGGATTTCTTCTGAGACAGTGAAATCCCTCTGCTCCAGGGCTGTGACTGTTCCACTATGCCAGGTTTCACCCACAGAATTAACATTCCAGAAACAGGGACAATGCAGTCAGAGCAGAAGATTCCAGTGATTCCTGGGAGCAGTATTTCTTGCATGAGACAAGTGAAAGAGGCAGCATCATGAAATACAAGCTAAGGTAACCCAGAGAAATACACCCTTGAATGAGCAGCACTGAGCAGTCCAGGAAACCTTCTGGTCCCTCATCACTCCATTATAGGCAGAGGAAAAGAATCAAACTTTTGAGACACATCAACACTGTTCATAAGGCCCAGCACAGGTCTGGCACAAGAGTCTAACACAAACACATTTATTGCTATCTTATATACATATTTCTCTTCCTTCCAAGCAGACTCAGAGGGAAATATGTAAAATCAGCTTCTGCCTTCCCTGCTAGAGGCATGTTTCCCTTCCCCCCCCAGCAGAGAATTGCAGACCAGACTCCTCCCTCAGATGGCCAAGGCAAGCCAAATACTGGCCACACCTGCTTTACTTTGCAGTAAAGCTAGAGCAAGTACACTGTCTTCACAAGAAATACACAGTGGAATAGTTAATGCACCTTAGTTACTCTGCAGCCAGAAACACTTTTTGACTTTTGGAAGACAGATTACAAAGGAAAATTTCTTCCTGTTTTACCTTCAGAACATGAATTAGTCTGTTGTGGTCAGACCAGACTTCGGATGCATCAATTCTGTAAATACCACAAACACTGACATCTTTCCCCATCTTACTGTCACCAAATCAGACAGGGGAGTTTCCAGCTCTGCCATTAAGCAGTAGATCTGCTGAGGCTGCCGCCTCCTTCTCTAACATCTCGAGATACAACACACACTTGTCCACTCGATGCTCATCTGCACGTTGAACAGCACCAGCAGCTTTAAAGAAAACAGAATGCTAAAAGGTTCAGCTTTGTGCCCAAGGTCACACTGAAAGTCAAGCAATGAGCATCCTATGGTGAAACACCTGTCACAGCCTCTGCCAAATGGAAAAGATTCTCACATGTCAAGGTTTTTAGGTGAGTTTGCTTAAAGAAATCAAGCTCTATTTCGAGTCTTCTCTCTGCCACCACCTCTTACTTTGAGATGTCACTGTTCTTTTGCTGCAGGGAACAGCAATCTAAGCTGAGCTTATCTTCCCCTCCTAGAAAAAGTCTTGCCTGTTTCCCCATTTGAAAAATCAATTGGAAGATGCTTTTTCAGAACAAATTTTTAAGCCATGGGCCCAAAATGGAAGGGAAGGAGAAGAAATATCACCATCTCATGTGCATGCCAACCTGGCTTGCCTCCCAGCTGGTTTCTCACTCATCCAAATCCAGCCTCCACTGTGCAAAGTCAGGTGACCCAGCTGGGCTAACAGAATAAGAAACAGGAACTTGAAGGCTTGACTATGGAGAGCGTATAGACAGAAGAGAGGTACTAATTTCTCATCTTTGTACATGGATTAACTGTGTGCACTGAAAGGCCTGTCCTGCTCTAAATGGGAACAGTGGCTTTTGCCCTGTGGCATACAAATGTCCCAAGGTCTTTAATGTGAAGACAAGTACCAAGAGCTGTACACACGGCATGCAGTATCATTAATTTTCCTCAATCCCAGCACAAGCTGGTATTCTTGCAGTCCAAATGACTGAAGGGAACAAGTTACTTTTCTTTCCATGCCCCTGCCCATCTTCTCACCAGCACACAGCTAAATCCTGAAGAAACCCATGATCCAGATTCGCACACCACCTCCAGCAGTCAGATATACCCAGCAGAGCCCTCCAGAGGCTAGTGTCAAATCCCAGCATCCTGCATGCTCTTTACCCCATCACTACCAATTAGACTTCTACACAGAAGGGCCATTCTTGGTGTGCTGATGGCTTCCTCCATTAATTTCATTCCCAGGTCTGTCTATGATCTTTACTCCATTCCTTCACTTCAGTAACACTCCAGTTGTGCTGGGCTGTGACTAAAGACTATTCCTTTATGGCTATTAAAAGTTTATATTCCCACCATCTCCCTCAATGCCAGCCTATACTCCTACTCAACTGTAGCTGCATTGAAATAGTTCACTACAGCTCAAGTTCAATAGCCATTTAAAGATCTGCTTTGACAAGATGACCTTTGTCATACTACAGTTAGCTGTGTGACACAGACACCTGTGAAACAACAGATCCAAGGACAACAGGGGTTTTATACCTAACAGCAGCACCATCACAGAGTACCTGTTCTCACTGAATAGGGTCCTGGACCAGAGTAACCACCTGCTGCAGCATGGACAGACCAATGGCAGACCAATGCTCTGAATCAACAGCACAGAACTGCTCACAAGTCACTGCAATATTAATTGTTTTTCACAGAGGGGAAGTTGAATTGTTGCATGGTGAAATGAACAGGAATTGGCATGACCCAGGAGATCTGAGTTACACAAGGCCTTACCCAGGCTCAGAGAACTAAGAATGCAGACACCTCTGGAAGAGATACAGTGTTTTATGCAGCTCAGGGATGAAACAAGGACTCCAAAAAGAAGGGAGGTTATAGGTAGAAAGAAAGTCACAAGGGCCCCTTAACCCAAACAAATACTTAGTCAAGAACATACATAGAGCAAAACACAGAGATTGAGAAACAAGACCTGCACTGTAAAACTCAAGCCTGTAGAGAAGTAGGAAGACTTGAGAAGGTCAGACTCTAGAGTCTGCAAACCACATCTTGCAGTTTTATTCAGCAGAATATTGTGCCAAGAGTCAGCCTGCATGGTAACTTAGTGTGTGATTCTTTCTGCACCTGGCCCAGGCACAATCCCCAGAGCCAGCAGCTCATTTGGCTCCCTCACACTTCCAGCAGCCTGCTAGTCCAGCAAAAGGTAATCACACTCAAGGTCCCCATGCCACAAAGACAGTACAAAGGGATGCTGCATGGCTTCAAAGGACAGGCAGGACAAGCAACAGGAAAGTCAGTATATTTGACAGAATGACCAAAACGCTTGCAATCCCCCCAGCGCCTTTATTGCAGGACATGGCAAGCAAATCATTAGCTCTATGGTGACCAAGTTTCACCAAGCCTAGCAGAATGAGGCCAAGTAAACAGTATGCACTGGGGACATCACACTCTGCTGATGGTCACAGGAAATCATGAATGACAGACCAACAATAGCATGTGCCAAAGAATGTGCATCCCCACTCCGTAAGTCCACAACTTCTGAGAAAAATGCCTTTGTGTAAAGTAGAAAAAACTTAGAGCAAAAGACTGTTTCAGATGAATGGTCAGCTGTGGAGCTAGGAAAGGGCACATGAACAGAGGAAACCACAGATCTCCTTCCCTGGGAGGAGAGAAAAGGACAGGCCTGCTCTGGCTCTCCCATCGCCAGGCAAGCTGCATATTTGCCCAGCTTGCCAAAGCAATGTCCATCCAAGTACATAAGCCCCTAACAGACAAGGACAGCTGCTATAGGCAGAAGCAGCAGCTCAGCTCAATGTGGATGTGTCAGGTCTTCAGAGGCAGCAGCTTCTGGCTAGTAAGATGCTGTCATGAATGTAGGTTCCCCTCCACCACCACCCCAACAGCCTGGTTGCCTCCTGATTGCAGAAATTCTATTCAAGACCATATTCTCCAAAGTGTGGGAAGGGTAGATTTGCACTTATCTGACCTGGCAGCAGTGTGTTTAAAGCATCAAATGATAAAAAACCAGAAAGAATAGCCGTGTATCTCTGGAAGAGAACACTAACGGCAGGAGATATACATTTTTATTTTTTTTAAAAGAGATTTTTCCCACTGCCACTTTCCAGCCCTTCTTGGTTGGTTCTCTTCCTGTTCCCCCTCCCTCCCATCTAAGACAGTTAGCTTCCAGCTCTGCTGTCCTCACAAGTCCTTCTCGCATCATCCTTGCACCTCCACTGATTTCTCTCTTCTTACAGTTGCCCTCCAAGACTACATTTTGGCAAGACTCTATAGAAAATAAAACACATTCTTGTTTTCAATTCAGCTTGTCCTTTTAACATAAGGTACACAAAGCTTTGTTTCATCTTAAACTCAAAGCAACAAAGTTTAGCAGTTGGCTCTCATTATAGTATTACAGAAGGTGAAATTCTGGGCACAGTAAAAAATATGGTATTTTAAATTCTACATAGATTCAAGAACACTGGAAGCCACTTAAAAAAAAATAAAAGCAACAGAAAGACACAAGCTTCATACAGCCTGGAAGCAATTCTGCCATTTGTTTTAAGCTTTCCAGTAATATAGCAGGGCCTTCAACATTTCATTTCAAACCACTTAAACAATATGATTGCTCTGTTGCCACAGACACTGCCATTGGAAAAAGTAAAGTTGGATACATATGTTCTGATTCCCTAAAACAAAGGGCAAAAACCCCAAGAGCATGAAAAGATGTTTCTAATTACTTTTATACTATTGATGAGAAGCAGATATTTACTCCCCGCTGCATAATCCCTATGTGCCAGGTACTGCAAAACTCTCTACGATATTTTCTCATGAAGTTGCTTACAGCAAGCTTTTGCTTTTTGACCATATAAGCCTGTACAATAGTTATTAAAAAAAAAATCACAATAGAATGGTCTGTTGAAACTCATAGTAACTGCCATTGCCAAAACTTCCAGGTACTTTCTGAAAATATCCCCCTCCTCCACTCTCTTTAGATGCATAAACATTGACAAGATATACTGCAAAGCAAACTCTGCAGTTAAGCCTTACCTAGGTCTTAACCATCACTCCACTTAAGAATTTTGGTTAGCACGATTATGCCCAGAAAGACATGGAAGGATGCATTTCTTTTGAAGGCAGTGTCCCATATCAAATCCATTTCCACCTAGAGAACAGCTACTTAGAACATTTTGTTCAAACTGAAAAATCTCCAGCCCTTTGATTACAAAGGCAACCTGCCAAGTAAGAGTATAAAATTAGCACATTAGTGCAGTAGTGTCTTCCATAGTATGAAGACAGCTTCAGTACCCCAACTGCGTATCAGTTTTACAGGGTAGAACTGAGCTAAGACTAACTAGATTCATTCTTTCCTGCTCTGGACGCTCAGAATCACTTGAACAACAGTGAAATACAGATATCAAGCCAAATTACGTCTACTCATGAAAGAGCAAGAATCAAGTAGCACTAAGAGTGCTAAGGCAACCCAAACATACAAGGAGAACCCCACTGTAACAGCCAACAAACACAGTAAGCGAGCAGCATCCAACCATTTTATCCCTTCCTGCTGCAGGGCATATTGCAGCACAGGTGTTTCCCACTGCGGCTTGCAAGCACCAAGCCAGTTTTTCAAACCCTGGTTGTACGTGCTACTCACTATATTTCTAAAGTTACTGTTAAAATTAATCATAAAAAAAAAAAGTTAAATACAGCCCTTTCCTTTTATTCTTTTGTTTGATAAACATTTTGGCAGGCATCTATCCAACTTAAGCAAGCTCTGGGTGTGCACCTGCTCAAAGCTTTGTCCCAGCTCTGGCAGTATGAATTAAATCTGCTGCCTTTATTTATACAAGCACTATACAGTCCACTGGCAAGGTTTCTCCTACCCATCTCTTTCAGAGACCCCACCACACCTCCTCCCACCCCCTCAGCAGACACTGACATGATTTTGCAAGTAATGCTACTCCACCTAGTAGTTTTCTTCTCTTGAGCTGAAACAAAAGGACACACTGCTGTTCAGGAGGTATTGCCCTGGGCAACGCAGCAGCCACTGCAGAACCAGTGATAACCAGGCAGGGCAGCATTCCTCCAAACTGAGCTGGAGACAGTTGGTTTCAAGAGGAGACCAGCGTCTGCTCCCAGAGCCTCTTTGCTCAGGTAAAAGGACATAAACACAGTTCCCTTCCCAACAGTTTCAGAGCTTAAGAACTGCATCCAAGTTCCAAGTTTAATTCCTCCAACATCTCATTTCTTAAAGGTTTAAGAGTCCTGCCTGTATTTCTCCCCCATCCTCCAAAATTACTTTAACAAGATAGGTACAATAAAAAAATATCAATTTTTCTTATGTAACTTCTCAGTCACAAACTCTGGCTCCATGATTAAACCCAAATCCACAAATATACCTTCCTAGATCCTTCCCACTATTGGATGGGATGGCTGGATTTGTGTCTGCCTTCTTTACACCACAAGGACAACATCTGAGCTGTGCATGGAGGACAGCTTGCCATTTCACTTGAAATTCCCCAAGAAAAGAAACAAAATAAATTGACCCCATGCACTCATGCTCCCAAGCAAAGCAGGGGGAGAGGCATCTTAAGAACCAAATCAAGAGGACTAAAATTTCACCCAAAATATAGAAGGAGGTAAAGCACAACGCAGCAGTTTCCCAGCAAACAGAACAGCTTCGCAGAGCCAGTACCCACAGGAGGAAAGAATTTGCCAAGCAACTCTGATTTTGGGCTGAAAGCCAGAGAACAGCTCTGGGGGAAAATAAATAAATAACAGGGGTTTTCTTTTTAAAAAAAAAAAATCTTCCTCCTGCCACAAGTTCCTACCAGCAAGCCTCTCCTCCCAGTTATTCAGTACTTGCACAAAGCCTAACAGGAGAAGAAAGCCAATGAGAACTTCAGATGAGATCCAGCTGTACCCTCTTCAGCTGCCCTCAGTCCCATCCAACTCCACACACTGGATCAGTCCAAGGTTGAGTCTACAGCAAGAAGAGGGAAAGCTCTTCAGAGCACTAGCCCATCCCCTCTGCAACACAACTTACTGCTTGCAAATGCATCGGCCAGCAACCCCAAGTTTTGCTTTATTCACAAAACAGAAATGGAGACCTCCATTCCCTCCTTTCCAAACTCATAGGATAGGCTTCATAGCTACTCTCAGCACCCAGCTAGCAGGGATGGGCTGAAAGCTTCAGCCAAGCAGGAATGAGAACAGCTACTCAGAACATTTTGTTTAATCCATCAAATGATAGATAGTCTGTAGCCAGGGCAGCCCTGGCTGCAGGAGAGATCAAGTCTCTCACCTTTCTCACACACCTGTTTGCTCACAGCAGCAATGGTTCAGAAGAGTGACACTACTGGCCAAAGTGACAAATGCTCTACTAAAGTACGAAGGAGCGTTTGCTTCTACAAGAGCAAGGAGAACCTTGAGGCTTCCCCCAGAGAAGCTGGGGTAGCAGTTCTTCAGCAGTGCAAAAAAGCCTTGAGAAAGGAGCCTGAAAAGGCAAAAACATCACTGCCATTTAAATGCTTGAAAAGCAGGCAGATGCCACATTCAGAGGCATAAGTTTTAAAATAAATTGTCAAGGAGCACAGTTCTGCTACATTTTCCCCTCTTTTAGAGACAAATAACAGTAAAAATCATGTTTGCTTTCTTCCAGCCTGAGAGGCAACTGGGGAGAACAATTACAGTGTAGCTCTGGCACAAAGAAGGTATCTCTCCTGAAGGGACAAAGGGGAAAGAAGGCTCACGAGGATAGAGAAGAGCACAGAAATCCATGCAGGGTTAGATTGGTAAGAGGGTGGAGAGATAGGATCTAGAAGCTGTACACAAATTATAATGGCAGTGGGAGAACCACAAATAGCAACTTAGGAAGTGAAAAAAGGGCTGAGGCATACTAAAGGGAGGCAATCTTTTCTTCTAAGAGTTGACTACAATAACATTTTGGGCAAACCAAGAAAGCAGTTGTCCCCCCAGAAGTAGGTCATTTCTGGAAGAACAAGCAAGGACAACTGCAATTTGTTAGGGTGGTCAGAGGGGAAAAGGATAGCAGTGAGCCAAGGTGCAAAGAGAAAATTACTTCAAAGCAGTTGCTGTGGGAGGTTAAATTAGGTAAGACTGTACTTTGCAAAGAAAGAAAAAGAGCAGGTGGTAATTGGGAGCATCTCTATAAATGGCTTTTTTCCAACAGGAATGAAAGTTACTGCACAGCAAATGTTTATGAAATAAAAAAGATCCATTTAAACCAGTGGCCAGAGCATAACCAATTACTGCTGTGACACAGGAAGCCAACAGCTGCAGAGACAAAGGCATGCTGGAACTCAGCCCTCAAGAAGCACACAGGGCCCATCACCCCCTGAAAGTCTGGGTCTCCAGCTCCCTTCAGGCCCCTATAATTTCCCATACACCCTTTGTCAGGCATTGATGACAAAAACAACATGAGGGAACGGGCTGCCCTTATTTTGTTAACAAGAAATACCACAACATGAGCTTGAGACAAAGCACATTATCAGCAAGAGATTGACCAAGTTAAAAGGTCTGTATCAGCTCATACAGCATATACCAGCATCTGTGCTAAGAGTGTACAACAGCAGCCTAAGTTTTGAAGGCATTTACCTTGCCCTAGTCCGAATTTTAAGTTTTTACAGCCAGGGTTTAGAAGCGATCTTGTGATACTTTAAGCCTGTGACCTTTGTTTAGAGTGTATGTCACTTTTAGCAGTGCCTATTTTAATGCAGGCTACAACTTTCAGACCGTATGAGCTGTGCATCAGATGGCTCATGGCTTTACTTCACAGCAGTTTGTTCTTAAGAAAAGATGATGTTGAAACCTACCTGCTGGAACTCCCCCCACCCAACCACCAAGTACTCATTATTCAGATGTACTAGAGGGTTTTCCCCCAAAGTTGCCTGGTGTCAGGGACCCTTTGGGGACTAGTTTCATTCTGTCTGCCTAAAGACAAATAGCCAGAATTTGGGATGAGCCAAGTAGTCCTCCTCCATGAAAAAGGTAGAATATCAGACCAGAAGGAGGCTTTTCATGTTTAGGACTACTTAATCCACACATGGAACTGGGTCTGCCTAGCAACAAGTTGGGAGTTTTAAACTTGTATCATCCTACGTGTGTTCCCATGGCTACTGTCATGAACAGTACCCTGGCAGCTGCACAAATGAGCACAAGGGTCCCAGGAGAGACATCTTTAAGATTCCCAGACAGGAAACAATATCAAGAAAGTATAAGCACTACACCTGGTATGCCTGCCTGCCTTTACAGCCTTTCCCCCAAAAGCACCTAGTGCAGTCCCCCTCTAAGGACAGGGAGATTTCAGTTGGGAGAATAGACCTGCACACTGGTATCTACAGGTCATTTGCATTGTTTAGCACAAAAAAAGCTCATATTACAGATTCTGCAGTTTTAGATGCTTACACAGCTGTTAGCAAGCTAAGCATACAACCATATACAACTCCAGTCAATGGCACCAGATACTTGGGGCAGCTACCTAAGAATACAGGCTGGGGAGGATGTGAAAAAGACTTCCCTATCCCTATTCACACCACCAAATCTCAAACCAATGTTATTGATGAGAACACAGGGATTAGTTTAGACCTCCAAAAGAAGGTGAGAAGTCAGAAGGAAGAGGAAAAAACTCCACATTTCACTGTGAACTGCATGTAAGGATTTTCATCAAAAGTAATGCTATTATGTAAACCAGACCTTCCCAATCCTGCCACTTCATTTCTTGAAGAGGGGAGGCCATTTCCTATTCAAAAGAGGTTTTTCTTAGCCTTTATACAACCCAAGTCCCACTGTGGAACTAGAATCTCTCTCTGCTCTCTCCAGGAACCAGTTAAGAAGGGCAGGCATGCATCATACCCCTGTATGCAAGCCTTGTTCATTAGGGGATTTCTAAACCCAAAAGCCACAACCATATCACACACTTGTTATGCTGTGCCTTCATACCAGTGTTATAAACTCTAGAAAGATACAAATTCAAGGTCACAAACACTAATGTGTAATACCCAGTTTTCAAATCAAAGTCTCTTTATAAACTATATCTCTACCTGTTAACACATCTAGTCATCTAAAAGCATGCACACATGCTATCATGACAGGTTACCACATACATACCAAGAGAAGAACTGAAAAGCTGTAACAGTCAAGTGGTTAGACCCCTCTAATTAGACAACAAAAACTAGTTGCTTGCTTGCTCAGATTATTGTGTGTGAAATACATCCAGGTGTAAAGCACAAATATAAGATAAGTGGCAAGGAAGACAAAATCATTTTAAGAAAAGACTCACCACCTTATCTTCCTGCCCCTAATGGGACAAGAGAATATAGACATACCTAGTGACACATGCAGAGTGCATACAATGTCTGCTATAGGTACCTGCATGACAGAAGGACAGGGCTGAATGGGGAAGCATAGACTAGAATTTCCTCTTGAGAGGGGATTTTTTTCAATTTTATCACACTTCTGCAGCCTCCTCCCCCCAGAGAGGCAACATTTACCAATACTTCCTTTAAAGAAGTTCAAAGAGTAGCTGATGCATACAGCTGAACTTTTGAAGACACTTGAAAAGGCAAATTAAACTTACTTGTCTTAAAACTGTACATGAGAAGTGAAGCAAATGTATTGAGTTTGATGGGACTGCCTTTAAGTATTGTAGGTCAATCTGTTGCATTTCAAAACAGTGAGAACAGTACAAAAGCAGCTTAATTCTACAATATGCTGGAGAAACTTTCACTGCCTTCACCAAGGCTGAGCACATCCTCTTGCACTTTCGAGAAGTAAAAAGTCAAAGCTTTCATATGGAACTGTAAATTAAAAGCTTGTAAAGTTTAAAGACAGACAACTCACCCAACATTCCTTACAAGGGCATTTTTGAAGACCAAGTTCAGTTTACAAATGCACTTTGAAACTCATTTCTTTAAAATACAAACTGTTCAAGTTTAAACACTTAAGAACATGAGATTGCTCATCTTGTTATACCATCAAGTTAAAGCCTCAAAAGGCAGCCACGCAGTGTAGAAAAAGGTACAGACTTCACAGGAAGGGTGCATGCTCCAACAATCACAAAGTTCTCTGATTTGGTCTGTAGAATCAGTCAGCCACTAATCACCATGTCTCAATCCCACCTTACACTTGGAATGGGCAAGGCAAACCTTGGCCACAATCAGAAATTGTTATGTCTGAGGGAAGCAGGAACTAGTGCACTAACCACAAGTTTAAGGAGTTAATTACTTCAGAATTTACCTGCCTGGTGCATACTAAAATATATATATATACATTAAAGTTACATCAGTTTAAAAAAAATACATGTTTATGTCAAACAAAGCTTTGCCATATATACTCTGAAGGTACGTGACAGGAGTAGAGCCCACTATAAGCCGCATTATACAGTGAGCCTTGATCACAGAGGCAAAGATTTCCGAGCTAATTATAATGACTAATCACAGGGAGCTCTAAACCTTCACTTGGCCAAGTCACAGACCTAACTAGGGCTGAAAACAAGAGTTTTAAGAGCAACTCATTAAGCAGCAGGAATCAGTTATGAAGAATAAAGCAGTCACTCTACATAGTATTAATTCCAGTCCAGCCATTAATACATTTGTCAATGCGAGACAGCTATTACCTCTACACACAAACAATGTACCTGCCAGGCAGGAAAGGAAGCCACAGGCTTTGGCTACACCAAGACATGTTTGTTCATTACAGCATTAAGGTTTGAGAAGGATGCTCCGGTACTATTTGAATAGACTGGTATTATCTGAATAACAAGAATGTTTTGAAACCATGCCCTGCTTCAGGAGAAGCAGAAGAACTGCTCACCACCAGCAGCCTCTGTACCACTTCACAGAAGGAGTGAACAAATTGGGTGAAAGGCAACTACTGAGCCACAGAGGCGATGGCTTCCCTTGGGTGAGCAGCCCAGAGCTAACAAAGGCATGGTACCAAATCAAGCTGAACTCCTGCTGAGGTGCCAGAGATATGGATAATAAAGTCTCCAACTTGAGCACCACTACTCTTTCTCCAGGGTGGATTTATGGAACAGACAATAAAACCAAAGTGTCAGCATCTATATGTCAGCTTCATTCTCCTAAGGCAGGAGTAGTGAGACTTCTCCCACCGCAGTGAGTGGACCAGCAGTACATGCCAGCAATGGAACAAGATGAGACTGAGAGTCACCCACACACCATCAGAGTTGCTAGCACAGTAAGGAAGCAGCAGAAATCATCTCCCCTTCCTGAGAGCTGAGAACCAGCCTGACCCCTTTGACTGTACCTTAAATGCCTACAGGGTTGAGACAGCTAAAAAAAAAAACCCAACACAGTTTGGCAACAACTTTGGTGAACCACCTTTTGAAGACCTTACCTTCCAATCCATTCTGCAGTACAGCACATATATTCAGACTTGTGGAAGGGGAACAAAACAAATATAACCCATGAGGGAGTAAGAGGCTGAGCAAACTGCAACTAGGAGGAAATCTCCTCCCAACAGGAAGTTTAAGAGAAAATCCATAATACCTGAATTTTCCACCACCTAACTGGGAAAACAGTCCTGTTGGAGACAACACACACCTCCTCAGACACCAGCAAAAGATCAAGAAATGCCTGGTTTATCAAGATACTAGGTAGCCTCTGTCAGCCAAACACTTTGGGCATTAGTACGTTACGGTTTTGGGGTTTTTTTATCAGATCAAACATCTCATAATCCTCTCTTCTTCCCCAAAGACATTGTTGCACTACAGGAGCTCCTACCTGTTGTGTTTAAGGCAGTGATTTGAGGAGATGAGATAGCTTTCCAGGATACCAGTATTTCCAGTTTCAAGAGCTTGGCTTTGACTTTTCCACCTGCTCAGATGGAGATCCCAAAGTCTCACCTGAAAGGCACACTTCTCCCCCCTTACCCCCTTTTCTCATGAGTCCTTTCATCTAAACTCCATTGGGTACTCAGACTATTTGCAAACTATTAGGACTGTTAGGAGCGGGACTACTTGCAAAGAAAGAACAAGCTGGCTGGGAGTTGGACTTGCCAAGTAGTAGTAAAGGTAGCGTTTAACAACCTCTTGTTTAATAAAGGTTACTGTTTCTATTGTGTAGGCTGATAGGTGCTGCTACTGAAAACCCCTCCAAGTAGCTTAAGATAGAACCTAATGAAATCTGGCCTTTTCAACCACTAGAGAAATACAGCTATTGTAGGGAAATCAGCCACCCAGCGTCTGTCTCATTATTATACTTTCATCTTTGATCTGGAGTAGACAAGAGAGTGGGCACCTTTAACAGTCAGAGTTGGATGAATGGAAGCAGGAGCTTCCTCCTCTAGGACACAGTTAAGACACCACTCCCTATCAAGCATTCCAGATCAGAGACAGCAGAGGTTTTGTTTTTAACCCTTCTTAGACAACTACACTGACAGAGTTTGACTACATTGAAAAGGTTTGTTCCTATGGAGTTTCCCCTCACCCCATCCCCTTCATTTTTCGTTAATGATGAAACACACTCTTGGCCATGAAAGAAGGCAAGGGAATATCCGGTGTTTGTGGAGGAGCAGGCAGAGCACAGCTAACTGTGGACCAGAAAACAAGTGCCTCAAAGACCAGTGACATTCTAGAACTGACAGCCTTCCAGCAGACTTCAGCACCTAGGGATGAAAGCACTACAGAGTATTTCCTTTGGCCATTTTTACTGTTACAGTACAATACCAGAAAACTGGGAAGAGAGCAGTGTTGCAAACACAGGATTGAAGTCTCAAAAGTGACACACAGCCCAACTTTGGAAGCCTGCAAGACACTATTGAGTGAAACAAGCTTTTGCTTAACTGCTTCCACTGGAAATAGCCCAGAAGTTACTTTCCAAAGATGACCAACACAACTGATGTACAAAGGCACAAGTTGTGGCTACTATTTTTATGACATCACAATGAATGTGACAATCTAAAGTTGAAGTGCTACAGAGAAGAAAGAAAAGTTCATCTGCTTTTAATACATGTCAAAATTTAGGACAGACCGTATCTTCACTGGCTGTGTTAAAGTGCTCACTAATATTTTCTTCTTCCTATTTTCAATGCTCCAATAGCACAAATTAATAAGCAACAAATGGTCAAGTACAATATCAATGCTTCCCCAAATGAAAGACTTTATTTAGCTTTAGGATATGTAATGTTTCCTTCCACTGATTTTTTCCATTAAGAGGACATGTGGGTTTCATTTGTATGGATTAAAAGAACAGTAATAGTTTTCCCTCTTCAAAACCTTTAATGTCTCAGACTGAGCACTCACAAGAAATGCTGACCTACCAATACCAGCCGTTGTTTAACACATGGAATTTTCAGCTAGCAAATATTTGACTCTCAGCTCTAATAAAGAGAGGAAATAGGAAAGACAATAGCAATTTTTCACATAGCATCTATGAAATCAAAGCCAAGCAGTGAAACACACAGCTGAAGTGCAAGTTTTACTGGTTCTAGTGAGTTCTGGCATGGCATTTTCAGTCCCAGAAGTTTTCTTTTTCTTCTCCCTATTTGAATCAACTTGTTTAATAAACAGTTTGCCTCTGCAAAGTGTCTTATACCAATAATAACTGAGGTGTAAGTACTACACCAATAATAAAAGAAGTGTATGTTTTTGAGAGAATAAAAGGAGTGGGATCATTGCACAGAGAACTCGCTTTCCCAAAATAAGGGGAGATTGGGATAGGTAAGAAAGATACTAGTGTTAACTTTGACAAAGAACCTATAGGCTCTGCCAGCACAGGGAATAGGTCTTCCCACTATAAAGAGTTTTACTAAAGGAGTTGCAAGCAAGGACCACCTCCTACAGAGGATTCCAGCCATGAGCATTTTTTACAGTCAGAGAATCACATCTGGCCCTTCCTTAGCCACTACCAGAGCAAGTTTTAGCCAAATGTGCACCAATACATTTTAATTCAGGATGAAAACTTGCTATTTTCTGGTTTTAAGGGTGAAGCAAAACCAAAGAATTGCAACCCTTAATTTTTCTCATACTCTGCTCAAATAAGACAGACAAGCACTCTCTATACTCCTTCGTGCTAACCAAAAAATGTCAAGGCCCATTCTCTCCCTAAACCTAAGCAATCATTGAGGGTGCAACTCTCTTTGCTTGCAGGCCATATCATATGATACTTTTTCACTCTCTCTCTAGCTATTTAGTTCACCGAGCCCAGACCAACATCCCACCACTGTCTGACTCTACCTCTCTTTTCTCCCATAGTCTTACAGAAAAGGTTTTCAGAAAAAAAATTCCAGAAAAGCATAACAGATTTTACTGTTCTCTGCTAGAACTCAGATGTGGCTGAGAAGTAAAATAAAATTAAATGCCTTGTCTACCCCCATGCAAGGGGACAGAGGAACACTCGCATAAGAATGCTGATATAAGAATCAGCAGTTACAGATATACCTCAACCAAAACCAAGCTAGAAATGGATACCAAGTTTTAAAAAAATAATAGCACACAAGGCATAGCCTGTGCCATTCTCCCCTCAGATACAGCTACAGCAGCAAGAACCCTCTGCACTTTACCAGCCAACTAATCCGAAGGTGAAAGCCTCCACAACTCAACACCAAACAACCTTCAAGCTTTAGGATCCTTTTGTCAATCAGTCTCTAAAATTTCTAGTGAGAAACAGACACAGCATCTGTGTGCCCTGATAACAGCATTCCATTGATTTCACTTTAAAATTATCAGTGAGACAATTTCAGTTTCAAGCAAAAGATCTTAATGCAATGTGTTAGACTTCTTCAGGGTTTTCTTTCTTAAACAGGGAAAGGAAAGAGGCACAGTAAATAAACACAATGTGTCTGAAGAGATCACAAAATTCAGGGAAAAAGTTGCATTGCAAATTTTTTCCTGGGTAATTCTACAGGACAGGAAACCAGTTCTTTAACACAAGCAGACAAAAGCTCACCACAAACTTGTTAACTTTTAAAGGGGGTGGGGGGGAGGATGTGAAAAGTCTGGAAAAGGAGGATCTGATACCCATCCAGGTCATCAGAAGACTGATCATTTACTTGAGGTCACTCTACTAAAAGCTTGCTCTATTACACCATGTAGTCAAACAAGACTGCCTGCTGATGCTGCGTTAAGGTATATATTACTCAGAAAAAAAAAACAAAAGTTAAAGTGTTTCCCTGCATCACACTTCCCCCTCTCTTCCACCCCACACCGCACAGAAAGCAATAACCTTTGTACAGGTCACTGTACATCTAGAAGTTAAAACCAGAACAATGTATAACTGAGCACATAATAGTGAGGCAGGGGCACATAGTATTTTTTGCCCTCCATGTACCATGTTCGGGAAATGAATTGCACAAAGAGTGCAACCAAAACGCCCAAGTATCCTTGTGATACCTGGCTAATAGCCAGCTTGATGCACATTGCATGTTATAGAAATGTTGGGTTTGACCTACAGATTGAAAAACAGTGTCAAGCGCTGCCTAACTAATAGCTCTCTCTCCCTCCCCCTCTAGTTTTTCTCCTCCTCCCCACCCCCGCCCCTTCCTCCTCCTGGTCAACCAAGAAATGGTGTTCCCATGCGCCAAGATTTGCTATCTTGTTTTGTCAAGAAAATGAAGAGGGGAATGAGTGGGGGAAATGATTCTTTAACTAAATATAAAGCAATATTGAACTTAGGAAAAAAAAAAAATCCTCTTTGCCCTCCACCACTCTCCCCCATCCTTCCCACGACCTCAGCAGATAAGAATAAACATATTTAGTAAGTAATAAAAAGGTATCCAACATATTAGTGCACAGTCTCGAGGGCTATTCACAAGAAACCTTTTTCCTAAATTCACACAGTAGTAACTCACGATTATTCCACAAGGAGACGCCGTGCCTTTCCACACCATTCTTTTTGTTTTAGGGCAAGAGGTGCGGAGGATTCAATTAAGTTTGGGCTGGGCAAGGGGACAACTCCAAACGCTAGAATCTCCAGGCAAGGAAGGTTTTCGCTAGCTTCAACCTCCACTTACAAAGGAACAAAAACATTTAAAAGAAAACTGCTTATGCTTCAAACTAAGGAGGTCAACAACCTGTCTTTTTATACACACAGAGATACATCAGTATTAACGTGCTTCCAGCACCTGCCTTTCAGCACAGCCCCAATTCCTTTGTTTGCTCAAAATTTGCTTCCATACCACTTTAAATTAGCTCGCAAAGAACAGCAGCAGGACAGCTAAGATGTGATTTCTTTTTATTTATTTTTTTGAGAGGGGAAGGCAAGCATCTTCTTAGGAAGAGAAAACTGAAATACAGACTCAAGACGCTTCTATATACCTTCGTTAAAATACATATTCTCAACTTGATTTCTTCTAGTTCCACCCCTACCACCGAGCCCACAGACACACAAGTCCTGGAGAGAATGGGAGAAGGTGAAAAAGAAAAAAAAAAAAGAAAGAAAAAAAACGGAAAAAAAGGAAAGAAAATAAAATAAAGGGGGGGGGGGGGGGGGGGGGGGAGGGGGGGAAGAGCGAGAGAGAGAAAGAAAGAAAGAAAAAAAAAAAACCACCCAACTGCCATCTCCTGCCTCCTCTAGTCCTGCCAGCTTCCCTATTTCTCCTTGCCTGCAAAGCGCCCTCTGGAAAGCATCGAGACTTCTTTTATCAAGCATGGGGGGTGGGGGGGGGGTAAGGGGGGTGGAGACACGTACTCCTTGTTCTTGCTCTAGGTGTTTGGGACTGGAACGGGGGGGGGGGGAAGGGGTGTATTTTTTGACTCCCCCGATGAGCATAAGTACCTTCGCCCCTCAAGTTCCGCTGACCGCGGGGGGTCGAAAGCAATGATGAGGGGGAGGAGTCGCCCCCCCTCCCCCCCCAGCAATTAAAAAAAAAAAAAAAAAAAAAATTATAAAGACTTACCGGGGTCGAAATCAGGGACCACCGCCTGGTACTGCGGCCCGACCCTCATACCGCCGCCAGCTGCGGGAGACAGAGGGAGAAGCGTTACCCGCGTGGGCCCGCCCGGCCCCTACCCCCCCGCCCGCTCCCCGTTACCACCACACGCCGCCACCCCCCGCTCCTCACCGTGCTCCTCATCGCTGGAAGACCCCGAGCTACCCTCCTCCCAGGAGTTGCCGCTGCTGTTGCCGTTGGGGGCGGCAGATAAACTTTTGCTACCACCGTTGTTATTATTCGCGCCGGCAGCGTTGTGGTTCCTGCCCCGCCGTTTCCCCGAGACCTCTGGGCCCTTCTCGATCATGGCTGGCATTTAGGGGAGGAAGGGGAGGGGGGGGTGTGGAGAAGAAGGGAAGGGGGGGAGGTTGGGAATCAGAGTTTAAAAACTGCTGGGGGGGGCTGGGGGAGGTGCCGAAGAAGGCGGGAGCCGGGGCGGGCCGGGCCGGTGCGCGGCGGTAGCGGCGCTGCTACATCCCCCACCACGATCGCCCTGAACTTTGAGGCTCATCCCAGCCCTGCGCTGGGACTCCGTTCAACCTGCACTGCTGCCTACGATCAACCCCGCCTCCCCCCGTTCCTGCCCCTGCCTATTGGCTAAACCTACATTTTGGGAGGCCAACCCGCCTGCCTATTGGACGGAGCTTTCTGTCCATCGTGGCGGCCTGGCGCTTCCGTTTGCTGGGTTAGGTGGAGGCGTATCGTCGGGCTGTACGTGTGAGGGCTCCGCGATCTCTCCGCCCAGCGATACCTTTCCTCCGAGGGCTACGCCGGAGCGAAGCGGGCGAGAGGCGGGTTCGCACGCCCCACTGGAGAGGCGCTCCTCGGCTCTGTCCGGCCCGCGGAGTGGGCAGCAGCGGGGTCCGCCGCCCCGCTGTGAACTCAGTCCCCAAGGAGTGTGGCGAGGGACTACTTTCCCTCCCCCCCCCCCCCCGCCTCGCGGCGGAAGGTTACCACGTGGTTTGAATGGGATTCCATACAAAGCCCCCGTTACCCATGGGCCGGTTGGTGTCGTGGCTTTGCGTGCGGCCCAATTGGGGCGGTTCCGGTGGCAGGGGCGGCTGTGAAGCGAGGCGGGGGGAAGAAGTCCTTCGAGGGGCTGGGGAATCCCAGCGGTAGGGAGCGCCTTAAAGAGAGCGCCTTAAAAAGAGCGGGGGCGGGCGCCCCGGCCAGCTGGGAGCGGCGCTGGGGATACGGGTAGTGTCGGGGAAGGGAGAGGTTCCGCGGAGCGAAGCCCTGAGGGGTTGGGAGCAGCCAGCCGCGAAGGCGGCACCACCCTGACGGAGGTCTCGGGCAGCAGCCCAAAGCAGGATCAGGCCCCGCTCGTGGGTGCTAGCCGCTGGGCTGTTGTAAGGGCCACAAAGGGCCGCCGAGGCCGTTGTCCCGGACTGCGATGCTAGTCGCCCGACCTCCTCTTAAGTAACTCCTAAGCCCCCGCTTCCCCTTGGGGGTCTTCTCTGCGAAGTCAAGATCCGCTCTGTGGGCCCAGCCTGAACAACCGTCGTCACGCCCCAGATCTGCCCAGCCCCAGGTATGCCTCGCTCTCGCCTGGCGAGGCGCCAGGCTCCCCGAGTGGGCTCGACGGCATGTCCGGGACTCTCGGGGCACGGAGGAGCCCCTTCAACCCACGAAGGCTTTGGCACGGCACAAAAACCTTCCCCACGTGGTTGCCGTCGTGAGATCGGGCTTGGGGAGCCGGGGCCGGTATCGTGCTTCGTTTGTACACTTTCCCCATTTCGGGGCGGCACCGTGCGTGGTCTGCCCCACCGCCAGCGGCACCGTGTGCGCTCTGCCCCACCGCCAGCCTCCCACAGCAGCGCACCCGAAAGCTGTGAGGAAGCCAGGACAAAGACAGGAGACAAAAGGGGAAGCGGCACCACTGGTCCTTTCCCTGTGGCACCAGGCTCCTGTCGGCAAACTCTCTACGCTTCAGGGCAAGAGCTGCCTCAGGGGAGAATGGGAACGGGGGTCCAGACCCGTCCTGACACTAATCGGCTACAAAAGTATACAAACTGGTCGTTTTTATTTTCCACTAGGACTGTGCAGCAGGGTGAGGGGAAACAACACACAATCATGGGAAGCAGCTTGCGGGGGGTGTCTTCTATTTTAATTCAAATTAACTTCAGTAGTGATTTTTTTTTTTTCTTTTGCAAGCCCGTGCAATTTGTCTAGCAGCGGTTTTCTTGTATCAGACAAACTGTCCCCAGCCACTCCCCTCTTCCCTCTGCCATTTTAATCCAAGAGAATTTGCACAGGGGGCGGGGGGAAAGAGCTGCTGCACGAGAGCTGCGGTCTCAGTGCGGGGTTCCCCGTGCCTTTCCAGTGCTGTGCTTAAGATTAGTAAAATTCTTCCACTTCCAATCAGTCGTTTGGAAAGGGTCCTCTTTAAGTTTCGTGCACTGTTTTCTCCATTAAAATTAGGGAAATACTTTTTTGAAATGCTTCGTAGTTTCTTTCAGCATACTGACCTCTTTACAGTATTTACTTTCTGTATTTAGAGTATGTGTTGCCTCTGTATACTGACACATGCATAATCGGTTTCCTTCATGTACATACGCAGGTACCTGTGCATATTTATTCACCACACACACAAGTTTATTTACACTACACAAAAATACCTTTTTTTCTAGCTCACAAAATGAAATTTTATGATGGTAATTCTTGATCCCACATTTTTTTAAAAATACCAGTTCTAAATCAGAGGAACAATTAGCAATGCTTTAAAACCACAGCACTGACAGCCACAAATATTTCCCAGTGAGCAGTGTATTAGTTCTTTAGCTCAGAATACGTTTTCATGATGGACAGGAATGCAAACATGGTAGTGTTCATTATTCTTCTCTGTACTCCAGTATTTCTGCTCTAGAAATGCAAGGGCAGGAAGGGAACACTTGAACACCTGATTTTTTCATTTAAAAATGAGCTTGAGTGACATTGAAAGGATTTTCCATCTGCTTTGCAGGTCTCACTCCTGAAAAAAAAACACCTCAGAATTTCACCCAAGAATTAGACTGAAGCACACCTGAGTATTCAAGTTGAACCTGAGACCATGCTTACACCAAGATGCAGGTGCATGCTTTGCAAATTGGGGTCTAATTTTCATCTTCCCTCACTTCCTGTCCCACCCTCTCTCCTTTTTTTGTAACCATTACCCACTTAGGCCCCAGGATTGACATCTAAGTCAAAAATCTAAAATACTCATAACAGAAGTTCACTCTTTTAAACTGTTGAAGTGACTTTTACAACCTCCACAATCATTTGCCTTCCCTAAAGTGCCCCTGAAACTGACCCTCCCGGGATTGGGGCTGAAAAGTACAGTCCTGGAGGAACAGGCTGGAGGAGCAGTGCATCCCCACTTCTGCTTGGCAGCACCATGATAGATGCCAGCCATGATGCCACTTGTGCTGAAGACATCATTTAGGACAGCAGCACATGCTCTGTCACACCTGCCTGCTCACCAACCTGCTCCTTCACTGCAACAGAAAATGAGGAAATGGCCAGAAAGAGGAGCAGATTGGTATCTTCTTCCTTGGGTGCCAAGGGGCACATGCATGTCTGTCCCCAGAGTAGGAAGCCTTGGGGTTGTCACAGTCAGAGCCAGTTTGCACCTGTCACAGCTGCTGTCTCAGGCACACACCCTCTTTATCCCCAGCAGGGCTGCTTCTCTTTTTCAAAATTTCTACAGAAATTCATGTAGCCCTGAAAATAATCTCTCTGACAGCAATGGAGCATTTAGTTCCTAACCACTGAGAAATGTTTTCATGTTTGATTGTGCTTCCACTTTCTTTCTGCTTAGACTAAAAGCCTGAAGTTTTGAGAGTAACCCAACACAGCACCACAGATTTTGATGTTCCTCTTCAAGGAACCTTTGAAAAATTCTTTTTCTGACCGTAAAGAAAACTCTTTGCAGAGTGTAGGCAAGTGTGTACACAAAGACTGTACACAAAATACAGAACTGTATTTTATTTTTCAGCCACAACAGTGAATGCACTTTTTTCGCAGCTTTTGGCCACTTCAAATGCCAAAAGGCCAAAAAATTCTGTTCCTCCAGCTCATGCAACTTGCTCTGGAGAAACACGGTATTAAAACTTCATTATTTTTAAGTTCTGCAATGTGGGACAGATGAGGAAACGTCTATGACCACGAAGAAAGACACTGGTGTATATGTGGGCTTGTTAACTTGGACCAAAGATCAGAGAAAAAGGGAGTAAAAAACAAAAGAAAAAAATCCCTTATAAAGATGGTGTCACTGTTGTGTGTTTGGTGTAGCCCCACACGTGTTGGACCAGGCAGGACTGTCTTCTTTTAAACAATTTCTTGATTTAGAAAGGTAGCCAGGGTGCCCACAACTGAGCAGCTTTCATTCCCTGGACAAAATGCAAGGTGTCTTGCACTTCTTTCTCTGCCTCCTCCGTGCCCGGGTGAGTGTTTCGTGCCTTTCACTGGGATAGCAATGCTCTCCTCGCATCCCTGAGGCTGCCTAATTCTTACAACAAAGGGTTACAAGAGCTAAACCCCTTCCTGTTTGCCCAAGCCATAAAAACCAGCTCTCACCCCCTCTATATTGTATTCTCCTTGAAAACAGACACACTAAAAGTGTGCCTCTGTGTTTACACAAATGTATATATATATGTGTGTGTGTATATACACACACAGATACATACTTGCTTACAAGTAGTAGAAGGAACCATTTATCATGCTCTAGACTGATTGTTTTTAATACTGAAAGGCTATTAATCAGGAAAACGTTACCCTTTGAACAAGATGTTTATAGAGGCAGCACTATGGCCTGTTTTATTTGCCTGGTGCTAAGATGCCTGCTAAAGCAGAGCAGAAATCAGGTTTATAATCTCTTACATTCAAACTTCCTACTCCAAGTTTGACAACAATTTTGGCTGCAATTTAGGAGGAGTGTAGAGGAGTTGATGCCTGGCTCTCTTTGGTTTCAAGGGGACTGAAGTGGTCAAAATCCAAATCTGTGAAAGTATTTTGATGCCTACAAGCTTACAAAGACATCTATGTAAACCTCAAAAATATTTCCTTCTGCTGAAAAATAAAAGCCCATGTGGCATTTAATTTCACTTCAATGTAACTGAAAGACCTTAAAAATCTGTCCCTTAATTTCCAATGCTTCTTTGCAAATTGGTCCTTGGAGCCTTTCAGCCTGAAAGATACATTTAGAAAAGGAATAATACAACAAATTTTAATCCAAACTTTCATTTCCCACTGAAGAGATGGCTTATATCCTGTAGTGAGTGGCAAGCCGGGGAAAAAATACAGGGAAGACCATGGTGGGAGTACAAGAGTGCAGAGAGGCAGCTGGGCAGTGAGGGAAAGCAGGAGAAGGGCTGCTGGCAGCTGCAGGGTGAGCATGGTGAGCTGCAGCAGCAGGAGAAACCTTATCATGGCCTGGAGCAGGGCTCCTGTCTGGCCTAGAGAGGAAGCACTAAGGGCTGGCCCTGGGAGGAAGGAGAAGATGGAACTGAAATCTTACACAACCAGAGGCCAGGGAAAGCAGTGGGACAAATACACATGGCATGCACAAAGTTGTAGAGAACATCCCCAGTGAGTGTGTTTCAGTGTACGTGCTAGGAACTATTTCACAGCTCATGAAGCCGATGGGAACAGGCATCACCCAGTAGTTATTCTGAGCATCCCCATAGCAGGGATTTGTCTGCTAAAGTTTATGTCCTTCCCCACAATCCTGTGTTGCTCCTACAGAACTCCCCTCTCTCCTTTTCTCCCTGCTTCTCTCAGCTAGTTAAATGTAGGCTTTTGAGGAGCCCTGTTCCCTACTAGCTCTCTCATCTCCCTACCCAACATGCCTCTGCTTCAGGGACACCCCTAGGCAGGCAGCACCTAGAGCAGACAGCCCTTCTCTGCCCTTACTTACCCTACACCCCTGATAAGTCCTGAAGAAGTGCTCAGGAGGAGAGAGTGGGAAGGGACAGCAGTGAGAGGCAAGACAGGAGCTAGGCTCTGGTACTATTAACCCCTCTGTAGCTGGTGCCCTCTCACAGGGAAATACCAAGCTCCTTTTATAAACTTCTTTCTTTTAATTTCTCTCCATCATCACCATCTGTGCAGCTACTGCACAATGCTAAAGTCTGTTATAGGAAACAGGGTTGTGGGGGACAGCTGCCATTGCTTTCAGGGTGATCAGGAGTTCAATAACTTAATTTTCTTACAGGAGACTTTAAACAAGAAATATACACCATCCCTTCAGGGAACATTTTGTCACAAGACCTGATGAGAGGAAAAATTGGATGTTGTACACTTAAGAGATCCAGGGGTTTAAGGAAGACAATTCCTTGCATGTCAGTGTTTAAATAAATCTCTCAGAGAGCGAGGGGAGAAGCTATGGCATTACCTTAGTAGGATGCTACTGGTGGCAGGGCTCATGGACTATGAGAATCATCAGCCAGATCCAGGGCAGGGCAACTCCTCTATGCAGGACACTCCATGGTAGCAGCTTTGCAATGGCTCATGTTGCTGCAATCCACTGGTGGGAGCAGAAAAGGCAGCCAAGATGTCCCTCCTCTGCCACCGGGCACACAGACCCCTGCTTGCCACCTCCTATGGAGGTGCACCAGTGTCCCAGGCTCTGACAGAAATTCTGCAAAAAAGTCCTCCAGCCAAGCAGTCTCCTGCCTCTCCAGGGGACCTCTTCATTTGCCTTGCTGCTGTAGAGGTAATCCCAGCAATGGGGAAGAGAGGTGCAGCTGAGAGGCAGCTGCTTGCTCCTGAAATCCTAACAAAAAATTCTGTTTGACTTTCTGCCAGCACAGCCCCTTGACTCCACCATTCAGACCAATCTCTTCCCATGACATAGGATGATCTTAGAGAAATTCAGCCAGAGGTATCCTACAGGATCAAATTTTTGTACGAGAGTTAAAATGTGTAGGTTGGTATGACCACACACATGTGGGCATACCAGCCATACCATATGGGAATCCTTTTGATAAACAGGGATCACTCTGCTGAAATACCTGGAAATTCCCTTTGCTGTAAAACCAGTACAAGAAAGCTCAGGCTCAGCGTTTCTGTGAACACACTCCCTAAGGCAGAGCACAATTCATCAGGACTCTAGTGCCAACCTTTTATTTTACACACTCTCTTCTTTTCATTCCAAATATAATCTGGAAATCTCAAAAGCTAGTGATCTCATGGTGAAGAGAGGGAAATCAAAGTTAGTTCCTCGCTTCTGTTTGTCTAAAGAAAGTCTGCAATACTTGAAGACCTGGAATGTAAGAGGAAAACAAAAATCAACAAAACCCCAATCTGGCATCAAATGGCAGATTAATTACCAACTAAAAGAAACAATTTTAGAAAATGCCATGACCTCATATCTCTTAAAATCACAGTTTTAAAAATAGCTATATTCCTATCTGCCCTATCTTCCCTCATTAAACACCAAAACCATCAAATAGAGATGCATTTCCTCTTCCCTCTCCACCATCACTGAGCTTAGGGGATGAGTGGTGTTTCTCCATGGATAACTCGATGATACCCTCTCATGCTACCACAGAGCTGGGATTCATCCAAGGACACTGGGAACCTTGTACCAAACCCTCAGTCATCAGACCAAATCTCTATACTGTGGCCATCCTCTTCTGAGTTATTTCAGCGTAAATCCAGAATTTACATTGATCCAAACCTGCTCAGAGGCACCAGGAGGCTCTGGGTTAATATCAAGCACAGACACCTGCCTCCTGCCGTTTCTGTACCTCTGGTATCAATAGTGATTTTGGAAATTATTATTTCTGTACAGGCTATAATGACTTAGAAGGAACAGTTACAGCCTGTTGTGCAAATATGAACAATACTGTCTTTTTTAAAACATGGATTTTTCATACAACAGGAACTAATGGCCCTTTCAGAGCAGTTACAGTCTATCTTGTCAATTTGGCTTCTATTCATGCATGCTAAGTGAATTTTTATAGCCAAATGAGGAGTCCTTAAAAATGGGCCTTATACTGGAAATGCAGATATGACTTACAGTGAGTTGTGCTAGAAGAGCATCCCTGCCCCTGGGGAACCAGAGCCAGTAAATCAGAATTCCCTTTCTCTGTGCACATAACATGACTCGCAGGCACTCTTTCATCTGCACTGAGAGGCAGGAAGAAGAGGCAGAATTAGCCCCTCATTACAATAATGTTTCTCACACTTTCTCCAGCTACTCTCTGCAGGCATTAGTAGAGGGGCTCTGGCAGCCAGAAATGCTGAACACTTACACCTCCAGTTAAAAGAAATCAGAGAGCAGGATGCTCAGCAGCTCTGAAAATCAGACCCACTGAGCTCTGCTTTTATACTATTATATTTAAAAGAAAAAGAGAGAGAGAGGCTCACCTTAACTCTCTCTCTTTGAGAGCTGTGGTATGAAAGAAAATGTTTATTTTCCAGACTATCTGATTTCTCTATGGCTTCCTCACTATAAACTGTACCATATACATACTGATATCAATATATTTACCTTCCTGCTTCACAGTTGGAAAAAAAAAAAAAATTGAGTCATCTCAGTCAGCTTCACATTTAGCAAGAGAAGACTGACTTTTTTTCCCTCACTCAATGCCAATCAAAAAGTGAAATGTGGACAATCTGCCAATCACTTTCATTGTCCAGAATGGATAGTCTTCTGTACTTACCATCAACCTGATCCTTGTCCAAGACTAGAAAAAGCAGGAGAACACAGAGTATATGATCTCACTATGCATTTATTTAAAATGTTGTAGTTATGCTTTCCTTCATCTTTTGGCTCCTTAACCAAAATCTATGTAATAAGGTACATCTCAGAACCTGACCATCAGCAGGCACAACAGCTCCACTAAAACGAATGTGTTTGTACCGATTTACAGCAGTTAAGGATCTGCCACAGCATATCCAGGGGATACCTGACTTTCCAGAAAGAAAGATACACCTCTAACAATATCTTCCCAAAGTATTTCTCAGAGATCTCTCGCCCCAGTGGAGTAAGAGCCATCCCCACTCCAACTTCTCTCTCAGTCGCTGCACTGAGTGCCTAACCACCTTGTCCTCACCATAGAGGCTCTCTGAAAAGGCATGGAGCCAAACCTGGCATGAACCTATCAGATATGTACAAAGGGAAATCTTGACAGCATCTGTGAAGAGAGTTTAAGAGAAAGGAACAAAATACCACATATGTTAACAGATTGAAATGGTAGCTATGGTGACCATGGACAAAGAACAAACCATTTTAACTGAATCCAGCCAATTCTTTCTGACAACAAACTACAAGTATAAAGCAAACTTTTAAAAATCTCTAATGAAACCATTATAACAAATCCATTCTGTTCTGTTTGGCTTGTTTGCTTTTTAAATTTCAGTTGCAGCTATTACATTAAACCTATTAATCATTGAGGTAGTCAAATACTTCCCACTGACTAAAAAAGAGGATTTACTCATTGTAAAAGAAATAAATATGTTATTGTTTGTGTTTTCAAATAAATTTTAAAAAGGAATGAATAGCTACTGTGAAATGACAGCCATTCATACTTCAGAGCATTTTCTTGTGCATGAGAGTGTGTCTGGGTTTTGTAGAATAAAGGCTTGTTTATGAAAGTTGGATTACTTTCCCTATCCTGATACACAGCATAACAATGAAAAATTACTGTCCTGTTTATTGTGTGTTGCAGTGTCAAATGCTTTGGAGTTTCTTTCTTTCTCCTTCTCACATTTCTTTCTAAAGTGTGCCAGCCATTTTTTTCAACCCTTCAGAGAAGCTGACGCTCAGCGCTCTCCCATCGAGGGCTGCCCAGTTTTGCCTAGGGGAAGTGAACCAAGGACAATGCAGGAGAGCACAGAGCTGGGCTATCAAGGGATGGAAAAGCTGCCTGGAAGCAGGCAGGCAGGAGATGGGGAGGAGTACCCTAGTAGCAGCACAGCATAAGGCTGCTCAAAGTGATGAGCAGCTGCTTGCTTGGAATCTCCCTCCTCTTCAAGAGGCTTGAAGGGGCCACAGGAGGTTCCACAGGGAATGTCACAATGGAGACTCAGCATATTGCCTGCTGTGGAGCACCCCAGGCATATCCAGACAGAAACCTCAGTGCCTGTGGCCACTCAGATTTAGCCCAGGAACCATTTCAGTAAAAGCAAAATTAATTATACTGCCCCTGCACCCCCTCCCTCCAGCGGGCTACACTTACTGGATATAGATTCAAGGCACTACACAAAATCTTACTTCTAAACTGTAGAAAAGCTGCTGTCATTTCCTTGACTGAGTGCTTAATATTTAACTTGGTACCTTCTGCAGCTGGTAGAATTCATAACAATATGGATTTGCAATATGGCTATGCTTTTGATGCTCCTGGAGCAGGAACTTTGGGTTTCTGTGGTGCATGGACATTCTCAACTATACTCTCATATTTTCGTGTGCTGAAGTTCATTATCCTTTAAAGAACAGCAAGAAAAAAAGAAAACCAGTACCAAAGTGCCCACCATTCAAATGAATCTGTCTAATGACTGTGGCTTGGCTTAGCCTTCTGTAAACTGAATTCAGTTCCCAGCTATGCCATTGGTGCCTTCCTGACAAGGGGAACTTCAGCTGGCTCTGCTCTTCCTTTCCTCTTACACTAAAATACTTTAGGCCTTTTGCTTCTGCCTTGCATGGTCCTTCCCTGTGTTCTCCGCCCATTTCCTTTGCTTTCACTCTTGCCAGGGCAAAGTGCAGGTCCTTTGGGACTCTTCCTTATGCTGTGTTGGTACCCAAGAGAAGAACTGAGTGAGGGTGTGTGTGCCTCTGTCTTTTGTAAAGGGATGGCCAGAGGAATAAGCAGTCTCACACAGCCTCACCTGCTGAAGTTGCTTGATTTAGCTGTGACTCAAGTTCAGCAAGAGCACAGGGAAGGGAGGGAAAAGAAAAAAGAAAAGGCACTTTTTCTTTCAGTATTGCCTGGAAACAGTAAAGAAACAGTTACTTTGATTTCTTGTACAGTAAGCCCTCACTAGATGGCTCCTTACGGCAAGTAAATATATTGCCTACAAAAAGAACACTGACATGGCATAATCCCTGTGAAAGTGGGGATAGCACAATGCTAACTGAGCTTTATTGCTGGCTGAGTGTTTTACATGGAAAAGCAGCATACAGCATGGCTGTGGGTGGGTGAGCAAGTGAGCATTTAAACAAATTACGAATGACACTTCGCCACGAGTCATGAACTGTGAGTCAGATGGGCACAGGCGTCCCAGGCACATCAAAAATGCCACTTGCCTTTTTCTGTAGTTTTGGGGTGGTTTTTTTTTAGTTAATCTGCTTCACATTCAACTTTCTATTTCAGAAAGCAGAACCAGGCTGTGGTCATGGCTGCCAGCATTGGACATCCTGGGGGTAAACAGCTGATGCCAGCAGCCAAGGTAATAGGTGATATTAAGGCTGAAACCCCAAATTGCCTGCAGTCACTCCTTGTCAAGGAAGCAACAGTCACTTCTGAAATGCACCCCAGCCCCCATCTCCCCACTTCCCATCACAAGAACATGTTATTTATAATCTGTGTATTGGCAGAATGTTCTGGACAGAAGAACAAAAAGAAATGAGCTGTCATCTGCAGTTAACTTCTCATTCATACAGCACTGCATGCACTCGGTGGTTCAAGGTTATGCAAGCTGATTGTGCCTTCATTAATGCACTGTGTTAATTGTTGTCTCTCATTGAGGTAAACATGTATGTCACATATTAAAAGTGCTGCAGGCTGTGCAAGAGCTGTGTGATATACAGATGTATATGAGCCCTGCACAGGGAACCACAGGCAGAGATCATGTTGCAAAATGCTAGGTCTGATTTAAATACATCAGTAATTTCAATAAGGGCTAGACCATGGCCCTGTAAGATGGTCTGGTGCCTCTTGGCAGAACTCTCCTGCCATCTCTCCAGCTCCCCATACCAGCTCTTGCCACATCCCTGAGTGCTCTGCCTACATCCCATATTTCAAGGTGGATCAGCAGTGATTTTAGTCTACCTTAAACCATCAGGCTGGAAGCTTCAGCCATCAGCAGTGCGCAGGCAGTTTAACCATCCATGCAGCCAGACAAGCAGACACTGGAGAAGATGTTGTCTATCCCCATACAAACAGCCCCTACTCAGGAATCAGTTAGGTTGGCTCCTGGTCTCCCTGTCAGCTGCACTAATGGTTTTATCCAGCTTCTTCCCCCTTGCTCTTTCCTCTGCCCACATGCTGGCATGTTGTTAACTCAGGATGAGCTCAAGTACACAGACCTACCCACCTCAGCTCTCCTGGTGACTGACAGAAAACAAGGTCTGAAGTGGTGACAAACTTGCACATCATGAAAAGACTAAAAAGACTCCTTTTTTTGTGTGTTGAAAATTAGCATGCATAAATACACTGAACCAGGTCGTAATCAACACACAACACTGATACAAAAACACAGATTAGAGAACTGCAGCAGTTAGATTGAATAACTTGCTGGAATATTGGAAATTCTCAAAAGAAGAGAGTCATGCATCTCACAAGCAAGCCGAGGCCATGCCAGACCAATGCAAGAATTTACTAATAAAGTTGTATGTTGTCATCTGATTAGCAGAGCTGTTATTCCCCCATAACAACTTAGGGCTTAGAGCTTTTAGAGACATTTTGCCTCATCATTTAAAAAAAGAAAAGTAGCACCTGACAGACTTTTCTCCCCTTAGTGGCATTCCTTAGAAATGCAGTTGTTTACTTCAGGCCCTGAAGGCCAAATTAACAGCCAAAATTGTTTGCTTTAAATTACACACGCAAATTGTATTGCTGTTGCTTCTGTCACTAATAAGCTGTTTAATAAATGTCAAAGTAGCAGAGCTCAGCAACTGCAAAAACAAAAGAGTCAAATAACTGAACCCAGAAATAGTAGATCTTGCCTTCATTTCACACAATGTACTTGCAGCAGGTAGTGTGAAAGCGCTTCCACCTTTCATAGCATCCAGGAAGAACAGCTCATGAGTCAACTCAAAGTCATCACCCAGTGAGTCTTCAGCATATACAAAACCAACCTGCATCTAGGGCATGCAGGGAGGAGTTTTTACAACATTGGTTGTAGTCAGCAGTTTATTGCCATAGCCCTGGGTGTGGGCAGGTATCTCAGTGACTGAGACTGTGATTGCCTCCAACATGACTGCTCATTTCACATCATAGCTCTCATCTTCCTTCTTTTCAAAACAGGAAAGAGAATGAGATGGGTTGTTTTGGTTTTTTTTGCTAACTGCTGAAAAGATCCAGCTAAGTCCACATGGCTGTTCCTTGAGTTCCTCTCTGTACTCCATATTGTGCTTACCTCACCAAGGGAAGGGTAGGGCTCTTATCTCAACTTTCTGGAGTCCCAACCCTTCTGCAACTGAATGAAAACAAACAGAAAGGAAAAAATAATGAGCTTAGTACACTTCCTTACTTGTGTAAATTAAGCATCACACTCATTGGAAAAAGGAAGATGCAGATTTGGAAATCATTTGTGGATTCCTCCATTTTTCATGCAATCATGCAAGTGTTATAACTGTATACACAGAGGACTTTTTTTTTCCCCACTCAGCTTTACACCAAAATAAAGACCTCAGTTGTTCTAGTTGGTGATTAGGCTCAATGTTATGCCTCTGGGAATGGGAAGCACAGGGACTGAAAGGAACAGAAAATTTAATGAGTTCTTTATCTGAAGAAGGGAAAATTTTTCAAAGTGTTTTCCAGAGCATAGAGAAGGGATGCAGAGCCTCTTCCCTCTTTGGAAGAATGCAGCTTTTCCAGATGAAAAAAATTATAACCCTTGCCAAGAAGCAGCCCCTCAACAAAGGTTTCCCTGCCCTCCAAGTCCACAGCTGAGCTACAATGCACAAATTCTTTTACTAGCTAAAACAAAGTTGTCTATCCTTTTACTAGATACTTTTACTGATATGACTAATACTGGCACATCTCACTGCAGGACTCAGGACATACAGTGGGATCGCTCAAATCAATGTTTGACTGCACAACAAGCTCCAGAAAGACAATGAATATTTCCAGTGAATTTGCATACACTCACCTTGAAGTGGAACTTGTAGGTGACCTGTGAACCATAGGAGGTCCCTGTTCTGGATAGGCTCCAGAACCTAGGACTAACCCAAGAACATGTAAACTGAAAATGGAAACTGCTCCACCATAAGCTGAAGGGCCAGAAACCCTGCCCAGCAGGAGCAAAAAGAAAATATTGTTCCCTGTTCTTTATCTGTTGTAGAGTTTGGGGGGTTTTCAAATGTGAATATTTTAGGTAATGGAAAAAAAAACAAAACCCAACCTTAGAATTGCTTACAGAGCACTGG
This sequence comes from Melanerpes formicivorus, assembly GCF_026170545.1. Classification (NCBI taxonomy): domain Eukaryota; kingdom Metazoa; phylum Chordata; class Aves; order Piciformes; family Picidae; genus Melanerpes; species Melanerpes formicivorus. The sequence continues at coordinate 2,411,401 of NW_027142400.1, read as the reverse complement.
GCAGAGCATCAGTGAGGCTGGTCAGTAGCTTCCACTGTCACCCTGAGGTAGAGCCCCCGTATGCTGCTGGGTCTGTCACACCTACCCAGGGAAAACACCACACATGCCACAAACCCTGGAGTCAGCTGTCCCAGCACTGGAGCCATGGGCCAGCCCTAACTCCAAAGCAGCCCAGGTAACAGCATCCCCTGCATCCCAGGGCAGTGCTGCTGCTGGGACACAGCACTTACTTCCAGTGCAGAGGCATTTTATTTGAAGGGGTACCCCATGGCACTTAGTGAAGATGATGATGCTGTCAGCTCTGTCTACACTAGGAAGTAAAGGCACAATGCTAAAAGCTACTAGTTATCTTATTTTATCCTAGTTCAGATGTCCCTAAATGATTGAGCTGTGCCTGGTGCTTCTAAGTGCACTCAAGCCTGCATGAGGACAGGCAAAATAGCAGCATTGCACAATGCTGAGAATAACAGAAGTGGTCACCAGTGTACTCCGGCTGCTAAGAAAACTCTTTCAATTAAATGAGACACACTACATAATAAAAACGCACATGACATACATTGATAGTATCTCCTGGGCTGCCTTATAGCAAGATGAAAAAAAAATTACCCATACAAAGCCCACATCATCTATAATCAGCAAAGCATTTGGACTAAGGGAAGCTAGCCTTAACCCAAACCATGTGTGCTTGATTTTAAAACCAGCATTCTCGGGGCTCAGGCAGCCTGTGTGAAATCCTGCCTGTCCTGGATTCAGTGCTTCTCTCCCAGCTTCAGCAGTTTTCTCTCTGCATTCACAGCTGAATCACCCTCGCATCAGCAGCATCACCATGGGTAGTATTCCATCTTTGGGGCAGGCAAGCATCAAGACTTCCAACCCAGCTCTACTCAAGCTGGCAGTGGCATGAGAACTCTTCCAGGACACTGTGACAGACTTCTGAAGGGCCTTGTGCAACTCTTTTTTTTAAATCCCAAATTAGAACTTGAGCTTCAAAGGCAGAGATCTGAGGGGGGAGGAGGAGGTCTCTTCATGTGGGTACTGTATTTCTGGAATAGATCCTTTAATTTTGTGGTTAGCCAGAGCTGAAGACATTACTATTCAAATCCTTATTTAGGCTCTAATGCTCTTTAGTATTGGATATAAGGATTTCAGACTGGAAATGGCACTCTTGACTTTGCTATCACCCCAAACAGACAATCAAAATTTAAGCTGCTATTGCTTTTCCAGCCTTCTTATGCTGTTGCTAACATCCTCCAGAAATTGCAATTATTCTGCCATATCTACTCTACCAATAAAAGGTATTCTGCTCTGTGTTTCCCCCCCCCATTTTCTTCTCAAATCCTACACCATCAAGTAAAATCAAGGGTTTCATTTGTGAAGTGGTGATTGGTAGCTCAGGTTTTACTCACAGTCCTTTCAACAGGCTACAAGGATGATGAATGGGTAGAAATGTACCATAGTAATACATACTGTGGTCCAACCTCCAGCACCATTTTGTATGAGAAGTCCTGTAGCAGCTCCGTCCTTTTAGTTTTGGGTTGTTTGGGTTTTTTTAATTCTTGATGATGATTCCAAGGCCTGGAGCCCTTTTTTCCCCCCTTGGGGAAAGAAAAAAATAAAGGAAAAAAGAAAGAAAAAAAAACCAACCACAAAACACACTACCCACATTAAGGCTCAGCTGAAACTTGGCTGTATGTTCCTTCCCTTAGTGGAAAACAGGGACTCCAGAAACTGTGGAGGAGGACAGAAATTGAATATTCCCAAAAGGCAGTGGGCAGGAGCCTTTTACATGGTCTCACATTCCCTCATCTAAACAAATACTCCCAAATAAATAAAACAGTCAAACCCCTTCAATGTTTTCATATCTGGGGAATACTGCAAAAAATAGTTATGAATAGTTTTTCATGTTCCTAGCGTGTGGACACACACTGCTGTGGTAGCAGCTTTTCGTGAGCACTCCAGCTAACAAGCTTGCCACAGAATGATCTTTGAGCATCAAATTATAGAAAGAGCCCTAGAATATATTCCCCAGAAGACAATTTGGAATAACTAATCATAAAAAAAACCCACACTGGACACCTAATTTAGAAGCTCTGACCATCCCTTCAGCAGCTAGAAATGTAACACTTCATCTGCTCGTCCAGTCAGAACAAATGTGCGTAGCTCACAACGAACCACTTGGCAAGTTTATTGCTCAGCAGTACCATGTACTGAAAGTCATGGTTTGCTTGCAGAAAACTCATAAGTGAGAAAAAGCACATGTGTGTCAAGGAGTTCCCCTGAGTAAATTATTTACTATGAATTACTTACTCAGCCCTAGATATTAATTGATAATTCTTCCCTTGATGTGCTCTGTATAAAGGAAATGTTAACCAAAGCTAATCCATGGCGCAGTTGGGAAGGGGATTATTTTGCCAATAATTACTTTCTTTAAACATGGAAATGTGATCAAAGCAATATGGTTCTGATTTTTTCCCTCTGTTTTTAGCTTTGTAGTATGGTTCTTCTTACTATTAAGTTACCACTATAAGCATGCTGTGAATTTCCAATATAGTAAAGCTTTAATAATTTGCAGCCATAATTGCTCCTGCTTCAGTCTCCAATTCAATTTGGTGTGGAATTCCCATCTCCCAACACAAAGCTGAAGTCAATGGTATCTGTGTGAGACAGACTATGAAACTAGTCTGGTATAATGGACTTCATTAAGGAGCAGGCAAATTATTTTTATCCATAATCTGTTTTAAATGGACAAAAAAAAAGGACTTTTTAATAAATATTTTTCTTTCAAAAGTTATTAATTTGTGGGAAATAGGAGATAGTTGCTGTTGTTCCTTTTCTTTTTGTTTATTTTTATAAAAGGTTTGAAATTTTTTTTTTAGCTGACTTATTTCTTTGTTTGAAATAAATATTTGAGCCAGGAACAGAAACAGCATCTTTTTATTTTACTGTAGAGTGAAAGACTGATAGTTACTTTTACTTTTTTTGCCTGCCCAGATGTAACATTATTTTTTATGCTAAAATCCAAGCTCCTGGGCTGACACCACAAGCATCACCCACCTCTCAAAGTCAGTGGCCATTTGTCTGCCTATGCACAGATTTGGTAGCCTCAAACTGGTTTTTAGTCAGGCTCCAAAGCAGCAAGATATGCGATTCTAGCACAGATATCTGTTTTTAAGAGGCAGTCTTCCTTGCATTGGCACAAGACCCATTAACCCTAACTTGAACTGCACACACACAGACTAATAACAGGTTGGAGGATAGTCTTATTCAAGCTCTGCACATGAGAGTAAATTACTCCCTTGATGAATAAAACCCATTACTTAGTATTTAGCATCATAGCAAGAAGCCTCTTTGGCCTGTTCCTAACAGAGATGTTACAGTTAATTTAGTGTAAAATTATCACCTGCTGTACAATAAAGCAACAAACTGCAGTCAAATAATCTCTTAATAAATGAAAATGTGTAATAAACTGTGTCAGCACCACAGAGACTTGGCAGGGCTGAATACCCTAAAGGTACCAATCCAAACAAATTCACCATACAATATACGGCCTGTGTCATTTCTGGTTCTTATCAGAGATGATTCATCTGGGAATCCTTGGCACCGAGTTTTACCTCTAAAGACCAGGCAGTTATTACAATGATATAATTTCTGCCACATTAATTAAATATAATGTCTATAAGCCCCTTTATAGGGGTCTATAAATTTGTTGTAAGCATATGCTGTAGATGGGCATATGTAGACTACAAAATGCAATAAACATTCAGTTAATTTCCGCTCCCTTGCAGAGCCCGGAGTGAAGTCAAACAATCACTGTCCCCAAAAAAAACCACAAACACCCAGAAGTCAACTGAAGTTTGCTTCTGCCATGCATGTTATATATATATATATATGGCAGAAACTCAGGTGTCTCAGAGGAAAAGGCAGAGGGAGCAGAGGCACTGGGCATGTGTTTTTGCTGCAGCAGGCAGGAGGACAAGCGGCTGCTCTCACTGCCTGCAGGCCACCAGCTCCAACATGGGTGTACATGGACAACAAAAGGCACTTCAAGTCACTGCAGTTCATCCCAGTCCTTCTGCTGGCTTCTGACTGCAGGAGAGCAGTGGATATGTTTTATCTTGGTAAAAATCTATGTTGCACTAATTTGCTGAGGATTCAAATGCTCCCCCTACCTGGTATGAAGAAAAGTATGGGGGGAAACAAGGGGAAACAAAGCCAAGCAAACAGAAGCTGGGTAACACTTTCTGCAGTCAGCCAGACTCAGAATTTCAGTAGGTTGCCTGAAGTCCAATCTGGGCAGAAATAACAGTTTCTGCTGCGTTACAGGAAGAAGTTAAGGAGGAACTTCCCTAGTGCTGTGCTGCCCTGGCAATAGGAAGGCTGTGTGCTCAGTGGGCAGGGGCAGAGGGGTGCTGCTTGCCCAGAAATCCAGCCCACCCTTTTGGAAACCAGAAAGAGACCTTCAGGCTTTGTCTTTCTGTGACCTGACCCCAGGCTGGCTGCTGGAGTTTTGTGCCCTTCACCCGTGCAGGTGAGAGGCTGTTTGCTGGCATACAGAGCAAATTATCTTCTGGAGCTTGACCAGGCCATATGTCCAGAGCTGCTGACTCCTGGCCTCTGTCCTTGGAGGTCTGCAGCACATGTCATTCACATTTTCATGCTGTACTTGTTTTGTTTTGCATAGTTCACATGACAAGAGCAAGGGACAGCCTATGTCAGCTGAAAATGATGTAGGGGCAGGGCAAGACAGCAGAATCATAGAATCATTAAGGTTAGAAAAGACCTCTTAGATCATTGAGTCCAACTGTCAAACCAACACTACTATGACTGCTAAACTATATACCAAAGTGCCAGGTCTACATGTTTTGTGAACACTTCCAGGGATGGTGACTCCACCACTTCCCTGCCATCTTGTTTCAATGCCCGACCAAACACAGCTACTCAGAAGAAATTTTAGGTACAAATCATCATCAGTACCCTTCTCTTTCCCCAGAAATACTAGTCAAATTATGAAAACATATCAAAAATTGTGTGCAGTGTCTTCTATATAGGCATTGCTGATCCCATTCCCACTGTCACAGCCATTATAATGTAATGTAGTCTGACTAGAACAGCAGCTTCACTGGGGACAAAGTGAGAGCTGACTGGCACCCCACACCAGCTCACTGAAGGGCTGCACACAGTGCAGGTCAGAACTGAACTCAGGCCTTTGTGTTAGCCCCTTTATAATGCAGCCCTTCCTGGTACAAATTACTCTGGTCCATCAATATTCTAGTACCATGGGGAGCAGGAATGACCTTCCCAGTCTACTGGCTAACACTTATCTTCCAAACCATTGTTGGTGTCTTTACACAGGGAATTGAACCCCACAACTGCTTAGGTCCTCACCTCCCTCCAGTGCCTTCTGCAGAAGAGCTAAGAAGCACTTTCTCTCAGGCTTTCAGGATGGGGAAGTAGGCTGTACCAATGCATAAACTTGGCACCTGGAGGCAAAACAGCACTATTTCAGCCCCTACCTCCAACAAAAAAGCCAGAATGTCTTTGGCCATCCACATTCCTGGCTAGCAAGTTGACATGACACCACCAGAGACCCATAAGAAGTTTGGGTGCCGCTACTGGGCTGGGTGCAATTGCTACATGAACAGACAATGTCCAGGAACCCATAGGATAACCTCTTATAATACTAGACAGCACTAGAAGTAGAACAAGTCTCATGCATTACTTACCATCATTAAACTGAAAGGGTCTTCTGGTGGGTGGCTATTTTCCAGAGACAGGACCACCCAGCTCACAGCTGAGCCATGAGGACCTCCATGAGCAGGACTGGAGGCAGTTTATGCATTTTACACCACCATGATGGCAAAGCATACATCCAGCAGAGCTCACCCCTCTAAAAGGTCAAGATGGATCATTTTAAAACAGGAAATTAAAACAACAACTGTAGGAGACATTTCCTCCACCCAGCTCCCTCCTTGGGAAGCTAGAGTCTCACATAAACATCCCCTACAGTTAACCTTTCTGGACAGCATCCTCCCCAAGCAGCGATAGCAGAGCCCTTTCTTCAAATTGAGTTAAGATGAGCGAAGATAAATACAGCATTTGTCCTGAATTACATCAAGCATTTTCAACAGACAGGATTGTCAGGACACACCAGCACCTCCTGGTAGCAGGAAGAGCTGTGCAGCAGCGGAGCTGGCGGCTCCTGACATCTGTCCGTCTGGGGGTTCAGCTTTACAGAGGTGAGCAGCCCAGGCAAACTTCTGCTATGGCAGGCCAGCTGCTATCTAAATTGGCCTCAGGAGCAAACTGAAATGTAAAATGCTGTGCTCTTCAAAGGTTTTCCTTGTTTTTAAAAATGCTTTTGATCAAAATGGTGAAAGATTTTGAGCAGTTTGACAGCCACACCTCGCAGCACAGCCCGTGTTCTGTCGTACTGCCCATGGCTGTGTGTGCTTGCAAAGGTAACAAAAAAAAAAAAAATAAGGAGCACAGTGGAAAAAAACCAACATTCTCCCTTTATAAGGCCAGGAACAGTCTCCATATCCATTTTTATTAATCCAGTGTTTGAGAGGGATCCTTCCTGGCCACCAGTTTAAGGCAGGAAGGCTGTTGACCACCAGTCCTCAGAGACAGAGCAAAGAAACAGGCCCAAGACAACTGACAACTCCAGCAGGTTTTGCTCAGGGTGATGCTGCTTGACAAAATAGAGAAAGGGCCTTGCCTACTCAAAGGCTGAACATAATCCTTCAGCCTTTAGTTATAAAACAGATGGGAAAACATACAGCATCAAGCCAGGCTGGGCCAAAGGCAGCGTTGACACCTCTGAAGTGAGGCAGTGGGCTCTACCCCAGCTCCCATGGCAGCCAGGGAGCTGGACCCAGATCATAGAATCATAGAAACAACCAGGTTGGAAGAGATGTCCAAGATCATGCAGTCCAACCTATTACCCATCCCTATCCAATCAACTAGACCATAGCAGTGCCTCATCCAGTCTTTTCTTGAAGATCTCCAGGGATGGCAACTCCACCACCTCCCCGGGCAGCCCATTCCAATGGCAAATCACTCTCTGTGAAGAACTTCTTTCTAAGGATCCAGTCTGAACCTCCCCTGGCACAGCTTGAGACTGTGTCCCCTCATTCTGTTGCTGGTTGCCCGGGAGAACAGACCGACCCCCACCTGGCTACAATCTCCCTCCAGGTATCCTGTGACAACTTAACTTTATATAAATATCCTGGTCCTAGGAAAAGCCAGCAAATGACCCAAGTGTAACCTTGCAGTGCAAATACAAAATGGGCAGAGGAGGACTAGGAAGCATGTTTTGGCCTTTTCAAGCTCTTCTCATTTTAAGTATGGAGAGGAAATGCAAAACACGTGAGGTTTTGTTGGAATGAGTCTTGACCAGAAAATCAGAGAATTTTTGGGGCATGCAGGATGAGACTCTGGCACCCTGCAAGTAGCTGTGCTCTTCACTTGGCTGCACACATTTGCATAGGGGAGATATCTATAGCTGCTTCTCCTCTGGTACTTAAAAACCAACAAGTCTATTGCCTATCTGACACAAAGTAGAAGTTGCTAATAATGGGATGTTATAGAAAACCTTGTCACTTCCAAGATAGGCAGAACCTGCCTCAGTCCAATACCTCCAGCCAAGGGCAGCTGATATGACACTAGAATCTGGCCACTGAGACACTGTGCTAATCAAAAGGACATCACAGTGGTGAGACTATTGATCCAGCTCGCTTTGTGGTCCCTGACTGATGTCTGACAGGGAGCACTGCCTGCAAACCCATCCACCACACCACAGGAAACAAAATTGTTCAAAGCAAAGCTAACTGGCAGAGCTGAGGGCAAGACTGCTACTGGTTGCTGCTCTGTGCTTGCACCCGTGGGCAGAAGGGGTCAAGGACACAGCAGCTCATCATTCTGATCACAAACTCATCCTCATGGGTAGCAGGGCTATATGTACATCCTCCACATCCTTCCACCTCTCTGCATCTGACTACTAAAACAGTTAAACCACTCAGCCCAATATGGTTTCAGTTTATCGCATATCATGTACAGTCCTCCCAGTGCTTGCTTGCTCTGCTGATGTTTAGTTTCCTCAAAAAGCCACCCTATTAAAAAAATAGTTAATTCAGCTGGAATGAGGGAGTCTGGTATTTTTTGAGATTCGGGGGTTGGTTTTTTTCCCACCAAGCAAAATCACTTTGTCCTCCTATAACTGGAAACAGAGACAGGAGATCAGTATGATCCAGACTCTTAAACTGCTGTTGAAAGCACAAAAGGAGGAACTGTAGTTTCCTTATCCCGTTCCAGAAGGGCCACACTGTCTGTAAGGCTAGTGACTCTATGATCTTAATCTCAATGGAAGGGACAGACCACCACATGTATTTGTGTTCTTACTGCTGTCACCAGGGTGCCAAATGACTCTCCCTTTCCAAACCAGATCTCCAATGTTAGCATGCCCCTTTCTCTGTATTATGAAAATGGCTATTAACATGACTATTTTTGCTACTGGCACTTCAGTTCAACATGAAATGAAGTATCTGGCTTAGTACTGAACCACTACCTTAAGGGGGTTTATTAAAATTAAAATCTGAATAAAAGTTTGAAATAAATTGTTGTTTGAAACTTTTGGAAAGGCAGTAGACTGTTCAGCTTTAATTTTCTTTAGCTTTCTAATGTCATTGAATTTTTGCAGTTTTTGTAGAAGAAACTCAGTAACTCCAGTAATGAGCTGTAAAGCTAAGGGAAAAAATTTTCATGTAGCCTTTCTCTGTTGCCAAATCAGACCATGCCTTTTGCCTGAAGCACAGTTATATTACAGCAGATGCCCACATAAGAACAATTTTCTCATAACATCTATGGCCATCTCCCTAACTCATGTGCTCAAACAGGACTGACTTTACTTGTCCAGGATCACCTTGCTTTCTCTTTTGCCCAGTCCTGGATTTTTTTTCCTTCCTCCATTGAAGGCAAAATCATGTTTGCACAGTGCCACAAGGGCATCAAGGGCAAACAGAAAAAGGGCAGCAAAACAGTATCCTTTTGCTGGATGCTAGCTGCAAAGATGCAAGGGACCCTCTCCCCTGCCATCCTGTCAAGGACAAACATAACAGATAACAATTCCCCCTTGGCCACCACAGTCCTGCCCAGGGTCCTAGCATACATAGGACCACACCATGCTCATACCCCGGCTTCACAGCCCAGAGCATGCCTGCCCCCTTTCAGAAATCCTCACTTAAGGACAAGTGCAGAAGGGCAATACTGGCAGCCTTTTTGGAGTTACTCCTGATTTATACCACCACTACAGCAAATTTAGGGATTTCTACTGGAATAGCACTTTACTCCTGGTTGCATGTGGTCCAGCATGACTGCTTGGGTGGTGGCAAGGAGCAGGGTTTCATCTTGTATTATGGTGTCATTATTTTGATAATGACTTCTGCTTAAGAGTAATTTTTTCCTCTCTGCTGAGTGCAAGCATCACACTGAGCCAAAAGCTATCCAAAAGTGCATTAAAATGCAGAACTATTTATATTTCACAGAAGGACCATGAGCATCTTTGATAGGCTACATGGATAGCTCTCATTCTATTTTACCCCAGACCCTGTTATGGTAAGGGAAAAAGAGGAATGTGCTTTAAGTAATGTGGAAGCTGTTGAACATTTGCACCCAGTCTGTCAAAAATCCACATACACAAAATGAAGCGGGGGGGGAACAAAACACAGCCACACCACAACTAGAAAACCAAACCACACACCAAAAACCTCCTACAATTCCATTTCCAGTCTACCAATGCTAGTTTACATGTTCCCAGCCATCAGGTATGGGCAGAGAGAGTCTGTGCTTTCCAAGCAATAACAACTTTTTCTTGAATTAGATTTAAGTTTCCTTTGCCTATAAGCAGCACACCAGTTTTGCTTTACAAGCTTTACAAGAATTGAGATCAACAACTGAGACCAGCAACTGAGACCTCTATACATGATCGCACCCATGTAACCAGAATTCTAGAGTAACATAGGTATTACATAAAGAAACCAAGAAGCAGGAGAGACTCGTGTGCACCCTGATTTTACCTTTGCCCAGAAGCAGAGATGGTTCTACCACAACTACATTCAAAGGGCCACCAAACACCACAGTCTGGGCTTCTTCCTGGTTTGAGTTTTTTTCCCCAGCTGCATGGTCTGGGCATTGCAGATGCACCCAGGGACTCAACACCATGAGGACTGAACATCAGCACAGCTCAGCATCAGTGCCTCCAATGGGAGTGTGAAAAAGCTTATTGCCAAGTGAAAAGCACCTGAGTTCTCACCTGATACACAGCTAGGAGATGGAGCAAGGGAGGCTCCCACAGATGTTTAGCTCTTCAGGTTGCATTTTCAGCTCATGAGGGAAAGCTACCACCACGCAGCTTTCTGGGCCATGTGCCTAGCAGCAGGGCTGCAAACCCAGGCACAGCCAGTCCCATACCCAGCATTGCAAGGGAAGACCCTGGGGCAGGATGGGGAATGAAAACAGCTCCATCGACAGCCCTGCTCACATGTGCACTGTAGGAATGTGCCACAACAGCAGCATAACCAGCAGAGAAACAGCAAAATGGTTGCCCCAGAGAGAGAAGGGGAGCTGAACCCACTTTTACCCTGCTTAGCCAAGAAAAGAAAATCCAGTTGCAGTATCTCTGCAATAAATAGCTCCAGTTTGCTTCTCTTCCTTTGCTCTTTTTCCATTCCTTATGGACCTTTGACTGTTCAGGTTTTCCTGTTAGTGTAACCAAGTGCACAACTATCCTGAAACCAATTTCTTCTCTCCCAGGACAGAAGAATATTAAAGTACAGATTTTCCTCTCTCAGTTAATTTCTCCTTTCTACTTTCCACAGATTTCCATTTCCTCTAATCCTAATTCTCTTCTTTTGAAAAAAAAAAAAATCCCTCAAACCAACTAATCCTCCTGCCTCATCTTCCTTCCCATTTCATCATGTCTATTCCTCCCCTGCTTCTAGTTTGTTCCCCTTCATCTTGTTTCTCTCCACAAGCTGGGCTCTCCCTTACTTCCCAGCCTCTCTTCACTCTATCATTATTTTTTTTACTCATGCTAATTAGGCACTTGGAAAACATCTCCTCTGCCTGCCTCCCTCCCTCACTCCCTTTCCACACCTTCCTAACCCCACTGTCCTGGCATTTTCCTCTCCAGGGTTGCCTTTAATACCCTTCTGTGATAAAGAGGCCACCTAGCAGTTCTAGGTCTGCATGGGCTCTGGCAACCTACTTGAAAGTGTTCTTGTTCAGAAAGCTGACCTGGCTACCACGTGCAGCTCAGCACCAGCAAGGTGCCACTATAATTACAGTTGCCCCGACTGAGGCCCACCAATTAAGAGAAAGAGGTCAAATCATTATCAGCAGGTCAGCCCACCAACAGCAGCTCTGCAAGTGCAGCCATGCCAGCTGTCTTCCTCTCCCAACACCCCCAGCTCTGCACGTAAACTCCTCCACTGCAGTCCCAAGTCGTGACCATCTGGGGTCAGACGCACGCAGCTAGAGTGCACCCGAAGTGCTGGCTGCTAGGAAGGTCTGCCAAGGCACTGCACGGCTCCCCCTGCAGAGGGGAAATGGAGCCACATGGAAGCATACTCGTGTCAGAGATGCTGTTTATGCTGCTTGCCCTCCATGGCATATGTTACAGCAGCAGTAACTTATAAGCAGAGTTTTGTTTGGCATCCTGGTGGCAAGTTCCCAAGCCTCCAAATACCTCAGCTCGCTGACAAATTGTATGATTCAGATGCCAAATCCCTCATATCTAAGATGGCTCTCATTGAGAGGGGAGGAGGGCTTGCTGCTCCTGAGAAACCCAGCCCACTGCTGAGAGAGGACATGGAGGGAGAGGTCAGAGGGTTTTTGTTTGTATTTTAGGAGGAGACTTGATGGGGTGCTTGGTGCCATGGTTTGGTTGATTAGATGGTGTTGGATGATGGGTTGGACATGATGACCTTGAAGGTCTCTTCCAACCTGGTTTATTCTATTCTATTCTACTTGTGCAAAGCTGGGCTGGAAGAAAGTTTCCCCTCCCAAGCGGACTTTGAGCTGTTTGTCCCAGGGGTATTTGTCCCAGCACAGGATCCCCAGGCAAAGATTCTGGCAGCTGTCAGAAAAAAATGCTTGCAAAGAAACCCAGAGCAGCTCAGTGCATTTTGTTTCAGTCTGTCATTTTTCTCTTATCATCACAGTTTGTCTCTACCATCAGAGTGATCAACACTTCGCTACTAGGCTAGACCCTGACTGTGCCAAACACAGAATGATGAACTCTGGTACAAGGGCAGTCATCTAGACAATTCACTTCTGAAAATCATCTGAAACAAAGGTAGAGTTTTTTTAAACTTTGCAAACATTAAGACACCACTTACCTGCCCACAGCAGGAGTTCTCCAGTTGTATTGCTCATATGTATGATCCACCTGAGGATGCAGGAGGCAAACAGGCATTTATAGGAAAGTTGGATTTTGGCCAGCACTGCCTTTAACACCCAGACTTCACCTGTTTCCAGGCTACCCAGGGAGGGGATAGCAGGTACCTCTCTTACAGGGAAGAACTGGAGGCTGAAACCTGTAGATACATGGTCAGCTTCACCAAAGTGACACCCAAAGCAGTTTTGCTGAGAATAGCCCTAACAGACCCACACCTTCAGAGACTCACTGCTGCAAGCATCAGGCTGTGCAGACACTTTGGAGGATTTGCCTCAGCTCATCACAGACCTTCCTCAGAGTGAGAAACCCACATGGGGTCAGTGGGACCAGAGAGGGCTCTGCTGAACATACATAAGAGCTGGCACAGGGACACCACTGTCCCTCCCCACCCCTGCAGGGCCTTTCCAAGGACAATGAGCCACCACAGATGTCTCTACACTTCAGCTTCCCCTGCTTGGAGGAATACCCACTTGGGATGTGTTTGACCCCATATGAACCTTCTCCCTCCTCTCTCTGCCAGCTGCAAACGTGTCACAGAGGGGCACTGCAAGAGCCAACCTTTGTAAGAAGTCAGGTAGGTCTTACTGCAAATTTGATGAAAATGAGGCAGTTTGCACATGAAACTCTCTCCAAAAAAATGTTTTGACAGGGATGAAGTTATTGCATTTTTTGCATGACCAGATCTAAATAATTATTACAAATATTTAAAAGTTTCAGTTGATTCCTTTCTCTCTCCCTTCCTTTGTTTTAAAAGCCATGTTAGCAAATGTGACAATGCAGCAGCAGTGCTGTAAGCTCCCAAACAGCTTCCTCATTAACCTCATGGCACAGGCAGAAGAATTAATACTAGAGGATTCCTTTAAACTGCTCTCTCCTTTTCCCTTCACTTCCCACTCTGCTCCCCAGTATGTAGCCTCCCCTGGATCTGCCGAGCAAACAGAATCTATCTCCTCTTCCACAAATATCACACTTCTGTATGCAGCAGCAATAAACCCTCCAGGTACAGGCTGCTCCCCTTCAGCTACCTCTGGATTCATGGAGCCAGGCTAAGGACCATCCCAACTTCTCCCCAGGTCAGGGCTTTTTGCTGCTGCAGAGCTTTGCCTGGGCTGGGTTACCCAAGCACATTGGCAGACCCCCAAGTTCTGTGCCTGCCCACTTCAAACATTGTTTCTTCACTAGCTGCAGGGTGGAACGAGTATGCCCACCTCCACCATGGCTTCACCCTCACACTTGCCAGAGTTAAAAAACAGCAAGTCACCTGCAGTGCAAAACTGGTCCTGATCAGGCATGAATACAGGGAGAGTGAATTACCCTAAGGACTGCAGCTAGCTGGATGATACATGCCAGGGCCATGCCAGCTGTGGGAAGATGGGTAACCTCCAATGAACCATGCAGGTGGAACAGCTCTGACAAGCACTATCCAATCTTGCATCAAGCCTGCTGATAGTTTACTTGTCAGTATGTTTTAAGCCCATTTGGACATGCACCAAGGGGGTTATGACAGCAGTGATGCAGTCTCCAGGAGCAGGTATCCACTGCACCAGCAAACCCGTGGTTCTTTTCTCATCCAGCTCCTGATGTTGAAGTTGGACAAATCTACATCATGGCACAAAGCAAAAAGCAGCAGCACATTTTAACTATGCTTATTGATAAGCAGTAAGCAGCAACAGCCATGGCCAGCCAAAAAGGGAGAATTTTAAGGCAGCAACTGGCTTCAGACAGGACTAACCACATGTGTTCTGGAGATGAGGCACTGGCACAAAAGGAAGAAAGAAACAGGGACAAGATCAGCAGTGCTTTCCTCTCAGCAGCAGTGATTCATCTAAGAAAGTTAACTAAGTAAAGTTTTTCTGGGAAACAGAACAAGGTTCATCCCTGCAATTATTTAAAAAGTCTTCACTCTAAGGGTTGTTGCTAAACTTTCCATTAAGCATCAGCAGCTTCCTTGGCCACAGACAGAAAATAGCAGAAAAACAAACAAAAAAATAGTTCCCTTCCATCACTGGCAGATCAAAGGTGTTGGCTTGTGAAGGGCAAGAAATGCATTTTTAGGGGCTTTGTACAACTTTGTGAGCTTCCACGGCAAAAATAAAAGAGGTGGCTTGGGCACCATGTTTCCACCATCAGTAAAATGCTACATACCTATGAAACTCCTTCTAAGGGCATAATGTAAGACTAAGCTGAAATGTGGTGCTTTTGCCTTATTTAGAGAGGTTGCATTTTTAGTGGAGCCTTAATTACTTCTTCCAGCTGTAGGCCTTAAATAAGCCTGTCTGTCAAAAGCTCAAAGGTTGGGTTGAAGTGGAAATTTTTGTGTAGCCAAATTTGGAGCAGATTAAATTTAAAGAAAAATAAACCACAGAAAAAGAACAAAATGACATCATGTACTGAACTGGAATTAATTTTGCTTTTTTGCCAGCCTTCTGGAAGGAGTCACCAAATCCAACGTGCCCGCACCCAAGGTATCAGGCAGGAAGATAAAAGAGTTGCTACAGTTTTAATGCTGTGAGGACCATCTACCAAAAGCTGATAAAAACCTAGAATAACTAAAGTCAAATTTCTTTGCTGCATCTTTGTATCTTTGCTGTAGTTCCTTGGTGCAGCTGCATTTTATCCTTTCCCAGGCTCAGTTTTACTGAATGTCACAGTCAGCAATTGACATCTTTTATTGGTGTGCCACTTTGCAGCAGGTTTGACATAAATTAAAATGGGTGCAGTTTTCAGCAGGGTGGGCAGCTGTTGTGGCATGTCAGCTCTAACACAGAGAGCTCTTAGCTGTGGCTACCCCAGAAGTCAGCTTGGGGCAGAGCCAGGGCCATCCTGGGCTTAAGTAGTATTTGGCCACTCAGAGCCATGGAGTGCACCCACAGGCCCCCCCAGAACCATTCACACTATGTCACAGCCTTCACCAGGGACAGTGCTCAGACCAGCAGCAACAGCCCACTGCAGGGACTTTGATGGGACAGTAAGACTGCCAAAGCCAAGAGTCACTGTTGGAGCATTAGAGCCTATTGCCACTGTACGATCCCCTGCAGTTTGGATGGAGAGGTGGTCCTAAACCACAAAACAACATTTGGAACAGAAAAACTCCCTTGGGTCGTCATCCTCCTCACTTTCCCCTGCATTCAAAAGGTGTGCTGCTCAGCCACCACAACAGCTGGGACATTAAACATGGGACAATGTCTGGCCCTGGAAGAAGAGGACCCTTTGTGAAGAAAGGAGCACAGAAGGGAGTCCCTGCAGTGGAGGCAGGGAGAATCTGTCTGCAGGAGGGATCATCTGGCAGCCAAGGAGCTGTATTTGAGGATCTGTACACTTTATAGCCACACTGCACAGCTGCTAGTCAGCTCCCACAGCTACTTACAGAGTCTACCCTTGCTGTTGGCAAAGCCCAGAGCATTCTTCAATGAAGGCACCTCAACACCCTCACCTCTCTGCCCAATCTCGTGCACCCCTAGTCCCCCCAAGTTGGGCTGGTCACCTCACTGCAGCACAGCCCTACCTCCACCCCTCTCTGAGCCCATCCCCAAAGGTTTTGTTGTGCCTGATGGCAGGCACCAAAGCACAGATCATCGGCTGACCTCCATGTCCTCCAGAAACAAAGGGCACAGAAAAACAAACCAAAACCAACGAACCAAAACAGACCACCAACAAAACAACAAAAAAAAAACCCCAAACACAAAATCAGCTTTCATAGCTTTTGAAAACCTCAGCAGAAGCCACCCTATTACATACATTCTCAAGTGACGTAACTTTGCAACAACAAACCTTACCCACCCAGACCAGGGAAGAAAGCCGACCTACTCTTTCAGATTCAATATATTGAGCAAAATACAAACCCCCAGATTCGATGAAAAACAAAATGCCTCCTGCACTCATCTCTCCCCAGCCCCAGAGCAGGACAAGAGAACAGACAACTCAGGACAGGTGCTATCACCTCCCACCACACTGGACTGTGTTTAATGACAGAGCAATCATCTTTGACAACTCTAGGGAAGAGGAAGATGTGCCCAGAGGAGGCTCTCCTGCTTGCAGCAGAACCATGTACTTGTGCACGTCATCTGCCCCCCTACCCACGCATTTTCTTTGCCATTTCAGAAGCATTCAGTGTTTCTTCAGGCTTCCCCCTGCCACCATTTCGGTGACATTCATTGACTGTCAAGTTCTTTCCTATCCCTGCAACGACCAGCAAGTCTCACAGTGTGTGGGGAAAGCACCACAGTTGCTTTCACCGCAACACTGGGGTCCCACCGAGGCATCTGCCAAACCCCGGGGCCCATGGCCGCCCAAGCACCACCTCGGCCGCCCGTACGCGATGTGCCGCTTCGCCGGCGGCTGCTCCCTTTCCCGTACCGGATCGCATTGCCCTCTAGTGGAGCCGAGCCCGCAAAAAGCCAGCAGCGACCGTGACTGGGGAAATAAACGGAGAGAGAAAATTGAAAATCCAAATCCAGCACAGCACCTCCGAGCCAAACTCCTAGGCATGAGCGGCTGGTTTCTGAAGACAACAGCATCCAAAGGCAGCAACCACAGAGCACTCTGGAAACTCCAGGTCCAGTGAAGAGCAAAGCAGGCTTTACAGAACACAGTTTACAGCCACCCCTCAAAACAAGGTTGGGACCTTTTACACCCCATCTGGTTCCCCTTTGCAGCCAGGGCTGAAGCCTGTGTTATCCACAGGCTGCTGCATTTTGTGCAAGCAAGCAAGAAGAAATCTACCCCTTCCCAGTTCAAGACCTTTGCAATAACTTTGACAGCACTGCAGATTGGGCCAACATCAAGCCTACTCTTCTACCACACCACCATAAGCCAAATTTTTGATGAATTTTGGTGCACAAAAGACAGGGGATTTGAGCTTTCATGCCAGTCCCCCACCTAAAACAGTTAAAAGAAACATGGCTAATTTTGCCTTACAGGTCAGCACAGGTGAGCACAGACCCTGTCCTCCTCAGCAGGTTTCACCTACCCTAGGATGCCACCAGCTGCACCAGGAGCTTAGGACCACACTGGGTCAGGGCATTGCCCTACTTAGCCTCAGAGAGATGTCTCAAGCAGTGTGCTTGGGGTCTTTTGCAGGTATACCCCAGGGTGCCTTTCAGCAACTTCTGTTTTAAAGTTTCTGTTGTTTTGTGGTTTGGAGGGCTGGATGGCTGCCAACTCATGACCACACCACAGAGTCATCCAGTGTGAAGATTTGCTGAAAAGAGCTCATCTGGGTTCAGATGCTGACTGGAGCCTCCCAGGGCTGGCATCCCCCTCAGACACTCACCTCCTGTGCTCTTCCTGGAGATCGGAGGCAGGGACCCAGATACAGAGGGCAACAGAAGTCTTCCTCCTCTCTTGGCCCTCCTCAACCAGGAAGGCTCACACTCTCCCAGTTAGCTAACATTTCTCCATGCAGGAGTTTGAGTGTCCCTGTGCCACCAACACTTAGTGAGGACGGGGCACATGGTGTGAATAGCTAGTTTTGGGGGTTGGTTTCTCTACATCACGTTTCATGTGCCACTCAGACTCAAGCCCACTAGGCAGGTTCTAATTTTTCCCACTTTTTCCAGTTTCACTCCTATCCCTTTCTCGCACATCCACCCAGGTCCTCCCAGTCATCAGCCAACAAACACCCACCAGGCAATGAATGGCTTATTTCGAGCATCTCCCCATTTCTGACAGCTCTTTTGCTGTTTTGGAAAATGAATGCAAATCCTTTGGCTACCCTAGGACAACTCTTCCTTTTTTGGGAATGCATCACACTCTATTGTCAAGAACTGAAGAGGCAGAAGCATTTGACTCTCTAGTACCTCATTCACTATTGATCCTTGGCGGGCACCACACTCCTCTGAGGACAGTCACACATATGGCAAGTCCATCACCGATACCCAACAGTCCAGCCTACTGGACTAATACCTCTGCTGAGTGGTGAGGAGGCAGAGACCCTTCTCCTCCATCAGAAAAGTCTATCCATTGGACAAACAGCACCAGCCTCCCCAGCAGCCCCTCTCCACCCCCAACCCACTCTCAACTCCCTCACCCACTCTGGCCCAAAGCTGCTGTGTTCTGTGTGCTCCTCCACTGCCCAGGGTGGAACACATTGAAAAATTAGTATATTATCCAACATATGCTAATAATCATGAATACATAAATCTGCTCAGCCATTCTGCTAGTACCAAATGGGGACAGCATTTACCTTCAAATGTCCTGAGGCACAGCATCCCAAGCATGAGATTTTTAAGAAGCTCAAATAGATAAGGAATTCAGGAAATGTATGCAATTTGGGACATTGAATTTAAAGTTGGAATTAAACAGTTGCCTTCATGTTAGCCCTCAGCCATCACCTTTCCCAGAAGCAGCTGCCTGTGTTTTCAAGGCATTTGTCAATGTCTCTGTTTCTTGCTTCCACTGGCTTCTGTAAAAGGTCTTCAAACAAAAGGAAAAAGTTATAGAAAGGTAGAATGTCCCCTTCAATATAGGCTGTAGAGGGTATAATAATCTTTAACCAGCCTCAGACTGAAAGGCAAAGAAGGTTTAATTACAAGTGCTTTTTTTTTTTGGGGGGGGGGGAGGGGGAGGGGGGGGAGAGAGAGGGAAAAAAAAAAGAAAAAAAAAAGGCATGTTCTACAAAAGTTCTGAACAATTTTTTCATTCATAGCAATGACAAATTCCATATGCCTTCAACCAGCACCGAGTTAGGTCTCCTAAACCATTGATAGAGCCTTACTTAATCTGATCATTAGTTACAAAATTAGTTCCTTGGGAATGCCATCTCCTTGGAGAATCAGACATGTTGATAAAATTTCCCTCCAGGGAATCACTGGTTTAATATTCAGATTCAATTATCTTCTAAATTTCTGGATTGTCTCTCTGGTAGAGTTTGAATTTATAGTTGAAGATATTTAGTAGACTATCATCAAGCTGAAATTTGTACTTCATCTGAGAATTGAAAGGCTGAGGTTCTAGAAGTGGAAACGTATTTTCTTTCCCACTCTGCTCTGAGCTTGTCCCCCCTTGTCTAGGACATGCAGCAGTGTTAGGGCTAATTTTGCAACACAGAGGTGCTTTGTAGCACCGCTCCTCACGTGAGCACGGCTGCTGGAATGAAAAGGTCTGTGCCCCAGAGCCCCACTTTCCAAGTGCCCTCACGTACAGCACAGCCTGTTTCCTAGCTAGGATGAAGCAACTCAGTGGTTGCCATTCAGCTCAAAGGGCAGAGACCCACGTCAGAGGAGTCCCTGATACAGCCAGCACCAGGAGCAAGGGATGGTAGGAACAGAACAAAATGCCTTTGTACATGTAAAAGCAGGAGTGAGGTGTACAATGCCAGCAGCTGGGGGAGGAGAGGAAACTTCACCCACCAGTGCCAGGGCACTTGCTGGTGACCCCGTGAGAGGGAGGATTCCAGTCCCTGAGGCTCTTAATCAGGCATTTAAAATAATAAAGCTTATTACACTAAGCATATTACAGTTAAGCCTTCAGCTGCTAATATTCAGCCTCTGTTAGAAAGGCTGGACCCAGACACATCCAAGGCAGCAAGATGATACTGCTGAGAGAAGTAATTATTCTGGCCAGGGAGACACAGAACCAATGCAGCAACTGTTGCATCACCAACACCATGGAAGCACTTAATAATCATGGAGGACCTTTGGGAGATGTCCCCTGAGGCCAGCTGCCTGCAGATGTGCCTCCCTCGAATTCCACACTGCAAAATTCCTCCTCTGAACCCATCTGCTCCTTGAAGCTCAGCTCTGAACATTTTAGATGGGAAGATTTTCCCATGTCAGGGAGCAATCCACACTGAACTCACCATCATTAAGATATGCAAAGCTCTCCAAGCCTTGAACATCACACAGGCTCCTCCTCTCCATCCTTCAAAACATACATAAGCCTCATTAGCCCTTAGCCCAGCTCCTACATCCTCCAGGGAGCCCACCTTCATCTTCCAAGGCAGAGGAAGGCTCCCTCAGCCCCCAGTAGAAAGCTTAGCAAAACAAACTTCCCTCTAGCCCAAATCCCAGGAGTGAATGTATCACTACTGATGCACCAGCAGAGAGCAAGACTCCAAGCAAGAATCCTCCCCAGGATTCCAAAACTAGACCCCATCTTCCAGGTGCCCTCCATAGCCAGCAGGAGTAGCTAACAGCAGTCACCTAAAGGCAAATCTGCAGAAGCCATAGGCTGTTGAGGCCCTTTTCATTTATAAATGAAAGCTTTAACTACACACCTGGTGAGGGATTTAGCACGCCAGGTGGTTTCTATGGGTATCAATGGTGTAAAAGGGGTTGGAGACAAGTGAGCAGCAGTGGTCCTGTGTCTGGATCTGCACCCACCCAGCATCCTGTGAAACCAGGCAGAAATCATACTCAATGGTACTTACATGACCTATTTTCCTTTGAGTTACAGAGTTTTTTTCAAGAGGTTTTGATACTGGTTGTCTCCCTCTGTACTATTCATTTGAAAGGCACCTTACCTTGAATATCCTGGTTTTCACACAATCAGCTCTGATTCCAGCAGTTAAAGATAATAGAAGGTTCAAATTATCTAATGTAAAAATCAGCAGTGAAAAACAATGCATTTGAGAATGTCTTTTAATTTCTTCACTTTCCTAGATCTTTCTAGGCCAAATTATAAAATAGAAGCTGAGATCTGAGATAGAATTTGAAGTGAAATAAAAGCTAAGGTTTAACTGAAAATAGTGTGTCTGCTGACTCATTCAGTTCGTGATGGACTCTGTCATCATTGTTACTGACTTGATTTCTTCCTCTGTTCACACCTCTGATTCACAAGGGAGATAGGAGACAGCATTCATGGAGAGGTCCTTGAAAGCTGTTAATCCATCAGAACACTCAGATCTGCAACTGACAGCTGTGGAAACACCACTAACTTAAAACATGGGCTGAATGTAACACACAGTTGGCTCCTTGAGCTGCTGGCAGGGAGGAAACAAGCAGGTAAAATGAGATCTGTGTCTCAGAAAGCAAAACAAACAAAAACAAAACCACCAAACCAGATCTGATTAAACTACTACACATGGGATGCTTCCATCCCACTTGTCCTAAGGAATGGGCTGGGAAGCCCTCATTTGCTACCAAGGCTCTCCAGCACTCAGCTGACCAGAACCAGCAGGATTTCCCCAGTGACAAAGGATTCCCAAAAAAGTTCTTCCAATGCAAATGTGCCTTTTTCCCACCTTGGGGAAAGAATGCCTCTGGGACCATGTCAGACAAAGGAAGGCAAGGATGGACGTGGACCCTGACCCTGCTTCCTTCCCTGAGGAGCAGTCTTCCTCCAGCTCTGCTGTAGGCAAAGGACACAGTGCACAGACTGCCCTCCATGGGACCTTTTGTAGCCATCTTTTCTCAGGCATTTTTGGACTGCAACATGAACAAAAACAGCTGAAGGTTCATTAAGTATGAGTCATGCATCCTGTGGCAGCCTTTGCACGTGGGGACTGAACATTAGAAAAATGATCTCCCACTGCTCCCTTTGCACCAGTAGCCTCCAAAGCAGAGCCCCCCAGTTCAACACAATGCACATTCTGCCCTGCAACATGCACTGGTTCCTTAATGGAGCTTCTTGACTCCTAAAAGCAGAGCCCCTGAGCATCCTGACGAGCACAAAACTATTTTATTGAAAGTCCTCAACTCTTCAGGACAAACTAGGAAATCAAATGGGATGAACTATAACAACTTCAATGTACATGATAGTGCCGTGTCATCCTATTTGGAAAGGCTAACCTAAACCCAACTGTGAGAAAAATCTCTCTTGATTTAGCATTTTGAAGACTAACATGGGATTCCACTACACAAACATGCTGTTATGAAATTAGTCGACTTTAGGTCCTCTCTGGCTCAATAAGCAGTTGGATCATTATGGCCACATTTTGCTCTTCACTGCAGTAGGGGTTTGGGTGACTCCAAGTGAGGCCAGGTGGCTGCAACACTTTGCAGCAGGAAAGCATAGTTTCACCCCACTATTTCTGCATTTTTTTAGGGTGAAAACTGCTCCCCACTGCTGCTCTTTGTCCAAAAATAATTCTCACGTGACTGACTAAAATACATACTCCTTAACTTGTGATTTGTGTTACCCTAGCCCAAATGTGAGCGTTAACATTGCATTATTAACATTTTCAAAAGTGGCTGGAGAGTGCCCATAAGTGCCATTTGCTTCTGGAGGGAAGTGTGGCCTCTGCAGGGCACAGCTGTGTGCTCCATCAGTCACCGGGTGCCTGTCCTGCCTAAGCAGGGAGGGACAGAGTCAAAGCTCTGACAAATCTTTTTTGATGCCAGTGACCCTCTTTGATCTCAGGAAGAGCTGCATATGTAACAGATACTGGCTCAGGGTCATATCTGAAGCTGGCAAATCCATGCTGAGCTGGCAGGGAGGCAGCAGCTTGCCCTGGGTAATTTTCGTGTTTCCAGTAGCACTGGGCACAGGAACATGGTCCTGCCAGCTGTAGTGGGACTGTGGCAGCTCTCGACTCAGCAGATCTAATTTGTCACCTGCACGTATCTTGCTAATAGACATTACACTGCATTTGGTCTTACACACATGGGCACACACATTCCCATTAGCTGGTTGCTGAAGTCCCTCCTATGCTGCCACTGGGCTGACCACTTCTATTTAGTCACCAAACAGCTAAAAGACATGGCAAAGTGACCTCTGCAGGAAACGTCAGTCTCCAGTCTAGGAGATCCATACCAATATACTCCTGTACCCCAAAACCAGCAGTTCAGGTAGTCCAGAGCCCAGATGACAAAGCCCAGATCCAAAATTACACAAGAAACTGGCAGCAATCAGATCAAATCCAATGTCTGTGCTGAGCATCTCGGCAGGCCTATGTACAGCGTGACAAAATGTCAGCTCTACATGTACTGAATCTGGAGCAAGTTTAAATCCAGGAACAAAACACTTATACTAGAATCAGCAAGTATTTAGATTGTGTGTTCATGGGTGTTCATTTGTTTCCACTCATTAACTACTTAAATTTTTAACAAAGTTAAAATCTAAGTTAGATCACCAGAAAAATGAATCGCTCCTATTAGTGACATTTTTCATAGGCAAAATCGCAGCTCAGGCTGGCACCATGATCTGCTTTTGTTCAGCTCTTTTCCCATGAACAGCCTTTTGGGCCACAAACGACTTGGTTTAGTGAAGCTGCAGAGAGCCAGCCCTTGCCAGGGGCAAATTCCACGCCTGGCCTAAATGGGTGTAATTCACATTCAAATCAGTTGAGTTTATGCCAGACTGCTCCAGGACCGGCCCAACTCCTGCAGCTTTTCTCCTGAGCTTTGTTCCCAGCCTGTCACTGTAGTGAGTGCACAAACTGTCACTGTAATGAGTGCACAAACCCAGCATTTTGGTGTAGATGTGAGGTGAGGACAGCCCTGGCCATGCCAGTTTTATGTTGTACAGGATTGAAATCAGTCACCATTTACAGACTCCCAGCCTGATGAGGCTTGTGATGATGAAGAGCATTTGAGGATACATATTTATGTTCCTGGACATGAAAATGTAGGGAGTTATTAATAGACAAATCTAAAAGCATCCCTGAGGCTGCATGAGGTCTCATCATCTGGCAACACTTTGTTATATCCACTGATAGAAACGTAATCGTGTAGGTTGTCATCATGCATCCACCAGCAGCAGCAGCAACACGAGCACAGACTCACTTTGGGGCCAACAGACTAGAATAGAATAGAATAGAATAGAATAGAATAGAATAGAATAGAATAGAATAGAATAGAATAGAATAGAATAGAATAGAATAGAATAGAATAGAATAGAATAGAATAGACCAGGTTGGAAAAGACCTTCGAGATCATCGAGTCCAACCTATCATCCAATACCATCTAATCAAGTAAACCATGGCACCAAATACCTCGTCCAGTCTCTTCTTAAACACCTCCAGTGATGGTGACTCCACCACCTCCCTGGGCAAAAGGGGCAGCAAAAACTTTAACCCCCTCCAAGGCACTTGCAGAGGGAATGGTTGCCAGAGCCCAGGCACAGCCAGCACAGGGCTGGATTTTCTGCTTATCAGCTCAGCTGTTTTCACCTTCCCTTGACAGACAGGCTCCCTTTTCCTCTCTTCCCAGGGAGACTAAGGCAACACCTGGAGCCATTCTCTGGTTTAATGACGAAGGTAAACTTGAGAGAGGGAGGGAACCAGTGGGGCCTATGACAAAGCAGGATTCAGGACTTAACCTTACTCTTCTTACCTTTGAATAGTGCTGTGGAATGACTGGACCATTCTCACCCTCATGCCTACACCTTGTCAGCCTCCCAGTTCACTGGAGAAGCACTGCTCACCACCCAAATCCATCAGGGCCAGAGGGCTTGACCACATGGGCCAGGTTTTCAACACACTATTCAGCACAAGGAACAGAAATGCAATGTACTTGTCTATATGTTCTTATGTCCACTCCTCTATTACTCCTTGTGTTGAATTTCCCTTGAAACTGCAGGTACAAACAACTTTGCTTTTGAGCTCCATTAAATATATGAACAATTTAAGCTTTTATTTTTCTTAGATACCTTTATATTTTTCTAAGCAAAATTTTTCTGAATATATTAAACCAGAAGTATCTCATATCTACTCTGCTCTTGTTCTGTAGTCTGTCATCTGGCATCTTGTTGCAAAGCTCTTTTTGTAGAAGGTCATTCTACTGCTGTTTCAAACCTTAAAATTAGTTATGGATTTACAAATGAGCACATATTTATGTAAGGAGAGGGATTTTTCTTTTAATAAACATTTAATAAGACACTATAAGACACTCAGAATATGAACTGGCTATGTTTGGGGAATTTTGTTCACTTTTACAGTGTTTTTACCCATTCATTTTATGGGCTCTGGGAAGCAGAGGCTAAAAGTGAGAGCTTATAAGAGGTGATAGAAGAAAAGAAGGAACAGATTTTTCATGGCAGTTTGAATATCCAAGTTAAATAAAAAAAAAAACAACCACAAAACCAACAAACCAAGCAAGCAAACAAAACAAAGTAAAACAAACCCAAAACTTCCATCAGCAACACTTTTCATTCTTAGAATCTTAGAATTGTTTTGGCTTGGAAAAGACCTCTAAGCTCACTGAGTTCAACTATCAACCTAACGCCACCATGGCTGTTAAACCATGTTCCGAGATGGCTCCACATCTTAGCCAATAGTTTTGGCCAAAGGTAGACATAAATCCATACACATAGCCTGAGTACTTGCCCAAGTGAAAAGCCCAAAGACCTAAGTCACTGGGGTGCATATCTCTATAACTCTCTCTGTATGTTTAAAGCATTGCTCCTACTAACATCTGCCAAAGCTGTGGGCATCTGGCACTTCTGTAAAGCAGATTTTCAGGTCTTCAGCAGGCATTCAGAGTGCAAAGAAAGCACAGTTATGGGCCAAACACTACAGAGGTCCAGAGAGATTTGCACAAACCTAGTTCCCATAACCAGGATGGAGTAAGCACCCAGTGAGCCTTTCTTTGTGGTTGATTACACATTTCATATGCACCGTGTCTGGCTCCTGCTTCTACAGTAAGTGTTGGAATGGGAGGAAACAGCTGGTGAATAACTCATTGTGTACCCTCCTGGTTGTACTGCAGCCTCTCTGCTTGTTTGCAGGCAGGGTTATCTGTACCACCATGAGCCATTCCCTCAAATCTGCTGTGAACAAAGGCTTTCTTTCTGCAGCTGTTTATCCAAAGCACATAGAGAGGGATGCTGGAGGAGGTGGGGAAATAGCAGTGGTCACAGCTCCCACCCAGCAAAGTCCCTCCTCAGAGAGTGGAGGTGCCTCCAGGGCAAGAAGGGCTTGGTGCTTGTAGCCACACCCCAGGCTTATCTGCCACCAAGTAGCCCTCAACAATAGGTCTTGTCCCATCTTCTAATGACCCATCTTCCTGTATCAGAAAGACTACTTCTGAACTCCTGGTGGGAGCTGGGGCTATGCCAAAAAGTTGAGCAGAAGTGTGTTGCCTCTTTAAAATGTCATAATGCCTAGGTACCACCAGAATCCACTATTTGGAGTTTGGCAGCACAGAGCAGCCCTGAGAGATGTGGCAAGAGGGGAACTACACCCAGGATATGCTTTTTAAGGAACTGCTCCAAAGAGAGATGAGCCATTCACCAGGACAAGGCTGCCAGCTGGGGTAGCTTCACTGCTCATGTTGTGCTGAGAAACCCAGTCACGATCTCACCTCCAGCTCATCCTGAACTGGTAGGAAGTTGTTATACTTACTGCACCTCCCAGCCCATAGCTCACACATCTATTACTAGTGACATCCCGCTAGATTTTTTTGTGATTCCTTGCAGTGCTTTAGATGTTCATAGGGTCCAGCTTAGGGAATGTTTCTCCAATATATCTTTAGATGCAATGCAAAAAAAGGACTCTTTTATCAGCTGGCTACCCCAGTTACTGTGCAGCACAGATGGAGACTGAGGAGAGGTTTTGCAAGTTGTTTTTACAGAATCACAGTGAAAATTCCTCTGACATCCAGGAAGTTTCCTGCAGGAGTGAGTCAGACACAGCTATGACACTATGCAGTGTCCTAGGCTTCTAGGCTTCATCTCCAAGCATGGCTGCTTTGGGCTGAGGGTAGGAGAGGTGGGCACACAGCCTCACAGTGCTCCTCCCAGCCTGAGCCTGTCCCCCTCACAAAGGTTGGGGGAACATCACATTTCCAACCCCACCCCCCTCTGGCCAGCGCTGCCCTTTATGAGCTGCACAGATGCAGCTCATGCAGCAGATGGGAGAATATTGGTTGAATCCTATCAGACCTTATGTTAATTCACCAAAGAGCATTTTAGGCCATACACGGACACTTAACCGAGTGGGAGAGACAGCAGCAAACATGGCACTTAATTATGGGAAAGAAAAACAAAGTCTTTTACCCTGCATTTGGCGTTGTCCCAACACACAGAGTCAATTGTTCGAGTGTATATTAGAAGGCAGTGAAGAAGATTGGGAACCCTGATTATGCCAAGCTCCTGAAAATGCTGCATTTATTGAATTTCACATGAGAAAACACAGGCAGTGCCACACTGAGGGCTGTGGCAGCAGCCAGCTAAGAGCTCAGGGGGGTTGTGTGTGCATGTTAGAGGGAGACAACGTGTCCCAGCTCTTTTATGAGCTCTTGCTGGCCAAGCCCCACTGCATCCCTAAGATAAGGTACATCAATATACTGGACAGACCTTGGTGTAGGTAGTGAACAAGGTGAGCAGACCTTGGTATAGGTGATGCACAAGGCCAGTACATTCTTCAGGAGCTCAATTTTCCTTTGCAAAAGGACCTAACTGTGTAGAGCTGGAAAGGACATTCCCACTGTGACCTCTGTGCAATACATGCAGCTGCATTAGCATAAATTTGGCAAGTCTGCAGCAACAGCAAACCCAAACTACTTTGGGAAGCATTGGCAAAAGCATCCATGAAAGAATAAGAGGCATGGGGGGCTGGAGGTCCACCAATCCTGGGTGCACCTGAAGGAGGGAGTACTACAAGAACAGAGAATCAACAAAAATACTTCCTCAACATCCCCTTCCCCCCCCCACCCCCATCTCCAACAGTATTTTAGCTGTGCCCTTGGGCTGCAGTGTAGCTTTAACGTCTTTCAGCATGTGTCCTCATGAATTCTCTCACTTGTCCTTTGAACCATATAAACTTTTAGCTCCTTTTTTGTTCATGCCTTGTCATGGGTTTGGGGCAAAGCTGTGTCTGGAGCTGTTCTGTGGATTTAGCTATTATATCACAATCCTTGGCCTAACACATCTCCCTGGAAATCTCTGACAGTTGGGTCCCACAAAGAAGACAAGCACCAATAATCGTTGATTCTTTTGTGCCATTAACAACCCATTTGTGGTTGCTGAAGTCATAAAATCATCAAAATGTTTACACTGGAAAAACCCCTTGAAGATCATTATGACCAGCTATTAACCTAGCACTGCCCACCACTAAACCATGTCCCTAGGCACCACATCTACAGTCTTCTGAATAACTCCAGGGATGGTGACTCCACTACTTAACCATTCCAGTGCTTGACAGCATTTTAAGTGAATCGATTTTTCCTAATATCAAATTTAAATCTCCCTTAGCCAACTTGAAGCCATTTCCTCTCGTTCTGTCACTTGACACTAGGGACAAGAGATAAACCCCACCTGTCTACAACCTCCTTTCAGGTAGCTGTAGAGAGGTCACCCCTCAGTTTTCTCCAGATTAAACAACCTCTCTGTTCCCTCAGCTGCTCCTCGTAAGGTTTGTGCTCTAGACCCTTCAGCAGCTTCCTTGCCCTTCTTTGGATGTGCTCTAGGATCTCAATGTCTTTCTTGTAGTGAGGGGCCCAAAACAGTATTCAAGGTGTGGCCTCACCATTGATGAGTACAGGTGGAGAATAGAATAGAGTAGAGTAGAGTAGAGCAGAGTAGAGTAGAGTAGAGTAGAATAGAATAGAATAGAATAGAACAGAATAAACCAGGTTGGAAAAGACCTTTGAGATCATTGAGTCCAACCTATCACCCAACACCATCTAATCAACTAAACCATGGCACCAAGCACCCCATCCAGTCTCTTCCTAAACACTTCCAGTGATGGTGACTCCACCACCTCCCTGGGCAGACCATTCCAATGGCCAATCACTCTTTGAAGTGAAGAACTTCTACCTTCTTCCTTCTCCCCTTCCTTGTGGACATTTCTAAGGCCTGATATCCATTGAGGAGACACTGCTGTGGTTCAGGAGGTGAGAGCTGGGTCTGGATTACGCTGCCACATGCACAGAAAACCAGAAATCACTTCCCTACTCCTGCTGGACACACTATTCCTGATACAAGTCAGTAGAATTGGCTCTGGATTTTAGTTGAGCAAGCTGATTTTTCCCTGTTTTTTTTTCTTTAGTTTTTTTAAACATGAAAATCTGAAAGGACAAAATGAGCTCCAGCTCATGTTGCACC
This sequence comes from Melanerpes formicivorus, assembly GCF_026170545.1. NCBI lineage: Eukaryota > Metazoa > Chordata > Aves > Piciformes > Picidae > Melanerpes > Melanerpes formicivorus. Next base: position 2,382,024 of record NW_027142400.1, on the reverse strand, counting down.
TGCAGTACCCCTAGCTGTACTGCAGGGGGTAACCTTTGGCTGCTGATACACTCGCTGCTTCTGCTGCGGCAGCCTGGGATGGGAGCCACGGGGTAGGTTTGGCCACAGCAAACTTCGGAGGCAAGAGCACTCACTGGTCTCTTCTACCACAGTCCCAGCTCAGCTACAGCAAGCTTCTGGCTTTCCCAATTTTAAAGAACTTAAGCAAGAGAGGCCTAGAAATAATTTACTAAACAAACAAACAAGCAACAATAAAAAAAAGCCCCAACCAAACAAAACCACCCCCATACACACACTAGAAAACAACCTCACAGAAATAATCTGAGATTTGGGGCAAGGTAAGTAGAATGATCGTTTTGCTTCTCTCAGACTGCGTTTTTGTGTTCGACCAACGTCCCTGGAGATATCCACATCAAACACCTGAATCCACACACGCACACACAAAGCCAGGCCATCACTGCAGGGGGCAAAGTCCAGCAGAGAATATTATTTTCTAGCTCCTAATGAAACCAGAGGGAACCTAAAAGGCTTGTGTAAGAGAATGACACTCTTCACACTGGGAATCAGTGAAGTGTCCCAGATCAGAGAGCACCTGGTACACACTGAGCTTTGAAATGAACCCCAGAATCTTCAATGGGAGTGAAGCTAGATGCTGAGCCAGATTCCTGGCTGCTGCTCTGGGTGGCCATTAAAGGCCACCATGTACCTCAGGGTTGGCCCAGGGATGCTGCACACACCTCCTAGGATGGGGAGCTAAGGGAGTGCAGCATGACACTGAACAAAGATGGAGATCTCAGGGTGAAATTCTACTGGGGGGTAGGGGGAAGCAGAGGAAGAAGAAAAAATAAAAAAGTCAAAATGGATTTCCTCCCCAGCAGCCAAAGGCACTTTGGTTTTGGCTTTGATTTATCAGGAGTCTCACCCAGTTAGTGTCCAGCAGCAACCACTAACCAGGCCATGTTTACAAGGGTGGCAGCAGGCAGGAATTGTGCTGCCTGTGCCAGGGCAGGACCTGTGGGCAGACTGGGGCAGTCACGAGACCTGCTGAGAGGTGAAACCCAGCCTCTCAGCTCTGCCTGCCTCATACTTGCAGCCTCTGCCACTTGTGATACAGCATTTAGTTAAATAATTCATCTGAGCCCTTTTTTGCTTTAATGAGTCAAGAATAAATATCTCAACTAAAATGTACAATATGCTGTTAAAAATTTTAACACTCTCACTTTTTATAATATTTGGCCCTCTCTGTGGGAGTTTGGGGGTTTTATTTGGTGAAGCAGATTTCTCCTTTAAGCCCTACAAATATCCTCTACCCATGAGCTCTTCAAGGAAGAGCTGATCATTTGCAAGAGTGTTGTCCCCGGAGGTGTTTCCATTGCTGCTTGGTAATGCTCCAGGAGAGCTGGCAATAACTACCCCCAAGCTGTGCATGCCCTCAGTCACAGTGGATCGTCAAGAACATGTCAGGGTGGAACCACATGCCAGAAGCCTGATGCCTTGCCTGGGGCTAGCCCAAGGAACGTGTGAGCCCACTCCTATGGTCACACAAGTGGAAATGACGGTTAGAAAAGTGCCGAAGCCAGACAACAGCTAACTGTGGGTAAGCAGATTCCTCCTTTGGCAAAGACTGATTTGAATTGTTTGTTTGTCTTTAGATTGCAGCAACAACTGTGCCTCAGATCCTTATTGCTCTACCAATGCAAATGTCCTCAAAGAAACCCAAAAAGACCTCCATAGATAAGGAAGAAGAAAAAAGTCTCAAGACAGCATGGGCTCATCAATGGAAAAGTGAGACAGACCCAGACCTCACTGCCAAAAGAAGGTGAAAAATATATAACAGTAAAGAAAAATGTTAAATTGTTTTTTTAAATTTAAAAAACAAACGAACACCACAGAACAAAGCCCCTCATCTACCACACATTTAGAATGGAAGTGAAACTAAAGATTGAAAGACTGACCTGCACAAGAAGCACATTTTCCTGTTCCCTGCACAACAAGCAGAGGGTGGTTTCAATTCCTCAGTGGCTGAGCTGTTGCACAATAAAACTTGCTGATGTATGAGCTACTTTCAGACCAATAGAGCTTTGTCCTGTTGATGGCTTAGCTTTGCCAGTATCTTTAAAATGTTGTTTATAGGTGGGAAATTACAAACAAGCCTGTGCAGAAATGAAAGTAGCTGCGGCTCCAGCTTTGGGAGGTTAGCCATGGTGTCAGACACGCAGGGCTGGGAAGGCAGCAGAGCAGGGGGGAGTGAATGCAGTTCCATCCTCACCACTGCAGGTGACCTGAGTTCAGTTCTTGGCATCTGGTTCAGTCCACTAGAGCCCTGAGACCGAGCCCGAATGGCATAACCCACTGCTCTGAACTCACTTCGCCTCTGCCCAAACCACCACCCTCTCAGACTCCTACCAAAAAAAAATCCAACCCTCAGACACACTAAGTCTTTGAGAGCACAAACCAAGCATCAGAAAACCAGTCACACCTTCCCCAGATGACAAAAAGCTGGAAGCAGCAGCACTAAGAATGCTTCTCTTGTTTTTACATCTCCCCAGGCAGCTTAATGATGGGGCTGAAAAAGCTGCCATCCTTAGCTTGCTTCCAGGCACTGCCACAGTGGGCTACCAGCTGCACTGAGCTTGTGCCACTATCCCACATGCTTTCCACAAAGTGCCAGCCCCTTCAGAGGGAGCATCCAGCTTACCCCAAATGTTTGCTGTGCCATAGCCACTGCAGCATGACAGAGTCTGAGAACCTGGAATCTCACCTCTGATGGAGGACAAATTACAACCCACACAGCACAACCTTATCTTATTCACCAAGAACAGCCTGAACACTGGGAACAACAGACCAGCACCACTGGGGAGCCCACAGATGCCAGCAGCAACTTAAGAAAAGCTGCTTTTATTCTGTAGAAGCAAGCAAAGACCTTGAACTCTTATCAGACACTTATCACTGAGAAAACAGAGAAGGGTGCTTGAACCTTGGCCAAAATGTTTTTCTTTCTGCTTCACAGAACACATGAATTGCAAAAGCAGCCTGTCTCCAGGTGTATTGTGCCTTGGAAACAGCAGCAAGAATTCCAGGGTAAACTGATATGAAATCTTATGTTTCTTGTAGTCTAAAGCCAACCAACAATGTTGACATCACTTTAAAAACAAAACAACAAAAAAAAACCAAACACAAACCCCAAAACAAACAAACAAAAAATCCCAACCATCGCAACAGCACGACCTCTCCCAGGCACAGGCATTACTCCAGGACTTACACCCCTATCCCACACTACACTGGTATTTTAACCCAGACCCACTTTCCTCAGTAGTTTAAGGTGAAACTCCTGGCTGCAAATGGGGACACAGGCACTTCCTATTCTGTCATCCCTGGTTTAGGGGCAGAAGGGTGGGGCTAACGGCTGGCAGCAAGAGACGCGAAGAGGGGAACTTGAATAGTTTGTCTGTTTCCTGCAACACTTCTTATCAGGAGCTACAAAACACTGGAAAGTTTCATTGTCCATACACATTTCCAGTTCCTGGAGATGTAATTCACCATGTAATTCACCTTTCCTCCTGCTTATGTAACCTGCCTTCCTACCAGATTTAAGAATCCCCATTTTACTGAAGTGAAACCCATGTTGTCAGGCACTTCAGGAAATGCTGCCCATACCCAGCTCTGCGTGAGCTGCCAAATGGGCAGCACTCCCAGGAGCCCATTAAACAGCCCTTGTCTGCAACAGACCATACTGGTGTGCACAGGGTATGCAGACGGGCTGCATGGACTGCATGGGCACTGGCCCAGCCTTTGCAGCATGCCATGCTTCCGTGGCTCCAGCAGCACTGGGTTCTGGGAAAACACCTGAAGGAGCCCAAGACATTGTCCAAGTGTGCTTCACACCTTTCTACAACAAAAAATCCACAAGCACTCCCAACACTTCACATCAATAGCAGCTGCTGCTCCAGCCCTGTTGAGGGCAGAGCTGCTGCAGAGATGAAGGTGATGGTGAGCCTGATGAGCCCAGACATGATATCCCAACAGGGCTACAGGAGAGGTCCAGGAAGCAGAGTCAAAGGGGAGTGGACTGCCAAGGCCCCTGCATAATGCATGCAGCAGCAGGGAGCAAGCTGTTTTTCTACTATGCTTAGCAGCTTGGCTCAGGTGTTTCTCAGCCTCACCATTTATACCTGGCTTGTTTTAATTATGAATCTCATACCCCACTTTCTTTACATCATCTTTTTAGCCCTTACTGGCAATGCCTTGAAATGTCAGCCCTCCCACTTCCCTAAATTGCATGTGCAGGAGCAGAGGAAAATCCTGGCATGGGGAGATGCACCCTAAACCCCAGCCACTCAGTGAGACATAAAAAGATATACTAAGTAAGCTACAATAATTTCAGTGTACAAGCAATGCTTCCAAATGGAGAATTGTATAAAATGCTGCTAATGCTGAATCTGGCAAGTAAAAGGTATTGCCACCCTGATTTGAGGCACCTGAATATGCAGAAAATTATGTTATCAGCCCTATGCAGGGGATAGCTACCGATATAGAAAAAGAGAACTGAAAAACCCTACTGTGAACTTGCTATGGTCTAACCTCCTGATTGTACTTGGGTTTGAAAATTTCATTAGAAAATAATTACAGAGAAATATTCCAGAGGCCTCACCACCAGGCCCGGGAGGTTTTCTTGGCAGCAGAGCAGCTTTAAGCAGCATTAGAAGAGTTCTGACTATTTTCTCTCACAAAGCAAAAGGGAAAGACAGACTCTTTCTAGACACTGCTTTTCAGAAAAAAAAAAAAAAAAGGTTTTGACTGATAATCCATTCTTTTTCAGAAAAAAATAATAGGTTTGCCACTGGGATGGATGTGATAGATGACAGATGTCTAGTGAGGCAGCAGTTGCTGTTAGAGTTAACTGCTGTAATGCAGCCGCTTCCCACCCAAGGAAATTCATGGCAGAGCTGCCTTCTTTCCTCATCTCTGTTTGCTATTACAACAGACCCAGCAGCAGCCAACAGCAGAGAGGATGAACAAATGGGAATAAAAATAAGCCCTCAAAGACATACAAAGCATTAGCCAATTTTTATTTATTTATTAATCTTTTTGCTTGGCCTTATGGCTATCACGTTCTACAATTCAAATGGCAGAGGGATGTATTGTAGCAAAATTAAACATCAGACACCATCCTTGGGTAAGCGTTTTACTAGATGCACCTGCTTCTAAAGAAAATTAAGGTGGCTGCTTTGTTGTGTCTTGGGTAGGAGGAGTTCATCCTGCAATGAGCTACAAGGTCAAGAACAGTTCCATTCAGAACAGCAGGGTTTGAACAGCCACACATGCCACTAAAATTAAATATACACAAATCACAAGTGAACTTGAATTGTCTAGGCCTGATGGTTGAGTAGGTGATTTCTGAGTTGTAGAGCTCTGCTCACATGCCAGCTATAAAAGCTTCTTGGGGGGGGTGGAAATTGATGGTTAGGGAAATGCTCCCTGCAGCCTCTGGAGCCATGGTGATGCTGCTGCAGCAGGAAGATATCTCTCTGCCTTGCTCCAAAGAAGCTCCATCCCCCCAGATCTCACCTAGAGAAGGGAATCTATGCAGCCCAGACAAGTACATCCTGCTCTAGAAACCAGGAGCCTGTGAATGTACAACTCACACTATGTACTTACACACCCCTTGGCTTTATGCAGAGCCATCTCAGCATCCCCAGCAGCATTCCCTGGAATTACGGTGCTGCTGCACCAGTGTCCTGGGCCCCTAAAGCATGGAGAGCCACAGGTTTCATTCAAGCCAATTATAACACATTATAAATAGAGGATCTTTCTTGTTTTGGAATGGGCAAACATCAAGCAGCAGGTTCTGCTTCCACAAATAGCCCAGGGAGCTGGTAAGGCCAGGCTCACGTCAGCTGGCCTGAGAAGTGCTGGGGTTAAAATAACAAGTGAGCAAGGAGGTGCCCCCCACTCTGGCCAGGAACAGGGGTAGACAAGCCTGGTCACTGATCATCAGTGGGGCCAGGCTCTGCTTTAGCAAAGCCTTTATCCTGCTTATAAATAGGAAAATGGAGCTTTTATCCTATGTCTTCCTTGAGTCTTTTATATCAGCAAACTTTAATAATCGCAGATCCACTTTTGTGTACAAACAGATGCTTTTTAATGATTTAAGGCATGTTCATGATACACAATACAAAAAGCAGGCAACTCATTGTTCATTCAAACTAGATTTGAAGGGGGTGGGTGGTTAAACCAGTCTGTCCACAGAGGAGAGAGGGACATACATTAGAGTTAGTTGAGAAATCAGCAGCCCAGCTGAAGTACACATACACCAATGCACACAGTATGGGTAACAAGCAAGAGGAACTGGAAGTCTTGATTCACCAGGAAAACTATGATGTAGCTGCCATTACAGAAACATGGTGGGATGATTCACACAACTGTAATACTGCACTGGATGGTTGCAAGCTCTTTAGGCGAGACAGGCGAGGGAGAAGAGGAGGGGTAGCCCTGTATATTAGGGAATCTCTTGATGCCACAGAACTTGTGGTAGAGGATGAAAGGATTGAGTGCCTGTGGGTTAAAATCAGAGGGAGGGCTAAAAAACTGACATCCTGAACTGGTAGATGGGGTCAGAGAGCAGTATAATTCCCCTGAAATCCATGAGGAAATAGTTAAAGACTTGCTGAGCCACTTGGATACTCACAAGTCTATGGGACCACATGGGATCCATCCTAGGGTACTGAGAAAGCTGGCAGATGAGCTGGCCAAGCCACTCTCTATCACTTACCACCAGTCTGGCTCACCAGAGAGGTCCCAGATGACTGGAAGCTGGCCAACATGATGCCCATCCACAAGACGGGCCAGATGGAGGATCCTGGAAACTACAGGCCTGTCAGCCTGACCTCAGTGCCAGGGAAAATTATGGAGCAGATCATCCTGGGGGTAATCACAGAGCAACTGCAGGATGGCCAAGGCATCAGGTCCAGCCAGCATGGTTTCAGGAAGGGCAGATCCTGCTTCTCCAACCTGATCTTCTTCTATGATCAGGTGACCTGCCTGGTGCATGTGGGGCAGGCTGTGGATGTAGTCTACCTTGACTTCAGCAAGGCCTTTGACACCGTCCCTCACAGCAAACTCCTAGCCAAGCTCTCAGCCTGTGGCTTGGATAGCAGCACTCTGTGCTGTGTTAGGAACTGGCTGGAGGGCTGAGCCCAGAATGGCAGCCAGTCACTAGTGGTGTCCCCCAGGGATCAGTGCTGGGCCCCATCCTGGCCCAATCCTATTCAATATCTTTATTGATGATCTAGATGAGGGGATTGACTCCACCATTAGTATGTTTGCAGATAACACCAAGTTGGGAGCAGGTGTTGACCTGTTAGAGAGTAGAAGGGCTCTCTGCAGAGGAACCTTGAGAGGCTGGACAGATGGGCAGAGTCCAACATGATGGCATTTAACAAGTCCAAATGCTGGGTGCTGCACTTTGGTCACAACAACCCCATACAGTGCTACAGGCTGGAGTTGAAGCGGCAGAGAGGGACCTGGGGATAGTGGTTGACAGCCAGCTGAACATGAGCCAGCAGTGTGCTCAGGTGGCCAAGAAGGCCAATGGCATCCTGGCATGTATCAAGAACAGTGTGGCCAGCAGGAGCAGGGAAGTCATTGTGCCCCTGTACTCAGCACTGGTTAGGCCGCACCTTGAGTACTGTGTCCAGTTCTGGGCCCCTCAATTTAATAAGGACATTGAGACTCTTGAACGTGTCCAGAGAAGGGCAGCAAGGCTGGTGAGAGGTCTTGAGCACAAGCCCTATGAGGAGAGGCTGAGGGAGCTGGGATTGTTTAGCCTGGAGAAGAGGAGGCTCAGGGGAGACCTCACTGCTCTCTACAACTACCTGAAAGGAGGCTGTAGCCAGGTGGGAGTTGGTCTCTTCTCCCAGGCAACCAGCACCAGAACAAGAGGACACAGTCTCAAGCTGCTTCAGGGGAGGTTTAGGCTCAAGGTGAGGAGAAAGTTCTTCACAGAAAGAGTGATTGGCCATTGGAATGTGCTGCCTAGGGAGGTGGTGGAGTCACTGTCCCTGGAGGTGTTCAAAAAGGGATTGGACCATGAAGCCATGGTTAATTTAGTCATGAGGTTTTGGGTGACAGGTTGGACTTGATCTTTGAGGTCTCTTCCAACCTTATTGATTCTATGATTCTATGATTGCCTATTGCTAGGGAGTGAGAAGGCAATAAATTCACACTGAATTCAATCGGGCACCTGCTCAGAGCAGTTCTCCATGGGGAAGATGTCCCATTCTCTAATTGTAAAACTGCATCACTTTTTTATAATCTTTGACTATAACTGATGCTTTTTTCAGTTGTGGAGAGAGAAATGCCATGAGTGATGTCAGCAGGCAACAGTACATGGCACAATTGCTCTTTCCAAAAGCAGAGCACTGAATGCCAGCTGAAACACCAACTGGTTATTGCATGATAACAGAGACAAGCACATCTGGAGCAAGGGAGGCAAAGGTCTGACCCCTTGAGCCCTTGGGGCTCAAGGCCAGGTTGCTATATCATCAGGATAAGGGTAATTCTGTTAGGCAAACACATCAAACAGACAGTCATTCTTGATTACAAACCTTGTCTAGGCAAATCTAACCCCAGGCTAAAAATGTGCTGAGTGTGCGGTCCTGTGGCACAGCATGCCAGGGGCTGAGCAAGGGATACATGAGGTCTTCTGTGCCCTAGGACCCCAGTATTGGCATTCTCTGAGGATCAGGCTATTGCCTGGAAGCATCTGGAAATTGCAACAGAATAATTTCCCTCTCTTTTGCCTTCTTGTGTAGAAGAGGACAGATGACTCTTATGTCAGGCTGTTTTGCTTCTATATTTATGTCCTGCCTTAGGCTCACAATGTTCAGCTCAGATGCAATCCAGTCTGGTTGTATTAATACATCTTGGATAATATTTTTAACAACCAACATCAGGCTGCAGGCCAAAATCACCCACAGATGCCAGGAGCTCTCTGACCCACCTCATCTTCTTGCTTATGAAAGAGAAAGGCTCCCCACAAGGTACTTTTTTGTCTTTTAAGGGATAAGTATGCTTTTCAACTTCCCCTTGTAATATATTGGATCAAATTTAATCTCTGCTGCATCTCTGGGAGTTTCCCTAGTTTTGCAGATGGATGAACACGGCTTATTTACTACAGGTGCCAAAATCAAGGCTTAATGAGGAGTGACCTGCAAACCTAGACAAAATAAAGACAACACTGATAACAGCTTGTGATCACCTCTGAGGACTTGTGAGATACCTATAGCTGAAGAATCTGTCACTTTGCTGCTCCACTCGCTTCTGCCAGAACATTTTCTGTACTCTCTGCCAAGGAACCACATTGAAAAATAACTTCTAAAGCTTAAAAATTGAATTATACTACCAGTGGTCAGGCTCAACAGATCTGTGACACCACTAAGCCATTTACTCAGCCTCCCATCAGCCAGTACTGACATTTGACAGGGGTCAGCCCTCATGTTACATAAATGCTCCAGAGCTGCTGGAGAGATTTCCTTTCTAAAACGAAGTGTTTGGGAGCTTCATTTGGGTCCCCAGGCATCATTTGGAATGCAGAATTTTGGAAGGGTGTCATATTTGCTCAGCAGCCACCAGGAAACAAGAGTAACAAGAGAAGACTTGTTCATTTTGTTGCTTCCAAAGCAGCTTTTCTTTCATGCTGTGGGTCAGGATGGAGCTGACCCTGTAATGATGCAGTGAGAGCAAAGCAGCCAGGGCTACAGGCAGCTCAGGCTCCATGCAAAACGATGACTCATACAAAGCCACGCAAGTAGGGAGTGACTGTAATACAGAAGACTGAGGAGGAAGAACGGGTAGGTGCTGATCGAGACAGTGCCAGGGGTGTGCGATGAGAACAGGTTTCAAGGCCGTGACTCCTCCCCTGGACAATGATGTTGTCTGACAGTTCCAGCAAAGGAGTCAGGAGCAATGTTCCAACCCACATCACTGCTGTCTCTGTTGCATCTTCAGAGGTCTTGTAACTCAAATGAAAATATTTTCCCACGTCCCAGGAAAACTGCTGTGTCTTTTTTCCAGTGTGATTTGAGATTCTGAAAGTACAGAGTGATTTCTAACAGCCACTTGCAAATACACCCTCCCTGAAAAACGTGGATGGGCAAAACAGGCAGACAAATAGACATTACAGACTCTGAGGTGGGTAGAAGAGAGGGATACCTTCCTTTGATCCCTGGTCTTGCAGGGAGCCAAGGGCCCTGCTGCCTGCTTCCTGGCTGGCTGCTCTGGAGATGACAGAAATTATAGCAAAAGGAACCACCAGCAGCTGAGGAAACAAAACAGAAAGGTTTCTGGAGAAAATGTTTTTCTAAGACTTCCACGAGGTGTCAGCAACAGCTACTATTCATCACAGCTGAACAGAGGTGCCCGTGGCTGCCATTTGCCTCTTCACCTGTTGTGTTCTCATCAAAGAAGAGCGAGTCCTGCCTAGTGACTGCCAACAGCTCTGCCTTTTTTTCTCCCCACAGGCCAACACAGAACAACTAGTCTCTGTCCCCTGTCTAAGGACAACATAGCAGAGAGTCCCCCATGCAGGGCCGGGACCCCAAGGATCAAACCAATATACTTGCACATCAGCTAAAGAGCTAAACCAGGATGGACAAAGTGGCATTACTGCACCCCTTCTACAGGTGGGGTTAAACTGGAGGTCAGTGATGTGATTGCAGGGGGACATACAGTGCGTATGTTGAAGCCCAGCACTCATACTGCAAACCCGTGACTCTCCTCACTCATTACTTCTCTCTGAAGATCTTTAAGCTAAATGGGACATTAGGTGTTTCTGTTTGACTTGTTGATGAAGACACCAGAACCAGAGGCTTTTAAAGCAAAGTGTCAACTCTGCTGCTCTAGCCCACCACAGGTCTGGGGCTGTAGTCTCCGCTGACCTTTGTTCCTGAGCCTGCTTCCAAGAGCACAGACTGGCAAGTGTTGAGAGTCAAACCCATGCACAAAATCCTTGCAAGGACTGGAGCAAAACCTGTCTCTTTCATCCCCTTTCAAAAATGAGGGATGTAGTCTCTGCTGGTCTTTCATCTCATGCTCAAAACCAGCATTAAACATTAGCTATGTGTGCTCACTGATACTGCTTGTTTTCATACTGCTTTTAATCACACCCACAATCATATCCATTAAATCAATATGATCCTGCCCTCAATTTAATGAAAACATCAGGAAATAAATGATGTTGGCTGAAAGACACAGCAGAGCTTTTTGCCCTTGTACCGTTACATGGCTGAGTTTCAGTTAAGCAGGTTTTAATTGGTCATTGGCTAGAGAAACCAAAGGATGTCCTAGAGGAGGGTAAGGAAAATACCTCTAAGGCAACACGTCACATTACTCGAATGTGGTTGCACTGATACAGTGATCTTCGTCATTTGCCAAGGAACCTGTGATAAGCCCTCTCATAGTCGGATCAGCAATAAGATCAGTTACTTAATTCAAAGTGATTAAAACCAGGCTGGACTGCAAACAAACAAGCTGTGTCTGTGGGGCTGTATGTAAAAAATAAATACATTTTATATACATATATAAAATCTCATCAAATTAAGACCTGGGCTATTGTGTTTTGTCACTAGTTCTGGCCACACTATAAACAATTTGGGGGGCAAATGTAATACTTTTTCTCTAGTGCAGCACACAAACAGGCTGCCTTTCCCACAGGCAGGCTCCTGCTTTGAATGAATGTGAAAAATACATTTTGCAAACAGGAGCCAGTCTCTGGGTTACCCTCTGGCTATGAGGCAGCAAAGACTCAGCACACTGTGGACTATTTTCCAGCCAGTGCTGGAGCTCAAAGAACCCTGTGATTGTATCTGGTCCACTCACATCCACAGAAGAACTTAGCCTAAGAAAACCAGTGTCACTTCCACAGCAAAACCAGTAATTTCCTACGCAAAAGCCAATTTGGCTTTGTGACTAGGCTAATTCCCTGCCTTTGAGCTTTGTACATCACTTGGGGAAGATGAACAGAAAGGGCTGGGCAACTTTGCATGTCACCACACCGGACATGCAAAATAATGGCAATATCCCAGCAACAGCAGGGAAAGGATCCAGCATTCATGGGCAGACAGGGTCATCTCCCAGAGCAGGCAGCACACAGAGATGCAGCAGGTACTGCTGCTATCAGTGATGGGTGACAAGGCACAGGCAGGTGAGGCTGCCCAGGACATGAAAGAAGGGCTACAGAATTCACTATTTTTAAAACATTTCTTTTGCTCCTGTGCTTTGGTACTAATTATTCCATGCCTACAGTAATAGGATGCAACTGACAGGCAAGTGCTCCAGAGACAGCAGGGGGTTGTGGAGGAGGCCACCTTTAATGAGTTTTCATCTGGAATTGGACACAAGTGATGAAAGAGGATTTTCCGTGTCATGGCTGACATCTGAGACTCCAGGAGCTGCGGCAGATCTGCAGGGATCCTCAGATGACAAATCACACTGACAAACACTGGACATAATTCTCTCTGGCAAAGCAGCTCAGCACATGTTACCTTGGATTTTCCTCTCTCACATGTGGTCACTGAGAGTTTCTGAGTGTGACAGTGATATGCAGTGTCCTGCCCAGCTTGCCCACCTGTCTTCATGCCCTCACACAGACCCCTGAGTTTTGGTATAAGGGAAGAAGTTACAAAGCAAACTGAGCACAGTTTAAGCATTGTTCCCCCAGCTGAATGGCGGTTCAGAAGAAGCACAACAAAGAGAGCAGTTGTTCCTCAACAGCTTCATTCTCACTAGGGTCAAGGGGAGGATTGGCAGTGTGCTGTTGGATCCTACCACCCCAAGTAGCTTCACAGAGTGGGCTGCATATGCCTGGCAACCCCCCCACAGTGTGCAGAGATGCACATCATGCTGGTCATGTAGAAGGTGCTGCCTGCTCCAGTAGTGATCAGCAGAAACTGCATTCCCATACTAGCAAGGGGAAGGCTGGGGAACCCTGAGGACAGAGAAACTAGAGCTGTCAGCCATGAACTCGACAGCAAATGACATTGCCTGTTTGCAGGCAGCCTGATCACACCCTCCTGATTGAGAAGAGTGATGGCTGCAAGCGGGAGAGACACTGTGGATCAAAGACACAGTGCAAAAGAGGGAAATGCTGAAAACCCACTTTGCAAGGGTAAGAATGGAGGAAATGTGAGGATTTGCTGTCTGTAAGAAAGTCTCAGGAGAGATCAAATCCTGGTTGTGACAGTACCTCCTTTACCAGCGCTGTTACATATATACACACATTTTAGGGCCAAGAGACGGTGCCCCAAAGCAGAGGCAGGTGCAGGGCTGCCTGCAATGCCTGGCTCACCCCATGCCACCACCATCTTCTTGCTCTTCCCTGCCCAAAGCCTGAGGGTGACTCTCAGTTAGAAGGGCTGCAGGCAAATGTCACTAACTGGGAGAAGTGAGAGCCACGAGTTTTACAGCAAGCACGTGTGCACACACGTGGGTGCCTGCAGACAGTGCTGATTGAAGGGCCGTGCCAGCTTATGTCCAGGGCCAAGCCAAGAATTGCATGGGTCAGGCTGGGCCCTGCCAGGGAACTCAGGTACGTGTGGCACCATCTACCCAGGACCCTCTGTGTCTGGGGCACTGCATGTCTGCAGTGTACTATGCCCAGGAGCCTTTGGGTATCAAAAAGCACAAGTCTCCCTGTGACCCAGCCACCATGCCCCCAAGATCCCATGTGTCCAGGTCCCTGTGTGTCCTGGATCTCGTAGACTGAGTACCCCATGCCCCTGGGACCCATTGCTGTCTGCACCCTGTATCCCAAGGACTGCACATCCCCAAGATTCCATGTGCCACTGACTCCATATGCCCTGGACTCCATGCCCACAGGACCGAGTGATCCTGGGACCACATTTCTTTTGAATCCCATGCACTTGAGACTCCATGCCCCAGGATTCTTTATGTCCATGTCTCTGTGTGCCCTGGACCCCACAGAATCGGGACCCCATGGCCCCAGGACCCCATATCCCAAGACTCTCATCCGCCCCTGGACTCCGATCAACCTGGAACCTCAGACTCCCCAGATTCCATACAACCTGGGACCCCATAGTTCTCGGATTCCATGCACCTGGGAGCCCATACTCCCTGGATTCCATACCCCTTGGACACCACGGCCCTTAGTCCCCATGCTCCCAGGACCCCACGCCCCAGAGCACCTGGGACATCGTGACCTTTGCCTGCTGGAACCCCACACCCCCTGGACCCTTGGCCGCCGTAGCCCGTGCCACCGGGCTCCCCCGGCAGCGTCCGCCCCGCCGCGACTCGCAGTCGCCAGCCAAGTTTCTTGGAACTTTGCCTTCGGTGACGCAGGCGCTGGTGCAGGGCCCCGTCCTCTCGGCGCAGCCAATGGGCGACGGGGGGAGCCGGGGCGGCGGCCAATCGGCGGCGGCTGGACAGTTCCCCGGTCCTGACCGACCTTCACCGCCCGGGGCGGGGGGTGGGGATAAAAGAGCCCCGCGGCAGCGCGCGCCACGCTCCCGGCACCGGCCCCCGCCCCTCACTGCGGCTGCGGCGGCCACCGGCGGCGGCACGGCGGGGCTAGCGGAGAGGTGAGTGCCGAGCCGGGCAGCGGGAGCGGCGGGGTCGGGTTCCGTGCCCTGGGGATTCGGGCGTCTTGGGCACCGAGGGGAGGCCGTTCCTGTGTATCGGGTTTCCCTGCACCAAGGATACGGGTGTCCTGTATACCGAGGGGAGGCGTTTCTCATGCAACGAGTTCCTGTTCACCGGGGATATGGGAGTCCCGTGAACCGGGCTCCCTCGCACCGCAGTATGGGTGTCCCCTGCACCGGCGGTGTTGTCCGGTGCAGCGGGGCCACCGCGACTCGTTGCGCGCGTGTCCCCGCTACGCCGGCAGCGGGAGGGGCGGGTAGGCCGGCGCCCCCGGGGAGCCCCGGCCGTAGGGTACTGACCGCCCTTACCCTCCCCCAGGTCCGGGTCCGATGCGGTCTATGTGCGCTGGGGTGAAAGGCAGCCCCCGACGGAGTCCGGTTCCCCGCCATGCCCTGGAGCGTCCAGTGGGTCGGTGGCCGTGGCGCCCAGTCCCAGAAGCAGTGCAAGAAATCCTCCTTCGCCTTCTACCAGGCAGTGAGGGACCTGTTGCCGGTCTGGTTTCTGGAGGACATGCGGACCATGGAGGTCTTCCACTGGGAGGATGGGGGAAAGGTGAGCGTGTACTCGCCTTCAGAGGCCCTGCTGTATGCGCTGGTGCACGACCATCAGCCCTACGCGCGGCACCTGCTCACTAAGTTCCCTCAAAGCGCCCTGGCCGTGCCCAGCCAAAGCTTCAGCTGTTGCCAGTCCTCGGCCCCACATCTGGCCATGGCTGTTCGCTACAACCGGACCCGCATCCTCTTCCGAATCCTCAAAACCATCCAAGCCTTCCCGCAGAGTGACAGAGCTGGCCACCTGGACCGCCAGGGCTGTAGCCGGGTAGAGGGTGGCAAGACGGCCTTGCATGTGGCCTGTGAACTGGTGCGACCCGAGTGCTTGCTCCTGCTGCTTGGGCATGGTGCGTCACCCTGCCTGCAGGATAGTGCTGGGAATACCCCTCTCGACACCTTGCTGCAGCAGATTTCCCACACGCCGGCAGCTAACATGCGTGCCAAGCTCCTCTGCCTCGACTGCCTCCTCTTCTTCGTGCCTCAGGACTTCCAGTTCACAATGAAACAGCAGTTGTTGGACAATCGCCAGCGGTGGCAGGACCTGCTTGGGGAGAACAGGTTCCAGTGCCTGGTGGGCTTGGTTCCCCCATCCCTGTTTGTTGGAGCCATGCGTGTCTTGATAAGGACCATTTCACCTGAGCATTTCCCAGAGGCTCTGGATGATCTGCCTCTGCCTCAGTTCCTGAAGCCTTTGGACTTGAAACTGGAGAGCTAGAGGGGTGGTATGAGAGCCTCCTGCTCACCTGATAAATACTGTTGTGCTAAAAATGAATCAGTATACAAAGCTGCAAATGCAGCAGCCAAGTATCTGTTTTAATTAGAACTGTATTTTTTTAAAAAGAATTGTATCCAGCACTTTACAATATCTTTTATTTAAAGATCCTTGTGGTGAGGTGAGGTCTGCACTGCATTTTATAAAGACATTCTATAGCATGTACAAATGAGGGTATGGGGGAGAATATATTTGTAAATACATTTGAATAAAGTAGAGACAGATGCGATCAAAATACAAACTCAGTGTTCTGAAACCCCTGAAGTGGCATGTGCCCTGGAAAAGCATGCACAGGGTGGGGGTGTATCTTTTTGTTAGGATTTCCCTGTTACATAAGCCTTGCAGTCCTGGAACAGGATGACTCCTTTTTTACAGCTCTAATACTTCTTGGCAAGGATGTGTTTTTTTTTTTTAAAGGCACAGATGAAAACTTCCTCATCATGTACACAAGACTAAAAAGGAGTCAGATACTATTAAAATGTCCTTAAAGAATGCTGGTGGGGATGTGCAGACCAACTTTAAAATACGTATAAATAAGGGTTGGTTTCTTTGCAAAGTTCTCTCTGTTCCCTTTAGAAAGCCACGGTGCTTGCTCTCAGGCAGAGGACAGCAGGCATGCACACACTGCTCTGGCAAAAAAATGTTCCTGCTCTGTCAGGAGACAGGAATGGACGCTGCAGTCCTTCTGTGTGATTGCTGCAGGGTGAGGAGGGTAGCATGGAGGAGGGACAGCTTCCTTGTGCCTGCCCTCTGCTATGCCCAGAGATACTTAAGAAGGTATGCCAATGGCCCAGGATCTTAGAGCAGCTTTTTTTGGTGAATTTAGTTCCTTCCATTGCCAGCCCCCAGCAGGATGTGATGGCTTAGGCAGTCTTGCTGTCCACTCTGGCTACTAGAGGAGTACCTTATATATTTGGTCTTCCCCCATCCCCTCAGAGATGCTCCAAGGGATGGAAAACACCTTCACAGCTGCTCCAGATCTAAAAGCTCTCTAAGGGTAATGTGCTGCTCCCAACGCTTGTGTTTAGACACATCAAAGTCCTGAGCAAAGAGCATAGCTCAATTCTCCATAACCTTTACACCACAGGCACTGCCCCTGCCTGTTCTGCAGGAAGCAGGCTGTGCTGGCTCCACCAGCATTGCAATGGAAGAAATCTCCAAGGCTGCAGCTTTGACTCTGTTCTTGGAAGTCATCAGTGAAACTGATTTTGTTACAGTGCTTAAATATGTAGCCAGGAAGTTGTTTGTTACTTGAACTATTTCAGCACTGTTCCTTTTAGGGTCATCAAGGAACTGATGTGCTCAGAGAGAAAAGGCCATATTGAAGGCACAAATTAATTTTGGTTAGGAAAAAAGAAAACCACAGACTGAGGCACTATAAGCTGTTCACGCTTCAGAGCAGAGTGGCATTTCATCTCAAACACTGCATGCACAATAAAAGATAAGCCATACTTCTGAAATTTGAGATGCAACAGAAAGAAGATTGCTATTCTTAGACTGATGACACTGAAAATGTTTCCTAGAAGAGCAAGTCCTCCTTTTTCCCAAGAAACCAAGCTGATACACACTCAGACTAATTACTATGGGAAATTTAGATTCCCTTAGTGGAAACCACAGAACAGCTCTAACTATTCTCTTCAGCTACCTTGTTGATAATGCAAACACCAAAATCCAAAGACCTGATCCCTCACTCAGCCACTTAAAAATAATTAAGAATACCTATGTTGCTAAATTCTTTATTTGAGTAATTGGTAAAGCAGTCAGGTCTGACTTGCCTATGGAAAAGTGTCTTGACTTGGGGGAAAAAGACCGAGTGGGCGATGGGAGGAAAGGTTTATCAGCCTTGCTGACAACGACATAATGAGAGTCAGGAGTAGGGAGTTGGTCATTTGAACTGAGTGCTGGAAAATGCTCCTGCTCCCAAGATGTGAGGGTAATTACACATTGGAACAGCATGACAGGCTGGGCAGGACATGAGCCTGGTAACAAAACAGGAATTCAAGGCCAAAGCTGCCCCTGCAATTCCCTACAGCCCTCCCACCAGGTCTTGGGTAATTCACTTCAGTGGAAGTTTCACCTTAATGTGTTGCAGTGGGTCCAAAGTCAGCCGGTTGTTGAGCCCCTCCTGTTCTAGGACAGAAGTCAAGCCTCTTGCTGAGCCCATGCTGGGTTCACTCTGCTGAAGGTCAATGGTGTACCTTACTATATGTGGCTCATTGACATGTCTGAGCTGAGAGAAACTAAGCAAACTCCACCCATGACTAGAGATTACTCACCCAACTGGGTCCAGGCTTGTTTTTCAAACAGAGTCATAGTTTGGAAAAAGGCTAGGGCTTCTCAGCTTTGGAAACAGAAGTCCTTTGTTTACAGACTCAGCAACAGTGGCATCAGCTTTCCTCAGACTGACTTGCCAGCATCTCTGTCCTCTGCCACCTTTGGAGCACAGTGGAGTGCAGACTCCACAGTCCTTTCAGTTCTTCATCTCTGGGTGAAGGCTGCCAGCAAAAATGCCAATTAGTGCCAATTGCAACACCATTGCCAAGTTTAGTAAAGCAACATGGACAGTCATGTCTCTGCAGAAGAGGGCTGTCAGTGCTAGAGACTGCAAGCTTACCACAAAGGTGTAGGAAAGACAATTCACGAAGTTCTAACACCATGAGAGCGCAGGGTAAGGATATATACTTGAAAGCTGTCTTACCTGCATAGGTTAATCTAGTCAGACAAGGAAAACTGCTCATCTGTAGGAAAGACTTTCAAAAGTATGTAAGGCAGTAGAGCCAGCATTCCTGAAAAGCTTAGTTACTACCAGTTTCTCTAAAAAACTACTTTCAAACATGAAACAGTGATGAAAAAATATTTTTTTCCCATGTGTTGCTCAAGCACTTTCAAACCAAAATCCCATCTTCTACTACAAAGTGGTGTTGCTTGCTGTTACAGCTGAAAAGGGACTGAAACAGTTTCATTTGGAAAGCAAGGGGAGAGGGGAAACACTGGGTTACTTTCATTTTTCACTCTGCAATTGACTCCTCTTTGCAGCTCCCTGAAATATTTCAGGAGTTTAAAATTTTAGCCTGTCTAGAGTCTACCAAAATTTGCTGAAGTCTGCTGAAGCTTAAGTCTTTTGTAATCTTGAGTAACTAATTTTAAAGATGGGGTTGGAATCTTTAACAGTCTTATTTTGCCCAAAATATGAAGTAGTTAAGAGAACTTAAATTGACATGAACACAAAACTAAATGGTTTTAATAGTCTAAAAAATCCCTTACTATAACATTTCTCTCAGTTTTGCTCTCTGATGTAGAGTCCTGCCATAAAAGCTGCATTCTTGTTCTTGCTATGGTCACAGCCTGTCATGAGCATTGCCAGAGGAAGGCACTTTAAATTAGGCAGAAGATGCATATGCTGCTACACACACCTGAAAATCACTTGTTTTATGAGTAAGTATAGACATAGAATATCAAGCCTAACATCAGCTTAACACTCGGCACAGCACAAAGAATATATGCTGCAAATTTGTAAGGGTTTCACACTGTTTCAGAGACAGAAGCAGGGCTGCTAATGAACATGCTCCTCTGTGCAGACAGGTTTTGAAAACCAAGATCAGCATTAAGTAAAGCAGAAAGAGAGCAAGATTGCTGTGAGAGGAGGCCTTGGCTACAGGTAGGGCTGCAATCACAAGTTGGTTTGAAAACAGCAAAGACAACGATCCAGCACAGAGGCATACAGAGACTAGAAATGGGCCAGTGTGCCAGGTTTTGTTTGCTAGTCCCTAGCTGTCCTATATGTGGTGTTTAAGTCACATGGGCTTTTAGCCTGCAATATAACCAAGTTATTGACTTCAGCAGATCATTGTGCATTGCATCACTCCAGATCAATGCTCCCAACTAGGCACAGAAGGCACCCGTGCCACATGCTTAACATTCAACAGCACTGGACATCCTTGCAAACCAACTTTCGTAACACTTCTGTTAATAACAGTACTTCCATCACTGGTTGGTGTCATTAGTTGTCTTAGGTTAGATCACCATTAATTCCCAGTCTGGCCTCAGTGGTCTCTCCTCCACCTACAACGCGTGAAAAAGAACCTCTGCCTACTACTTGCTCAGACCACACCAAACTGCCCTATATTATCATGCACACCAATCAACTCTATGGTGTTGCAATGATGCTTCTTGCACTGATTTACTCCTGCTCTTTCCACCAAGCAGGTACACGTGTATGTGTAGCACAAGAAGAGAAGGGCAGAGTTCTCTTGCAAAACATGGCCCAGCCTCCCCTTCCCTGTACTTGCCACCTAAGGCAAACACATAGACAGGAAGCAATGGAAGGAGGCCAAAGGGAGAGAGGCTTCCAGGCAGAAAGCACTTGGATGCACTCCTCAGCCAGGACCAGGAACAGCTTCCAGCTCCGAGGAGGACTGCATCCTCCTTGCCTCTAGGCTCCCTGATTCCTGCACCATTTTGGCATGAATCCCCTCCTACAGCTTCATAGCTTTGAGGGCAAACTGTCCCTCTGCTCCTTTGTTCCAGCCCAAGTGGTAATTACTGTTTCAGTGTAAGGGTGCTCTTTTGGCATCATGCTCTTAATATTTAGGCTTTATTCTATAATCATGAGGGTTCTTCTTTTTAACGGTGCAAGTAAATCATAGCAAACACATTATACTGCAGCACACTCATATTTTTAATCCAGTGCCATTTTCCCAACAATGTTTGAGACAACATTTTAGAGCAAAACCTAAAAGGAAAAGAAACTTCTACCTCACAGTAGGAGAGAGGATGAAGTCCCTTGAGAAGCTGAGTTTTTGAGCATCCCTTCCTCCAAAACCATCTGCTAGTGCTCTCCTGCTCTCTCCCACTCCTGCAATAAGGAAAGCTATTGATGGTTAGTGACTCAAAGTGACAAAACAGAAGGACTCAGAGTCTCAGACTGATTTCAGTCCTTTGTCAACAACATGCACAAACAGGGCTGTAGCCAAAGGCAGGCTAGCCTAAAGTCTTGAACAAATAATGGAGACGACCTCAGTGACTACTTATTCAAGGAGAGAGGCACATTACTTCACAGTATCACAGTATAACTAAGGTTGGAAGAGACCTCAAGGATCATCGAGTCCAACCTATCAACACAGACCTCATGACTAGACCATGACACCAAGTACTTCTCTCACTGAGAACACATTTGCAGACTTCCCCAGCCAGAGGGGTGCTGGGACCTCAAGGACCACAGAGCTTCGGAAAACTACTGACAGCACCACAGGGCCACAGCCATCTGACTGAGCCACAGCAGAGTTCTCAGAGCTAACAAAAGGAAACACTCACATGCCAGCAGGAAGAGTATGACATTCCCTCAGGTTTGCTTCCTCCTTCAAATAACCAAGGTTTGACTCATCTTTGCTGCCACCTCATCTTCTCCGCCAGTAGCAGCACCAGGGCTATTGTTAGACTGAGAACACACCTACTGAGACAGCCCTGAGGGCAGACCATGGGAGTAGCTTGCTGAGCCACTCATTGGGCAGAATATTTTGAAGGATAAAACCAGATAATTTCCTTCAAAGTGAAATGCCAGCTGCACAGCTAAGGTAGCGTATGTATCACCCAGGTTGCCTTCACTACAGAGAACACCAGCTGTGGTGTTGGAGCTCTATTAAACATACTGTCCAGAGACGCCAGTTCACAACCAACAACATCATCCTAACCTTTGTCACAGGTCACCCCATGAGCCAGGGCCATGATATAGGTGAGACTCAAGGTGTATCTTTGCATAACCCTTTGCTCCAGCCAGTTTGCTTGCTCAGGAGACAAAGGCCTTCCCTGAGGGTTGTTATGCCAGGCTGGGTATGCAGTAGAAGACACTTTTTATTTCTTTTCTCAGGAATAAAACCCTCTCCATTAGTACAGCCTGTCCTGAGACTCTTGTCTGCCCCTGGCCCTTTCCAGCACTGCTTACAACTATGCTCCTAGGGTGCAGGGGAAGCACACTACAAGCATGGTGATGACAGATGAGCATGGGTACAATTCAAGCTATCTTTCACTGCTGAAGAGACCTGGTAAGTCCTGGCTCCCCAGTGAGATCAGGCCCCAAGGAAAGCACTGAGTTGAAGGCTCCTGGGGGTTGAGGAGGACAGCATGGCCAGACAGTGGGGCCAAGCACCACAACATCAGAACTTAAGGTCCTAATTCTTTGTTATCACACGGTATCAGCTATGCATACATACGTGCTTAGATATGCCTAGCAACGATATGCCTGTGGTACTGATGAATAGCCAACTCGCATCTCGTTTCTTCCCCATAGACAGTTAGAGACACACAGAGCAGTTAAAGCCCAGCTTCTGAGCTTGAGCTTTTCCTCAAGTAAAGGCAGCAAATATTTTTATCACCAGCGGTCTCTGGCTCAGTATTGCCCTGCAGTGGCCAAAGCAGCAGCCTTTAACTCCTCAAGTCTCACAGGCACTTAAGCTATCTAGCAGCAGACCCTATTCTGCAACAGTCCATTATGCCACCTGCAAAGAGCATTTATGCTTGCACAGGCCAGGGACTTTTCAGGCACATTTTTCTCTATTGCATAGCTAAGCCCACCAGAGACAAAAAGAGAATCACAATCCTCTATATTCTGCTCAAACAGCGGCAGGACTCTGAGGTGTTCCCATCCTCTTTTCATTTCTGGTATATGACAGGAGGAGAAAAAGGGGGGAAAAAAAAAAAAAATAGGTGAGCAAATTTGCCACCCCTGCTAGTGAAGGAGTAATTTGCCAAGCTAGAACCAGGCAGAAGAAGGGAGGAGTAACACAGAGCTTGGCCCTGCCCACCTCTAACTCAAAAGGAAAAGCTCTGCTTAAATCTTGTGCTGTTCAGAGGGTGCTAAGCAGCACTGCACACTAACTTTGGGAGGTGCTAAGTCCCAGCTGGTAGTCTGGATCTGCATCTATTCACCTTTTCAGCATTTGCAGTTCATGTGTGGAGAAATGGCACTCTACTGTACCACACCAAGGATACAGAGCTGGGAGGGTATTCGGAAGTCTTTTGTTTGGGAATCAAAAGAAGCCTTTCCTGCCTCCTGCTTGGGATTTGATGCTTTAGAAACTGGTTGCTCAGATACCAAACAAATCTTGTGTAGACTCCCTGTTAAAACAAAAGCATAGAAAATTATGCAACCAAATCCCTGCTTTGGAATGTGACCTTACCAGGCCCTATTTGTAAATTAGGATACAGTGAAGCTTTCCTCAGATCCAAACCCAACACTGAAGCAACTGACTCTGGAGGAGAACCCCTTCCTGTTGGGACACATAGCAAACATGCTGTTTTAGTGCAATGTTGACCACAATTGTCCTTGATGACATAGGCATTAAATATAGTGTGGCAGAAAGATATGTGTCTTACTTCTCTCATTTAGCTGGTGTCTGAATAAAAAAGACTTTTTGGCTATCTGTGTTGATGACCTTTAGCTCTGCTGGCAAAAGGGCTGCATGCAGTACGATAGCAAGTCTTGATCTCAGAGCCTACAAAGAACCTGTATTCTTTGTGGGAGCAAAATGTGCAACTAGCACAGTGATCGTGGCAGTTTCACCTGCCTTAATTGTTCCCCAGCCTCTGCAGTGGGAAAACATAATTCCTTATTGGTTTGTTGCTTATCAACAGAAGATGCACCTATTCTGCACCTTCCAAAGTCCCAACTTTCTGCTAGTGCTAATTCAGATCTACCAAATAGAACACCAAAGGATATAAAGCCACTTAAAGAAGTAAAAAGGTGATACAACCTACATAAAAGAATCAAGCAAAGCAAGAAAATATTAAATAGCTCTCAAAGATGTTCTCATCCATTTACATCATCACAGGGATTGTTACATTTGGCCAGTCTTAAATGTTTCATAGAATGGGACTGACACTATTTCCTGACAACAGCACAACCTAATAAGCCTTATTGTGAGGAAATGTTTCCTGTCATTAAGCCCAATTATCCTTCCCTCATTCTTCAATCATCCCTTCTATAGATCAGAATTATTCTCTTTAACACTCCCTGAAACCATCATATTACCTCTACTCACTCTAGCAACTGTGGGTTAAGACAAGTATTCTTTAAAGGCTTTTATTCCTGCCCCCCTCCACAAGTCATTATCTCTGCTCAGTTCATTAATACTGACTTTCTCAGAACTTTTCTGAAGTTCAGATGCTTCCAGCTGTTTATAGTAACCTAGATGTGAACACATCCTCTCAGTGAGAAACAAAACTACTTCCGCACTATACAATGCTTGTTTCACCCCAAACCAGGACCAAAACTGCAAATATTGCACAAAACTCGCCACACAGCTCCTCCTGGGACTTGACTATGATTTTAAAAGGTATGCTCCTGTTTCCCAACCAGTGGCATGGAATGGCTTCCAAAGATACCTCTTGCTTATCTGGACTACAGCAGAGACAGTGAAATGAAGGGAGGAAAACAAAAAAGATGGTTCCTTCCCCAAGTATCATCTGTGTTAAAACTTCTGGAGTCATTGCTAAGGAAGACAGATAATCAGTACCTGGCTATCACTTCATACAAAGCAGATAAATTTATTTTGCAAAATCACTTGCCTGGGATGGTTTCCAAAAACATCAATTATTTGGCTGAACAGACGCAGAGCTGCCTCTAGAGATGTCATATGGCAAAACTTTAGATCCTACTAATCATAATTCTGAAGCCATATCAAGATCCATTGTCATGAAAGCTCTGCAATGGATTTATATAGGACTAAACATGAAAGAGAAGTGTTCCAATATTCCCTAGTTGCTCAGCTGTGTTTTCACAAAACAATTTCCCAAAATAACAAAAAGATAATTTTTTTCCCTAGCCACCACAGTATGGTTATAACAGTTAACAGTATTGCTTGAGCTTTACAGGACAACTGAATTCAGATACTATAAAACTGTTGTTGGGAAAATAGCTAAATATAAACCAAGAGATCAATGCTGCCAATGTTAATAAACAAAAATAACATAATTTCTAATAGTTGTCAGATTTTTTATTCTTCTTGGGAAAGCAAGAATATGCACCCACTTCTACTGCAGCAGTGTTTCTGGAGCAGTAATTCTCAAACAATGATCCATCAGTGAACCATATTTGGTTTATGTAAGTGCACAACTTCTGCAGCATTTTCAATGAAAAGTACTTGATGGAAAAAGTGGAGGAAAATCTGCTGGGAAGTTTTAGCAAGGACCTAGGGGAACTCACTCAAAAATCTGGGGAATCACTGTTTTAAATTTACTTCCCTGGTACAAGCTGGTACTTGTAAAATTAACAGAGATCAACAACAAAGATGAGAATCTTGAATGCTGAACACAAATAGGGTAACAATATGCAAATCACCTGGGTACACAGAGATAGGTCTAATTGTTGGGTCCATTAGACACAGGATTTTAAAATTACCCAGCTCAAGCTAGACGTCACTGTGACTGATTAAGGTGCTCAAAAAATTGTAGATGGTGGATACAAGAGCTGTGCTACTCCCCACAATGCTAACTTTTTACATCAAACATTGCAATTAATTTGGTGAAATTCAGCATGAAGACAGCATGAAGAAAGCTGCTTTGTAACACTTGATTGAGGATGTGATTTACATCTATATTATGCTGATGTGTTCCATCCTGGCTGACTTCAGGAACTGTAGCCAGAACCCCTAGACCTAAACCAAGAATCCTTACAGACAGACCTAAAAACCTATGTGTTTGCCAAGACCTACAAAAGATTTCTATTAGCCACTGTAGAAGCTGGCAAAATGCAAAGGTAGGGAATGATATGTAGACAATGAGCCAGTTCATACTGCCCAGAACAAATGTATTACGACACTACAGCCCTGCAGGGACTATGTTCTTCCTTAGCTCTCTGAACCCTACAGTAAGATAGATGTCAACCTATTGCTAAAACTAGCTTTGAGAAATCACTGGATGTATGATTGCGAAACTTAAGAGACTGAATGAAGCGTGGCCTTTTAAGTGAAAGCTGAGCTCACCTTGCTCAGTATGCTTTGAAAACTCATCTGGCAAGTGACGGCATCTCTGCCCAATAAAAAAAAACCAAAACCACAACAACCAACCATCTGTCACCTTCCATCTTGAAAGTCTTCTATTAAAATCAGGTTTCAAAAGTTACCATATCGAGGCAGCAAGCAATAGTGAAAAACTTGCTGCGAAGGATTATGGACAAGGTTAAAATTAATGCAAAAACCTGGCTTTGGCTTTAAAAAAAAAAATCATAGAATCACTGAATGCTTTGGGCTAGAAGGGACTCCCAGTTTGGAGTGCTGGGTGCAGCTCCCAGAGAGAACAGACTACAGCCCATCTGTTGAGGCAGAGAACGGATTTAGCAAGAGAAGCGTGGGAGCTGAGCAAGTAAAAATCTCAGCCATCCTAGCAATTACCTTACTTCGCACTTCCCATGATCAGCTGGCTGGTCTGTCCCCTATAGCAACCAGGGATTGTGGGTTTTCTCGATGGCTGTTGCATTCTCCCCCCTGCAGCTCAAACAAATTTATTCTTTTTTGTGTACATCCCCCTGCTGTGTAGCCAGGCATATATGCCAGGCACTCTGCTGGGGGCTTCCCTGGAACTTTCCTCACCAGAGTATTTATTTATTTTCTGGGAAAAGTCTAGTTAGCTTGGTCTTCCACCTAACCCGGGACAGTTGTGTTAGATTCATCCAGCACACAGGCAAAATACAGCAGTGTAACAGCTTCAGCACAGAGTCATCTATGGAGTATTCCCATTTCATGCTTTAACAGACAAAGCATCTACACTGCTTTTCCATCCTATATACAAAAGATACCTATGTACACTCCTAACAACAAGGGAGCTCCTGACAAAGGCTCACTACACTTATCAGAGTACAGGTCCACTGAAAACAAATAATGCATGCAGTCAAGTTGTGCAAATTCTAGATGTTAAGTGCAGGACATTAATACAATTCTGTATACGTATTTTGGTGTATTTTTGCTAGATACGAGATTCAATACACAAGTCTCTTATTTCTATCTGCTGTAAGTGAATCTCAGATGAGGCTGCAAAAAAGGAAAACTAAGTCACTGTTGTTTCTGTATTGGACAGAAATCTAGTGAAAAATGTTTGAAAGTTTGTAACTGCAGTTTCAGTCAGTGCTATACAGTTATGCACTACTCAGGCCATAAAAATCAGTATATTTCAGTTATGTCTGAGGACCAAGATAGAAAGGACATTTTTCAGTTTGGATGACTCAGTATTTTTTTTATAGTTTATTACCATTGTATTACCTTTTACAGAACAGAAATCCAAGCCTTCATATGTGCATATATGTGCATACATAAAAAGTCCAAATTCAGTATGAACGTACTTTCTCAAACAGATCTTTACCTTTTTTACAGTGCTTTTTTTCCCCACTAGCATCAAGCAGAATTTTAACTTTATGGCTAACTCAACAACGTTGACTTTGAGTCAGAAACCAGCCACAGCATTATCTACCATATTTCTTGCACTGAACCAAAACCCTCAACATCTTGATTTCTAGTGATGGGAAGTCCATAGCTATTTATGTGATAAATCTAGATGCTGCCATTCAGCAGATTAAAAAGATAATTTCATTTATCCAGATATTTTAATCTTTATTGGAGAAGCTCTGGCTGTAGCAATTAAAAAAAAGTTAGTGACTGCAACTCACCTTTCACTTTCCAGTAACTACAATCCAGTTTTGCTGATGTGACAGTGGCTATTTTTAACTACAATAACTGATTATCAACCAATCAGGGTAATGTACTTTGTCTGGCAAGGCATACATCAGCTTTCATTGCTGCCTACTTGCCACCATAGTACTATTTCCAACATGCAACTTCCACTTTCAGGAAGGCAGCAGGAAAAACAAAGCCTGCATCTCACATTTTACAGCTAGAAATCCTCAATTCAGACCGTATCTTTCTACCTCTGATGGTAGGGATGGGATGTAAAAACTGAAGACTGGAGATTTTTCACCCAGATACTGAGGTGATCTCCATGTATGACTTAAACTTTTCTAATTGCTAATTAAAAGTCAAAGGCATTGGCATACAGGAACTTGAATTTCATGCCTTTACACTCAGAACATCAACAACTGAAAAGGTGTCTCTAGGTTGTTCTCTGAAATCTATCCAGAACTCTAGCGGAAACAGCTACCAACAGCTCACTCATTACAGGGAGTTTCAAGAAGCAAAAAGATAAGCTAGAATGCCACTCGTCTGAAATAACCCACAAGTGCCTTTGAGATACTCGACAGGATTAATCTGTTAAGAAGTAATGTAGAGGAGTTATGGAGTTCAGGCCTTTTGATGTTTATGTGTGTGGGGAAGAAGGAGAATTTTTTATCCATTGCAGCAAAGACACTTTTTACATGAGTACAAAGAATTTGGAATAAATGTGACTCTTTGTATCTGCATAAATAAAGCTATGTTTAGACAATGAACCAATGAACCAATGAAGTATTCCTCATTATGATTTTCTTACCGGTAGTAGTGTTTCCTAACAACAATTCTGCTATCTTACTTACACAATTAATGTATTTTCTTTGATACTTGTTAGTGAAATATTTCCTTTGTACCATTTAACACAATGCTATTCCTTCTTACTGCTGCAAGACAAAAAAAAACAGGAGTTACATGTATATCTAAGATGGTTGTTGCTCACTAACTCAGTCATATGACCCTCCTTAAGTTGTGATATATGCATTACTCATGCATAACAGACATGGCTAGTGCTGCAAGGAGACTACCACTTCCCTTCAGCAGCCAGCAGAAGCAGCCAAACCGGTTTACCAAGATGAAGCTATGATAATTAGCAAGGATATTGCCACCTGAGTTTGAACAGGATTCCTGTGAATGCAAGTAGTTAAGTTGAAACATCAGAAACTAAATCATTGCTATGCTTTCTTGTGTGAAGTTATCCAGGCTTGCAACTGTCAGGAAATATTTCTTCCCTCTGGGAAGTGAAGCCAAGGCACACTCTTGAAGCCTCAGCTGCAGTTCCAGTTTAAGGCCAGAAACACAGGAAATCTTCAGACAAGCTCAAATATTTCGAAATGCAAGGAAGAGTGAAGCTAAAGCACAGGGTACAATCGCCCATTTTCTGCCTGAATATTTTCCATCTGTGACCACACATGCATATTCTTCACTGAAAGCTAAAACATTTAATATGCAAGTGCAACTTTTGTTTAACACAATGAAAGACATTTGATTACTTACGTTATAGCAAGATCATCTTAATATGGAGACAGTAAGTCTGATATTCAATATGTGAAGTGTTTAATTGTCTTTGCTTGGAAGACAACCATTTTGCTGGTTTGACACACCTGTCACAATTTTACAATACATGAAATAAACTTCACAGTATGCACATCCTCACATTGTAATTGCCAGATTGTCCGGGGTAGTAGCAGGGAAGGAGTTTCATAAGCAGGCCTGTCTTCCACATCAAGACCATTTCCAGACACAGAAAACTCTCTTGCATATGCTACAACAGATGAGTCTCACCACAGTAATTTCTTTCTTAAAAATCTAGTTTATTGCACTTGTCTCAAAGGACAAACAAAACAAAAACAAACTAAATACAGAAATAAAAGTTAAAAACCCATTCTAATTTAATTGAAACTACCCTAAAAAGTAGTTTGACAAGAGCTCTTGACACCAATTTAACATTAATTACCGTAGCAAGGTATAATATACAGTAAATCAGCAATTAGCAAGCTCAAGGCATTACTAAGATGACTTTGCAAAAATGTGATACAAAAGTGTCACTATTAAATAATGCCATTGTATTTTAGCATCTGGAGCTTGGCAGGGCACAGAGGTGAACTCATGTCCCTTCTCCAAAGCGATTGACTTGGGAGCTGCCACAAAATTCCTTTAAACCAAATTTCAGCTTCTTTAGGGTCCTCAAGATACCAAACTATGCTTGCATAAAACAAACTGGGTTACTTCACAAGCTGATGCCATTACAATCCACTGCCAGACAAGCTAAAAAACTCTCTGGGGCAATCTCCATATACGGATGAGACAACAACAAACCAAACATACCATCTTGTAAAAGGGAACCAAATCTATCCTCCATGTAAGCCTGGAAGATCAGACAGAGAACTGACAGCCAATATTACAAGTGCTACTAAAAAAAGTGACATAACTTGGTTCTCTCTCCAGCGACTCACATTCTCTCACCTTGCACCATGTTTGTTCCAAGTTTTGTGCAGTACATGCATGAATTATTCTGAAAGAGAACAGAGATTAAAAAGCAAACACATCCTTTTCTGTATGTAGTAAGTTCTCAAAACAGAAATGTCTTCTCTTTTCAACTACTGTTCCTTTCCAAAGCTGGCTCTTTTACAGTATTGATTAGCAGCTGTTTAAAACATTCTGATGATTTATAAGCTTAGAATAAACACAAAATAACTCCTCCGCCTACATACTGAACTCGGGTTCTCTCATCTGTAGTTCTATTGCTTAAAAAAGATGAGGTATCTGTCAAAGATTTAGTTTAATGAAAAATAAACAGCAATGATTAACTTAGGTTACTTCCCAGTACCTCTGCTGTAACATCTGTTAAGACACTTCAAAATTTAGCTAACATAGCTAAAAATCAGAATATTGTTAAGTAATTTCTCACAATATCACCATTTTTAATGGGACCTAGAGGTAATTCTACCAACTACCATTTTTTCTTTTAATACACCTAAGTTTGGTACTCAAAACAATTTGAGTCCAAATGTTAAAGCACTGTCTGGAGGCACAAATACAGTACAACAGGAATTATGAAAGCTGCCTTGTACATTCCTGTTTTGTGTTACAAACCCAACACACAATTTCTTCTTATTCCAAAGTGAGACTTACCGTCAAAATCTGTCAGCTTCATGATGGCTGTGTGAAATGGGCAAAAGTTCCCCTGATATTAGGTGTAATCCAAACTCCTCCCTTGTGAACAAAGTCAAATTAGGAATCAAATTTACAGAAATGGAAGTTTAGTATGGCCTTGCAGGTTATTTCTAAGGAAATGGATCAAATTAAGTTCAACACCAATGCTGTGTAATCGTGATGTTCTGAGATCTTACTAAGAAATACTTTATCTTATTTTCTTCCATGCTTCAAGGGAAAACTGTAAGTATATGTACAGCAGTTGGAAAGTGTTCCCATCAGCTTGGAGGTCCAAGTCCAAGAAGAAATTGAAAAATGCTTAATGTTTCTGCCGTAAAGAAATATTTAATGCAACAGAATTCCTTCTCAAAATAAGTACACATGTATTAGTGTGCATGCTGTTGTGAAATAGTCACTTTCATTGCTAGTAAGATTAACTTAAGAGTTATATTTCCAAAGGAGCTTCTACAGTAGTACGGTATAACAATTGCAGTATGCCACACCTAAAGAGTCTCCCAAGAGATAATGGAACAAACATCATAACTCACAGCTTGGGGGTTATTTAACAGGTCACTTTTTCAATACAAAAGTGCTAATATCACAGGTCCAATATGAGTGGCTTTTAGATCCAACATTCTGTACATACATTACATAAACTCTGTCCTTCTGTTTTTCTCGTTGCTTCACAAGCTTGAGAGGCTTCATATCACTTCCCATTCATCTTCAAAATCATCAGTGGGGAGCAGAACAGAAGTGTTATTATTTTTCTGCAAATTATGGGAATGGCTAAAGGTCTTAGTGAGGCGCTGGAGAAGGGATCCTGAAGCACTGATTGCCCACAGTTCATCTAGAGGGGTCACTGCAAAGCACAAATTATCCATCTTTTAATTAATATAGCATGTTTCAATTATAGACATTAAGAAAATTGTATTTGGCTCTATTTTCCTAATTATACACCGAGAAAGTTTTCTTTCATGTGGTGAAAGCACCCTTGGTGAAACTGTCACAGCCAACAAAGGATTTAGATTATACAGCAATCTCTCCATATGGTCAGCTTGAGCATCGTAAGTCAGAAGTAAAGCAGACATCACAGTGTTTTGAACTGTCATGCAGGACCAACTTGCCTGTTAAACGTGAGACATTTCCAGGAATCTTCTTCCAGTAGTCTCCTGCTGGATTCTTGTCAGTGACACCATACCGACGAGCTACATCTCCATTTGGACAGCGTGCCCAGACAGTCCTTGCACTTATAGCCAGCTGACAAGCCTGCAAACCTAAGAATAATTGGACATGAAGGAGGAACAAATCACAGACTTTCTATATATTAAATAAATTTGCAGGGAAGTTTATTAAGACAGTAAGAGTGTAAGCATTTCTGTATGTTAATACTAGAGAACTCTCCATTATAGATGGCACAAAGGAATACCCATTTCTCCAGGAGGTTTTCCAAGAAAGGAGTGTCAAGAAGACAATTTAGGACTACACATTTCTTTACACTGACTTTAGGGGAGTTCAACTGAGTAGATGCTATTTGATTTTGAGCTTCTGGCCTTGTGTAAGCAGAGTATCAGAAAGTAGGCCATTTGCAGCACATGAAGCACTGGTGAACAAAAAAGCTTTTTAATTGGAGACTTTGTGCTCACTGCACCTTTTGACCAGAAGGATGTAACACTGTGGTTCCGTTCTGTTATGTGGACACAGCCAAAAGCAGCAACTAATTAGAGGACTTTTACAATAAGCTTTTAGAGCTTCCACTCTGTTTTACTACCGTATGGGAAATAATCCAGCAGTTATACCTTCAGTTTGTCTAAAGTTGGTTAACATTACAGATACTGTGGAAGGTTTTTGTCCCATCATCACAAGCAAGTCCTCCACAACTAAGTGCCATGCACTTACGCAGTGCAAGAGTCTTTAACAAGCAGCCAGCATCAGTATGCAGTTATTTTGAAAGAAACAGCTAAAATATAGCTTTATTTACAGGTAAACAAAAATGTGATTACCTAATCTAGAATGCGTTCAGCACACAGGAGTAATAGAAAAGTGTGCAAAATAGCATTAGGTTTTTGTTAGCCACATCTAGATATGCCATGGCACATTTAAATGAAAAAGTGCCCCCAGCACAGTAGTCTCCAATTGCTCAGGAACACTGCTTCAGTTCTAACTGAAAGGGAATAGTATTGTTTATTAATTCAGTGGCAGCAGCCCAAAACAACACACAACAGAAAATCATCCAAAAAACCCCCAATCGAACAGGTTTGTCTTAAGATAACTACTTAGTGCTTTTAAGTAAACCCAAAGCACTCTTTAAAAGAAACCCTGTATCCAATACTTAACTATGTTTCCACAAATAAGCACACTTCATCACTGAGAAAAATACTGGGTTTAAGTGTTGGCTATCCAATTTTAAAGGCAACAGGAAAGAAACAAACAAACAAACCCACTGAGAAAATGGCAGAAACAACAAGGAACTGAAGCACTGGGTTTTTTTTACCTGGTACATGTTCCCAGTCAGTGCCTACAGGCATTTCATCTGTAATTCCAACTCGTACATGGACATTCCATTTGCTATCAATTGCCCACAACATCTGATCATTTGCACTTGAATGAATGATGACCAAGTTGACTCCGACTGGCTATAAAAATGAAACACAGTACTTAAACTTTGTACTTCTGAATCTTTGTACTATTTTATCACTTGTGCTTCACAGAAGTAAAGCAAGAGAAGTAACATATTTACCAGGTACTAAAGACAGGAAGAAATGTAACCGATACTTTGTCATTGCACACAATTACCCATTTTCCAAAAAGTCAATCCCTTCCTGAACAGGAAAAGAACATGAATGAATGCCACAGGAAGTTACTGATGAAGATACTCATAATTAAAGTTCAGCATCTAAGCCTAATAATATTTGTATTTGTTTAACCACTGTGACTCCAATCAGGTACAGTTTCAACTGCAAGTTAAGAGGGAACCCTTCCACGAAAACACATAGGGCAGTGCTTTCCTTATGCCTTCCAGAAAGTTTTCTTAACATAACTAACCCTCCACTTTATTTTTAAATGTATACAAGCAGTACCTTTTCACTGTTTGAATGTCTCCCCTTCACAAAGATATGCCGATCTGCCTTCTTCCCATGACTTCATTCTACAGGAATACAACTGTGGAACTCACTGCAGACCACTGCAGTACTGGAGCAGCCACAACACTGCTGGCAAACCCAAGTGGAACGCACTTCCCTTCTGCTCCCAGGCAAGACCTTACTCCACCTGTTTCTATGGAGATTTGCCTTAACTGCTGTTCAAAATCCTTGTTTCTCACCACAACATTTTACAGACATCATAAAGATGGTTACTTTGTAGGAAAATGTACCAGCTAACAGGTTCAGTGAATGCAGATATCCTGCAAAATGTACTCTAAATAAAACACAGCTAAGAACAAGAGAAAAAGTTTTCTCTGCATCAGTCTAACAAAGACACTGAAAAAACTCAGTAAGATACACTGAAATACATCAACACCTCAAAGAAGTTCTGCATTTCTTGCTTTAACTTCAAAGGCATAAGGTGAATTTCCAGTGTGATAAACAGAAGAACAAGCAGCCCTTTGTCATCTATAAACCCAGGAATAAAGAAGCATGCATTTATAAGCACACAACCTAGTCCCAGATGGGCTTTCTGTGTACATAACAGTTACTTGCTCTGGTTTTGCTGTTACAGTTCTTGTAATGCGTCTGACCCGGCTATAACCAAGTTCAACTTGCATCACCAAATCAATCCTGTCTATTCTGGTTCCAAGACCTTGGACAGATTATTTTCCCATGTTTTCATGTGCTCATTAGGTACCTTCATACTGTTGGAAGCTTGAGGCTGATATAGGCTTGAGAAGTGTTTAGCTCTGATCACAGAAAATTCATAATGGCTGCAGTTTGAACACTTACACTAAATCACTAATTGTCTTTAAGAATGTTGGTAACACAGAATCTACAACTGTCTAGCTACTTAAAAGTTGAAATTAAACTACTGTATTGGAAAAAAACCAACAACCCACAACAAAAACACAAACCAAGCAACAAAATCCCAAACCCAGCCCAAAACCAACAAACCATAAACCCCCAAACAAATCCAAAATCAACAACCAAAGAAACAAAAAACACCCCAAATCACAACAAAACACCCTAACACCCCTCCCCCCACTAACTCTGCCCTCTCATCTTGCTGCCTCTTCACTGGTAGTGATCCTTATTCTTGGCTCTGTTTATGTTTCTCCACTCCATTTTTATTTGCTTCTTTTTATGGCTAATTTGGCTCATTCTTTCCCATGTCATCCTGCTCACCTCCCCATTGTCAAGTGATGTGCCTCACTACTGTCCAGCTTCACTGCATCCCCCTCTGTATTTCTATTCATGTAGTCTCAGATTTTAAAGTAAGGGAGCTATGCACATAACAGATCTTTGTCCTTGTAAAAAATAAAATAAATTACAATCCACTGATCTCCTTTTCCCAGCAAGGCTGTTCTATCACAGTCATCTCTTCCCCCATCTCCTTCACACCACAAATGGCCAGTGTGTCTGCCTATGCTCCTCCCCGACACAAACTTTACGTACCAACTACAGTCCTCCACAATCTGTGCCAAACAGCTTCGTGTGACTCTTGCTATTGGACAGGTGGGATTTGTGCACAACAATTCCCCGAGACAATGACTGAGTGCTTGCATCTATAATCTAAGCCTGTGTATTAGTACAGATTTATACATAGCATAAACTAAGAAAAGCAGAGAAAAGACCCCAAAGGAGTGGCAAAAGTTGTTTGATGCTCTGATACTACCACAGGTTCAAGTATAATCAAAGCAATTATGTCTATTCTGCAGCACCCTTGGACCTAAGAAACAAACTGAAATTACCAAGTTCAGGGTAGTATCTCCATAAGCTTGACCAAAAAATCCTTTTGTTCTTTGTTTTTCTAAGCAAGGTCCTCCTTACTCCTTAAGTCTCCCTGCCTCTCTGGGTATGCTACTTTCAACTTCTCTTCCTTTTTCAGGGTACTTAGTTCCTTCTGATAAACTCACTCTCATTATAAAAAATCCTGGCAATGCACTGGTGACAGCATCCAATGCTCTTAACAGACCTCCCCCCTCCTTTCCACTGCAGCCTTCTGCTGTGAAACAGGCATGAGGCACAGTTACAGGACAGCTAGTGGTGTGATTTTATACAGCAGCTTTTGGCACAACTCAGTGAGAAGACATTGAGATACAAGTGCATGTAATTCCTAGATCCTGTTGCAGAGGTTTTGCCTCTGAGTTTTTTGCCCAGAAAGCAGCCATCTACAACAACAACAAAAAGGTATTCGCATGGCTACCACAGCAAGGTAAATGAAATTACAGATTGCATCAGGTTGGAAGGGACCTTCAAAGGTAATCTTGTCCAACATCACACACACTCCCCCTGCAGTGACATAGAATCATGTATGTTCTTGACATAGAGTCATATAAATGTTTCATCTGGAAAAGACCTCTAAGATTGGAACAACCACACTGACAACATCTGGGATATCCCTCATTTTCACTAGGTTTTTATTACTATAAGCATGCTTCAAGTATTTAATAATCTATGTAACTCACATAAAAAAGAATCAGAACATTTTCTATGTCA
This sequence comes from Melanerpes formicivorus, assembly GCF_026170545.1. Lineage (NCBI taxonomy): Eukaryota > Metazoa > Chordata > Aves > Piciformes > Picidae > Melanerpes > Melanerpes formicivorus. The sequence goes on along the minus strand of NW_027142400.1, from coordinate 2,345,540 downwards.
CTCTGCAATACATGCACAGACTCTGTGTATCTATAGACATCCACTATGTCTTTTCTGCTGCAACTATCCAGGATGAGAAAGACTAAACATAATATTCTCAGCCTGTCCAAACTCAGTCCTTTTTATGATGAGTTGGTGGATGCCAGCTGCACAAATGTTCTCTTTGCCTCCAAAAGACAAATCAGAAAGACTTTCAGCTGATCCAGGCCAGGCTGCAAGGTCAGATCAGAGATACTTCTCATACTGCTGACCATTATCTGTCTATCAGATAGCTACTTTCATAGCTAACCGACAGCCAGACCCTCCCAACTAGTGTAACAAACTACACAACTTACAGAGACCCTCCCATAATATAGATCCATTTGCACATTATTTTATGAACTCACAGAATACATCTGGTTGGAAAAGACCTCAGAGATCATTCAGTCCAACCCTCAACCCAGCACTGGAGGGTCAACATTAAACCATGTCCCCAAGCATCAGGTCCACATACTGCTTATACACCTCCAGGGACAGTGACTCGACCACTGCCCTGGGCAGACCATTCCGAAGTTTGATAACCCTTTCAGTGAAGAAATATTTCCTAACATCCATCCTAAACCTCCCCGGCACAGCGTGAAACCATTTCCTCTAGACCTGTCACTTGCCATCAAGGAGAAGAGGCTGCCCCCTCCTTGCTCCAACCTCCTTTCAGGTAGCTGTAGAGAGCTCCCTTCAGCCTCCTCTTCTCCAGACTAAACAACCCCAGCTCCATCAGACGCTCCTCACTGGCCATTTGCTCCAGGCCCTTCCATGAGCCTTGTTGCCCTTCTCTGAACACACTCCAGCACCTCAATTGGGCACAACACTCAAGGTGTGGCTTCATCAGTGCTGAGTACAGGGAAGCGATCCCCTCCCTGTTGGCCATGTTTCTAACACAAGCCAGGATGCCATTAGCTTTCTCAGCCAGCTGGACACATTACTGACTCATATTCAGTCGACTGTCAGCCAATACCCACAGATCCAATCACACATCCCCAGGTCTGTAGCTTACCATGGGGTTGATGTGACCCAGGTGGAGGACCTGGCACTTAAACTCCATTTGAATGAAGGCTGGAAATCATTGACATCAAGAAAGCACAAGCAACATAACATCAGTATTGAACAGAATGTTTTTCATTCAGACTTTTGAAGAACATCTTGCTAAATTCAATGCCCTTTTTCTCTCTGCAGGGAATATCAACACGGCATATAAGGGAAGGAAAGATGAAAGGAAAAATGAATCTATGTTTAGTCTTCCTGGAAGCCCTGTGTTCACCTGTAATGCTGTCACTGAATCGTCAGAAAAAGATTACTGTTTACTGACTGAAAAACTGGAGTTCTGTTTCCCTCAGAAGCCTTAGAATAACGACATGACCCTTTCCTCCCACTTACTTTTTTTAGTGAATAAACAGATGAGGGCCTCAGTTGGGAACCTCCAATCTACAGCTAGCAGAGTCAGGGAAAAAAGGCAAAACCAAGGAGTGAACTCCTTGACCTCTCCTTTATCAACTCTATATGGTTTATTTCAAGGGATTTCTATGACATAAAATCCTAGAAAAGGCCATACCAAACCTATGTGACTATTCAACACAACAAAGTTCAACAGAACCATAAAACACTCTTAAAATATTTAGTACAACTGTTCCTTACAAGTAATTTGAAAAACAACTTAATGCAATCAGTTTAAAAATCATACAAACTACACCCTTACCCAGGTTTGCCCAACTGTATTCTGGCCACACTGCCTTATACTTCATATCATAAAAAGTAGTGTAGGAGATTATAAGATGTCTGTAATTACCACAAGTATTTTTAATAATGCACTGGAAAACTGAGCTATCAGGAAAGAACAGCTAAGTTTTTACAGAAATGTACATAGGAAACACTATGTGCTAGGATTTCCAATGAAAGATAGTTTAGCACTAGGTAATACAAACCTTGTCTAAGCAAAGCTCTGAGTAATGAAGGCATTTTGGGGCTTTGTTTTTTTTTAAAGCAGACCTTTAATGAGCATCAGTAAAACCTCCTCTCACACAGGCTATGCCAGTAAAGTGTTTTTAAAATTTAAATCTCTTACCAAGGAAAGTAAAGCATTTTTGTAAGGTAAAAACACACGTTTTGAGCTTCAGCCTTGCCTGACAATTGCTTTGACAACTTAAAGCAGTTATTAAGCTGTTGCTTTTTCTGCTGTTGTGCTTTTTATGCTTTGCCTACATTATTTCACAGGTTTGTGATGAAAACCTCACATGCCTTTGATAGTAACAGAAATTAATTCCTGCACTACTTTATGAAAAAAAAAAGTCTGTAACCTTTATGTGATAGTATTAATTTACATAGCTCTGGAGGAAACCGAAGCCAAGCAAAACCACAACAAAACACCTGTAAAAACACCACATGAATTCAGGGAGAGGACAAAAAAAATCCCAACACCAACCAAAATAACAACATGCTACACCCATTCTGAAAAGTGATGATCTGTCAGAATGAAGAATACATCCTGGAAGCCATAGGAACACCGAAAATGCTCTCAGGATAAAACTACTACTCATCTAGTAGCACTCATCCAGTGCTAAAGTTCTGGACTAAATACTCTCTCAAACTATGCAGTGTGATACATTACTGGATAAAAACAATCATATTCCAGGGGTCAGTAGTAAGGTCATTGCCTCCCAGATACATGATCCATTTACCAAATTACATAGCCCACATTCTTCCACTTTGCTCATTTCTAGGCTTCATTAGACTTAGGTTCAGTAGACAGGGTCTTCCTACAGAGCAGACTATTCAGCATTTGTCAGCACTTCACCTTCTTACAGTGCTATCATAAAACAAGGGGACAGTAGTACACCAAGAGGGTATTTTAGGGGCCTCCAGGCTTCTAATTCAGGTTGAAGGGTCCCATGTGTCCACCACTTATCCAAAGGCACATCCTTACTCAGTGTGGACTTGCTGGCTCCCTGAGGTTCGCTTCAGTGACCATACAGTCTGAGCTTAGCACCTATCTGTGCTCCTCCTATTTACTTCACAAATTCTAAACCCCCAACTACAAACCTGTCAATGAGATCCAGCTCCCCCCCCATCGCTTTTGGACCCAAACAAGCTGTAATTCAGTCACACAAGAAAACAGCAATAAAACCTGCTCCAACCAGAATTTAGAAAATGCAGATGTAGTTTTAATGAAAATGAAAGAAAACAAACAAAAAAATCCCTCTAACATTTAAGTTTATAGCTATCTCTCAAAATCACTGTTCGAGGATCCCTATTTATTAAATACTTCCGGCTATCACTATCTTCAAGCACCTGAACAGTTCTCCTGAAACCAAGGCACACACTTGGTAAATCCTTTACTCAAGAACTTTTACACTGTTACATTTTTATTTTTAAATAGAATAATTTTCAAAACCTCTCAAAACTCAGTAACTGCAGTTACCTTATTTACCCAACCAAATGTTAAATTAATTTCTCTGAGAAATAATTAAAAACATACTTGGGCACATTGGAAGAGCGCAGATATGAGGAGGTTTCTAGTACCGAACAAATGAAAAGTACGGGGAAAAAAAAGAAGGTCCCACTTCCCACATTTTATTGTTTTCAGTGTAAGTAAGTCCTGTCAAAAAGCAAATAGGTCACCTTGAGATCATATTTCAAAAGGACATGGAAGGATCCCCTCCTCAGTTTTCTGGGTGTATTTTGTTTTGTGCACTTTTCGTGATCTGAGGCCTCTGGGTGCTGATAATAGCTATCTAATGTCACAGGCCACAGGCACACTTTTCTGAACATAGTGATAGCAGTGCCTGAAAACAAGTACCAGAAGGCTAAAACTCCAAGGCAGAAAAATACAGCAAAGTAATACAGTGACAGCTGTTTTCTTAACTTGCAACAAAAAGATAATAAGCACTGAAATGAGCAATGGAATCAGGCAACCTTAGCAAAAATGCTGGAACTGCATTTTTTTCAGTATCTAAAGCACCTTTTATGTAACTTACTTCTTAAGAAAGGCATACCTGCTAAAAATAGTATATATTTGAACCTAAACATGATGGTACTCTAAATCAGCCAAACAAAATGCACTGCTGATGGAGCTTTGATCTGGTATAGTTATGTGCAACCCATCTCAACACAGTTACTCTGACTACTGCCAAACACAGGTTTTGTCTACAGCATCTTGAAAAGTGCAGTCCTCCAGAAAAATCCTCTCCCTATTAATGTCTTCAGAAGAGCTCACATGAATAAAGATATATGGAACAACAGACTAGGTAGTCTGGTCTATTGATAACCACAAGATTTAATAAGCATACTACCTCTCCAATCCCCACAGAACTGTTCTAATAAAAGATACTTCCTCTGTATCCCATCTTAGTACTCCAACACAGAACTCATAGCAACTCAGAAAGATATCTGTGCTGGGTAATGCAAGCTAGTCCATGCTAGTAAAAACAACCAGGCTTGAACAGCGATGCTCAAGAACCTAGTTTTCCACAGCTAGTACATTCAAAAGCAGCATGGATGATTCTAAAGTGAAGGTTACAAAGCATTTTCAATGAAAAAAAATAATTCCCACCCTCTCCATATATCAAATCCTAGAAGATCATTTCACCCTTCCTACATTTCAGCTTTGATTTTGGCACCTACCATAGAAAGATGTAATGGCAAAACATGGTCTTGGAAGAGTGCTCACCAGTTCCTCCTGTAAGTACCACTTAACACAAAACTGGCCTTAATAATAATAGCAACCTTACAGAAGAATGCAAAGTGAGGCACATGCAGAGGAAGAAAGTCTCCAGGTTTGCAGTAAATATTTTGTAAGGTAAGCATAACTTTATTTCCTTTCCTTTCTTTAAAGATCGTGACAACCATTTCTAACACATCACCACTCATCTGTAAGGCACAATCAACCTTTACACTGAACCTAACTTAAGAGAAAGGATCATACTGAGAAGAAATTAAATCTAGCATATATTAATCTTGCAGAATTACAGAGAAATTTCCTAATTTCAAATAATATTTTGACTACCATCTGCTTTGTAGCTTAAACAATTTTTGAATGACAGCTGAAGTGTGAGCAGCTCTTTTTTTTGGTGCAGGAGGAAAAATAGCTTGTAAATCAGTAAGAGTTTAGGCTATCTTCTCTTACCTATGATATCTATCTTAAAATATAAAGAGACAATTACTAGGTTGTTAAAAGAGTAATTTCTCCTAAGTTCTTCTTACATGACATGCACATAACTGCAAGAGATCACTTTACAGGAAACTTAAGTTAGGAGGTACTCTTCTGCTGAGACCCTGGGAACTACTAAAGGATTGATGAAAGATTTATACAGTAGCCAAGTAGTACACACTTCTTCAAATAAGCTCTTTTTAGTCCATGGTTCAGACAAGCCACAAGGGTATTTAAACAGACCTCCTGATTACTATTTTTTTAATCCTCTTCTCTACAGAATTTGGTTACAAAAGAGCAAAGAGAAGTAACTGAACAAGTGGCAATTAATAAACTGTTTTTATAGATTTTTAGAGCAAGGCTGATTGTTTACAATCCATAGACGATTGATCACTCACTAGAAATACTTATCTTGGTCTTTGTTTCTTTTAATCCTATTAAATAAAGTTCTGCTTATCTGATAGATCCTTTAATGTAAATCTCAGAAGGTGATTCTTAAGGCCAGTTTTTATGTTAAGTAGTACTTGTTGGAAGTGTTTCTCAAGATCAGATTTTGCCTCTGGATCTTTTTTAGAAGGTGCCAAAAACCAGTGCTGGAACGTTGAAAGAATTCTTTTCAAACAAGTGTTCAACTTCTCAGGACCTTTCAAAGCAATTTAATACTTTTTACCCTTTGATCAACTTCTACTCCATAATCACCCACATTAGTCTTATTGACTATATAATATATATAATTATAAATAATAACTTCTTTAGTCCAGAAATCTGAAAAGCATTAAATCTTCAGAAATGTACATGCACACACTTATAAAAATACACACTCTAGCATCTATATAAATAGTCTTATATTTCCTGGTAATTTTTATTCCATTAAATTTTATATTGAGACATGCTGCAGCAGATACTAGTTTCATCCTGTGTATTAACAACAGAATGAAAATCACTGTTTCTTAGACTAAATAATTTATTCAAAGAATTTTGATCACCTTTGTCAATGTCCTTAAAGCAGCTCTCAAAAAGCTACTCAACTACATAACTATTTTGACTTCTAAAACTGCAGAACAGAATGGATGAAGCATAGAAGACATCCACACACAAACTACTATGCTCAAGATACTGTAATGATGTTATCAACCACTTTGAAAGTGTTGGATAAAATAAAAATGAGGGAGGGCAGATGATGTTATTTTACATCTCAAGAAATACTGCAGTAGGGAGTTACAAGGGGAATGGTGACAAATGAGAATGATTTTAGTCTAGATTAAAAAAGAACAAACCAACCAACCCAGAAATCAACAAAACCACAAACCCCAGCATCACAGTGCAGACTGAAATAAAATTGTATTCACTGCTTTTTGTCAGGAGTAAAAGCTCCTCTAAACTATTGTCTCTGAATACTTCCATGAAGTTGTGCAAAGATGAGTGCTGTGCAACTGCAGCACTCCTTTAACGAGAGGCGACACCACAAAAGTAGAGTCTATAGCTGCTCACAAGCTGTTCATGAGTCATGAGATCTGGGATACAGCAAATCATATTGGCTCTGACATTTACCAGGGAATAACATATCCATAGCTGGTTTTAAATTACGTTATTTGAGAATGCTCCTGTACTTAAAGCAAGTGAAAGGCAATTTCGATTTCCTTCTTCAAATAAAAAATGACCAAATTATCCACAAACACTTCTTACTATTTTTTGTTGTTCTGAAGATAAAATGATGAAACATGAACCATGTCAAAGTCAATTAATGGATAGATAACAGTAAGGTGCTGCTAAGAGGCAAATATTGTTCACAGAATAGTCCACTTTTCAGCCATCATGTTGTCTCTGTTATCCAAATGCTAAGATAGCATTTGGAAATAATTTTGAAGTTCACATATTTTCTAATTTTGCATAAAACCTTTGTAAAAGAATGAATGGCTGCTCTCTCAAGTACTGCAATGACTTGTTTTGGGACAATTCCACCATGTTCAAACAAGCATGTAACCCACGAGTTTTTGTCTCTGCAAGCAGTGTTTGAATTTCTGCCCTTTCACATTGACTCACTAAATTTGCAATGCTGGCAAGAGAATGACACTGCTTTGGGTATCAGAAGGTCATCATTTTGGAAGGGGACATCATCCAGCTTCCTCAATAATCTAGTTGGAAATAACTTGATTTCCAATCTTGTCCACTTAAAAATTTTCTACATAAGCAAGTCACTGCTAAATAATGGGCCATGGCAAATCGCAATTTCTCGTAAACACCTATGTACTGAGTAGCTGAATCTATTTCAGTGGAGGAGTAGAGCATGCACTTAGTACAGACTAAATAGTATCAGTGTAGGGAAGCAGATTTTGGGGATATTATTTCCCTGGATAAACAAATCCTTGGTAAGAAGATACTATACAAGTTTAATTCTCTGTCTCTTGGCCAACTCAGTTTAAGTGGAACACATTCTAGAAGATGCTTTCTCCATTTTTTAAGACTGCTACCCTTATGGAAGACATTATCACTGATACCCTGTCTCCTCTTCCCGCTGCCCTACTGTCTCTTACCAGGAAAAAAAATTGCCTCTTAGAGGTTACGTCAGAAAGCCCCACTTGCCACGCACAAAGAATGAATAGTGTAATCCAGCCTTTGAACAAAGCGACACAGGAACTTTTCTATGTCTGTTATGCTACTCTGCACAACAAGGTGCCATTTCTCCAGGCCTGACTGATCACATTCACAGCACAGAAGTCTAACCAGCACTGTTGTTAACTGATGGGATGCAAATACGCAGTTTCGTTTCCCTGTTGCCCTGCTCTTTGCTGTTACACCCTGAGAATCACATAGTAAGCAGCTGATAGGAGATAAGCAGAACTAAAGATGAATGATCACACACAGGATGTCAGGGATTGGAAAAGACCTCTGGAGATCATCCAGTCCAATCCCCCTGCTAGAGTAGGACCACAGAATCTAGCATAGGTTGCAGAGGAATACATCCAGAAGGGTCTTGGAAGACTCCAGAGAAGGAAACTCCACAACCCCTCTGGGCAGCCTGTTCCAGTGCTCTGTGACTCGTACAGTAAAGAAATTCTTCCTCATGTTGAGGTGATGACGTAAAAAACAAACAAACTATTGCAACTCCACTGACACAGATTTACTTTTGTTTCTTAATATGGCATTTCAAAAGTACCACACATTACAAAATCTTCAAGAGAAATTCTGTAACACTCTAAAATGTAAATCAAATATGCAAACACATCCCATGCTACTATGCTAGATCAGCAGTTAAGTGATGTCATGCCAAGGAGCAAAGAATGAAACCAGTAGTCAGAAGCCTGCTCCATTACAGGAGTCCCAATCCATGACACAGAAAAAAATTCCCATTTCATACTTTAACTTGCAAAATATTAGAGCAGCAATGAAAGCAAGCATTGAGGTTTAAGAAGAGATTAAAAGAGAAAGCAGACACTGGAGAAACCTCTTTTATCCTTTCTCTATATTCAGAAAAGAGGTTCCCAGGGTACTTTAGGAGGCTCCTTTCCATTGTGATCCTCCCAGCTGGCAGGCAGAAATCATACAAAGTTTGCCCATTTTGGGAACAAGAGAGAAGAGCTGTAATTGCACTGCATGCTTATTAATAACTGGATGATAAGGACACTCCCTAAATCTAGGCACAGCACTCTGGCAAGCATCCTAAACTCACAAAGGTGAGGATAAAGAAAGAAGGAGGCACGCACTTCAGCACCATGCACTTCAGCTGAGCCTTCCCACACCCCCTGCTTTGTGCCTTTGTCCAGTTCAACCACTTGGCTAGCACACAGCAAGTATTCAGTATATGGTTCAAGGCTGCATTTTACTATGTGTCCATAAATCTGCTGCGCTACAAAAACAGTAAACCTTCATTGAGGATAGAAAGGAAACCAAAAATCTCTACTTAAAAAAAAAAAAGAAGTTATTTGCAAGGGTTAGATGAATTTGGGTTGACTTATGGTGATAAGGTAGCATATTCAGAGTATGTTATACAGACTCTGTGGGGTTTTCTTTTCCCTTTTTTCCTTGTTTTTTTTCCTGTAGAATTCAAATGTGGGACAAAGTTTTAAGCTTCACATTTAAAGTCTGGCTCTACTGTTTTCATGAGTGTTAAAATTCTTTTGTAAATGCACAGAGCTAAACCACTGAGTTACAAAAATTGTAATCAACATATTACCTGTATAGGTGGCTCAATCATTATCCACGCAGGAAGCATCAAACTTGGGTTAAGAGGCTGAGTTCCCACACGGAAATAAATGCCACCACTGCTGTCACAAGCCCAAACATGCTGATTTCCACAGGTCAAGCTGATCAGTTTAACAGCACCTAATACAAAGAGACTATTGGCAACCTGGCATTTTCCTTTCAAATTCAGTTAATAATGAGAACTTTCATTTAAACTTGATTGTATTAAACCAGTTTTAAACACAGTGACACAAAAATTAATAGAAGTTAATACTTAACTTGTGAGAGAAAACACTGGATTCAAAGAATACAACCAACAGATAGTATATGTCAGGTACTTCTCTTTTAAATCTGAAAACAAATGTTTTATTCATGGGATAATACAACTTCTAAACCCCACTAAAAATATACCATTAAGATAACTGAATTCAAGCAGGGAAACATTCCGTAACAAATGCTGCCAGTGCCTAGACAAACTTTCACATGACCTAATGTGAACTTTTTGCTGTAGCTGGCCACGCTTGTAGCCTTCTAGAAGGTGTTGATCTGCTAATACATTCAGAAAAGAACATTCCCAATACTATCAGCACTTTTATTTTTAAAGAGCATATGCATTATGCACTTCACTGTTAATATACCAGTATCATATCTGAGCAAAAAGGAGCTGATTTTCAATGGATTTACATTCAACAGTGTATGCATTCATTGCACCTACTTCAGAAATGCATCAATATTTAACCCTGTGTAAGTCAGCACAACGAAAACAAAGCTGCAAATAGGTATGTTTTGGAATTTTGGGGCTGAGGGGTTTTTGCATACCAAATCACACCCATCCATCTTGCTATTAAAAGTTCACAAAGTTATTAGAGAAGCACATCTGATATTTTAGATTAAAAAGAACGCTAGCTGTCAGCTGGAACTCTTACTCTTTCACATTCATTTTAAAATAGCCATGTGATGCAATACATGTAACATATGATTTTATTTTTTTTCCCCCTCCCAGTGTCAGGACAAGTAATGGAAAACACATTCTGCAGAAAGAGGGACCCAGTCACTACAGATATACTACAGGAAGAATGCTCTGGTCAGACTCCAAACTGAAGACTCTAAAAATAGGCCCTGCTGGATGATTGAACATGCCAGTGCTGCTTGGGATACCCCATTCTTGGTAAGAGTTCTCTCTTCAGTGATGTGAAATCTGGCAACAAACCCTTGTAAAGTTCATCAGATAAAGAATTTCTTAAAGAGGGGGAAGGCAATTTTATCCCAGTGAGTGCAAATTTAAAGCATTGCTGGGGGAAAGAAGGGGAAACAACAGTACTACATGATTTTTTACTTATCAGCAATAGTAAACAGATCTTCTCATTAAGGCAATATTTAGCTTCCTGAATCACAGAAATTCAAATTATTCTCAGCCTGAAGTTTCCTCTAATCAGATAGCTTCATATTAACAACAAATGACAAAACTATACACAAAAACTTCTACCACTTGGGAACAACCTTCCTCTGCAGGCAGGGGATTGACATTCAGCTACAAAGTCAAAATCTTACTTAAAACCTTATTAGTCCTTCCAACATATGTTGGACTCCAAGTAATGGCTTTGTCACATGAGGTCTCAGCTGTTGAAATGTTCTGATACAAACAAGCATCAGAGCATTCAAAGATGGAATCACATATCACCCACTTGGCATGGCTGACATTATTTATGTCTACCGTACAACTTGATATTCAAAACCGCAGCTCTTATGTAAATGTTTTAGGGTTTCTCCATCCTCCCCCTTACTGTTTTTATTTTAGGAGGTCATGCCAACCACATTCATTGACTGTTTAGAGAAAGTAGCATGATTCAGAGACATTGTTTACTCCTGGAACTTCAAGGTCATCCTATTGCATTTAGAATTTTTTACACTGACATTGAAATCCTAATCAAAATAATTTGCTACATACTACTCCCACTACAGGGTATAAAGGCAAGAGGAAGATACCACCTACATAATATTAATATTTCAGGATTAATGTTGGCAATGCCACCCCTTCCATACAGAATTCTTACCAACATTTCATAGCAACTTGTTTTCCCTCTCCTCCTCTAACTACGGTCCTAATGATTCAGGAGTAAATTTAAACATACACTTGAACAGTAACAATACTTCTCCAATTCTTCATCTCAATTAGAGAAATTAAAAGCTCTTTCAACCTACTACAGTCTACCATATATATATACTTAAATGGAGGAAAAACAGCAAAAACATTTTCACACTTTACTATTAATTCACAGTAACAGGTAAAGTGTCCTGTCTGAAGTATTTCCAGGCCCCAGATTTCTGCAATCCCACCACAGTGTGACACAAAGCTAACAGGAACAGCTGAATGCAAAGGTTGAACTTCTGAACTACTGAAGCTGACAAGCTAGGTGTTATAGTCACCTAGCATCAATTACACTGATCTGTTTTATGTATGCATTGAGGTTTTCAGACAATAAAAAGAGGTTACTTATTACTTCAGTTAAACAGTATCTAAACTGCTGGAAAGCAATGGCATCATGAGAAACATTTGAAACTCTACTAAGCAACATAAGGAGAGTGGGGGTAAGCCTATCTTAGTGTGGACAAGCCTATCTTGTAGGTCAGTGAAGGTAAAAGGCATTGAGCAGTGCTTAAACTGCAGAACATTTTAGTTGATTTGGAAACAACTCATAAGGTGTGGGAAACTTGATGTATAACTGGCAAACAAATTAATTAAAAAAAGATGTATTTTTAAAAACTTCCATGAAGTATTAAGAATTGTATACTAAAACTGTACACAAAGCTTGAAGTCTGACAGCTGTGTGCCTTTCCTGAACCCTGCAGTTAAAATTGCTTTTCTGTTCTCAGACTGGTAACGAACACTGGGAAAACTGCAAGACTTTTGAATTATCTTTAAAATGGTGTGAGAATGGTGCACAGTCCAAATTTCCTTCATTTTCTCTTGAAATAGGAATGCAGATTAGCATGAAGATAAGAATGTTCTAACAGTCAGACTAATCAATCATATTGGAATACTATTGATGAATCTGACATCATACAATACATGAAGCTGGCTTCATTACCCCACAGCCAAACTGGGAGGATATTTAAATGATCAAAACGTGGTCCATAACCTTGGTTTTATATCTAAACAAATAAAAAGAGCAATTAAGCAGCAGCACGTTCTTAATATTGTGCTGAATCATTAGATCAGTATAAATATGAAGATAAGTATTACCAGCTGCATCGCTTACAGATGCTGCAATTCTTGAAGCGTTATTTTTCCTTGACAGGATCCTAATGCAACTTTGGTCACTCTGTTAATAATACAATTAACCACAAAATTCAGGGCCTTGTGCATGGAACTTCCCAGGACCACACAATTATAGTTACACTGTAGTACAAGAACTAGACTTGTTAAATCTATTGATATACCTGCATGGTACTGTGTAACTCTTGAGTTGTCTCAGACTGAAAAACTGTTAGCAGCACATACACATATAAAGTATCCTGCAAACAGTGAACATTGCTCTCCAGCAAAAGTTAAATGAAATGTTATTTGAAAGCCACAGTTGTTCCTGATGGGCTGTGAGGCCCATTATTGTAATTTCACTGTGTTTATTTAGGTAACCCAGTAAATGTAATATTCCGTGTAAGTAAACCAAAAGACACTTCTGAAGGAAAATATTGGCTGTTTGCTAAGAGAGTTTAGAGACAGTCTAGTCAATAAAAATTACATACCTAGTTGAGAGAGATCCAGTTTTGTCCAGTGCATCCCAGTTGGACAGCTGGATGAAAGCGTTCTAATAAATACCTGCCCATGACTATCCAAGCCCCAGATGGCATCTTGGCAAGCAGAGTAGTGCACCATTTCAGCCTCTGGTGGCAGCTGTACCGTAGAAGGATGAAACTGAGGATTCTGATCACTGACACAAAACAGATCCTTGTTGCTTTGGCACAGCCACAGAAAGCTTCCTAAGGAAAGGACATTTCTGTTACTGAAATAATTCCTAATCCATTCTGAGAAAGCTTATACATCTACTACTTCTGAAAGAAAACAGTCAGTATACCTGAAGTAAAAAATCAAAGCTTCTTGGCTATGTTTATAGAGCAAGATTTTGAAGTATAAGTACATATCCTATGCTCTTATTTAGGCACCTCAGCACTCCCTTTCTCAAACTCATTTGAAAAAACCAATAGAGAAAATACACACATAACCACGCACTATCACTTCCCTTTATTCTTTTGCTTTTCTTTATTCTTGACATTTGCCTTCAAAAAATGGCTCTAAATCTCACATGTTGCCAATAAAGCCAGAATACTTTGATAATGCAATAGCTAACTATTATAACCAACAGTTGAATTCCCTACCATGCTCACACTTTTAGGGATAATATGTGCAATTCTGCTGCAGCAGCTGCACTGACAAGAGAAGTACTTGGTCAGTATAGGCCTTCCAGCAAAGTGTCCTCCAAGATTTCATATTACAAACTTTGGCCACTCACGCTGCAGCATTTAGGGGCTACTGCACCTAAAAGACTACGTGTCCCTCTGTTGCACACCATTCAATCAAAGGTGGCAGAATGCATGATATGCTTGTGTTTTGTTTTTTAATCTCCAGTAATTTTACAGAGATATTGCCACCTTACTTCAAATATTTTAGATTCCTGCTAAAGAAGAGTGACCCAAAATATTAAGTAATTCAGGACATTTAATTACTTACATCATTAATTCCACTCTATTTAAAAAAAAAAAAATCAGATCTTACATGCTTGCATCGTTGATTCACTAACCTTCTTTAGATGGAGCTGTGGAAGCCAAAACAAAAATCCATTTTGTGGCAGAAGCAGTACCACGAGGCACAACAGTATTCCAGTAAGTGCCTTTAAAGAAAAAACTGAGTGGTATTAGCAGGAGATTCAATTTTCTATTACAATTTGTTATGATTTAAAATGCTACAATTTTAAAGACATTCTATTGAAATCATTCATTACATATCATCTAGCAAAGATTTTCTATGTAAATGTTTCAAGAAACTGTTGGAAAGTGAAAAAGTGGAGAAATTGTCCTCCTGGCACTTATGTATGCACACAGAAAAGTAGAAATGCAGAACAGAAGAAAGGAGATCAATGGTCATCATCACCTAAATGCATTTCAATGACCTCATAACTGTGTTTCAGTATCTGAAGGGGGCCTGTAAGAAGAGCTTGAAGCAACAGGACAAGGGGCAATGGTTTTAAACTAGAGCAGGGTAGATTTAGGTTGAACATAAGGAGGAAGTTCTTTATAAACAGAGTAGTAAAATACTGGAACACATTGCCCAGGGATGTGGTTGAGGCCCCATCCCTGGAGACATTCAAGATCAGACTTCACGTATCTCGCAGCCTGATCTAGTTGGAGGTATCCCAGCTGCCTGCAGGGAATTTAGATGAGATGACCATTGCGGGTCCTTTCCAACCCAGTGCAATCTCTGAACCTGTGAATCAGGAGATCAGTTTGGTACCAGATTTTAAACAACATTCTAATGCTACTCTTAATGCCTGATCAATGCACTAATCAGAATCTTATTCTGAGAAATCTAGCAGTACAAACAAAGCAAGCAATTTCTCTGTTATCACCGTAAAACTGTAACTGTTTTGCACAGTCATACCCATCGTGAACATGACTCCACTGTGCTACCTGTAACAAGTACAAAAGCTTAAGACTGTCTTCTCATGCCAGAGATGACACAAGTGTAGGTACAAGAAGTGCACAGCTCACTTATGGACACAGAATTTTCCATGAAAAATATTTCCCTTTAAATGGGAAAGTATGTAAGACAAAATGCCAAGGCATCATTTCATTTAGCTTTAAACATGTAATTGTTTATTAAAGCTGCCCTGACTCACCATGGATAATTTTGTGCTGACAGAATCACAGTTAAGTTACTTTCTGCCATTTATTTTTCTTAACTTAAAAATATAAGATATAAAAACACACCAACCTATTAAGTTTCCCTTTGCCACATGGAAGTCATTTTTGCCTGAAGAGATCCAGACACCACTGCTATTAACCCCAAGGAGGCTGGGTTGACACTGAAGCTGCTGTGACCAAAATGCCATTCGAAGTTTATCAGCCACCTTCTCCACAGGTGCCTGAGCTGCTGTTGCCACTGTATGAGTTGCTTGGATTATTGTCTGGAATAAGCTGCATTGGTCAAACACTACATAATCAGTGATGCTTACCTGGGTGGGGGGAAAAAAACAAACAAGAGTTCTTGATAATTAGTTATGCTTTTGGTGTTCATGTTGTATTTACAGGAAATCTACCAAGACTTTAGCTACCTTCACAAGAGTTTATCAACCTTCAAAGTGCAGGATGGGAAAAACAGAAACAGTATGTTTTGAATAAATCTTCCTAACAAACCAGAAGCAGTATCAACCAGCAGCTTGCAAGTCCCTCCCCTATCCAACAATATACTTTGAATTATGCATTTTAAGAAAGCACTTTGTTTTGGCATGACATCTCTCTTCTCCCCCTAAAAACATTTTGAGCTCTGCAAACTAAGATGAAATTTCAGTTTCCCAAAGTAAGAAACCTGCACAGCATAGCAATTTAAATCACATAGCAAAAACTGATAATAGTCCTTCACAACAAAGTCATGGGCATTTTAATTCAGCAAGCTCAAGGGAGTCTAAGCAGGCAACTACGCAAGTTCTGTCACAGACAACTAGGTTGGCAACACTCTGGTGTACTCCTAGAAGCTATGGAAATGCTTGAAGCACAGTAAGAGCAATTTGCCAATAACCTCAAAGCCAAGCTATTCACAACACCCACATGCAAGAACACATTATACATGCATGTGAACTGAAATTCTTTTAACTTGGATAGCCATGCAGACAGATTTTTTTTGTGCAACTGTTTTGATACTCCCTTTTCCCTCTTCTGTCCCTAGGGAAAACAATAAAAGATGGGAAAACAGTTGGGAATTTCAGTCTATATCAGGGACTTCTTGCAGTAACTCAGTTGTTTTTACTCGTATGATGTGAGACTGAATGAAGCAAGCAGCCCCACATATCTCAAAGAAACCTCCACTGAATGGAGAAACATGTAGTAAGTAACCTTGTAAAAACACTTTTATTTATTTCATCTAGATAAGGAAAAGGTACTGGAAGACAAAAGAGGGACTGCATTCAGCAGCTACATTTGACCAATTTGCCTAAAGAGCATGTCCTGTTGCTACTGCTAGGATACAGTCTGGTAGAGCATTTCTTTTATTCTTGAAAACTGCTGTGATGCTGATCTGGATGACCATAGGATATTTTTTTTTCCCTTTTTCTAGCAAACACAAAACAGGATTTCAGCCACAGCCATGCTACAGTTTCAATATATTGAATAAAGAGTGCTGTAATACACCAAACAATTAATTGACTTCTATCTTAGAACATCATGGGAAGACAATACACACAATAAACCCAGGCTAAAAGACTAAACTGAAAGCAGAATTAAAAAATGCCTACTTGCCACCAATGGTTATCATCTCCTTGTGGTTTCTTAGAAACTATACCAGTTCTGAACCACAGATTTCCATGGATATCCAAAGCCCATAATGTCTGCTGATCTCCAAGGGTTATGCACACTGGTTCCAAAGCTTGCATTTCACTGCAAATGCAAATAACTAAGAAAATTAAAAATCTTACTTCAAATTTATGGTTATTTTAATGAAGATCTTACAATGCTGACAGCAGTTTCAAATGATCAAACTCAGCGTGGCCAAGCTCAAAACCACTTTGATTTAAAATTTTCATACTCAATAAATGAAAGTTTCTGAGTTTGTGTAAGTAAAAATAATTCAACAAAAAATGAGTTCTCCAAAGACAACTAGAGATTTGAAACTTGAATATGTAACAATAAACATAGCCAAAACTTAATTTGTTCAGTAAATAATGAAAAACCACGTCCTTTAAGTTTTTGATAAAGCAGCTTCATAAATGTTTCTCATCTAACTCCCTTGCCTGATTCTAAAAACAATACAACTCATTCAGGGACCATAAATAGAAAAAACATACTAATATATAGCAAAGATAAATGTTGGGTTTAGGGCTGTAAGTTTCCTGTTTACTTAGGCAAACAATTTGCAAACTCAGAAAGTCAAGAGGATTGGGTGATAGTACCAGGCATTTAAAAGGTAGAAAACAATGCTATTTCTTTCAGAGAAACTTTCTTTCAGAGAACCAATTTCAGAACAAACACAGATTGCTTTCTGCAATTTTAATGCAAAGCCCAAGAACATTAGGTGTACCTAAGGCATAAGTCAAGTAGGTATTTTCAATGAATGAAATAATTAAAGTAAATGCAAATTTCAGATTTGAATAATACAACAAATACTTCCTTAGACTTTCCATGAGTCAAACATCAGGCTGAGAGGTAACACAACTTAAAGCTTCACAACAGGGTATTCAGTTGAAGACAAAGTCATCTGACAACATGAACAGGAGTTTCTCCCCATACTTGCTTCAGGCTACTGTCACAGGAGACTATATTCTAGACTCTCAAAGCCAGCAGTAAACGCTCGGTGCTTTTAACTTTCTCACATAGTAACTCTCAGAAGCATAGTATTAACTATAAACTAAGCAGCAATTACACAGTATATTTATAAAAATCTGTGACTGGGAAGTGGAAAAGTATTATTCAGCTGTGTGAATGACCAAGAAAATACCAACATTTAATCTCATTTAAAAAGCACTCAACTATGTGGAGAGCTCATTAAAGCCATTATGGAACACATTAAAGAAACAGTATTTAATCATAAAAAGTCATTAACAGATGTTACAAAGATCCTTTAAAAATTGTTCTCACTTTCTTAAACTGGCTTTAACTGTGCTACCACTTCTGTCTACAGCAATTTCTGTCATTACATACCAGTCATTCATCAGACAGAAAAACACCAGTTACTCTGCAAACATCTGAAGGACAAAGCGGTGTGTGCACACATATATATACATACAAACGCACATGTAATTGTCTACATATCAGTTCAAGTAACACTTTTTCAAACATTGAGGAGTTCCAGCACTGAAAGCAATTATTTGTGTCATTCTAGGTATGAGGCAGTCCAATCAGTGTCATTACCTGATAATATCAGTCTTCCATTGCTCTCCTTCAGGACAAAAGCTGCGTACTCCCTCCCGGTAGAGCAGGGCCCGCTGCTCACTCAGTGCCCACACAACATTATTTCTGGATGTGACCTGTGACAGTGGATAAGGGCAGTCAACCTTTACTGCTCGGGCACAAGGACGATCCACACTCAGGCCTAGAAATCAAAAAAGGAGCAGTACTTTACAATCTTTGGGGTTTTGCAACTAAAAGGAAAGAGACAAAGCTACCCAACAAAATAAAATGGGGAGGGAAATATCTTTGATAAGCTAGCACTTTTCATTTGACAATTGTTTCCATTTTTTTTTTTTCTATAAATTATTAATAATTTCCTATGATGTAGCTGAGTTTATATTTTAAGAAATAACACACTGTATATCCTTCATTCTGCAGATGGAAGAAAAGTCCTGCCCTGTCATTTCTGTTCCTTTTCTCCCTCTAGTGTCAGTATCGGGAATCTCCATTTAGAAAAACGAGACTTGGCAGAAGCATCAAAGAAAAAAGCAGTAATGGAATAACTCTTGCCCAAAACGTGCCAGGGAGAGAGGCAACCTGACCTGAATAGGCGCAGCAGAGCAATCACTAAAGGACATGCCACAGTGTGTAGCACTGAAAGGAGGAGAGTGGGTCTGATAGATTTACAGGTAATTTGCAGACACTTATACACACAACTGGGAGGAACATAGCTTCTTCACAGCTACACTAAAGCTTGATTTGCATGACCACATATGAAATTCCCCAAGCAGACATATCTTTTGCTTAATCTTCTCGTGTTGCCAATGCATGAATAAACAGACTCACCTGTGTGATATTCTGAAATGACAAGAACACTCACATCCAAACCTCTTGAGCATACACGCTTTGTTATAGAAGTTTGTTATAGAAGGGCGATGAAAAGAATGAAAAGATCATGAAGAAACGACTATTACTGCTTGCCTCATGTTAACAAGACAGATACAATGAAAATGTATTTTTGGCATCAAAAGCAAATTTAGAAACCCAAGAACAGCAAGCAGAATGTAAGCTGATGTAACCAAACCAATCCCTCACAGGGAAGAAAAATATTGATTCAAACCTTCAGAGAGCCCTGTGTGATTGCCATCAAAAGTTCACTCTTTATCACCATTATCCATGCTTGCTGGCAATATGCATGTGACCTTGGGCAGGCCACTTTTTTTCTCTGTTAACTACTAAATATAATGGAACAAAAATAAGCGTAGAGTATCTTTGAAACAGTGCTGTGTATTTAAACAGGTTTCTTAATCATCAAGATTTTCTGTATTGTGCTACAGCAATTAAATCTACAAAAGAAAGTAGGAGAGAACTAGAATTAAATGGAAGATAAATAAAAATTTTAGTAGCCACTCTGAAATGTCCTGCTTCAGTGAGTCTTACTGTTTCTCCCTTACCTAGTCCTCCCCTTACTTCTCCAGTAATTCCTTCATCAGGTTATTTGTAATTTTTCCTTACCAACTCATCTCTCTGTGCAAAGCCGACACATCCAAGAGTCCCTGATACTCACTTCCCTTAACTCTAAACTCCATCCTTCATCCCAGCTCCTTGTATCTGGCCTGAATATTCCCTGCGTAATGACTTCCACATGCATCCTCTTCTGCTCACTGAAGTGGACAAAACTAAGGCCATGATTTCAAAGTTGCCACTGCACTCTTCTTTTTTCTGATTCATGCCTTATTCTCATCCAGTGAGAAGGTAGCTGTAAAGACTGCTGCTCCATAGCCTATTACATTCCTCCATTGGCTTTGTTTCTTCTGTCACATATAACACACACAATACCACCTAGTTCTAAAGCACTTTATGATCTTCTGCCTTAGAATACTCTTCACTACCAAGTGGTAACTGACCTCCAACAGATCTGTGCTTTTCAAAACATACAGCTTCTACATTCCCTTGCTCTTCCCCCTGTACCTGAACTGCCACTCTCATTACCTTCCAAAGCCTTTCTTAAAACACTGTTAAAATCCTTAAAGCAAGAAAAAAAAAACCAACAAACCAGTAACACACACTTAAGGTTCAGTGGTTTCAGTGCACTTTACCATTTTCAAGGCAAGGATATTATTTCAGTATTTTTTTTCAATAATTTTCCATTTATCTACATCTATCCCATACCCCTCCCATGTCATAAATGCTCTAAACTGCATGTATTCCACTTGGCACAGAAGGAAGGGAAAAAAAAGTGGCCAGAGACTGGCTTTTCCAGCCTCCTCATTACATGGAATCTCACAAATCTTTCCAACCATTTCTCAAGATAAAAAGGTTTCCTTACGTCCTGGCTGTGGATAAAGGTTTAAAACAAATTGTGATCATTCCATAGTCTTGAACTCTGATAATCTTAGCGTGCCAAAATTCAAAGAACCTGTGGTTAATTCAGGTACCTGTTTGTAGATACAGATCTCCATTTGTTCTGATAATCCAGGCAGTGTCATCACTCAAAGATACAAATACAGCCTGGGGTAAAGCCTCGTACCAGTGGCGTTTTCCTTTTATAGTTACTTTTCCACAAGCAAATGCTTTGTTAGTCTTCTGTTCAATCTTCCACAGAAGAGCCCCTGCAGGAGGAGTTAAGAGACAAGACGTTATCACTTACCAATTGTTGCGACAGAGACAACTGATTTGTCCTACCTACACCTAAACTAACATGAGGGAAAGGCAAACCAGTGGGATTAAACAGAAATGCAAGATTTTAAAAGGTTTGCAATTCCTTTTAAAAAGCATGACCAGGACAGTGCTGAACTGGTCTAGGAATTGCTGGAATGCATTCACCATTTAGAGAATGCATGATTTTTAAGGGTTTAAAAGCAGGTCACTTCTCAGTTGCACAATGATAACTAACAAACAAGTTCCATGTCAAAGTCAAATAAGCCTACTATTAAGAAAATTAAGTTCAAGGCTTGCTTCTACACTGGTTTGGTACATAAAGGAAAAGGGGTCAGCTGTAGTACTCTCACCTTTTACAAATACTTGTACTAAAGGATCACTTTTGTGGACCAGTCATGAATGACAACACCTGAACACATGTGCTGTCCCACACTGAAGTGGGCTGCACTATTACCTCCTCATTACACAGCACATCATGAGCAGACAAACGCAACTGCAGACATCCATCCTGAGTTTCTTCCCACACTTGAATTAGCTAGAATAGCTCAGAAAAAGACAACCAAATGGAACTCCACATTTAACTGCTGGTTATCCATGCTGCTTCATATCAGACCAGTACATTGCTATACTAAAATTCTTTGAATAACTCCACAAAGTAACATTTGGTTCAGTTTTGACCTTTGTGGTCAACAGACTCTTGTGTTAATGCATCCATGGGAAATTGTGGATGTTAGAAACTTGCATAGATACAATGAAGACGTGGGTGAGTTCCTGGAATTGAAGGATAATAAAGGCAGAGATACAACCATCTTCCCAGGAAACTTT
The DNA here is from genome assembly GCF_026170545.1 of Melanerpes formicivorus. Lineage (NCBI taxonomy): Eukaryota > Metazoa > Chordata > Aves > Piciformes > Picidae > Melanerpes > Melanerpes formicivorus. Next base: position 2,323,597 of record NW_027142400.1, on the reverse strand, counting down.
CCTCTGAGCCACCAACACTTTCAGCCTAATCCTACCAAGGGCAAATGCCATACAGGCTAACCTGTTCCTTTTACTTTTCTTCAGGCATCTGCTTTTGACCACTGCAAAAGACAAGACACTGAGATAGAGGAACCTATGACCTCAATGAGGACAGCCACCCCTAAATTTTTTTTGTCCACAACAAAGCTCAGCTACAGATCATGTAGAACACCTTTCTTCTTAAAACAGAGAGCAAATTCGCCCCTAAAAAGAGAAGGGATATTGGCATGTGCTGTTAGAGATGACAGGGCAAGAAAAGTAGTGGCAAGACAGGAGACTAAGTAAAGAAGTGTCTGATAAATCTGCTTTTTCACACCTGGAACATTTGGGAAGGCCAAAAGTGATGCAACTTTATAACCAAAACCCACTTTGTTTTAATCAACATAATCCTCATTCCCAGTCATCCAGACCAAACTCGTACGCAAATGTGTCAAAAATCAAAAGGGTTATTTTTGTAAGTTTAAAAAAGTTAAAATAATCTACACACTCATATGCAAAACCAATTCTACATAGAAGAGAGAAGAGAAGAGAGGAGAGGGGAGGGGAAAGGGGGGAGAGGAGAGAAAGATTTTAAATTTGGGAATCATAAGCAGCTCAAAGATTTTTTTCATAGACAAGGATGTCTCCACTCATCTCTGCCTACCACTGAACGACTGCTTCTGAACATCATTTTCATCAGTTGAAAACATCCCCAAAGTGCCACATGAACCCATAAGAAAGCCACTTAAACCAGAACCTGGTATGCTGAGACAGTGAAGATGGATGTGGTCATATCACCTAGTATGACAATTCTTTTTAAAAAGCAAAACCCAACCAAAGGAGCCACACTACTCTTTACATGAGACAAGCCCCAGACAATCAAGTTTCTGAAGAGAACATATTAAAAATCTCCCAACGAACTGTTTACATGGAAATCACTTACACACCACATTGCATCTGTAACCTCAGAAAAGTTACAAGTTTCACTGAATGAAGTAACAGCCATTATTAAAACCAAACAAACCCAACCAACAAAGCGACCATAGCCTGTAGAAGTTCCACATTTCTAAGGCTGCAGAGAAGCAGAAGCTAACCCACCTGAGGGGGAAACTGCCACTTGCTGGACACCATCCTCGAACTTCTGCCACCGCAGCCCTGCTGCGGGAAGGGCGCTGCAGTACAGACTGCCTCTGTAGTCCAGGCACCAAATGTACTTTTCTGAGACCACCAGGCTCAGGATGCCATAACCAGGGCCAGAGTATCCCATCCAACTTTCTGCAAACTAAAAACTGTGGAGTTAGAACAGTGCTAGGTGTCTCCACATTGCAAAGAAAATGGCGATGTAAGCACAGCAGCTCCCTTATTTTGAATTATTTTTTTAAAGCCAAAACCAAGGTTTTTTAAGGGTCTTCATCAATGAATAAATTTGCCTTGTGTAGAATAAAACTACATCTGTCAGTATTCCCTAAAATATAATGTACTACAAAATAAAACTGCTAGAACAAATGTTTTAGCAACAACAGCAACAAAAAACAAATCCTCCCCACTGCCATCTACCTTCAAAAAGTGAGCAATTTTCTTATCTTAAAGAACATATACTTAATGGACGTGACATCTGCAATCAAAAGTACATTAAAATGTACAGTCTGCCTGTGCTCATCACTTCATAGACAATGAGTAATTTCCTGGAGTAAAGGGAGCAAGACAGTTGGAGTGCAGAGAAAGCTAAATTTCCAACTCTAGTACTCTGCATGGTGCAGAGGCCACTAGTGCAGGAATCTGGTTTACAGACTGCTATCTTGACAGCCTGCACAAGCAGAACCCAAGTATTGTAGGCATGACCTATAACACAAAGTTTTTCTAAACATTCCAGAGTATAAGAACACCATAATCCAATACTAAAAGTCTTCTACGCTTTGGTCTGCAGTCATCGTTACTAGGTAGGCTTGTCACTCAACCTTCATCAACAAATACTTGGTTAATCTCAATACAAGGTTGTTACAGATTTTAGAAGAAACAAAATCCCAGTCCAGGACTGTATTGTCCTCTTACGACTTCTCTTAAAACTCTCAGTGATCTTGGCAACTTTGCAGATTTTACAATTCCTACAATTCTATAATCTGTATGGGAATTACTATTTCTGGAAATGTTCACCCAGAAATTAACAAATAAAAGTAAAAAAGTCAACATTTGAAATAGTGCTATCTAGGGCACAAAGAAAGACTAAGCCTTTTTTCAAGTATTTACAGGCAAAATAATCTTTGGCAAAACATCTTTGCTGGCAACACAGACAGTGGCATTGAGTGCACTCTCAGCAAGTCCGCCAGCAACACCAAGCTGAGTGGTGTGGCTGACATGCTGGAGGGAAGGGATCCATCCAGAGGGACCTTGACAGGCTGGAGAGGTGGGCCCAAGCCGACTGGGCTGGGCTTGAGAGCAGCCCTGAAGAAAAGGACTTGGGGTGCTGGTGGATGAGAAGCTCAATATGAGCCACCAGTGTGCATTTCTTTTTAAATGCTGCAATTTTGTATTTTAAATGAAGTGAAATACATATACCTGATCAGATTTTAACAGCACCATTTCATCTAGGCTTATCTTGGCCACATCCTGGGAACCAGGGCCAGCACCTACATCAGGCACGCTAGTCTCTGAGGATGAATATGGTAATCCATGTCCATAAATATCTTCTTCATCACTTGAAGCAGATTTCTCAGTCTTACTTTCATGAGTGTCTGTTACCCATTCAGCAGTGCTAGTACTAGATTTAGCTTTGATTGCACTTTCAAAATTCCATCCAGAAATGGAAGTGTTATCTGAATAAACATCGTTAGAGATGCCAAAGTGGAGCACAGAAGGATCAGACAGAGCACTGTGTATCAGCGAGAGCTGCTGCTGTTCTTTCCTACCAGTTTCATCAGTTTCCTTTGGTGTAAGTGAAGCCTGATCACCAAGTACACTGTCACATTCCAAAAACATTTGATCTGTAAGATCTGGCTCTTCAAAAGATTTTTCAGGATCCTGCAGCTTCATCCTACCTAATTTTTCATCTATTTTACACAACGTAGGAAAATCCTGCTCCTCCTCTTGGCTCAGCTTTCCCAAACAGCACTCAGAAACCACACTACCATTATGTTCACCATGAACACTGCTAGTCAAGTCTTCTGGGAGCGTTAGAGGAGAGACAGCTATCTCAGTATCTACAATAGTTGAAGTACCCATGCCACTGTCACTGTTTGGAAGTTTCTGTAAATCAACCATATCTCCACTTTCTTCATTAATTAGCACACTTGCAGATTCAGGAGACTGTAGAACACTGAAAGTTTCTGAACCGTTATCTTCTTGCAGTATCGTATGGGACTCCACACTGAATATGCTTTCCTGATCTGGAGATCCAGTACTCAAATGATCAATGCTGCCACTCATTAGGCTGGAAGTCATAGAAATGGAGTCTGCATTCAATGAGTGTGGACTATCACCGGAAAGCTGACGCTCATAAATCGGTATACCTTCCAGAGAGCTGTGGTTTTTCCTGGTTCCACCTTCTGTTCTCACAAAAAAAAACAAAAACCAGGGTGAAATAATATTAATAAAATCTCATTACATTTAAAAGCACAGCAAGAAATAAAAATATTTTTATCACTGGAGGAAGAACAGGGTTAAATCTAAATTTTGACGTACCCATTTTTTTCAACTTCAACACTAAATGACACGTGTAAACCCAAAAAATTCCTCATGGTAAAATACTCTAAAGTTGTAGCATTGATATATTGAACAATTAAAATAACCAAGTACTCACACTATTTCTAACAAACTAAAAAGCATGACCAAGAAAGACTAAATATCCTAAATAGGATACACAATTCCAAAATAAAACTCAAAAGATAATCCACTCGATGTTACCATTTTAAGCAGGTTTCCAAAAGGCAAAACAAAGTTAAAAGAATTTTAAAAACAGATCTAAAAAGACTTAAATGTATCACTTGCAAAATAAGGTTTCAGATTAAACATGAACGGCCCACCGCAACTACCTAAATGCTCTCAAGAGCATGACAACAGAAACAAAGCACGTCAAATACACACTCCCGTGTGAAACATTAAATGTCGTATGTTCTAATGAGCAGTGGAAGGGAAAGTTCTGCTAGACTTACCTTGTTTCTTCTTTTTTCTCTTTTTCACTTTAATTGGCTTTACAATCAGTTCTTGATCAAAATCTTCAGAGCTGATTGTGCTGAACCGTTGTGAAGAAAGCTGACCTCCTCTCTGAGCTTCTGAAACTTGGTCTGCACATACCATAAAGCCAGAGCTACTGTCCACAGAATTTACCGAACTGCTCCTGCTTCTTGATTCACATACTACCGAGCAGACCCTTTTTCTGGTTTCGTTGCTCAAATCTCCCACTCTACCAAAACCTTCCTCTGGTAATGCTAGAATTTCGAGATCATCTTTCACTGAAGAGTCACTTTTATCACCAATAACTGATGAGGAAGTAACCATTTTTTTATCTGCTTCCACTGAAGTGCTAGGTGACACAGATGAACCTGCTGATAACGGAGTCAGCAATTTAGGACTGGTATTTGCTAAAGGATTTGGCAATTTTGAATTCACATCTGAAACAGACCAAAAGAGAAAGAAAAGTATAAATACTAGTGGGTCAAGTAAGTAGGAGTATAGTTCTTGGAGGGTGTATTGAAAGAAAAGGAGTTTTATGCAATGGAAAAATATTCTAACTAACTTCATAACATTTTTTTTATATATATATATATATAAAACACACACACACTTCATTAAAGTAAATCTGTATTAAGTCATGCTAGTAAAATCAATTCCCTTCAAATTCCTACTAGCAGACTTCTGAGTTTAGGATTATGTATGAAGAACAGCACAGTTGTTCTGCTGGGAAGACCCAACTGTTTCACACACTGAAGTGCTACCCTGTATCTTCCGACCTCTTCATTCAAACATTCAGCATACGGGGCGCGGGGTGGGGTTAAGAAAAAGAATGAAAATTTACCCAATAAACCACTGTGATAATTAGAAGAAAATATGCTTCAAGACGTCTCCTTTCAAACAATGCTTGGAACTTAAGATTAAAATAACGAAAGTTTGGCAATAAAGAACTACTAAATAATGGAAGTTTGGGAATAAAGAACTACTTAAGTGACTAAAGCCATTGCTAATACGCAATGGTAAAGGAAGTTAGGCTCTCTAACATTCAGTGACACTTCACAGCATGCTTAATAAGCATTTGGCTAATACGAAGCTAAAATGGAGTATGTTAAATGCACAAACAGATCTCTGTGAGTGTAATATACTGTATAGAGGTGTTTAAAATCTTTTATGATTGAGAAATCAGCCAGCACCATCATTAAGGATGTACTACTAATCCATTTTAGAGAGTTTTGATAACACAGATGCTGAACTCAAGATGGCAACAAATAAGAAAATCAACTATTGAGTTATTTTTTGAATTCCAGTGAACATTCTTTGGAGATTTTGCCACTTCTTTCTTTTTCATCAGTGGAAGACCAAGATTTAATCTGGACTGTGTGTGGTGACAAGAATCAATACATTCAGGTGTCTCCAACCCAGACAACTGAGAGTGAGAAGTCCAAGAGGTAACCATGATCAGGAATTGAGATTAGTTCAGCATGATGATTTAGAATAAGGTCTCTAAGGCACTGATGAGACATGCTTGGCTAGGACAATACTGATCCACTCTCCACAGAAAGGGAATCATAATTAATTTCTCAATGCCCCAATTCTCACTGCAGCCAAACCAGAAACTCAGGTGAGCAGATAAATCAGACCTCCAAATAGAATTTGCAGAAACAGGTAAGTAACTGTACAGAACTTGTTAGGTTTTTACAATAACCTGAAGGGTTTTGTGTGGGATTTGGGTTGGGTTGTTAGGGGGGTTTTTAATATTCAAAAAGTACAATAGGCATCATGTTTCATGAGGTACATACTACACTTTGCTGATCTATACAAACCTATTGATGACAGTCCTTCAGGTCTACTTGAAATTCTTATAATGTCTCTATCTCCCTTTAAGAGAAAAATCTCATTGTTGGTACAGGACACAGACACGATATCACCATATCCTTCCAAGCCACCAATCAAAGCCTGTAAAGAGTCAACAAAGAAAGAAGTAATTTGCATCGAATTAAGAGCATCATCTTGTCTAAACAGTGTGCTAACAGAAGTGTTCATTGCAATTTAATCAGCGTACATAGTTAGACAATAAAGATTGCATCTTATTAAAAAGAAATAGAAAAAAAAAAATCAGGAAAGTACCCTTTAATCACAGTGTAGCTCATTTTAAAAATAATTTTAGTTTCATAGATCTATTAATTTTCTCTGTCCAAACAAGCAACGAAAATACAAGTTAAAAAATATACAACGTTGTGTCAGGAAAGAACCACAGTACAAATGTTTAGTAACATTTGGACAAAAAGATACTAGCTTGTATTCATTTTCATATGAACTTTTAAGAAGACTAACTAAAAGCTCACTCTGTACCAAATAAAATGTTGTACGTGGGTTTTTGCAGTACATGAACAGTAGTAGAAAGGAGAAAATAAATAGTTCCACACACATTTTATAAGTCTAAAACTTGTTTGCATTAATTACTAAATCTTAGATTTATGTACACTTCGACAAGTATCAGAATTGATTATGATCTTAACACCTGGACTTAAAGCTTTCAATATATTTAAATATAACTTAGTTTTATATTATATATATTATTAGATTTATATTATATATACATATTGAGCTAGCTTGTGAGTATATCATTGTAACGACAACTTGAACAGGGAGAAAATAACATTGTCTTTGTTAAGTTTATAAAAGTAGAATGGGTAGCCCAAAGGGAGTGTTATGGCATAGCATGACTAAAAACAAGTAAAACTAAATATTCACCCACAAGATTAATCTACCTGATTCACAGTGTCTAGTAAGTAGATGCTGTATTCATTCCAAGTCAGTACCCATCCTTCTTGGAAAAAGCACGAAACAAGACCAAGGTGTTTCTCTGGGGAGCTGTAACATCCTCTGTCAGGTGGTTCCAAACGAGGATACAGTTCAAAAGTTTTTATTCCTCCAGCAAATACATCTTTCAATATGAATGTGGCCTGAACAGCTCCATGAACATCAGACTTCCAGAGACGGAGTCCAGGTCTGGCAGCATATAGTGTTATGTCACTTTGTTTACATAGGCCAGGTATAAAACATGCTCCAAATTTGCCAGTGCTAAAATGAAGAATTAATTTTAGAAGTTATATACTCAACTTAAAAATAATTTTTAAAAGTAATGGCACAAATTTACAACTGAAAATTGTCAAAACCAAAAATTATGTTCTTTGATTATTCAGTCAAATGTTTGAAGTACAAATTTGATTACAGTAAGACAAGAACAGTGCTTCCAAATAAAGCTTTCCCTCAGCTTTAGATGTCAGACGCTACATCTCTTAGGCACGTTCATACTCCTAGTATGCTTCACAGCCTTAATGCTACTTTTTGCTCATCTCAGGAAGATCCTATTATGCAATCATCTTTCTCCTAATTAATAAAATCCAAGCAAAATACTACAAAGTAGAATAGATTACAATAGAATAGAATTAATCAGGTTGGAAAAGACCTTTGAGATCGAGTCCAACCTATCACCCAACACTATCTAATCAACTAAACCATGGCACCAAGCGCCCCATCCAGTCTCTTCCTAAACACCTCCAGTGATGGTGACACCACCATCTCCCTGGGCAGCCCATTCCAATGGCCAATCACTCTGTGAAGAGCTTCTTCCCAACATCTAGCCTAAACCTCCCCTGGCGCAGCTTGAGACTGTGTCCTCTTGTTCTAGTGCTGGTTGCCTGGGAAAAGAGACCAACCTCCACCTGGCTACCTTGCTAAGAAGCAAGGAAAGAACCTCAGTTGTTAAAATATTCATTTCTCATGGATAAAACACCATCACTATGACTCAAGAAAACCCCTCATGCATAGCATGGTCCTTGGTATTCCTCTTACTATTTCATAACCCCAAAAAGCGCATTATAAACTCTTTCAAGAGTAAATTTACACTACTTCCAGTCATGCTGTTCTAAGACTGGGTTCTCTCTTCCTTCATATTTGAGGGATTACACAAGACAAATTCCAAAACTCATACAAGAAGCTCCTACCCTTCAAGCCAGTGGTTGCTACACAATTTCCCCTTTAATTCACTTCAGTGTATAAGATAAATTGAGATGCTAACTTTCTTTTTCCGTCAGGTATTACCTCACCTATGAAATGAACCTGATTACAATGCTTGCTCACACTAAGCCACAGTAAACCAACAGGGAGTGCTGAGGGAGTTTAGCAATGATTTTAGTTTAAATTGTGAGACAACATCCTAAAATATTTCTGCCTAACAAAATGCTCTGAAAACACAATTATAACATACTTCCAACCATGTACTTTCTAAATAGGTAGAAATGTCATTTTTTGTCTGAGTTCACATAGCTACTGTAACTAACTTTTTATGAGAGGACTGCTGCACTCTATTAACTTCTCTGCTTAGGTCACCGTTTCTGTAATCCTCTCTGAAAAGCTAGAATTAACAGATATGCCCACATCAAGATTTTACAAGGGTTACTTTTTTCTGGGCTGTGTTCCAACTTGCTTGACAGATTTCTCTTCTGTGTAAAAAAGTAGAGTCCGCTGTAAAGTTGAAACAAGCAGCACTTTCTGGTTGTAATCCAGCTGGACAATTGAAGATGGCTCTTCCAATACAAGGCTGGAGTTGCAAATACCCTTTTAAAGATACATGCAATTAACAACAGTAAAACCTTCTAAAAATAAAAAGTAATAACTGACAATTCAAAGAATTAGTATGCCAAAGAAAGAGAACACAAGCTAACAAAAGCTTTTGAACTACTGTATCACAAAGTTCACTTAATGCCTTTATGCAGGCAAGAAGGAAGTTCAATTGTATCACAGTGGCAGACCATGGAATTCAATTTCTCTTGGAACATTAGCTAAGACATTTCACTTGAAATCAATAGAAACCTTAGGATATTTTCTTCCTTCTTTTCCACTGCCAAGTCACACAATGTTGAAATAGTCGTTACATTTGTCAAATCACATGACAAACAGCCATAGGTAAATCAGGAGGGCTGTTGTCTAAATTCTAATCCCAGGTAGAAATTCAAGTAAATATTTAGTTTGTTGATGTCCCAGGTTTGTATTTAACAACACATTACAAAAATTCTAGTCACCAAGGAGAACCTAAATATTACTTTAACTCTACACTCCAGACTGAGATGCTGAACAATTAAAAGTACTTCTTTAATACACCGAATCAGCAACAGCACATCTTTCAAAAGTATCATTACAAACACAAGAGAAAGTACTGTCTGAAAGATGAAAGAAGATATGACACCTATTTCACACAGAAGCATGGTATCAAGAGAAGGATTCATCACTTTTAACATGGAAAAAAAGAAAAGGCAGTTGTAAAGGATATCCAATGGCTGTCCTACTGGGTGTGTGCGCAGCTGGCCAGGTGTACACACACCCATAAATCAGTCCAACTAAATAAATGATACTAAGCAATTTACTAACTGCTAAATATTTAAATGCATTCTTTCAGAAAATTGTAAATGGGAATTAAGGTCTCTATTACAAGCTCACCTGGTCCAGGTCTAGGGCAGAGTAGACAATCTTCCCTTTGTCATCTCCAGAGAATAATTTCATTCCATTGGGACTCCAAGCTAAAGCTGTAATGCTACTTTTGTGGATTCCAGCAACGTTAAACCTCCGAAGCTGTGAAACAATAGCAAAGCAATACAAGAATAAGGGGAAGAGAAAATGGAAGTGACTTCAACTGATAAGCTGGAGATCAAGTACAAATGTGCACTCAATTCTAATTTTTATTCACCATGAAACAATCCTAAACAATCCAAAAACTGCACCACCAAATAACTCAGCCAGTTACTTACAAGTGAGAATTTCTCAAAAGCATTTTTGATTAAATACATCTTCTATCATGAAAAGCATGCTTTAAGATTAGTGCTTTTGTAAGATTAACATATGAACAGGTATTTCATCAGGCAAAATTCTCTGGTTTTCACTATTCTAAAGAATCACAGTAACTCTCTACTAGGATTCACCATATTAAACTTCATGGAAGTTTAGCCAAATGCAAAGATTTACCTGTTTGTTTCTTCCAGGCAATGAAGATACAAGCTGAAAAACTGCAACCCGACCTGAGGCTGTTCCAACAGCAACCAGATCATCAAAACAACTCAACAGCTTTACAAAAGTAATAGATTCACACTTCCCCTGTTGAAACAAACCATACATAAAACTTGGTAAGTTAATGGGCAACAAATAGCAGCTCAATACTGAGCAACTCAGCTTCAGAAGAGACAAAAGTAAGAGTATTTACCTCAAAATTGTATTTTTTCATCTGGTTTAAATGCCTGCAGTAGAGATAAAGCATTCCAATGCTGCTCCCCACAGCAATGTAGTCTCCATTGGTATCAAGCGCTGTGAGATACACCACAATAGAGCGAAAGCCTTTTTGGATCTTTGTAGGAATGGCATTGAGAAGATAATACAAGGGACAAAATTCCTTAAATATAACCGGTGAAGCCACAGATGCCATAGCAAGCTTCGGCATCAGCACTTTTAAGGCCGAAATAAACACATCTACTTGACAACATAAGGAAGTCTGAAAGACAAAAGCAAAAGACGTGTAATTTAATTTCACTGGAGAGAGTAAATGGTTAACAGAAAACTATCATTTAGCAAGTAGAGACATAGAAATTCTTAGGGTTTACTTTGTATACAGAAAAAGCAAGTTAAACTCCTCTAGTGAACGTAACTTTTTCTTATAAGAATCCTTTTCTCAAGAATAAGTTTATTGCTTAGTTTCAGCCACTATCCAAGGATATATGGCAAGCACTAAATATGGGATAACCCCTTCTTGCAGCTTTGAGCTCGAACTCGCATTCAAATGCAGTATTTCTTCTTATCTGGCGAGTGAAAGAACTATAAGGGCTCTGACAATGAACAAATCCATGCAGTCTGTTCCTTCATCTGTCTGCAAACTCTACATTCAATCCTCCCAGTGCTGAGAGCATGGGATATTCACCATTCCAGACAGTGCTGTAAGATCAAAGTGTCCAACTCACCTTTCTGCTCAATTCCTTAATGCCCTGCACCCCAAAAGAAACATGGTTTAGAAACAATTCAGTAACAGCTACATCTGCTATATAATCAAGTAACATGGAAGAAATATAAATAGTGTGGAAAGAAAAGCACATTGCAAAAATGATAGAAATCCCAGTTTGACAGACACGGGAAAATACCCATGTAGCAAATTAATTTAGAAAGATGAGGAGCAAACAAGGAGAAAAGTACCATATGCTCACGTTTCCTTTTAAGGTTAAGCAAATAATTTCATGCCAATGAATGACACTGTAAATATATTTATGGGAAAATTCTGGTGTCTTTCTAAGAATAACAAAGATTTTGTTTGCCTTCTTCAAGGGAAAAAAGAAAAGTAGTCAAAACTCCTCGTAGTACTGGGATCTTCAGAAAAAGCTGATATGACCATGTGGTACATCAAATTATTTTTATAATTTAATTAAACCCAGTAATTTTTCTCATCATGGGGTGACAGCCTTGACAAGAACCTCTCCTATGAATGGACAGACTGAAAGAGTTGGGGCTGTTCAGTCTGGAGAAGAGAAGGCTCCGAGGTGACCTAATTGCAGCCTTCCAGTATCTGAAGGGGGCCTACAAGAAGGCTGGGGAGGGACTTCTCAGGATATCAGGTAGGGATAGGACTAGGGGGAATGGAATGAAGCTGGAGGTGGGGAGATTCAGGCTGGACGTGCGGAGGAAGTTCTTCCCCATGAGAGTGGTGAAGCCCTGGAATGGGTTGTCCAGGGAGATGGTTGAGGCCCTGTCCCTGGAGGTGTTTAAGACCAGGCTGGATGAGGCTCTGGCCAGCCTGATCTAGTGTGAGGTGTCCCTGCCCATGGCAGGGGGGTTGAAACTAGATGATCTTTGTGGTCCCTTCCAACCCTGACTGATTTTCCTCATGGAAGACTTTGGAACACAAGAAAGGAAAGAAATCTTAATTCCTGAATTTTATTTTGCCATGAGCAGGTCTGATTCATGGTGGTTTAAGCCCATAACATAGATTTTCTCTAGCAGAGTTATAACTTCGTCAGAGAAATGAAAAACAGAATTATGCAAATTGAAGTTAAAACCACTTCCAAGTGCTCAAAATTATTCTGCAAAAATATTCCTACTGCAATTTGTGTGATACATCTTATTTTTTGGTATTTGTTTGGCAGCTTCAAACATTGCTTATGGTGTGTATCAACTAAATTAGGAAAAATGCAGTTGTTGTAGTTTAATATCTCCATTACTGTGAAAAGCTCTCATCTCACAGTTTTTCAGACCGTTTCAGCTACCATACAAGAGGCTTCAGCATATGGATTCTGGGCCCTCCAACACATGCTGTCAATATACAATTCCTCTAAATCCAAAAGGGATTACTAGCGTGACATTACCCATTTGAGCTCATGTTCAACAGCACCACAAGAATAAATATCAGTTACTGCACCCACATTTTAACTATGCTACAAAAATTGTTTTAAGTAAGATAGCGACAGTTACTGCATGTTCTTAATTGCAATAAATTGTACTGCTTGCTGGAGCTTAGAAATTAATTCCACTCCCCTCCAGTATTTACTACCTGTCATGACACCTTTGTCATAAACTATCGCAAGGATTAGCTGATTAACATGTTAAAACTACTTTGAACAAAGAGTTCCTTTCAGAGTTGTTTGCTAAGTTAACAGATAACTTCAGTGCATTAGCACTCCACAATACTTTCAAACACCACCTATTTCCTACCCTGTATTTTAGGTCTCAGCCTCTTTCCTTCAATGTTTACTACCTTCTATCTACAGACAACTAAATAAAATTAAAAAAAAAGAGAATCCACTGCTGAAGTCTCATCTGCTGTTCTAAACATGCTGCTTGGCCAGTCTAGCAATTTTACTATCTGTTGGGGGTTTTAGTTTTCTTTCTTTCTAATAAAATAAAATGAAATAAAATCCAGTCTTTGTCCTGAATCTCACATGTACAAATCTTCCTCTGCCTAATCTCAATTTCTATCACTCCTCAGCTACTGCCTCATGAATTTCACATATTTTAAGTCCCCTTTGTCGCCCCTACAACTCACATCTGTCATCATCCAAAGCTTCTCTTGTAGCTGGATCTCACACTCCCCAGTGGACAAAGCACCTTGCAAGACCTAAAAATGTATTCCTTCTCTTTAATTGCCATCACTTAGCCTCTCAGCTCAAGTAAACTGTTGTATAGTAATTTATCAAATGATGGAATTACAGAAATTTGTACTATCCAGAAAGAAGACTATTACTCTTTTCTTTATAGCAACCTTATTTGCACCCTGATGCATATTTTGTAATTTTGCACTTAAGAAAAGGGGAAAAAAGGGAGTTTGATAGTGTGCTTTCCCCCTGCCCCGTGTAAAACACTGAGAGGAATGATTTCTGTCATACACTAAGCTGTCTGGTTAGGGTTCCCACTCTTCACAAAATTCATATACAATCTTATCTCAATATTCTCTGATGGCAAAGTTGCAAAAAAAAATAAAATAAAATAAAGTTTTGTTCATCTAACCTGTCCCATCAAAAAATGTACTAATACACTGTAATTTTAATGGATTGTTATCTGCTTTTTTCTACATCACTAATCAAGGGCAAACAGTGAATATATTTTCTCAGACAGGCACTGGAATTGGACGCATATGTTCACTCTGTGTCAGTCGCGGTTACTCTGAAGTATGTTAACAGTCATGTAGGACAAATCAGCTTGTGCTAAGCAGCTATCCTGCTGCAGAGACAAAGAAAAATACTTTACGTCACACATCAAAAGCAATCACCAGGCAAAAAAGAAATAAAAGCAAGCCTTTTCAACTCAAAGTTCACAAGTTTTTAGACACTGCATTCAAGGTCATGTTTTGAAAAGCAATCTTTTAAAATTTTTCTCTGGTATCCAAAACAGCAATCACGCTCAATGCTACCTAACACAGACAACTAAATCCAGAGATAATCCCATGGTTAAATAGATATGCAGTGGTTAAAGGTTCAGTGCCAGGGTATGCCACAGATTGACTGCAGGAAGCTAAAGCTGTCACTACATTTCTCTGAGCCCAAGCGTCTTGTCTGTACATAAGGTTGTTGTTGGGTTTTATCACACGGCATAAAAAACTTAAATTTAAGCAATTCAGAGTATGAACAAACATATGCGTGACCACAGGTAAACACGACAGTCCCTGATCTTAACTACCAACTAAAAAGAAAAGCAGTTTTATTTTCTAATGATTCTCATGTTTCTAACTTAAGGAGCAGGCTACCCACCTGCCATATCTCCAGAGTTTCTCACAGCGAACAGCTGCCAGAGGGAAGAACACAAATTCATAGCGCACTGAAACAACGAGCTTCACTTTCATGCGTCCCACCTGCACCAGAGGACCAGCCAGCACACAGGTCGCCATTACCTGATTAACAGCCTGTCGTTCTACATGAATTATGAAGTGTTGCATTTTTAGCTCAAAAGAGTCAACAACCCCAAACACAGGTGACAGAGACGGGCAGCTGGAGTCTCTATGCAGGCAGGTACGCCAAGCAAGGTAGCTGAAGCCAGGTTTTACTCACTCTGATGATCTCAGGATACCCAGTTGCGCTAGGAACTCTTTCTTCCTTAAGCGTGTTTCTAAATTCTGGCAAACGCTTCAAACCCTTCCTTCCTAACACGCTGCTTTCTAGCCGTTGAGGTTTGCCGCTCCTGACGGGAGAAAACAGCCGCGGGCTCCTAGACGGACAGCAAGCAAACACCGCCCCGTTTTCCCGCTGGCTTTACCTCAGCTTATACCGGATTTATCACTCGGACCCAAAGCGCCAGCCGGGTTGGGGGGGGGAGGAGGTTGGTGAAGCCCCTCCAGCCGCTCCGCGGGCGCGTAACAGCCGCTTCGCCCCGCGCCCTCCCCGAGCGCTACAGAGCAGCCTCCAGGAGAAGGGTTAAAGAGCCGGCCCGTTGCTCTCGCCGCTCCGGGCTCACTCGCGCAGCCCGGCCGCAACAGGCGGCGGCAAAAGGCCCCGCTTGCGGCGACCCAGAAGAGGAACGAGAGCCAGGACAGCCTCCCAGGCAACTCTCACCCGTCTCCACGAAGATGCTGCTGCACTCACCTCCTCAGGAGCGCGGGGCGGCCGTAGCTGCCGGCAGGAACGGATGAAGAGAGGCAGAGCAGCGTCGCCCAGGCCCCGAGGCAGCGGCGGCGGCCCCCGCTGCCTGCGCCGCTCGGCGGGGCCGGGCTTGGGCGGAGCCGGACGTGAGCGCACTTCCGCGGGGCGGTGGGGCACCGCGATGGCGGGTGAGTGGGGTTGGTTGTGCTCCTCGCCTAGCCGGGCCTTGGTTGGAGCGACTGGAAGTGGGGACTGGGCCTGGGGCAGCGGGGAGCAGCCAGAGACCAGGTTCTGGCGCTTGCTCAACAGATGCCTGTGTCTGTTGAGCCGTGTTAGCTTCTTTCTTTCACGCGTGGACGTGGGTGCGCGCGTGGAAGGTGCCCACCTCTTCTGTGTCCCCAGGAGACGCGAGAGGCACTCTCCTCTTCCCATGCGTGTGGGCCTCACGATTGTGAGTACTGCTCAAGCGTGTCTACGAATAAAAGTTAAAAGCGGCCAGTGTCAGGGCAGAGTGGTAGGCTCCACTCCTTAGCTTCGAGGCGGGTGTGCAGCCCCTTGCCTCCTAGGGCAGGATCTGACGCGTGAAGCTGGGGCAGATGCTAGGCAGAAACGGCTGCTCGAAGCCCTCCCGCTAGGGTGATATTCATCTGTAATGGGAGCAAAGTGTAGCAGTTGCTCTGTGGTTCTCCAAGGACACATTGTGAAATAGGCGTTGATGCTCGGTGTTAAAGACCCACCATCTTCAGCAGGACCCAGTTTTCTCACAGACATGTCAGGCTCATGTGTAGATGTCAGTTCAGATGTTCCTGGCATGAGCACTGCATGCATACAGTAGGTGTTGCTGTGATTTCTTACCATCACACAATGCTTTTATATTTGACAATCATACATTGGCAGGAGTCTGCTAAATTGATCAGTATTGCAAAGCTTCTACTGTGCTCGTTAGAATATCACATCTCAGAACATGTTTGCATTTTTTTAATAGCATGTTTTTCTTGTAAATATAATAAGGCTGGTAGAAGAGGAATTGGATTTCACAACTGGAGAGTTTAATTCTGCTTTAATCAATATCCATTTCAAGCAAGTAATCATTCACACAGGTGCTGGTTTGTTTCTGTCTGCTTTAAATGGCTTGAATTTCTTTATTTTCTCATACAGCCAAAAGTCCTGCTGATGGTACTCCAAGAAGACCTGTTTTATCTGTCAGTGCAAGAAAAATAAAAGATAATGCAGCAGACTGGCATAATTTAATGATGAAATGGGAAAGATTGAATGATAATGGATTTACTACAGCGAACAAAATAGTCAACATCAAAATCAGTGAGCAGTAAGTATGCAAATACATACAGGTAAAAACAGTGTAAGGGTTGCTTTTATTGAGAAATTAGTTTGTTTACTCCACTAAAAATTCCTTTTAGGAGATGGAGGAAAGAAAAATGCCAGAGTGGATAAACCAGCTCTTAGATCAAACTCAGTGGTTGCATTCCTTGGTTATATAAACTACTTACATTCAAATAACAGATGTTTCATAAATATTAACATTCTCTCATAAAATAACAGTATTTGCAAGAAATGGAAAATTATATTTTATGTAGTTAAGCTTAAAGTATATTTAAAATACTTACATATGTATGAATTAACAATCTAGTCCTATATATCTCAGCCCATGTAAGTTCCTTGACTCTCTTGCATATTTACACTGAAGTTAGTATTACCAAATTTCACTCATGTCAAAAGTTCAGCAGGTTTTAAGAAAGAATCAGTGATTTATATAGACAAAATGTTATAACAGTGATGATTTGAAAAGCAAACCAAAACAGTTTATTAGAGTTTTCATGCTGTAAAGGAAATCCTGTAAATAATAGGGAGAAGAAACTTCTCAAGAGTCTTGGCAACTGAACAGGGTTTGTCTGACAGGATTCTGACAGGTACAAGCTCCAGAATGTTTGCTGTAACGGTGTCAGATGTTGCTTTCACTCTCCAGCAACTCCCTTTTCCCTAAGTTTACTGCTTCTGTGGGAAAGTCAGCTAAACAGATTAAGTGTCTGCTCCAACTTTTACTTGAGCATCAAGATGAGTTTGTGGTGAGGCATCAGATTGTCAGCTGGAGTAGCTGAAGTCTGAGTATACCTTGTCTATGATGGAATAACCTCCAAGAGAGGGGAAGAGGTGTTAACTGTTTTTCAAGCATGTGATCTACAGTAGAGTAATTCTAAACTCATATGAAGGTTATGGTGCCAGTCCCAATTGCTCACATGACTAGCTATGTCTCTTAATATTTTTATGTAGTAGTTCTCATGAACAGCCTGTGAGAGAGATTTTGTAGGATCATACCACATGGGTTTTAAGTCTGCAAGGCTTGAATAAACCTATATGCAGTTGTTTACTCTGCCTTATGTTTTTCTATTTTAGATTTCAGGACAACAAACTGGAGATAGCATGTGATAACAGTGCCACAGAAACTGAGAAGCCAGCTCTAAAATATAACAAAGAACTGGACAATTGCTGTGCAGCACTACTTGAGACCTTAAAGCATATGGTAATGCTAATTTTTCAATCTTAGACCATATGAATCAATTCCAAGTTTACTCTAGTGTGACATAAGGAAACCTCCTCAAGTATTTTTTGTATTTGGTTTTATTCATACTTGATTAGATTTATAGTCACTTAGGTCTGAAGCGAATGTGCACCATTTATTTGTTTGATTGGTAAATTTGAAAGCTGGTTTACGTCTGCCTTCTGCTTATAATTCTACTCCTCCTTATACAAGGTGAACTGAAAACCAGTAACACAAATAATGCATTTTAAAACTGCATCTGTCTTCCATTTTCACATCCTGAATATTCCCTGTTTAGAACAAAACAAAGAGCAAAACATAAAGCACTGCCATCATATCTTTGCAGCTATCTTTGATCAGTCATAGTGCAGTTACACCTTTAATCTGCCTCCCTGCATTTTCCATACAGAATTCCTTCTCGAGAGAGTAAAGTGATTATTATGTAACTCACCTTTTTTCTGGATACGTTGCTAGGAATTAATTTCAACTGTCAGTGTGATAGGAAGCAATAATAATATTGACACTGTAATTTTAAATTCTTACTAAAAATAACTTTTACAGCCTCACCTCCATCCCTGGAACAATGAAGCGGCTCATTCTGGAGGTCATCGCTAGGCTCTTGGAAGAGAAGATGTTGATCAGGAGTAGTCAGCATGGATTTACCAAGAGGAAATCCTGCTGACTAATCTGATAGCATTCTATGATGTTGTAACTGAAGGGGCAGATGCAGGGAGACCAGTGGATGTAGTCTACCTTGACCTTAGCAAGGTTTTTGACACTGTCTCCCATAACATCCTTGTGAGTAAGCTCAGGAGATGTGGAGTAGAAGAACAGATGGTAGAGTCCAAATAGTGGTGCCACGTCCAGCTGGAGAGCTGTAACTAGTGGAGTCCCCCCAGGGATCAGTGCTGGGTCCAGTCCTGTTTAACATCTTCATCAATGACATTGATGAGGGGACAGAGTGTCTGCTCAGTAGGTCAGTAGGTCTTACCTGCAGTGCTCAGAAGTTGAGAGTATCTCATATTAAATATTTATGTAAATTCCAGCTGTGATTCCTGTGTGGAATTACTAAAAGTATGTTACAAATGGTAAGACTAAACAGTGTTCAGGAATAGTATGCTTTTAAACAGTGTTTAAGATGATGGTAGCCTAATGTTCTCGAGATTGTTCATTGGCATTACCTGTTTATCCATTTTCAGACAAAAATACAACTAAAAATGGAAAAGCTTACGTTGACTGCTAAAGCAATCTGTGATTTGGAAGCGTTCCACCATGGAGCTGGGAATTGCACAGCACCCTTCTTTCATACATGGCCCACGTCATACTTCTGTAAGCAAAATATTTATTGTCTTAGCTAATTGCAGTGTGCCATTGATGTAATCTAATTTAGGACTGAAAAATAAACCCTTTTATCTGGATGTCTTGCCTTAGAGAGAGAGAGAGAGTATCTGTCTCCTTTGTAATTGACTAATCAATAAACACATGAATGCACCACTGGGCTTAAGGTTACTGCTGATGACTGCTTATATGAATTGCCAAGCGTTGTCTGACATGCAACAATTACAGCATAAAGCTAAGCTTGTCGGTAGCTTACAGTGACCAATCTGCAACGGCCACATCTTTTGTAGGGAGAGACACAATTGCAACTTGGTAGCGTTAAGCCACAGGCTTAAGTGACTTGAATTGTCACTTGACAGTGAAACTAAATCCTTGAAAGTGAAGAACAAGCTATACCTCACTGAGTTCTGAGGCAGACAAAGACAAGACCCTCTGATCTCAGTGTCAATCCAGACAAGTCAAGAAATATTCAGTTACTGTTTACTGTTAATATCAGTCCTTTTAGTACTCCCTTGATGACAACAGGTCCCACCTTCTAACTGGTGTTATCACAGCCTTAAAACTGTTTGAATTCAGAAGTCTGATTGCATACAAACCAACGGCTGCTTTCACAAAGTGAAAGTCATACCTTTGTGAAGCCCTGTTTCTTACTTCCCTACCACAAGTTAGCAGGAATCTTATGTATTAGTTTCTGTCGGCTTAAAAGGTACGAATGACAAAGACAACTGCTGTCAAAACACTCGTTGTGACTAATTCATTTAATGATTCTCTCTACTCCATGAAAGACTGGGTCCTCCTCAAGGTAGTAATAGTTCAGGCTAAGCTGGAAAAACAAGATCAGTTTCTCTATAAGGATAATTTATATGGCTATTTTTTAGAAAGTCAAACAATTCAGGATTATTATATATTTTAACCCTCTTCTCAGTATCACTAACATAACTAGCAATTAGTTTTTACCCTTCACTTTGGGTTGGTTGTTTTGTTACATTATTTTTCACTATTGGTATGACTCATTGGTGACAATGCATTACTGAAGTGCCTACCAACAGGCGAGGACATCCTTTAGATTAGATAAAATCAAGAGTGACTCTAAAATGTGAAGCTTGTATTTCAAGATAGCATTACCAGATCATAAAATAAAATTTCAGTTATTTGCAAGGATAGCTATAGTTCCTAATTGTACAGTGGGTCCTGAGAATACCACTGCTTGTTCTAGGATTAAAATAGGATTCATGTCAAAATAACAAATGTCTAAAATAGATCCAAAAGCTGAGTGAATTGCTTAGCATTTTATATTTTAGCATACAAATGTTATTGTTGTAAACCTCAAGATATCTAAATATGGGGAACACCTTATGTAACATGGCAGTTTTTAATGATCAACACAAGTATAATTTAACTTTCAGAGAATTGCCAAAATAGTATGGACAATTTGCTCTTTTTTTTCAATCCATTTCAGATGAGGTTTCTCTGAAGCTCTCTGAAATGTACAAGAAGGAACTACAACTCAAGCAAACAATTGTACAAGAAATTGCTCATTCTGCTGACCAGGATCTGATGATGGTCTATTTGTCATCGTGGTTGTACCAGCCCTACATTGAGAACAGCAGCAAACTACTACTTGAAGCCATGCTTCTGGAAACAGGTCATAGACCATGCTAGAATTCCATATGTTCAGTGGCTTGCTTTTAACGACGAGTACATGAAACTGAAATGTCACGTTGTGAAGCTTATCATGTAAGTTGAATTTTTGTAAAGCTTGTTAATTTTTTTTTCTCTTTTTGTATCTATTCTTCTACCTCAGCTGATACTCCTTTTTCTTCATGGGACAGCCTGGTTTTGGTTGTTTCATCCATTTCCAGTGCAGTAGGCTACAGGAAGCCAAGTCCCCTATAAATGGAAAAAGAAGAGCACTGCTTGGTAGTCTGTGGGGATTCAATGCACATAGATCCCTACAGCAAAGAACGTAACTACTTTCCAAGTCTTCACAGTCCAAAATACCTACATTGTCACTTTTACCATAGGAATTGAGTAACTGATCTCTCGTGGAGGTTTTTTTGCATGACTTAACAGGGCTAGTGCTTTTGTAGATGCTTTATAACTAATAGAATGGAAACCACAGACAGCAGGATCCATATAATTTGGTTTGTTTCTGAAATGCTATCGCAGATGCTAGTGTAAATTCTGGTTTGGTTTTGATGATAGTGGGGTTAGGTACATCACCCTTGAAGAGTGATCCAAGCCTGAACTAGCACACTGGAAAGATTTAATACAACTAATCATTCCACACTAACTCTATGAAAAGGTCTTGTCTCTTTTAATTCATTTTAACTTTTTGTCTTTAAAAGATGTTTCATGGAAGCATTCATGAATAAAAACAAGACCTGCTTTTGGGATGGCTTTATCCTGTATAGTTTGCTGTATGTATGAGTATGCTAAATGTATGAGTTTCCTGCAATAATGGAACAGACTGACATGAATTGGAAAAGTTTTCTTGACATATTGCTCAGTCCAATGAGGTTGTTTCTGACAGCTTAATGGTGTTCTATTATTACACCACATTTCGAGTGACTAAAAAGAAATTCTGCTGTAGCTCAAGGAGAGTACAATCACTTATGAATAGCTTTGCTGGCTATTATTATTTTTCTGTGCATGTGTTCCACTTAGTTTAACAGCTACTTTAATTTATCTGAGTAGGGCCAAACCCTTGTCACTATGGAAACACCTTAATACGTGAAAAATATTTTCCAAGACAAAAAGGTTGGTTCGCATATAGAATTGTTCTTTTAAGATGAAATCAGGTGTATTGTATTTCCCAGCATGTGCAAATCAATAAGTGAAACAAATTTTCATTTTCTGCACAAGTGGAATTTGTGGTTTGTTCTTGTTTCTTAGAGGAAATAGGCTCTAGAGTCTTCATGTTCAGACACCCCCTTTCCCCCTTTGCCCATTGACCACTGTCAGAAACAGGAAGATGATTGCCAAAATCATTGCAGAGATGTTTTGTCATTATGGCTCTGAGCAGTTGTTACACTTGAAGCCCTCAGATGTAGTTATTAGTCAGTACAAAAGAGGGTAATAAAGAATTGCTCACAGCAACCAATGACTTTGAAAGAGTAGCAGAATCTTGCTTTGTATGGTAGCTTCAGCTACAAAGTAGATCTGTATCTTCTGACCATTACCACCTCTTTAAAGAATACAGGGAACAAAACCCAAACCAAGAACTACATCATAAACCCAACCACCAGACAGGAGCTTACTACTATATGATCATAGACACTTTTCACATCCACACATAAAAGAAAGGGAAGGAAGTGTTCTGGCTAATCAAATTAATCTTGGACTTAGGCATCTAAGACAAAAAAAGCCAAGAAGCACCAACACAAAACAACAATGAAAACCAGCTATGTTAAAGGGAGCAGTAGAGCAGATTTTTAAACAGGACAATTTAGAGATTAAACATTGCTTTAGTGTTTTCTCAGTAGCAAGACCAAAACCCAATGTTCATGTTTGCTTTAAGAACAGTTCTGCACATCCCAGGTCCTTTTAGCCGATGTGTGCAGTTATCTCGGTAGTCTCACGTATAGCAATGAGGTAACACACATTTTAAAGGTATCGTACCAGTTTTCTGTAATGTCTACAATAGCTCATAAACAAAGATAGTGATCATTTCAGGCTGTTGTTTTTTCACCTGCTAAGCATCTTGAAAGAAAACAGTGCTTTGGACAAGCTGCCAGGAGCTCACCACAAAAATACTATCAGCTAAGCAACATACTGAAAATATAAATATACTGCTGTCTTGTATCTAAGTAAATTAGTCAGTTTTCTGTCTGAATAGAGGAACAGGGATTACAGTCAAGGATACCTTTTTACTATGATTAAATAAGGTGGGGCAGTATGGAGTTACTGGGAAGGTCAAACTTCCGAATGGATAAAGGATGCATCATCTGAAAGGAAAAAAATTACAACACAAGTCTAACAAAAATAGACCACTGCAGACTAAAGTAAAAAGATAATTTGGCATCTCACTAAGAAATAACTACTTACCTTCCGATGTCAAAGTAACAGCAGTTTTAAAAGGTGTGGCTGAGCATTAGACAAGCATGCTTAAAATACATTTCTAACAGTTCAGCACAAATCAGGTCTTGTTTGAGGCTATTTTTGTCTCTAACTCGGTGGGTATTTATTTAAGTAAGGATCAGCTAGGCTGTCACTTTGTTCCCAAAATGCCCAAGTGTAGATTGTATTTAAAACTGCCCATTTTTCCAGGCAGATTTATGGGTATCAAGCCTAGATTCTAATGAATGTTCAAGCTAAAGAAAGTGCAGTAAGTGTTCTGTAATCTCCAAGGCACAGAAAATGCACATTTTCAATATAGGTTTTATTTTACCCATATACAGCTTGCCAGTACACAGCACATCACTGCTGAACAGCAGTACAATTTCACTGCATTTTTAGATGGCTAGAGAGAAAAAAGGAATTATGTAACAAAAGAGAATAGTGCAACAGTTTTAGGGTTGACAGATTTCCATTTTCCACCCACCCCCAACATATAAAGCAAATAGAACAATGTCAATTCTAGATTTTTTTGGTTGCAATGCTGCTAGGTTTATATAAACATAAGTTATAAAAAGTACAGGGCATAGAAACAGTTTACAAATAAGTTAAATTTCAATTATTTCAGTATTCACATTAGAAAAATATACATTTTATAGAGTCAGTATTTTCCAGAAGAAAGCATATAGTTTTCTGGTTTATGGCTCCAATTCACTTTGTGAAAGCAAAATATCTTCACTTTGGCCATCTGCTTCCATTGCCAGTAGTGCTTCCATGGTTTCCAAAGGTAACCCCTCAGGTGTGCGAATGTGCATTGTAGTACCATTGGAATCAGTTACAATAACGATGCCTTCTGCCTGAGACAAAACAGAAGTATCTGGATGGGACAGGATAAGCCCGTCCAAAGTCTGAATAAAAATTTGTTCGTGTCCCTGAGACAAGAAATCATGGCTCTCATCGGTAATCTCAAAGGCTACAGTTTCATCTACAGTAACTGTATTCTCCAGCTCATGTTGCTCCTCTGCCCCAGAAGAAAATTCATTCACGGTTTTAGAAGAGTTTTCGTGGTTCACGTGAGCGGACATGGAGGTTTCCTGGACAGGGTTCTGGTGTGACTCAGTCTGAGCACTGTGTGGGTAGTTTATTGGCACAATGTTTGCTGAAAAAACTTTTTCAATTTCCTGCATCTCGGTCCCAGCAGCATTATGAAGTTGTTCTGAATGTTCTTTAATTGCAAAATTATTGTTTTCTTCTTTCAGTTTCTGGTATTCTTGATTGTGATCATTTTCTTTGATTGCTTGTAAATCAGTGCTCTGACTGCCCATTGCATTCTCCAACACAGAGTTGCAAAGTTTGGGAGCTGACAGTCCACCTGGTGTATTCTCGCTCATGAAATGCGCTTGAACTAATGCAGGTGAACCATCAGCTTTGACAGGCAATGCAACTTCACTATGTAGCAAAGATGCATCACTTGCTGTATCTGGTCCCTGTGTGTTCACAGGTGGGGAATAGTCTATCTTCACTTTCACAGTCTGGGAGAAGGTACCTGATTTTTCATCATTGATTCTGACTCCTGAATCAGCAAATGAATTATCTTCCTTTGTTTTCAGCATGATATGCCCATATTCTGGAAGAAGGATTTCTCCATTTAATGGATTAAAACCTGAAAGGTGAAAGAAATGTAATTTTGTTGGGCAATCTAATATTGAAGGTCCAAAAAATTATTTTTCAGCAATAATTTAGTAGGAAAAGCTAGGCTACTTTCCTGCTTTTTTCCCCAAATTAGCAACCCTGAAGCAAGCACCTTATAAGTGTTTCACAGCACTTTCCAACGAGGAAGTCAGAATAAAAATAATTAAGGAATTTTTGGATAGTGGAATACTGTTGAGCATTTCTATTCCAAAAGACCTTATATTAGAAGCAGCATTTTTCTCTTAAGCCTGAAAACAGCCTGCTCTTAAAGTCACTTGTTTTTTTTCTGTATGGCATGCAGCCAACAACATTAAAAAGATAAAGAATATTCCAGGCACAAAGTAGTCAGCTGTTATCCCGATTATCATCATAACTGGCAGAAGCTTTTAAACATGGTCAAATTTCTGTTGATACTGAAGCTCATCCTGGACTCAGACATGTCATTAAATCACTACATATCTAAGTAGCTGTGCCAATAGCTCTGGGAGCACTTCTGTCCTGTGACAAAATAGGTAAAAAGCACTAGAAATGTAGTGTGTTTTACCAGTTCTTTGACCTGGACCAAGAGATAGTAACTACTAAGCTTCAGTAGCATGAGCTGTCAGCTTTTGTTACTGAAGATTAAAAGGAACAAGTAGGTTGATTTGGTTTGAAAGATACCACTGCACAACAAAGGAGGCCCAACACTGCAGAAGGGACCATTTTAAACTTTCTATACTGTAGACTAGCAAAAGCCCTGTTAGTAGGTGCAAATGAAACAAAAATTAAGAAACTCATAACCTAGAAAAAATAATAGTGCATCCAGAAATAAGCAGAATCATGCAAAGAACCCTTCAGAGGAATGGAAAAGAAAAAACCAAACTGCTAAAGGGAAAAAAAAAAAAAAAGGGCCATTGATAGAAGTAGTACAAAGGGCAAAAGCCAAGCAACTTGCAGCAACACCAAAAGAAGGTATTTACAAAGCAAGAGGACAGTACTGACATGCACACCATACTACAGATGGGCCAGGGATGGAATCTGTCACAATAGTGACTGAATTACTGCAACACTTCTGTTTAAAAGATCAGTGGAGTTTTAGGAGATCACAGATAGGGACCCATCTCACTTTCTAATCCATTGTTGCTCTGCTATTCTCAGACAAGGGATAAGAAGAAAGGCAACCACCTAAAGACTTTGGCGCAAAATGGTGTCTCAGTTCCAGTCTTCAAATGACACACATCTGTCCTGGCACAGCCGGCACAGGCTCTCCCCCTCCCCCAGGATCCACAAAGCTCTGGTGATTCTGCTGTTGCAGCCTACTGGAGCAAAGGGGAAGGACACACACACACTGCTTCCTCTTCCTCTACTCTTCCACTGCTGACACACAAAGGTCATGCACCACTTCTGCTATAAGAGATAGGGTGGACACAAAGCATGCAGTAGAGAACAGTACTATTCTCATAGTACTGCAGTAGTATCAATATCTGGATTAACATGCATTCAGAATTGAGCTACTCCTGTGATCTGCACCATCTGTAACTTTTTTCCCCACAAGGCCTTTCCAGTTAAAAAGCTGCTTCTGAAGGACCAGGGAAGCAAGTTAAGAAACGAAACCTTAAGACAAAAAACCACATTAGCTTGAAGAAAAAAACGTATTTGTTCAGCTCCTCCACGAACAGGACAGAATTGGAATATCTGAAGAGGTTACCATCTTTTTCAAACAGTGAACACAAATTCCCACTCTTTTCTTTCACTTCATCTTGACTGGCATAAGCATTATTCACATTCTCCATTATGTCTTCTAACTTGGTCCTTTTGGCTGATGGCAACAGTTCCTCCCCTGAGCTCTGTCAATACAAGAGATAATTAACTGGCTGCCATCGTAACAGCTAACAATATCGGAAAAGATCACAAACCAGCTGCGGGCAGTGAACCGATACTCTCCTTGAAAGCACCATTTTACACTAACAGTTGTCCTAAAAGGTAAGGATTTAAACAGCCCTTGACAAAATGTCACTGATGACTTTTGGTACTTGGTTGAAACCAACTGCCTTCGCTTCACCATCAAATCTCTCTTAGCTCTTGTGATTAGCTGTACAACATGAAACGCACTACAAGCTCTCTCTCCAACTTATTAAAGGGCTGTGAACAGCCTGCCCAACATTGTTTGGTTAATAAAGACTAATCGGCTCTTTTACCACAGGCAAAAGCACTAGTCTTATTTAGCCACCATCAGAGACAACTCTGGATTAAATAAAAAGGAGAACAGTTAAGGGGACAGATCATAGAGATGTGACTTTCAAGAAGAGGAAACATGGCTACTCACTACAGCTGTAAACAGATTAAATCTGGTCAACTGCCTTGTTAGAAAGAAGGAAACTGTTTTCATGCACCTCTACCAACCACCAGTTAGCAGAGCAACCACTTCTCCAAAATCTGAGCATGTTGCAGGTTAGCCCGCTTACTCCAACACAAGTTAGTAGCATCTGAGGATCCTTCTCACTGTGGGGCCCCCATTTACTAGCACTTCAACAAACTTTTTTTGCTTGTATTGTGAGATTACCTGTAAGCATTTGGGATTCTGTCCTGGAAGCTATCAAGTGTCTTCCCAAAGTGCATGTTTAGCATGCTAGTTCATATGCTCTGCTATAATACCACAGCAGCAAGTGCTTTTAAAAATATTTCCAAATTCCAAACATCATGAAAGACTTTAACCCAAGTCAGTTACTATAATTTTGTAAGGAATAAATTATCTGTTTAAACAGGTTATAATTTGTCTTAATTTCATTTTTAATTTCCACAAAGGTATTTCATACCTCAGCTAACCGTTTTTGTCCCAGTAACTCCACAGGCACTTGCTCACTAACCATTTCAGTTATAGATTGTGAACAAGAGTCTACACCTTGGGTCTTTCGTTCTCCAGTGAGTATTTCTGTAATTCCTAGAGATTCAGCAACCTTTAAAAACAGTTATAGGAAAAAAAGTAAAACATTAGCCTCTACAGTCTGAATGCAGAAATGCTGAAATACTGATTTGTTTTCTTAAGACTGAATTAGAACTATAGAGGGTCTAATCCAACAATCACCAGAGCTCCATGAAGTATTTAGACTCTCGTGTTTTCTACTTGCCTCCGTATTAATAGAACACAACCTTCATTTGAAGGTGAATAGTAACAGGCAAACTCAAAAGAATTAGGAGTACAGTGGTTATATATAGAATCCAGAGACAGTTACTAAGAGCAGAGTTTAATAAAGAATACTGTCTAGGTCCTCCATTATTTAAAAAATGTTAATTCTTCTTGTTTAAGAGTATCTCTTAATAGTTAAGAAGTCCAGGATTCCACCCCACTTTCCATTCCTGTGCCTCATCCTTAAGTAGGTGTGCTACTATACCACTCAGGGATGGGTTGATTTTGTTTGCTTTTTCAAAGAACATAATCCTGTATTAAGAATACACATTTATACAGAAGAGAACCAAGAAAGAGGTGGCATTTTGGGACTGGCAGTATCAAAAACATCCCTTTAGTTGGTACAACTTTATTTTCCTCCAAAGGGAAACATAGGTGTTAATCACAAAATTACCAGATGGGCAAGTAGTAATTCTTGAAAGGCTTTTAGTATATACAGTGATCATGATTTATTCTGAAAAGTATTAACCACTGCTAACAAGCCACACAGGACTTCATTTTTTAATCCAGAATTATTCTAAGATCAAAAAGCTTATCTCCAATGCTCCTATCCTGACTTTTACAGTAGGTTCCCCCCCCCCCAGTATTTACAATTCAATGCTGATGTACCTTAATGAACACTTCATTTACAACTTTTTTGTTGGAAGTAGTATTAAAAAAACCAACAGTGTTTTCACTAATGGAAACACGGAGAACAAAAAATATGTTATGTACAAAGAGCTGACTTGCTCTAAGCAAGGGGGACGCCAAGGATCCATAAAGATAAGCAGACCCACATTAATAAATACAACCCTCCCAAATAAACCCCCCCCAAAAAAAGACCAGAGAAAAAAAAACAAAACCAGAAACAAAACAAACTAAAAAAACACCATAAAGCCCAAACCTACATCGTCTTTCTAGATATAGCTGCAAAAAAAATGAATCTGAAGTCTCAAAAATAACAGTTTGCAGTTTTATTAATGTATTCACTACCTTTCGTATTTGCTAGCACAAGTGTGAACTGCGTAAATGCATTCAGTCTGGCCTCATTAAGCAATGTGCCTATTTATCCCTTCAAATCAAGGCCACTCCTTTTAAAAATAGACCCCTCTCTCCTAATCAAACATCAAGATAAACTTTTATTAGTTGATAATGCTAAATACACCTTGCAGTAACGTTCAGGTTTGCACTACCCTAGATAAGCAAGACAGATGTCAGTGCTGCTAGGTTTTTTTTTTCAGTATTTCTACTTGTATCTGTTGCCATAAACTAGAACTGTAGTTTCATTACGGATTTGTTTTCTCTTCAGTTAGCTGTTTAACTTTTTACAGTAATGTCTGGTTTACTCATCAAAAAACATGTTTTCTTCAAATAACTTTACCAGCACAACAAAGCTTACCAGAGAAAAATAAAAGCACAAATCATCCAAAATAAAACAAAGCAAAAATCACAGCTCCAGAGTGCTTTATTACCTTGGCATCTTTAATTTCAACAGGCTGCTGGCAACTCAGCAAGTCAGAATTATTGAGGTGATCAAAAGCCATTTTCTTTACCATATTATGCAAGTCTTCAAATTCCCTATACACATCTGGGAAGTAAGCTTTGGATGGATACCCTTTTTCAACCTAGAAATAAGATGGGAAAAAAGGATTTGTTTCCCCCTCCCTATATTTAAAAAAAGATTGCATTAAAATCTGTCAGTTTGTTTTGCTGACATTTTAAAACAGAAACATTGAAGTCAAAAGATCATGGACTATTAAGAAATGCCACTGAACAAGGCAGCAAAAAGCCTTTCAGTCAAGAGACTTACCAGAGTTTTGCCTGTGTAACACTGAGGTGTACAACATGTGCACTTTGCAGAACTGTAACTTAGGAAACTCAGACACATCTCTAAAGGAATCTTTTAATGTATACTAATGGGAGTCTTCCCAAAATAATTTAACATTTTTACATAAAAACCCCTCACCTTCATCAACAGAAATTCGTATACCGTAACGAGTTTTGTAAGACGTGGGAGAGCCAGCTCCATTAAGTCTTCGTTGTCGCATTGTTGTATTAGCTGTCAAAAATCAGAATGAGTTTATTAAGGTAGCCTACAGAGGTTATGCATCCCACATGCAGAACACTTTTTGAAAGGTACACTGTATCCTTAAGCAACTTAGGGAACAGATGCAAACATAGCACCAAGAGGACATAAATTAGAAGACCTTAGAAGAGTTACTACCCATCTACAGACAAAATTCAGTTCCACAATGTTTCCTGATTGATAAAAAGACCATCAGGAGATTCAGTAGCCATAAAGGATCTTCCACAACACACAGGAAACAAAAATTTGTGTTAGTTGCATGGATTTTAATCCTCATTCTGTCCTCCCCCAAGAGATTATTTGTGGGTTTGGGTTTTTGTTTGTTTGTTTTGTTGTTTGTTTTTTGATGTTACCCAACTTCTGTTTGGTCTATTTCTTTTTACTGTGTTGGAGATACATAACAGTAACTGTCCTTCTCCAGAAAAAACGATAATGAGATTATATCTACATGCCAAAATTCCCTTTCCAGACCAAGTTCCCATTTTGCCTTGTGTCCAGTGTTCTCCTATAATTGTTTTCTCCCTTAAAAACAAATTGCTTTCTTCTTCTTAGCAGACACCTTAGGCTTTCATATCTTGTCTGTACACAAGGATGTTTAAAAAAAAAATAAAAATCATTCTTGAAAATAAGTGATTAAATAAAAACCAACCCAAACCACACAATAAAAAAAATAACACCAGAGGGCAGGGGCAAGATACTAGTGAAGTAATTGCAGAAGAGAACCATACCTCTTTTAACCTAGCTTTTCTTCTGAACACATTGCGTTCTGCTGACACACTACTAAGTGACTTTGAAGGGGACTGACCAGGTCTGCTAAGCCTTCCAGAACACCTAGATCTTCCACCCATCCTCGGTCGACCACGTCTCTTTGGTCGTCTGGGTCTTCCAGGTCCTTTTGGTGTTATGGGTCCCCGCTGTCCTGAACTAGTTTCATTTTGTTGTTCTGCCAACAGGTGTCTGCTTTCTGTAGACTTACACGTCTTAATTAAAAAAGAGAAAAGTATTTATTCACCATTTTAAACAGTGTTTGAAGTAAGACATTTTTATAATTAAGTTCATCTATGCAAAAAACCAAATAGTCACAAGGACGATAACTAAAAATGCAATGCCCGGTTTCCACATTTCAGAGTCTTTACTCCTCCCTACAAACACAGCTCTGAAGTAGCTTCTGTTATAAGACCATGTGGCAAACTCTAAAGTACATTCGCTATTTTTAAGTTGTTGTTGTGATTTTGGTGCAAGATTTTTTTTTTTACTTCATACTGAACACATTTTATCTTGTCTTCCCTTCCAAGCTAGAATTTCTATGAATGTCCCAGTATCTTTTAAGTTTACAATAGTACTGAAGTATATCAGGGTCCTTTTACAATAGTACTGAGGTATATCAGGCTCCTTTTCATAATCAGTACATTTTCATCCCAGTGTTCAGTACCTCACTACTATTAGGAAAGCACTAAAAAGGGCAAATTTATGTCAGTTCCAGCCAGGGGTTAAATTAATAAATTTCTAAAAGTCTCAGAAGACTAGGTTCACTGTGGGGATCTTTATTGCCTTCCTCTCTGTATCAATGTACCAGTTTTATTAATCCTGCTATTATTTCCAGAAAGCAATGTACTTGGCCAAAAAGGGTAACAAATCTATGGGCCAAAGTGCAGGTTTGTAAAATCTGTATTTGCTAGTTAGAAGTAGCAGGTACAATGACAATCTGGAAACCAGTAGTAGCATCATATGAGAGACAGACTGAAATTTTTCTTAATTCCCGTCATCCTGGGTAAAGTGTGTGCTGCACAGGGAAGTACAACTATGTAATAACACAAAGAGCAGACTTCAGTATTCTGCAGTTTTCTTTTCCCAAATGTGATAG
This sequence comes from Melanerpes formicivorus, assembly GCF_026170545.1. NCBI lineage: Eukaryota > Metazoa > Chordata > Aves > Piciformes > Picidae > Melanerpes > Melanerpes formicivorus. The sequence goes on along the minus strand of NW_027142400.1, from coordinate 2,291,572 downwards.
GAGAGAGCAGAGGTTGGTTTGTTGCGCCTGCAGCAAATTTTCACATTTCTGAGAACTCTGCATTTACAAAGATGAGCAATAAATGTGGCACTGCTATATCTAAGAGTATTCTTTTCCTAGAAAGCAGCTGCATCACTTCTTGCTGCAAAATGTTAAGAGTCATTTTAATATTAAAAGAGAGACTTAACTTTGAAGTGACCAGCTTAAAACATCACAGAAAAAAAATTAAAATGCAGCTACAGCAGCTTCCAAACCAAAGAATGAAGTTTCACCAAAGAGCTTGGTTTGCCAGAGGTAGCTAAGCCACGTTTTCAAAACCTGCTGCAGGAAAAGCAGGCCTACTTTTGGAACCCAAACAACTGTCATCATAGAGAAAAAAGAATTAGAAAACCCTCTATTTCACTAACAGAAATTGACAAAGAAGATGATGTCTTGCTGTCTATTATGCTAAAAATTGTAACTGAAAATAGTATTCTTATCCGAATACAAAGAATGCCATCTATACAGACAAGGGTTTGTCAAGCTGAAAGCTGGAAAACCAGTAACAAATTAACAGTCAGAGAACATTTTATTTTATGTGCATGTGCACAAATACTATTCCTGCAACACTGCAAGAGCAAGTAATTTGATTTTCAAGGCAAGTCAATGGCAAATCTGTTTAATTTACTGTATTGAATACTTCTGAGCAGTACAAGACTATGCAGCTACAAAACTGACATTTTGCTTTCTACAGAACTGGCCTAAGTAACATGCTTTACCTGTTCTCCAGCCTTCAAATGAACAGTTTCTTCTAGACTGGTAGCTAGTGCATTTTCATTATTTAAAGTGACAGCAATTGAATTCAAATGTGCTGGACTCGTCGTTTCGTCTTTTATTCCACAGGTGCTGTCCACAAATAAACTTCCATTAGGTTTACTTAGAGGTATTTTTTGAGGTGAAGACTCCAGCTGTCCATGGCCTGGGTTAAGTTTATAATGTCTTGCTAATCCTCCTTTTCCTATATAGGATTTTTCGCAAGTCTCACATTTAAACATTTTGGGTTTCAGATTATAATTTGAAGAACTGAATAACGCATCTTTTCCTTTCACCTTTCCTTCTTCATCATCTTCTATACTCAGCTCAGAGTAGTCATCAGAATCGGATTGATGACCATCAGCCAAATCCTCCATTTTAATGAATTTATAGTCTTTAGCTTTGTATTTTGGGGGGCGTGAAATCCGTCCAGAACGAGTTTTCACTTTCAAGGATTTCTTTAATTTGTCATCTTTTTGTTTTTTTTCAAGGCATGATGTTAAAGCATTTGCTGAACTGACTGCAGCCATGGAAATATTTGGAGACCTGGTGGCTGACACTGTGGCATGTGTAGCTTTCTGTCCATTTAGTATCTTAGATGTGGCAATCTTGTTCACAGACCTAGATCCATGAGATGGTAAAGGTCTCTGCATAAGCACCTGAACTGGAGATTCAGAAGAACTATGGAGAAATAGCTGCTGCTGCTCAGCTCCTGTAACAGGCTGTATCCTAATTATCTGGGGATTAATAATGCCAAGTCCTGGTATGTTAGAATTTCTACCAACCGACTGACTCAGCGTTACAGTTTTGGGCTGGATTGGTGCCAACGATGGCATTGGCCTTTCAGTTTCCTTCATCTGTCCTGGCTGAACTTGGACACAAATTGCTTCCAGCTGTGTTTGTGGAAAAAAAAGGAAGAGTTGAAATTACACAAACACAGTGTTTATAAATAAAGACAATACTTATCAAGCTGATACACGCACACCCTTAAAGCAAAGCGCAAAGAAAACAATGCGCATCATTAGTTTTCCACTCTAATGCATCAAAGTGCAGATTGAACTTCAAAGCACAGATTCCTTTCATTCAAACTACAGGTTTTCCTGCACATTTATTGATGTAACTGTTGTTCAACTAAAGCATGTGAAGTTTGCTTACTTAGGCCGTGTCACAGCTTTGTTGTTGTTAGCAGGCCTGTTCTGAACTAGCAGAGTCAACGCCATCACCTATGCAGATTAATAACCTTCAGCAAACTAAACACACCAGAGCCTACTAAATGACACAGGCCAAACACCTGATACAGGACATGCTCTTAATAAATGCTCAGTTAAAAAAATAAAATGACAACGATTTAAAGTAGGGGTGTGTTGCTGTTCGTCTCCCTCAGACATTCCTCCTCATTCAAATTTCTGCCTTAGCTTGAACCCATCACTTGACCACCCCTGCTCCCCAGTAGGTGGATTGAAGTTCAGGTATTGTCACCCTCTGTAAGAAGGATATGAGCTATCTACCTTTGCATCATCACTTAACCACTAAGAGACATCACTTCTAAGCTGCTGTAGCTGCATATGGACCGAAATACTGACCACAGCAGCTAGGATGTACATTCAAAGGTGGATTTTTCTAAACCATGTTGAAGTTGTCTCAGCTGCGAGACTCGACTCTACACCCAAGGGCAGGTGTAACTGAGGTGGGAGAGGAAAAAACAAAAATTAAAAATTACACCCCCGCACCCTAGAGATCTGCCCTCGGCGGTGGATTTTACCACTAAACGGACGCAGCAGGCTCCCTCCCTCCGCAGCCCCCACCTCAGTTACCTTCTGCGGGAGGAGCCGGGCAGCCGCCATGGCTTTGCCCTGCTGCAGGGCGACCTGCTGGGCTACGCTCTGCAGCTGCTGGGCGGCGTTGTGCATGATGTTGCCCAGCGGCGGGGCTGCCCCGCAGGCCTGCGGCGGTAGCGGGCCAGCGTCCCGTGGCGGCGGGCCCCCCTCGCCGCGGGAGAGCGGTGGACCCGGGCAGGGCTCCAGAGGGGCGGCTGCCGCCGGCTTCTGCTGCTCCTGGGCCTTGCTCACTTGCTCGATGACCTGCTGTAGCTCTGCAGGGGCCAGCGGCGTGGCAGCGTGCCAAAGCGGCGGGGGCGCCGGCTCCGCTGTGACCAGCCCCGGGCACTCAGCCGTGGCCAGCAGCTGTTCTAGCAGTCGCCGCTGCTCCTCGGCACTCAGCCCCGTGCCCTCCACCGGGCTCCCGTCCGGCTGCAGGTAAAGGATGGTGCCGGTCCCTGTCGCGCCGGCTTCCAGAGCGGCCAAGCTCTGCACCAGCTCCTCCCTCGCCGCCAGCAGCTCCGGGCCCTCCGCGTGGGGCAGCGGGACGAGGAGCTCCACCGCGCCCCCGCCTTCCTCCTCCGCCGTCCCGGCAGCCCTGCCTGCCGCCACGCTGAGAGGATCCCCACAGGAGGCGGTCACCCACCCGGGGGGCTCGTCTTCAGTGGAAGGAGGGGATGGCGGAGCTTCTGTGCCCCCCTCCTCAGGAGCCGCCATCTTGGCAGGCGTCAGCAAGCGGGAGCCGCATAGTCCCCCCCGGGGAGGTCTCGGAGGCGCGGAGCGAAGTGAGGGACACCGGAGGCACGCGGACCAATAGCGCCTGCGGCAGCGGCCCGCCGCAATCCTGGGGCGGGGTAACCGTGCACTTGACGGCGGCCTCACGGGGGCAAAAAAGCTCCGAAGGTGCAGCGGGCGGGGCGCCTGTCGCGCCCGACGGTGGTACCAACCAGTGAGACAAACTCGGCGGGAGGAAACTAAAGTGAGTGGAGTTTTTCCTGGCAAACGTTTTGCGGCGCGTTACTCGCTCTCGCTGAGTGGGCTTTCGCACGCCTGCGGGGAATAGAGCCAGGTGGGAAGGCGTGTGGCACGCGAGAGGTGGAACCTGCACGAAAGAAAATGCGCGTGAAGGGGTGATCCGAGCACGTCTCCAGTCGCCCCCATAGAAATAAGAACCCACATGCCCCTGGGGCCGGCTCGGGTTCTGTAAACTGCAGGATGGAGCACGTTTAGTGCTGCAGCCGCGCTGGGCAGAGTGTGTGCTCCTGTGCCCACCGGCACCCTACAGCTGTGTCCTGGTGCGGCGGCAGCACTACGCACCTTAGTAGACGCGGGTGAGGCGGAAGGGAAGGGAATCACCAGGATAAGAAAAGAAAGAAGGAGGGAAAAGAAGACAAGAAAAGAAGAAGGGAAAAAATATTAAAAAAAAAAAAAAAAAAAAGGGGAGGGGGAAAAAAAAAAAAAAAAAAAAAAAAAGTAATCCTGGCCCGTACGGGGATCGAACCCGCGACCTTGGCGTTATTAGCACCACGCTCTAACCAACTGAGCTAACCGGCCTCGTTGTTAAGTACTTTTCTGCTAGCACTGAATAACAGCTTCTCGACGCCCTTATAATGACTATGACAGGTGTAAGAACCGACTGGCAGAACGCGGGACGCTTCGCAATCCGGACCCCCAGGAGCCGGGCTCATACAGGGGGGAGCACATCCTAAAGTGATCTTCTACCCCAAAGCACTCGGCCCCGCTTATAAACATACAGGGCCTGGATGACAACTGCCTCTTAAGTCAATGACTTCCCCCAGGATTTCGAATATACAATTCCAGTTTCGTTTAAGCAAAATCTTTGTGATATTTACTCTTTTGGCTCTTTAATACATTAAGATCTTAGTTTGCACGGACAAATGATTCACTTTTTCCTAATATTGTGCTTTTTACTATGTAAGTAGCGTTTAAGACCACTATCTCAGCTTTGAAGCCTACGTTAAAATATATTATGTATATTTAGCAAATAGAAAGGGCACGGCGACGACACCTCTACAAAAGGCAGGTTTGGGGGAGGCCGGCTCGGTAAGAGTACGGTTAGCAGGGAGCGAAGCCGTCGCCCGGGTCCTCGCCTCTATTTACTCCTCGCGCCAGCTGGGCAACGGAGCCAGAAATAAAACCGGTAAAGCCCGCCTAATTCAAACCTGCAGCAGCACACGGAAACCACTAGGGATCAGGAGATCACCGGAGACGGAGTTGAGTTCGCAGGAGAGCTGGAAGAGACCAAAGGCCGGCACTGGCCGCGCCTTTACAAGGGACTGGCCACCCACCGATATACAAAGCACTCATCATTTTAGTCCGAGAGCTGCACGCATTAACCTCTCGCCCACGTAAGGCTCAACGCTAACGCTGCCCCAGTAAAGACTGTCTCGTGGAGCGCGGGGGGGAGAACGGCTCCACACAAACCAAGACAGGCGAAGGGGTGAAAGCCAAAGGGCCAAGTCCGTAGTGGGGCGAAGCGAACGCGCTTGGCCGCCACACGCTGCGTAAACGAAACCCTCGCCCATTCCGCGCCTCCACCACCGGCGGCGATGCAGTGCAACCGACCACCCCACGGGCTGCCCCCTGTGCGTGCGCCAAACTGGCTCCGCGCCGGCCGGAGTCTGCAATGCGCCGGCGCGGCCTGTGGGTCCGCGCGCCACAGGGCAGGGCCGGGGCGGGGAGCGGGAGCCTGCGCGGTTGCCAGGGTGACGAGAATACAACATGGCGCGGAGGGCTGGGCCGGGGGGTACTCGACGGTCGGGACGGGAACCGGCCGCTCTCTCGGTCACCTCAGGACCTACAGGCGACCGCAGGATGAACAGTAAGGGGTCGCGGGAGAAAGCAATGGGCTTGCTTGGTGCCGAAGTCGTGGGCACAAGGCCCTTTCTAAGGTACGGTGTAGGCCCCGGAACCTCTGTGGAGGCCGATGATCAGTGGTGACTCTGGCAAGACAGGACAGGGGTGTTGGGCTGCGGAGGGGTGACTCGGGCTGAGGTAGTGGTAGGTGCTTTTGCAGTCTCTGGAAAATGCCGGTACTGCAGCCATCTCCTAGGGCTCCCTACTGAGACCGCATATGTAAATGCCGGTCCTTCTGCATGCCAGTCCTGGCTTCTACAGTGTAAATGTTTTTCCGACTCTCGTGAAGCAATAGCCTGGTCTCTCCAAGTACTTTCTCAGAAATTGCTAAGTTTCTCGTTATTTCTTCTGCAAGCCTTTCCTTCTGTTACTTAGCATCATTCTTCAAATCACCCCGTGTCACATCCTTTACATTTTGCATGTTTCTGAATGCAATTGTTATGTGCCAAGATCTTGTGACTGTGGCTCAAGCTGAACTACTTGTTGCTTTCTTCGTCTTTAGGTTATTTTCCTTGTCCTGCCTGCATCAATGTTGTATTTAAATGTCGTGGCTTTTTCTTTCTCACCAACTTGGCATCTGCAACACACTACCTGCTCCAGGTTTTTATGATATTCTTTTCTGACTATTATAGTGCTATCTTTTCTGTCATTTTGCATTGGATTAACTGCCAATGATGATCGATTTTCTGTGCTCTCTAATTACAGTAATATAGGTGTAGTCTTTCAATTCTATCACTCGCCCATAATTTTAATTTATGTTGTTCTTAATTCCCCAAGTGGTCTTTTGTGCATCAAACTGTCTTTCTATTGAATGATTACCATGGCTGTTTTTTTGTCGTTGGGCTAGTTCAGATTGCTACAATTGCAAATAACTTTTGCCATGCTTTTTGTACTTCTTTGATTTGTATGGAATTTAATTCAATTTTCCTAACCTTTATCTTCCTTTCTGCTAGCAATGCTAAGCCTGAAAGTCTGTGTGTGTTGAAACAGGGAGGAGGGAAGGATACCTAGCTTGTTATAGGTGCAGTGAAAGAGTTGCTAACCAACTCTTCTTTATTCTTTAATGTTACATACAAGTGTAGTTAGAACACTGTTTATTTAATTTCATCCTACATATTTTCAGTCTTGAAATGCTGATAAAATGTTTAACACTTCTGTCATTCTTTGAGTACCACAGATTCAGGTAAACTAAAAGGTAATTAGTTTTGTTTTGTTTTGTAGCTGTAGTAAGTTTCATAGCTTAAAACTGGCACACTTTGACCTGATTGTTCTCTTTAAGAGTGTGTTTGAAGTCAGTTGTTTCCATGGTTGTTTTTCCTTGCCACCTGCTCACTTTTGAAGGATCATTTACATGGTGCTGAAGTGGAGTTTTGAGAATCTCTAGAAATCTTGGCTTGTGGATGCAAATTCAAAATTTGTATTAAACTGTCAGTGCATTGAAAGTCTACATTTTATTTCTTCTTTTTTAATATAAATTTATATGTTGTTATTCTTCTAAGTTCTTTTCAGCTTCTCATTGAACAATACACATGATCATTCTCGTTTTCTTCCGAAGAGAAAGGTTCTCTCATCTTAAGTGACCTATTTTGTTGATAGTTTACCCATTGATTTTATGCAGTTTTAATTTCTAATTCTATACGTTAATCAATCAGTTGAAATTATTAAGGTATTTGCTGTCATTGTTTTCACTGGATGGCTCTCTTAAGTGCCAGGTTAAAGCCTCAGTTGCAGGTTATGTGTTGGATTTTTATTCTGTATATTTAGCACTCTATTGAAAAACTTAACAAACCTTACACACGTAAATGTAAAACAATCTTTAGATCTAAGAATGTTTTAAAGCATGTAAACAACTCTTATTACACTCTTACAACTCTTTGGTTTAAAAAACAATCATTTAGTCCTTCCACTGTAATCTGGACTTCCTTTGTAGGAGCAAAATACTTATTCTATCTGACTTCTCCAGATATCTAAAAGTGTTTTCAATAAATTTGTACAGTAATGTTTTCCTTGTGATTCTCTGCCTAAGTACTTCAGTTTATTAACACCTATGGCAGGTATACCATAGATTTTAAGATTTTGTTTTCAGATCATGTGATTAGATTATTCTTTTTAATGCCACAGAATCAATTTAGACATTTATTAAGAGAAACAAAATATGAGATTGCCATTTATCAGAGTCAAAGAGTAGATCAACAAATAGCTGCCTTGGTTTTTTAATGCCTCAGGTATTTTTGCCACAGGGTATGACTCTGACGTTATATGAACATATAGCCAGCATGTATCTGACTGATTTGAGAGTATCAATTGCGACAAAAATATATCCAGTGACACTTTTTGTTTGGAATTCTATAAGGGTGGGATTTAAGTATTCTGATTTTACAACCTGTATCTTATATTTAGCCACTTAGAAATAATTAAACTTAGGGTAGGGATAAAGAGCACAGTGCAAAGAGTGATTTTTGCTGCTAAAATGTATAACTTGCTGTGATCTAGGGATCACCTTGGTTAAGGCACTAATCAATCAGTTGGCAAGTGATAGCCATATGAGTTAAACAGTCATATGATCTTTTCCTGAATTTGAAGGCTCTGTTAGAGATGGCATCCTTTATCCATAATGATTTTCAAATTATGTTTTTTCTTTTAAAATAGTTCTGTATGCCTGTAGGGCATATTAGACAGTGGCACTGATTTTAAAGTATCATAGTATCAGTCAGGGTTGGAAGGTACCACAAGGATCATCTAGTTCCAACCCCCCTGCCATGGGCAAGGACACCCCACACTAGATCAGGCTGGCCAGAGCCTCATCCAGCCTGGTCTTAAACACCTCCAGGGACGGAGCCTCAACCACCTCCCTGGACAACCCATTCCAGGGCTTCACCACTCTCATGGTGAAGAACCTCCTCCTGCTCTTTCCTGTTATTTAGATGGCCTAATTAGTTTATGATCTGGCATAGTGGATAATGATCAGAAAACCTAAGCAGCAGGTGATTAAAATGAGAAGAGTTACTGATAACTCTCATGGAAGTGCTGATACCATATTGGAGAAAGAAAGATTTGCAAGGGGGAAGTTTCTAGTAATTAAAATATAAGCATTTGCATCACAAGAAAAGACCTTTTCTTTGTTTTGTTTTAACATAAATATGAGAGTTGAGGAGGAAAAAAGAGATAAGGCAACACAAGTTGATTGCTAGTTGGAAGGCAATGTTAGAATCTCCCTGCCTGAGTAACTTTTCCCCCTGCAAAATGCCTTGGCAGGCTTTTTCCACCGTGAGGCTGTATTTCTACTTGTAAATTAAATATATCTTGAAATCTTTTTGGATACAAAGAGCAACTGGCATGAAATGGCTCACATCTATGCTAATAAATTCTTTGATTTTCCAAAACAAGGCAATAGGACAGAAAGTGCTTGAGGAATGACCTTAGAAGGAGTATTGACATCAGGCTGGGAAAGGTGTATAGGGGAGTGGTGATTGTCACAGGCTGATTCTGTCAGGAATTGTTGTTACAGTAACTAATACAGGCAACTACACCTAACTGAATTTATTTCTGTCAACATACCTTAAGACTCCTACAGTTTTTCTAAGTCCCATAAAGGGCTGAATATGATAAAAAAGCTTTCCTTGCTCTGCCTCCCTCGAAATGACTGGGTTTGGATCTTACTTTTGACGTAATCTTATTATTTAAGAAACAGCAGCATAAAGCTCACCAGAATTTGGTTTAGCTCAGATAAAATTACTGGAAGAATTACCAGGGATAGAATCCGTAGGTGCTAAAAATAAAGGGAAACAGGCAGTGGGATTGGCAAGGAACAGTTAATCACAAAGCTGAAGGAGAATAAAGGAGGAAAGAAAAGAAACGTCAGTTCTGAGGAAAATTAGGATAAGATTCAGAAATGGATATAAATAAAGCTCTCTTCATTATCGCCTTCATCTCTTAACATCCTGCAGATTGACTGATTTTTCACATCTTTCTATTCAGTGCATTTTATTATTAAAGCAAAGCATTACTTTTGGCTTAGTGCAAAACTAATATCTGAGTTTAGTATGGGAATAAAGCTATAAAAACCAGAAACTGCCTTGCTTGGGGGGAAAAAAAATAAATATTAAAAGCCCCACCAAACCCAAAAAGAAAATAACACCACCAAAGCAACCAGAACCCCCATGATGGAACAAGGACAAGACATTTTTCAAGATAATCTTATATTTTCAGTACAATGTAAATAAAGGGTTTTTTTGGTGAGAGAAGTAAAGAATAAGTTCAGGTATGAGTTACTACTGTGCTGCAGCAGAAAAGAGGAATAAAGTGCTGTGTGCAGAGGCATCATATCTCTGAGCAAGGAGACAGTAGTTTATTGTCTAAGATACAAATCAGTGTCTTGCATGTTAACAAACCCCCCTTTAAAACATTTCCATTAGAATTTAGCAAATCACGTATAGGTTGATGTGTAGTCCTCAGCATTTCTCCTTTTGACATATCAAAACAACATATTTTTGGTTTTAGAATATAAACCTATTGGTAAGGTAGAAGAGGGAACTCTGAAGATGCTGAGTCTTGGGGATGAAAAGTACTATGCATGTAAACAAACACATGGTGCAACACTTGGAAAGGTATGCATAGCTATTGTAGCACTACAAACACTATTTACATTCACTGGAGAAATATGAAATTAAGACCAAGTGAAGTTTTTGAATACACATCTATTAAAAAGGTTTGCATGTACTACAGAAAAGGAACCCTGATGATGATTAATGCAGAGCCTTTCGGTTTGGTATTGTGGTCGTTTCCCTCAGTACTCTGCCGATGTCTTCCACTGTATGAAATATTGCCTGGCCAGTGGATCAAGGGTGAAACAAGAAGAACGAGGACTAAACAGTTGATTTCTGTCTTTCCAAATGCACTGAATATACTTGTGCTGGTTTCACAAGTAACTCAGAGCTTCAAAGACTATAACTTAAAAAAAGAAAAAAAAACAAAATTCAAATATCTTCAAATGGTGTGGCTTTTGATTCTCTCTTGTGTAGTTAGAGAACTGTGGGTCCATTTACAAGTGACCAATTTGTCCAGTTTATGATCAAAGGAGTAGTCTAACTGCTTAACTGTGTCAAGGGCAGATGGTGTGCAATTCAGTGGTAGGACACAGTAATAGGGTATAGCACACAGACTTTTTCATGTAGCATGTTTAAAATATTTTCTAGGCCTTTAGCCCTTTGATAAATTGACTGACAAGTTCTTTTGATAAAATTAACTCTTTCAGCTACAGGCAGCAGTGTTCTAAATAGAACCTGCCCGTACAAGTTATTTCTCCTAGTTTCAAACTGGAAAATACTGTTTTCATGTTGAAGTTGGCTGTGAAAAGGCATGTGTGTCACGTTCAGATCCAAAACAGTGCACAAAGTTCTTTGTTTCCTGCTTCCTCCCCAGAATTTCTGTATTAGAAATGCTGTGTCCAGCAGGATGTAGGGAGGTGATTGTCCCCTTGTACTCAATTCTGGTGAGGCCACACTTTGAGTATTGTGTCCAGTTTTGTGCACCTCAATACAAGAGAGATGTGGAGGTGCTGGAGCAAGTGCAGAGTAGGGCAAGGAAGCTGGTGAAGGGCCTGGAGAATAAACTTTATGAAGAGTGACCGAAGGAGCTGGGGCTGTTTAGTTTGAAAAAGAGGAGGCTGAGGGGAGACCTCATTGCTCTCTACAACTACCTGAAAGGACACTGTAGAGAGGGTGGTGCTGGTCTCTTCTCCCAGGTAATTAGTGATAGAACAAGAGGGAATGGCCTCAAGCTGCGACTGGGTAGGTTTAGACTGGACATCAGGAAAAATTTTTTCATGGCAAGAGTGGTCAGGCATTGGAATGCGCAGCCCAGGGACATCATTGAGTCACCAACCCTGGATGTGTTTAAAGGTCATTTGGATGTGGTGCTTGGGGATATGGTTTGGGGATGAACTATGTAGAGTACGTTTATCATTTGGACTTGGTGATCCTGAGGGTCTTTTCCAACCTGATTGAATTAATTAACGTGTCTGTGATTCTATGATTTTATAACATCTTTTCTACTATAATGACAAAAAAATCCTGATGTCACAAACATCCTTTATCTCTGCTGGGGTAATAATACTACAATTCCTGATGTAAATGGCACTCCATCTCAAGTGCTTTGTTATCTAATCCTGCTCAGTGGATTATGTGGTAGACTGGAGGAGTGCTGTAATCAGTTAGGAACACAAGTCCTGCTGGGCTGCTTGGACTCGCAGCCTCAATGAGTTAGTGTCCTGCTAATCTCCCTTCTTCTCCCCAGCCAATTACTCATACTACTGTCATCAGGCAGATCAGTACCTGCTTTGTTTTTCAAAAATGTGATCATTTCTCCCTCTGTTGATGACACTGTAGTGTTACATAAAGGCATTACAGCAAGATTAAAAGGCCTTTGAGGCCTATAAAAGAAGAAAGCAGAGTTGTTACTGAATGGCTCTGAAAAACAGATACATTTTATAGTTCTCATTATTGTGCAACAGCAATAACAAGCTAATTACATAAAGTAACCTTTAAGTTGTAAGTCAAATGCAAATCACAGTCATTTAAGTGTTGCTGTAATTTGAGGTGTTTGGTATGAATCTTGAATCTGAAGGACATGTACTTTGTTTAAAGAGGACATTAGAAGTTTAGGGGAGAAATACTGTAGTTCTGTTAGAATTGGGGAAACATACTGGAAGAAAAACATGCAGCAAAAGCTAAGGCAGAATACAGACTGTTCAACTGACAGTTGTTAGTTGAATTGTTCTGGTGCATACTGAAATCTAAATTATGTCTGAAATTGAATGGAAAATGGATTATAAAACTAGCTGTAAATAGCAGAAACAGTGTCATTATCGGAAGCTGAACAGTGATTTTATTTATTTGTTTATTTTCTATGCTGTTATTTGCTTAAAAGAATTTGTACAGTTGAAATGTAATTCCAGGAAGGAGAGAGCCATTACCTAAAGAAAAAAAGTACATGTACCAGTTATGCAAATCTCCTGATTATATACATAGAAAAGAGACCTGGTTCAGCAACAGCTTTACAGTACATGTCTCATATAGTTATTTCAGGGTCATCTCTAAGCAGAGACATGCAGTTCTCTGGGGCAGCAGACTGATGCAGGGAGGAAAAGAGGCCACTGCTCAGCCCTGGAAGGCAGCAAGCAGGTAGCCCATACTGCTGCCATATTGCTGCCAGCACCCCCGAGGAGTTCTAGTACCTGCTGCAGGAAAGCCCTCCTGGAGTGGGTGGCTCTAGTGAAAGCAAAAGCAGAAAGCCTGGCCTCCCCTTCCTGGACTTGCCCTTTCCCCTTTCTCATGTCTGTAGCTGCTGTCTCACTGTGGGGACAAAATTAATTTTTTTTTTTTTCCTATGCTGTTGATAAGTTTGAAGAAGATATTTTTTTCTTTTACAATTAACTGGAAGGGTTGATAACATTTTTACTGAACTCTTCTCTCTGATGTGTTTATATTGGTACAGAAATGGGATATTTCACAGAGGTGTGAACCCAGAAAACGTATTAGGTAAGGTAATTAATTTTAAGTGAGAGTATTTAACTGAAAATGGAATACATCAGCATCTTTCTCTTTACTTTGAGGTTATGGTTCTTTCATGAAAGCTTTTAAAAAATGTATAAACATTTACCCCTAATGCCGTGTTCCTGACAGAGAAATGAACAAGCAAGTTAGTTATTGGCTAAAACCTGAGATGAATCTCATGCATTACAGACTGCATGTGTTCAGTCCTGCACCCGTTTTTATCCTCTGTCCTCTACACATGTATATTTTCCCTTTGTGTTAACCTAGAAGCAAGTGACAGGGTTTAGTTCTGCAGCTCTTTCTACGTTCAGTTCCTACCTTTAGTGGAAGTTATTCAGACAAAATGACCAAAAGGTATTAGCTTTCAGATTTCTTCATTGAAATCTGTCCTTCTGAACATGTCAGAATATTTTTTCACATCTGAAAAGCAAGGATTTCAGAATTCTGTTTATGAAACTTAATTTTCTGCAGTTAGTTTTTCCTTTCAAGTCTTAGAAGTGTACCAGAGAAGCCATTACAAAAATAAGCCAAAGCCACCTACTTTATCACTGCTAAACACAAGAACTCGTAAGAAAATAACTTAATCCAGATGTCCTATTTAGCAGTCTTTCCTTCAGTAATGTTCCACATGCTTTTCATTTAACTGTCAGTTCTTTCTTTTAATGATGTATAGGATGGTATTTGCACGTTATGGGGCACAGATATTGTCAAGCCTGGAGCTACTTCCTATTTAAATACAGTTTTGCTGCTATAGTGCAACCCCTGGGATTTCTGAAACTTTGTTCTGTGGTTTCTTTTACAATGACAACTTCACACATTTAAGAAAAATCTTCGTTTGAGTATTTCACTGTTTATAATTTGTCAAAATGTTTTGGTTTTCAGCAAATTACCCTGAGGTTAGGAGAATTTGATTTTGTAGGAGTATCTGTTCTAAGCAGCCACGTATGGAATGTATCTCCATACACTGACACTAAGCACCTCAGTGCTTACTTGCAAAAGGTCACGATGATTACAAAATAGGCATGTGGAGTGCTGGCTGTGTTTTCTATGAAATCACAAGGTACAGTGTTGAGTGGAGGGGTTTTATTATTGATCAAGAAAATCAAAAGTTTCATGGAAGCGTCCCCTGTTATTAGTCTGGGGGATTCATGAGGCAGCATTCCTGTCCTGTCTGGCACTCCTTTCACCCTATGGCAAGTTGGTGGTAAAGCAGTGGGATGTTCAAGAGAGTGTAGTACCAACAATTATTATTTACAAGCTTTTTTTTTTTTTTTAAAACAGTAGTTGTTTTGTTCTTTGGTTTGGGTTTTATTATTCCCATTGGCTTAATATTTGAGTGGTATAAAGATCTTTTCTGTGCTTTATCTCGGAACACAGAGTATGGTTCGTTTCCTGTCATGAACATTGCTGACTGTCCTCAATCTTGTTGCACTTGATGGTACAAGTTTTCTCTTTTTTGTGTTACTATTCTGCAATAACAGAGGAGATCAGAGAAGGTACTGCCTCTGACTTACTACTCTGACTTATAATATAGTGTGTTGAAGATCCCTATGCTGGGACCTTATGTCTGGAATATTTTAAAGTCTAATTCTGATGAAGGAAGAGTTCAGGAAAACCTGGATTAGAGTTCTTTAATCCTTTCAATGATGACGAAACTATAACTAAAAAAAATTTAAAATTGTCACTGGTCTTCAAGGGAAAAAAGAGGAAAAATAACCACCATGAGTATTCCTCCAATATCTTTGTGCCCTAGCAACAGCAGCAGTTCTTTATTCTCCTCCCACGCTGCTGTCTCTGATATGCATCCAGGAGTGGTAACATTTGCTTTGCTTCTTTCCTCCTCCTTCACATGGCAAGTGCAGCTGCTGCCATCACCATCATGTTAAATGACAGCCCTTATGCTTTGCCTGCTAACTTGTAGAAACAGTTCTGCTTCAGTCAGAAAACCGTTAACAGAAAAATCCCAAACGCAGCAGTTCTCCTGCAAAGTAAATTGGGACCAAAAGGTTTAAAAATACCATGGTTTTCCATTTAATTTTGAATCAGATGGTCTTTGAAATTCAGCAAGATTACAAACTGCAAGCCAGTTTTCTTAAGGGAAAATACCTTATAGATATTTTTTCATAATTCTAGGTGAATGTAACATTTCATTGATTGCAACTACTGCACATTTTCAGAGACCCCATATATGTGCTCAGAAAGAAATGAGGGCTGTTTCTTGGAAATTGGCAAATTAGCTTAGCAAGACTGTATCTTTTTTAAAGGAATTTCTGTACAGATTTGTTTCTCTTAAAGTTCATTTTGCAGTTTGTGCTGTTGAATGCATAAGTCTTTATGCTTTACACCGCACTGTGTTATGAATTTGTAATCTTTTGCTCAGCCGTGCTTGTCTTTCAAATCTTGGTCTCACTTTTTCTGTTCCTTATAAATCATGGTTCCTGGATTACATTATTTTGGGGATTGTGCTGCTCTTCACTAGTTTACAGTTTTACATTTAGAGACAGTACATTTTTGTAGTTCACACAGAAGCTACTGCCAACTTCTTGTCTTGGAATAGCTGCACAACATGAATCAGATCCTTTTCTCTCCTTCCTTTACTCAAAGCTTTATGAAGACATTCGGAGAAGTGTGCAGCCAGCTGTTTGGCTGAATTTGCAAACAGTTAAAAGAATTTCCTCCACCTACAAAGAGGGGGGATGAGTGTTTTGCTTTCCAGAATCATGTGGTGCTACTGAAGTGTTTTTTTAATTTATAAACCCAAGGAAATGTTCTGCTAATATGGAAAAAACAAGATGTGCAAGAAACAAATGTTAGCAGACTTAACTTGTTAAGTCAGATTGTTCTGTTGTGATGACATTGTTTTTAAGGACTCTATGCAAGTTTTACATTAACTGAGAATCAATCCCAGGACTGCAGTTCAAACTACTGTCTGTCCAGTATTGCTGTTTGCAGAGAACCTGTGTGTTAGGAATGGAGTGTTTCTTATATACCTTTCTGTGCATACACAGCAAGAGGGTCTGCTTGACTGCAATTTAATGAGGAAAGCACATTGTCTTCTGGGATCTACCACTTCACTAGCAGAAAACACAATCCTATATCCATTGCCTTTCACCAGGAGGAATGTTGGTTTTCGGGTGTTTTTTTAAATATTTAATCCCAAACCTGTGAGGAAAAAGCAACTACAGGTTTGTGTTTAGTAACTCAAACTACTCTTTCCATACAAAGATACAGTTGTATTGAGCTGTTGCTCATGTTATCCTTCAGCTGTTGGTTGGTATTAAATTGTACATAAATGAATAATTCCACAATGTATCTTCATAAATGAAAACTTTTTCACTGCTGTGGCAGCTATGCCACTTAAACTAGTTTTGTGTGTCTTCTCTAGTGCTAGTGCCATCTCTTATCTTGCAGTTTTCGCTCTCTTTTCCCAGGTCTAATGAGCTGGACCAAATCTCAAAAAATCTATGAAGTTACAGGTACTGCTGCTAACAAAACTCTCAACAAGTTCAAGCAGTAAGTATGTGTTCCCATAATTATTAATCTGTCCACACTAACTGTAAAACTGTGTGCAGCTTCTGCTCAGGGAGCCGCCACAAAAATCTAACTCTGTTGTGACAGATGCTGCCCAGAGTGGTGTCCTCTTTCCCTACCCAGAGACAGTCGTGCATTCATGATCCTTGTAGGCAGAGCAGAGGAAATTTGAGCCCACATCAATCTTATGTGGTCTTTTGTTTCCATAGTATCTTTCAGGCCAATCTTTTTCCAACATGCTAGGAAAGAAAACATTTTTGTTCAAGTATTACTTACTTGTCCATAATAGATGAGTACCTAAATCAGATGAGAATATTGTTTTTCAGTAGATTGTAATTCTTTCTGAATACACGTGAATAACTGTGTTCTCAACTTGCTAAACAGAGGTCAAGATTTGCCAGTATTGATTTCCCCTTTAAAAAAGGAAAAGAAGTATCTCCTCTTGTGCCCAATTTTGTCTCCTGTATGCAATGATAAAATATCAACCTGAAGAGAGAATTGCTGCCCATCAAGCATTACAGCACCCTTGTTTTCAAGAACTTTGGCAAGTGACTTCAAATTATTTCAATCTTGAAGACCAAAATTAAAAACTGGGGGAATGCTGTGTGCTTATTATTTAAAGTGTATCAAAGTGGAATTTGTTATGGTGCTGGTACTTAGCTTGCAGTACAATGAACACAATTCCATCAACATATTTCTTTGCACGGAATCCAAACTTCACCTAAAGCAAAACTGATGTGTTTTGTTTTTTGACCCTGACATTTTAGGGCACTTGATACACAAGCACACAAAATTTAGGAGTAGCAGGAAATACATCAGGGCAAGTACCTCTGCATTTGTGGCAAATTTCAATGGAAAATCAAAGGCAGTTAATATTTAAGTGGATGAATTGTCAGCCCACGTAGAGAAAGTAATTTGTGGCACTGAGTTTGTTAGCTAGAAACAAATGTTTTACTTAAGCTGATTACTTGGTTTTATTCAGTCTGCCTAAACACTGATCTTTATTTGGTCTGATGCAGTTCCAGCCCTCCCCCCAAAGCCCTGAAACACGAGTTAGACTTTAGAAGCTGTGATACCACATGATCCCTTTGGTAGACTCTTGTCATACTTGCTGCTACTTAAAGGGTCAGTTCAACATTTGCTTTTTCTTCTTTTTGCTGGCTGCCTTTGAATTAGAGAGTTGTACAGATGAAGTTGTAGCAGAGACAGAAAATCAGTTTTTGCCTTTTCAGGTATTTCAGTCTACACTTTTAGCAAATCCAAGTTTAATTTTAAAAAACATAATTATCCTGTATTTAGATAACTAGAAAAATCCTAAACTTGCATTTGACTCTGAGAATAATAAAACCAAATAATTAAAATCCAATTAAAAATTCTGGCAAACTAAAGCTTTGTTTGTATTCAAGCTATATGAAAAATACTCAACTTTTAAGGGTTTGCTATAGTGTCAGGTAAGAGAGAGGTTAGTATTGCATGAAAAACTCAGAGGTTTTACTCAAAAGTCCAAATTATAGTAGCAAAAAAAATGTATAAATTATTTTTTGCTGTGCATTTAAGCTTGAAAGCATGAACTCTCCTCCCACAGGAACAGACACTTTTCCCATTGTTCAGTTGTTGGATTCATCAGTGTAGGCTTTGTAAGAAGTTCCTTCAGGAAAAATTGCAAGGACCATCAAGTGAGGGAGTAGCTTCAAAACAAAACAACCCCCCAAAAACCAACCCACTAAAACCCAGCTGAAGTTGCATTTGCCAAGTTTTGATGTTTTTTTTTAAATTTAATTTTATTTTTATTAATCAGGAATTGATTTTTTTAAATTCCATCCCCTCCCCCCCCCCCTCCCCCCCACATTCCCTTAGGAAAGCCCAGGATAAAAACAAACCAATATGAACCTCCTTGTGGAGAATTACCAAAATGTTATCTTTCTGGAGAAGGCAGATTGATTCCTGTCCTTCTACATGGCACTTTTCCAGGCACATAAGGAAAGTGATGAACTCTCTATGTTACATTCTGTTAGATTTATATAGGCTCTAACTTGCTCATTAACGTGTAACAGCAAAATATGTTTTACAGAGCATACTGCAGATCTCTTTCCTCAGCAACTGGAGAAACAGAGGACACTTAAGTCTTTCCCAAAACGTTTCTGGTTACCTGCTCTAGAATGAAGAGGAGGAAGTTTTGATCCCCTTGTAAGGGATTTGGAGCATGAGGAGAAAACACAACTATGCAGTGAGACTATGCAGTGCTTCCATTGTTAGTGATGTAACAGGAAGAGCAGCACCTCATTTTGTTTCTCTGACAACCTGCAGGAAAACCTCACATGATTGTGATGGCTGCTTACCCCCCATTTTGGTATTCTGTTCCTGAAGGGTGTCAATATTTAATTAAAGCACTGCTCTGGCAAAGCTTACAGCACACTGTGGTGAACTTCCTAAGTATTGTTTCCTTTTAGAACCCGATGGAGGAGGGAGTTGGCTCAAAATAACAAGAAAGGCTTCTTTGAGCTGCAGTATTAGCAATGGACAGCTAACTTCTGTATATTTTTTAGATGCAAAAAAAATCTGACTTTGCAGCCAGTGCTGGAAAGCATTCACCTCCTGTATTCAGTAACTGCAGCCTGCAGATTATGCAGTCAGGTGAGATGCTTGGGTTTGTACTTCCTGTAACTGCAGAATATTTTTATATATCTAAAAGCTAAAGCAACTTCATACCTGCTTGAAAGGCAAATCAGATTTAATCATAGTTTTCTTTAAGCCATTGATCTTAATACTAATCAAAATGTTTAACAGTTACTGATAGTGCAGCTAATCGCTTCAGAGAGCAGTAAAAGCACACATCAACCGGCAGAAATTTTGCACACAGATCATCAGTTACAATTTGTTAGCTTCCTAGCACTATGCAGAGTCAAAGGCAGCATTTTTATTTTTCTGGAAAGAGTAATTATTGCAATTTGATACCATTGCTTTTGTAACTCCTGAGATCTCCCAAAAACCTGCAATACTTAATTTGCACTACTTAAATTTGGTGATGTTCTACAAAAGAATTTTGCTATTTAAAAAACAAGTAAGTTTATGCAAGTCATACTTGTCTGGAGGATTAAAAATCTTCTGCCTACCAAGTATGTGTGCAGGACAAGTTTTGCAAGTTGCTTTTTTTCTGGTGGTTGTATTTTTGAATGTTTCTTACTTTGCTCATAACTGGGAATTGATCAGTTTGTTTATTTTTTTTTTTTTCCAGTAGCCAAGCACCTCTGAGACTGCTGCTGTTCACAATTCTCTGTGAAACAAAAAAGTAGAAACAAGCAGTGAGAAGGCAGGCATGGGTCATGTTGTATGTCACTGCTGTGCACAAGGCGCTATTGAAATACACACTGGGTAGCAGATCACATTAAAGTTACTAAGTTTTAGTGGAGTAAGTGTTCTACACTAGTAGCTAGAACATCATCATAATGGGAGAATTAAACAGCAGAATATAGTGGTAAGCTTACACTCATACAGGATGGATGCTGACTGTCCTGCAGTTCTAGGCTGAAAATATGCTCTCAAAGTGCAGTGGGTAGCAGTGCATGGACAGGGATTGGCTGAGTTCTGCTGCTCTTGTTATAGCTGACCATCTCCTGCCTTGGTTGTGCTTTCATCTTAGCAGCTCATACTGATCAAGCAGAGAGAGAACATCCACAATAAGACAATCCAGTGTTAGTGTGAACATTTAGCACAGATTTATGTACATACAGAAGAAAGGTGTTTTGCTAGCTTAGGAAGTACAGGTAACACAGGGTAACCGTAACCTCTGTCTTCTTACCTTTGGAACTCTGAGGAAAAGGTGCCATGAGTTGATCCAGTGTTTTTGCCAGAGAGGAAGATGGTGAGTTGCTTAGTGCTGATGTGTTTGGAGTTTAGCATGATGTGCAGCAATAAAAGTGATTGTCTAAAAATAGGTAGCATTGTATCTGAGGGATCTTGTTCTCTGCAGTTATTAATTTCTTACAAAATTAAAAAAAGGACAAATCTCATTACCCAAATTTGAGCAATCATTCAGGCTCAGAGCTCTTATGTGGCATTATATGGTAGGCCAAGGCTCACATTACCAACAGTATGCTTCTAAGGGAGATTAATTAATTGTAGCTTCCCATATTTTTTTCCGGAAACCACAAAACATAGATGCTGAAGTTTAAACATTTCAACATTTAAACTAACAAATGAAATAAATTCCTTCAGATTGAACATGAACAAGATTCTTTCCCATTTTAAGAAGAGTTATTGTAACTGTTTGCATCTAATAATTAACACATCAGGTGGGTAATTACTCATAGACCATGAAAAATAGGAAGATGGAATTTTGGGAAGTTTTAACTTAGAGAGAAAAGGGTATCAGAGTATTATCCTGCACATTACCAGCATTTTGCTGTCATATCACTCTGTGTGTGGGGCTGTCAAGATGTTATAAGGAAAAAGGCGCTTCACATTCAGCAGATCATTTTTCATATGGAATTGGAAATTTGAAGTGAAAACCCTGTTGAAATGTTATCTTAATTTATTTTATGCTTTCAGGTGGATCTTACACAGAATGGCACATATGATGCTTCACAGGCATTTATTTCATACGTTCTTTTCCGTTACACCTCTGGAGACAATTTACACTTCCCTGGCTGTTGGATGAGTAAGCCAAACTTAAGTTTTACTACCTGCTTTACAGTTAAAATACACTCAACATTAAACAACAGACTGGCGTATATTGTTCCTACCTCATTCTTCCAGCTAAAATTCCATATTGAGATAATCTGTGTTCCACACACGTTTTAACACAGTAGAAAAAAAGCCTTACTAAGAGCTGTATCTATAGCAGAATTTTTAAGTTCCTTCCAGGTAAGTTATTAGTATCCCTTTTCTTTCTAAAATATTTTTTCCATATGAAATAAATGGCAGGATGGACAGTCAAGCTTCTGGATGATTGCCTAATAGTAAAGAAAAGGCTTTAAAGAGAAAAACCACATCCATTCCTTGTATGCTATTGAACTATGAGAACTATGATTTGTAGCATTCTCTGCAAATGCATATGCAAGTAGCTGCTATTGCCCTGACTCTGGATACTAGGGTCCTTTCCATAATGCTTTTGTCTTTTTCCAGATGAAGGAGAAAAGTCTTTTCAAGTTATTACACATTTTCTCAGCTGTTTCTTTTTGACTCAGAGCATATGAAGTGCTTATATAAGAAGCCTGCAGGCAGGTAACTATACTAGTTTTCAGTGACAAGATTTATCTGTATTTTAACAATTAAGGCCACTATTTTAATAAAATGAAAATTCCAATCAATAATCCTGCTCAGTTTCAGTATGTTCCCCATTCTTCCTACTTCAGAAGAACATAAAGAGGTAAGAATTGTACAGCACAGCTCCATCTTTAATGAAGTAGATAATCTAATTGCCAGCTTATCAATGTAATGGGTAGTTGTCCACACACTAGCCCCACTACAAGAATAAGACACAGTTACAAGTAACTACTGCATTTGTTTCTCCCCTAATTTTCATTCAGTTCCTGAAAGAACTGAAAGCGTCTAAAGTTTTTTTGCACCTTGAGAAAGTCTACTTCGTTTTATTACTGGAGAGCAGGAAGGGCTTTAATGTGTCCTTGGCTACAGCGCATGCATACGCTGCAAGTTCCATGTTTCCAGGCTAGCAGCCTCTGTTCCTGTCCTGCCTGATGCCTGGCTGCACAACTCAGCGAAAAACAAACTGCAAATATTGCTGCATGGAATAAAGGGAAAGATATGGTAAATGCTTCTATCTTCTGTCATTCTGCAGCTTGACGTGGAACAGCATCTCTTCTTGTTTTTCTTTAATCTTTGCAAGAACTACTGAAATCAATACAAGTGCTCTGTTGCTGGGTGATTAAAAATAACGTGTTCAGACAAGCAGCATTAAACTACACAAATGCACGGGTACGTCTCCCTCCGTAACAATGATCAGTTCAAGAGCACCAAATTATAAATGAGATGCCTGATGCAAGACAAACAAGTTGTCTCAGAAATGCACCTACTCCAGTTTGTTAACCTAATTTTAGATTGCCAGGTCAGAAACCGTGTACATTACTAGTGCTGGATCACAACTCCCAAGACAAATAGGGGGGACTATGTGATTACAGAATCCTGACCCCACGGAGTTCTCTGTTGGCAAGATTTCTGGTGGATGATCTATTTAGAGATGAACCACTAAGCATGGGAATAAACCAACATTATTTCAGTTTCCTAATTGAAGCTCAACTGTATTAAACATGAAAAGTGTTCTGGATTAAGTATTTTTGAAAGGAATTTGTTCTACAAAGTTCAGATAGTATTTCTGTACCAAACATTTAATTCAACAAAGGATTACATCAAAAGTGATCAAATTTGAACAGAAAGTAAACAAAAATGCATATTCAAGGTAGTTTAATATGTATTTTCTGAATTAGAAATATCACTTTCTTAAATGAATGATAATTTCTAGTGTAATGATCCATTAATCCCCTCCCCCCTCACTGAATTACATTATTTATACATATAATACAGAGGCGACTGCAGTTGGAAACAACAATATTAAAATAAATGTTTAATAGATACAAAGGATCTTTTCTCCATAACATAGTTTTTCTGGTGTCTGGACACCAATTTTAAAGTAATTCTCTATTAGCATTAAACTATTTAAGTGCAAAACAATTTTCTTTTAAAAATCTATGATTGCAGCATCCATCTTCCTGAATAACATTTTGAAGCCAGAAAGTAATGACTTTCATCTCCCATGAGTGCATTCCAGGCTGTCTTCTAGCCACCTCTGGTTAAAAAAATCAGTGCAAAATAAACAATGGTGAAGTACTAGTTTAACCATTGAACTTACTAGAAGTTAAGAAACATACTTTATTTTACACTATATATATATATATCTTTTATTTATATATTTATATAGAGAGATTAAATTACACTGGACGTGGAAAGTATAAAGAAACCCAAAAATGTTACTATTTTACCTGCAGCACCGAAGGAAGCTTTTTTTTTTTTTTAAATGAAAACTCTTCCTTGGGTGAGCAGCCTAGCAGTATTAGCTGTAAGAAGAACTCATGACATTATTCCTTTGCAGATTACTATGTGATTCACATAATTCCATGTTTACGCTCTGCCACTTTATAATTTCTGATGCTCTTTGCCTGAAGAACAGCTCCTGGTTCCACTGTCATTACTTCTTGTCCTGCGTTCAGAGATTTGCTAGCAGTAGTGTGATGGCTATACTACAGTTCCACTTGGAGAATTGGCCTGGGTTTGGGATGACAATAAACCCTGCAAACAAAGCAGTTTACATTAATCCAGCAAGAGAACCTGGAATAAATTTTATAAAGTTCTTAGCCTGAAGCTAAAATGAGTACAATTTATTTTTACCACCACTTGCACCGTCTTTCCTACAAAAGAATCTAAGCCACTATTGCATCAGTCAGGCAGCACACAAAAGAGCTTTCAGTAAGAAAGCATGTGCGTTTATGACACATGATGAACCTGATCCAGCATTTGATTTAATCTACCTTGCATTCTGAGGTGTTGTGAACTGTGAAACCTTTAAGAATCATACACCAAAAAAAAGCAATCAGCATTTTATTAGGGTAGCAACAAACAAGCCTACTCCAATATCAACAAGTTTGACACCTAGCCTGATACAGGGAAATGCTCAATCTCTTTTATGCTACTGACTATTACAAGCTTTGTATAGAAAAATAGATCATCTAACCAAATAGTTACTTTGGTAATTTAAAAAGTGAGACACTGCACAAGATCTCAGTAAAGATTTCTCATTACAATTTAAGCTTGCATTCAGGAAAATGTCTACCAGCTCGTTTACCTACATGGTCACTCAGATGAAGTGTGACTGACTGTCATTTCAGACATGTCCCACAGCTGTGCAGAGCCCCTTATTATGCAGAGGCTGCTGCTCCAGGTTAAGGCAGCTCTACCTAAGGGACAGGTATCAATGGGCAGATGCCAGTTCAGATGCATGTAGAGTAGCCCCTTTTTGATCATTCACATAAAAGTAACCATATAACAGACTGACTTAAGAGAAGCTTAATATTAAAATACCATTTAGTCTTCTTGCAAGGCCAATATTTAGGTTACAGTAAGTGCCAGCAGGTGGAGGAGCACAGTGGCAATTAAGCTGGAAGCACATCAATGAGTATCACCGTGCAACTCCTTACTACGTAAGGCATGATAAATGCACTTTAGCAATTAAACAGCAACCAGCATAGGTTTTTACCTAAAAATTAAGATCCTGTGACTCAGATCCATCAAACTAGACAAGCTCATGCAGCACTTACACAGTGTAGAATTAGGCCACATCTTCAGAACCTACAGGAGCTCTTTCTTGCTTGGAGCCAAGAATGGAAACGTCCTGACTGATGGGAAAAAACCCTGCCCAGAGACTGAAGAGGTGGGAGGAGGGCTGGACTGGCTGGATTCAAGTCATCAAGCTCCTGCTGAAACTGGAGTCCCTCATTTTAACACACATCTAATCTACCAGTTCAGAGACATTATGAATCTGGATACAGTTGGAGGATGCATAGCAGACCGCATGCGTGTGCGCGTACTCGTGCGTACACTTGTACACATTCTGTATTGCATTGCTATACTGAAGCACGTGGCACTTAATTTGGTGCCCTCCACAGGTCACACTTGCAGGAACCAGGACACCTTTTTTTTAAAAGTTATTTTCACTTGTCTAATGGATATCAAATGCTTTTGAGGTAGACCGAAGCAGGTTAGTCTTTAAACTTGTTTGACACTCAGGATGTGCAAAGATACTGCAAAGTTCAAGAGAAGAGAATAAAAAAGTTTCCTAGTTATTAGTCAAGGAATAGATGGTGAAAAAAGGCAGAACACTTAGAGCAAACTAAAGCACTTCTGAGAATTTTTGTCAAGAAAGTTTTGTTTGGAAGTGATGAGAATGAATTTGAACTCTATAGTTCACTGCCAAAGCACTCTTCAGAAGTCCACTAAATACAGCAGCAATAGAGAGGTCTTTCTGAATGGAAAATTACATCCAATAAGCAACTTTCACATATGCTGGAAAAGGCATCCAAAGGTATTCTTTTCAGTGATCCAAACTGTTAATATGCAAATACATGCTTTATAAGCACGTAAGTACATAATACTGAGTCTTTATTAACAGGCTTGTGATCATGCTAGATGATAAATGAGCACTCTTCTATTAGATTTACAGATTTTTAATGCAACCAAGGGTCAGGAAACAAAATTAAGACAGCTTCATATTCCTACAACCCCTCCAGAAACAGGTGACACCTACTGAAGTTCAGTGTGGAGTCTTGTTCCTTGCAAATTCTGTATTTCAAGTTCCAAGACCAAGAAGGAGTCACTCAGCCCTGGTTTCATCTCCCAAGCTGTGAATACTCCCTGCTTTAAATCTCTGGTAAAATGAGTGCTAGGAACTCCATAGGTTTCAGTCCTTGCTCTGCATTAATTCTCTGAGCAAGCAAGCCAGAGGAAAACCAAAGTGGAAAGAATCACAAGATCAGTATCATTGTGCTACTGCAGACAGAAGCTTCGAGAACTTTGCCAGTACTGCCTGATACTACCAGGCAATGATGGCTATTTCAGAACATCACTTCTGTGGGAGATCAGAAGTTTTGTGAGTTCTTTCAAGTAGTTAATTTCAGATGACATCTTAGACGTCAGGTGTTCACCCAAGAAAAGCAAGAATAAGAATATGTCTTCTAGGCACAGAAGTCTTATCAAAGCAGTGACTATTCTTGGTGGATCTTGAGTAATGAGAAAAGGTTACCGATTTTTGCCATTACTGTATTGGAGCTTTTCAAACAAGGGCAATGATGTTAGATATAACAGGAAACTTTAGAAATCTACCGGGAAAACAGGTGGGGCCTCCAAAAAGAGATAAATGTTTGACACATGTAAGAGTCTGCTCAGTAACACAAAGGGTGTGGAACTAGAATGTTTGGAATTGCATTCTCTGGGAATAATACATGGATGTAGTTATGAAAAAAGTATAGAAAGCTCCTGCCTATAAAGAAAGAATAAAGAAATTAAACTGCAGTACTTTCTGTGATGAAACCACCCAGTGTAGCCAGACAGGTGGTAAAAGATGGCGCAAAAGCCGCAGCCACTTATTAGTGTAACAGCAAAGCTGCAGTTTTACAGCCATGACACAAAACACAAAATTGAGATTCAGCAACTAGAGCTTTGCTGTGTGGTGCAGGCTTAAAGCTGAAGAACAAACAGATCATGCTGAGCAAGCAGCAGAAACCAAAAAGTTTTGAAAATAAATGTAGTCTTTTATTAGCAGTATTATTTTGCCAGCATGTGGGTCTAGCAGGGGGTAGGAAATAGAACAGTTATGAGACCCAGGTCAAGAATTTGATAAAGGAATCTTCACTGCAATCTCAGAGAGGGTTCTCCAAGGAAGTGCTACATCATTTGCCATCTTAATGGAATGCTGCACAGCTGAAATGTGCTTCATTTGTAGAGGATGGTGTTGGTTTTATTACATCAATTAGTATGAGAGCATTGAACACAGACTCTTTCAGCAGAAGTTGCTAGGGTTGTTCCATGTTTCTGACTTCCTTCAATAGACAGAACTTTGCATATTTGGTAAAAATAGACTTGCATGGGTAGGAGCAAAAAGCTGTAACAAATGCAATCAGTAAGGTAATTTCCACCTAAGAGATTCATGGCACTCGTTGCTGTGATCTGGTCAGAAAGACCTGCAGCAGTATTAACTGTCCTATTTCTGCCCCCCCCCCCACCCTGCAATCCAGGAGATTGTGGAAGGGTGGAGTTTTTTTGTGGTTTGGGTTTTTTTGTGTGTTTGTTTGTTTGTTGTGGTGGTGGTTGTCGTTTTGGTTTTGTTTATTCTGGGTTTGGTTTTGTCTTTAAAAATTCCATATGTGACCCAGCCAAAACTCTGGGGGTTTTCCAAAGATATGAAACACAAGGTTTCAAAACAGAAACTAATTCTATGAAAGATCAAAACCCCCTCCCAAAACCCCATAAACTGAAAGATACTAACTAGAAAAAAATCTAGCAGTAAATACTGAGTTAATATTTTCTTCATGTTAATTAGAATGAGGGAAACTGGAGCCAAAGCTGCAATCACATGTAGTGTCTAATCTAGATGATAAACTGCAAGTTTGGAGACGTGAGCAGGACCTGAGAAGTTAATGTCTCAGAGCTACTTCAGCCTGCTCTTGGCACATTCTGATTTTTGCCTGGGACAAGAGCTCAACAGGCTTTAAGTAACTCGCTGGATGTCAGAACTCTGCACGGCCTTCCTGCTTCCCCTTTTGAAACTGAAAGACAAAAGAAAGCCAAATCTCCAGTGTAACAACCAACCAGTGTGGGAAAAAAAAAACAAAAACCAAACCATAACAACCAAACCAAACCCACAAAAAAGCCCAAAAAGTTGTGTCACCAATGCAATTAAGCCAACTAACAACAAATGGCAGAATTAACAAATACCCATACAAACATGGCAATTACTTGATAAACCATTTATGCTTTTGGCAGTATATGAAATAACGGGGATCTGTTATTCAAACAATATTCCATGGGTAGTTTATTCTGGTCCAGAACTGTGATATTCCTGCAGTAACTGGAAAAAGGAGTCTGGACTGAGACCTTTGCTTTACAAAGGAGCCTATGGTCCAGTACAGTGTTTGAGCAATAAGAGTATGCCAAAACAGAATGAGTTTTTTTACATTTGTTTACAGTTCTTTCGTCAAATCAGCTGAATTAAGATGTGCGTGACAGTTTCTTATTCAAATGAATCAGCATTTCAGAGTAGATGCATTTCAGAGACACATTTCCAGTGGAGTCATAAAATTAATTAACCGACGATGTTCAAGGAAACCCATGCTGAGCACTGACATAACATACTATAGAGAAATATTTAGGGGGGTATAGGAAATAAGCTATCTTGACATAGTCTGTGTGTTCACTAAACAGTTTTAAGTGTATTCTTTTTCTCCATTTGACTTTTTTTTCTTTGTTCTAATAGTATTACAGAGAACTATGAATGATTAAACCATTTGACACCAAATCTTGTAAAAGCATTGGTAACATCGAGGAGTTTTCACATGCAGCTTCTGTGTACATGAAAGAGTTCTTCCTTCTAGCAGAGGTGTATCACCTTTTTTTTTTCTTTTCATTGACAATGAGCTAAGTCAAGGCTACCAGAAAACCAGAACAAGACTAATGAAGGCTGTCTAGTGGGACTGAGCAAGATTACTTCAAGACAATTATGCAATGGGCAAATGAAAGATACACATGGTCAAGAAAAAGAAATAATACATGATGCAACTGTTTGTGTGTTGGGAAAAGCAGAAAAGACTTTTGGCAGCAGAAAGCTGGTATGGCTTAAGTAATACAACCTTAACCTTCATTTAGGTACTAAGGGTCCACATGCTTAGGAACAATTAGTTTTCTAACTTCCTCAAAAAGTAAAGTTTAAAATTTTCAGATTAGAAAATAAAAGAAAATGAGATAAACTAGGGAAAACCTCAGGTAAAAGCATATGACTTAAGGCAACCACACTTGTGACAGTTGTAAAATAAGCACGGTCTTAAGCAGGGGAAGAAATGAGCATAATGAGTTTGATGAGCCTGATCAGCACCTACCTAAAATCCAACTTCAAAAACCAGAAGATAATGGGATCATGTAAGTTATTTTGCTGAGAAGTCTGTGCAACATTATTGAAGACAAGACAACTCTTAACGTGTTCCAGGATGTCTTTTGCCAGAGCACTGACCACAGAACTTGTGGAAGTTAAAAGTTGTTTCATGCTCACAATGACTGTTGGGAAAACTGGTTTGTTCTACCAGTTTTTGCATCATTCAATGTGACAGGATGTTCCCAGAACTTTCAGGATGGATTTCATTCTGTTCCTCCATTGGCACCAGTTCTTGAATATGCAAATATGTTGACCACTATGATGGGTTATCAATACCTTCTGAAGTACCAGAAATTTCTCAAGCTCACATAAGAAAGATGTAGTCTAAAGCTAGGAGACAGAGATAGTTCTAGTCTCTACCTTTTTCACTGAAATTGCCCTGAAGTGCATCTGAAGAACGTTAGTAAGTATCAGTTGCTTGGACCCTTCATCAGTTAACACACAACCACTGGTGCAAGGGTTACACAATCCCATATCCACTAAGATGAAAGGGCACTGTCTTAACTCTTTTGCCTTTGCAGTCAAAGTTTTACACTATTTTAGTTTTAAGTGCAGAGGAGTTCAGTTCTAGACCAGCCACAGGTCTTCTAGACTGAAAATGCTTCAATCTTCTGAGTCAGCCATATCCTTCGGGCTGCAAATTCAGCATTCATCAGGTAAGCATCAAGATCTAAAGCTGGAATAAAGAAAATACCCTGCACCAGAGTCCACGGAGGAAAGAGCTCCTGTAGAGTCCTAGAAGGCAAAACGCTCTGCCCCAGCTCCTATTTGATAGGTAAGCAGAGAGCATCTGGATAGATACATTCATGTCCACGTTTACTGAATCTGAGTTAAGTGGTTTGACAAGTATTCTATTTCATATTACTCTAGTCCTAAAATAAAAAAACATATCATGAGACATGACCTTATGAGCAAGATCTGAAGATCAAAACGTATGCAATCATCTTGAGATGAAGTGAAACATTCACGCAGAGCAGGTTACAGGATGCAATCAAGTTCTTACTTTAAAATATGGCAAGCTAATGGCTGTCATTGTGGCCATTTGCTCAGTACAGTATGATAGCTAAGACCACCTAAGGACTGCAAGATAAATTAAAACCCAAATGTGGAAAGGACTATTGAAAGTTATCTACATTTACAGTTCAATCACACATTTTTATTTAACATCAGTATACAGAGGACAACCCCATCGAGTTATTTTGTAATGTCAAGTATTTAGTAAAGTTCTTCAGCTGTAACAGTGACAATAGAACAGCTAAAAATAAGCAGTATGAAACAAACATGATCTTCTTAAAATTATAAATATACCAACAATACTTCTTAAAGCTTAATTATTGCAACAGTTAAATTAACAATAGTTCATGTTAGAAAGGCTCTATGAAATTTATTCAAGTTGTCAAGAAATTAGATGGAAGTGTAAAAAGGAAATACATATGAATTTTACTTCTGTTTTTCACTAAAGGTAGTCAATACAATTTTGTACAGTATCACCTAACATGTCAATCTTTAACAGACTCCAGTATACAGAATTCATAAAATGCAGAAAAAAATATTTAATCTTTACATGTAAATTGACAGTAAATTAACTGACACAAGTTTTATTATCGTAACATAAGCAGGCCAGCATTTTAAATATTAATTTAGTAGTTTTATGTTGTTAAAGGGGCAGACATATACAGTCATTCCAAGTACATCATCAAATTTTAAGAGGTGATAATTCAGAACACTAGAAAGTGTTTAGTAAAAGTCATGTTATTTCCTAATCCAGACATCCTCATCATAAAGCCTTTAACAGGGTTATGATCTCTCCTGGCTTTACTTGGAGCCGCTAGTCACACCTCCTCACGCACGCACGCACGCACACATACCTTGCTATAAATATCACACCAGTGTACTAGGTTTAAGTTCACCCTGATAATGTGGGTATGCTCTGTGCAACTTTGCTATTATGCACATTACAGAAAGCTTCAAATTTTAGCATGGTAACCTGAAGTCATATAGCTGTGTTTCAGTTTTACTATAATCATCCCTGAAGTTTATACAGATACCGTATCACGTCGAAAGAAATCTATTTGATAGTACTTAAATACCAGCAATTGAACTTCAATTGTAATGATGAAATGCTCCTTTCCATTGAGGAAGAATTAGTATGTATAGTTGCTCATCTCACTCAAATATACTACATGAATGTTTAAGTACTTTCACTACAACAGAAGCCATACTAAAACATGATACTGTACTACAATTGTAGTTAACTAGAAAATTCAAGGATGTTATAATTTAAGTTTTCCTGTACAATAAGTCAAATAAATAAATTCATGTGCATTTGTTTTACAAAATGGTAGCATGTTTATCTTGCTAGGTTATACACTGCCATTTCACCTCTTCATACTTCTAGCCAATCTTACCTTGAGCTTTCTTACAAAGGAAACCACTAATCAGCAACTTTCATGTAGGTAAAATGGAGTCACTATACAAGAACACCTAACTCTGAAGTCAAACACAGAAATCATGTAGATAGTTCCTCTTTCCACTAAGTTCAGAGAAAACTTGTTTTGCATATCCAGGTACCACTTTGGTTTTTTTGACGGGGGGGGGGGGGGATCATTGGGTTTTGTGGGTTTTTTAAATTGCTTCTGCAGGTCCTGTAACTCAGTTTGAGTGGCCATAAAAGTAGCACAGGAAGTTTACCTTGGTTTCCTCTCAAATTATTTTCCTGTACTTTCAGATTAACACAACAGTTCTGTGATCCCATTTAGGTTATCCATCAGGGCCTGGGAAAGACAGTGAGGAGAGGCAACAGCTAATTGTCACCATGTGGAGCAGAAAGTTCATACTCTTGTTAAGGCAACCTATTTTTTTCACCACCCTGAAATTTCTTCCACAAAAACAGGCTAACAAAAACCAAGAGTGAAAAATTGAAACTAATGAACCCTGAGCCTTGTTCAACTTGATTTTAATTGGATTTTGCCATTCACTTCACCTCAGGCTGACTTGGAATTAGTATAATGGTTCTGGAAGTGCAGTGCAAGAATGGTATATATCCAGTGAGGAAGCTCAAGGTATGATGATACACTGAAGTAGTGATTTGGGAAGTTCATAAACAGTCAGGACACTCTGTAAGCACTGTGCAGCCTGTCACCTATCATAAGGATCACGGCTGAAGAGACAGTTCTGGATTATTTTTCACTAATGGCAGCACCAGCCCAACCATAAAAATGAAGAAAACTTTTCACACAGTGACCAATTATCCAGAGCATCTTTTGATGGCTATTAAAAATGAGAGGGAAAGGAGCACTGGCTCAGTGGAAATTGTGTTAGACACTGCAAGCCTGCTTCAGTTTTCCATCCAATTCTTTCCTTAGGCTGGCAGTGGCATGAATTTAATGAAGGCCTTTTGAGGCAATGATGGAAGAAGCAGCAAGATTCAGAGGCTTTCACTCTAGAGTTGGCAGAGGAAAAAAAAGTGATGGAGTTTTAAGATCACTTGGGGATCCATATTTCAAAAGGAAGACTAGAAATAGCAGCTTTAAACCCCAGAGTAACAGGATAGCCTAGGATAGAACAGCTGGCAAAACAGAAATGCATGGTATATAACCCAGTAAGAAAGACATTACCATGAGTGTTTTATACTTTGACAATTTTCATTAAATAAAATTAGTAAGTGCTTTCCTATAAACAAAAAGATGCTCGTAACGTCCTTCTGGCACAAATATTTTCCTACCAAAGCCCTGTAAACATGCCATCAAAATTTAGGTTTTACCAGTAGAGTGAGCTCACTAGAAATGCAAGTGAAACAGAAAAACAAAATCATTTGAAAATGTCTAAGTAAATACTTCCTAAACAATATGGCATTTACATCAGTGTGCAATATATTAATTTGAAAGTGATAACTTTAGCATGAAAATTACTTACCTGTAATTAAAGTTTTCCATATTGGCCAATACATAAATCCTGATTTTTGGTACTGCATACTTTATCTCTGAAATATTTGAAATGTCATATTCCAAATCAAAGTCAATACACAGAAATATTTAAGTAATACCCAATCTAAGAAAACCCACCTCAGCCATGGAAAATAAATTTAACAGTGTAGTATTTAGTAGTACCTACAGGAACTTTTAGAACAAAAATAAAATAGAGGTAACAATAGAAATCTGAGGCACTGCTCTATGAGTATAAAGTTAATTCATAAGACACATGAATTGTACAGAGTCATGGAAGTGGAAACTGCTTTAGAATTTCAATTGAGGACATTTTAATAGTTTAGTGTTTGGGGGAGGGGGTGTTCCTGTCTTAAAATGTTTGGTTGTTTGTTATGTTTTTTTGTTCTTGGGGGGGTTTGTTTTAATTAATGCTGTATCTGTATTTCATAGGAATAAAAATACTTTTGGTAATACCCTCCTCCCTTGTTCCCAGAACAGGCTTCAGCATTTTTAAACCTTTAAAAAAATGCGCATTAAGATGGAGAGTGGACAGAGCTCTTTAGTGAAATTTATTCCATCTCAAAGAAACTGAAAATAAACTGAGTTTTACTTAAAAGTTTATAGCAAGGAGGATTTGGTATATAGGTATATATAATATCTCCACTTCAAAACTCAAATTTATGAGCCAAATGGTTAAAACTAATGAACATCAGATTTTCATTTACATTGCCCAATGTGGCAATATTGAGGTACTACCCAATTATTTCTTTAGTTGATAACCTATGTGCCCTTTCAGACATTTTCACAACAATAATGGCCCTTCGTGCTAGATCAGCGCTAGTAATGTTTTCATAGCTGTGTTCCTTTAAACTGTTGTTTGTAAACAAAGCTATTGTAGCACAAAGTACTTTTTAATAATCACCACATTAATATTCATTCAAAATTTAGCTTGCTGTACATTGGACAGAAGGAAAATAAAGTCTTATCTGTGTTAACAAGAGTTAAATCTAGCAATATATTTTAATGAAGGTTCAACTAATAAACCAGGTGCCATCAAAAAGCACAAGCTTGTGATCAAATTGCCTAACTAAACTGACAATAACATAACACTGAAACTACTAGAGAAAGCTTGCATGATTTTCCCTAACTTAAATACATAAATCAAGACCTGGCTAAAATTAAGAATTCCTTGCTATTAGTGATTCACAATTTCAAGAGCACAAACTACAGTCAGTAAAGGGCTCACAACTCTGTGCACAAAATGGCTGATGTTTTAATAAGAAGTGGTTTTACATTAGCGGCAGGCCACCACACAAAAGTATGGAGAAATAAACCACTTTAGTTTTCAGTTTTTTCAGAGACTCACATTTCTCGTTAGACTTAGAAGAGGCAGCTTTTCATAAGCCACTCTCATTGGGAGTGTATCTTGTACAAAACATTATAAGGATTATAATTATTTTAGATTGACAGGTTTTAACTTCCATTTTTACATAAATAGCTTTCGCCATATTATGGTTACGTTTTAAGTATAAGAACACTGATCAATAGTTTAGATGCACAGTATTTATTTCTTCTGCTGGAAGGCAACTATACTTAATAATTGTATCCAAGACACTTCAAATCATTCAGAAATATGGCATGCAGTATCCAAAAGTATGGCTCTGAGGATTTTTTTTTTTACATTAAGCATAAAGAAATTTTATATTCAACATTCATTTATATTTCAAGAAAACTACCTATTCAGAGTTCTAGTTCTTTGATGCAGCATTAAGGATTAAAACTTACCACTTTACCAGGCCTTGCCCATGTGCAAATAAATCCCTCCTGACAAGCAGTGACTATACAGTCTTCAAGAAAAATTAACACAGTCAGTCTTTCATGTGCTATCTTTTTACAGATAAGAGGCTCTAACAAGGGAACATCTTCCATTCGGGGACAGAGAGGTGTTCCCAAAGTTTTAGCTGGGTCCGTTTTGGTTTTAGTAACTAGGTTCAGTTTGTCACTGCTCTTGCTAGATATATGTCCCATGCTATGATTTCTCTTGTGATCTTTTTCATGGTGTCTTTCCTTTCGATCGTGTAGCGATAAGGTTGCAAATTTACTAACACCAGAAGCAATGGCACCATCCATGACACTGCTTTTACTGCCAGCATTTGAGACTGCGGAGTGTGGAAGGCTGTTTGACCGCGGAAGAGGAGGGGGTACAGAGTTTCCAGGTGTTGTGATACTGTTTCCATTACTTCCTGGGTTAGTTCCACCACTTCCAGCAGGTGGACTTGTGGCATTCATGACATTTGTATGTGTCCTTGCTCTTGAGAGAGGTTGGTGGGGGAAAAGGATATCTTCCGTAAGATCCCACAAACAGAGCTGTGTGTCCTGGCCTACTGAACCAAATCTATACGTAACACTTACTGGACGACTGTCTGTAGAGTTCCTTTTGGATAGCCTAGATTGCGTACTATTTGCTCGATCTCTGCCAAAATGAAGGTCTTGGAAATCCTCATCACTTCCGCTAAATTCCATCGGGTCACTCTCTTCTACGCTAGTGGTATATGGATCAAACGCAACAACACTGACCCACGATTTATGTCCGTGGCCTCTCGCTATTACTCGACAGTCCACGAAAGACCAAACCGTTACCAAGTCATCCTCTCCACCTGTCACTATGTATTTCCCATCGGGACTCCAACACACACAGAGCAGTCCTCCAAAGTAGCTTTTCATTGTACCATGCAATTCCACCGAATCAAAGTTAAACACACGAAGAAAACCATCCTGGCTCACACATGCCAAGAACTTCCCATCTGGGGAAAAGGCAAATTCATTCAGGGCACCCTCACCTACTGTCCATTTAAGCAGAGGGTTTTCTTGTGGATTTACTCTTGCAAGTGTGAACTGCAAAACTTTCTCCTTGTTTAAGTAGCTGGTAGTGCGGGGCTGTGGTACCACAAGTGTGCTCCACGTTATACAAGTACATATTGCCACTGGAATGAGCTACTAGGAAAAGGCTTTCCGAACCTGGTACCCATTTTACACAGGTTACTCTGGACTTGTCTATTAGTCTCTGTGAAAAAACAAAGAAGATACATATCAGAAAGTCTGAAAATTAAAGTTTTAATGATTAACTGTAAATCTGAGCTTCTGGGGGGGATGGG